>NC_143571.1:49535000-50775000 GCF_054136105.1 Typopeltis vanoorti | reverse complement strand
TCTTACAAAAGATCTCATGCAACTGCGTTATCCAGTCATGTTCTTTTTTCAAATAATCCTAATGATGATCAACAAAGCCACTCCGTTTGCTGGGATAGATCAGAAAATATCTTTCGCTGTGATGATGAGCTTGAGAGGAAAATTGTAGAATCAAAGGAAAATCCTGCTGAACCCTGTCCACTTAAACAACAATTTGAGTTATGACATTCCAGATAGCCATGTTGCAGTTATTCAATATTGGCGTTCACGTGAGCCTGCACGCACAATTGCAATAAACAATGGCACGCCAGTTGGAACAACTTGAAAAAGTACAACGTTTTTTATGTATCAATTATGTGTGAAATTTTTACCTGTAATTTCCAGTTTGTTTAGATACTATATATATATATATATATATATATATATATATTTTTTTTTTTTTAAAACATAGATTTAATGAACTAAAAACCGAGATAACTTATAAAGATTTTAATAAAATAATGCGACTAGTTTCGGCTTATAACAGCCTTCCTCAGGTATTCTTAAATTAGTAAACAAACTCAACATTCACTAACATAAGAAGTAAATACTATTGATCCTTGAACAACGCCAGGGGTTAGGGACACCGACCCCAGCGTTGTTCGAAAATCCGCATGTAACTTTTTACTCCCCCGAACCTAAACAAATAATAAGCTAATGTTGATCGGAAGACAGATAACATAAACAGTCGATTAACACATAATTTTTTAGGTTATATGTATTATATGCTGTATTCTTAGTCTGCACGGTTAGCCTTTGTGTGGCTTTGCGTTTCGTAGCCACATGCCTGGGGAAGGAGTGTCCTAGGTTCGATTCCTATCGACGACGACGAGGAGTTTAAAGATCTTCCTCAGTCATAGTCAAGTTAGCCAGCCTTCGGCGTTAACAGCAGGGTTTTTCATCCCGCAAGCAGGCAAACCGTCCCCGTGAACTGGCTCCGTGAACACACACACAGTTAATCCGTGTGTGTTCACGGGGTCAGGAATACTGACCCAGCCATAGACCTGATTCGTCAGCTATGACGGTTCCAAAGCCAGGATAAAATTTGGGAGGAATAAGTTGGTGCAGTACATCCCGTAAAAGGGACTCATGGCCGCTGTATCATCATACGATATTATTATTACTGTATTCTTACATTAAAGTACGCTAGAGAAAAGAAAATGTTATTAAAGAAAATTATAAGGAGGTGAAAATACATTTCACAATTCTGTACTGTATTTACTGATGTCGTCAATTTACGTAGTCTGTTTACAAAATGAATCGTATGCCTGTCAGTACCTACATCAATTATTTATTATTATTATTATTATTATTATTACTACTTTATTCACATAATTGATACACAGTCAAAGCAAGATATCATTTCAACAACAATTTGACTGGTGATTCAGAACAATTCAGATTCTACCCAAGAATCTAAGAATAGTCCGTTAGGTAGCGTCGTAAAATATGGACTGTTCCAAGGATTGCTGTTTTTGTAGGTCATATGAGGTCACTTCGTTGATATTTAATTGCTGTAAATAGTTGGATAGCTTCTTTGAAATTGCACCAAGTGCCCCGATAACTATTGGGATGACTTTGGAGTGTTTAACCCACAGTCGGCCAAATTCGATTGCCAGATCTCGATATTTAGTAATTTTTTCCAGTTCTTTGTTGTTATCACTAAGTACTGCGATATCAATAATCCAAACCTGTCGATGTTCGATAATTGTGATGTCAGGTCTATTGTGTTCCAAATTCATCAGTTTGTATTCGAAAGTCCCAGAGAATTTTTGCTGTTTCGTTTTCCAATACAGTCTCAATTTTATGGTGCCACTAGTTATCAGAAGTAGGGAAGCCATATTTTTTGCATACACGCCAATGAACTTTCAGCTAAAAAAAAAAAAAAATCAGCTAACGCCTTTTTATTCCCGTATACGGGAGTAGGCGAAGCCATTTAGCCCTATCTAACTTTTGGAGACTGAGTGGGCAGTTCAATCTCCACTGGTACCCAATCAGAGACAGATGGCCCAAGGCTTTCACTAATTAAGCGGTACGCAGTGAAGAGAGACGGCTCAAATGTGCCGCCATCTCGTGGTCCCTAACCCTAACACAATATATTTAATGTCTGAAATAATGTGGGTTCTACGGTCGATTTTCTTCAGTTTACAGGACGAAAAACCCGAGTTTCCGGGAGAAAAAACCTGCTTGCCCATGCCAGAGATCGACTAACTCGGGAAACGGTCGAAAAAAGGCTTAGAAAATTTCCTCTAGTCGCCGACTAGACTCGAAACCAAGCTTTCCTTCGTGCGGCCAAGCGCGGTGGTATGCAAACGCCACATCCACTGAGCTAATCAGGCTCCCAATGAACTTTTATTATTATTATTATTATTATTATTATTATTATTATTATTATTATTATTATTATTATTATTATTATTATTATTATTATTATTATAATATAAGAAGCAGAACTTATCTCTTCAATACATCAAATCAAACCAAACAAAGGCCCAGGAATAGATGGTATCTGACCTAAAGATATAAAGCAACATGCAACTAGTTTAAGTCCTATCCTACTAAAACTAATAAATAAAATATTTAAAACAGGACAGATACCAGGTATGCTAAAGACAGCCATAATCACACCCATATACAAACATGGAAAAAGAAATTTAATCAGCAATTACAGACCCATAGTAACATTACCAATTATCAATCAAATTATGGAGCGGATCATACTGAAGAAACTCACTGCATACACTGAGATCTTTCATATTATCCCCAAAACACAATATGGTTTTCAGAAAAATAAGGGAACAACATCTCTCTTGGAAGACTTTACAGACGTAATTAATACCGCCTTAGACAAAAACAAAATTGCCATGGTAGTCTTTATTGATCTAACTAAAGCATTCGATACACTTACACATCAAACCTTGTTAGAAAAGCTGAGACATGTTGGAATAGACGGGCCTCTTCACAGGTGGTTTACAAACTACCTTCAAAATAGAAAGCATATCACACGTATCGGGTCAAACCGAAGCAGAGAGCTACCAGTAACCTGTGGAGTACCACAGGGAGCTGTACTCTCCCAACTCTATTCAACATTTACACGCACGATATTAATCAGCTACCACTCAAAGGTAAGATATTCCAATACGCAGACGATACAGCAATAATATCCATCCATAATAACACAAGCATAGCCCAAACAAATATGCAACATGACATAAATCTGATCATAGACTGGCTCACGAAAAACTCCATACACCTAAACTCAGAAAAGACAAAATTAATGATATTCAGAAATCCACTGACTCGATCAGTTGATAACAAATATATAACCATCCAACATCCACTTTCCAACATACAAAACACACAGAACAGCAAAACCACTACAATCACTCAGGTTGAAACAATACGATACCTTGGAGTTTACTTCGATGCAGATATGAACTGGAATAGCCACATAAACCATCTACACAACAAACTCCGAACAATAAGTGGCAAACTCTACAGGTTAAAAGACATAGTTCCCATACGCCTAAAAACACTAATATACAAAACACTATGCCAAAATATACTAAGATACGCTATAACAACGTATGCTTTCTGCGCACCCTACAAATTAAATAGATTAATGTCGCTACAATACAAAATGACAAAACTGATATTTTGGGAACAAAGAGAAAATCACGACCTTATAAACATTGCAATGTCAGAACACAAAATACTGACAGCAAAACATTTATGTCACTATGCAGCTTTGCTAAAACATTATTTCGATGCCAACTACAGGACAGTCAGAAATACTTACCATATAACAAGACCTCAGACTACTAATTATATCACATATAAATACAATAATCACTACGGAAAGGCCACGCGAACCTTCTACATCCCAGACATGATAAACAAATTACTTTTTGAATACAGAAACCTTACAAATTACAATAGCCTGAAAAGAGCTCTAAGGACATACTATGAACAAGAAACACGCACCCAAAATACCATACAAATTTAATGAAACACAATATATTCGCTCAGGCTTCCAGTTCAGCGATGCATCAATGCATTCCAAATTATTGTGCGTATGTGTATGTGTGAGTGCGCTCGCGCGAATTTCTCAATCACAGATTTCGCAGCTTCCCAACACACCAAAAAAAACCAATTCATAATAACCAACTGGTGTCATCCTCAGATAAGCTTTCATATATATAAGCTTCTAGGATGAAAGCAAAGAAATTAGTTTTCTCATCCAAGATGTATCATATGTAACCAAATGCATGTAATGTACGTATCACATGAAAACCAATGTATGTAACGTATGTATTATATGTAAACCAATGTACGTAATGTAAGTAACACATGTAAACAAATGTAAGTAATGTATCATACGTAAAACAAATGAATGTAATGTATATAATAACTGTAACAAATGTATGCAATGTAATAAAAAAAAAATTCTTTTAAATGTAAATCATGAGTTTACACTGTATGTTTGTGAAAATAAGGACACATAATATTTAGATTGCATATGTGTAAATACTGTTGTATAATCACACCTTCTCAAACTTGAAAAAAAAAATAGTAAACTACAACATGTAATATAATACTACTTATGTAACTCTGAACAATATAATTGTAAATTATTATTATGATTGTTATTTAAAAAAAAAAAAAAAAACTGTTATCAGCATTACTATTTAAATCTCATTATATGTAGCACAAAGTGCTGAACCCTGTAAAATAATATACTGAATAGATGATCATTGTACATGTGTAAATATTTGAAAAAAAAATTTTTTTTTTAAATATTATTATTATTAGTAGTAGTATTAGTATTAGTATTATTAAGAGCCTGTGTAGCTCAGTGAATGTGGCACCAATAAAGAGAGCAAAGATGAAGTTTACGCCTAACATCACCAAAAGCCGGAAGTCAAAACCCAAAGAAAAAAAAAAATAGCTAAGAGTCCGGAAAGAAAAGGCTCTAGAAAACTTTCAACTTTCTAACTATGACTCACAATCTAAAAATCATCACACTAAATGTAAACGGGCTAAATAATAAAACATCGATTCAACTAACAGTTAATTTAATCTTTCAACACAGACCCGATATACTTATGGTACAAGACACTAGACTACACAACAACACTGACCCATCAAACAGCTTCAAATACAAGTTACAAACAATGTACCATATCGTTGCCGAAGAGGCTCAGACCAATGGAATAGGTGGAGTTACTACACTAATAAAAAAATCGGGTAACCTCCAAATATTATCCCATAATGTCGTAATCAGGCATAGAGTTCTGGAGGTCGAGCTCCTTTGGCAGAAAAAAATACACAACATAATTAACATATATGGACCAGCCACACATAATCATAAGACCACCTTCTGGGAGGAAGTGCGACACTATATTCAACAAAAAAATAACCCAATAATAGCAGGAGATATGAACTTTACAGAACAACCACAAAAGGATCAAGAACACCCAAACTTTCTTCCGCAGAAAAATTTCACAAGAGTTTTCACCCACTGTGGCCTATCAGATGCCTTCAGAATCTTGCATCCCCAAAAGAAGGAATTCACATATTTTGCACCCGCAAACGTCTCTAGAATAGACCGCATATACATCCAAACATTCAGAAATATAAAGGTCAAAACTGTACAACACACACCTGTCATGTTCAGCGATCACCATATGGTGATGGCTGAACTACAATATCAACAAACAGAAACAGCTGATAAGTTTACAAACAGAAATTTCCCCCTATGGAAATTTAATAAACACCTTAAAGATGACGATGAATTCAACAATAACATAGAGAAAATAGTTGAGGAAATAGAATCCATAGAAAATGCTGTAACAGCCTGGGAGAAATTTAAACACATGACAAAACAAACAGCAATCAAAATTAGTAGAATAAAAAAGCAGCAACAAAGGAACAACCAGAACGCTGACACGAAGAAATTATCAAAATTGTATCACCACCATGACAGAAATAATGAAAACATCAGAACAGAAATAGAAGAAATTAAAAACCGCATAACAGCGAAACAGTTTCAGGAAATAGAAGGAGCGTGGCTACATGCTGGTCTCAAAATAATTGAAAATGATGAAGGGAAGACCTCGACAGCATGGCTGTTTGAGAAATAACGGAACGCAAAACAGAGAATAAAAACCATAACATACGAAGGCCAAACCCTAAATAAAGACTCCGAAATAATTCGTGGTGTTCAAAAATACTTTTCTTCACTATTTCAAGAAAAACCCAGCAGTCAGGAAGAAAGAGAAAGATTCCTTTCACTCCTCCCCAAAATCACCCAGCAGGAGGCTGAGGAGATCGACGCACCAATCACCGTAGCAGAATGCCGTCTTATAGTGAAACAGCTCCCGGATAACAAATCACCAGGTGAAGATGGACTAACAGGCGAATTCTATAAAGAATACTTCCCAAAATTTGAACATATTTTTATTAAAATGATCAACACGATGATTACAACACAGACAACGCCAGCAAAATTCAACACAGGACACATTGTACTATTACCAAAGGTTGGGGATCAACAGAAGTTACAAGACATAAAAAACTGGAGAGGCATAACCCTACTGAATACTGATTACAAAATAATATCTAAAATACTTACAAACCGAATACAAAAGCACCTCCATAAACTTATCTCACCAGCACAATCATGTGCAGTGAAAGGAAGAAATATTGTTGACACAATAATGCACCTCCAATGCATTTGCGATTATTACAGCCTCACAGAAAATCCATGTATTGTAATGGGTCTAGATATTCAAAAGGCATGTGACACAGTTAGCCACCAATACCTGTTTGAAACACTAGACCGAATAGGAGTTGGAGTAAACTGGAAAGAAACGATTAAGTTTTTGTACAGAAACGCGGAAAGTAGGCTGATCATTAATAAAGATCTCTCAGCCTCTTTCCCAATAAAATCTTCCATCCGGCAAGGAGACCCACTATCCATGGCTCTATTTGTTCTAGCCCTAGAACCACTCATTATAGCCATTAACACAAACAACAATATCAAAGGAACACATATACATGGAGAAAGTGACGCCAAAATTTTGGCATATGCTGATGACGTCATTTTAACACTAGGAACACAAAACTCTTTGGACACAACACTCAAAATAATAAAAGACTTCAGCAAAGCCTCAGCACTGAATGTGAATCTGGCAAAATCCCACTGCAAAATAATTGGAAAGTGGGAAAACCAACCAAGGATTCCTTTAGGAATACAGGTGAATAATTACATACCGGTTCTGGGCATCAACATCGGAAGCTCAGAATCACACGAAGAACAGTGGAAAGAACTCCATGACGACATAAAGAAGAAAATTAATGCAATGCGCCCTAGACAGCTGTCCGTCAGAGGAAGGGCCCGGGTTTGCAACATCTACCTAACATCTCGCCTATGGTACAAGATACATAACACCCCGTATCACGGAAGGTGGGCCGAAAAAATACACAGGCTCTGCGCTACATACATCTGGGGCTCTCAGTATGAACCCATGCGCAGATCAACACTCTTCCATGAAGTGGAAGCTGGAGGTTTAGCATTGCTAAACATCTATCTGAAAACTCTCATCGGCAGGGCAATAACAGCAGCCCGAGCACATACAAAACCTATCATGCCTATGCGGCAACATTCTTACGAAAGTGTTTGCCGCATAGGTTTATAAGCTCACTTCCAGATATAAAAAAACCAAGCACGAGAATGTTCAAAGAAATAGCCGAAGGGTACACATATATAATGAAACACTCAGATACCGAAACCTTACTGACAATCAAACCAAGAAAACTATATAAAACATTAAGTCAAGTGACATTCCCACCTCCCCAACACAGGGAAATAAGAAAAGGAGAAATTAGGCTAAGTCCGGTGCTTAGCAAAGTTTTCCGACTTCCAATATCACCAAAATACAAAACATTCTTCTATAAAGTGCATCATGGCTGTCTCCCCACAAAAATGTGGTGTGTAGCAAAAAAAATCCCACTACAAGGCCCATCGAAGTGTCATTTCTGTCCCGACCCAGAAACAATATATCATATTATGATGTCCTGTAGCAAAACGCCCACAGTATGGAACACCATACAGAAATTCCTACATAAGACACAACCATTCTCTGAAAACACATTTTTTTGGCTGGAGACCAAAAAATGAAAAAAAACAGAACTAATAATCATAATAATAACAATGTATGCAATATGGTCCCACAGATGTGACAAAATACACGGAAGAGACACCAGACCAGACATACTAGCAAAAATTAACAATTATTTAAAGGAAATCATCATAAACACTACACAAACCAAAAGCATAACAACACAGCAATGGAGGAAACTCGGCCTAATTGAAGAAGGAGAAGAAGAAGGAAAAATAAAACTTTGCTACTCCTGTAGCAAAACGCCCACAGTATGGAACACCATACAGAAATTCCTACATAAGACACAACCATTCTCTGAAAACACATTTTTTTGGCTGGAGACCAAAAAATGAAAAAAACAGAACTAATAATCATAATAATAACAATGTATGCAATATGGTCCCACAGATGTGACAAAATACACGGAAGAGACACCAGACCAGACATACTAGCAAAAATTAACAATTATTTAAAGGAAATCATCATAAACACTACACAAACCAAAAGCATAACAACACAGCAATGGAGGAAACTCGGCCTAATTGAAGAAGGAGAAGAAGAAGGAAAAATAAAACTTTGCTACTCCTGTAGCAAAACGCCCACAGTATGGAACACCATACAGAAATTCCTACATAAGACACAACCATTCTCTGAAAACACATTTTTTTGGCTGGAGACCAAAAAATGAAAAAAACAGAACTAATAATCATAATAATAACAATGTATGCAATATGGTCCCACAGATGTGACAAAATACACGGAAGAGACACCAGACCAGACATACTAGCAAAAATTAACAATTATTTAAAGGAAATCATCATAAACACTACACAAACCAAAAGCATAACAACACAGCAATGGAGGAAACTCGGCCTAATTGAAGAAGGAGAAGAAGAAGGAAAAATAAAACTTATACCGATAATGGAACCCCCGTAGTTAGTGGTAAACAATAATGATAACCCACTATCTGAACAAAAAGCATAATCCCAGATAAAGGTGCTGGTAATGCAGGCCCATTCGCCACAATGAGAGGAATAATGACAACAAGATATCAAATCTAATAAAAAAAAATAAAATTAAAAAAAGAGGATATATGTATATAAAATAATAATTAAAATAAATAAATAAGTAAAAGTTTAAAAAAATAATAAAAATATTAATAATAATATATGATAAGATACTCCTTAAGATAAGTCAATACTACTCTAGTAATAAATATGTAGATTAAGATATATTACCACAAATATGTATATGTTCTTGTATATACAGACACAAGGACGGTAGAAATGTCAATTGTAAGAAATGCAGATAACATAAGTTCATAACATGATAATAACCCAAAATGTTAATAGGATATATTATCCATTTATAGACCTGTAACTAATTCTGCAATTCAGAAAACTTTGTATGTAAGAAATTACAGATTTACCTCTTAAGTTAAGCAAACAATATAATGTTAACGCAAGATGCAATTCTTTTTTGTAAAAATAAGAGTGCCTACAAAAAATAAAATCTGCATGAGATATAGAGATACTACCAAAATATATGCATATATAAATGTAAATAAAAACATAAGCAATGTATGTATTTTAAGAATATGATGTGCATTTAAATTAAGTTAATAAAATAATTATCCAAAATATGTGAACAAAAATATAAAATGAAGATATATGTAAAACGAATTGCACATATGGAAAATGTCAATGCTAACATATATATGTATGTATATGTATGTGTGTATATATGTATATATGCATGTGGATGTATATATATATATATATATATATATATATATATATATATATATATATATATATATATATATATATATATATATATATATATATATATATATATATATATATATATATATATATATATATATATATATATATATATAAAATCAGCTAACGCCTTTTTATTTCCGTATGTACGGGAGTAGGCGAAGCCATTTAGCCCTATCTAACTTTTTTGGAGACTGAGTGGGCAGTTCAATCTCCAGTGGTACCCAATCAGAGACAGATGGCCCAAGGCTATCACTAATTAAGCGGTACGCAGTGAAGAGAGACGGCTCAAATGTGCCGCCATCTCGTGGTCTCTAACCCTAACACAATATATTTAATGTCTGAAATAATGTGGGTTCTACGGTCGATTTTCTTGAGTTTACAGGACGAAAAACCCGAGTTTCCGGGAGGAAAAACCTGCTTGCCCGTGCCAGAGATCGACTAACTCGTGCCATAAACAGTGTTTAATTACAGAATAGTAAGAAAAAAGATCAAGACTTAGGTGGATTAATGCAGTTGGTATGCTTTAGAAGATTAAAATTTCAGTTGATCTAACCAAAGACAGTTTGGAAAAAATTAAACAGAAACTATTCATGAAATCTTGTGTTCATCTTCATCAAACGAGAATAGACTGATCTGATAATGGAACTTATAAATAGACTGAAATCACTATGTAACATATACCAACAAAAATAACAACTCAAACAATTCAATAGGACAATAAGGAAAATAGAAATTGTTATATGTTAGCATGTGATGTTGTATCTTATTTAAACAGTGATTGTAAAACAGGTTTCATAAGTATATTGCAACGAGTAAATGAAAATGCCTAATAGAATTAGCAGCCTATGTACAAATTGTAAATAGCTGTATATATATTTATTTTTAAATGTACACAGCTACTGTTGTTGATACAAATAAACTCAGTAGAAGTAGCCTCAAGAAATGTAAATCAAAATGTCAATTAGAATAAGCATTTTATGTACAAATGTATATATTGTAAATAGTTGTATATATATTTATTTTGATTGTACATAGACGCTTTAGTGTTAATAAAAAATATACTCGGTGGATGTGGCGTTTGCATACCACTGCGCTTGACCGCACGACGAAGGAAGACTTCTTGATTTAGAATCTACTAGTCCCGAGTTAGTCGTTTTTCGTTTTTCGTCCCATAAACTCAAGAAAATCGACATTTCAGACATTAAATACGACATTAAATATGAGTGTTAGGGTTAGCGACCACGAGATGGCGGCACTTGTTGAGCCATCTCTCTTCACTGCATGTCTGGTGATAGCCTTGGGCCAGCTATCTCTGATTGGCTTCCCGTGGAGATTGAACTGCCCACAGTCTCCAAAAGTTAGATGGGGCTAAACGGCCTCACCTACTCCCTATATACGGAATAAAAAGGTGTTAGCTGATTTTATTATTATTATTATGGGCAACTCCAAGGAGTCCTTACTTATTGAGGGAGGCCCTAAACATGTAAAATATGCTACTGCAAAGAAATAAAAAATTCCTATCGCCTGTCCTGATTATATCACTCCTTAACAATTCACTGTCTGTATCCCCCCATCCTCTCAGGCAGTGCATTCCATGCAGCCACCATTCTTCATGGAAAAAAAAATCTTTCCTTTATGCAACTTTTAGGGAGGTACCTTCCCCTTTGTTATACTTTTTGAAAAAAAAAATCTCCAATATTCTATTGGTTAATACCTCTCAACATGTTAAATATCTCAGTCATGGCATAACTTTGTTTTCTATCTACCGAACTGCAGTTTACATGCTCGCAGTCATACTCATAGCCAGTGTGCCTTACCTTTCTCTGTATTATCCATGAAGTTTCTTTATCCCCTCCATATTCTGGTGATCAGATATGAACAGAATAGTCCTATACAGATGGAGCTACCACATGCTTAATCTCTGCTGGTTAATTTCCTTCTCAGCATTGTAGCAATCCTCTGAATTTTCCTCACCTTTCACTGAGTGAAAACTCAGAACTTTATATATTTCATACCCTGTCATATCTATATCTCTTTACCTTCCGCACTTGTTCCAGTATACTTCCACCAGCAAAGTTAAGCTTTCATCTGTTCATCTCCAACTGCAGAACTTTAACTTAGCTTCTATGAACTGAAACCTCATTCATTTGTCCATCTTTCCAACTCATCCATCTCCATCTGAAGTGTCACAGCAATGATACATTTAATCCCCTCTCCAACTTCACATCACCACAATATAAATCATCATCATTATGCCTATCAAGGATTTAGGCCTAAAATGGCCTGTTCCGGCCGTAGACGTCATCGTTGAATCTCTTAAGAGGACATCCTGGTTTTCTTTTTCCTAATGGTTTGTATTTAAGGCTTTGTTTTGGTTATATTTCTGTTTTCATTCTTTCAATGTGTTTTATCCATTTATGTATATATTTTTTAAAATTTTCTATTAATAATTCCTGGTTTACTTCTTTCATAATTTCTTCGTTTCTTTTGTGATCAAATAGAGTATACTTTGCAGTTTTTCTCATAAACTTAATTTCAGCTGTTATTCAACTTTGTTTGTCTTTTTGTTTGATTGTCCAGATTTCAATTCCATGAAATTTATATCACAATATAAATGATAAAAGGAAATATCTCTTTGCAATTAATTGACAGTTTCAATGAATCAAAAGTTGGATAATAATAAGTCAGTCAGACAATCAATCCATTTCATTAACCTGATACCTAAACATATTTGTTGCAACTTAAATATCAACTTGTAATGATATCATTGATTGTCAAATTTTTTTGCAGAATATGAAAAAAAAAAACACATCATATGGATTCATTATGTCACCCATTATGTCACCGGAGGAGAGGGGAAAGGGTCCCGGCCCCACCCAAAAGAAAAAGGAAAAAAACACTAGAAAATTTTCCAGAATTTTTTTTAAAATTAAAATTCATTTTTTTTAATTTATGTTGTGTCGTGACTTCTATTTCTATACTACTTATGAATTAGCGGTCACATAAGGTGGGAATATCTTATAGCTCTCGGGAATCAATGCATCTGTGAACGCAAGGCGAATGAAGTAGTGCTCGGGTGGACCGAGCTACTTCGATTGCCCGAGCCGTACCAGAGGAGATCACGGGTATCGTGTATTGGCGATCACTGCAGATCATTGCATACGAGCTATGACTGATGCTCAGTCATAGCTCGTATGCAATGATCTGCAGTGATCGTATGCAATGATACACATTATGCATTGCATACGAGCTATGACTGATGCTCAGTCATAGCTCGTATGCAATGCATAATGTGTATTCTCCAAATGTCTACTCAACTCGCCCCCCACCCCCGAGATTAAATCCTGAGTGTGCCACTGATATCACCTACCCTTTATTATAAAATGTGATGAGATTATTGAAACCAGAGCCTCCCCTTTAACAAACCAGCTGATCTCTATAAATACTATTACCTTCATCCACCTAGATCTGTATATGTGAGATCCCCTTGCTAATTTTTTGACTATTTGTTAAGCCATAGAAGAAATACAATTTAGTTAACTTAAATGCCCTAAGCAGACATAGTTTACATGTGAAGTATCTTCACCACTTGGCTACTTGTATAAAGAGGTTAATGACTTCACATCAATCCTCGTGTCGAGGCTATCAGGTGAAAAGACGTGTTGTTAAAAAGCTCCTCAATGATCTGTAATTTTGTTGGTTTATTAAGTGTTTTCTTGGATTTAATTGTGTGGTTTAGTATATTATGGTAGTTTTTTAGTGTAATTATTATATTACAGCATTTTATAACATAATTGCAGAAATATTGTTAGTTTTTACTACTCTTAAGAATAGCCCTAAAAACGCGTAACGAGGCGCTGTCTAAAACTGAAGTTCTTTCTACTGAGAAGTGCGTTTGTCCTGATGAACAAAAGTACTGCTGTAATGATGATTATAATTTATCTGCGGATAAGTTGACATTAGAAATATCTCGATTAAAAGAAATTATTAGATATTCGACCTTAGAATTGGAAAAACGTTTGACTATATTAGACACCATAACAAAAAGGATCAGAACTAGAACAGGCAGGAAATTACTGAAGTTGGTAATCATAATATGAATAACAAGGTAAGTCAGTTAAAATCTAAGAAAAAAGTGGTGATAGGGTATAGTGACTCAATTCTAAAATTTGCGCTTGCTGAAGGTGTCACCACCTCTAGTTTCGTGGGGGCAAAAATTAAAAATATAACAAATGTAATTGAAAAGCAAGACAAAAAAAAGTAAAAGAGATAGTGGTTTTGTAGGCTCTAATAATTTAAATCGTGGCAGATATGGTATGAGAAAAGATATGAAAGGTTGGTTGGAAGATGTGAGGGAGTAAAAATTGTAGGATTACTATCTAGATATGATAATACCGAGTTAAGTACAAGGGCGATGAGAGCAAATGATTTCACGCGCAGTCTATGTAGAAGATATGGATATGAGTTTTTAGATGTGTGGAGTGAGTTTGATGGCAGAAAAAACTTGTATAAGAGGGATAGCCTGCACTTGAATTCGTGTGGCATCAGGATCCTGGAAAAATTACGGCTTGGTATGAAACCTAATGTAGAGAATCAGAGAAACTAGATTATCGAGCAAGGGAAAAATATGTTTCAAAGTTCAGCTATGTATAAAAAACTTGATAAAGATATGTCTTTGAACATGGTTATGTATGTGGCAAAGGGGTGGGGAAATATGCTTTTGGTTTGTACCCTTTGAGTATGTCTGAGGAGGAAAAAGAAAAAGTTCTAGAACAAGGCAATAGATTGCATATCTACTTATAAGAATTGGCTAGGTGGTAATTCACTATGCCTATACACAAATGCCAGGAGTATTAGAAACAAAAGAGTTAAGTTCGTTGCTTTATTGAATACGGTGTTGCCGAAGATCGTTGGCACCAGTGAAACCTGGCTATCAGAATCTGATATCGTAAGTGGGATCGAGTGTAATCGATATACTATTTTTAGAAATGATAGAAGAGGAGAGGAGGAGGAATACTACTAATGATATCAGATGACTTAAATCCAGTTAGGTGAGAAACACAAGAAAACCATGATGTTAACAATGTCCCATGTAGCGGTGAGTTTGAGTCTATTTGGTGTGAAGTGGAGCCTATCAGGACCGGCTCTACCGACGGTGCAAGACGTGCATTTGTACGGGGCGAAAAGTTTTTTTGGGGTGGCAAAGTTGGCATAAACTATACGAAAAATAAGGGAAAGGGGGCGGCAAAATATGGTACTGCACGGGACAACTATACGAAAAATAAAGGAGAAGGGCGGCAAAATATGCTGCTGCACGGGGCGACAAAATTCCTAGGTGGCCCTGGGTGAGGTGTTGCACTAGACCTAATGGATCAGTTGCAAGGGTCAATGAAATGCATTGCCAATTTAGCCAGATGGATACGAAACGAATGATAATTATGGGTGAATTTGATTTTCCAAACATTGATTGGGTAGAAGAGACATCTCATGATAAGAAAGAAGAGGAATTTATTGAATTGTTAGGAGAGAACTTTCTCAAGCAGCATGTGAAAGAGGGAACTCGAGGTCAAAGAATGTTGGATTTGCTCATATCATCCGAAGAGATCTTTGTTAAGAATATGGCTATTTTTTATAAGCAGTTGGTGACAGCCATGATGCTGTGCATTCTTGTGAAGTATCTAATTGTATTGATGCCCCAATTAAAACAGGTTACATGCTGAACTACAAAGCTGGAAATTATAATCAACTTAGAAGATACTATCTTTGGTCCCATGGTATCAGTTACTGAATGGGAAAATTGTCAGCAATGCATGGAAATCTTTGAAAAAGTGCTTAAACGAGGCAGTATATTATCCCTAATGTTCGAGGAATAAAGTTAAAAAGGTTGCGAGTGAAATGGATGTGCAGTCTTAATAAGGAAGAAATCCACGAGAAGATGATGTTGAAAGAATATCATGAGAATAAGAGTGAGAGGAGTTATGAAATATATAAAGGTCAGGCCAGAAAAGTAATGAATATTACGCGGAAAGCTAAATCTGAGTATGAAAAGAAATTGGCCATGTAAGCCAAAGGCAATCCAAAAGAATTTTATCGTTATGCCGCAAGCAAAAGAAAGAATTAATATGAAAGAATAACTTTATTGATTGCAGATGGCACTCGAGTATCGGAAGCTAATGAGATTGTTCAGTTAATGAGCGCTCACCTTCCTAAGTTTTATCAATCAGATGCATGTTACTGTGCTACTGCTGCATTGGATGACGAGTTACAGGTTCATGAAAATGAGGTTGAAGAGTTGCTGCAAAACCTGGATAAGAATTTGTCTATAGGGACAGATGGAAATTCAGCACACGTTTACCAAAGGAATGTTCAGCCGAATTGGCTAAGCCTTTCACATCTTTGTATAATTTGAGTCTCAGCTCAGGATTGATACCACAGAAATATAAGGAGTGTCTAACTATCACCCCATCACTATCTCTGGTGTGGAAGTGAAGATTTTAGAGAAGTTGGTAAGAAGGCGTATATAGAAATGGGTAGAAAAACAAGCATCACTCTGCAAGGACCTTGACTAAAGGAAGGTCATGTTTTAGCAGTTTGTGCATATTTTATAACAATGTTACGGCCGAGTTGAATAAAAGGAATGGATACATCATGATAATATCGGAGTTTTCGAAGGCATTTGATAGGATACCACACAAAAGGCTGCTGCATAAGTTGGAGAATATGGGATTGGAATATAAACTCTTGAGTTGGATTAGTGAACGGTTGTAAACAGTGGGTGTGAATCTGCCAGATTTAAGGTGATCAGTGGTGTAGCTCATACTCTTGTTGACCAAAATTGTTCATATAATCAGGACTTTGTTCAATACAATCAGGAATATCATCTATTCCTACTGCCTTTCCACATTTCAAGCCTTTGATGGCTTTTTCTACTTAAAGTAGGGATATGTATTCCTGATTGTATGCCTGTTGAGTGTTTTTGTACCACTGTGCTATCACTGCTTGTTTCATTTAGCAATTTTTCGAAGTAATTACTCCATACTTCGAGGATATCTTTTTCTCCCGTTTTTATGTCACCTTTATCATCTCTAACTCCTTTTACAGCACTCTTTCCTCCATTTCTAAGCTTCTTCAACAACCTCCAAAATATTTTGCCACCTTCTTGATATTTATTTTCTATGTTCTTACCAAAGACCTCGCATGACTTTTGTTTAGCCATTTTTATACAGTGTTTAGCTTTCTTACATTTGTCTCTGTATTCTCTAAGAGCACATGACTTATTTACCAGGAAAACTTTTGATATGCTTTCTTCTTTTCCTTCACTGCCTCTTTAACTTCCTGTGTCCACCATGGAGTTCTCATTTTTCTATCCTTGCACACAACCTCACCACATGCCTCTCTCGCTGAATCAATCAGTGTTTTCTTCAAGGCTTTCCACTGAATCTCCAAGGTTTGATTCCTTTTCCCAAACTCTTTCATTTTTTCTTCAATAATCTTTGTGTATTTTTGTCTATAGTTCACATCTGAGAGCTGCTCAACTTTTATTCGCTTTAAAACTGTCTTACATGTTATTCTTTTCAATATGAAATTCAATTTTATCCTGCTCAAGACTAAATGTTGATCACTTCCAATTTCAAATCCTCTGTACACTCTGGTGTCTTGCACCAGTGGGAAAACATCACTACCAACAATAACATAGTCATTGAGACTTTTCTTATTCGTTGCTGCTTCTCTCCATGTGAATTTGTGCACATTTTTATGTTGGAACATAAATCATTTCCTACTCTGCTATTTAGATCCCCAACAAGGACCAACTTTTCCTTTTTCATTGTGTCAGTTGCTTTATCTAAAGCATCAAAAAATTCCTCCACTTCTAGTAGAACCTTCTGTGGGACCATAGGCACAAATAAGTCTCATTGTCCAATTCCCCAGTCTGAGATTTGCCCACATCACTCTACTTGAGACTGCCTGCCATTCAAGAAGATTAGCCTCGTATTTTGTGTTGAATACTATGGCTACTCCTTTTTTCTTGATTGTCATTACCTGAATATAACATTTTGTGTTTATTGCTCAGAAAGATCTCACCAGTTTTTTGTCTTTTTTGTTTCAGTCACCACCAGTGGCGGCTGGTGACAATAGAAACAGGTGAGGCCAGGGGCCAAAAACAACTTAATTTTTTTTATATTTATATAGTGGTTCTATTATTGATTTATAGTTATTTTGGATTGGACATTAGATCAGAAGCCCTGGTTGGTTCTCTGCATTTCTTTAAAGGCTATGTGGAGGTCTCCTCTCAGTTATACAGCTTTGACCTTTAAGCACCCCATATATATATATCATCATCATCATTATCAAATTCCTGCCTTGTACTCTCAAGGGGTGTACAGGATATGACAGTACTACATGAAAAAAATTACATCATTACTAACTTCCTATCTACAATTTTCCTCCAATATATATATATATACAGGGTGTTCGGGATAAATTTGACAGTTTCGTAAGGAAAAAGAAAATCTTCTTTGTATCTATTAAATTTAATGAATTGACAAAAAAACATTACAGGCAGAGTTAATTACAATACTATCAACAAGATTTACTCAAAATAACCACCATTAGCATCGATCACAGCTTCAATTCTGCTTCGGAACCTCGAACAAGCTGATGCTACAGTCTCCCTGGGAGGGGCCGCAAAAACTGTTTTAATTTTATCCATTAACTGGGCTTTTGTATTACTGGAAGTGCGATTGGTGTCTTTTTCAACTGCGCCCCATACAAAATAATCCATGGGGTTAAGGTCTGGGGAGTTTGGAGGCCAAACATTTGGACTGGTGAAGTCGTAGAAATTTTCAGACAACCATTTTTGACTTTTCCCAGAGGTGTGGCAAGGGGCCGAATCCTGCTGCCATACATACGGCCCACCATTGGCTACCCTTGTTATCCAGGGCTTGACTACAGTTAGCAACTCCACGAACAAAGCCCGAATTCCAATGCCAGGGTTCTTCAACACCTGTTCCTGCAGATTTGCGAGGAATTCTGCTGCACGAACGCAATCAGATCGTCTGCTAGGGATCTTTCTTCTTGCTACATCCTCGTAGTCACCATTGCAAGTCTCTAGTTCATGCCTGATTGTTTTTACTGTATTCAGGGAGCATTGGGCAGCAGTCGTAATATCCTTATTTTGATGGCGGGCACGAATCATCATGATACAAGTTATTCTCTTCCATGATTCAGGTGGGTTCCAGCTATCCATCCTTTCTGACATCTTGTATATGAATGAAGAAGGGTCCAAACTTTTAAATGAAGAGAAGTGTGTGTTAATACATGTAACTTACGGAAAAATATAATTAATTATAAATATGTCAAATTTATCCCAAACACCCTGTATATATATATATATATATATATATATATATATATATATATATATATATGTGCTTACGTGTTGGTTTGTAAAGGTGTGGTTGGAATCATTTAAGTTCCGAATTCTTCTCAGCATGTGGAATGGACTACCCGAAGATACCGTGAAAGCATCTTCAGTGAATGTTTTAAAAGAGAGAGAGAGATCTGGAAGAGGATCTCTGTATTATGATAATAAACTCATATTGTAAATTTAATGGAAATTGAGCACAGCAGAGGAATGAGATCAAATCTAATATTTTATCTGTCACCGAGATATCAAATAAAATAAAGAATGATAAAATAAAACTTTAAGGTACACACAGGGATGTTCATCACCACTTAAACATATCCAAAAACTTGCTCTTAACAAAAATCCAAATTGCTGCTACATCAACCAGAGTTTACATTCAATTCCCAAATTATTCTCTTCATGATTTATTTCACCTGCTGCCCTTGTGTCTGTTCTCCTGTCCATATTGAAGCCATGACTTCTGAGCATTTGCAAAAACCATCAGACACAACTTCTGCTCACCTGCACTTCCACCTCTCTCACACATCCAGCTGGCACTCCAAAAGATAAATCTCACCTCCTGGCATTGCTCAACCCCTGCATAAACGAAAGCAAGTCACTTCCTTCCATGTTAGTAACTGAGCACCATATGCCTCCTGTGGTCTTTCGGATAAAAGACATAAAATACTAAATAAATGTCTTTTGATTCTGATGGCATCTCTCCTAATGTACTCAAACATTGTACTTCAGAGCTAACACCTGTCCTCTATTCTCTCCTCAATCTTATGTACTCAGCTGGCATCTATCTCAACAACACCTACCCAATTACCATCACTTCAATTCTCTCCAAAATATAACAGAGAAATTTATCAACAGTCAACTTCTTCACTACTTAGCTCACCAGTTAATCAGCGACCACCAGCATGGATTCTGCCAACCCAGATCTACAGATGACCACTTGAACTACATCACCCACTACTAGATATGTCATGGAAAGGTTCAGAGAAATGTGTGCTGTCATCCTCTATGTTTCCAGGACTTTTGATCGTGTTTGGCATCAAAGCCTGCTTTGCAAACTGCCTTCCTTCAGTCTACCTTCCACCCTCTGTAACTTGGATAGCCAGCTTTCTCTCTCCCTGGTCATTCACTGGATGTCATAGTGGATAGCACCCTCTCTGAGCTTTGCAACCCAATGTAGGAGTACCTCAGGAGGTTCCAATGAATTGGCAATCCCTTTCAATATAATGGAAAACATATTGAATCTGCTTCTCCTCTTCCTCATTTATTCCATCTACCTCTGTCCTTTGCTACAGTTGTCCTAATAAAGTGTTTCCTAACAACATCTAATAAAATGTCAACAGATTTATTTTACAATCTTATGTGCACTTCACATAAGCATACATGCCATAGGATAAATATAAATAGCAGAGCACAAAGAAAATGGAAATAATTAGAGTAAGAGATGAAAGTATTATATAGGAATACCCTCTATGTGTGGTAGTTAGTAGCCCCTTGTTTTTCGTGTGTGTGTGGGGGGGGGGGCTTAAAATTATAGTTTTCCATATATTGTGGAATTTTGCACATTCATATTTACTTAAGTTAGGTTCTGAAATCTCCATTGCCAATTTCTGAAAAGCTTAAACAAGACACATTTTCTGGAATTTGCAACTGTTCTTCAAACCAATCTAACTTAAATAAATATGGATATGTAAAACTTCCAAGAGATTAAACTAATTTTGAGGATACCTGCCAACAACCCAGGCTAGCATATATAGAGGATATCATTCCCTTGGAATTTAGGCTAAAAATTTAATCATTTTCATTTCCTTTGTGTCTCCTATATGTGCATGCTACAGCTGTATACTGCAGCATTTCTGATGATGTGGCTCTATGACAGAGACAAAATACTTGAAGTATTAAACTATATACCTTCCCTTGTACTGTTTTATTTCTATTCATTTACAGCATGATCTCTAGAAGTAACCAACAGATAATATAGGCTGATTTACTCAATTTTAGACAGATTCCTGTTATTTTAAAACTGAATATTTATCCTGGTATGAGGTTTTTAAAAATAATTAAAAATTTTTCTCATACCCAATAGTACAATTCATCAGCCTAGATTATCTGTGAAGTGTTGAGACATTGGAACCCCCCCCCCTCACCTCCTCACACACACACATAATATAAAGCCAAGTGCCTCATGTACATCTTTGACAAAGGGAGGGTGACTTGAATTTGGTAGATTTTATCATATTCAAAATCAGTATTGTCAAGGTAACTCACAGTTTATTTCACTCCAAATAAGCTGAATTTTTGTGTATTTTTTTAAAATTTATACCTGGTGTAAAATAAAGTATATATAGCAACACCACAAACACTTTTATCAACAAAGATGTTTTATTAACGCTAATATTTCGCTGATTTTCAACTCAGCATCATCAGAGCACAACACACATGTAAACGCGACAGTGAGTGAGTGAAACAATATAATTGCAAAAGACAAAAGATCTAAAGTCCTATTTTTGGCGCCCTCTAACGGAAAAAAAAACAACAGTTATCCAGGAGTTTTTCTTAGGATAACCGTTTCCCAAATTTTTGGCAAATTAATGCAACCATATTTGTTAAGGTTGGGAGAATTCTTCAAAGCCATTGCTGACTCAAAAAATAATCTTTCAGATCTATAACGACTCCTAAATAGCAAATTCGTTTTCCTCCATCTAATCCTGTGTGAAGGAGTGTCCAAAGCGTGGTCTGCCAGTCCCGACTTGCCATAGTAATAGTAGTGAATGTATCTTTCATGTTCTTCCAGGCGGATGTTCACTGATCTTCCTGTTTGCCCATAATAGGCCAAGTCACAGTCACATGGAACTTCATACACTCCTGGGTGTGCTAAAGGGTGAAGTTTATCCTTTGGCGAGCAGATCAGAGTTGCCAGCTTGACATGAGGTTTGAAGGTGGTGCGAAGGCCACGTTTCAACAATACTTTGGCTATCTTTTACATGTGTGTTGTGCTCTGATGATGCTGTGTTGAAAATCAGCGAAATATTAGCGTTAATAAAACATCTTTGTTGATAAAAGTGTTTGTGGTGTTGTTAATACCGTGAAAAATAAGTCATGAATAACCATCGATGGCTAAGCTTATCTGTTAGAAAGTATATATAGACTTTTGCATTCTTTTTAATGCAAAGGTCTGTCACAATGGAAAAGGAGAAGTTGGTCCTTGTTGGGGATCTAAATAGCAGAGTAAGAAATGATTGTCAGACATACAAAAATATTTTGGAAAAATTTGGAGAAAAGAGAAAGCTAATAATAATAATGGCAAATAACTGTTGGATTTCTGCTCAGGACATGGACTGGTTATTACTAACACCATGTTCCAACATAAAAATGTGCACAAATTCACATGGAGAGAAGAGGCAAGGAATAAGAAACCACTCACAAACGCTGACATATGCGCCCAAGTCGAACGCTGGATACTTGCTGCTTACACTCACTATTGTCATGAGAAACGTCATTTCGTTGTGTACAAAGTGGATCAAGTGACAAACGAACACTATTTTTTTGTTTTACCAGCAGTAATCAGTAAGTAAAGAACAACTGATTAAATTTTTTCTCTTGAATTTTGAAAAATTTATTAAGAACTAAAATTAATTTTTGCTTACATTATTTTATAATTTTCTTAAGGAACCATGGTGAAATGCATAGTTAAATAATATGTAAATGTTAATTTATTATTTGTAGTAATCCTTGCCATGTCAAATAGATGCCAATGGAATGACAATTATGTTGCTTTCGGATTTACTTGTGCAATAGAGAAACACGGTACTCAAAGACCACAATGCATTTTATGTTGCAAAATATTTTCAAACTCCAATCTTAAACCGTCAAAGTTGTTAGAACATTTCAACAATCAGCATAGTGGTAAAGTTGCAGGGCATACACTTAACATCTTGAAGTCTAAGAAAGCACGATTCGATAGCAGTGGTACCATTACAAAATTTGACTCTGTGGTAGTTTAGAAGCCTTTGCTAGAAGCTGCTTATCAGGTGGCATATTTGTGTGTAAAGAAAAAACCTCGTACAATAGCTGAAGAATTGGTGAAACCATGTGCATTGGAAATTGTATTAGGTTCTGAAGCACATAAGAAAATTCAGCGGATTCCATTATCAAATAATGTGATTGGATGACGCATTCAAGACATCGGTCAGGATATTTTACTGCAAGTAGTACAAGATGTTAAAACCAGTCCTCTGAAAATGTGTATTCAACTGGATGAGTCAACTGACGTCAATAATTGCAGTGAGTTATTAGTATTTGTGCGATACATAAAGGAAAAGGAAATTTTGGAAGAATTTTTATTTTGTGATCAACTGAAACTAATGGCAAAAGGAATTGATGTTTTTAATCCCATTAAAAACTTTTTCTTGAAACATCAAATGCCAATGGATGTGATTAGCTCAATATGTACTGATGGTGCACCTGCGATGTTAGACAATAATTCTGTTTTTTTTTTGCCTATATCAAAAAAGAAGTACCGCAAGTCACAATAACACATTGCATGTTGCACCACAATGCACTTGCATCAAAAACTTTGCCAGAGAACTTAAAAAAAATATTTAGCTACAGCAGTAAACATAGTAAATTATTCAAAAGAAAGATTCTGGTATTGCGACCACATGTTTATTAAGATAAATAAAAATAAACAAACCCGACAAGTTTCATGTCAGGTTTGGATGGATAGAGATTACAATATTTCCAGCATAGAAAAAAAGAGAAATGAAGAATTACATTATTTAACACAGATCCTCAAAAAAAAAAAAAAAAGGTTTCGAACCTAATATAATCAAGAAAATCCTCAACACACCCTCCTACAAGCATCTCACAAAAGCAAGATTTCAAGAACGCAATCACACTACCATACATCAAGAATGTTACAGCTAAATTGGCCAAATTACTAAGCAAACATAACATTAAAGTTGCTTTTCTTCCGCTAGAAAAAATATCAAGATTTTTACATCCATCAAAATCTCCAAATCACCTTTTAAAAAAACAGGTGTATATAAAATTCATTGTTTCTGTGGCATCTGCTACGTAGGCCAGACTGATAGATCAGGGGAAATTCGTATGAACGAACACCAAAAAGACGTGCAAAAAAGGAGAGAACACAAATCAGGCCTAGCATCCCACGCAACTTCCACCGGCCATAATGTACTCTGGCATAAAATGAACATGTCCTATACAAGGAAATTTAAAGAAGCTGCCTAAATTAAAAGGCCTAAGTTCGATTCTTGTCATGACGGGAGGAATCTTTATATGGACTTTTTCAATTTAAGGTGAGTTAGCAGGTAGCAGGTAATACGGAGGTAGCAGGGTTTTCCTCCTGGAAACTCGGGTGTTTCATCCCGCATACAGACAAATCGGACCTTCAAACACATGCAATTTACAGACAAAAAATATTAGCTGTGGTGGTGGTTGTGGGCAGTAGATGGCGTTGATGTAGGTGATTGGTAGTAGAGGTTCTGTGTAGTAGTGGAGACGGACAGTTGTACAGTGGGTGTCCTCCCACGATGAGTCTTCGGACTCCTTGGAGGTGTCACGAATAATAATAATTCCAACACAATGCAAAAAAAACCAGGGCCTAATTCTACACCAAGTTTGGTCAGCATTGATAAAAAATATACCTAATCAGACCTCGGGCAGTGTGAACGTGAACAACAGAATGTGACAACATCCAGCATTGTTCAAACTCAGCATACACAGATTCTGAATTCGGATTTTTTAATTTAATGAACAGTTAGATAGCCATAACATCATAGAATGGACTATTTTAAATAATTTCTCATTTCTTGTGTTTAAACTTTTAGTTACCTTTAACCCCTGAAGATGTAAGTCAAACAACATACGAAACTTCTCGGGTTTGTTTATTTTTATTTATCTTAATAAATATGTGGTCACAATACCAGAATCTTTCTTTTGAACTGCTAAACCATAGAAACCGACACCTACAAATAGTAAATTATGTTCGAGGACAGGCGCTTAATTATCGTATCTTTCGTTTACAAAGAAATCGGTGCTAACCATAGTTTGCTTCTTCATCACACTGACATAACATGGCTCTCCAAGGGATGTATGCTTAGCAGGGTTTTTGAAATGTGCAAGATTATTCAGTTTCTTACTAACCAGAATTGTAATTTAGTTCAAGACTTTGAAAGAAGAGATGCAGTAATTCGATTGGCCTACTTAGCAGATATTTTCACTCACCTAAATGAATTAAATATATCAATGCAAGGGTATGGTAAGAACATAATAACATTTAGTGAAAAATTATTTCCTTTTATTGAAAAAATAAAAATTTGGATACGTTGAGTTGAAAATAGTAATTTTGCAAACTTTCCCTTGCTTGATGAAATTGTTCTGGAAAATGAAAAAAAATCACAATTTTACTTGAAATTGTAATACATTTGCAACAATTGATTGATTCTTTTCATGGATATTGGCAAAGAGCAGAGGTGGATACTGGATCCATTTCTTTTTGATCTTAATTCTATAAACGACGGTAATTTAATAAATGATGATCTTATTGAAATGTGAACCAGTGCATGTATTCAAATGGAATTTGATAAATTAGATTTAGAACAATTCTGGTGTACTCAGTTAGAACCATTTCCACTACTGGTGAAGGCAGCATTGCAGACACTTCTACCATTTGCTACCACCTATCTTTGTGAAATGGGATTTTCATCACTTTTGCAATAAAAACAAAAACCTGAAATTTCTTAAATGCAAGTGATGATATGCGCGTAGCCCTCTCGAAAAAGGAACCTCGCTTTCAAAATATTATTATGAAAAAGCAACAACAAATTAATCACTAAAAACTGATATGTTACTTTGATACATGTATGTATATGATTTTTCAGTAAATTGTTTTGTAATAAATTTTCTCTTTAACAAATAAATTTTATTTTCTAACAAATAAAAAACACATTTTTCAAGGGGGTGCAGGCTAGTAAAAAGGTTAAGAACCACTGATCTATATAGACCACATTATGAAGGAAAGTGGTATTAAACATGATATCAAATTGGAGATGTTAATGTCAGCTCCTTGCTTTATGCAGACGATGTATACTTCTAAATAAATTCGCTACAAGTTTGCAAGATTCCCTGACTAAACTGAATAACTGTTGTAATAGATATGGTATGAAGGTGAGCATTAAAAAGACAAAGACAATGAAAATAGACAGAATCGTTGAAAATGTCCACTGTGTTGTGAATGGAGAACCTGTGGAGCAAGTAAAACATTTCAGCTACTTAGGCATGATTTTTAGTGAAGATAGTAAATTAAATATGGAAACAGACAACAGAATCAACAAAGCTGGTATGGTAGGAAGTCAACTGAATAAATTCATATGGAATAAGAGAGAAATTACTCGGAACACTAAATTAGCTGTATACAAGACAGTGTTCAAACCAGTTTTAACTTATGGATCTGAGAGCTGGATCAGAAGTAAAATACTTGAACAAAGACTAGAGACCACAGATATGAGAGTCCTGAGAAAGATTAGAGGTGTGAACAGATGGCATCAATGACAATATTATATTAAAAACGAGGATATTAGAAAAGAACACTTGACATTGTCAGCATCCAGGAATGTGTTAACAGAGCTAATCTCAAGTGGTATGGTCACTTAAACAAAAGGAAAGATTAGCAAAACAAATGTTCTCTGCTAGGTTGGCAGGAAAACGACCCAGAGGAAGACCAAGATATAGATGGATTGATATGGTACAAAGTGCCTTAGATGATAGAAATATAAGATCTGATAATGTTGGAGTCTTGACAAGTAACAGACTGATTTGGAGGAAAATTGTAGATAAGAAGTTAGTAATGATGTAAATTTTTCATGTAGTACTATCACTATCATATCCTGTACACCCCTTGAGGGTACATGGCAGGAATTTGATGATGGTGATGATGAGGTCTGTAAATATATGTCTGTCCTCAGTATTATGTTTTCAACATGCTTTTTTCAAAGCACCTAACTGCTATAGTAGGAAATACATATTTGTGAATAGTAGCAATGTTTAAAATAACTGAGCTTTGATTCAAAAGCTTGAAAAATTTTCCTAACATCTGTGATTGGGCTGTCATGAAGAACCCCCCCCCCCTCACTTCATCATTAGTGCAGTTTTGTTTCATGTTATAATGCTTCATTATAACATGAAGCAAAGCTCCAGCAAATACTTGGCCATACGAAATAAAAACCATGTAATATTCTTCAGAACATAACACAACACTGCTTTTATGCACAAAAACAACAAAAAAAACTTCATGCAATGTGTGTAAACAGTTATTCTGAAGGCTATTCCAAATGAATTTTAAAACATACAATAACAGTCAACCAAATTAAAAAACTGAAAAATCTTTAATCACACAAACTGTAGTTCCTGCAGCATTCAATTTTTACTGACAAAATGAAATATTAATATTATAATTAAGTACTGTACATCAGTGTTTTGAGAACTTATAAATGAACAATAGATAAATTTCATTGACAGATAAAAAACATTAACAATGCAATTGGCATCTGCAATAGCAAAAATTATTTAAAAATATATATCAAATTGATTCTGTCATTTACTGTACATATGTAAGTGAAAACTCTGAAGTCAGATAATGTTGGAATAACATTTATAATGAGACATTAACAGTAAATCTAAATGTTCCACCTCCATAAGAAAAAAAAATCATCTATTCTTTGATGACATTGTGTTTTCTTGTTTGCTACAAAAGCAACCATGATTTGCATGTAAAATTTCATCTGTTTAGTGCCTGGATGATTTAGAATTCATGCAGTGGGTTAAGGCCAAGAGGTGACTGTACTATCTGTTGCATGTTTTTTTTATTGATTTTGGATTTTATTTTCTGAAGATAATGAACAATAAATGTACAATTTAGTTAGATAACTGGAATTACCATCATAGCCAATGATGGTAATTCGAAATCATTGCCTTGGAAGCTATAATTAAAACTACATGACTGTTTGTTTTTTTAATTTACTCATGACATAGTTCTAAATTATTTCAGAAAGCTATATATCAAATTTCAAATATAAGTAATAATTTTATAAATGTTCATCATCTCAACATACATACATAGGTACAACACTGATTTTCCGGCACCCTTAGTTCCAGAGTCATGCCAGATTAGCCTTTCTACCAGACCAATGGAGGTTACTTAATAATTTATCAGTACATCTCTCACCTACTAATTATATCCCTCCCATGTCTCTAAAGTAGCACGGACAACTAGACACTTAAAGATTAAATGCAAATTAAATATGAATTCAGCGATTACGTGCATTATAAAAATATTAAGAGCAATATTAAATTCAGAATTAAATTATTAAGTATTAAATCAATGTTATATTAATCATGTTATGTATTAAGTTTTTTCACACCTGCAAGCAGGCGTGAAAAAACTATTTTAGGTTAGCTTATATACACCATTTGATCAAATTACTTTTGGCGCATATGAACACTCTCCTACCCTTTTAATTTAGCTTACAAAAGATTCAAATAGACTGACTTTGAAACAAACCAGTCAGTGCAAAGTAACTATTATGAAGAGAAGAAAAATTCTGTATTATCTATAAACAAGTATGAATTAGATTACTGAATGCTGAGTCAAAATTAGCTGATAAAAAAATAATTTGAACAAATTTTTGTTACTGAGAGAGACTGAAACAGAAACTAATGATTCACCATTATTCTCTTTTATTACACCATTATCTGCATAGTTGTCTAATTTAGAGTTTTATCCAAAATATAATAAACGGAACAACAAAAGATAAACTTTTCATTTGTGGGAGGTGGCAAAATCCCAAACTGCAGAAAAGGAAATTTAGCCTGCCAGTGAAGGGTACTGATTCAAAGTGAAGATGATTATTAAAAAATTTTATAGATAAACTAACATACTGATACTGAATATTAAATTCATACAGTCATTATTTTAATTACACTTTTCTGCCTTACAGACAGCTAAAAGACTGAATGTAAAACCTTTAAATTGGCAATAAAGTCCAATTCATTTAGTTTTAATAAATGATTTGGACTTAACTGTTGGGTATGAACATAAACATTATCAGGTCTCACTTAAGTTTTCTTTCTTTCTGATAAAGGTAAGCTTTATACATATCTTTATAAAATAAAAAATGTTTTAGGCATTCAAACTAAGTGATTTAAAATTACATTGGACAAATGTATAATTTTTTTATCGATGTCAATGAAGAGCATAATAGTTTTGATCAGAATCAAAGAAAAGCGTACAGAAATATATAAAAATCTCAACTTTCTTAAACAGAATTTTAAAGATAAAAGTGGGGAACTGAAACAAACTATGACATAAGCTTCACATGTTCCAAAAAACAAAGTAATGGTTATTATAATCAGAGCAAAAATTATACTTGTGGGTATAGCTAAATCATTACATAAGAAAGTTGTAAATGTATAAATAAGCTATATATAAAACTTTTTTTTTTAGAAATTAGGCTGAATATAAAAAATAATAAGTTCCAAAGAAAGTCAATTTTATCTTAATCATATTACTTAAGTGACACTTATGAAGAAAAGTGCTCCAGACATATCATGAAAAGTTTTAACAGCAGTTAAATGTAGATCAGCTAAACTGATGCTGTTATAACTAGCAATTTAACTGATCTCATTATTCAATCAACTACTGCATATTAGTTACAGTATTTCAATTTGTTAGTATATTATAAAGATAATATATATTGCACAGCCTTACATTTGGTGAATTTGTTTAAATAAAATTTATATTATAGAAAATCGCATATTTAATTAAACCTATTATACAGCATTAAAATTGTATTAACATAAACATTACCTCATTATAATTTTTTCCTTGCAAGGCAAACAAATACTTTGTTTTGGTAAAGGATTTAAACTTCGAAATAATTTAGCATTAAAATTTCTGGGATGAAAAGGATTCTAAAATGTTAAGAATGTCCAACATTCCCTTAAAACTGGAAATTTAAAAATACATTCCCAATATAAGCACAAAATGCCCCGTGTGTAAATTGTGTTTAATAATAAAGTAAAATAACTATGTGAAGTGTCCTTTCACAAAGAGAAAATAGAGAAGAGAACAGCACACTTTAAATCATGTATGACAAAAATAAGTAGAACATATATTAACAAATAAACACTGCCTGCAGGTTATAAAAAAATATCAAAACTTAGTTGAGAACTTGCAAGAAGCATGAAAATATGATAATGGTGTGTTTCGAATTATACAGCACAATTAAAAAAAACCTTTCCCATTAAAATGTTTCATAGGTTCTGAAATGATTTCATTTGTATATGTGAACTTATGCATATGACATGTGCATGTGACTTGTTAATCTGTCTTTATCGAAATCTTTAATAAAGATTCATGGCATTTTGATATAGCAGCTAATTTTCTATTTTTATACAGAATAATTACTTTTCAAGAGTTTTCACATTCAAAAAGGTATTGAAAATAATCTTTAAATATTAACAAAAATAATGCCATTAATGCAACATCCTTGCATTAATGCATCATACATGAGTCTATTTTGTACATCAGTTATCCCAGCACCATTATACAAGAAATAATAGTGTGAGCTAATTGTTAATATACTCTACATGTGTGGCAATATTACAAAAGAAAAGTCAGTGTCAATTTATCATCATTGACAGTTTGTCTTAATGACCTGTACAGTTATCACAATGAGGTTCATTTTCTTTCTAGTCTATAAACTGATAATGAAGATTACATATATATATATATATATATATATATATATATATATATATATATATATATATATATATATATATATATATATATATATATATATATATATATATATATCAAATCTGTAGTGAAGGTTTTGCAAATCTCTGAAGAAAATCAATATATCATTTTTTGTCCACTTTTCTCTTTGTTCGTGCACCCTTATTAGTTTCACTTTCTGGTTCAACTTCAAATGAAGTTGAATTTGCTACTTGAACATCACTACTTCTGCTGTTTTGTGTCATCTGAGGGAAAAAATCTGGGGGATCAGGTTGAGGATGGAGGTTTTCAGCTCGAAGCACTAACTGGTACAACTTAGCAAATTTGTCTCTGGTTGATCTCTGCTGAATTAAAAGATGTTCCCGTTCTGATTCCATTTCTGCTTTTTCTTCATGCAAAGCATCAACTTCTTGCTGAAGACCCATTATTTGATCCATTTTGCGTTTACGGCAATTTTGTGCAGCCACCTAACAGATAAGAATTCATCAGTAATTAAACGATATATACATTTTTGAAGAAATGTCATTAACTAGCATCTGAAAACTACCAGATAACCATTTTAAAACACATAATATAGGTAACCCTCGTATAACATTTTAGTTAGGTTCCTATTTAATCTCATGTAGTGCAAAACCATGTTAAGGACAGTACAAAAAGTGTGTGGGGAGGGGGAGGGGTGAGTTCCAGAAACTACATACACCACTACTGGACACATAACATTTATTAAAAGTAGCAATAACTACACAAACAGCTTACAAACTGTCATGACATATGATAATAAATGTTGATTTAATTTTCTTCCTATTCAAATTAAAAAATCAAGCACAATCAAATGAGAACAAGCTTCATATTTGCAAAACAGAAGATCCTGCATCAACAGCAGTTCTAATTTTCTGTTCATTTTTCTTTGTTGTTTCAAATAAATTTAAACTTTTTCCAATGTATGATATCCCCCCCCTCTTTTTTTTAAGATGAACCAAATAAAATATATAATTTGTATCTCTGATTATACAGAAATAAAGTTTATTTTGAGCAGTGCTTTTATTATTTTCATTATGCATAATTTAGGACTGTAATTTAATTCAGAACAAAGAAATTAGTCCAATATGGTTCATAAAAAATATATAGTTTTCCCAGAAAATATAAAAAATATATGTTACTCAGAAAAATTTATAAGTGATCAAATAAAAACCAAAATAATCTTCCAAAACCATTCAACATCACAGAAAAGGATTTACATGAATGATATTGGGAGGGATTTGATAGGTGACATACAGCTATTTGCTGCTGATGCAAAGATAGGTAGGTAGGGTAATCATGAATGATTATGAAGACAGATTGAGAATTTGTAGACTGCAGATACTAGCAAACAGGAGAAAGAGGAGGTGATATGACCGAGACTTACAAACTTCTGAAAGGATCATACAGAATTTCAGTTGATGAATGAGTCCCTGACTCCCTGGAGGTCTCTCTATTAATAATAATAATTTCCCAATTTTTCCCCCCCTATAATGGCTAGCAAGTCAAAACCTGGAATTCACAAAATAGAATAGAAATGTTGAAAAAATTACATGCAACATAATAGCAGTTTTCTTCACAAAAAGCTCAAAAATACCCTATTGTGTTATGCAAGGTTTGCTGCAGTTCTGTTATTAAATCATGTTAGAGTAAAACTGTATTAGAGAAGTACCATGTTATATATAAAAGTTGCCTGTCTATATATATCAAATCAATGTAAACTGGCTCTTTTCAATGAATATTTTATTGCATTACTAACATAGAGTAATACACATAAAGTAATGTGTTATCTGAATTTTTTTTGTTATTCATAAAAAATAAATCTACTACTACTAATGCAAATTCTTTATTTTTAGTACCCAAGTGTTTGTGCCTTGAATGACTCAACTGTGTTATATGTTAATTACAATGCAGTTCACTCACAAGAATCAATACTTCAACAATAATATTATAACTATGAATAATGTAAAACAGTTATTTTTATGTAGTTCAGACATATTCATGGGAAAAAAACACAGATTTGTATTTAAGTTTTATACATGTGGAAAATGTATATGCCAAGAGAAAAGTTGTTCAAAATTCTACAATTATATTGTGTAAATGGGGCATTATATTGAGTCACACATAGTCTATATTTCAGTTGTAAGTGAAAAAAATATAGAAGATGGTTTGTTGCTAAAGCAGGCGAGTGAGTGAGAGAGAGAGAGAGAGAGAAATGTGTACATTACTTCCACTGCTATTCTGATCTATATGGACTATATTATGAAGAAAAGGAGCATTAGGCCTGACATCTACATTGGAGATATTCAGCTCAGCAATTTGCTTTTTGTGTAATACTTTTAAGTAAATCCAGTACATCTGCAGGATTCCTTACCCTAGATTGAATGATAATGTAATAAATTTGGTATGAAAATCAGCAATACCAAGACTATGAAAACAGGCAAGAATACTGAAAACATCAGCTGCATTCTGAATGGAAACCTTAAAATATTTCAATTCTGCACAATTTTTAGTGAGATGGAAAATTAAATCTGAAAACAGACAACCAAATTAGAACTGCTAGTTCAAAACATTGAACTAGCTGTATACAAGAAGTGTTCAAGCCAATTTTAACCTATGGATCTGAGAGCTGAATTAGAAATAAAACACTTGATCAAGGACTAGTGAGAGTTCAGAGGAAGATTAGGGAAGTGAACAGATGGCATTAATGGCAGAATCATATTAAAAAATGAAGACAGGAATGTGAAAAGAGCTAATTAAGGAGTATGATCACTTAAACAGAATGGGAGAGAAAAGATTAGCAAAACATATGATGTGATACTAGAATGACAGGAAAAAGATCCAAAATCTAGGGAGATTGATGTAGTTAAAAGTGCCTTAGAACAGCGTTCTTCAACCTTTTTGCACCTGCGGACCGGGGAAAATAGGAGAAATATTTTGCGGACCGGCTGATGGCTGAGACAGAAACATAAACCAATGTAGATAGTATTTTATTTATTAAATTCAATGTTATAAAATTACAGTTTTTAGCTAGTGCGACATCTGCTGCTGCTTAGAGCTTAGAGATGGCTCTAGTGTTGTTTCTGAGAGACGAAGAATTTTTGGCAGACCACCAGGAACCACAGGTTGAAGAACAAGGCCTTAGAAGACCTAACTCCAAGGATCAGACATATTTGAGACCTGACAGATAACAGATTAATTAATTCCAAGAAAATTGTTGATAGGAAGTTAGCATGATATAAACTTTTCATTTAGCAATACCATATCACCCTGCACATTCTCTTATGGCACATATCTGGAATCTGATGAAGTTAATTCAAGGCACTTTACTGACTAAGCCTTATTAGACAGTACTGTAAAAATTAATTAAAGAGGAAAGTTAATAAGTTTTTAATTAGAGTTAAAATATATAGAAAATGGTCTTTAACTATGGGTTACAAAAGTTGTGAATTTAGAGGTAGCTTTAAGAAATAATTAGATAGCTGGTGTGGAGAGGTTATGTTTAATTAAAATTAATTAATGATTGTATAAAATTTAGCACTAATATGCAATATGTTGGTACTGTTATGTCTTTGCATATAAATATGTACATAAAAAAACTTAAAAAAAAAAAAAGATGCGATAAAAAGATAAGATCAGAGAAAGTTTAGATATGAGTGTGAATATACGCAGGTTAATCAGTGTGGAGTGGTGGTCCCCACCTGCAATTAACATAAAGCTAATCTAAAATATATTTGGTTATAAAGAAATTTGGATATTCATATAGTTCATGCAATTACTACTGTAAATGAGGTCTCCCAGAGAAAGACCAACATTTTTTTTTTGTCACTGTTCTATACTACATTATATTTGCTTTTTTTATGTATATATCTGTTAATACCAGTCCATATATATAATATTAAACAACCAAATATACAAATTAAGACAAACCTTATTTTTTCCTCTTCTTCGAATATCCCTGATAAGTGACAATTGCGATTCTGTTAGTTCGAACTTTGATAATTTTTCATTAAACTCATCTATAGGTAAGTTGATAATGTCCTCATTTGTTAATGGAATTTTCAATTGTTTAGCACGTTTTTCATCTTTGCTGGCAATATCCTGATCTTCAAGTTTGACTTTATCTCTCATAACTGGTTTCTGTGAAATATTATTGCTATCATATGGAAGATGGTACGTATGGTTATGATGTATATGATCTGTAAAACTGCCAGGAGGAGGAAGACTGCTGGGATCACCACTGCAAAAACGATTTCTAGCATTTAGTGATGTCACTGCTTCTGATACAGGATAGGGGAAATCTGCAGAAGTGCTTCTGTCATGCTCTTTAAGAAGAATATACTGAGGATTCTTTTCAAAATGCTCTTCAGGATTATATTCACAAAATCCACTGTCACTTCCACTCTGAAATGCATAACAGACATATTTTATTTATGAATAATTAGCAAAATATCTAACAATAAAAACATAATATAAAGATAGTAACACTACTTACAAATATAGATCCCACTATATATCTTTAAAGATGTTAATGCCACTAGCTTGTTATGTTGTTCTTGCTATGATCATAGTTTGCACATTCTGTGTTTTTATGTCTTAGCGATATTTGCATGATGACATGTAAACACATCATAAGGTATAAAATGCTATAGCTCATTTTATCAAAGGAGATGTAGTGTTACTAATGGGGGATAATTCTTTCTTTATTTTTTTTTTTCATTTAATTTATTTTTATTGTCTAAAAAGTAAATATGTAAAAGAGAGGGATATGAGACAATATTCAACCTCCTTGTCACTACACTCTTGCCAAAATTAAAGTAACTTTAAAAATTAAAAATATGAAAAACATATTTGCCTGTAAGTAGAGAAAAATCAGAACTTCATGGTGGTCTCAGGAAGTTAAAGAGTAAGTCACAGAAAAGAAGAAAGCATATAAGTTACTGGAACATAAAAAATAAATATCAGGAAGGGGCAAAATATTCTGGAGGATACTGAAAAAAAGCTTAGAAATGGAGGAAAGATTACTACAAAAGGAATTAGAGATGATCAAGGCGACATGAAAACTGATGATAATGATATTCCATTATCATCAGATGTCTTTAGTAATAACAGCAAGTCCTTGACCTATGCAGTTAATTCGTTCATAAGGTTTCTTTCTGCATAAGCATAAATGATGCTTAAATATGGTGCATATTTTGACAAATATGTTCGTTTGTTTTAAAAGATAATTAAAGCTAAACAGGTTCTGCTTATGAAAAGAAAATTTTGAGAAAATGAAAGTTTGCTCAGTATCCTATTATTGCGTCCCCGGTTTCTCTTTACACTAACTTTACATTTAGAACTCGGAAAATTGTCCAAAAGTCATGTGGTACCTCCAAGCATAAGGGTTGTCCGTGAATAGAGGTAACTTTGCATGGATACTTCTGTGGAATTACATCTCCTATAACTTTAGGAATATTTATTTTATACTGAGCCACCTAAGGTAATTATATTAAGTTGGGAAGTCTTAATCAGGAGATGATTCCAGAGATCTACAATATCAACTGCAATTGTGGCCTAAACCCTCCTAACCCTTTTGTTTCCCACTTAGGTTTGTATGATAATCTTTTTGCAGGCAGTGCATCGGATTCTATCATGCAGAAAATACAAATTCTCAAAATTTAACATGGATTTAATTGACACACAAATATAATTTACAACTCATATAAAATTCATACTAAGCACTAATCATTCATTATACAAGAACATCATTATTAGTTAAAAGTTAGCACATAGGCCCAACTCATGTGGCAAATTTCTACAGTCTGCACATAGACAAATTTTTCTTCCTTGGGAAACAATTACTCCCCAAAAATCAATACTACACTTTCTTCTATTATTTCAACGATATATTCATTCATTTAACGTCAATAACACATCATGATATATCAACTAAAACTCTCTCTCTCTCTCTCTTACACCTTAGCCAGTTCAGTAATTCATTTACTAAGTTCTCTGTAGGACACACCAAGCATTCCTTTTCTTAGCGTGCTGCTGTCCTAGCATGAAACTTTCCCCGTTACAAGTTTTAAACCGATACACATAAAAACGATAAAGAAATTATAACGATACCATTCACCAAGGCTTTTACACAGTATTTTGTAGTTCCCTGACGACTTCTGGCTGAATCAAGTGTCCTACTGCTCAGACTGGTTGGCACTTGTACTGGAAGTATTCTTTCGATCCATTGCGAACTGCTTGCACCACTCTGGTATGGCTAACACCGCTCTGCTATATCCGGACCAGACGGGAAGTTGACTCTTCCTTCATATAATCAGGAGAACGAATCTTTGTTTCAGTCTTTCATCTGACAATTGCCGGCCTTCGTCCGCCGGATATAGATATACACTCATCTCCGATAACCCCTCTTGGGACTTTTGCTGGCCGAGGTTGCTTCTTCTGCCGGCAAAGACGAGACTTCCTACCGCTACTCCAGGAACTGCACAAACACCGATGAAAAAAAAAATTCACGAGTGAAGGGGGGGGGGGGTTGCTAACCTTTTTATATCTTTCCCCCTATCAGCAAATCACTGCTATCTCTGCAACTTGTCCAACGAATTAGAGTACATCACTCACGTGGCCCTCGCTCAATAGCGTATGCTAAATTTTCTTCACTTCTACCCTATGTGTCCGATTGGGGCTTTGATCCCTCCTTCATTTGCTATTTACGTGACCTTCAACCCTTTGTTTGCAATGAAAAATGCAAGTCATGGTGCTAACATGTAAATTTCTATACTGATCAGGATACTACATAACATAATTTATAGATTTTTTTTTTTCTTATTCTACCCTACTGGCTTTGCATAAGTTACTTTTATCACTTATACAGAGATTTATATATATATATATTATAATTAGACAAACTTTGAATTATTCCGTATTACTGAACTTTGCATAAATAACTCCCTTTCCTTCCTTTATTTATAAAGTAGAAGTACACACTCAGAAGCAAGCATTTTACTAAGGAAATTTCCTTCCCCATCCTTTTTTTCTTCCACCACCCCTTTTTTTTTTCTCTTGTTAAACTGTGATACATTCAGAATTTTTAGGAATTCCGTTAATCAAAGTTTAACACTATTGAGTATATAAATATAAAATTATATGTAATTGTAAAAATAAAAAAATAAAAACTACATGTCTGTGCTAGTACATATTTACAGTTATGTACTATTGCAGTTTCCTATTCTCCCTATCCTCCTCATAAATCAGCTTTTAGCATGTAACACATTTGCTGCTGCACATCTTCTATCTAAATCATCAATAGTGGTTCCATTTCTTCCATTAATATGCCTCTTTTCTTGAAAGTGATCACAGATTGCATTGGCTGAACTTTGTATATGCTACATAATTATGTCTATGAACTTATTACCTTTTTTTCATGTTGTTTAAGAATATCTCCCTTAGTCTCCATAGTCCCTATGGAGACTAAGGGAAATATTATTTTGCTGAGACATATTTAGGATTTATATTATTTCCAATAAGTACTATGTAGGCTCACTAACAAGACACAGCTAATGCTTAAGGTAGAAACAAATAAAATGGCAATGATGCTATGAGCTATGCATCAGCTTACCAGGAAAGTCATTTGTTATGTTCAAAGTGGCACTTGAAAGAGGACACTGCTAGTCTAAGCTGAAGTACCTTAACTGCATATCTACGAATTAGCATAACTCAAATCCCTGTAAGTCATGGACTTTCCATACTTTCAAAGACTGCTAAATAAAACAAGTACCGCATTGTCACAGCACAATTACTATTACAAACTAACCATGGATTGTTGAAATCTTTCTGAGATTTAAATTTTAACTTACTTGAATAGCGTCTCAGGGGAAACAAGCACGCACACATTTCATTATCACATGAAACCTAAAAACTGATTCAGCAAATTATGTTTATTACAAGAAACAACCTGTTCATGTGATTAATAAGGACGATGTAAAGCACAACTTCTTTACTGCTATTTCTGCAAGTTGCATGAAACTACTTGTATGACTGATAAAGAACTAGTTGATAGCAAAAGTATGCATCATACAAAAAACATACTATTGACATAAGAGTTTAGAGGATGGAAGGACATCGATGAAAGGTATAAAATCTGATTTACAACTTATGGAAATTTCATCAGTGTATCACTGACATCTTCTAGGGAGTATATTGCACTTATATAGAACACACACACATGCATGCACCATATTATTCAAAGAGAAAGGATGATATTAACAGAAGCCATGATGCATGCATAACACCTCAGTCAAAGTGTCAAATTAAGCAGTTATTACATAATCCTAGCGGCATAAAAGGAGTGATTAATTACTAAATATATGTGAAATCATTATGATTAAATTTCACCAATAAGAGGACATGATTAGCAGCATGCATTATCATTCTGCTGTAAAAAGACTAAGATCATCAATAGATTTAGAAATAAATCTGAAAATATCTTTAAAATTAGCTGAGGAGATGTAGAACAATCTGAAATTAAAATGTAATGTATTATAATCACCACTGTTATGTTACTAGTGTTAAGATTATTTAGCATAACTTTTATCTAACTGTTGCACATTATGCTTAAAAGTTTCCTTTCTTGTAGTAATAATGTAATTTTATTCTTTCAAGGCTCTTATTTGTAGTAAATAAGAGCCTCTTTACAGAAGATACACAACAAATCTTATTTGTTGTGTATCTTCAGTAAAATGTTCTGCAAGAAACATTTTACTGAAGATACACACATAATAATGTCAACATAGCAACATACAAACCCAAAACAACATACCTGCACCAACTGGTACAGCTTAATGATAAATGCACGTAAACACAAGAAAGATATTTAATTAACCAAATATTTTGGTCTGGAAATAGCAGACCATCATCAGTGGTATTACAAGAACAGTTTTAAAAAATACAAGCTAGAATATTAACAATAGATCGTTTAAATTAGAACATGCCGCGTGATGTTATATCACTAAGTATGAAACGGAATATTTTAAAGTAGAGACATGATTGAAAAAAAAAAAAAATTTATGAGTAATATTGATTAGACTTTACCAGATTTTTGATATAGATATACAGTCATTACGATTCAGGTTGAGACGATGGAGCAAGGCCTCCACACTTTCCTTGAACAAATGTTCAAACCTATAATGGGATCTATGTAAGAGGCGAGTCCTGGACCAAAGGATGCTGTGGTCAGTTTCAATCCCATGCTGAGCCAATACAGACTTTTCAGGTTTGTTTGTTGGTAGAGCTTATTTCATGTACTAAATGAAATCCCCCCCCCCCAAATAATATTCCAAACTCTTGTGCAGAGAAAACATCATGTGTTGAAGAGAAGTACAACTTATAAATAGCTAATTAATAATAATACATATAAAATACCAATATGTAGTTCTGAATATCATTTAAAATAAAGATAAAAATATGTAATAAGGAAAGAAATATTACAAATTGATTTTAAAACTCAATTTTATTTCACACTAAAAATGATATTATCTACAGTGAATAAGTTATATTATTAAACACTTACATCCTGAGTGCTTGCAGGTTTCCTTCCAAAAAGTTTGTATTTCTTTTGTGCTCCTGATTGTTGTGACTGATGATGAGCTGAAAATTGATGGTGAGAATGACCGCCACTCATCTGTGATGCTAAAGCAAGAGAAGTATTTATTCCCATAGGAACAGAAGGATCATGATCACCTTGATGTGATGATGTTTCAGAACATGAATCTACCCATTCCTAAAATAAAGTTTAACATACAAAATTAAACCTTTATAACATTCAAAGAAACTATGTTAATCATTATCCAGAAATGATAACACCCAATCAGTAACTTTTTCTTGAGAAGTATCTGCATGCTAACACACTGATATTACAATAACAACACAACACAGAAAGAACAACATTTGCAAGAAGTTAAAACTCAGAAAGAAATTTCTGAGGAAATCATAAAAAAGGCAGCTAACTCTGATCCTGCTTATGGTATGCTAGAGAGAGATGCCATATGGCCTCAGTACTGAATCCATGACATATTCTACAGTTCTATAGAATTTCAGTAGATGCAATTTTTTATTTTATGGAGGGCAGGGAAAGGATGGAAGGGCTAGATTTTTCTCTTATTGAGTAGTGCATGATTAGAATGGATTGCCGATGGATGTTGTGTGTGCAAGTAGCATGAATGAATTCAAGAACAGGTATGGTAGCTGGTGCAAATAGTATGGACTCCTTTGATGAGTTCCTGACTCCCTAGAGGTCTCTCTTAATAATAATAATAATAATATATAGAAAAGAATTAAAAAATAGAACATATAGAAGCCTTGTGGACTAATGAACGATGGTTGACTAGACCATCAACACGCCTGGACCACAATAACTACCATACTCTGCCTTGAAGACATTCAGTGTTGGAGCACTCACCACCCACTCTGGCAACACATTTTCACAAGTTCCTTATCCCCAAACCCTTGCTTCCTCCACCTCCTGAAGCAAAGTTACTCCAATATGATAAACCTTATTTCATCTTCTCTGGCTAAAGTAGATAATTTTTGCACTTAGCAATATCGGGGAAAAAAAAAAAAAACACCTCCTTTTCACTTCCATACTCACACAACCTTTGTACACTTTTCAGGGATGACTTCCTATTCTTACCTGCCTATCATCCTATGCTATAATTCTCCTGTATATATCTGATAGGCTCCTCTTACCAAATTATACATCTCAATCATATCACCATCCCCCATCCTCTTCCTCCTATCTGCCAAGTGCTGAAGACCACATTACCTCAATCTGTCTTCATACACAATATTCCAGGGTCCTGAGACAGTCTTAGTTCTTCTCTTCTGCACTCTCCCCAATGTTTCCTTGTTGCCAGATCTGTGTAAAGAAATCCAAATGAGGACTGATTAATGCTTTATACAGTGAAATAATCACCTCCTTATCCATAAATGCCAGTGTTCTTCACATTATAGCAGCAATTTTCTTGGTCACTCTTACAATTTTCACATGTTTCCTGAACTTGACTTCCCCATCCCCAAACCCTTATTTCCTCTACTTCCTGAAGCAAAGTTACTCCAATATGATAAACCTCATATATCATTATCACCCATGCATCTTGGGTGATAATTCATACCTGAAGATTGTTTCAAACCAGTGGTCCAATGTAATTAGACTCTTCCAGCAAAACAATGCTGTGTCGCAAGCCTCACATTGTGCAATCATGGTTCAAGGAGCACATTCAAGCATTCCATGTGCTCCCCTGGCTGCCTAATTCCCTAATTTGAATCCCACTGAACATGGGGATCGTGTGGAATGAAGCATCCACCTGTCAATACCAGTGCCTTGATTGGTCACTGACCTCCAGGATGTCAGAACAGAAGGCCTCATGGTATCTTTACATATAACTATAGTGGTACCATCTGGATAGGAGGGGGAGACAGACAGCATAGATGAGCAAAAGTTGTGTCAAAATATTGTTAAGTTAATTATTTATCATTCATCTCAAGGCACTTGTTATATACAGTTAGCTGCTGTTACTATCTGAAATACTTGATTTTTATGACTAATGAATCTTCTTTATTTCTCTTGTCTGTTTACATGTTGTTCTCAGTATAATGTCACAGTATTTCTGAAAGAATGTATAAAACAGTGCAGAGATGATACAGGGTGTGCTAATTCTAGAATACCAATTTTAAGTACAACTGAGAAGATACTATCAATACAAGAACACTTTTTTTGTAAATAGGTTATTTAAAAATAAATATAAAAATAAAGAAAAACTCACATAAAAAACTTATTTAATGTAAAAATTTGGCCTGAGTGTCACAGACATCAATATAGGATTTACAGAGTGACAATTAAACAATAATAGAAATTCTAAAAATCCCTGCCTTTGAAGCTAATGTAAAATAACTAAAAAGTCAATAATTTCCTAACTTAAAAAAAAAAAAAAAAAAAAAAAAAAAATACAATAGCTAGTAAGGTGGTGCATTTTAAAATTCTCTGTTATTGCTTAATTACCATTCTATAATTCTTTACTGAATAATTTTAATACTTAAGCAAAAATTTTACACTAAATAAGTTTTTTATGTGAGTTTTCCTCTATTTTTATATTTATTATACCAACTCACACTATTCCATTACTGAAACAAAGGTTACTTAATATTCTTGTTCTTTCTGGAAAAAACCACAGGAGGCATCTTCTACCCTGTCTGAAACATTGTTTCAGACAGGGTAGGAGATGTGCTTTCTTTTGTCATTTGCACAGGAGTTGGAGAAGAATTACTAGGAATCAACTTTATCTTTATAGGTTGCTATAGTTGTTGATATAATTTCTTGGTATCTTTAATTTACAGGTTGCTATAGTAGTATCATCTGGATGGGGGGGGGCAACATATATGAGCATAATCTGTGTCAAACGGCCTCTACAAGAAACTAGAAGAGATGACTACCATTTGTATGAGCCTTTGACCCTTTTAAATTCAGATTTTTCAATTGTTTTTGGTTGTTTTGCATTTGATATATATACTTCAGTAGCCTGAGAATGAAGCTGGAATCCTTGTCCCAAGCTATTTGTAATATTTGCCAGCCTGATTGGCCAAGTGTTTAGCATACTTGCTTTTCAACACAAAAGGCTGTGATGTGAATCCCACTATGGGGATGGATGTTTTGTGAATATCTTTGGGAAGTAGATAAATTGAATTGCTCAACACAACCTATATTCTATTTATTGGATGCCTGAAGCGACTTAACAAAATTCCATCCTTGGTCTCTAGACCAGAATTTCCAGATTATCTAATTCTTAGCTCACCCACAGTATCAATAAAAATGTACTACAGGCTAACATCCTTTCACGGATTCACATTCACTAAAAAAGCTGAATTTTTACTTTGAACTATCTTGGTAACATTGGCTTGAATAGTGGACAGAATTTTGACTGGACTATGGAATGAGGGCCTTCATCCAAGTGAAGATAATTTCTGTAACTCTATTAGAGGTGTTTACAACAGAAGAGTAGAAACCTAGTCTGACTATGTATTGGAAAGAGAAAAGTATTGGAGGTCATCCCACTTGGTGCTTTATAATGCTAAAAGACACAAGGTTAAGAGTACAATAAGGAAAGGGCATCCTATAAGAGAAGAAACTTGCACTGAGATAATAATAAATTTTTGGAGAGATGACCTTTAAGGTATATGGAGAAAATTATCTAGTATTCTGGTTGACAGGTGAACAATCCATATTAGGTCACTGCTTACTTCAAATACTTCATTATTTCTTCCAGCTTGGTTGGTTTCAAGTGGAAATGAGAAACTGGTTGGAATTGCAAACATCAAAGTAATATAGGAAGATGACCCCTGTTTGGATAGTTTGTTTTATCTTAATAATTTAGAATGCTTATAGAAATGCATTTGGCTCAGACAAATGGATTCTGAATCATAAATGCATCTGCACTTACTGTGCTTAGTATCGAGACATTTCTGAAAAGAAAACAAATCACCACAGTGGAAACTCCGCATTCAACACAGCACTCCCCTCATCTTAATAATCATTAAGATGAGGGGGGGGGAGTGTCATTTCAATCTTATTAAGATTGAAATGGCACTTAAAAAGAATCTTATTTTGAGTTAGTTGAAATTCAGTACTGCCTTTATATCATTTTGATACAAAGGCAGTACTAAATTTATTTTTAAAAATAATTTTGTGATAGTCCAGAAATGCTGAGATGTATACAGAAAGTTGAAATACATTTACTAGTTCAGAGGCACTCAACTGCATATTAAATATATTTTTTATGCTTCGAATTTCATTACTTTATTAAAACCCATACAAAATACTTTTAGCAGGACTAGTAGATTATCAACCATTTGATATTCATATAGTATTTCAAATTCCTTCCTCCAGTTGAAACAATTTTATGTCCATCCCAACCATGAAGATCACAAACCTATCATACAGTAATCTAAATGCAGTAGCTGTGGGCAGAATAAGGTTGGATAATCTGGAAACTTAAAGATCAAAGAACTTTTTGAAGAAAAATGATAGTCTTGCACTGGTGATGAAAATTATCCATCACCTAAAGATATTCTCAAATGTTCATGTTACAGTGTGATGTTATATACTGAGCCAACATGATCTAGCAGAAAAAGCATAAATACATAAATAATATATACATACGCCATCTGATATCGAGGGTACACAATCTGAACCCATGGAAGACACTGCAGAGTCACTACTTGTATCCATGTTATCTTCAGTAGAATTTAGAGGAACATTGCAGACACCTAAAAAATAAAGTTTAATTATAATATAAGAAAGAATATGGCTTACTGACTGTTGGTAAATTTAAGCATAATTAAAATAAATTAAGTATTATGTAAAATAGTGCCTGAAAGTCAGACCTGTTTGATATGCTGGGTGAACAATCTGCTATTTGAAATAGGGGTGATACAGATCACCTGGTGTTTTTCATTAAATTACAATGGAATTGCTGGTAAATGATACTGGAAACATGTTAGAATTTTGAAATTATTTCAGGCTTTTTTTTTTTTTTTTTTCAGTAATTACTTTTATGCATGTTTGAGAGAGAGAGATCACTTACAAAAAATACACTTCTCTAACATTTGATTTCTTAGCACCGAATGAGAATTTTTGCTACCTTAAAGTTTCTGCCTAGTCTCTGAAGAGAGCCAACCGGTTCAAAACAGCTGTCAGACCAGCGAAACCTTAAAAAAAGGCACTAATAAAAGGTGAACATACAGGCATTTGGGCAGCGGTCATATTCTTTTAAGTAGTGCAAGCTAAGGCAACTCTGATGCCAAGGATTGTATTCTTGTAAGCTCTGAGGTCAAATTTTATGAACTTTCATAAGTTTCTACAAACATTCGGCTTTGTAGAACAACAGTTGTCAGACCAGCGAAACCTTAAAAAAAGGCACTAATAAAAGATGAACATACAGGCATTTGGGCAGCGGTCGTGTTCTTTTAAGTAGTGCAAGCTAAGGCAACTCTGATGCCAAGGATTGTATTCTTGTAAGCTCTGAGGTCAAATTTCATGAACTTTCATAAGTTTCTACAAACATTCGGCTTTGAAATAATGTTGGATCTTTAATAGCCACTTTTCCTATGTAATTTTACATTGCCTTTCGAAATGAAACTGTATGGCTTTTTTTTTTAATGTAAAATGTGTAAAATAGTAATTCACATAATATAACGTGTACATTAGTCACAACTTGTGACACAAGCACGATTAAACAGGTATAAATGTATGATTCCGCAATTTAGTGGAGAGTTCCAAACATGGTTTGAATTATGTGAATATAAATTTTTAATGCAAACAGTTCGTACCATGAAGATGAAACATGATTGTGCTGTCAACCAGATGAGGCCCCAAAACAAAAAACTAATCAAATTTTTTTAAAGTACCCCCCCCCCCCAGATATTTTGCATAGCCTTGGGGATATGTATACCACACTTTGAGAAGCACTGTCCTATGCTTATTCAAATTATGCATATGCTTTTTTGATATAGAATTTTATATATAACCAAATAAATACCAGAATATTTACAAAGTTTGATAAATCATACTTAAAAATAAATGAAATCGTTATTTGAGACAGATCTTGAATTTTTATATATTTATTTATGAAAAAATGTAGACTAGAAGTCAATTATCTTGACTTCTGGTCTATATTGACTTCTATATCTGGACTTCTGGTAAAATATTGTAGATATAATTTCAATATAGTTGACCATGCCATGTCTTGCTGGAAGATGGTGGTAATCTTCACAATTAAGCACTTTAGTTTTTCGACACTAGACAGAGGACTAGTTATATAAATTGCTAGGCTACTATATTACGAGGGGAGAGGGTCTGGAAAGTTCTGATAATCACCTAGAACAAAATGATATTATAGCAACTGATATAACCATATTAGTTGCTATTTGAGCAAAGAACATGCTATCAGAGTTATGAAGGTAACTTATGCTGTTATTATATTTACGGCTATTTTGCCTGCTTCTGTTTAGGAGTTCCCCTGTTTACAATTCCTCCATGTGTTCAGACGACGAGCAAGCATAGCTGAAACAGACCGCACCCTGTCAACCCCCTTCCCCCCTCTAAAAATCAGTTGCTGTTTTCAACCCCTTCACCCTTTCCCACCCTATATAAATATAAAAAAAAAACGCTCCATCCATCCCTAATAATATAATATAATATACATAGTATATATAATATATATAATATAATATAATATGTATATATATATATATTATTCAAAAAACCCGAGTTTTTTCCATTTCTATTTAATTCTCCCACATTGCCTCCCCCCCCCCAGTAGTTTGGACATCGCAGAAAGAAGAAAAGCCACTACTCCCAGAAAAAGGTATGTGTAAATTTCTCTTCCTTTATGCTACATATATTTATTGGTAAATATACATCTACAATGCCCTAAGAATCCATGAGTAAAAAGCTGATGACATTTAAACAGGGGCACTCCTAAACAGAAGCAGGCAAAATAGCCGTAAATATAATAGTTTGTTAAGAGGAGTAACATGGGAGTTTTCCCATAAATAATATCCATTATGCTGTTATATTCTTATATCCTCATATGTTCTTTCTTGTGGTTATATCCACTGCTTTATTATCATTTTTGCTCTAGGTGTTTATCAGAACTTTCCAGATACCCCCCCCCTCATATGTTATATATTTTGTTAAATAGAAAAACATGCAAAAAAGAGGGAGAGGTAAGCCAGAAAGTTTAGGAAGGAATTATATACAATACAGATAATCTGATCATTTTATGTATTTTTTGACTTATATTATGAGAGCTATGCTGTAAATGTAAACTTGATAAAAAATAATAAAGATAATAAAAAAAAAATTTCATTCAATAACCCAATTAAAATCAGGATGCTTACAAGGACAGGACAAATTAGATAGCATTTATATATAAGTTAGCTAATGCTAATCCATTCAAGAATTGGTTATGTGAAGGTTGGATAATTGAGAGAGAACTATATAAATAAGTAAAGATATAAATAAGTGCACAAGTGCAAATCTTTAATACATTTTAACAATATGCAATTTTAATAAGCAGAGCAAGCTAATAGTCAAGAATACATACATTAAAAGTGTGATGAATAAGCAAACCAAGTATTTTTATAAAAATTATATGTAACAGAAGACATCAAGATAGAAACTTAATAAATACATCATTCAATTCAAATATAACATTGCATGTAGTGTAACATAATATGGCCTTCCTTTACATATAAGAACCATACTGAAACATACACAGATCATTAGGAAATTTTCTCTATAAAGAGTAATAAACTAATGTTTAAAATCAACAAAGACAAGACTGCTGATGCATTTGCACAAAAGAATCTCTGCAGCTAGTATAAATCTGTACTTGTATCAGGTAATTATATAATTGCCACCATCAAATTCCCGACATGTACCCTAAAGGAGTGTATAGAATAATATGATAGTATTACATGAAAAGTTTACATTAGTACTAACTTCTTACTGTCAATTTTCCTCCAAATTAATCTGTTATTCATCAGGGCCAATAGTGTCAGATCTTGATCTGCCTCTGGGTCTTTTTCCTTCCATCAAGCAACTGCTTTACTAATCTTTCCTTTCCCAGTCTGTTTAAGTGATCAGATCACCTGAGATTAGCTCTGCTCACATATTCCTGAATGCTAACAAAGTTTTCATTTTAATATGATTCCACCATCAATGCCATCTGTTTATTCTAGTTTTTCTCAGAACTCTGGCATCTAGTCTTTGATCAAATGTTTTACTTCTGACCCAGCTTTCAGATCCATCAGATAAAGTTGGTTTGCACACTGTCTTGTATAGAGCTAGTTTAGTGTTTTGACTAAGTTTTCTCTTATTCCATATTATCATACCTAATATGGTATAATAACTAGTATGGTAGGGCTAGTTTTGCTTATTCTATTGCCTAGTTCTATATTTAATTTGCCGTCTTCATTAAAATAATTGAAATGGTTTACTTGTTCTATAAGTTCTCCATTCCATTCTCATATTATAAATATTGTGAATCAATGTATACACATAAAACGAATATTGTGCATTCATTACAAATGCTCTAAATACTAATGTCTTGATATTTTTCAGGAAGAGAATGAGAATAACTCCTGTAAACTTCAATGCTAATGAAACAGTTCAGTGTAATTTCTTATAAGAAAGATTTTGCATCACTTCCTCTTACTTTGATAATATCCAGCTCTCCAAACATGATTAGTTGTCTTTTCTTGGAGTGACTTACACCTGCTTTGTATGGCACAAACACAAATCTTCTGTAGCCTCAAAAAAAACTGGTATAACCATACTGCTCACATATTTGAGGTGTGTACCAAAAATCCCTAAGAGTACTTGATGCTATTCAGAAAAGAGCTATTTTAAAATTCTTCTCTCACAGATTTACTCCAATCACTCTCTCTCACAGATTTACTCCAATCACTCTCTCTCACAGATTTACTCCAATCACTCTCTCTCACAGATATTCAGTTTCTTCCTTATGTCTCTTCAATAAATACTTTCATAAATCATTCCTCCTCTTCCAAGACTATTACCTAACAAGAGCAGCTTCTGGTCAGCATTCATTTACTGTACAGCTCCAAACTCAGCAAATCAACTTCTCCTTCCTCTTTCATTCCATCTGCTTCTGTTCTCTGAAACACCCTCCCTCATTCTGTCTTCATCAAAGACTACAATTTTCAATTATTAAGAAGCCTATCAATGGATTCCTTCTTCTTATCCTCTCACCCAATAACAGAATTGATGTGCTATAGGTCTTCGACCTCTTGTGTGTGAGTAGTATAAATACATATACAGAAAAATACACATAAAAAATATGATTAAAATCTTGAATTGGAATGACATCTGAAATGGGAGGATGACCTAAACACCAAACTAAGAGAAGAAGGCAATACATATATAGTTATGTAAGATGATCTTGTCAACTAGTAAGCATATATATATATCATATATAAAATTTAATAATATAATACTTGACTATAACTTAAAAGAGAACTCACAAAAAGGATCTTCCTTTGATGTTGTATGTTAAAGGATAATTGCAGTGGAAAGAATTAGTGATGATTCTCAAATGGGGGGGGGGGGGGAAGTGTGCATGCGAGAAAGGTTACTGACAACAGTTAACAAAAGAGAATATAAATTAATTGAAAAAAAGTCTGAATTGATAGATAGCTAACTACTTGTCTTTATTTTACCAAAATCATCAAATAGAGACATACCTTCTGGGACAGGCGGTTCCATGTCCATTAACTGAAGATCTTCATCAGCTAGTAGTTCAGTCAATAGATAATCACCATGTTGTACTATTGAAGTATTGGGATATAAGAATTCTGGAAAATCTGAATTATATGCCACCCCTATCAAATTATCAGGAACAGGCTCAGTGCTGTTAGTAAGTGTAGCCATTGATGCTGCCACAGCAGTACCTATGTTGGATGGTCCTAAATATCAAAATGTAAAACAAACTTATTATACACAATAAAAAGCATGGTAACATGTCATATATGAAATAGTCTGAAATGGTACTCCATAAACTTTTTTCATAATTAAAACTGGCAAAAAAAAAAAAAAAAAAATTGAATGAGTACTGTTACAGATTCTTATGAATAGACCCCCACCCCACCCCACCCACATCTATTTTTTTAAAAATTATATGTCCTAATAATTTAATAGGAGTTCCAAGAAGGACAAATAAATAAGAATACAAAGAACAGTAAAAATAAGATTGTATTTTTGGAAAATACAATTGGTTACATTAATTTTTGTTACTAAAATGGACTTTTACAAATATTCTTTTGTGTTTTCTTAAAGTTAAAAAAATATTGTTTGGAAAGTCATGCTTATTTAATAAAAAAAAAATTATATTTTTTTTATGTCTACAGCTACTTGCCAGCTGACAAAATCTACTTGCCATGGGTGAGTGGGCAAGCATATTTGTCAAGCCTATGAATGTTTCTATTATTTCTACTCTTATGCATATTTTGTGATATTGCTGATATCCTTGGAAATGGCATTAAATCCTAAACATCTAAATATAAACCCCAGTATCAACTTGTCAAAATAGATCTTAACCATTGGTAGCTAAACGCATGTACATGAATGCATAAACACACATAATGCTGAACAATGCAATGCGCAATTAGAAATATTTTAAAAAACATCCATCTCTTGTATAGCTGCATAGTGGTTGTCACCTTTGTTAGTCTTTACTGTTTGCCAACTAGTATGCCTGAAGAAATCCTATGTAATTAGAATAAAATGTGTTTTTAATTAAAATAATCAGTACTATCTTATTCCAGTTTTCTGTCTTATAAACTCTTACTTACATATTTAAGTTAAGGGATATTATATCCCATATTGTTTCTTAGCCGAATAAGAAACTCAAAGAGTTTCATGCTGAATATAGAAACTATATAAACTTTGGCGATTCCAAGCGTACGCAAATACCTGGATAGTGCAGCAACTGACCCTTGAAGGTAGTGCAAGCTGAGGCAACTAATAGAGGTGGAGCAAGCTCCGATCACTATTCTTGATATTTACCCATAATGTGAACTTAACTCCTAGGAGCTGTATTATTGTTCAACATTATGAGAGAAGGTCACTACCGAGACCGGTTTCGATCTTTTTTGAAGTCTCATCAGTGAGTAGATAGACCAAGTTAATACCAAGTTTGTAGCGAACAGAACTTACATTCCTTCTATGAGAATTGCCAAGAGGTGTCCTATTAAATTACTAATTATAATGAAGAGCCAAAGGCTTCAATTTGGCGACATGAACTTATTTAAGTTAAGGGATATTATATCTCATATTGTTTCTTAGCCAAATAAGAAACTCAAAGAGTTTCATGCCGAATATAGAAACTATATAAAGTTCGGCGATTCCAAGCGTAAGCAAATACCTGGATAGTGCAGCAACTGACCCTTGAAGGTAGTGCAAGCTGAGGCAACTCATAGAAAGGGTGGAGCAAGCTCCGATCACTATTCTTGATATTTACCAATAATGTGAACTTAACTCCTAGGAGCTGTATTATTGTTCAACATTATGAGAGAAGGTCACTATCCAGACCGGTTTCGACCTTTTTTGAGGTCTCATCAGTCAGTAGGTAGACCAAGTTTGTAGCAAACGGAACTTATATCCCTTCTATAAGAATTGCCAAGAGGTGTCCTATTAAATTACTAATTATAATGAAGAGCCAAAGGCTTCAATTCGGTGACATGAACTTATTTAACTCGCTGATGAGACCTCAAAAAAGGTCGAAACCGGTCTGGGTAGGTAGACCAAGTTAATACCAAGTTTGTAGCAAACAGAACTTACATCCCTTCTATGAGAATTGCCAAGAGGTGTCCTATTAAATTACTAATTATAATGAAGAGCCAAAGGCTTCAATTCGGCGGCATGAACTTATTTAACTCACTGATGAGACCTCAAAAAAGGTCAAAACCGGTCTGGGTAGTGACCTTCTCTCATAATGTTGAACAGTAATACAGCTCCTAGAAGTTAAGTTCACATTATGGGTAAATATCAAGAATAGTGATCGGAGCTTGCTCCACCCCTATTAGTTGTTTCATGCTGAAATTTTCATTCAGCATGAAACACTTTGAGTTTCTTATTCGGCTAAGAAACAATATGGGATATAATATCCCTTAACTTAAATAAGTTCATGTCGCCGAATTGAAGCCTTTGGCTCTTCATTATAATTAGTAACTTACTTACATATATTTTGTAATGTTCATCCCACAAACAAAAGGCTGTTAGTCTATGGTGCATTAGTATTACTACCATGGGTGAACTAACAGGTAAATATTTCTTTCATTTACAGTTTAGTGTTATAAAGTTTTTTTTTTTTTTTTCACTTGGTCATAAATTTAAATCAAACTTGCCAAGATATTATATTTTTGTTTAATCCTTTATCCAAGTGTAAACAAACAGTTTGCAAGTGAAGTATCTTCACAACTAGACTACTTGTATATAGAGGATAATGACTTCACATTAATTGCCTTAGTACCTCATAATGCAAAGCACATATCCTTTTGGATGTGTATAATGTTGTGCATTATGGGAAGGACCACTACCCAGACTAGCTTCAACCTTTATTGAGATCTCAACAGTGGAAGTCAGAATGCAGAAGAGAAAACCAAGGTTGAATTAATGCAGAAATCATATGTTTCCCCATATACAAGTGGTGAAAAGGTGTATCACCTTATTAAAATATTCTGGATCAGAGATAATTGTAGAAAGTTTTTTCACACTTGGTTATAATTTAAATTAAAACTGCAACTGATGTGAAGTCATTAGCCTCTATATACAAGTAGCCTACTCATGAAGATACTTGACATGCAAACTTTGTTTCCTTACACTTGGATAAAGGATTAAAGAAGAATATAATTCCATGATAAAAGTTTAATGCAGTGAAACAGCACTAGGAAATTATTAAAATTAGTATTTAATGCTTCCAACATTTGAACTCATTTACAGAGACATTGTCAGGGAGTACAAAATGAGACTTGTAACACACATACTCATGCACAAAGACAGCACAAAACTAACTGAAACAAGTGGATAAAAGACTAACTATGTGGGGCATATAGATATCTGTTGGTGGTCTAGGATGTAAACTGGAAACTGTAACTGAGGTGAAATATTGGAAGCATTAAATACTATTTTTAATAGTTTTATTCCTAGTACTGTTTCACTCAATTAAACTTTTATCATGAGTTTTTCCTAGCACTTAAGCCTTAACACAAAGAATATAATTTCTTGATAAGTTCACTTTGTTCAAGTTTAGTATTATAGTTGTTAACAAAGTACAGTGCTAATACTAATGAAAGCTGAGGAACAAAAATATATGAAATATGGCAAAGGTTTGAATATGAATAATTCATTTTTTTTAAAATTCTGTACAATTTGATTCATGGGGATGCCAAATAGCAGGATAATGACATGATTCATTCGAAATTAGTTGCTTTTATCTAAATCACTCCTGCTACTGAAAAAAGATGCTTTTCATCATCATGTCTTTAAACTTTGTTCATCCTTGTTACACTGTATAAGAAAATCTCACTAACTGATGAATACAAGGAAATTCTCAAAAAAAAAAAAAAAAAAAAACATTGCCTTCGTTAACTTTAATATCAGAGAGAGACACTATAGGTTCAATGTCAGATTCACATGGCAATAGCCCAATCTAAACAGAGACCATCTTTGTAATATTGCTACTTATTAATATAACAAGATAGAGTCCTGATTCTGCAATTACTTAAGACTGTTAACATACCACACAATATTATATAGTTGTAGGTAGTCTTAAGTAACCATTCATATATGTATAATTTTTTATTGACATTTTTCTAACAAATTAATCTATTATTAGATTCTAGTGAAGGACAAGAGTCAGGAAAAGAGGACAAAAATGATAATGCAGAGAATGCAATTACAGCAGAAGAAATTAAGGTGGCTATTAAGAAAATGAAATTTGGTAAAGCATCAGGTCAAGTTGGACAGCTCCAGAGAAATTTAGGTAAAGGCAGGAGAAAATCTGTTCCTTAGAGTTTCTAGGTAACGAAAGTCTGGAAGAAGAAAAATATTACAAAAGATTGGTATTATGTCTACCATTTTCCAATCTATAAAATAAGAAGTGGATAGAGTTTATCATAATCATTGAAGAAGTTTACATCTTAGCATTCCTGATAAGATATATTCTAGAATTCTAAAGCAAATTAAGGACTCTAATAAGAAATCAGATGGATGAAGCCCAGTGTGGATTCAAAGCAGGAATAAGTACCCAGGATCACATTAAATTCTAAAAAAATAATAGAATTTGAGTGTTTATTTTATTTTTTAAATCTTGGGAAGGTTTAATAAGGTTTATGAAAAAAAAAATGGAAACCCTTGTGAAGAAAGAAATCTCAACAAATCATTTGTGAAGGATAGATATGGCACTTCTATAAGTGCTCTATAGATATTATTTTAGGACAACAAATGAAGAGTGAAGAAATTTTTTTTAATAATAATGGGTGTTGATGGGGGAATTTATTATTTATAAAATGTTTACTTTACTGATGATGATGTTGTTGTGTGGAATTCCCCAATTTTCCTCATCTGTCCCTTAGGACTGGTTGAGCCCTCCAATGAGGGATTTTAAGTATGTATTTTTTGACTGTAGATCCATGTGTGTTCATGGGCCAGTTTGCCTGTTCTGAGTGATGAAAAGTCCTCTACCTCCATATGAGACTGGCTAACTCCTCTTCAGTCGAAAGAAATCAGATAAAGTTCCTCATCTCATGGAAGAGAATCAAACCAAGGTCTTTCTGACCAAAGGACTTCGTCTATACCGACCGAGCTATGGAGGCTCTACTTTATCGATGATGACTGATGCTATTAAAGATTATAAGCTAATCCAGGATATTTAAAGCAGGAAACTGAATTATATATACACATCAGAATTTGTTTTTGCAGATGATGTCTTTTTAATTGTCGAATCAGAGGAGAATTTTCAATACGATTTGAAAGTTTGATAAAAGAACATTAATTGAAGTTGCTGACAGTAAAAGCATACAGAAACATATTTTTCCATCTGATAAATACAACAAGAACCTATTACTGTCATAGAAATTTGAAGCACACACCCAGAGCCAGTGCTAGGGTCTTTGCCACCCGCATGCAATGTCTATCTAAGCGCCCCTGTAATGATCCAGGCTTGTGTGGTTCTTTTACAATAATAAAAATTTTAATTATTTTAAATTTCTTAAATAAATTTTGACAGAACAGCCACACATTTGTTCCCTAAATGTAACGAACCACGGGTGTTGACTAAGCAGGATAATCATTAAAAACCCGAATATTCAAAAAAATTCTCAAAAGTTAAAGCAAATTTTGATAAAGCCACTTCACTTTAATCGTTGAATATAATGATACAGGGATTATAGCCTTCTCACTGACCCGAATCGCTAACAAAATTAAAATGAATTTTAATTAAAGTTAAAATTTATTTGAACTAAAGTTTAAAAAATTCTTTCATTTCAAAATTTTTTAATAATTTTTATAAGTGGAACTATCTTTTAGGAAAATAAAAGAAACTCAAGATAGATGAGAAAATAAGAAAAGAATTCTGAAATAATTAGAACATTTAATAAGTATTCAAAAAATAACATCTTTACAGAATAAGACAATAAATTAAATTACATAAATATACTTGACATTTTTTTAAATTAAAATTTTATGGTTTTTGATTGCATATTCATAAAATTATAAATAATGGTGTTAACGTCCAATTCCGCACATATATTATTTTCAATAGCTATTAACGCCAAACTAACAAGCCTTTTTTGTGATATACTTGTTCTTAAGTAGGTTTTAAATTAAAACCTACTTTTAATCAATTTCAACTTGGAAAAGGAACGTACACCACTTGCTACACTAACAGGTAAGGTTAACAGTATTCTTAAAGCAACTGAAAAGTTAGGGAAAGATAAATTATTGGACAAAATAAAATTAAGAATATCAAAAGGGTTTTGAATATTTAAATTATCCTTCCGAAAAATATCCCGGAAAGTACACAACTCGTCATATAGTTCTATTGCATTTACGTCTTTATTGTCGCCGTCCTTCAAGAGAATCTCTAAATCGTCATAATTTTTTCGTAAGTCTTCGTTATTAATTTGTAGTAATCTATACAAGAAATTGAAATTATCATAATATGTTTTTTGTTGTTCAAAACGTTCTATTAAGGAACACATTGCAATGTCTAGAAGTGTATAAAACACATTCACTGTAAATTTATCTTCTGGCGATTGTGGCGTTTCGTCATGATGCTTGTAGTCAAATTGCTGTGTCTTCTTTCGTCGTCGGACTTCCGTACCAGTTTTAAATTCTTGTTCTCCGTCCACCTCTTCACTAAGTTCTTTTGCCGTTTTAGAACTTCTTTAAAATTTGCATCTGATCGATACTCTTGTAAGAATATTTTTAAGTTTTCGATAGATTCTAAAGCAAGTGCAATGTTCATATTTTTATCTTGAAGCATTTTACTCACAGGGTTTATTCTGTTAAGTAAATCATGCCCAGTTATAAGAGAGCAAATAAATTTGTAGTCCTTTATTTTAGCACATAATGTTTGTGCTTCATGCTGAGTTTCTTTATTAAAATCTTCATTATTTAAAATTTCGAAAAGTGCATCGTAAATTTCTCGTAACTGATATCGTAGAGGGCAGATTGCATTAATTTTACTTTCCCATCGCGTATCTGAAGGCTGTTTCAATGTTAAATTTTTTACGAACTTTAAAAAGATTGCCCAACGTTTGTAAGAGCATGAAAAGAAATTTTATATTTCTTGAATAATTGCAAAGAAACTAAATGTATCTGCATTCACTTTGGCTGCATCGTTAATGATTAAATTTAGAGTATGAGCAGCACATGGTACATAAAAAGCTTGAGGATTTTTGTTTAAAAGCAAATTTTGGAGCCCATATTTTTTCCCTTTCATATTTGCTCCATTGTCATACCCTTGACCTCGCATGTCTTCAATGGGAATGTTCCATTTTTCCAGTTGTTCCATCATTGTTGCACGTAAATCACGTCCTGTGGAATCTGATATATCTGCAAAACCTAAAACGTTTTCCCTGATCTTAACAATTCCATTGTCACAGGAAACAAAGCAAATAATAATGGTCATTTGTTCTGTTTTACTTACATGAGGTGTGCAGTTTAAAATTATGAAATAATATTTAGATTTTCAAATTGATAATAAAATTGTATCCCTAATTGCGTTACTTAAAGTTTCCAATATTTCATTTTGACTGTCTTTACTCAAATAGTGTACTCTATTGTTTCGTTGTAGGGTCCTTTCAACATGATTTTCCATAACGGGATCAAACTTCGCAAACAGTTCGACTAATTTTAAAAAATTGCCATTATTCCTTTCATATAATTTATCAGATGATCCGCGAAAAAGTTAAATTTTGGCTACCAAGGAATTTTATAATTTCAATCATGCGTTCTAAAACACTCGTCCAATATTCCTTTTCCATTGAGTCTCTCAATCAATAGGAGTATTGTTTTTTAAATTTTTATCAACTTCCTTCCATTTTAAGAAATTTTTCATGTGAGTTAAACTAGTCTCATGTATATGCAAAGTTGTACTTACATTTCTCCAATCGTTATAGTCTTCTACAAGACAACTTGATTCGGTAGGTGCGAAAGGTTTGCAACAAAAGTAAAAAACAGAATTTAAAGTTTCGGAATAAATGAGCCATGTTCTTGGCACGAGGTCACCGTTTTCCATTTTTCAATTATAATACGTGTCGCCAAATTTATGACCATATGTATCTCTGGAATATATTATATTTTTCTTTTGAACAGGTCCCATTTCAATTAAACTCGTAATTTTTCATCAATATTTCCCCATTCACCTGGATCTTCTAAATTTACAGAGAATAACAATGTGTTAGTTTCATGGTCAACTACAACTAAATCTTCTAACTATTTTTCACTTAAATCATGCATCTTGTTATCTTGTTCAATAGTTGCAATAGTACTTTCATGCAAACTGGATGATGTACATGGTTCTTCAACTCTGATTTCTGATGTATTGAGTTGGTTATAATCTGCATCAGAATATTTTAATATTTTAACAAATTTATTAAGAGCCCAAGTTTGTTTCTTAACATCTGCTTCTTTCGCAGCATGATGCTTATGATTTTATGCACCGGATAACTTTTTTTTAATTTTTGATTCCATTTCTATTTTATACCCACAAGAAATTATTACACAACACGACACAGAGACAAAATAATAGTCCGCACTGCGCTACTGTCAGTAGCCTACTGAGATGCATACCATATGACTGGTTAACTAGCAACAAATGTTTTATACAAAAATTCGTTTCTGCACATAAAAACCGTTCACCATTTCACTTCAGATAGACTGCAGTAGACACAACATTCTTTAGGCAAGCATTTAGCCTGCTCTTGCTGCAAAATTGTAAACAGCCGGCTGATCAAAGAGACGGCAATATATAATTTTTAAAAATTTTTATTCGGTGTATCCGGCCAATATTTATTTTAATATTGATCATTCTAAGAATTTTTTGTTTTCATGATAAAAATTTTGTTTCTTAAAAATGAACTTATGAACGGTGCCCTGGCGGGGGCGCCCCCTTCGCAACGGCGCCTGCATGCCCGCCGGCCCTGAGCACACCCATCTTGTTGCATAGGTTCCATCTTCAATAGACATCTATTTTATTATATGGATATATTTAATCCCTTTAAATTCCATTCAGTTGAAGGTAAGGTAGCCAGACTCATATGGAAGTGGCTGTGCTTTTTCCTTCCAGATATTCAGATTTTTCATCCTGCAAGACAGATGAAGAGACCAGAGAATACACACATTTGACAGAAAAGAGCAGACAATGTGCAAGAATTAACTATCATCATAACATTAATTAGGTTTCTATAAAGCGGAGTTACTTGGACATGAGCCTAACACATTATATGCAGAAATCTCATCTTTCTAATTTTCTAATGAACTATCAGGGATTTGTGCACTAAAGTTTGAGAAGGTCAACTTACCAATTGTTTGAGGAGTATAACTAAAGTTGTTTCCGTCAGACACTGGTGGAGGTAGAGTTGCATTCTGCAACAAAACACTTGGGAATGTCTCACTGATATTTGGTGGCATGTGTGTGAAAGAAATCAAACCTTCACTTGTGGGAGGATACAATGCACTTGTTCTGGCAAGAGGTGACACTGAAGACGCATGCAAAGCTGAGTTCATTCCTGATAAAGGCAAGGTAGCTGTGAGATCATGCCAGCAGTCTTCCATATTAGAATACACTTCACTTACCTAAATAATAAAATCCAATAAGAAATAAGTACAAAGCTGCAGCTTCTGCATTAGTCTAATAATTTTTCATTGTTTTTATAATAATTACTGCAAGGAACAGTAAGTAAAATTTTAAATCAAAACTATCAAGAAACCCTTCTCTCATCTTCAATTAGATAACCATCCTGATGATTGTTTAATTCTAGAAATAAAGGTCAACATTTAAAATCATTCTACATGATCATTCTAGTTCAAAATTAGTCTTTTCTAAAATCTTTTTACATGCATTCCGTAACAATATTAAATAATTCTGAACAATACTTTGGATAAATCTGTTGTTGAATGCCAGCCATTTGTCATTCTGATGTGTTGTGCTGTGTTAGAAACATCTGGATAGAGTCCAGTAACTGAATAGTCAAAGAGTAGATAATCAGCAGCCTGTTGAATGTATGGAACAATGATTATAAATAATGTGTAGCTAATGTCATGTCACTTTAAGCATATGGTTAATCCTGGAGAAGTGCTTTACTTTCAGGTGGAATTTGCTTTCTCTAGTTGATAAATTCTTTTTGTGGTGATCTGTTTTTAGATGTTTCCCATTTTTCTCTTTCTCTCTCTTTGAGATAGAGAATTTTTTTTTCTCTCTTTACTCTGTGTTAGACTACAATCCCACTTCAGGCCTCTAACAAGTGGGATTCTAGTGTAACACAGAACAAACAAATTCATCTATCACTCAAACACACTCACAATGCCCATGATGTGATTTGAACCAACAGCTTATTTTGGACATTATATATGCTAAATGCATATTTAGGCTTAGGTGCTGGTTTACACTCATAAAATTAATTCAACAGCATGTTTAATTATATCTGCCACCACAACTATGGTCAGTGAAGTCTGGCAGCCCATGTTTTGGATAACGTGCATAGAATCAGATTCTTCTTCTTTGAGTGCCATCTCCTATCGGAGGTTGGCGACCACCTTGGCAAATTTTGAGCGATTCTCAGCTATTCTGAGCAGTCTCTCAGAGTTCATACCAGTCCACTGTCTGATATCTGCCAGCCAAGATTTTCTTCGTCTTCCTTGTCCTCTTCTTCCATTTATCTTCCCTTTTATAATCAATTGAAGTATCTTATATTTTTCATTACGAAGTAGGTGACCAAGATATGCAGTTTTCCTTCTTTTTATGGTATCTAAAAGTTCACGTGATTTCCCCATTCAGATTAAAAAAAAAAAAAAACTACTATACTTCATTACAGCACAAACTTCAATAACTCTTTTTAGAATCAGCAGGAGATTTAAAAAATAGCTTAATCTAAATAAATATGGTTGTGTTATACTTTTCAAGTTTTGGGAAACTTTAAAATTTCTTAGGACTCCTGCCTAAAGCTGAGGCTAACAAACAGCACTCATAGGGGGGGGGGCACCACTGATAGGACTTTAGACTTAAAATGGTCTGATTTCTTCTAACTATTGTTAGAAGAAATGTGTGTTACTACAATTTGAATATGTTATTCCTGAAGATGTCCCTGAGACAAAGATGAAATATTGGAACGATTAAATCTGCTGTTTAATTATTTTTCTTTGTGCTGTATTCATTCCATTAAATTTTATTATGGGCAGATATGCTATCCCACTTAGCCAACTCAGCTTGGTGGTATATATATTAGATATTTGCACAATTTTAGATAATATACCTACATAAAATTTGAATGGGTCAAAACAGTGATGTGACATGACGTGTGTGATATCATGCCACACATGTACATACAGGGTGTTCAAAAAAGAAACACATTCCATATAAAATGTATATATTATTAAAACTTATTGCTGTCCTTTCATATTCAGGAACACTTAAGTATAAAAATGATCTTAGCAGTTGAAAAAAGAATATTCATTGCTGAATACATTAGGAATCAGTTATAAAAAACATAATGGAGGAATTTGAACAGCAATATGGTATATATTGGACTTCTTTATCAGAAAACAAACTTTGCAAAACATGGTTTCGATGAGACACCATGACTGCTCATTTCCTGCACCTCAAGTTATCTTGAGTGTGTTTCGTGGGCAGCTGATTTCAAACATGCACTGCCTGTGGATTGTTTCTTTTTTGACACAGTAAACTTTTATGAAACTGCTACTTTTATGAATTAATTGGCTCTTGGAACACCATTGTTAAGCCAACTGTTGTAAATTGAATCCTAATTATCCATAGGCATTTTGGCATCTTTAATATTATTTATAACCAAGTGAAACACTTTTAACAACTGGTTCTAATCCAGAGTATTTATAATAAGGTGTCACATCTTTTCATTATTTGTATATGGGAAATATGTGACCTCTGCATTACTTCAACCTTGGTATCTCTTCTGGGTCTGGATGCTTGCCTATAGTATGGCTTCTACTAACATAGCCTTTATCGAGATTTTTGATGGATGCTTTTCCACAGGAGATGAGCAGTTCTGTTTGCTGACAGGGTGTATTTGTCTGTTACTGAGTAGGACTACCACTGAATAAATGAGTTAAATCCTTCGGGTCACTCATTGAGGTTAGGGACATCCAGAGATAGAGAGGTTATTATTCCCCTTTATAAAGAGTTGATACTTCCACACTCGGATTACTGTGCTCAGGTCTGGTCACCTGGATTCCTTGGAGACTGTGGAGAGGGTTCAGAGAAGAGTGACTAAGTTGGTGAGTGATGTAAAAATGCTCCCTACATTGATAGATTGAGAGCTTGTGGATTGCAGAGGTTGATTGATAGGCAGAGAACAGGGGATAAGATAGAATTAAATTACTGAAAGGTTTTTATAGGATTGATGGAGGAGAAATGTTTCAGCTGTGTGATGGTGATGGAAGAACAAGAGGTCATCCCTGGAAATTAAAGAAGAGTGTGGTTAACAAGGGTGTGAGAACAAGGTTTTTGCCTGGAGGGTGATGAATGAGTGGAATTCATTGCCTGACTTAGTTGTGAGTTCTTCATCTGTAAATGAATTCAAGAAGAGATATGACAGATATTGTTTTGCTAGTTTGGGTCTCCCGTGATGAGTCAACTGACTCCATGGAGATACCCATAATAATAATAATAATAATAATAATAATAATAATATAATTGCCTAGCTTTAGGAGAAGATCCTTTACTTATGCAAAGGTTCTGGGCAGTAGCCTTACCAACCATTATACACACCCAAAAGGATGTGTGCTTTGCATTATGGAATACTAAAACAATTAATGTGATATTATTTGCCTCTATATACAAGTAGCCTAGTCATCAAGATTCTTCACATGCAAACTTTGTTTGCTTACAATTGGAAAAAGGATCAAACAAGAATATAATTTCTTGGGATCTTTAATATTATTTAAAGCCAAGTGAAGAAAACCTTCAACTTCCAGGAATATAGCTTGAAATCCACAATATCAAATAATATGCTATAAACATTTTTTTGTGTATTAAGATGCTGCTTATCATAGAAAGGGAGAAGCGAAACTTGGATCAAGTCCTATAAATTTCATGACTCTTTTAATGTTAATGCTTTTAATTTCTTTAAAGATTTTGTATTCTCAAATTCACTTTTCCTCTTTCCATACTTTGAGGTCATAAATATGTACTTGTAACTATAGACATTGTAACTAATTTCATGCTAAATTGACAAGGAATGGATAGTGAAACAAATAAAGTTTGCTTTAACTGTAGGTTAAAGCATGCTTTGTGGACATAAAGTGGTAGACAGTAGTCTGTGCCTGTGAAGTGATCCTGGAATAAAGACTCCCAGTGTTTTTTTTTTCCCCTTTCAATGCAAATATGTTTACAATGTTTTGTAATGTAAAACTCACTCATTATTAGAAATCATTCACACTAATACCAAGCTGTACATAATACAAGGTTGGCCTGGTTGGCTGAGTGATTAGCGTATCTGTTTTCCATCAAAAAGGCTGTGGGTTCAAATCCCGCCATGGGCATGGATGTTTGCAACAGTCTGTGAAAATACTAGTGGTGGTGGTAGACAGTAGATGGCATTGGTGTAGATGATGCAGTTAGCTGTAGTTAGTGGTGGAGACAGAGTTGTAGAGTAGCTGCCATCCCTCGATTAGTCTTTGGACTCCCTGGAGGTGTCGAGTAATAATAATTAAAATACTTTGTTCTTGGTTGCATGCTGTGATCTCATTCAGTCAGCAACCTTGGATAGAAAGATACACATCCCAATTGCCTCACTACTGTGGTCCAGCATCCATTTCACACATTCATAATAGAAAATTTTTACAAGTTATAAAAGTGAGGTGATGTATGTGTACGCATACACACTTTCAATAACCTTTGTCACAGACATCATAAAATGAATTCTGAATAACTTCAAAATGTATTGTATATAACTGATTATATACAAACCTGATAAGATAATGTTTATTTAGTCCAATACATAAATACATAACAGCTGCAGTGTAGCACTTTTGTTGTTAAATCAGGTTCAAGACTGCTCGATGAAAGTTCTCCCACACCCCTTCCCCATTATAAATTTCCATCTTTTATTGGCAAAATGCTTTGATTTTTTTTTTTTTTTTTTTTTTTTTTTTTTTGCTATAACTGGACCGTTTTTATCGAATAATATGTTTGAAAATAGGGTAATAATTTCTCCCGCTTGACAGAATTTAATGAAGTATTTAGGATGATTTCTTTCAAATGAACTATTTTAATAAAAGAAAAAAATATCTACAGTGCACATACCAAAAATAGCTGCGGGTTCAACTGTTTTGATAATAAGTTATGCTGCCATACAAGAATACTATATTACAAATTATTGATATGATAATCAAAAGCTAACTTCAGGACTGAAACCATTGTAGTAACAATTTTTAAATCTTCCTTCCCACAAATAAAGTAACTATTTTTCCCTCCGCAATTTTAGAAAAAACATTTTTAACTGTACATTATTTTTTGCAAGCATTTCATTAGTATATATCTAATTAACAAAACATTGCTTTTTACGCCACTTAGCTTGGTGCGTTAATTAACAGGTGGAATATATTTCTGAAGAATATCTTTTTCAATATACTAGAATTCGCTTCAAATTTCTTAGTCAATATCTCACAAGGAAAGCAATAATTATTAAATTAATTATTAATTAATTATTAAATTAATTACGTATTAATGCGAATTAATTAAATTCGCCATTACGAATTTAATAATTCGTAATGGCGAATATAAAACTGGAAGGCAAAATAAATAAATAAATAAGAAATCGGGGACAAAAATTGAGTGGGACATAAGTTTCCGGCGACTGTCTCCCTGAAAATCACCTCACTGCGCGCGCGCACATACACGCAATTTTACCGCAGTTGGATTCCCTACTAACCTAAACTTTGACTCTTATTCTCTTCTTTTGTTTTCACCCCTGAATACGAGGTGATTATTACATAGCAATTAAATATTTTTGTACAGTAAGCGTTAAAAATCTGTTCACTAGATTTTATATTCCTGTACTAAAGTATGGAAAATATAGACCGTTATATTCCTGTACTAAAGTATGAAAATATATCCTTGAAAAATAAACATGGCATTTGTATTCAGGAGCTTTCTTACAAAACAAAACTGCCTTACCCAACATACATTTATGACGCAAAATGTTAAGAGACAAGAAGATGCTACTAAGATGGTGCAATAATGCCGTGAAATTACTGAAGTGTGTTAATGAGTCCTCATGTACCTTGCAAGATATAAAATATGACAAGTATAATAATGAGTACAGATAATAATGACGCATTTCTGAAGGAAAGATATAAGAACAAATGTCATCTAATGAATATTAAGGCGGTACAGAAGATACCAATTGTCTTGAAAATATAATCCGTAACTTTTTAACCCTCGAATAAAAAGGGGAAAATAATAACGAGGTACTGTATACAGAAACTTCTGAAATGTGTATATTTTAATATTATGAGGTTTCGGAATTGCAGATGACTGTATTACATAACAATTTCTCAAAAAAGTTATTCTAATAAAGAAAAGCGCATAAAAATATAAACTATTCTGGATAATAGCTCAGTGGCGAGGTGATTTTGTTTATTATGCAACCAACTAAATGCTTTAAAGGCTTCATAACAAAACATATAAGTCAAACCATTCAAGGCATCGAGTTAAAAATGTGTGTGTAATTGTTTAGCACACAAGTTACACACGTGCATCAGCTCGTGGTAGGAAGTTGAGTACTTTTAGTTGATGAAAGTTGCTAATTTCTAACATTAGAATATCACCGATCAATTTTCTGCTTTATACGAACTGGTATTTCTTCATAATCTCAGTTAAGATTAAAAAAAAAAAAAGTATTTGTGGTAAGAACAGTAGTAAGTAGTTAAAGCACAGTTAACTTTTAACAGCTTTTAATAAAAGTTATTAAAAAAAATCTGAGAATTCCTTCCTCGTGTCATATTCCGAGAAATGCAGTGCCTATTTTCTTCAGATACGCTTTTCCAAATGCTTCACTGTATTTCCATCCATCTATTCATTGGACATCCACAGATGACATATGGTCATTCAGATTCTCGGAGATGTGACACACCAGTCCTCGCTAGGTGGTTTTCTGGAGGCTTCAACTCTCTGAAGATCAGTCAATCCAGACACACCATCCACCCATCTCATTGACGGTCTATCTTCTTCCTCTTTTTCCAGGAACTTTACCTTCTATTAGTGTTTTGAGAAGTCCCCCTTCCATCCGTTCAATGTGTCCAAAGTATTTCAACTTTCTTCTGTCAATATCCATAAAGAGCCTTAACGTTCTGTCCATCCTTTCTAGCTTCCACCTGTTTGTCCGCCTTTCAGTATACGATATCCTCAACAGCATTCTGTAACACCACAACACATCACTACATTTAGTATCTGTAAAAAGAGAGAGAGAAAGGGTGGGAAACAGAGAAATTAATTCGTACCATATTCGGTGGCCGGGATAACGCCTTCATTTTTTTTCCGTTCGAATTCTAGTATGACATGGATGCTTGTGAAACTCTTTCCGGTTTGTTTGCAATTTTATCGAGTTTAAAAAAAAAAAAAGTGTTAGCTTATTTTCATTACATGGTGTAGAGCTACTGCCTTGTTATAAGGAGACCTTAAGTCGCATAAACCGTATTTAGTCTACAAAACGGCATTTTTTATTAATAGTTTTTTTCTATAAAACATTCATATTTTATATACTAATCCCATTTATATTTATATTCTTTAATTTTTTATGTGATTTCGTGTTAAATAAGCACTTTAAGTCACTCTCCAAGTTTGTTCTCACGTCTTATTAAACAAGTGAGTAGATTTATTTTTTAAAAAGATTATCGTTGTTGCAGACATGAAAAATAATGGCGCAATTCAATATTGAGTCGTTAGAATATTTTAGAGAAGATCCCCACATCTCGTACTAGCTTACAAAACAATAAATGAAAGGTGAAACAAAATTACGGCACAGGCAACAGATGAACAACTAGCCTACGTTATTTAATGCATTCGGTTAAAAGCCACGCTTTAACTGGTAATTGCATATGTCTAAGCACACTGCATGCACAAAGCGCAGAAAGTCCAGGAACCAGGATACTCAAGATTCAAAAGTGGTATTACTGCTTTCTTCCTGCACCTTAAGTGTATTAAACAAGTCACATTTCTTTCTTTCAATTTCTCCCCCCCCCCCCCACTTTTTTTTTTCTTCTGAATAAAACTCACGGTTTGCAAAAACCAAAACAAGGTTCAACTTTTAATTAAATTCTTAATTCAGTTAAAAGTTGAGCCAATAAAAATCAGTTAAAAAGTCTAAGTGTAAGGTATCGGAACTAGGAGGTGCCCAGGAAATTAAGTCTTTCTACAACCACCGATTCGAGAAATGGGTATCCAAAGTTTGTCGCACAGTGTTTCCAAAATGAGAGGGAGTCACATCTAGGTGATAAATGTTATCAGAACGTCTTTCAAACTGTGAAGTACTTATTTATAGGACGGAGATTAGCCTGATTCATGTACACAAAGCTGAGTAGGTGAACAGTTATCTTAGGTATCTACCACCATTTGAAAAGAGAAATAAATTGTATTTATCAAAAATTGCATTATTTTGTGGAAACTGTATTTTGTATATAACGTTTATCATCACGATATGTTATGTATTTATTAGAAATAATAAAGACGAAAAGAATTCGAATTCGCCACCTTTTGCATTTCAAGTCCAACAAGCGTCAGCGATGATACAGCGTTCCCCCCTTTTACGGGAGTTCACGGCACCATCTAGTCTCCCCAAATTTTATCCGGGCTCCGGAACTGGCATAGGCTGACGAATCAGACCTATGGCTGGGTCAATATTCCTGACTGTAATCCGTGTGTCCTCAGACCGGTTTGCCTGCTTGCGGGATGAAAAAGACCAGATAAACTGGCGGAAAAAACCCTGCTGTTCACGCCCAAGACCGGCTAACTTGGCTATGGCTGAGGAAGATCCTTGAGCTCCTCACGTCGTTGACAGGAATCGAACCTAGGGCACTCCTTCCCCAGGCATATGGTTGCGAAGCACAAAGCCACTAGGCTAACCGCGCGGATCAAATTCCGCTAGACCGGACCGGGTATGCATGTGCAAAAGCTGATTTCGTAAAACAGGTAATATTTAATGCTGTGCATGTAAATACTATATACATAAAGATGGACAAATCAGCTAATTCTCAAACCTGAAAAGCTATTTATGAAATGAATAAGCATGAATTCACTGTATTATTTTAAAAACGTAATTCAAATGATTAAAGACCTATATTAATTAATGGCAAACCAAAAGCAATATGTACTCATTTAAAAGCGTTGCTTTTATATACAAATAATTCCTTTAAAGAGTAATAAAAAATTTAATTTAAAGAGTAATAAAGTTTATTTAAAAAACTAAGCGTGCACATTTTATGATCCCTCAAAAATTCAGTAGTCACTTCTCCCAATTATTAATAGTGAAATTATTATTAAGGAATTAGGTCGTCAAATTTGGGACTTTTGCGAAGCAACCATCGATTACAGAACTATCATTCCAACGATTATAGTTCAAATATCAGTTCTGTTTTGCATAAATTAGCAAAAAAATGTAAGCAGAATATGGTGAATCAATTCAAGTCTGTAGAGAACAGGATATAGATTCTGAAAGACAAATGATATGATTCAAACGCCTCCTCCTCACCTCCACTTAAGGGATGACAAAAAAAAGCCGAAACCTTGCGGCAAACAACTGGATAGGCTACTAGGAGAAACGCCGATATACGTAAGTTAAAACACATTATGCAACTTTGGATTAATAAAAGCCTCTATACTGAAAAATACAAAGTACTTTATAAATGAGCCCATCAACTGAAAGTGTTGATGCACACGTATACTGCTAAAATACTATCTCTACACTTAATACTGCCTGTGTACTAATTATTTGCTGAGCAAATACCGACACCTCGTGTCTTTGCCAGTAATTTGCAATGCACTTTATTGTTGTTTCACTGTAAAAATTCATATATCCAATTTAAACCTTTAAAAAAATAAATAAATAAAATCACGTTCACTTACAGGTTTCAAATCTATAGCACACTGGTATTGTGGGCAGGTTAATGGTTAGGATATTCTGTGAATCCTGCCTAGAGATTAAATAATGTGTTTTCTCAAGCACTTAAGAGAGAGATTAGGTTGTGAAAGTAATATGCTATTATCCACTGCCACTTAGTCAATCAAGTCGGCTAACTTAGTCATAGGCTTCATAATTTTAGTATATGAACATTAAACGATCTTTTAAAAAAAAAATAATAATAATAATGAATAAATCCTGTAACGCTTTTTCATTTCAAAAAGGGAGTAGGCGACACTTTTTTTTTTTTCAGCCCTAAGTTTTAAAGAATCAGTAGGGGCAGCCGCTTCCACCCCTTATTATCGGCGCGGTAGAGCGTGCTCTCTGGGCATACTAATAAAAGGCGATATTTCCTAATCATGCATATTCTACACACCATTTTTCTGAGATGTGAGACTCAAAGACCGATTTTGTTCTGGGAGGGAAAAAAATCCTACTTGTCTTCAAAGATCGACTAACTCTAGAATTAAGTGGAAACATGTCTAGGGGAGAGAAAAAAAAAAAAAAATTTCCTCTAGTTACCAGAATCGAATTCATAGATCTTTATTTAGCTGATACCATGGGCGTCCGCAGAGGGGGGGAGGAAGGGAAACAAACGGGGAACTTGCCCCTCCCGGGATCTACTTGTGGGAAAAAAATAAAATAAATAAAGAAATAAATAAATAAACATTTATTGATGTAATTATTTGTCTCCAAGCTCCCCCCCCCCCGAAACATTTTCTGCGGGCACCCATGTCAACAACCTATGTTGTTGTTTACGATTATGGCTGAAACTAAAGCTATTTTGAGGCTATGCATCATGTTGATTCATTTGCTAAGTTCTAGATTTGCCTGTTTTGCGAAATGAAGAATCCCAGTTTCCAGGACATTTCTTTATCCTATCCTTCTCATCCGTCCAGGACGGGTTGAGTCCCCTCATAATGGGGGATTACTGGGGTATTAATGCAGCCGATTCGCCATTTCTCTGCTACATCCCCTAAGGGCGATATTCATGATTGTATCCACGTGTGTTCACGCGGAAGTTTGCCTGCTTGCGGATGAAAAATCCCAGATAAACTGGAGAGAAAACCCTGCTCTCCACGCCCAAGACCGGCTAACTTGGCTATGCCTGAGGAAGATCCTTAAGCTCCTCACATCGTCGACGGGAATTGAACCTAGGACACTCCTTCCCTAGGCATATAGTTGCGAAGAGCATAGCCACTAGGCTAACAGCGAGGACATTTCTTTGCAGGCCTCAAACAACAACAACAACAACAACAAAAAAAAAAAATTAATGAACGTATATCTGTATTGAGGCAATCAATCAATTAACCTATGAACTATTTTCTTCTGTCACATTATATTACATGGTATTATCTTCTAGTTTTATTGTCATGTTGTAAGTTATAGCGCCCCCCCCCTTTTAACGTGGTTGTTTTTCTTTATAAAGAAAAAAAAATAAGTCAGTAGCAACATCAACATTTTTTTTTTTCTTAAAGCGAAATCATTTTATTAACATTTCATATTCGGGAATCCTTTGCTTTTAAAAAAATATTAAAAAGAAACTATACACTCCTAATCTCGCAATAATTCGAATTAAGGAATGCTATGGATGAATGATCACTAATAAGTTTTTATTTATTTATTTATGTAACTCCCACCCACGAAATGTTGTAAACCTATAGTAATTATTAGTACTGAGGAGGGCTAAGTTTTTTTTTTTTTTTAATTTATATTTTATATGGTCCGAAAACCGTGTTCTAGACACCAAACATAGAACTTTTTAAAGCCATATTCGGCTTCCAATAAGCGAGGAAGTGGTCTCCCACCAGGCGATTAAAATCACCTACGGACAATCATAAGCATCTATGGTTGGATTCGAACCCGTAGCGGTTATTGCGCTCACCACTCGACCATCCTCGCCGGCAAGTACTTCCATTCTAGTTTATCTCAGGATTTTTAAGAACCACTATTTGCATACTACTTAATGCATAAATTAAAAAAAAAAACAACTCCTATCGAGAAACTTCTATGCCAACTCTAAATGCCCTATCGCTAATAATAACCTCCATGGAAGTGAATGAATGAATGGCAATGAGGGGAGGGGGGGAAGATCCCAAGAAAATATATTGAAATTTTCTTTTCTTATACAAGCCTTTTCCAAGAATTGCTCGTTTTTCAGAATAATTTAATCCAATAAGTCGATATTATTTCACCAGAATTAGTTAAATTGCTCTTTCGACATTAAACTGAATATCAAAACAGAAACAGGAAGAATAATTGGTCTAAGAAAAACGTTTCCACAGAATTTGCCAGCAAATAAGAATAACAGATAATGAAGATATAAGAAATGAGCTAAGATTAAACCAACCATAGACATATTATTATGACTTCTACTGAAGAATATTCAAAACATGCACACAGACTGCCGGAGAAATTAAATCTGAAAAGAGAAATAAAAATGATTGCTGGGATCTCTGTAAAGTTGCCGGAAGAGATCGTACGAGGCCTAATAACTGAACAGAAAACAAACAGAAACTGTTCTTACAGTTTTCAGCATAAAGTTTTCGAAATAAATCCCCGAAAAAGTACATCTAACGAAGTAGATGATTTTTACTAAATAATTATTTTTTTCTTGTGCTTGCAAATATACTTTAAGGCTGGAAGGCAAAAACAGTTCGAATTTCAGTTGAAATATCATTAATCAACTAGTATTATCACGTCTCACTCATTAATTTCTAATTAAGTATAATAAAATGGTTTTCATTAAAAATGAAACACTAAGAGATTTCGCAGAAGAAATAGACACTGTAGAAAGTTCCGTAAAGGTCTGCAAAATTAGGAAAACAGTAAATGAAGCAAGGTTTATGATATGCTTGTTCCCCATTCCTCTTGTATATGATAACGACATACCGCATGCGGAGAACACGGTAATCAACGAAACGGAAACGTATTATTCTTCAGTGACAGTGAGCCAAGGCACAACATCAGACTCATCAAATGTCTTTCAGGTCACAAGATTATGAAGCGTGAAAGAGAGGAGGGGAGAAAAAAATATTTCTCAACAGTTCTACCGAAGTTCTCTTAGACGAGACTAGAATCGTGAACAGGTATTCTTCAAACATCATAACATCCCCTTGATAACAGAAAGCTGTAAACAGTACTTTTTCAGGGTTTCTTTAAAAATCCGTGTATATGAATTATAGCAATCATACAAACACACGGATATTTCAGGAATAGCTTTCGAAGTGATTTATAATTTTTCACTGACGGGGGTTTGATATTAATGCTTATACGAAAACGAAAAGAAAAGAGAAAAACTGCTCTTCTAAAATGGCAAATCTCTAACAGGCTGCACTTCCGTGTCATAAACTACAAAGAAAAATATTAGACACGAAAAAATTTGAAACTACACTATAAAAAAAAAAAAAAAAATCAAACTCATGTAATTTAAGTAATACTTTCCACTTGACTTTTACAAAGATTTGTCCGGAAGCTTAAAAAATTGTATCTCATTTTGATCGGAGTTATGAAAACCTTGTGCATTACGAATATACATACAATTACAGAAATTCCTGAAAGGTTGCTTATGCTTGGATCCGCCGATACTTTTATATAGTTTCTATATTCGGCACGAAACTCTTGTAGTTTCTATATATTCGGCTTTGAAATAATGTTGGATTCAATACCCACTTAATTTCTATAATCATACAATTACAGTGTTTAAATCTGCTAAATGCGTATTTTTAGGAGGCAAATTGTGGGCATCTCTGTTTGCTAGATTTGGTAAAGGTAGAATTACCCAAACAGATCTCTGGAAACACCGTATCGATGAAATAGGACGATAATGAAGTCAGCTACCCAAAAACTGTTAGGTCACTATCAATGACAACCAGAACCTATGGTCTATTAAAACGAGTAACACTAACGAAAATTATCGGAGGAACAGAAAGCGCGGACGATATCATAGTTGTTCAGAAGCCATTCGGTTTCCTATATTCCATGTGGTTATATGAAGTTTTATGGTACGAACTATTATGATGAGAGACCTTTCAACAATAGATTTAGCAGTAGTGGCGGGGGAAACCGGAATCGATAAGTCATGTAACATAGCGCACTCGTCGTGGACAAACGAAGAGTACATTAAGTTCTCTTGAAGTTTGGTGGAGACCATTTCACAGGTGTAGCTTGTATGGCAATAATCAACCGAGAACCCTCACATTCTGCTTCAACTATATCGATAAAATTGAGCGGGTTTTCTACACTAATGCCAATATGCTATTATGGAAAGTTTGCATTCCCTCGTATATTTAGCCGAATTTCAATTCTGCCGAACACGTTGCTGATCTGATTGGTTAAGTGGATAGAATATCTGCTCCCCAACCAACAAGCTGTGGGTTCAAATACCACCTTGAGCATGGATGTTTATGTCTTTAGGTTGTAGATGAAATTCATCATCCAATGTGAGACTACCTCCCTTCGTACTGGTGGCTTGAAGTAACCTGAATAAAGTTTTCCATGACTAGTCTCTAGTGCAGGATTTCCAGATTATTTAACCCTTAGTCCACCAACAGTACTTACAGGGTGTTCGGGATAAATTTGACATATTTATAATTAATTATATTTTCCCCTAAGTTACATGTATTAACACACAATTCTCTTCATTTAAAAGTTTGGACCCTTCTTCATTCATATACAAGATGTCAGAAAGGATGGATAGCTGGAACCCACCTGAATCATGGAAGAGAATAACTTGTATCATGATGATTCGTGCCCGCCATCAAAATAAGGATATTACGACTGCTGCCCAATGCTCCCTGAATACAGTAAAAACAATCAGGCATGAACTAGAGACTTGCAATGGTGACTACGAGGATGTAGCAAGAAGAAAGATCCCTAGCAGACGATCTGATTGCGTTCGTACAGCAGAATTCCTCGCAAATCTGCAGGAACAGGTGTTGAAGAACCCTGGCATTGGAATTCGGGCTTTGTTCGTGGAGTTGCTAACTGTAGTCAAGCCTTGGATAACAAGGGTAGCCAATGGTAGGCCGTATGTATGGCAGCAGGATTCGGCCCCTTGCCACACCTCTGGGAAAAGTCAAAAATGGTTGTCTGAAAATTTCTACGACTTCACCAGTCCAAATGTTTGGCCTCCAAACTCCCCAGACCTTAACCCCATGGATTATTTTGTATGGGGCGCAGTTGAAAAAGACACCAATCGCACTTCCAGTAATACAAAAGCCCAGTTAATGGATAAAATTAAAACAGTTTTTGCGGCCCTTCCCAGGGAGACTGTAGCATCAGCTTGTTCGAGGTTCCGAAGCAGAATTGAAGCTGTGATCGATGCTAATGGTGGTTATTTTGAGTAAATCTTGTTGATAGTATTGTAATTAACTCTGCCTGTAATGTTTTTTTGTCAATTCATTAAATTTAATAGATACAAAGAAGATTTTCTTTTTCCTTACGAAACTGTCAAATTTATCCCGAACACCCTGTATATGCCATAGGATTATAACCTTTCGCAGGTGGGATTCACATAAAAATTTTAAAAACGAAATAAAACCTCCCGGATGTTCTGGTATTGCGAATCAAAGCAAGAGAGAAATTACCAATGTCTGTGAATGAAACAGAAAACTAAGAGAAATGTACAAAATAAGGCAACTAAAGAAGAATATTAATTGTCGGCCTGGTTGGTCGAGTGGTTAGAGTACCTGCTCTGGATTCGAATCCCGCCATGGGCATGGATGTTTGTGATTGTCTTTAGGTGGGAGATGAATTTCATAGTTCGGTGTGAGACCATCTCCCGCTTATTGGAGGTCTGGAGGCTTGAAAGAGTTCCATGTTTGGTCTCTAGAGCAGAGTTTCCAGACTGAAAAATACATAAAAAAAATTCAATATATATATATAATTGATAAAAATTGGGAGAAAAATCCTTAGCCCTCCCACAATACACATGTACTACAGGTTTACTAATAATCTTTCGTGGGTAGGACATTATTAAAAAAAAAAAAAAAAAACCCTCTCTCCTTCGATGAGCTTTTTGACCCCAAAAGAATTAATGTAATAATAATAATTATGTGGAATGCAGTTCATATCTAAAAATGTCCTTTCTACCTTTGATTTTTCGTGCATACTGAATAGAATTATATTTAAAAAAAAAAATTAAGATATGCGTGAATCTCCATTGGAAAACCTGATTGCACAGTCTAACAGGATATTAAATTTCTTTCTAAATAATCGTAACGTATACTATGGCATTAACTTATATGAATATGAAAGTAATACATTTTAAATATACAAATTTAAATATTAATATAAACATAAATTTCTCAATTTTATAAAGCTGAATGAAAGAGTTCTGCAATGTGTGTGTGTGTGTGTGGAGGGAGAATACCGTAATTTTGAATTGACCGTGAGTACAGCGTCATCTGGCTGTAAGGCCAAAAGGTTTTTCCCGCGAGGTAACTCTATATGTCTGTGTGAGTGATAAGATCTAATTTTCTTGAGAAAAACAGTAAACAAATACAGATATGAAACGCACATCAGTGACATATCCAGAGAATTCCACAGATTGGGTAGAGGTGGATTGCACTTGACGCCTTATATTCCCACAACTTCCCTTTTCCTTCAACAGGCCAATTACATAAATCAAAATTTTACATCATACAAGTAAACAGAACTGACCGGATGATTTAAATACTTGACATACATAATCTAACAGCTAGATTACTGTTATGATGACACAAATGTTTTTCTCCACCCCCGTCAATAAAGATGTGAAGTTTGGTAGAATAGTATAAAACAAAACTGATAGCGATATTTTAAAATAAGAAACAAAATCAAAATCAGTCACACCAAATCAAATAGAGGTCTCTAATTCTACCACAGCACAACCATATTTTTATCCATTAATAAACCGTGAAAAGCGTAAAAACTGTTGGTATATCAACAGACTGACCTTAAACACCTTGCTTTGTAGCAAACAATATAATCTTGAGAGCAGCAAAGAGGTCTGATAGGAGACTATCATTACGTAGCTGATAAATCTGCTCACGCGCACGTGTTTGTGCTTGTGCATTCATTTAGAAAGAACTGATGTAACACGTCTGTTAGTATATTAAGATTAGACAAAGAAAAGTCAGCCTTCATGGAGAGACAAAGGCTTGCTTTTTAATGGGGGATTTCTTTCAATCTGTCAATCACTTCAATCAGAAGCTGATGCGAGGTGCGATCTAATATTAGTATTATACTAACGGAGTCACAACATACATCGAAAGAGGTCAAACTCTTACAAACTACAATACATACCGTACCCAGCCTTGAAAACATTGAGCACTGGTACATTCGCCACTGACTATGAAAAAAAAAAAAAAAAAAAGAAGAAAAAAACTCCTTTCCCTTTCGTACTCAGATAATCCTTATACAGTTTCCACCATCTATACTTGATTCAATATCTATCTGCTAGCTGGCGAGAGGAACCTATCTCAATCATATCACTTCTTTCTATCTGACAAGTTCTGTAGCGCACATTCCCTTAATCTGTTATCGTACATAACATTACAGTGTCGCGTTAGCTACTTAGCTTTGCATTTTCACACACACACACTCTCTCTCTCTTTCTCTCTCATTTTCCTTATCACACAGGTATCTAGGAGTAACCATCACTTTCTTATCTCCAATTTGTAGTGTACTTCTTATTTTATGGTAGCAATTTTCCGGGTCTTTTACAACTTTTTCATTATGCTCCCCGAACTTCAGCTTCCTATCTAGCAACACTTCCAAAGTCACTCACCCCACCATCTCCTGGAGCGAAGTTCCCTAATACAATATACCTCATTCCAGCTCTCGAGTCCAAGCGTATGATTTTACGCTTAACAACACTGAAATGACAACTTCATTCATCTGACGAAAGTACCAACATAATGAAATCCTCTTGTAACAGCACTCCAGAGCTTCTTGAAATTGTACTTCCCAATTTATCATCACCGGCAAACATGCCTATCTCCTCTCAAACCTTAAACTATATCATCAATAAATAGGTCTCAGAGTATAGCGTATCTTTCCCTTTCGAGACAATTTACCCCCCCCCCCATACATAACTAGAACCAGCCTGGTTAGTAATTAGCTCTCAAATCAACTGGCTGCAGGTTCGAATTCAGCCGTGGACAGGATGTTTGCCTTGAGATCAGAGATAAATTTCATTCTCCGGTGTACGATCACTGCCCAGCTTATTGGAGGCCTGAAGTGGCTTGAAAAATTGCCATGTTTGATCTGTAGTGTAGAGTTTCCATATTATGTAAAAAACTGAAATACAATAAAAATTATAAAAAGCCTTAGCCCACTCATGGTACTAAAATCGGGTATTCTAAATTAGATATTCTTCAGCAAGCAGTGTTGGATCTCACAAATGCACAGGTGCCACCCCTGTGGCAAAAGGAATCAGAAGTGTGCATTTTGAATACTGAAAGTGGACTGTAGTGGTATCTTTCAAAAGTGGGTGGTGTAGTCTGGATGACTATAAATGTTGGTGTACTGTATACTACTATAGGTTTACAACCTTTCATAGGTGAGAGTCAGGAAAAAAAAAAAAATCACTGGCTCTTATCGGTCAACCGTCAACCATCTCCATAACCAGGCTATCATTTGGCTATTCATCCTCCTACTTTCTTACTCAATTTCAACAGCAGTTTGTCATGCAGTCTAGCTAAATTTTTGAAAATCTAGACAAAAATACTATACATCCCCTCGGTCAAATACACTCGACACTCTATTATCAAATGGAATCAGGCTGCTCTCTCTCTGGAAAGCTGTCTATCAATTCAAGCTTGTATTCTATCTCTAACAAGCCTCTAATATAGTGCTCCCTTCGGGAGCACTAATTTTTCTGATTTTCCATGCTTCTGTTCCTCTTAAGGAACAAGTCTCATTAACATCAAGCCTTATTCAGTTTATATAATACTCCAAACATAAGACATTCCTGAACAGCTGGTTCTTCTTTTCTAATGTTATTCAACACTATTCCCAATCCCTCAACTTGAAATGATAAAACACTGATTGAACATTTTCATTATATTTTTAATGGATGTGATCCATACGCCATCTCCAACCACTAAAATCTATCTTCCATACTCCTTCTTCCCTATACTAGCCACATAACTGTAGCATTAGCTAGCAATTTGTTTTGCTTCTATAGCCAATCTCATTTAACATATATCTCTAAGATACAGAGAGCAATCTTATTAATTCCTAATATTTGCAACTCATTTCGTTTTAACTCTGTTTAAGAATAAGATGAATAAAGTAGTTTCAATCCCGAGGTCTAATCAGGGTGATCGCACAAAAAATAAGAAGCCTCTAAGAATCCAGTATAGCAAGATGATGAGGTAACGAAATACAATAAAATAAAAGTTGTTCCGGCCTTGCTACTTCAGGCACGGAGTTTTGTTGTTGGTGTTTTTTTTTTTTTTTTTAAATTAACCATAACAGAAATGCTATCACCTAGCGAAATCCACTTAAAACTTGACCAATATATGCTCTTAATCCAAGAGCCCCATTTATTAGTTTATGCAATATTTTGGTGATCCGAAGCAAATTCCTGAAGAGGATATTTAAAAAAAAAAAAAAAAAAAAACTCACCATGATATATTAGCTTGGAAGTGCGCGCTAGCAATATTTATCATGTTTCATTTGTGGCGGCCCAGATTCATTTACTAATCGAAATGATGTCAGTTCCATGAATAGTTTTGGCGTAAATATGGCTAAATCACCAACCTAAAAAACAAAAGCTCCAAGTAGAATAACCCATGTCTGAGAAAGAGAAAAAATAATCGCATTTTCTGAGAATGCTTAATTTTGACCTTCATCCCACCACTCTTTTCCAGTAAATTTGAGTGGGGGTTATTCAGAATTAACATCATAGCAGCTAAGGCCATAAATACAGTGTACGATATTTCTGTGTGTGTGTGTGTGGGGGGGATAATTTTATTTCTTTGAAACGATTGTATGCAATAAATGAGTGATTCTTTTTCTCTTTCCTCGAGGAATGTGTGGGTGGCGGGAGGAATTCGAGTTGTCCAGACTCTTCAGACCTTGGATATATCCACACGACATCACAGTCGTTACTGTCCCCCTGTGAAGAATAACAGAGCTCCATTTTCTGTCTTTATGATGACAGGTAATAATTAAATGATGACAATTTGGATGAATTTATGATCGAGAGAGATAAAACTGAAATGGTTGAAACTCATGATTTACTGCAGAACTGAATAAGAATGATTATCAGTGAGAAGATGGAATTAAAATGGCGGCAATGGGACAAAACTTATGAAAGATGAGATGTAAAGCCGTAGATGTGAAAGCTGGACCATTTACGATGAAAGATAAAGAGAATTGATTGATTCGAATTATGGACGTGCAGAAAGAAATTTCATGGACGGGGAATGACTAACAAGAAGTTTTAGGCAAGAAATATAGACAGAATGTTCCTTACAGGCTTTGATGTTACTTTGAACAATATTATGCCAGTAGATAAATCATTGCCAACAGCAATTACGTTAGAGAGGATTGAAGGCATGAGAAGAAAAAGAAAACGAGAGAGTTAGATGGACAACATTAAAAAAAAAAATTACCAATAAGAAATCGCACCTATTGAAAGACAAGAGACGGAGCATATTCACAAGGTCACCAAAATCGCCGAAGACTAAATGGTACATAACTACAAACATGAATTCATACCACCAGTGAGTACTAATAAACGGAAAACTGTCTGATAGACAAACGTCTTGCTCTCAATTATGACAAAGAACAAGACTCGTGAATTTAGAAACTCGTAAATGAGGAAGCAACAGTCCTCGAAGTCTATAGACATCAGTTAAAATGCCAATGTAACATTACTGAAAAGTTCGTCGAGAGTATTTTTTTAAAGACTGTATAATTTATCAGCAACAATGATGCTCACAATGAGTAAATCAGCATCTTTTAAAGCTGCACCTTGATGCTCTGTAATGTTGACATCAATTGCAATTAGGGAAAAGAAGGAGACGGTGGAATTGAAGTAAATATTTCCAGGATTATACTAGTATATTATTAAATATACTGGTCTGATACTCGCCAAATATATAACGAAGGAAATTAATAATTGCAGATTATCCCAGAATTCCTGTTATGATGCACTTAACTATTCCTATTCATGGTGGACATTTAGATGTTCATCGAACGGTTGCGAGACACCATCCCACTTATCTTCTTGGAGGAATGAAACGGCATGAAAAAGATCCCTGTTTGGTCAGCAGAGGAGCAGGAATACAGGATCATCTAACCTTTAATTCACTCAAGTAACTAAACGCGATGTTATACGTTTACAATCTTCAGAGTGTAAGCGCGAGAAAAAAAAAAAAAAAAAGAAGAAGACTGCTGGTTATTTATAATAGAATTACATAAATTAATGCGTGATTTCCGTGTTTGACTTCTTAAATACTACTTTAAGTCAATGAATAAAAATTCAGCATTAATAATTCTTTATCATGAAATTTTCGTAATGATATCGATATAATTAAAAATGCTAATGTTTATTTTCTATGGCAGATTTCATTTTTATATCAATTTCTTAAGAATATTTTAGTTACATTTTCTTGATAAATTTAATTTTTTTTCAGTGATTACAGATAAAATTTTAAACTTAATTCCGGATGGGATTGATCGCTTTAAATCTCAGTGTACCCGGATTTAAAAAAGAGAGAGGGGGGAGGGTAAGAATCCTCAATATAAACTATATACAAAGCAATGTATAGGCAAAAAGAGTCATCAAGATCCGCTAAGTTTATTAAAAATTAGCTATGAGCACTGCCTTAATAACTATGGTGCGATGCCACAGTTGTGCCGAGACCCTGCTGAGGGGAGCTTACCAAAATCAGGAAACTGAAAAGATGAAATTAAGATTTTCACAAATTATGCTTGAATAAAAAATTATCTTTGAACATGAAATGAAAGAAAACTATTAAAATAAACAGAATTCGATGACCTGATTACAGAATTTGCAACAGTAAAAGCTAGAAAAAGCGACGTGCTCAAAAAAAAAAAGTTACAGTAATGTTGTTTCCTTTTATTAGTATAAAATTATATAATAAAATAATTAAAGTTTTTCTACTCTGCAACTCCTGTTATTATATTTCACTGTAGATCTTGATATATAGATTTAAAACAGAGGGCCCCCTCTCAGAACTATTTGAGCCAAGACTTCCCGTAATACCTTAATCCGGCATTGGCTATGAGTATTCATTAAAAAAAAATATATATATATATATATGTATAAACTTTTTCAAATACAAAGTACTGCTGCAAAGCGTTGGCTTTTATATGCAATAATATGGCTACTTTAAATTTTAAAAATATATTGGAAGTGTGTTATAAGAAAGTATATTTGCTTGAATCCTACGTAGTGTATAGCAACTAAACTACTTCAACTAATGGATTTTAAATAGTTTCTTCATATGTCGTTTAAAAGTGTTTCGTATTAACATATGTACCCCCCCCCCAAAAAAAAAAAAACCAGTAATTTCTGATCCAATGCGAACAACGCAATTCATCAGTCTGAGGTAAAGATAACGTTCAAAAATCATAATAAATAAATCCGAACCACGTTATTTGTTCTGCGACGAATCAGAATCCCACAACGTACTTTTCCATGTTGACGCATTTACAGTAAAAGTGATACCAAATATTAAAGATAATATCAAAATAAGAAGTAAACAAAACTGTATGCAAGAGATGTTGTTTCACATGCAGTGAAGTGCATCGTTGCCTGTATTTACAATGAAGTTTGCCAATCCAAGATGTTGCAATTTTCATCCATCAACTGTTTTTTAAGGCTTCCAAATGGTGTTATTAAACTCTGTTCTACTTTGAAATTTATAAATTCGAAGTGGATTTTAAGGTATATCCTTCCCTCAGCAATTAATAGTGGTGTAAAATATTCACTTGGGCATTTGACAACAACTTGGGAAGCAGCACAACTTGTATTTCGAAAGTTTAAGAAATATTGAGAAAGAATGATGTCGAGTCAGTTTCTTACTAAAATGAATACAGAAGAGATGAAAACAAAAAGCATTAATAAAAGAGAGGAGGGGAAAAAAACATACGTCTGGTGAGCCAGACCTCGTCTACGGGTTTCGCAGCTGTCACAGCATTGATCTTAAGGGGTGCACAAGTTGCAATACTTATAATGAATTAATTTCGTTTATCTCAGCAGTTGCCACATCGCTTGTTCCTTTATCGCACAGCTCTAAAATTATGTCTAAGATAGGTCGAAGACGATACAAAATAATACAACCATAGATGACGGATAAGATTAATTCCAATTACCGTGAGATCAAAGTTCAGTCACCACTGTATACAATATGATATTTTGAAACGAGAAAGCGATAGTTTTATGACACCAGATGTGCAAGATGGCTAACAGAGAAGAAAGATTATACATTTCTTTAGCGTCGGGGAAGATTCGTTTGTCTAAAGTAGTTTTAGTTTTTTGCCATAAATTAACTGTTAAAAAATCAGAACTAAATCAGGCGATTTCTAAGAACTGAAGGTCGTTTCAAAAACAAATACAAAGTTGAAGGTAATATCTTGAATAACAAAGTCAAATTTAGTAAAATCAAAAATTCAGACCATAGTTGATTAATCATCAAACTTTCATAATAAATTATACAGTATGTCTGTAAGAAAATCTTCTTCAGATCAAGAAAGCAAGATCTTGGGGCCAGTTAAATCTTTTTAATATATTGCATTTTATATATAGTTTAAACCCAACTTTTAAAATATTTTTAATAATATAGTTATACAGACCTATACTAACAGACATACGCTAACCACAAAAATAGCATCTTGTACAGCCCCGTGCAAAGATCTTGTCAGAATCTTGTGACAGAATAATATCGTGTGCAGCAAACGCAGCAACCTATTTCTTGCCTTTGTTACTTTTTTATGTATAGTTTTTTTTATCCGAACAATATTTCCTAATGCACGTTTTAAAGTTTATTAGGAAATATTTAAGACAGGATACAAAGGGTACGACCTTATGTTGTAATATGCATAGTATGATTATGTATATGAATTGTATTAAAATTAAAATTTTTGATTTAAACATTTAAGATTTAAATCCCAGCATGCATCGGCCTTTGTTATATTAATTGCTATAGGGGGAAATGCCTGGATATTGACCGCACTCTTTCATGGCGCATTCTAGACGAATAGTGGGCCACCTGAACTTAAAAAAAAAAAAAAGTGTTTAAAAGTTTTGAGTTTATATATATATATATATATATATATATATATATATATATTTAACTTATGATGGATACTATCCTGGGAAAAAAAATTTAAATCGCATAATAATTTTATCATGTGTTAAAACTGACTCTCTGTTAAGAGGACTAACGGAAGAGAAATTCCTGCCAAAGTGTTACGTATAAACTGTTGTAATAATGATAAACTCTAGACTTAACTGAGTATTTTATTTCTTCGTCTTCAGGTGGGTGGATATTCATTGTCATGGATGGACACACTTATTGGTATATAGATTTTATGCTCTGACTCTTGTAGGAAATTTAAGTAGGTACTGAATTATGTCATTTTCAATTGGTATTTTTGTTTCTGTGTGTACTGTTACTGTATCAATTAACACATAAATATTGGAAATGATGACTGTTGTGATGATCAGAATAGCGGTCAGACTGAATGTATTTACCTTGTCTTAATTAAGGAGATAGTAAGAACAGATAAAAAAAGGCTAACAAAAGACGAGTTTTTTTTTTTTTTCAAGTTAAATAAATAAGGTATTATTACCTTATTAAAGCAGCACGGAGGAAATTGCTATTGTAAAGTTATATAAAATGATTTCATGTGCGAAATATGAAGCGCCGAGTGTGGATGCACAGATCGCAAAGGAAGTCACCACGCACTTGAACAGAGTACTTGTGCGCAAAAACATCTACAAGGTACATGTTGCAAACAGATATCGTGATGTCCCATCTTCCACGCTTGTTGCTCGTAAAGCAGCACCACCGCCCCTTTCCCCGTGTTAGCTATTATAACCCTACGTAAGGAGGTTAAACAAACGAGCGCTGTAAGGGGTCCTTACACACTTCTCCCATCTACTTTTAATTCCTAGTATAGTACAGGACTCTGCAACCTCCCAGTACAAACAAAATATTCTATACGGCATTTTTAATTCTCTTCTTCTGCTCTTTCTCCCAATCATGTTGGATTGTTAGAAAATGTCTTGAAGTTAAAACTCCACTAAGTATTTGATTATAAGACAAATAAAGTGTGATATACATGTTGTGAGAAAACCAAATACCATAAACTAAATTTAAGTTTAGCGCATATTATATTTAAAGTTTTTTCACCAATGTTACATTTTTCAACTGTTCAATGCCAATTCTGTTGAAATTTAAGTAGCCAACGATAAGAAAATCATAAAAGATAAAAACAATAAAAGAATAGAATAATCATACGAGGACCAGCATATAACTGTTCATGACTAATTTTATTATATTTTATTTGGTCATGAACAGTTATACAATCTACAGGCATTTTAGTAAGAAGCAACAATTCGGTGGACTTTTATGATTTAAGTACGCGCAGGTGTGTAACGGGAACCCGGGTTCGGCTCGAGTCAGAATGTTATACGTACTCTCGGGTTCGGATTGGGCTACATATTTACTATATGTCGAGCTCCTTTATAACTAAGACAGCTGTTTTTCTCAGTAGTGGTAACGAAATTCTCGCACATTAGCGTCGCCACTTCGGAGAACAGGTAACTCCCTCAGAGGCCTTCCGAGGGAGTTCCCTTAAAGTCATTGTCAATTAACCGTGTCGATCTAAAATCAAGTGACATCGATTGGGCTAACATTTATGAGGTACGAAATTAAACCAGCCGTTTTTATGCTTTTAATTTTCTGGATATGTGTGTGAACGCTTTGAGAGGACTACAACAATGTTTGTAATATTCATTTTGGTTTGTAACTTAATATATTAACTGAATAACAAAGGAATTTATTATCATGATCGGCATGAAACTGCAAATCTGTAGCTAAATTTTATAGATAATGAATGAGAGTAAGAAGAAAGCAACATTAGAAAGCGTATGAAAATAACAATGCAAGTGTTTCTGCACCAAGAGATTATCTTTTGGTTGGAAAAGATCTGGGTTCGAATCACGTCTAGAACGCGAATAACTTTTATATGGAATTTTCTGTTGAAAATCTCATAGCAGGTCTCATACCTAGAGAAGGTTTACTCTCCCAGAACCTCAGGCTAAAGAAGCAAACCGTAGATGGTTTGCTTCTTTATGGGTAGATGGATACACACACAGATAACATACATAATACAATAAGGCTTCACAGCTTTCGGCCAATCAAATAACAAAACTTCAGAAGCGTAATGCAAAACTGACGCAAGGTTTCTGCTCTATTAATTTTTATTTTTTAAAGCTATTCTCACCCATGAAATACTTCAGAAATCCTGCTGTAGAGACCAAACATTGTACTTTTTCAAGAAGCTCCAGGCTTCCAATAAGCAGGGCGTCGGTCTCCTACCACGATGACATTCATCTACAACCTAAAATATCAAGTACAGTCGAAGATCTCGAGAAAAACAGAGAATGATAAATTTGGTGCAAACATAAATTCAATTCTGTTTTTGTATTTCCCTTTTTGTTAACGTTTTTTTTTTTTTTTTTTATATATTTCATGATATCAAATGAACTTTGTCACTAAATATCTAAACAGCCTTAAGTGAATTTCGTTTTGAAATGAATATACTAATACGAAATTGACGGCGCTATACACTCTTGTATTTCATTGTTATAATCCTCAGGGAGGATTATAACAATGTTACAGCCTTCCACCCCTTCCCCAAAATCTCGCCTGTCTAATATACAAACAATATTTTCGAGATATTTAAAAAATATAATGATTGTCCAATGCTAAAAACGTTATTAGTGTTCAGTTTTCCGAGGTTTTGGCTTCGATGTATATCCCCTTCGAATTTTGATCTCATATAAATCACTGTACGGATGAATGTAATCTATAACCTCTGGCTGTTCAGAAAGAATATTAATAAAAACCTTCTGTCTCTCCCTTTCTCTCTCAACATCAGTCCAAACATGGCACTAATATGCTAGAGATTGATATATCACTTCCATGACATATAATAATACACCATCTTGATGAGAGCATGGGATTTCGGCAAATAATTAAATCTGTTTTCATAAAGGCATTTAACTTATGAAATAAGTACTTAATTCAGTGTCCATTTTCGAAATATTTAATTGGGAGAAACAGAACCACACTTTCTCATCTATACGAGTAACGCATAATATGTTATTAGAATGTTATTAGCAGTAACAAAATATCATTGTTAGGATTAGCATTTATATCTCAAGGAAAGGATCGTGCTCCAATGGCAAAAACGGAGAATAATGAGTATTGCTCTCACGTACTGAAAGACACTGAAGATTTCTCAATTTAGGATTTGCTATTTTGAAACAGATTTCGTAATGTTTTCTGACACAAATGAAAGTGTCACAAGCGAATAACTTCTCAACAGGCGGAGATTGTTATACTTATGATAGTTTCGAATTCAATTATAATAACAGCTGATGCTTTTCGTAAATTTTGTAGGAATTTATATTCACACTTCGTCATACTTGGGGGAGTATGGGAGAGAGAAACCCGCATGATGGCTATGAAGGAGGTTTGAATAGATATATATTCACAGCAGCACTAATGCATAAATTCAATAATGCATGTAATTAATCTACTGATTCAGATCGATTTTAATTTTGTCATGAAATGGGTTTCTTTCCAAGCCTTCTCACGTTGTATTTTCTGGATAACGACATAAATTTCACTTATATCTGCACCGGTGACTGTCCATTTTCACTGATCCAGTTATGCTGTTGGGTTCATTTATCCCCCCCCCCCCCCCCCCCGCGCAGGCAGAAAGACCTTAAATTCAATCCGACCCAAGGGATGGCCTCAAAGAGAAATTATTCAGATCGTTACAATCTTAGGGAATTTTGATTACTTGTAATTAAAGGCAATTAAGTATTCGCCGCATGCACGGAAAAACAAGGATGGTAAACCAAAGGATAAAGGCGTTGGACAATCACTTCCCTTAATAGCTGGTATAACAGCCAGTCCATCAGTATACAAAAAAAAGCGAAATCATCAGGAGAAGATAACCTTCATTCAGAATTATATAAATATGCAGAAATAAGATTTAGAAAGAGATCATTTTAAAATAAAGTTTATTCAACAGGAAAAGTATCAAAAGAATGGGAAGATCATCAATAATTCCAAGTTATAAAAAGAAATAATAAAGACTATAAGAATTACAGAAGTACGGTATAAGCCTTCTGAATTTTCGGTTACAAAAAATATACAGCAGAATACTAAATAAATAAATAAATATTTTAACACTTTTGGAGGCAGAGAATGGTTTTAGTAAAGGACGTTCATGTACAGATTAAGCTTTCTGTCTAAAATTAATAACAGAAAAAATATAGTACAATCTAAAATCACATATTACATTTCTTGATTTTGAAAAGTATTCGATAAGGTAAGAAAGAAATGTTTTATTTAACATATTACAAGAAACACAAATACCAAATAACTTTGTAAGAGCTATTTTATATATATAAAGATAATAAAGTACAGATACAACGGAACTCACCTTGGAGAGAAAAAAATCGAGGAGACAGACAGGGATATCCCCTATTATAACTTTAATATATATACTTAAAAAATAATAATAAAGTGGAATCTTCCTTTCACGTATTAGGCCTAGTGGCCTATTACGGTTACGTATTAGGCATCACGGCCTATTATGAATTCAAAACCGGAAATCTCACTAAATAGGTCGGTCAATCCTATTCCAGGAGTATCCTATGTCTATAGATGCGTGTGTTCACGGGGCCGGTCTGCCTGTTCTGGGGACGAAAAACCAGAGTTTCCGGGCGAAAAAAAAACCCTACCTCCGTATGAGACCGGCTAACTCACCTTTCATCGAAAGAGACCAGATAAAGGTTCCTCACGTCACTGACGGGAATCGAACCCAGGTCTTTCCGACCAAAGGGCTTCATCTATACTGACTGAGCAATGCAGGCTCTTAAAATACAGATACGACTGAACTTACCTTCGAGAGAAAAAAAAAAACAAGGAGATAGACAGGGATATCCCCTATTATAGTTCTAATATATACTTAAATAAAATAATAATAAAGTGGAATACTAATAATAAAATCACCACAGTATTAAACTGTCTTCTAATGTGAATTTAAACGCACTCCTTTTTGCCAATGACCAGGTAATAATTACGAATTCTGAAGACAATCTTGAGAAAGCTGTTCTTAAACCTAAAAGAAACAGTCGAATATTTCGGAATGACAATCTCTCAGAAAAATAAAAAAATAAAAAAATAATGGCGTTTCAAGGTTAAGATCTGATCCTAAAATTTTGGGACAAGTTAATTCTTTTACTTATTTAGGACCATGATTGCACATGAAGTCGAAAACGACGTAAATATGAAAATTACAAAATACCTAAAAATAGCAAGTATAATAAATTATGTGCCTAATCTGATACAAAGACTAAAAAGTTCATAATACACTAGCTATATCTACATTACTATATGAAAGTGAAATTTGAAACAAAACAAAATGACGAGATTAATGGCAAGCTGAAATGAAATTTATTGAGAAAAATAGTAAAATATACCCTATGTAATCATCAAAGAAATGGAATGAAATGAAAAGAATTAAACCAAGAACCAGTAATAGAGAAAATAAAGACAACGGGATGGATGAATAAAGATGTGAGTGATGGTAGAATATAGTGATATTCTACCATCACTCACATATGGATCAGAAACATGGGAACACGACAAGAAAAGAAGAAGAGACTCTCAGAATAACTCAGCGTACAATAGAACGCAGGATTTGTAACATCAGCAGAATGGAACATGTTAGAAACACGGAACTAAGAAAGAGATCAGGCATAAAAGATGTGGTAACTGCAGTATATGAAAGCAAGATGAGATGGGCGGGTCACATAGTCAGACGCAGGGATAACAGATGGACATATAGAATACTCAACTGGCAACCAAGAATAAAGAGAAAACCAGGAAGATCCACTAGTGAAATCGATGGGTATAACATGGAAGAGAGAGAGGCTCAAGATCGAGATCGTTGGCGGCATCTTTGTGACATGCATTGGAGAAATCCTGAGTGAAACACGGGTCCATCAACGTAATCAAGGTAAGTTCAGTTCTCATAAGAATTTCATAGTCTCCACGGCAATGGACTTTCTTTCCTGTCAACATCGTAAATGGATCTGGATTCTAAAAAACCATGCTTATTAGTTGGTGCATAACTGTAAATGATTCGCACATGCATCACAAGATTTCCATATTTTTTGTTTCTGCTTTCCCGTTGCATGTTAAGTATTTATAGACATCGATTAAATTAATTTGAGGACTAAATTTCTTGCTCGTATACTAGATTTGATTTAAGTTTTTCACGTATTAACACGTGCACTCGGATTTGGCTTGCAACTTTCGAATGCTTTTTATTTTCTTGATTCACTTTCTCTTGATTTCATATTTAAAGTGATTCATTCAAAGATGTAAAAATAAGAGTTTCACTATCTTTCGTTTTGAGGTTGCGTTTCTCTTAGTTTAGAACTTGTTTTTCAGAATACACGTCCAATCTCCGCAGTAGGTGACGATTAATTAGTTATAAGGTCATCTCGCTTCGTCAAACCCAAATATATTGCGGAGTGGCAAAGTAATACAGGTGCTATATACCTAACATAATTTTAACAAGTCCGTGGACCGGAGAGTGGTGAATATTGATATAGATACCTATGGATCAAGATACTCCCACTAACCTACAGGCATAAAAATTTCGATGAAGGGTAGGGAAGAAAAAAATAATGGGAAGACGCAGGACCAACCTGAAATAGTGAAGGATCGTTTCGACGAAAATATTGTTTTACTGCTTAATTACTGTTTCAGAATGTAAATATTACTGAGAAAAGCAATAAAAAGGCAAACAAATAAAAGGAAATTATTCTCTTCACTTAACGATACATTTTGATCCCCCCCCCCCTATTTTTTTTTAAACAAACTCTTTTTTAATTTGGCAGGGAGTACGCAGGTTGTAAGATATCCATTAATAGTTTTGCTGTGCGAAAACGATTACACTTGTCTCTTTCTTGAAAGTGAATTACGCTGCACCAAATCCATTATTTTGTGGCAAGCAAGCAGACTCATTGATCACAGTGCAAATAGTATATTTGGTGTAAAAAAAAAAAAAAAAAAAAAAAAAAAAAAGTGAAGATCAAAATACATTATATTTTATTTATTTTTGGTCTTTTTATTTCATTCTCGAAATTCAATATTATGAGGACGAAAATTTTGAAAAGGGCAAGTGAAATTTTAATAATTAATCTAAAGGGATGGAAAGAATTGGTTAAAAATGGCTATGGAACGCTCAGCAAAGCTATAATATAGACCTTTGCTTTAAAATTAGAATAAGGAAATAAAAACAGTTATCAATTGCACGCCGTGATGCAATGATTTGGGTTATTTGTGTGAAGGCAACTCAAAGGTGTGATGTCAGGGTTGTTTGTAAATTTCATGTTTCATGAGGAGGGTTTTTTTTTTTTTTTTTGCAGAAGGAAAAGTGGATTTTCTGGGCGGAAACACCCCATGATCTAAACCTGCTAAGATGCATTTCTAATACAGAAAAAAGTGTGTGCGCGCGCGTCCGGTTTAACTATTTGCAGTAATTATTTCGGGGGGGGGGGAGAGTTCGCTTCATCCCGCTTTCATTTCTTTCTTTTACACCGCCTTAATTGTAGAAACAATACCCTGCAACCGCAGGGAGCCTCAGAGATAACCAATTTTTTTTAAATTTCTTTTATTCTTATATATTTGGATTGATATCGAGTACACTGATCTAATTTTGATTTCCAGTGAAATGTTGAACTGTGGGAATTACACAATCCTGTAGGTGCGAAGAAGAATATTAAATAGTGGTGAAAAGCTGCGTCATAAACTGCAAGATTTTTTTATTTATTTCTTTAAGCAACAAACTTTCAGTGGTTTCTCTCTGTATCGTAGGGCTTCACGACATGCCGTGAGGATACAAAACCGAAAAGATATGATTATGGCAATCCATTAATTATGTGTACGGTTTCTAAGGGCTATTTGAAAAAGAGGTAGAAATCTCAGGGTACTTTCTTAGCTAACAAAAGCTACAAAACAATTAATTATGCAGAAGTCTATGCTACTTCTTCCCATCCCAAAAGTCCGTCAGACCGCCTTCATATAAAATTTCAGAAAAATCAGAAAATCGATTCATGCGAACTCGAGCGTTGTTGGAGAAGGATACACCAGCACGATGATCTAATTAAGTGTATTTTCCTTATAAAAAAACAGGATAAAAATTACGCGGAGTACATAAACGTAGACATTCTCAGCAATAAGTATACGCTATAAAATTATTAGCTGTTAAATAGCTAGTAATGGCAGATGTCAGGATTTCATGTCGGCATTTGGATTCCGTGATTGCCAGACACATGACTGTCAACTACTCGAAAATAAATTTAAACAATACAAAAATAAGATTTTTAAGACGTCTTCCGGCTGAATAACTAAGAGTTTCGGTATAACATTAAAGAGGGAAGGGATGAATAATTCAAACTTTACGATATACCCTAGGGGAAAAAAGAAAAGACACATACACATTACGTGCCATTATTAAAACCAGTCGATGCCGTAAATATCTACTTACAAACTGTAAAATGGAACATCTACAAAATTCATGCAGAAGTCATACTGCATATGCCAACCAGCAGCACGGTTTGAGGAAACTGTTTTTAGGGGAGAAGGGATCCTGAACTGATTAGCAGTGAATAGCGTCTCAAACAAAGGTGCATACTCCTCACTTACACACACATAACAAGAAAAAAAATCCCAGCCGTATAACGTACGCAACTGCCAGTCACAATAACACTCATCCCGTGGCTAACTCGGCGTTAATTCTAAACAAATAGGCGAGTATTCATAGTTTCAGTTTAAACCAACTGCATGCGCATTCCAAAGGATGAAAAACCAGTTTCAGAGGGAAATCATATGACTCCAGAACGGCTTTAAAATGTTATGCAGTTATCAATGGGACACGATCCCAGAGCTTATCCATTCAACACAAGGCAGTTTTAAAAGGTAGGACTGGAATACGGCGCCGTGCAAGACTCAAATCAAGAGCGGTCGGAAATGACTGCAAGACAAATGTCTAATGGATCAATATACGATTTCTCAGTATTTGTCTGGTCCAGTTTTTTTTTTTCTTTCTAATCCTTTCATAATCACAGTCATATAGCAAAACAGGTCTGGACACAGTGCACTCTAAGCCTAGATACAATTTCCATTTTTACAAGTAAAACACAAATCCTGTCGAAAAACAGTCTATCAACCATCAGTGAAACTAAGGTTATAATGCTATATTACCACTTCTCTTAAAATACTGTACATGAGTTCGAAAAAAAAATTTCACTCAAATTTAAGTAACACCAGGAAATGATTATTTTCAGCCCTTCTACATATCGTTTGTTACAAAAACCATGTACAGTGCAATATATTTCTTTACTGACACTAGCTGTAAATGAATTGTTACTTGCTAACCCATATTGTATGCAGTACTACTGAGAAATTTATGCAGTGAAAAAAGAAAACAAAGTTTAAGCAATGTAGAATTAAATATACAGTGAGTGACCAGATTAACAGATACAGCACGTTACGCCAACTTCCTGATTTCAGGCGAATGTGGGGGACTCGAGGATCGCAGATATCGGCGCACAGCTGGAGTGGTCACGCATAGTAGTCTGTAGAATAGTGACGTCATCAAGAAATATTGCAGGATCTCGATACCCAGCAGTGCGAGACCTTACTGTAAAGGGTTTTTTTTTTTTTTTTTTTTTTTTTTTTTTTTTTTTTTTTTTTGTTAATCTATTTATTTATTTTAATCAACCTTACATACGAAGTCTGACGAGATGTGTTATATGGTTTCTCCCTGATCATTTACCGGATTAGGGAGAAAGAAGAAAATTGTTAATGTTTCTTGAAGAATTGGCGATTTCACCTCATTGAGGAAAATATGTGAAACGCTGTTCCAAAGAACAAAAATAGATTATATGAAAGAAGAGAATGAGAAGTTGGTTCAATACGTTCAGGACTGAATTGCGTATGGATATTGGAACATTGCAGGATCTCGATATCCAGTAGAGCAAGAAATTGCCTGTAATTTTTTTTCCCATCTATTTATTTATTTCAATCAATCTTACATACGAGATGTCTCACGAGAGATATTATAGGCTTTCTCCCTAATCACTTACTTTCATCGCCCGGTGTGACACACCACCTTCCAGCTTATTAAAGGCCTGAAGTGGACTGAAAAAGTTTTGTTTGAGAGGGGGATACTTGACGAATGCTAGCTTCATTTGTCGCATGATGATGGCATGCTGACCATGCGAGCGACAAATGAAACCGTCGTAGCAGGTAGCAACACCAACACGTTGGTGAGTGTTGGTGTTGCCTTGGTATATACGTTGGATCACCTCATACCGGTGGAGTCATTTCCCAATGATACGTTGTTATCAACCTAGCAAATCCATCAGCACAGATCGTTCGAAAATAGTTCCAAGAGTATGAGTGACTTTACTATATAATAACTGTCCTATGTTGGCTGTATCTATTGTAAAAGCAATTCTTATCTGCATCTTATCCATTAAGCCTATGAGATGTATATGGAATTTACTTCGAATTCTAAACACTCACAACTACAAACAATTATCTTTATAACATTAGTGTGTGTGTGCGCACGCACACGGTATCTATAAAAAAGTTTGCATTTTAATAACTTCTAAAGGAAGCATAAATAATTTGGAAAATTCAACAGGGATGGGAATTATTCAAGAACCTTTCAATAGGGTTGAAAATGATGGTGGATACCATCAGTGGCGCACCCAGGGGGGAAGGGAGCCCTTCCCCCCAAAGAAAAAGGAAAAAAGCACTAGAAAAATTTCCATAAATCTTTTTCTAATTAGAATTCATTTTTTTAAAATTTATGTTGTGTCTTATATTTCTATACTACTTATGAATTAGCGCGATCATTGCAGATGCTTAGTCATAGGTCGTATGCGATGCGTAGTGTGTATTTTCAAATCGTCCACTCAACTGCCCCCCCCCCCCCCCCCCGATTAAATCCTGAGTGCGCTACTGGATATCATCGTTTTGGATACAGAACATAACTCAATTCTGAAGTATCCCAAACAAGTTCTGAAACTATGTTTGAATTATGGCACTGATTATATTTGTTATTCTAGCGTGAAGATCGTACAGAAAGCGAGGCTTGGGTGAGTAAACTTCAATTTTAATATGTTCCTATAGGAAATATTGTAATAGAGTTTAGACTAATTGCGAAATGGCCAAGCCACCTCTTCAGATTCGTATACTGGGAAAAATTCTCGAACACTGATGGCGGGCGAAGTTGCAAGGTGTATTTTACTTAAAGATTTTGTGCCGATAAGTTTTCATCACTTCAAGTTTAGGTTTTACATAGTGCAGAATAAGATAATTCTGTAGCATGTAAAAATAAGCCTCATCATTTACAACAGTTCCTTACAAAAATAATGGACCAACATTATTTTTGTACGGAAAAAGAATGTCTGGTATCCTAGAGCATACCAGATATTCTTTTTAGGAAAATGTTACCGAATTTCATGTTTTCTCTGTCTCCCAAACACTGCAATTTATGGCTACTGACCTTGCCGTTGATGTGAATTCACATCAACGAATACATTCCTTCTCTGCTGCATTTTAAGTTTGTTTATATCTTGTATAGTAATGAAGCTATTAAAAATTCAAACTGCAAAAGAACTTTATAGACATCTTACATAACAGAGAATCCATTGGTATTAATGGGGAAGGGGAGAGGATTATTTTTAACATTTTGGGATATTCGCACGCCAGAGAAAGTAAACACTTATACTAGGAAATGGCTAAAGCAAGCAAATAAAATATAAGATATATATTATTATTTGACACCTCCCGGGAGTCCAAGGATTCATCGACGGGGGCACCTGCTCTACAACTCCGTCTCCACCATTCAATCAAAATTTTTATCATATTAACCTATAAAAAACTAGCAAAAATTTAAAAAATCCACTGACGAGATTGGCCACCTTATCATTTACAGCAATATTGAGAATGCCCGACAGAGAGAAATGAGATGAAAGGGAAATCTAGATGTTTGTCTTTAATATATACATATAAAAGCAATTTTCAAGAAAGGGCCTACAATCCTTTCGTGATACGCTTTCCGCTAATGACATTTAAGGGGCGTAACACACATTTCAGCTTTTCATTAATAACATTCCAAATTTCCCCCACCGTCTCCCGCTGTATAGTTTGCTTTATTTACAAAACAAAGCAGAACAACATATACAAGAAAGCTTAGAAATAAAAAAACTCTTGCAGTGTATGGGCTAGAGAAATCCCACATCGTTGCTTGACAATGACGAAAGTTTAAATTTTGCAGCTGACTGGGCGGTCTGCTCCGGTAATTTTTATTGTTTATCCTAGACTTAACAGAAAATAGTTCAGAACACATCCTGCTTTCAATGATAGCAACGTAAATCAAGTGCAAAACACTCCTAAATAAAACCACGAGTTACAAAAATGATTTATGAATATACAAATAACAGTTAAAATCGTTCGTCAGACAATCTTATTAAGCGTCTGCAGCCAACCAAAATAAACGATTTAAATATTTAATTGAAGCGAATGACAAGAACGCCTCCCCCCCCAAAAAAATGGATTAAAACTCTACGCTAAGTTACTAATTAAAAGGAATATGTTATCATTAACGAAAGCCATCTAACTAACGAACGGATGACACTGAATAATTGAAAACTTATTAATCTTAGTAAAAAAAGACTTAAGTCTACAATGCCTCTGACTATTTCAAACCCCTGCTTTTCTGCAGAGAAGGCAAATTGTTATCAACTAAAACAGAAACTTGTTTTTGGCCTTTTCAATTTTGTTGAACAATGTTGAATTCCCAGGGATTTACACAATGTAATGAAAGAACTATATTCAAAATTTGAATGAAAAAGGTTAACAGATGCGACATGCAGAGGTATCTGCAGAGAAAGCCCCCCCCCCCCCCCCACACACACACCACCTCGCCCTTTCATGTTAGTCTGATTGTTTATGATGCTCTGAAAAAATCCAATCCACAGTCAGGATTAGCTATATTGCAATGTGGTCAAAATTGGTTGGTAGCGGAGAGCTCTACAAGTATCTGAGAAGGATGCTATTCTATTCCCAATTTCATTTTTGTCTCCGTGAGCCGAATTTGCAAGGGACCTTCGGCAACGTAAGAAGCTATCCTTTCAACTGTTCTTCTACCATAGCTGCCAAGAAAAATAGCACTTTGGGGATATGTATAAAAAGAGTTTTAAAGCATTCTCTACTTTATATATCATTATTATTAATTGGACAAAGACTTCAAATTTGGTAGGCAGTCTCCTTTAATAATACCGCTAACGAATATCAACAATATTCAAGCATAAGCATCGACAATATACAGCCGCAGTAAGTTACAATACAATTAAGTTCTGATATATTTAAATAAAACGTTTTTAAATAATTCCCAGAATGTATTGTTTTTCCTATATTTGTATTTCATTGCCTGTTTTCTTCGGTGCCTCCAGTTTGTATATGGATGACACCTCGTCGATCACTTTTGACTTGAAATCTTGCTCCTCTCAAAACAGTTGGATTTCATTATTCTAGGGTGAAATAACTTTTCACTTTACATTTGTTAAGTACTACGGAACTAGACAAAATTGAAATAGTTTACGGTTTCGATGTTGTCAGATTATCACAGTGAGCTTTAAGTTACAAAAGCAGTCGCAGTAAAAAAGAAATCGAAAAGTTATTCGCAAGTAAGGCAGCATGCATCTTTAAAGAATACAGAAAAAAATAAAAATAAAAAATACAATAAAACTAAGTTTTGTAAAAGTAGCCAAAAGAACGTATTCTTTTTTTCCCCGAAAGTCATGGGAAGAATATAGAAGATAAACATCATACTAACGTATAATGTTTATTTTCTATATTCAAAATGTGACAAAATATTCTGAGCACTGTTGAAAACGCTTAGAAATGGATAAAGGAGTACCGCAAAAAGAATTAGAGATGAAAAAAGGTGACATATAAAAACTAAAAATATCTTTGAGTAATTAATTTAGAAAATTATTAACAGAAAGATGGTGCAACAGAACAGGTGGTAGAGAATATCCGAGAAATGCAGTCATGAGTACATTTCAGTACTGGAAATGTGGAAAGGCAGCTGTAATGGACGATATTTCGCTAAAAATGCTCAAATATGAAGGTCGCTATACAGCACAAATCAGAAGGTCAAATAGCTGGAGAACTGTCATAGTACTTATCTATAAGGAAAGGAAAGGAAAATACAACTAATGTGAGAATTATTGATAAATTTTATCAATGGGTTATATTTATGAAGGAAAAGTCTTTAGGAGAAGCTTGAGGAAGAAACAAGCTGGATTCGGGCATCAACCAGGTATTGTCAGGACGATGTGTTTACAATAACGATCTACATTCAATTTTTGAGCCTCCGCAGCAAAGTTGGTTCGACGAAGTCCTTTGGATAGAAAAAATCTGGGTTCGAATCCCGTCTAGGTTACAAACCTTTATTAGGACTCCTCAACCGAAGTGAGTTAAGTCTTATCCGAAGGTGGAGGGGTTTCCCTGTCCTTCAAAATAGGACTATGCGACATTTGTGAAATCCGACACAACTGTCCGGAATTGCCTTGGTGCTGCATTATGACACGATTCTGGAAAGGTTCGTATTTTGGCCTATTTCAATGGTTGCATTGTTTTAAGGCTACATGTTATCATTTTCGAAATCATGCGATCATCGACATCAGTTTCTTCTAGTACTGTCATAATTATAAGATACGAGTTGGCATATTCACCTTTTATGATTCACTGATCTGAGAGGACAACTCGTTGGTTTCTTCAGAGACCGGGCAGTAACCCAGAATATCCAAGCACCTTATGTTTAAAAGCTGGATGTGTGAGCGTCATGTATTGGAAATCAAAATCCTAATTTTTAAGGAAAGTCCTGCTGAAGTGTACAAGCATCAGGTTTTTTTTTGTTTTTTTTTTTAACTAGTGAGAAATGGATATTTTATTATCCAAATGCAGAGGAGTAATTACCTCTGTACAACGCTAGAAAAACAACTTTATTAAAAGCTAAAAGCAGTCCTGATTAATGGCTAAAACAGTCCTCGCACAATAATCCACGAATTTTGGAATTTAATCAGCATTCATAGCATATTAAACTGAAGAGTGGAGATATCCTGTTGATCCATCTTCAAATGAATGAACTAAGATATTTCCAACATGCGTGCTGCATTTCAGGTTATTTAATTATGAAGTATTAAACGAAAGGTTAAATCCTAACACTTATTGAAACTACAGAAATTAAGAGAATGCTGCTTATGCCCAGTCACTGCATGAGTTTTTGCTTCCCCGCAGGTGTGACTTTACATTTTCCTGGATGCAGCGTACAATGCCCCCAAACAAAAATCATGTGATAGGTTATCTTTTTTCCCCCCCACATCTATAGGGGAAAGTTTGCATATGCCTGATGCTCATTCCCATCAAACTACACAATGTGGAAATGCTTGTGAATAGCAATAAAATACTAGAAAGTTCTGTATTTGTAAATACAATTTTGCGTCACACTATATTTTTTACTGTGTCTGGATCTGAGTAAGAGTGGAATTCAGACAAACACATCATGATTTGATATTTTTAGTAAATTTCGTTTACTTGGTAAATCCGAACAGTCTGTTTTTTTTTTTTTTAACTAGTACCATTGCAGTCGCGTCTTGGACGTTGATAAATCATAAATACAGCATCATTGGTCAGTTTCTTACAGATACATATTCATCAAATGACTAATATCCCACTTTAATTTGAACGGTATCACTTTTTGTGTGTGGAAATATGTATGTAATTATGGACAACAAAATAGTTATGAGCGGTTCCATCCAGTAAAACTGACCAAATGGTGAATTGGTTTTAATTACTAAAGAAAGAGCCACACAGCTTCATTTCGGCGATGTAAAATTACATAGGCAAAGTGGATATTAGATCCAACATTATTTCAAAGCCGAATATTTGTAGAAACTATGAAAGTTTCGTAAAATTGACCTGAGAGCTTACGAGAATACAATCCTCTGGTATTGTACTGGATATTGTATTGTATTCTCGTAAGCTCTCAGGTCAATGTTAATACTTACAATGCAGGAGCAAGACTGGAAAAAAAAAATGATATCTTTAATACGAAAAGATCTTTAGAAAAATTCTCGAGATGGACAGCAAAGAGAAGTTTTTCTAAAGGAATGCAAGGTTCACAGAGACAATACTATTATAAAAAAAGAGTATACTAAAGGAAATTAGCTTGTAAGAAAAAAAGAAATCCTTCACAAAATGAGAGACAACTATCAGTACTTTTACTATTACAAGAGTACAGTAAACGAAATACGCGGGTGAAAAACTCCCTAACAGAAAAATCAGCCACCTATGATGATATATAAGACCATGCAGAGTCAATGTTAGTAATCCCTTCCAATAAAAAGGGGGCGGAAAACACTTACCGAAATAAATATCGCTTTCCTCTTTTTTTGTCATCTTTCTCTCCAAATTTTCTCCAATTTACAAATGAATGCACTGCTCTCTCTCTCTCTCGTGATGTTTGCGGCCATATCAATTAAATCAATTAAACAGAATTCTTCTAAAGATTTTTTCGTATTAAAGATATCATTTTTTTTTACCAGTCTTGCTCCTGCATTGTAAGTATTAACATTGACCCGAGAGCTTACGAGAATACAATACAATATAAAGTACAATACTATGACAGTAGGTCAAATTATCCAAGACAACCCTGTTTGATTCTTCAAAAAACTGAAGGACAAAAAATCATAAAACATGAATTTGATGAAAGGAAAACTTTCATCACACCAAAATTCGAGTATTTATTTAGGAAAACGGTTCTACTTTGCATCAAAATAATATAATTATATATATTCGTAACCCAGGTAAAAGACAAGACGAATATAACCAAGTGGATTAAATCAATGTGATAAAAATGTTTTATTTTAATCATAACAATCTGAGCTCTCTCTCTCAATTTCCTTGAAATTGTACTTTAAAATAACAGATTTTCTTTTTTACAAGGAGGTGTTTAAAAAAACAACACAGAAGGAACCTTTTGGCACTCTTCTTAAATAGTTGAATGCTGTAACTCTTGAAGGGAAAAAAAACAGAATAAGAATAAACAGAACAAAATATTGAATAAAACTCAATATTTTTGCGTAAGGGTAGTAGGGGACATAGAAGCTGGAGAAGAGAGGCCCATTTGACTAGTTTAAGGATGATTTTAAATTCTGAGCCCCTATTGCTCGCGTTTTTATAAGCATGGAAGAAAGTTGAAAAATTATGAATGCTAGTTGGTTAAAAGAAATCCTTATAAAAAAGTATCCATATAAACATTTATAAAAAAAGGGATGATCTGTGCGAGTCATGTCGAACAGGAAGTTTTTTTTCCCCCGTCTCCTAAATACAAGAGAAATATTCTCAGCGGATCAGCGCAAAGCGAACAGTGTCTACAGCAGAAGAGACTGCCGATCATGCAAAACAAGCTAGAGGTAAATATAAATCAGCAAAGAGAAATGACACTAATAGGAAACGAGTATAATCTATATGATATCTAATTATAATCATAATAATAATAAACGCCATGTGTACAAAAGTGCGCCAAGTGCTGAATGAGCAGCGATCAGCTCCCATTCAGAAACGGCTAAGTTTTACTGATTATATATATATAGATATATATACTAGGGGGTTCCCTGACGCCTACTCCCCCCCCCCCGCGTTCCGGACTGGTAGGCCAGTTCTCCTTGAATTCTGATGACTCGAATTTTGAAAACTCGAAAGGAGGTTCCTCTTCCCCTGACTCCCCCCCCCCCCTCCCCCGAGTTGTGGACTGATAGGCTGGTTCTCCTTGAATTCTGATGACTCGAATTTTGAAAACTAACTCGAAAGTGGGGGTCCCCCCGAGGTGCGGACTGGAAGGGCAGTTCTCCTTAAATTTTGATGACTCGAATTTTGAAGAATCGACACTCAGTTTCAAAACGTTTCAAATAACTTGACAAAAAACGTAGCACAAAAAGCTTATCATTTTATATTATAGAGTAGATATATATATATATATATTTGTTTATTTATTAATGATCTTGCTATTGCGGAGGTTATTGTATTGCTGTAATTTCAGAAAGAAATTTATATTCTCGGCAATTAAAACAATAATGTCAGTCGCTTCTAAAGTACAGTCAACCTCCTTCTTCGATACCTGCTTCAATTTTTTTTTAAATAAATGAGATGCTTTTTTAACGAGTCACTTATTTTCTAAGATAAAAGTATTCCTCCAGCGAAGAATCAATTGTTAAAATCGGATGAATGAGCACCGTGATGCCTGTATCATTTTACGTTCTTCTGACTCCTTTATAACCCCGCCTTCCATTTTGGTTCAGCTGTAGAGAAATCATTTCTGTAGAAAGTTTGGTTTACCGATGGGCCTTGTGACTCCATGGAGGCGTGGAAAATAATACTAATTGTCAGGGAACCTTAAATAACATTAGAAACAATTACATTGTCCTCGACTTACGACGGGTTCCGTTCCGACGTTCTCGTCCTAAGTGGAAAAGGTCGTAAAGAGGAAATCGTAATATCAACCATAAGGATATATTAACAATCAACATACCTGAATCTACAATCAGGTCTGTTTTGTTAACTGAGTTTGCTATCTGTTTATAGGGAAATAATATAATGTACAAAGTATAGCATAAAATTACCGCATAAAGTACTATATGTAATAAATAATGAAACATGAGTGTACGGTAAAATAATCATTTCGAAACACTCGGAGCAGAGTAATTCTTCAAAGCCCTGCTGCTTTATTAAATGAACAATTCATCGGAGGAGGCAAGTGGAGCTAGTTTATCAACATTCTTTATATTCAGGAATTGCAACAAAGCGCTCTGAGGATGGTTCACCAAATAACTAACTCGTGGAAGGTCTAGGCTCATCTTCGGGGGATGAGGTGACAAGGATTGGGCTTCTTGAAACATTTGTACATTACGTCGAACTTAGTCTGCATCTTTTGCGTTTTCTCTTTTCCGCATAAATTTCTCTGTAGTAAGCAATTGCAGCTTGCATCATTCATCCTGTCTATTTTGCTATCTTCATGTTGACTCCATGTTCATTTCCACTGACTGCCAATTTTTCCATTGTAGACTTTTTTAGGGAATCAGTTTCTTCATGTTCCGCTTTTCTTTCTCTTCTTCAACTTTTTTTTTTTTTTGTGCTTCTTCATAGCTCTGTAAGATCTTCACTTGCGTGCTCTTCTTCGACAGCTTCCACTAACTGCTCTAAAGTTTCATTACTAATCTCCATCTCTTTAGCTAGTATCATTATCTTATCACCAATCGCGTATTATCTTATCACAAATCACCAACTTCGTCTAATCTTGTGAATGTGTGAAGGTATATTTTCAGCAGCTTCTTCCAAACACCATGTATACACGCTGCCGTCACCTAACTCATGCTGAATCTGCAAGATATTATATTCCTTCCAAAAGCTTCTGAGAGTTTTCTCATCCTCAGTAGCAGCAACAATCTGAGAAAAAGCATTTCTTAAATGTCTTATAGGCAGCAATATCTCTTGATCTATTGGTTGCAGGGAGTGAGAAAGTTTCTATAAAAACGTGTTCATAGGATAGCCATCGCAAGAATATACTGAATGTATATTCTAAATTTGTCGAAAACTATTGATCCATGTGATCTTGTATCTGCGGTGAAAGGGCATCCGTTCCCAGCGACCAGCATTTTATTCTATTAGGGTCAATTCTCAGGGGATTACTGGCAACGTAAGAAGCAACCATACTGTCGAAATTAATTGAGCAATGCGTCTTGTTTCTGTGTGGAACAAGAGAGTCCGATTGGGTTGATTTTCCAGAACATCTGAAGCAATATTAGAGCAGTGATCCAAATAAGGTCGAAATCAATTAAACAATTAAGTCTTCAGTGAAAGAGAAGTAGGAGAAAAAGACCATTTCCACTGCTTGCTCTACATTTCTGTGTTTAATTGTATTATCACTGAAAATTTAGTAGACTGTTCCTGTTGAATACCTTTATCGAATAAAAAGACACATTTGCTGAATAATAATAATAAGAGTTATGGCAGGTGGAATTCTGCACCTGATGATCTTATAATAAGAGTAATCAGTGACTCGGGAAGTACTTAACCAAGATTCGCTCCCCTAACTCTTGATACATATTATGTTATAAAAATTATATAGGGACCCGAGCGCCTCACGAACTCTTTATTTTCACAAACTTCAATATACCGCTGAGCCACCTTTAGTCTTGATTACAGATACCACAATTCTGTAAACAAAGTTTTTTTGTTTTGTTTTTTACTCATTCTTTTTCTCTCACTTACAACCGGTGTCCAAATTGTTCTCTACAATGCTCTATAATTAAAATCGGAAATCTGCGCCAGTATAATTTTTGCATTCCTATTTACTCTGCAGTAGAATATGCGCGTTATACTGTTGATGCGCAAATGAACCACTTTCATAAAATCGCAATAGCACAGCAAACAGAAAGCTGTATAGATAGTTAATATACTGTTCAGTGTTCATGGTTACGACAATGGATTCTAGTCCAAACTAAGGGAAGCATTCCAAACACGTTCATCTGATAATACGAAGCGTTTATTGTCGTGATTCCTCAGTTTTCCAATGATCTGCTGTCTGGTAACAGTGATCTCTGCCATGCAAATCGAATTCAAGAATTGTTTTGAGTATTGTGTGAAGTATCAGGAGCAACAGCCCTTCGATAGAAACTAATGGACTATGAAGTTCAATATGTCCTGGAACAATTTTTTACAGCAAACGAAAATTTACTGATGCACGAAGGCAGGAACATATAACTCTTTTCAGTTGTCCAGTTTATGTGGTCTTATTGACTCCTTGGGTTTCTTCTCACCATCACATTTTCGTCTTTTAGTACTGTATACCATATTTTAAGCGTGCAACCCTTGCCTGTTGCGTACTGCGTACCTTGCATATAATTTGCAAGGTACGCAGTATTCGAGAAAACAGCATCCATATACTTTCTCATATCCTATACGCTTTGTCTCATGTATATTTGATGACACAAAACATGAATACCTAACACAACATTAATTTAATGCTAACTGATACTATGACGATTAGTCAGAACTACAACTACAGAAATAAACTGAATGACAGATAATTTCACTTAGCTTGTCACAAAATTCAAATATTTCTGAGACCCTTCATAGAACATGATCTTAATTTCCTACCAGTAATTTTTTTTAGCTGCCAAGTTCGATATACGGAGGTCGCTATTTGAACCAAATTAAGCAGACTTCACTAAACATAAAATTCTTGTACGCCTTTTTTAGTCCATGTCATTTAAATGGACCGCAATATATGTAGTAAACTGCATTTAAATCCTGAAACGTTCAGATGATTCAAGGATTTTATGGCGTATCTAGATTCTTAAAACAACACATCTCCAAAATAACTCCTACCAGCAATATTTCTTGTCTGTTATTAGGTTTTTATTTACCACTATATTAAAATGGAACGATACGCACATAATAAATGAACATTTAAAAGTCTGAAGTGAATTTTTCCGCTCGTTATGTTCATTCTGAAAGATTTCTTTATGTAAACACTATGTAAAAATCGGAGGTAGTGATGCTCTTTCATCCTATACATTAATTTTAAGTTTTCACTGTTTTTAATTGTGCCTGGTTCCAATTAGAAACTATAAAATTGCCGTATAATAAAACGGCGAAGAAATAAAGACAGAAACTATATCACGAGAGGGGGGGGGCGTGAATGGACTTTTTTCCCTACCTTGATTAGCAAATCACTTCGAAGCGAAAGATGAAGGGAACAAAGGTCAAAGCTGTGAGGAATGTTAAAGGGTAGGGGTTCTGTATATTCAAAAAAGGGCCACCAGTTATAACCAGGTATAACGTCAAGACTTAACGCCAAGTCTCGCCTACTCAACAATGCCACCGTGATGTCTAAATAGTGAACGCAAATGCAGTCGCACGCAAGTTTCCCTTTCAGCATCACTACGTCAAATTATGCCTTCGCCATCCTAAAATCCCAGGTCGACCTCAACAGTTCAGGCATGCTGGTGAGGCGACCCAACATGGCTTTGCAATTCCAACACTAGCAAAATGTGTTGTGGCACAGAAGGCTAAGTTAACTGAAATAATAAAATTTATGCCCGTGGTGAACCTGTAATGCAGCTGAGGTTAATGCTGTGAATACAGTTTGAAACAATTGGTCCTGGACAAAGATATCCTTTAAGTACAGCTACCAGAAGTTACGATTCATACGGTAAAATGTGTACATAAAAGCATTATTAAAATGACTATGCATATCAAAAATCGGCTTAGATACTAAGTAAACTATCCTTCTTGGAATACTCGAATCAGTTTGAGATCATCATTCTTGAACAGAAATGAGGGGAGAAAGGGTAATTACATTAAAAAAAGGAGCACGGACATATTTATATTTTATAATTTCCTAGTAGCTAGCGAAAGGTATGTGCTGTAGTTGATTACAGTGAAGTAGACTGTCATATTAATCTCAAAAACTATTGAAAATTTTGAACTGTTGCACGCACTCTCTTACTTTATACTTTCAGATTTTGGATTAATCCTTCAATGCAGTAGCAAGATATCCAATAAATAAAATACTACCAAAATAATCACGACAAATACAGGACCAGAAAATCAGAAGGATTTCCAATTCGAATGATTCAATTAAACAAACTTTTCAGCTGTGACTAACTTCTACAATGCCGAAATTAACTATCCAAGGATAATAAAAATGTGACACAGATCAAGAGGTTAAATGTCATGCAACACGTGGCATGATTCTCTAAACAGGATTTCTAGCACTTACCGGACGGTATGGTTGAAACGGTGGAAGATACATTGCGGTCTGCATCGTTGGTGCACAGGTGCATCCAAGTGAGACGTCTCAGCAACTGTCACTGGGACAAACGTAGATGATAGTAACGTAAGGAAAAGCTCAGCAGGTGATGTATGTGGCACGTGCGGCCCGCACAGGTCCGTCCCACCTTTTGCGGGGTGTGGCCCTAATAGCTGTATGGGCCAGTGACGGTAGGCCGTCCCAAATGGTCTGATGGACAGGCGTGGGAGGCGGGCAACCGACAAGGAAACACATATTTCTAATACATGTATTAATATATACAATATACTTCTACAGGCACAGGTCTTGGTGCACTTTCGCAACAACACGAAGAGAGGTGAGTGAAACTTATTCTCTTGCATCGCATAATTATTACCCAAATTTTACTTATGAATAATATGGTATTCAAAATAAATATATACTGTTTGATTACTAGTATATCGAATATTTTGGGAAAACATATTACCTTAAGATGGTGCTATAATTTCCGTAACAATACGTTCTGAAATTTCAATTAATATTGGCGATGATTAATCCACAGTCAGTTCTATCATATCTAAACAAAATATTACCATTCGTCTTTACGATATCGGTTCAGTATCGAAAAACAAGTTTCATATAACTTTCTTTTAAAATAAATTCTGAATGTGTGTTGGAATATAATAGCAAATATTTCTTCCAGGCAAAAAAACACCTATTTTGAACTCAGTCCAATAAATTTTATACTTTTCTTTTCTGTAAAGCAAAGGATAGCTTGGATTGTATGTGTATTGCCCGTGTTGAAGAATTTTTTATGGGGGGAAGGGGTAAGAAGTTGATATTTGGAATTGAGGTTATGAGGTCAGTGTGTTATGTCTGTAAATTGCGTGTGTTCTTCTGTTCGCAATGCCTGTTTTGCGAATGGAAAAAACCCTGTCACCTCAGTATGAAAATATTCCTTCCTCCTGCGGGTGGTATCGTTCAACTGAATTCCATAAAATTTGGAAGGCAGTCGCTTCTTACTTTGCTTTAGAGTAAAAAAAAAAAAAAAAGGAGAACTGTTAGTTAGAAATCAATGCTGTTTTTGATTCAGAATCAGCAATATTTTTGGTCTAAAAATACAGATTTTTTTTTTCTCAAAAAACTTTCAGAAAGATTAACGTACACTGTAAAAAAAAAGAAAGAAGAAGCTGGATCTATCTCTGATTACCTATACTGTAGTAATACTAAATATATCTTGCCTATGAAGTTATAGTAGGCTTTACAGTAAGTACGAATCCTAACAAAAATTTCAAAATCAAAATAATAAATATAGTTCATGGATATTTTGTTATATCCTCACATTGTTTCAATTTTGAAATGGGTTTGCAAAATGCTTGCACCTCTTATGGTTACTTTTGTCAAGCTGGCTATCCATACACAAATTTTTGACAAAATTTATCCAGCCAAATTAACAAGACAACTTCTAGTTCTTGTAGTGTATATCACACAATAGTTTTAGCTCTGAGATGTTTGAAGTCCATCATATTCAGATTTTGATTTTAACAGAAATAATTTTAAGTAAGGCTGCGTTTAGCATAGAATGTAGCCGCTGTTTATAGGTTTCTAATCAAGTACTCCGATTTTGCCGGCCTGGTTGGTCGAGTGGATAGCGTTTTCACTCTCCAACCAATAGGTCATGTGTTCGAATCCTACTGCAGGAGTGGATGTTTGCATATTCTTTTGGGTTGGAGATGAATTATTCCCCATATGAGACTACCGCCTTGCTTACTAGAGCAACTTCCCAAACTTATGGATGCCACGGCCCCCTTTGGAAAAATTAAAATATTTACGGCCCCCATCGGAAAAAAAATCGTATACAGACGTATATTATTATAATATTTATTGTATTTATATTCAAGATTTTGCGTTTGTAATCTTTTTTTGTTTCTTATCAATACCTTGGAAATGAAAACTTATATGAATAAGCATATATTTACTAATATTCATTAAGCGCCGAAATACGCAGAAAGCAAATGTGTGATTTTTTTCCATTAAAATATAAAAAAAGAAATAATAAAAATTAAATATGTTCATTTTAAGATAAAAAAATTCTACTTAATCTTAAAACATTTTAAATTTGTTTTCATTATTTCCACTTCAATTCCCACCCACTTCAACAAAACTTACGGTCCCCCAAGGGGGCCATGGCCCACAGTTTGGGAAGCGCTGTACTAGAGGTCTGAAATGATTTTTAAAGTTCAAGTCTCTACTGCGCTTTTCGGAGTATTTAACCCTTAGCTCACCTAGTACGAATGTACAATAAGTTTACAATACAACATCTCGTAGGTGGCATTCCCATGAAAAAATAAAATAAAATAAATGTACTAAGTTTTTTCATGTGAATATTCCATACATTGCAATATTGATTTAAAGTGGAGAATCCAAACCAGAGTTAAGCAGGAAAAGTGCCCTTTGATGATTATCAGTATCTTGGTTCATAGCCATGCTCATTTTGTTTCTGTGTTCTGAAAGGAAATAAGTTAGATTATGATATGATGATCAGCCTTACTTTAACAGTTAAAATAATTACTGGCTTTTAACAATTGTGTGGTGCCAATAATAAATTAAGAATATAAAAAAAAAATGTCTGCAAGATCAGATGCCGAGAATATTGCTTCATAATGAAAATGGGTACGCATAAACACAATAACGTGTTTTTTGAAAAATAAATAAATAAATAAAATAATAATTAGCCAAAATAAATGGATTTCTTGTGAGAAGTGAATAGGCCCTGAGTGCATTATTTTGATCCTGTGTGTTATTATTTCTGAGTAGAATCTCATTCCACTCAGAAAGAAGAAACAATAACACATACAGTTTCAGCATACAATAACACATACAGGCGATGAGATGTCTGAGAAATTCTGTAACCTAAATGTACTGGTGACACCACTGACCTATTAGTATAATTTGAAAGTGAATTAATATTTTCTATTCTTTGAATACAAACAAATAGATTTCTCGTGAGATGAATTGGCCCGTCGTGCATTATTTTGACCCTGTGTGTTATTGAGCGCATTATTTCTGAGTGGAATGAGATTTCACTCAGAAAGAAGAAACAATAACACATGCAGTTTCCTCGCCCTATTTGTGGCGCAAGTCTCAAGACATTAATCAACATTATCAAGGATGGGATGTCTGAGAAATTCTGCAACCTAAATGTACTGATGACACCACTGACCTATTAGTATAATTTGAAAGTGCATTAATATTTTTCAATTCTTTGAAACGAACCGTTATACGAAAGAAGAGCAATTTTCTGAGAATGAAGACTTTGATTAGTGAGAATTTTCAGTTGACAAAGTTGGATATAGGGTAGAGAAATTTAATGTGTATTAAAATTTTCAGTTAGTCAAATCACAATCTTTTTAAATCCTTGTAATCGCAATACTGCTAATAGGGATTTTGAAATTAGGTTTCGGTGTAGAAGCGAATTAAATAAGTATAAAAGTACGTCTCCAAACTTAATTATCTTGAAGCATGCGAGAACGTATGCTGAAATTTAAGTTATGGATAAATAAAAAATACAGTTATCGGATTCCACTTACGAAAAACTATTTCTTGATCTATGCAAACCATTATTTTATAAAAATGCCACAGCAAGCAAAGTAGAACATATTTCAAGTTAAATATTTAAAGAAACCTACGATCACGGGTGGTCATAGGTTTCCCCCTCCCCGAAGCGTCTGAGAGAAGTAGTCCTCTGAATTAAGCATAAAGCTTAAATAATTTAAATAGTTTTAAATTATTTAATATATAACTATTAAAAATTTTATAAATTATTAAAAATATATAAAACAATATAACTTCAATTAATTGAAAATTTAATGCGATTTTACTATCCACGTCTGTCCCATATCAGGATTTACTGGGTATTTGGTTCACGTGACCTATTATATTTTTGGTAAAAGAAGAGGGTAAGCACTTAAGATCCATTTAAATGAGTATAAAGAATACATTAGTTACCAAGAATATAGGAGGTCAAGTCATAATACTTATGTTTACAATTTTGTTAAGGACCAGAACAAAGCTTGAGAGTTTTGTTTATAAACAACCAAAGAAAACCATTGAAAGGATCAGAACAAAAACATACTGATCTTCGATGAATAGCAAGAGTATTCAATCAGTGATAATCAAGAAATCACTGTAGACGGCTACATTCAAATACTGGAACAGTTTTCGGTATTTGAATTCCCATACCGGAACACTGTTTTGTTTTCTCAAAAAATCAATGAGATATTATATGCTACCTCGGATATAAAGATTTCAATCAAGTTTCCGCACAGAAGGAAGAGTGGAAATTTCTATAGTCAACAATTATTTCATTTCACGAAAAGAATAATCACTGAACTACGTTATATTCATAACGTACAAGTTTAAAGTAGTAAAAGTTTAATTAGTAGTAAAGAAATTAATTCTTATATATGTTTGGTACGCTTACAATAGAGAAGCCGCATAAAACAGGATTCACTCATCTTTATGTGGCATGAAGAAAAAGGACGTGAGTCATAATAAAACCCTTCCTATTAAAGGTATTCACATATGACAAAAGAGGTCAATAGCTGCAGCTCTTCGATTTCCAGATGCAAAGAACTATTTCAACTGTATGTACTCATCTTATTTGTAAATGTTCTTTAGCAAGAATTGCACAAGATACGTCAGGTTATGAAACAATATGATACAAGTATCAATTCTGTTTCACTCAACACACAAACAAATACCACACGATAAGTTAACAAAATGAAATGTTCTCTGGAGGGGGGGGGGAATAACCAATACGTGAGGAAACTGGTTACAATTACTAAGTCAATGCCTCTTTATTATATGAGTCAAAATAATCGACAGTTAAGTGATTAAATTAAGTTTATCATCAATCAGGTTTTATTATAAACAATGATAAGCAAATTATATTGCAACAGGCAATAGTCCAAAGGCAGTCCCTCACAAAGTACTTGAAGATTGAACCTATAAGTACGCAACAATTTATTTTTTATATGAATTTGAGAACACCTCCATGTTTTTTTTCTTCCATAGTCTTTATAATTATATTATCCAGCATATATCAGATTGCAGAGTAAACTGCAGAACTTCCAGAGGTCAGCCAAATGTTCGTGGGAAATGCAAACGGATCTATTTACCTCAACAGATATCAAAAAAGTATTACAGGAAAAACTTATTTTGAGATTAAAAATGTTCCTTAATAACAAAATTCCTTCTATATTACACAAATGTAAACTATGATATGATGCAAAATATTTACCATTCGTGATGCAATAAAAGTAGCAGAAAATACAGGAATTAGGTACGATGCTATTTGTTATACCTTTGTGTTAGTATAATTGGAAACCACACGAAGCATTATGCTTAATTCTAATGTAACTATTTAAATTGATTTATGTAGTGTAATTTGTCACATGTTACACAGTAATATGATTTAAACTAAATTTACTATCTATCTGGTTTGTGTTAAAGCCTGTTATTAGGCAATAAAATCTCTGCATACCGACCTGCTAATTCGTAGCAGTGGTCTCGTACTCAACCACTTTATTTTGCGTTTCATGTAAGACTTCCGGGACATATTTCATCAAAAGCACGACGTAAGCATAATGATAAATACATCGGATTAAAAGATGCAACAGGAGTAATTTCTCAGATAAACTAGTCAGCAACCATAGGCGTCCACAGAGGGGGGAGGAACAAACGGGACACCTGCCCCGTTTGTTTAGAAAATCAAAAAATTTTCCAGGGGGTGGAAGCTTAAATTAAATAATTAAATAAAAATTTATTGATGTAATTATTTGTCTCCAAGCTTCCACCCCGTGGAAAATTTTCTGCGGACACCCATGTCAGCAACACCTTGTTTAAAATAGCTGCTGATGAACTGACATTGACAGCACTCTTAGAGAAGATTCCTAACAGTTTTGGAATTATAGTTCTAAGAAAATTGTAAACCAAAGTACAGAGATAGGGCATCCCCTCTCGCAAAATAAATAAAACCATTCAACACATTTCAGTAGTGTAATTACACTCCCACTCGGCAATTTGCAGTGAGCCCTTAATAAATTTACTTTGAACTTATTGCTTCATTGTTTATTTACTATTGTGAAAGGAGTATTACAAATATTAGGAAAGTAAAATGAAAAGATTATCTATTCAGCTACTCATCGCAGCAATTTCAGAATTTAAAAAAAAAAAATAAAAAAAAATAAATAAAAAAAAAAAAAGCTTCATTGGTGTATAGCAGGTGTGACTAAACAGTTGCCATGAAGCGGCATGAAAAAAGAACAGGTCTGAATCTTTTAGGGTTTCCCAGAATAACTAAAACGTTGCCCATCTACGATACTAATATTAAATAAACTGGACTCGCGTCCATTTTACAAACGTTTCCCAACTCAATGATATTTTCTGTTTTCATTGTTGGTGTAATGTTTTACACGAAAACGGACGGTCTCGATTCAACAATTACTTAACAAAAACAATGCGTAAAAGTCCGAGGATAACCTTATGAACTGAGCGTAGACTCGCAAAAGAGGTTGAAGCATTAGTCGATCGGGATGATAATGGTCGAAACAACGAGACTTTCATTATTGTATGTGTCGCCATAGAAGATGGGATGGAAACAAGTGCTCGTGAGTCAGGGAACACAGCGAGAAAAATAGAAATTTCAAAGAGAAAAAAACTGCACAATTTGCAGACAGTTTTTCACTGGAAAGGAAAGTAAATTATACTTGACCAGAAATTGTACTTTTGTATTCGTCTTTATTTTACCCAGGAGTCAGAAATATCTTTAAGACTAGCCGGGCTACTTGCATACAGTGGAAAATCAGACTCTACACCAAGAATTATGTATTTCATCACGCACGGCGCTCTCCCTTCTTAGGTCGGTATAATACCATGCATTGTGGCAAATCTGAATGTGGCAATGATGAGACCTCAATGACGGTAGAAACCGTTATTGAGTTCTCATCAGTATGGAGCTTCCGTAGCTCAGTCGGTATAGACTAAGCCCTTTGGTCGGAAAGACGCGAGTTCGATTCCCGTACAATATGTGAGGAACCTTTATCTGGTCTCTTTCGACTAAAGGTGAGTTAGCCAGTCTCCTGTTTTTTCGTCCCCCAGAACAGGAAAACTGGCCTCGTGAACACAGACATCTGCAGCCATAAAAATACATTTTCCTCCCTCTCCCCAACGTCGGGCTCGCTTACAGTTGCAGTATGTAATAGCGGACCCTGCACCTGCGGGATAAAAAAAAAAAAAAAGCTAGAAAGAAGATGAGATCAAGTAGATGCTACTTCTAAAGTGGTACTGAGAGCTAATGTAATGACAGATTTCTTATTAATTATAATTTGCATTAACTCCAGTGGCAAATTGCTGCAACTGGTCTCTAATACAGAGTATTAGAGAAAACTGTAATATGCAAGATATTATGGTGATACATCTTTTTTGCTACTTGTATATGGAAATATGACTTCTGTGTAAGGGAGTTCTCAGTATCTTCATTGGTGTAGCTCGCAATAATCAAAAACTTTAATAAAGTACGAAATCGGTCTAAGTTTTGACTCTTGTCATAATGAAGACATTATTATATGCGCGAGAGAAAGTAGTTTGTATGAGTGAGTCCTACCCACGAAAAGTTTTTCTGTAAACCTATATTATATTAGTATAGTTGGGCTAAGGATTATTTTAATTTTTTTATTCATTTTATATATTTTTTACATATTTATTTCTTTACATAATCCGGAAACCCTGCTCTAGAGACAAACACGAAACATTTTCAAGCCACTTCAGGTCTCCAATAAGCAGGGCGGTGGTCTCACACCGAGCGATGAATATCATCTTCCACCTAAAGACAATCACACACATCCATGGCCACGGCGAGATTCAGATCAGCCACCTGTTGATTAGAGAGCGGATATGCTAACCATTAGGCCAACCAAGCAAGTGCTATGTATTATGAGGTACACAGAAAAACTCCATTTGAAGTAAACTTCCCTATATACATGCAGTCTAGCCATGAAGATATGTCATGTGCAAACGTTTGCTTACTCAGATTTCGATAAAAATAAAGATAAATCAAGAACAAACTTCAGTGTCAAGAATAATAAAAGGTCGATATATCATCAATATGAGAGAAAACAAAATCAGCAATACGCTGTAGAAGAGAAACTTATCTTAGAACAAGGATTGTCTGTAATTATTTCTAAGACCAATGATTTTTGGCATCTGATGCAGGAGGAAATAGAATATTGTAGTCAGCGAGGGAATCTCCACAAAACCGCAAGGAAGATAAAAAAAAAAAAAAAAAAAGGAATGAACTAAAATTATAATAAATTACCAAATTGAAAAAAAAAGGTTAATGATTTAATGTGTGACGAATCACTTGCGCATTGTTATTCCTAAGCTAAAAATAGACAATCCGCTGTTTTTGAAAGCGTATCTTACATAATGTTTCCACAAATAACAGTAATGTTAAACTTGTTGAAATCAGAAATTAGAACTGAAAATTAAAAAATCATTTTAATTTTCAGTTCCACATGTTGCAAAACGAAATAAAAACTGTTTCATGTGATCCCACCCAATAATGGCTTCTGATATGCGTTTTCAACATAAATATCAAGTATTATGAATTACTTTTATGATCCTATATTAAGCAGTCTACTGTAGAGCAAATGTCTCGTAGCCTAAGAATAAGATGCCCTTTATAACCGGATCCTCACTGAAAGCATCGTTTAGCACCTTTAAAATGTGAAAGGATATACTGTAATAAAAACCACTTTGCATGGGAAGGCCCAACTGTAAAACCAACTGTAATTAACTTATGCATTACTTCCTCAAAAGATTCCGTTTTCCCTGTTAAAGTTATACCGATAAAATACTAGAGGTGAAAAGGATTAACGCAATCCGGAACAGCATTCTAAATGTCAAGAGAACAAGTGAAACCAAAATAACTGTAAACCATTTCATATTCCCCCACACACTGGATTTAAGCCACTTTTCTTGAACTGAAGGCAAAAGGTGACATTTACTTGCGAGTTTAAGAAAACTCTGGTAAATATCTGTTCCCTTATCTGTCATCAAACTCAGCTAAAAGGATGACAGTTATACAAGGTAAATTATAACCTAGTGCCGGGGTGGGTGAGAAATAAACGAGTACACATTATCAATCACACCGACTGACCATGACAGGTTTGGCGGAAAGGAGGAGGAACACGAGCCTAAATGGAGTCACAAGTTATCGGACATGCAGAGAAAATGTTTTATTCCACCCACGGTGTTGTCTGACGTTGTCCCCAAGTACATAATTCAGGGTCGGAACATCTCAGCGGTAAGCGAAACGTCTTTCTTTAGAAATAAACATACCGAAAATGGACTGCTATGAGTCAAGCCTACTAACGGTAAGTTCCACTTCAATACCTGCCCCAGCTTTCGATGATCCTCGTACAAATACAAATCGAAAACAATGCAATTTCGCTAATAACAGAACACAAGCATCCTGACTGTGCAACCCAATAATTAACATACGTTATAACTGAAAATGATAAGCGTTTCAGCATTATTATTCAGCAATGGAACTAAAGAAATCCCTGTTCGTTTCGGCAAAGGTACCATTTTGTGAAAGATTAACATGCTCATGTAAGAAATTGTAAATTAGGAGTGAGAGAGAAATGGAGATTGTTGCTTACACTTCAACGAAGAAATCTCAAGGCAGATCTGTCTTCCATATATTGGTAATAAGGTTGTTCTCGCCCACATATAAAATTTAAAACCAAAATTCTGCAAAACTGAAAATACTGGTATGCATCGAACAATCTCAGTGCACTTATTGATTTCATTCTTAATCGAGGATCATGACAGGCAGTGATCGAGTCACTGACCGCTCTTATTTGCAAGAATCATTTGGGGGGGGGGGGGGTATCGAAATATTGTAACTTCGATTCTAAGTTGAATATTATCAATCTATCACTTTTATTCAAAATGATACAGACTGCCAAATTTTAAGGGGTTTAAGTCCAATTAATAATAATCTAGGGCAATTGAAAAATAGCAAAAATAAGGGGGGGGACAAAATGTCGTTTTGATTCTCCTCCTCCACACAACCTACAGATCATACCGTTCAACATATTTGGATCAAATGTGTAATATTGTTTCATACGCTGTTTACTACCCTCAAAATTTTCTCAGTCTTACAACAATGGGGGGGGGGGGGACAAATCATATCCTCAGACATCTCTACAGGCTGTAGTGTTCACTAAATTTGGAATATTTGTTTTTACATTGTTTTAAAGCCTGTAGCAATTTTGAGGAAAAAATGAAACAAAAAAAAAAAAAAAAAAAAAGAGTTGTAAAGAAGGGAAAATGTCGCAGGCACAACTGCAGATAGCATCATTCAGCAGATTTATTAATGAAATCATAAAACATCCCACATGTGAAAAAAAAAAAAAGTTAACTGCTAAAGAAGTATGAGGCCGGTTGCAATTCAAAAACGATTAGCCAACATGATGCTTTCTTGAGTACTTGGCTCACTTTCTTACATATATTTCTTATATATATTTATAATATACATATTAATATAATTATATATTTATTATTTCTCACATAAAAGAGCATATCAGATGTTCTTTTATGAGATTGTACACCCGGAGATTCATCCTTAGGTGACATAAAACATGGCATGTATATTTCATTTAATCGATTTAATTTAAATCTTGAAGCTCACATGATAAACACTAAATCATTTACCAGCTTTTGAGACTTCTGTAGCTCTGTAGAAATTCTAAATTCTTGGGAGTTCTATAAAGATTACATAACAAATTCTAAGATAAACTTTATTAGTTCTACAATTCTTCACTAGTTTGAGAGAGTTTGTTATAATATGTCAGTTAACAAGAGACATTTACAATATCAAAGCTGGAAAGAAATCAACAATTGAAAAATGGTTTACCAATGGACGCAAGACGTCAAACGTACTATCACGTTTTAAACATAGTTTGAAATATGTAACATACCCAAGGTCTCTGTGCACGAGATTCTTGACCCTGGACATGATACCTTGGTTTATATTGCACTGAGCAATTTCTGAAGATTCCTTGCATTTTCTAACAAAACTATTATGATCGTATACGACATTTCTATTTTCTGCTAAAATACAGAAAATGACCTTCGTTGATTGTATGAGAAGCTAATCCGGATTTGTTTTCTCTTCTTTTTCATATCTTTAATGGAGATCTCTTCAGATCGCCCTCTTGGTTCTGCATAGATATATGTCGCAAAAACAGTGAATTTTATAAAATCTTGGATTTTTACGGGATGGATTTAAGAGGATACAAAAATCTTGAAATCTTGCACAGTGAGATGAAAGGTAACTTTATGTCATATTAAAGCATTTCAGAAATTTTGTCCGTTACGTTTAGGATATAATGAAGAGTGACCGCTTGTCGCTATAGGGTGGTGCTGGGCTGCAAGATCGTGTTGATCGTCTTTAACTACATCTATTTTGAGATGGGATATGGCTGGGTGTTTAAGTTCTTGATTCCTCTTCTCTATGATTCTGTGTAGGATAAATAGAGAATGATCCGGAGAGATCCGCATATCCAAACATGTTAAATACAGCAATCCATCGATCAATGCGCCCCCGATTAGTGCGTCATTTTTTTTCGATACCCAAATTCGATTAGTGCACCTGTATTTTTAAGATGTATACATACATCTTAAAAATAAATGTTACAGATTTTAAAAATTTTTCGATCTATATATTTTTTAATGGTTAACTATTTTAAAAAATCACTCACCAGGATGAAATAATTTAGTTACCGATTTGAAACATTTTACAAATTTATTTTTTAATGGCATACCACAATATTTCCATGTACACTATGTTCCAAACCGCCAAAATTTATGTCGTCTGCTTTACGTACCATTTTCCTGATCACATCTCGTGCAATTGTTTTCCTTACTTTTTTATTTTAAATTATTTTCTTCACTTTTAATCACGAGTAAAAGAATTAGTGAGCAAAAAGTGTGAAAATGATTCGAAAAGTAATCTAATTGGAAGAAAAACTTGAAATAATAAAGAAAAATTAACATGGCGAGTGCAGAGCAAAGATAAGACAAGAACACAAAAATGAGTGAATCAACTGCTGAATACAAAGAGAAAGGTAAGGCTGTTTGAAGTTCATCATGCATGCACAGAAAATCAAAGTATTATAATGATTGAATTAGAGAGATTTCTCTTTACATGGATCGAAGATTGTAACCAAAAACGGATACCGCTAAACATTGGCCTTATTAAATCAAAAGCATTGTTTCTTTGTAATCTGGAAAGAAAGGGCTATATCAATGATGGAAAAGAAGAATTCCAAGTTAGTGCTGGGTGATTTGAGCGTTTCAAAAAGAGAAATAGCCGACAAAATGTTCTAATCACAGGCGAAGCTGCAAGTGTAGATAAGGAGATATCCAGAGATTTTGAAGAAAACTGTGTAAGAAGGGGACTATTGTGATCAACAAATATTCAATGTCGATGAAACCGGCTTTTTTTTTTTTTTTGGAAGCGAATGGCCTTCCAAGACTTTTCTAGCCAAATCAGAGAAATCTCAGCCTGGTTATAAAGTCGCAAAGTCGAATGAAATTACTGACAGCAATGTGCATCCACATTGTGCAAATGATTTTAGAGGATTTTCAAATGAATCTAAGTTAATTAAATCTCATTCTGAGAAGTTGAGTGATTCCGACCTGCTAAATTTAGATGCACAGCGGGAAGATCCTGAAGAAAATTTAATCACTGACAAGCCCAAAGAGTTTTCACAGAAACAATTTGAAAATAGTTTCTGTACAATCGAAGTCTTTAAGCAGCAATGCTTAGAGACTGACCCTGGTGAAGAGAGAACCAATAAAATTTGCAGAAGAGGCAATAGGGCCATACCGTCAGTTGTATGAAAAAAAGAAACAGAAACCGCCAAGCTATGTTAAGTTATATGAATATTTTATTATGTTTTATTATCTTTCAGCTTCATGGTTTTCCCTGAACTAGGCTCTGAGACATACCCTAATTCTTTTATTAAAAAATTAAGGGTCAAAAAAGAAATCTGAGGAACGAATTATACATTTTTCCATAGGTTATTATATTCGATTAGTGCGCCTGTTTTAAAGAACGCATTGGGCGCATTAATCAAGGGATTGCTGTATGTGGAAAAGAAGAAGAGAAAACACAAACCTGAATCAACGAAGATCTTCGTAAAATGAAGCTTTAAAATGCTACGCACACTCACTCAATGCACAATAAAAACCAAGGCATCATCTAACATCGACTGGTCATCGTTCGTCAAGAATCTCAGGCATACAGACCTTGGATATGATGCACAATATGCTCAAATCACGATAATTCCAGCTACTACATAATGCCATCAAGCATCCATTTTTCAACTGCTGATTTTATTCCAGCTTTGGTACAGTAACGTCTCTTGTCAGCTAACTTATATGCAATAAACTCCTGAAAATACAAAACGGTATACGAAACGAGTATAGAATTGTAGAACTAAATCCGATGTTATCAGAGAAGCACAATTCCAGGGTATAAGATTCGAGCTCAGATTTTACAAAAGTTAAAGTGGTAATCTCATAAATATTTCATTTTCATTTTTTACATGAAAAAATACATAAATGAAAAGTGAGCGAAGTTCTAGGGAAAGCAGAGAATTTACATTTCAAATACTGGCTGTGTTTTCCATTCTCAACAATTAAAGCAATAATGCAAGCCAATTAGTCGCTTCAAAATTAAGATATTTCCCAATTTCCTTAACACTTTTTTTTTTTTTTTTTACATGACGTAGGAAAACAGTTGTCTGATAACTGGTCGAAATAAAATTAACGTGTGATCTACAGCGGTACCTGTGGCTATCTTCTGCCTCCTTAACAACCTCGTCCTCCGGTTTGGTTCTCTTGTACTGAACTGTACTTCGTACATCTGGATGAAGTAGGTAGAACGATGTGATCAGTAGATGTGTTTGTGGAGGAGGAAGTGATCCCCATTCCTTTAGGCCGATTTGGCTCAATTTCTTCAGCAACTCAAAAAACGACTACATTCCAAATGTGGCCGCAAGAAAAATTACGCTTTTTGGATATTTTCAAAGTGCTCCGTTTTTATCAGGACAGCTCGTTTGGCACGTTCTGTCCTGTTAAAGTATCAGACTTGAGTATTATGTGAGTTCTGATTCTTACCGTCGAACTCTCACCGACCGAGAGTTAACTTACGAAAAATGCATTTCTCTGACATTTCGATTTCCTTAGTATTATACTGAAGGAGAGTTTTTTGCTATCTTAAGGTTTCTGCATGGTCTCTGAAGAGAAATAGCTCAGCCCAGTGAAACCTTTATCAAATGGACTAATAAAAGGCGAATATGTGGACGCTTGGGCAGCGCCCATTTCTTTTAAGTAGTCCAAGCTAAGGCAACTTGGGGATGCGGAGGATTGTATTCTCGTAAGCTATCAGGTCAACTTACGAAACTTTCATAGTTTCTACAAATATTCGGTTTTGAAATAATGTTGGATTTAATAGCTGTCTATGTAATTTTTCTAACTTTTTTTTTTCTGCAAAAGTCAGATCTCATGGATGCGTGGAATCGAAGTGTGAATGAGAGAGAGAATGTCATGAAATGAAAAGTGCCCAATTAATGACAACATTTGGTAAATATTCGGAAATTAGGGCCGATACTCCCAAGAAGAGAATCAGGAATCTATTCTCCAGACAATACATTGAAACAAGTTAGAGAGAGAAAAAAAAAAAAGCTTTATAAAGTCTCCTCCTAAAACAATGTTTTCATGCTTTACACAGAGGCTGGCAGTTTTGTTCTTGTTTACTCTGACCGGATACAAACTGGATTAAAACACCACTAAATGCAGATTTTTATACACATTCAAGTATACACTTCCAACAACATACATATTTCAAAATACGGTATATATATATATATATATATATATATATATATATATATATATATATATATATATATAAACCTTCAGAGACATATACAATCGAAAATGTATTTCTACTCCGAAACTATACTTTTTTTTTTTTAAGTTTGAAGAATTAAGTCGAAATCTGGTATCTTTTTTTCTGAGTATGATAAGCGGTCGTTATTTTTTTAAGAGCTCGTATGCGCACTTATATAAGAATGGTGCATGGACCTACTTTAGGTGTTAGATTTAAAACATGCGTCACACTTGCTACCAGTCCTTTACATAAAAAAATGGCAGTCGTTATTTCGTTTGTAAATGTTAAAAATAAAGAAGAAATCCATATATCACCACCTATACGGAAAGCTTCCTCGTATACGCAAGACTTTTGTTAAGAGCCACCTGGCAGTGTCAGGTGGGTGTGGCCAGAAATCCGTGATGTGGTTACCAAGGTGTTTCCCCACCGCATCTTTCCGGGGCCGAGGTAATGTCGCAACGAGCAGTCAACGAAATGCATAACAATCAGGATGCTGTATCAAAGGTTATTATAAGTACGTCAACAATATCATCTTTGGCAGAAGGGCTCATTAGAGAATATGATGACAGATAACGGTATCGTCTCACTTATAGTAAACATGTTGCAGAAATTATAATCTCTGCCAATTAAGAAGAGGTGCTGTTCAAAAGTTCCTCTATAAACAGATGCATATATTTATATCAAATGAATAGCGAAACTATACTACATGTTTTATATATTAGATTCGTCTTTCGAACTCCCGCAGCAGTATCGGTATTTACTAAGCATCCAGGATGTGCGTAAAGAGCGAATGAAGTACTACTTCAAAAGAAGTTGACACGAGGTGTTCACAAAATTTATAGAATTATTAAGGTTCAGCGATCATTCAAAATGCCAATGAATAAAACGCATCTGCACAGTCAGCAACGAAGTGGTACTAAATAAGCAGGCTTAAGATGAAGATACGTAACAAATCAAAATTATTATAAATTTTAAGGAGTTCAAAATGTCAGTAGATCAATCTAAGCAATAACAGTTCATAAGGGATGCACCACAACATGCATATAAACTGTAATTTATCCAGAAAATTAAATCCTGTAATAAAATGAGGAATTTGGTGATTTTCTGTTTGATGATCTATTAATATTTATTGATATATTTATAAATATAATGCCTTTTCATTTCCCAGAGGGAGAAAAATGGTACTTTTTTTTTTAGCCTTAAGTTTTTGGAATCAAAAGGCCTTTGCATACAATTATCGTCATTTTGACTTATGACAATATTAAGCAGCTTATTTAAACCAAAATTAAAATAACTCGATAATTTTAGCAGAGATTCCAAATGACAAATTCATTCAAATCTGTATGGGTAATTTTCAACGAAAATTATCTATCACCTAAAGATACTCACAAATATCCGCAGTGGGATTCGAATCCATCTCTTATTGCATTCTTGTCCATCGTATATTACATTATTTCAGTGCTATACTAATGTTTACGGCAATTAAATTATGATTATGAAAAGTTGCGTAAACCCATAGCAAATTAGTAACCTGGATGGGCTAAGGTAGATAACTTGTATTGAGTTCAATATTGAACTGTTTCTTCACATTTTTTTAATACTAATTAATTGAATAGGAGAAACAGCATGAAATTAAAAAAAAAATTCGTTGAAAGCATTTGATAACAACTGAGATGATTCCATATACTGCATATCATAAGCTCAAATTTGCGGACTGAGCGCCAGATGCCACTACTGCATTTAGTACAAACTCCGCTGGGTATAGGTAGAGTAGAATCTGCTGGGTCATTCACCGTTTGTTTCAAAGTAGCTTACGTTATTATTAAATAATGCTTTGTGCTTTTTAAGATTTTTTTTTCTTCATAAAAAACTGCAGACTTCGCGTGTTTGCATCAAATTCTGCTTCAAACTGAGGAGAACTTCACTTGGAGACTTTAGGCATCTTGAAGCCTTCAAAATGTAAATATTTTTTCTGCTGAGGAAATAATGAGAACTTAAACCAAAATTGGTATTAAAAAAAAAAAAAAAAGAGCTTGGAAAACTTAGTTTTCCAAGTTCAAAATTAGTTGATTCGACATTTCTGAAACTCTACATTGCCAACTTTATTCGCAAGAGTCAAATTGTGAATTAACATTTCTTTTCAGAATGTTCTGCAGTCTGCGAGCAAAAAATACCCCTGATGTGGTGCACCAGAAATGTTTCTTCACCACAACGTTCTTGTGCACTCTGCTATGACCGTTCCTCATCCAAGTTCTAGTAATCTGCAATCTTTTCGTGTTCCGAGATTTACAATGATGGCATAATTGCGATCATAGCATAATTAATTGTTAAATGCACGGCTTAATGATCACCTACGAACCAATCATTCTTAGATCATCATCATCGGCTGTTTTAAATGCAACTCATAAAGAGACACTAATATGAAAATCGATATCCAACTTCCACTGTGGTATTGTGGCTCCCAGCGAATGAGGAGAGTAGTACTAACACTGATACACAAATAGATACAACTGCTCACTCACTTTCTAATAATGTACCTTTAGTTATATCACTATACATGGTAAATCACGTTTTGGCAGATAAAAGCACATATGCAAGAATTCCGAGAATAGAAATATGACTGCTGAGAGGTACAAATAAAGTGCAAATGCATTCTGCTCTCCCTTTACTGAACACGGTACTAGGCTGGCGAAGATACAGTAGTATACATTTGGTAAAAATTAAATCAATTGGAACTTGCAAGAATAGGAAGTGGTATCCACTGAAGCGGCTGAAATAGAAGACTTTCTTTCATCAGAAAAAGAAGGAAGGAAACTTTCTGAATCTGGAATAGATCTTAGATGGATGGAAGGACTAAATCAGGTAGGTGTTGTGGAGGAGTGGAGAACAGCCCTCCAAGAGGATAAATTCCTCATGCATTTGATTTGGAGGAGGATTAGGGTTATTTTATATTACGGTCGAAGCATCTAAAGCTGAAGTCAGTATATTATGTCTGCTAATAACATGTGTTTTCTGGTCAGTTTGTCTGTTTTGAAAAAAAAAAAAAAAAAAAGTTTATGGGAGAAAAAGACCTATCACATCCATACAAGACAGGTTAAGGGAGGAGGAGATATAGTTCCATGTCTGATCACTTCAGACCTCCAGTCGCCAATTTATCAATCGGCAGTTACCAATTTGTCCGCCCTCCAACCAACATTTTGTTGGTTGGAGGGCGGATACGCTATGTACACTCGACCAATCAGAACCAGTAGATAATTGGCTCACTTGGTTAGAAAATTGCTACAGCTAGCATCTTTGTTGAAAAATTACCACTCTGGGATTTTTTTAAAACAAAACGATGAAAACATTTCATCATACTCAGAACATCGACGCTGTTGACAAATTATTTGCCACTTTTTTTTTTTTTTTTTGGAGGGGAGGCTTTCTAGTATATCTACGTCTTTCTCGCTCTACTTCAGTCTTGACTGATGGTGTCATCAGTGTTATGGACAAACGTACCTATTGCACACACTTTTTTTTTTTTTTGAAGTGACGGTATTTGAATCAATAATAACAATGCAGTATATTAATACACGATAACAGAATTACATAAAACAATTATACTCATTTTAGAACATATTTTTATTGCAAAAGTGGATTAAGAGGGTTAGTTAACGATAGTTATACAGTGGTAGCTAACATACCGGGTTCTCTTCTTCTTCTTCTTCTTGGATGAATTTTTCAATCTTTGCCAACTGGACGAAAGGATCGTCATCACCGATGCCTTCAAGACTATCATCTAGCTTTTCATTAATAAAAGACAAATTAGCTGCCGGATCGTCGTCATTTCGTTCAGTGGAGTCGTTTTGGCTATTCTCGCTACTTTCTGGATGGTATAAACTTACAGTTTCTTGGAGAGGAAGATTATTGATCTCTTCGACAAACTTTTGAAATGTAAATAAATCTTCATCGTTCAACTGAAGAATATCTTCATCATTCGGCGAATCTCCTGTTCCTTCTACTGTCAGCTGGCGAACAACGTGCTCTCCTAAATTATGAAAAGATATATACAATGATGAATAACGAACATTTTATCAAATGTGCATGTGTATATTATATATCTCTGATCTTTACTACTTTCGTGTCCTTATTATAGAAGACTTCTTCAGGAGAGTGAAATAAAGAAAGAGAAACTAATATTACAAAGCCAATGTATTATTAGTCGTTTTTTTTTTTTTTTACTCTCCTGAAGAATTGTTCTATAAATAACGAGCGAGAAACTAGTAAAGATCAAGACTTAAAATTAAACAGTCGTCATGTGGCGCATATACCCGACATGAGCTTTCAACACATTCTTATTTATTTTAAAAAGCACAAGTAGTTTCGTCCTACTCTCGAAAATGACTTCAAATATACACAGAATAAAAGATTCAGCGAAACAGAAAACATTTAAGTCAATAATAGCAGTCGTTGTACATCCTCTGTACAAAAAGAAACTGAACTTTTCGAAAATAGAACAAAGTAGTGGCGCCACCTGTTGTATCTTTTTGTTGTCGAAAGCAGCAACCTTCATTAGTGTTGTCAACTGTTTATGACATTTGTTTCATTAGAAGCCGAGTTATAGTGCCAAGAGTGACAGTGTGTTTTGACGAACGGTCGGAAAATGAGTTTCAAACAGAGAGCTGTGATTGACTTTTGTGTTAAACTTGGTAAAAGTTTCACCGAAACGCATCAAATGCTTCAAAAAGCATACGGTGATGAATGCTTATCCCGTACTCAAGTTTACGAGTGGTTTAAGCGATTTCAAAGTTGTCGTGAGACGCTTGAAGACGAAAAGCCGAGCCGTCCAAAAACTGGACTGAGCGAAGTGAACATTCAAAAAGTGCGTGATTTTATCAAAGAAAATCCGAAATCGTCCGTGAGATTGATTGAAGATAAATTGGGGATTCCAAAATCAACTGGGCACAACATTTTGACCGAGAATTTGGGGCCTTCGTAAATTTAATTCGCGATTTGTTCCCCACAAGTTGATCGACGATCAAAAAATGTAACGAATTGAACACTGCAAGGACCTCATTAAAATTGCTCATAAGGACTCAAACTTCCTTGAAACGATCGTTACTGGTGACGAAACGTGGTGTTTTGAGTATGAGTGCTAGTGCTGAGTGGAGACCACTAGAAGAGGGGCATCAGAAAAAAGTCTTTTGGAGAAGTCAAAAGTAAAGACAATGCTGATTTATTTCCACGATTCCAAGGGAATTATCCACAAAAAAATTCGTTCCGCCTGGCCAAACGGTCAAATGGTGAGTTTTATCTCGAAGGTTTTGAAGCGATTGATTGCGAGAATTCGTCGCGTACGGCATAAATATCGTGTTGCAGGCAGCTGGTCACTTTTGCACGATAATGCACCATCTCATCGTTCGAACATTGTGAGACAGTTTTTGAGCAAAACCCAAGTTTGTGTGTTGGATCACTCGCCGTATTCATCTGATTTAGCACCCTGTGACTTCTTTCTCTTCCCCCGACTTCATTTGTCGATGAAAGGAAAGCGATATGACACCATTGAAAACGTTCAAGCGGCAGTAACGACCCTCAACAGTATCCCAAAAACCGATATAAAAAACTCATTTAACGAATTAATTGACCATGCGAAACGAAGCTAAGAGAGTATATTGATTGAAATAAATGATTTGAATAATTAAAATTGGCCTGCGTTTTATTTTCTATCAAAAGTTCAGTTTCTTTTTGGACAGAGGGAGTATTTCTAATGTTTTCTTGTGTTTCGCTGAAATCATTTCTTCTGTGTGCATATATCTACACATGCGAAGTCTTCGAGAGTAGGACCAAACTAGTCAAGTTTTTTAAAATAAATAATAATAGTTGATTTGTGTGCGTGTGTGTTTCCTGCTTAACTAGTTCGGTTCATAATAAAACTCATATGATTTTTTATTACACTGCAATGACATTCACAGTGGTTTGCGATAGTGGAGTTATGGTGGAAATTCAGCTTCTGAAAGTGTATAAGCATTAAAAAACGATGCAAGAAGTGGCGGGCTATGGAAGACACACCGATCGTTTACAGCCGAATAGAAGTGTGCAAAAGGTGATGAAACAAATGAAGCAAACATCTCAATCACATCTTTTTCAGAATTTTGACTAAAATTTGAAGAAAAAGTTGTTACCATGTGGCTCCCACATCAGCTAACTGAAAACAAGTAAACAGGCAAGAGGATCAAAGAGCTGTTACTTGCAATTCTGAGTGTAAATTATACAGTTTCTGATCAGAATTGTTGCTATAGACGAAACACGGATACAATATGAATAAGAAGTGAAAAATCAGCGAAAACATCGACTCCTCCATGTCAAAAAAAAAATAAAATAATCAGTCAGCAATCGAAAATTAAGCTATGTTGATGATAATAACGGCTTATGACAAGAATGAAGTGACTGAGACAGCACTAGCATTGTCGATTATGACAGAAGCATGCTAAAGAAAGTTTCTGGAAGACATTTTGTCTCCGAAAATTCGCATCCAAAAACCTGACATTTTACATGACAATGCGAGACCGCGCTTCTTGTGATGTAGCTGATCTTAAGGGAAAGTAAGACAATATAACCTCATAGAGACTAGCTATCAAACCTTATGAAAGTTCTTCGCATCATCGACGGGTAGAATCAAAGTCTTTCAGAACGAAGGCAAGCGTGGCGAATGAGCTACGGAGACTAATTTGCTTATGATAAAACAACGAAGAAGCAGAGATAATGAAGTGGGAATGAAATTACAAAGTGAGGTATTAAGTATAAATGGGGAATAAAAATCCGGATCGGGTTCATGAGAATATGATATTACCTTTTCAGACCTACAGGTACTAAACCAAAGGATGAATGAATACTTGTTTCGCAGATTTTAATGGTACTGCACCACATATTCGCTTAGCAAACTGGGTGTATACAGTTCATACCCTTACGAGACATTATTCAACTGCAGTTTCGGCATATAATCAAAATCGCGCAATCTGTTCATTGTGCAACAAGGAATGAGCAGCTGCTACACCAAAGCTATTTCTCAAGCCGGTTTAAGCAGGTAAACGGTTAAGAAACAAAGCAAATGCTAAATATCTCATGGGCATAAAACCAGACGTGGACTCAAATTGCTGCCGCACATCTGCCTACTCTCGTTCGTGGTAGTGCGACACGGGATATGAACGACGTTATCTCATACAGCTGTATGAGATAACGCCTCAATGATGTCGCCTTCTTTGATAATAGAGATGCCATTTTTGTATTCTGTGTATACAATTATGTTAAAGTCATCCACTTTTGCTTAAAGGTAAATTTCAGTGTTGTACAGTGTTATAAAATAACAGAAATCACAAACATTGCACCAGTTTAATCTGATTTCGAACAAACGCTGGGCATCTTGCATTAATTAAGTTGAAAGCAAATATTCTTATTTAAGGTACTAATGGTTTCTGATTGATCCCCTAGCAAAAATTGCAATCCATTCTGTCAGGATTGTTCAGTATTATTCCGCTTACTTTTAAACATGTACCTTTCCATTACAAACGCATGTATCGTTGTTATTAGAAAAGTTATTCAACTTCTTCAGATGCCAGTGCCATGAAAGGAATCGAATTATTTTTCGGCTTGGGCATCAGAAAGCTTATTCTCTTCTAGAAAAGTAAGAAGTTTTTCAAATACCCATACAATTGACATGCGAGCATCACATTTCCATTTATCGTACTGCAAAGTAATTGCTTCACATTACAGCAATATGCAAAAATTATCAGGAAGTTCGTATTGTGAAAATCATAGAAAAGTGAGACTTGAAAGAATCACAAGTTATGAACAGAACAAACTGAAATTGTATAACTATTGTGTTCTATTCGAATGAACGTCATTGAAAACGGATTCTTAAAATTTTTCAACTGCCACTTGAATCTGCCAAACATATGATTTCGGAAATAAGTGACTGTGCATTCTGGATAGATCTGCACGGTATAATTATTTAGCCGCGTGGCTCTTAATGCGTCCTACTTTATATAGAATGGTTCAAAACAGTCAGAGAGATTTATTAAAGGGTCACTGCACAGACAGTACATGGCAGCTATATGATTTACGTCCATTGTAATCAAGTATGGCTATAGCGGACTGACGTGATTTATTCTTGGCTTGAGGCTACCTGTTTTGAGCGCAATGATAAACAGCCTATTTGTCAGAAATCTGAGAGTGTGATTACCGATCACGTCGACCAGACACTCCTCTTTGCTCTGCAGGGGAGTTACTAGCAACTCGTGGCTGTCGTCAGTGGCACGTTCCGTATGCATCAATAACTAGAGATCACTTCAAAATCCTTTTGTAAATGATGCATCAAGTTAAGAAAGAAACAATTTCCGGAAAATGATTATAACAATACCGCAAATATTCTAAACAGCCAAAAAAAAAAAAAAAAAAAAAAAAAAAAGCTGTTATAAGAATCGCATAAAGGTTAAATTAAATTCGTCTTCAATTTGCACGCACACACATAATCAGGAGTCTCACTCAAATAAGCCTTCGGGCTGCATTCCGTACCTAAGCAGTGTCTACAAGACACACCCTGTTTTAGCCACACTTTTTTTTTTTTTTTTAATAATTTGCATAGTATATCGAAGAATTAAGGTATTCAGGTAAATAAAGCGAAGAGAGTGGTGGGCTCACAAAAACGCTGAGGTTCACCAATCCTTTAGAATCCGTTGATCTTCAAGAAAGAGCGCTAAGAGATTATTGACATGCCGGAATCGGGGATATTATAGCAGTTTGCATTTACTAGAATTACGATTTCTTGAATGGTTCACCCAATTGACTGAATTACATCGTACTCCTGCACGATACCATGGTGCAAATGTTTACTTCGCCTGCCACCCCTTAAGAAATATTGACAAATATTTCCTAAGAGGTTGGCAGGCGATATCTGAATGACTTTATTTGTCAACCGAATAGCATAAGTCATTCAGATATAAATACAGAGAAAAACATCAACCACAATGAAACAATAAAAGGACAGCATTACATTAAACATTAAAAAAAATCTCTTCGCTGCTGCATATTTCGGATTTGTGGTATCTACGATAGAGCACATTTCAAATATACAGATCTAGTGAGAGTATCAGAGGATCTATCCATAACCAAGATAGCCACATTGCCGATTAAGGAGTTACTAGCAACTCATGAACATGCCGGTCTTCACTTTGGGAGGTTGCCAAACCTGTAGAACTTGCAGTTAAAAAGGAGTATATATGGACAGGGCAGACCCAGCCACTGGGAAGGGCAAGTTAGCCCATCTCAGTGTCGGTCCCAAGCCCGGATAAATGAGGAGGGTTGGCGTCAGGAAGGGCATCCGGTCGTAAAAAACATGCCAAAACCAGGGATGAAATGTCGAATAACAGAGAAAGGACAATGGCTAGGGCGTCCCCCGTAAGCGACGCGCAGTTCTGTGAGAAGTGGGCTTGGGCTACCGAACCAAGGACGGGTTAGGCTAAAGAAGCGAGTCCAACAGAAAGAGAGAGTGTGTAAAGTAAGAATCGGGTCGCTGAATGTGTGTACAATGGATGAGAAGAGTAGGGAGATAGTAGACATGATGAGAAGAAGGAAGCTGACGATCTTGTGTGTGCAGGAGACAAGGTGGAAGGGCAATAAAGCAAAGGAGCTGATGGAAGGATATAAACTGTTTTACAACGGTGAATGATTTTGGAAGAAACGGAGTTGAAATCATCATCGACAAGGAGCTGAAGGGTGGAGTCTGCGAGGTGTGCCGGAAGAGCGATCGGATTATGAGTGTTAAACTTGAGATTGGAGGAAGCGTGGCTATGATAGTGTGTGTGGATACGCTCCAAGTAGGTTGTGATGAGGAGGAGAAAGAGACATTCTGGAGAGAACTAGACCAGGTAGTAATGGGAATCCCTGATGGTGAGAGTGTGATCGTCGGAGCAGACCTGACTGGGCATGTAGGAAGGCGACGAAGTGGTGAAGAAAGGATGCACGGGAGTTGGAGTAGTGGTGAAAGAAATGAAGAAGGTAAAAGAATCGTAGAGCATGCTGTGGCCTTCGATCTAGCTATAGCTAACACGTGGTTTAAGAAGAGAGCTGGACACCTGATAACTTATAAAAGTGGGGATAGGATGAGTCGGATTGACTATATTATGTGCAGAAGAAAACATCTAAAGGAGGTGAAAAACTGTAAAGTGATTAACGGAGAAAGTGTAGCGGCACAGCACGGGATGGTTGTGGTATACTGTGATATAAAAGGGGAAAAGAAGAATAGGCGGAAGTGGCAGAAAGATAGGAAAGTAAAGTGGTGGTGGAAATTGGAAGAGGAAAGTCCAAGGAATGAGTTTAAAGAAAAGGTAATGGAGGGAATGAAGTTACCAGAGGATGTGGAAGAATGGTGGGACGTAAATAGTCGGAATATTAGAAAAATGGGAGAAGAGGTGCTCGGTATAACATCAGGAAAGGGGCCGCCCGGGGATAAGGAGGCATGGTGGTGGAATGAGGAGGTGCAGTTGGAGATCAGGGAAAAGAAAGAGGCAAAGAAAAAATGGGACATGACTGGAACCAGAGCCGACAAGGAGGCATATAGATTAGCGAAGAAAAGTGCAAAGAGAGCTGTGGCAAGAGCAGTTGAAGAGGTTTATGAAGTACTGGACAGAAACGGTGGTGAAACTAAGTTGTTGAGAATAGCGAAAGCTAGAGATAAGGCCTCGAAAGACATAACATCAGTTAAGCAGATAAAGGACGCCACAGGAATAGTACTACAAGAGGGGGATAAAATCACAGGAAGATGGGAATATTTTCATAATCTACTAAATGAGGAGAATCCAAATGAGAGGTGTGAGGATGCAGAAGCAAACGAAGGATCGGTGCAGGACATAAGCAGAGAGGAAGTGTATTGGGCACTGAGAAAAACGAAGAATGGAAAGGCTGTGGGGGGCAGACCATATACCTGGAAAAGTGTGGAGAAGCTTGGGCAGCGAGGGCATAGATATGTTATGGGATTTAACATGTCTATGCAACAGGAAAAGATACCAGAGGAATGGAGGAAAAGCATTCTCGTCCCAATCTACAAGGGAAAAGGAGATGTTCAAGATTGTGGCAACTATAGAGGGATCAAGCTGATGTCACACATGTTGAAGATATGGGAAAGATTAATTGAAGGAAGGATACAGCCGGAAACAAAAATTGGTGAGGAGCAATTTGGATTTATGCCAGGAAGAGGGACAATGGATGCAATATTTGTGCTAAGGCAATTGATGGAGAAATACAGGGAGATGCAGGCGGAGCTACATATAGTGTTTATAGACCTGGAAAATGCATACGACAGAGTGGCCAGACAGGAGGTATGGAGGTGTATGAGAAAGAAGGGGAGGTGTCAGAAAAGTACGTGAGGTTGGTGAAGGAGATGTATGAGGGCACAAAAACTCAGGTCAGGTCTAGTGTCGGCATGACAGAGGAGTTCCCCATTGTCGTAGGGCTCCATCAGGGATCAACTCTGAGCCCCTACCTCTTTGATCTGGTCATGGATGAACTAGTGGAGGACGTCGAGAAGGAGGTGCCAGGGAGCATGATGTTTGCCGATGATGTTGTTCTCTGCGAATCATCCCGAGAGAAGCTTGAAAATACGCTGGAAGAGTGGAGAAAGGTATTGGAGGAGAGAGGCATGAAAATTAACCGGGTAAAGACCGAATATATGTCAACGGGGAGTGACGAGGATATGATCATACAACTCCAGGATGAAAGGTTAACTTCAGGGAAGAAATTCAAGTATCTTGGATCGGTCGTCGAGAGGAATGGTGACCTGGATGAAGAAATACAGCACCTGGATGAACTGGAGGAAGATGAGCGGGGTCCTGTGTGACAAGAGAGTGGTTGTAAGATGAAAGGAAAGCTGTATAAGATGGTGGTGAGGCCAGCGATGCTCCATGGCGTGGCCTATAACAAAGGCACAGGAGAGGAAGATGGGGGTGGCGGAGATGCGGATGTTGAGATGGATGAGTGGTGTGACAAAGGAGGACAGGATAAGGAATGACTACATCAGAGGGACGATCAAGGTGGAACCTATCAGTAAGAAGGTAAAAGAAAGCAGGCTTAGGTGATTCGGTCATATAGAGAGAAGGAGTGAGGAGTATGGTGGTAAACGAGTGGGGCATATGGAGGCGGAGGGAAGGAGGAAAAGAGGCAGACCCAAACTCAGATGGAGGGATAAGGTGGCAGAGGATCTTAGGGAGAAAGGATGGAGTCAGGAAGATGCCCTGGACCAGAGAATCTGGAAGAAGAAGAAGATTAAACATGTGAACGCCGACCCCGTTTAATACGGGATGAGGCACAGCGAAAGAAGAAGATATATGAACAGGGCAGATGATTATGGCAAGCTTAGGAGCTCAAAGCGGTGCCATGGATAAGAATCTCCGATCCATGTAGCAAATATAGGAATCAGTTGAGCTCATTTGAGATTACAAAAAAGAAAAAATAATAAAACTAATTACACAGAATTTTTTTTTCTTTTTCTCGGCAAAATCGGCCAAAGTTTTATCAGATTTTAAATTTCTTGCTGCACCCAACTGGTCCTGAGAATCTGCAATGGAGGGATATTAGCAGTGCACGGGATATGGAAAGAGGTGTCTGAAGGAAACAATATCAGATTGTTTATGCACAGAATGATAAAAGCTAGATAGATGAATAGTACTTTAGGAAGGAAATACAAGGAAGGGGGAAGAAATGTTGTGGGGATATATTAAGGAGAACAGCATGCTCTTGAGCAATACAAGACACAGACAAGAAGTGTGACTATTCTAGTCACTCTTCACTCTTGTAAAGGAACTCCCAAAGAGTTCTCTATGTAGCAAGTAAAAGGAAGAATGACTATGAAGGGATAACCTCAATGAGTGCTGATGGTAGGAATTGGCTGAAGAAGATGAAATAGTTGAGCTACTGAGTGATACTCTGTGAAGGCTTAACATCCAGTTGAAGATACTGCAGTGACATATGTGACCAAACTGATGTGGGAATAGGAGTTAGGAACTGGAAGTACTCATCTCAATGCAAATAGAGAAATGAGATTAGATGGGATATCAGTCCACATATTACAAGAAAGTGTAAACAAACTGGAACTGCTTCTAACTAGACTGTTTAACTTCAGCCTCAGCTTTGGTAAAATACCAAAGCTGAGGACTGAGCAAAATAGTTGTGTTCCATAAAGGAGTCTCCAAGTCAAATTATAGACTAATCATCAGTATCTTAGGAGTGGTGGTAAAGTTATTAGCGCAAGTGGTCAAAGACAGGATTCAGGAATGGATGGATAAGAATATACACCTACAGGGACAGAGTGACTTCGTGAAGGGTAGTCATACCTTAGTGATTTACTATTTTTTTTTATAATAAAGTGGCAAATCAGTTGGAATAAAAGAAATGGCCATATGATGATAATGATGGATTCTGTAAAGGCATTTGACAGGATGCAGCATGGACCTCTGTTTGATAAACTGAAGCAAATGGGTATGAATATGGTGGTAGTAATGATATGGATATGTGGGTGGCTGATAGTATATGGAGGGGCAGAATCCAAGAAAAGGAAGGTGACTAGTGATGATGATGCAGAACTCTGTACTTATACCATTGCTATTTAATTTTATTTGTCCATAAATGATATGAAAGGAAATATGATACAAAATTGGGAAGTATAATTTCTGGATGGATAAATTCTTAACCATCCATTCCACTATTATAGGCATATAATAGTTAATAATGTAATAGATAATGGATGCCAGTTCATCAGCACCATCAAATTCCTGATATATACCCTCAGGGGGTGTACAAGGATATGATAGTACTACATGAAAAATTTACATCATTACTAACTTCTTATCTACAATTTTCCTCCAAAGCAGTCTATTACTTGTCAAGTCTCCAATATTATCAAGTCTTATATTTCTGTCTTCTAAGGCACTTTTTACTGTATCAATCCACCTATATCTTGGTTTTCCTCAGGGTCTTTTTCCTGCCAACCTGGCAGAGAACACGTGTTTTGACAATCTTTCCTTGCCCATTCTGTTTAAGTGACCATACCACCTGAGATTAGAACTGCTAATGCATTCCTGGATGCTAACAATGTCAAGTTCTTTACTAATATTCTCGTTTTTAATATGATGTTGCCATTGATGCCATCTGTTCATGCCCCTAATCTTTCTCAGGACTCTGATATCTGTGGTCTCTAGTCTTTGGTCAAGTATTTTACTTCTAACCCAGCTCTCAGATCCATAAGTTAAAATTGGTTTAAACACTGTCTTGTATACAGCTAATTTAGTGTTTCGGCTAATTTTTCTCTTATTCACATAAATTTATTCAGTTGACTTCCTACCGTACCAGTTTTGTTGATTCTGTTGTCTATTTCCATATTTAACTTACCATCTTCCCTTAAAATCGTGCCTAAGTAGATGAAATGTTTTACTTGTTCTATAAGTTCTCCCTTCACAATGCAATTGATATTTTCAATATCTGCCTATTTTCATTGTCTTTGTTTTTTAATGCTGACCTTCATACCATATCTATTACAACAGTTATTCAATTTAGTCAGGGAATCTTGCAGACTTGTAACGGATTTATTTAGAAGTATAACATCATCCGCATAAAGCAAAAAGCTGAGATTACCACCTCCAATTTTGATATCAGGTTTAATACCACTTTCCTTCATAATGTGATCCATATAGGTAATGAATAAGAGTGAGAGATAATGTACATCCTTGTCTGACACCAGATTTAACATTAAACCATCTTCCTGTACTTCCTTCAATTCTAACTGCTGACTTACAACTCAAATAGAGACAAAGGATTGCTTGATATAATGCCGTATTAACACCATATAACTGTAGTGTTTGGAATAGCTTCTTTCTTGGGACCTTGTCATATGTCTTTTCCAGATATACAAAACTTCTTTTTTGTAGGTCTGGAGTTGTGTATTTTAGTATATTGTTGTAGTTTTATTAGTGTAGTTATTGTACTAAAGTGTTTTATAACATAATTTCAAAAAAATTATTAGTTTTTACTACCCTTAAAAATGGTGCCAAAAACTCATCGTAACAAGGCAGTGACTAAAGCTAAAGTTGCTACAGAGGAGAGCGTTTGTCCTGAACAAAGTGATGATAATTTATCTGAGGATACGCTGACATTAGAAATAACTCGGTTAAAAGAAATTATTAGGAAATCCACCAGGGAATTGGAAAATGTGGAAAAACGTTTGTTTAAACTTCAACAGGATAAGAAAAAGGATGAGAACAAGAACAGACAGGAAAATACTGAGCTTGGTAATCAAAATATTAGTAACAACAAGGTAAGTCAGTTAATATCTAAGAAAAAAGAGGTAATATGGTATGGTGACTCAATTTTAAAATTTGCGCTTGTCGAGGGAGTCACCACTTCTAGTTTCCCAGGAGCAAAAATTAAAAATATAACAAATCAATTCCGATATGTTCCAAGCCACTGTGGAAAATGACGTGCACAGTACGCAGTTCCTGGAACATCAGAATGGTGGTCATATTGAACCTCATTTGTAATTAACAATAAACGTCATGAAATTGATGTGTGCCATCTCTCATTTGCCATTTAGTCATTCATTAGTCACACCTACTAAAATTAATTTGGCAGTGCCAAATTTTCCCCTGTTGGTGACTTTTGGTACTTTTTTTTGTTAAATCGAATACCCATGTTCCACTGTGTACATCTACTGAATACTAGTGTGTTTCGTCCAATAGATTACTCGCTAGAAGGTTCTGAACACTTGACATTATTTTATAATCACTTGGTATATAAAGCTCAGGCCAGAAAAGTAACGAATATTGTGAGAAAAGCTAAAACGGAGTATGAAAAGAAATTGGCCATGCAAGCTAAAGGCAATCCAAAAGAATTTTATCGTTATGCCACAAGCAAAAGAAAGAATGAACGTGGAAGAATAATTTTATTGAATGCAGATGGTACACGAGTGTCAGAAGCTAAGGAGATTGTTCAGTTAATGAGTGCTCACTTTGCTAAGATATATCAACCAGGTGTATTTAGTATGGTGCACAGTGCAACTGCTACGTTGGATGAAGAGTTAGAGGTTCATGAAAATGAGGTTGAAGAGCTTTTGCATAACCTGGATAAAAATTTGTCAATAGGGACAGATGGAATATCTGCCCATTTGTTAAAGGAATGTTCAGCTGAATTGGCTAGGCCTTTCACACATTTGTATAACTTGAGTCTCAGCTCCGGAATGATACCACAGGAATGGAAGGAATGTAATATAGTTCCATTGCACAACATTGATGCAAAAACTGATGTGTCTAATTACCGACCTATTAGTATTTCTGGTGTGGTAGTAAAGATTTTAGAGAAGTTAGTAAGAACTCGCATACAGAAATGGGTAGACAATCATTCTATACTCTGCAGGGAACAGCATGGGTTTACTAAAGGAAGGTCATGTTTTAGCAATTTGCTCATATTTTATAACAATGTTACGGCCAAGTTGGATAAAGGAAATGGATATACTATAATAATGTTGGATTTTTCTAAGGCATTTGATAGGACGATAGGCTGTTGCATAAACTGGAGAATATGGGATTGGAACATAATCTATTGATTTGGATCAGGGGATGGTTAACTGACAGATATCAAAAAGTGATATACAGTGGGTGTGAATCTGCCACATTTAAGGCAACTATTGGTGTACCTCAGGGTTCAGTTCTTGAACCATTATTGTTCAATCTATATATTAATGACTTCAAGCAGGGTCTATTATCAGATTTGCAATTGTTTGCTGATGATGTGAAGATAGGCAGGGCAATCAGGGATTCTACTGATAATCAGCAATTACAAAATGATTTGAATAGACGGGAAATCTGGGCAAACGAAAATGGCTATCAGTTTAATGTTAATAGGCTTAAAGTTATGCACTTTGGCATGATTAGAGATCCAGCGGCATATTATATTAGCGGGGTTATGCTACAAGAAACTGAGGAGGCAAGGGATCTTGGTGTATTGGTGGATAAGAATTTAAATTTCAAAGGTCACATAGCAAAAGTTGCAAATACAACTCAGAGGATAATTTCTATGCTGAAGCGAACCATGACATGTAAGGATAAAGAAGTAATTTTGCCTCTTTATAAGGCTTTATTAAGACCACACTTGGATTACTGTGCTCAGATTTGGTCTCCAGGATTCCAAGGGGATAAAGAGGCTGTGGAAAGGGTGCAAAGAAGAGCTACAAAGATTATATCCGGATTATGCGATTTAGAAGCTGTATAACTGAGAGGAGACCTCCACATAGCCTTTAAAGAAATGCGGAGAACCAACCAGGGCTTCTGACCTAATGTCCAATCCTCACCTTGTCGTGGTGCACCCTGTTGGGTATCTACTTGGATACTGAACGAACGAGGATGGGCTGGCAATTTGGGATTTAGCCGACCAAATTGTATTCTTATTGGTTAAACCAAAAAAAAAAAAAAAAATGATGGTACAACATGACAAAATTTCATGCCTGCTGGGGCGTCGCCCAGTTAAACAAGGTCCCCATTGTTTTCGCCAGGGAACCAGGGTGAACAGCGAAAAGTCAGCTACTGGAACAAATCTGAAAACAAACCCCAACTCAACATCACCAGAGTTAAAGATCAGTACTATCAACATAAGATGCCTGAATGGCAAAGAAATGGAGCTAGCTGAGGAATTAGATAAGTACCAGATCGACATAATAGGGGTGACTGAAACAAAAAAGACCAAAACTGGCGAGATCTTTCTCAGCAATAAATACAAAATGTTATATTCAGGCAATGACAATCAAGGAAAAGAAGGAGTAGCCATAGTATTCAACACAAAATACGAGGCTAATCTTCTTGAATGGCAGTCAGTCTCAAGTAGAGTAATGTGGGCAAATATGAGAATGGGGAACTGGACAATGAGACTTATTTGTGCCTATGGTCCCACAGAAGGTTCTACAGGTAAAAATGGAGAAATTTTTTGAGGCTTTAGAAAAAGCAACTGACCCAATGAAAAAGGAAAAGTTGATCTTTGTTGGGAATCTAAATAGCAGAGTAGGAAATGATTGCGAGACATACAAAAATATTTTGGGAAAATTTGGAGAAAAGAGCAAAGCTAATAATAATGGCAAATACCTGTTGAATTTCTGCTCAGGACATGGACTGGTTATTACTAACACAATGTTCCAATGATGAAATTTTTCATTATATGGAAGGCGGGGAGAGAACATGGGGGTGGGGGGGGGAATTCATGAAAGTTAAGGTTGTTCTCAGTCAAGAATGGGGTTAGAGCTAGGTTTTTCTCTCAGCGCACGGAGTGAGTGGAATAATTTGTCCTTAGGGGTAGTGAGTGCATCTAGTGTACATGAATTTAAGGGAAGGTATGATAGCTGGATTGGCTAATTTACAGCCTCCCTTGATGAGTCCTTCACTCCCTGGAGGTCTCAGATAATAATAATATTCCCATGATTTCTCGACTATCTGTCGTAAAGTGAAAATATAATCCTGATAGCCACTATTTGGACTGAATCCAGCTTGTTCTTCACCAAGCTTCTCTTCCACAATCCTTCTGAACTGGTTCTCAAGTATCCTTGCATATATCTTACTAAAAACACTCAGTAATGAAATGCCTCTGTAATTCTCACATTGTTCTATTTCCCTTTTTATATATGGGTACTATGAGAGCTCTACTGCAATCATCTGGATTTCGTCCCTCTGTCCAGGCCTTCTGAACTATGCAGTGCAGCCACTGTACGACTTTCATACCTCCATACTTCAGCATTTCTGGTTGAATATCATCTACTCCTACTGCCTTTCCACATTTCAGGCTGTGGATGGCTTTTTCTACTTCAAGTACAAATATGTATTGCTGACGGCATGCCTGGTCAGTGTTTTTTACCACTGTGCTGTCATCACTGCTTGTTTCATTTAGCAATTTTTCAAAGTAATTACTCCATACTTCAAGGAAAAGATTTTTATCCTGCATCTCTAATTCCTTTTACAGCACTTTTTCCTCCATTTCTGAGTTTCTTCAACAACCTCCAGAATATCTTACCACCTTCTTGATATTTATTTTCTATGTTCTTGCCAAAGTCCTCCCATGACTTTTGTTTAGCCAGTTTTACACATTGTTTAGCTTTCTTACATCTGTCTCTGTATTCTCTAAGAGCACAAGCTGACTTATTTGCCAGGAACTTTTTGATATGCTTTCTTCTTTTCCTTCACTGCCTCTTTAACTTCCTGTGTCCACCATGGAGTTCTGATTTTTCTATCCTTGCAGACACCACATGCCTCTCTGGCTGAATCAATTAAGGTTTTCTTCAAAGCTTGCCACTGAATCTCCAAGGTTTGGTTCCTGTTCTCAAACTCTTTCATTTTCTTTTCAATAATATTTCTGTATTTTAGTCTACAGTTCACATCTGAGAGCTGCTCAGCTTTTATTCGCTTTAAAACTTTCTTATATTTTCTTCTTTTCAATATGAAATTCAATTTTATCCTGCTCAAGACTAAATGTTGATCGCTTCCAATTTCAAATCCTCTGTACACTCTGGTGTCCTGCACCAGTGGGAAAACATCGCTAACAACAATAACATAGTCAATGAGACTTTTCTTATTCCTAACCTATTCTCTCCATGTGAATTTGTGCACATTTTTATGTTGGAACATGGTGTTAGTAATAACCAGTCCATGTCCTAAGCAGAAATCCAACAGATATTTGCCATTATTATTAGCTTTGCTCTTTTCTCCAAATTTTCCCAAAATATTTTTGTGTCTCACAATCATTTCCTACTCTGCTATTTAGATCCCCAACAAGGAGCAACTTTTCATTTTTCATTGTGTCAGTTGCTTTTTCTAAAGCCTCAAAAAACTCCTCCACTTCTACCTTAGTAGAACCTTCTGTGGGACCATAGGCACAAATAAGTCTCATTGTCCAGTTCTCCATTCTCACATTTGCTCACATCACTCTACTTGAGACTGCCTGCCATTTAAAAAGATTAGCCTCGTATTTCGTGTTGAATACTATGGCTATTCTTTCTTTTTCTTGATTGTCATTGCCTGAATATAACATTTTGTATTTATTGCTGAGAAAGATCTCACCAGTTTTTGTCTTTTTTGTTTCAGTCACTGCTATTATGTTGATCTGGTACTTATCCAATTCCTCAGCTAGCTCCATTTCTTTGCCATTCAGGCTTCTTATGTTGATCTTGAACTATGGTGATGTTGAGTTGGGGTAAGTTCTAGGATTTGTTCCAGTAGCTGACTTTTCACTGTTTGCCCTAGTTCCCTGGCAAAAACAACAGGGGACTTGTTTAACCGGGGCGATGCCCTAGCCAGCATGAAATTCTGTCGTGTTGTACCATCATTTGAAATCTTGGTTTAAGCCAATATGCATACAATTTGGTCTGCTAAATCCCAAATTGCCAGCCCATCCTCGCCTGTTCAGTATCCCGGTATACCTAACAGGGTGCACCACGAGAAGGTGAAGTTTTCACATTAGGTCAGAAGCCCTGGTCGGTTCTCCACATTCCTTTGAAGGCTATGTGGAGGTCTCCTCTAGTTTAATGTGGAAAAGTGTAAAGTTGTGCATTGTAGGTCAAAGGAAAAGATAGCAAGCTTTATTCTACATTGAAAGAAGTGTACTATAGGATATTGATGAATCTAAGGATTTGGGAGTGTTGGTAACAAGGAAGTTGAAGTTCATATGGTATACTATAAAAGTGGCCAACATAGGTTATAGAATATAAAATATATGCCACGAGAGGGCGCACTGTGTGAGTTGTGTTATTACCACTGTCAAAAAATTATAATTTTTTCATTAATTCATAATATTAAGTCGTCTCATTGTAGTTTTTGTTTTATACAGATGTGGGATTGATTGGATTAGTTTTGCAAGTAAAAAATTTTTTTTGTTAAGTACAATATTGTAGGTATTAGCGGCAATGTGTAATAGAACAATGGTGGCAAAGATGTCATTGTTTTCAGTGATTTGAATTTCTGAGATTTTGTACAATGCAGCATGTGTGTGTGTGTGTGTGAGATGTATTCATCACAAAAATTAAAGAATTTATGGAAGGAGAGTGAAATAGATGAACAAGTGTGTATTAAGGGTTTCAACAGTGAGTGACAGTTAGATAGCGAGAACAATGCAAATGATAGTATAGTATAGTAGATAGTATCAACAGTAAAATGGAAAGCGTTAATGTCAGAATTAATATTGAATATGCAGCGATGGATATGCAAGGGAACTAAAGTGACCTGAACAAGGAAATAGCACACTTACATGTTATCCTTCACAAGACAAAGTGTAAAATCGAAAAGTTGCAGAAGCAGCAAGAGATTAGCAGGGTTGAGAAGAGAAGGAAGCAGGTAATCTGAATTGGAGATGAAATTAAAAATCGAGATCATTGTCAACAAACGAGAAAAACAAGGTAAGGAGAATTATATGTGAGGACTCTATGATCACAGCAGAACTTAACAAGAAAGTATAGCAAAATCATCTTTCTCTGGTTTGAAAATTAATGATAGTCATGCTATCCGAATGCAAAAAATTAAGTCGAAAGAAATTGTCTTTGTTGGCACTATATGCCAAACAAGACAATTAGTTGCATGATCTGAGATATGAGAAGTATTCTGAGGAAGGATGTGAAGTTGTTGGATGAAGCAAAATTAAAGAGCGAGACGGTGAAGATTGTAAATTTCCTGTCATGCTATGACAGACGCAAACTGAGGATGAGGAGGGTGCTGATAACAAACAAATCAATACGCAGGTATGATGTAAAGTTTGTGGACCTATGGCTTGCATGTGTTTGATAGAAAGAAGAATTTGTACAATGTTGATAGGCTGCATCTAAATGGTTTTGATGTTAGGTGTCTAGAGAGAGCTTTGTTCACCGAACATGCTGAAATGTAAATTCACAAAAACTTAAGCAATCAGAGTGGACACAGATGAGTGTGTGAAGGCACCTATGAAGTGAGTGAGTGTAAAAATGAGCAGCAAGTGTGAAATCTAATCTCAAAAATATTGAATAGGATAGTCAATTCAGAAAGTAAAGGTGGTTTGGGGACCTAAATGGATGCTGCAGTTTTTATATACTAATGCCGGAAGGGGTTTTTTAGCAATTTTTACTGCAACCTCACCAAAAATTATAAGCATTAGTGAGACTTGGCTGACAGCAGATGATGTAGTTACAGGGATTGAATGTGAAAGGTTTAGTATTTTCAGGGAAGATAGAGAAGATACAAAGGGAGAGGGGTACTGGTGATGATTACAGATGAATTGCATCAAAAAGAATAGGGGATAGGTGGAAAGGTGGCTGTTCATTTGAAGCAGTCTGGAGTGAGATGAAGGCCAATAAGACAAAATATATGATTGGTTGCTGCTATAGGTCAGATGTTTCCAGGGATAATTTGGAAGACATGCATAAGCAAATTAGTATGAGTGCAGTTTGAGTGATTATTATGGGGGACTTCAACTATTGAGATATAGATTGGAAGGAGGAGAGATCACATCTACTATGCGATTTACATGAAGGAAATGAAATTTATACACCTACTGAGAGATAATTTCTTGAGGCAGTGTGCGATGGAGGGAACTTGAGGTGAAAGAGTATTGGACTTGGTCATAGGATCAGTAAAGTTTGTATCCGTAACCAATGTGGCCATATTGCACAAATTGGAGAAAAATTGTGCAGTCTTGACGTGGGGGATTGTAAAAAAATGATGAGTATTCTGTCAAGAAGGGGTACATATGTGGAACTACAAGGCAGTTGATTATGACAAGCTTAGGAGGAAGCTCAAAGCCATGCCATGGCATAAAACTCTGCAAGGGAAGTTAGTATTGCATGTGAGATAGTTAAGGGGCATCTAGAGGAAGCTATATTAAACTGTATCTCTAGGGAATGGAGAGTTAATTAGGCAGGAGTTAGATGTATGCATAATATCTTTACGCTGAGCTTCAGATAAAGAAAATGCTGTGGAGAGTGGTATATAGGGAGAAAGGTGACCAAACTCATGAACAGTACAAATGTCAAGAAAGACAGATGACCAGTATGATAAGGAAGGCAAAATCAGATTATGAAAAGAAATCAGCTAAGTAGGCTAAAGGAAATCCAAAAAAGTTTCTATCCCTATGTGACAAGTAGCAGGAAGAATAACCTTAACAAGTGCTGATGATCATGAGGTGACACAAGCAGATAAAATAGTTGAATTACTGAGTTATCCTTTGCAAGGATATCATCCGAGTGAGGTTACTGGTTTAACTTATGTGAAAGAGACTTATGTGGCAACAGAGGCAGATGAATTTGAGGTTCTTTGGATCAGAATCTCAATGTAAATACAGTTGCGGAATTTGATGGGATATCAGCTCGTGTTTTACAGGAATGTGCAAGGGAACTGGCAATGCCTCTAACTAGGCTCTTTAAGTCTCAGCTCTGGCAGAGCTCCGAGAGAGCGGAAAGAGGACAAAATAATTCCCTTGCAAAAGGGAGGTTCTAAGACTTCAGTAGTAAATTATAGTCCAATCAGTATCTCAGGAATGGTGGTAAAAGTACTGGAAAAATTGCTCAAAGAGGGAATTCAAGAAAGGATAGATAAGAATATCATACTCTATAAGGGGCAACATGGCTTTGTCAAGGGTCAGTTGTGCCTTTCTAATTTACTATTTTTTATAATAAAGTGACAGCTGAGTCAGATAAAGGAAATGGTTGCATGATCATTCTGCTGGATTTTGCAAAGGCACCTGACAGAATACCATATGAAATTCTATTAGTACAAATGGAAATGGATATGACACTGTTTATATGGATAAGATGGTGGCTGTGGGACAGATATCAGAAAGTGGTATATATATAAAAGCAAAATAGAGGCAAAAGCTGGTGACTAGTGGTGTACTGCAAGGTTCAGTGCTGGGACCACTACTGTTCAATTTTTACCTAAATAATATAGGAAATAACCTGAAAGGAAATATTCAGTTGTTCGCTGATGATGCAAAATTAGGTAGAGTAATAGTGAATCAAGGCGATGAGAAGAGCATGAAGAATGCTCTCCTCATCGCCTTGAGGAGGAGAGCATGAAGGATGTTTTAAATAAGCTGTCAGTATGGGCAAAAGATAATGAGTGTAATCAGTGTAATGTGGAGAAATGTAAAGTTATGCATTTTGGGATAAATCGATTACAAGCTGTGTACATTGATGGAACGATACTCCGGAAAATAGATGAAAGCTAGTGATCTAGTAGTGGTGGTAGACAAAGTTAAAGTTTAGAGGACATTTACTAAAATAAAGAGCCAAAAGGCTTCAGTTCAGTGATGCAGAATTATATAAATCAAATGGATATTAAATCCAGCATTATTTCAAAGCTGAATGTAGAAACTATGAAAGTTCTGTACGAAATTTGACCAGAGCTTTTGGGAATACACTTGCCAACATTTACGAGTTGCCTTAGCATGGACCTTATAGAAAACATGATCGCTTGCCCAAGCATCCATATTCGCCTTCTATTGGTCCATTTTGATAAGGTTTCACTGGCCTGACACTGTTTCCACTCAGTGGCAGGCTCACTCCACCACTGAGCAGAACTACTCATATTCAAGAGAAAAAGCACCCGCTGACAACCCCCAATAGAGGCCCTGCTGGAAAACGACAATCTCTAGAGACTCAAATTGCTCTTGTAAGGCAAAACTCTGCCCCCAAAATCTTAAGCCCCTCCAGCGGGACAAGACCCGGAAGACATCTTATGAGAGCAAAACTCTCATTCAGCACTACAGCACTCAAAGTGTTGGAGAAGTGTATTTTTTGTAAGTGAACTTTTTGTCAGTGCATAAAGTATTTACTAAAATAAAGAACCAAAAGGCTTTAGTGCAGAATTATATAAATCAAGTGGATATTAAAATGAACTAATAGAAGGCGAATATATAGATGCCTGGGCAAGTGATCATGCTTTCTATAAGGTCCAAGCTAGGGTAACTCATAAATGCCGACAGAGTGTATTCCCTTAAGCTCTCTGGTCAAATTTAATACAGAACTTTCATAGTTTCTACATTCGGCTTTGAAATAATGCTGGATTTATATCCACTTGATTTATCTAATTCTGCATTCAGCAAACTGAAGCCTTTTAGCTCTTTATTTTAGTAAATACTTTATGCACCGACCGAAAGTTCACTTACGAAAAATACACCTCTCTGACACTTCGAGTTCCTTAGTACTGAACAAGAGTTTCTGCTCTCTTAAGGTTTCTGCCTGGTCTCTGAGGAGAACCAAATATTCTGAAACAGCTGCCAGTTAAACCTTATCAAAATGGACCAATAGAAGGTGAATATATGGACGTTTGGGCAAGTGATCGTGTTTGCTATATGGTCCATGCTAGGGTAACTCGTAAATGCCAGTGAGTGTATTCCTGTAAGCTCTCTGGTCAAATTTCGTATGGAACTTTTATAGTTTCTACATTCGGCTATGAAATAATGCTGGATTTAATATCCACTTGATTTATATAAGTTTAGAGGACATTTTGCATAGGCAGCTCATAAGATTACTTGGCTACTGAAGAACACACTCACAAGTAGAGATCAGGAAGTTGTTATTCCTCTTTATACATCCATATCTGAATTCCTGTGCCCAGGTCTAGTCTGCTTGGTTTTTTGGGGATAAAGAAGTGGTGAAGAGGATTCAGAAGTGAGCAACCAAGATGGTGAGTGGTCTTTGGAACACTCCCTGTGAAGATAGATTGAAGATGTGTGGACTGTAGAAGTTGGCTGATAGGTGAAAAAGAGGGGATATTATAGAAACATTTAACTTACTTAAAGGGGTTTATAGGATTGATGCTGGGGAAATGTTTCAGCACTTGGCTAGAGGGGACAGAATAAGAATTCCTGGAAGTTAAGTAAAAGTGTGGTCAGTAGGGGTGTGAGGACTAGATTTTTCACTTGGAGAGTTGTGAATGAATGGAATTAGTTGCCAGCCAGTTGTTAGCACTTTACCTGTTAATGGGTTCAAAGAGAGGTACAATAGATTGTGTGGATAATTTGAGTCTCCCATGATGAGTCTTTGGATTCTGTGGAGGTGCCTGTACAATAATAATAATAATTACTAGGAAGAACACATCTATATGCAGAATAAAGAATCATCATTTTCCTTTAGAAGGCTCTCACATGGATGGCCACATTTGGATTACTGTGCACAAGTCTGGTCACCTGAGTTTGTTAGGTATGAGGAAATGGTGGAGATGATCCAGAGGCAAGTGAGTAAGATGGCGAGTAGGCTGTGGAATGAACTATCTCTATGAGGATAAACTGACAATTTGTTATGTGTAGAAGTTGGTCAAAAGGCATATAGAAAATTTCAAAATTTCAATTGATAAAATAGAAAATTTCAATTACTAAAAAAGAGTTTTTTAAGAGTGATACAAAATTTTTCAGCACTTGGGGTAGAGAGGGCAGAATAAGGGAGTTATGAATGGAAAGTGAGAAAAGATGTGTTAAGTAAAGGCTTCAGGACTAGTTTTTGGAGAATGTTGAATGAGTGCAAATTAGCAAAATCAACTGTATCACATATGCATGTGCATCCACAGAGCATAAAGAAATAAATGCTACTTAGGATTACAAGCACTGCCTCTTACACAGAATGGTATGGGAATGCACTCAATCTTGAGATGATCTCAAAATTTAATGCTACTTAGGATCAGAAGCACTGCCTCTTACACAGGATGGTATGGGAATGCACTCAATCTTGAGATGATCCCAAAATTTAAAAAAGTTACAGATAAAAAGAGTGTAGCCTACTCCTTTTCGGGAACAAAAAGATTTTGGAGGTTTAGTTTTATTAATTTTATAACAACATAATGTGATGGGTAATAATTGCCATCCAGTATCTACAAGATATAAATAAGAAAGAAAAACATACTCTAAAAGTGGAGTCTATTATACTCCACTTCACCAGAATGCCACCTTGGCTAATTCACTTCAACAATTGTTTTCCTGCATAGGATTCTGTCCTTGAATTTTTAGATAGCATACTTTATAAATTATAATTTCCAAAATAAGTGTCAGACCTCACTTCTCTATATCTTTTGTCTAATTTACAAGATATAATGTGGTATAAAGCATATAAATTTTTTTACACAGAACTTAGAAAGACTACTTCCTGAAAGTATTATTTCTTTCAAGATATAGTATGTTAACTTTGTGATAATAAATATACTGGACTTTTGGTGATGTGATTAGAGAAACGAATTGACAAACTTCTTATTTACATCTTGCAGATAGCAGATGGCAATTATTACACTACATGTTATTATACAAAAAGCCATTTTCCGATGAAGAATTTTGCTTTTAATCAATAGTAATAGTTTTACGTTGTATAAGCATGACTTTTAGTTCATGTTTTAACCTTAGGGTTTCAATTTTCTCATTCTAAAGTTCAGAAACTTAGTCAGTAATTTCTGTTGAAATCATGAATCCATAAAAATCATTTTATAATTTTTCTGAATGTCAATCCCACTAAGGAAAGGTCAATCTATAGCACATTTAGTGTAGATGAACTAAGAGTTAGATAATCCAGAAACTCTGCTCTAGAGAAAGGGACAAAACACAACTTTCCCTTTTTCAAGCCAATTAAGGGGCTCAAAATAAGCAAGATGATGGTCTCACACCAATCGCTGAAAATCATCTGCCATATTACCTGGTAAAAAATAAATTATATATATCAGGGGCAAATTTTCTGGGTGAGCTAGGTGCGTAATGAATACCTATGGCATAGCAATATCACCAATATTATATTTTTGTAATATCAAGAAGGTGGCAAAATATTCTGGAGATTGCTGAAGAAGCTTAGGAATGGATGAAAGAGTGTTGTAAAAGGAGTTAGAGATGATAAAGGTGACATGAAAAAGGGAGAAAATGATATCCTTGAAGTATGGAGTAATTACGTTGAAAAACTGCTAAATGAAACAAGCAGTGATGACAGCACAGTGGTAAAAAAACACTGACCAGGCATGCAGTCAGGAATACATATCCATACTTGAAGTAGAAAAAGCCATCAAAGGCTTGAAATGTGGAAAGACAGCAGGAGTAGATAATATTCGACCAGAAATGCTGAAGAATGGTGATATAAGAGTCTTACAGTGGCTGCACTGCATAGTTCAGAAAGCCTGGACAGAGGGACGAATTCCAGATGATTGGAGTAGAGCTCTCATAGTACCCATATAGGGAAATAGAACTGAATGGGAAAATTACAGAGGTATTTCTCTACTGAGTGTTCCTGGCAAGATCTATGCAAGTATACTTGAGAAACGGTTGAGAAGAATTGTGGAAGAAAAGCTTGGTGAAGAACAAGCTGGATTCAGGCCAAAATAGAGGCTGTCAGGATCAGATCTTCACTTTACGACAAATAGTCGAGAAAGCATGGGAATATAACAAAGATCTATATTTAAGTTTTGTCGATTTGGAAAAGGCATATGACAAGGTGCCAAGAGAGAAGCTATTTAATACGCTACAGTTATATGGTGTCAATGGGGCATTATATCAAGCAATACTTAGTCTTTATTTGAGTTGTAAGTCAGCAGTTAGAATTGAAGAAAGTACAGGAAGAAGGTTTAATGTTAAATCTGGTGTGAGACAAGGATGTACATTATCCCCTCTGTTATTCATTATCTATATGGATCACATTATGAAGGAAAGTGGTATTAAACATGATATCAAAATTGGAGATGTTAATGTCAGCTCTATACTGTATGCGGACGATGTTATACTTCTAAATAAATCCGCTACAAGTCTGCAAGATTCTCTGACTAAATTGAATAGCTGTTCTAATAGATATGGTATGAAGGTCAGCAATAAAAAGACAAAGACAATGAAAATAGGCAGAATCATTGAAAATGTCAACTGTGTTGTGAATGGAGAACCTGTGGCACAAGTAAAACATATCAGCTACTTAGGCATGATTTTTAGTGAAGATGGTAAATTAAATATAGAAATAGACAACAGAATCAGCAAATCTGGTATGGTGGGAAGTCAATTGAATAAATTCATATGGAATAAGAGAGGAATTAGTCGGAACACTAAATTAGCTGTATACAAGACAGTGTTCAAACCAGTTTTAACTTATGGATCTGAGAGCTGGGTCAGAAGTAAAACACTTGACCAAAGACTAGAGACCACAGATATGAGAGTCCTGAGAAAGATTATAGGCGTGAACAGATGGCATCAATGGCAATGTCATATTAAAAACGAGGATATTAGGAAAGAACTTGGAATTGTCAGCATCCAGGAATGCGTTAGTAGAGCTAATCCCAGGTGGTATGGTCACTTAAACAGAATGGGCAAAGAAAGATTAGCAAAACAAGTGTTCTCTGCCGGGTTGGCAGCAAAATGACCCAGAGGAAGACTAAGATATAGGTGGATTGATACAGTACAAAATGCCTTAGACGATAGAAATATAACATCTGATAATGTTGGAGTCTTGACAAGTAACAGACTGATTTGGAGGAAAATTGTAGATAGGAAGTTAGTAATGATGTAATTTTTTTCATGTAGTACTATCATATCCTGTACATCCCTTGAGGGTACATGGCAGGAATTTGATGATGATTCCTGTTAAAGACTACCCTAATTGTTTCCTGGCTTTGTGTGATTCCTAAAATTAAACAGAATAAATAACACAAAGCTTCATGAAGAGGATGTTTTGAGTGTAAACATTGTATCACATTCACGTTAATAGCCTGGGTGTGCAGTCACATATACTGACACATTTGAGTTCTTTAAACAGATGTGGAGATGTCTCGAGAAATCATTTACATTGAAAACGATTTTAGCCAATTTTTTTTTCCTTCACAAAATCAACAGAACTTTGAACTCCCCAAACCCACTCCCTCCCTTCCCTAATCCAGAACATAAAACTTCATTGCCATTCCCTAAATGCAGATACTTCAGATAAAGTTTCATGTTCTTAAAAAAAAAAAAGTACGACATACAGAACTCCTTCATGCAATACTATATATTAGCAACTCTTATCTGCTTACCAAAAGATCCTGTTCCTCATCTGGACCATCCTGGTGTCTACAGCAACCTTTGCTCCTGTAAACTATCTTACTTGGGACAAATAGGAACAACAGCCAATGTCTGTCTGAAGGAACACCAAAACTATGCCCATTTCTTGCGCTACAGCCATTCGGGAGTATCAGATTGCTGGACCAGTGGATGGTGGTGGGTGGGGTGAAGGAGCTCACTTTCATACTGAAGCAGATAGAAATCAGAGAGACTGTTTTTAGAATTTGTCACAGCACTATATTTTCCAAATCTCAACAAATTTTGTAGCCTCACTTTACCAAAAATTTGAGATCATCATATTGAGATCTTCAGCAAGATTCCATTCATAGAAGGCACTGTTAGAACTGTAGAACTCGCATTTCACACTAAGTCCGTGTTTTCCTTCCTGCTGGTATACCTATGTGCACATGATTAGCATATTTCTTTGTGCCCATGAACATGTCTTAGTGACAAGGAAAAATATTGGCTTAATAATCTAATTAGCTAAATAAATTCAGTTAGTTAATTATTATCTTTAGATGTGTTTTCTCCACTAAACATTACATTAGTAAACAGAGGATAAGAAATAGGAAGTGATCACCATTCAAGTGTTGAGCCTGATAAAAATGAATATCACATTGAAAAATAAAGGTATGTACAAAAGTTTTAAAAAGAAACAAAACTGAACAGCTTTCAGAGGTGAACTGTAGACTCACATATACAAATATTATTGGAGAAAAAAATGAGAGTTCGAAAACAACCCAAACTTTAGAAACCTATGGCAAAATACAAAAGAAATGACTGATTAAGTCAAGATGTGGTTGGGAAGTTGCTGGCAAGGATAAAAACAACCAGAACTTCCTGTATTCGAGCACTTAAAGAGAAAATCCTAGAAAAGAAAGATCATGTTAATAATTTAAGCATATAAGTCAGCAGGTCACTGAGATATATAAAGGAAAAATACAGAAATGCTAAGCTATACATAAAAGTGGCCAACAAGAGTAATGGAATGGGAAGACTTTGTTAAGAATCATCACCAGCTTTCTTCAGTCCTCTGCAGGACAAATGTCTCTCCATGCGTCTTCTATTTTGGCTGATCCTGTGCATCTCTCCACCATAAATTTCCATGACATCTTGTTATCTCATCATCCCATCCTACACTGATCTACCTGGTTTCAATTCTTGGTGTCCATTCTGTTACCCACTTTGTCCATTTGTTATCAGACGTTCTCATCACATGTCCTTCCCAAGGCCATTTCTTTCATTACTAATGCAATGTTCATTCACTTTGCTTCCCTATCCAAGTATTAGTTCAGAATAAGAATATAGAAGATAAATATAAAAGTCACAAAATGTTCATGAAAGACATTAAAAAAAAAAATCTTAGAAATGGAGAAAAGAGTATTACTAAATCACTTAAGGAATTGACAACATATATAAGAATATAAATTAAATAACACTTTAATAAATATTTCCTATATTTCGGTAACGTCACGTTGCCATCTTCAAAAGGAACTTACAAAAAAGGCATGCACACGTAGGAACTAAAACACAGTAACCGAGAATGAAGTGAGGAAGCTATAGTTCTCCTAAAAGTTCTGATGGTACCCCAAAATGGGCTATGTAGATGTTCTTGGTCATTGGGCTGAAGGTCTGCTGATGTAGGCCTCCCAAATTTGGGGCAGTCTCATTTAACCAAATTTGTTGAAGTTTGGAGAGTTTCTTAGGGCTGAGGCTGATTCCATGAATAGTCTTTTGAATTTGAAGTTGCTACAGTGTGTCTTATTGTAGCTTTCTTCCATCGTATTCTGTAGCATGTATCCAGAGCATGGTCTGCAAGACCCAAGTGGCTGTACTTGTGAAACCGGATGTAGTCCTCGTGTTCCGAAATTCTTATATTCGCTGTCATGCCTGTTTGGCCAAAGTAAGACAGTTTAGAGCTGCAAGGGACCTGGTATACACCAGGTAGGTCTAGGGGAAGTGGTTGGTCTTTAGTGGAGCGGATAAAAGATGCCAATTTTCTGTATGGTCTGTAACAGGAGGTCAAGCCATGTTTTTTTAAGATTTTGGTAATTTTTTCAGAGGTGCCTCGGGTGTAGGAATGGTGATGGATTTAGAGTAATCCTTGTTGTGAAATAGGGGTTGTGGTTTGTTGGTTTAAATATTTTTTGGGTTTTACGGGGGGGGGGGGGGGGGGCATTGGCTGAGAAAGTGTCGAGGATGTGATTTAGTTCAGTGTTTAGGGTCTTGTTGTTTGAACAGATTAGTTTAGCCCTGTTGTAGTGTTTTCACCACTCCATATTGTTGTGAGGGGGGGGGGGGGAATTGTTGGTGCATGTACCTGCATATATGGGTGGGTTTTCTATAAATTGAGAAAACCAAGGTTTCATCAAGGTTGGTGGGTGACTAGTGTGTCTAGGAAAGGGAGGCTGTTGTTTCCCTTTTTTTCAGCGTGAAGTTGATTCTGGGGTGTTGGTTGTTTAAGTGTGTTAAGAAGAGGAGTGTATCAGAGCCATGTGACCAAATAGCAAACACATCATCAATGTAGCGAAGCCATATGGTTGGTTTTAGTGGGGCAGAGGCTAAGTCTTTTTTTTTAAAGGTCTCCATAAAGAAATTGGCCAAGGATGGGGAGAGTGATGAACCCATGGCTGTCCCCTCTATTTGTTTGTAGAATTTTCCCTGCCAAACGAAATAGCCTGAGTTCATTGTGAACTGAAATAGGACTGAGATATCGGGAGGAAATTTAGCTTGGATTAGCTCCTTCTTCCTGTACTTTCTTCAATTCTAACTGCTGACTTACAACTCAAATGTCCCACTCATTTCCTTGAGTGGGACATTGTGAATAAGGAGGAGACGTCAAAGCTGACCATTATGTCAGTATGTTGGAGTGTAAGGTTTTCTATGCGCTTTGAAGTGGGCTGAGTTTTTTTATGAGTGATGGTGTGTTGCCAGTGTAGTGTGTGAGCACTTTGGCCAACTGTTTAGCTAATTTGTATGTGGGGGAATCAATGCCATCCACTATGGGACATAATTGCAGATTTTCTTTATGTATTTTTGGGAGTCCATAAATATGGGAGGGGGGGAGTTATAGAGTTAAATGGTTTTAATCTGTTAATAACTTCTACAGGCCAAGAAGTGACTTTCTTAAGGAGCCTGTGAAGTTTTCTGATTTGTGAGATTGTATTCGATAGGGAGGTAAGTAGCCCGATCTAATAGAAGAGCTTTAAGCTTATCTGTGTAGTCCGTTTGGTTAAGTACTACAGTTGCATTTCCCTTATAGGCTTTGGTGATTACTATTTCTTTATTATTCCTCATTTCCTGCAGAGCTTTATACTCCTTATTGGATATGTTGGTTTTTGGTGGTCTTGCTTTGGAGAGGACACAAGCTACATCCAGTCTTACACTGTTGGTGATTTGATTCGGAAGGTGGCAGATTCCACGTTCGATCTGGAAAATTAATATCCTCACTAGGTATTTTTCTGGGAGCAATGGCAAAGTTGTGGCCACGTGAAAGCACGTTGAGTGCCTCAGGCTTCATGGTGACTGAAGAAAGGTTGATTACGGTGTTGGTAAAAAGTTTTGGATTGACAGTAGAGTTCTTTTTTAATTTTTCGAATTTTTTGATATGTCGACCCCGTATTTTCTCAAATTCTTTGTCTGCTGCGGTACACGAGACATCACGTAAAATTGAACAAAGCTCGTGATATAAGGTGCATGAATAGCTTTGTTAGTGTCAGCTAAGAGAAACCGCGTGATGTCAATTTGTTCCCGAAGCAAAGTGTAGCTGGAGTGGTTATAGATACGGAGAGCTTTTTGTGGAATTAAACGATGCTTGAATTTTACACAATTTGGGATTACCTGATTATCCTGGTTGCATTTTAGGAAAGTCAGACGATTTAGTTGTCTTGATAACTTCAACTTCATTTTACCATATTGGCAGGTCTTCCGTGCGATGGAATTTCTGTGGATGATGGTAATTCTCGTAGACTAGCTTATACATTAGTAATGCATTACTAAATCACTTAAGGATTCATCACCATTTCCTACTTAAATCCATCACCATTCCCTACATCCAAGGCACCTCGGAAAAAATTACCAAAATCTTAAAAAAACATGACTTGACTTCCTATTACAGACCATGCAGAAAATTGGCATCCCTTATCCACTCCACTAAAGACCAACCACTTCTCCTAGACCTACCTGGTGTATACCAGGTCCCTTATTTATGGACTCCCAAAAATACATAAAGAAAATGTGCCATTACTTCCCATAGTTGGTGGCAGTGATTCCCCCATATACAAATTAGCTAAACAGTTGGCCAAAGTGCTCACACACTACACTGGCAACACACCATCACTCATAAAAAAACTCAGCCCACTTCAAAGTGCATAGAAAACCTTACACTCCAACATACTGACATAATGGTCAGCTTTGACATCTCCTCCTTATTCACAAATGTCCCACTCAAGGAAATTTTAGAGCTAATCCAAGCTAAATTTCCTCCCGATATCTCAGTCCTATTTCAGTTCACAATGAACTCAGGCTATTTCGTTTGGCAGGGAAAATTCTACAAACAAATAGAGGGGACAGCCATGGGTTCATCACTCTCCCCATCCTTGGCCAATTTCTTTATGGAGACCTTTAAAAAAAAAGACTTAGCCTCTGCCCCACTAAAACCAACCATATGGCTTCGCTACGTTGATGATGTGTTTGCTATTTGGTCACATGGCTCTGATACGCTCCTCTTCTTAACACATTTAAACAACCAAACACCCCAGAATCAACTTCACGCTGAAAAAAAGGGAAACAACAGCCTCCCTTTCCTAGACACACTAGTCACCCACCAACCTTGATGGAACCTTGGTTTTCTCAATTTATAGAAAACCCACCCATATATGCAGGTACATGCACCAACAATCCCCCCCCCACAACAATATGGAGTGGTGAAAACACTACAACAGGGCTAAACTAATCTGTTCAAACAATTGAACCTAAACACTGAACTAAATCACATCCTCAACACCTTCTCAGCCAATGGCTACCCCCCTCCCACTTCACAACAAAGATTACTCTAAATCTATCACCATTCGCTACATCCAAAGCACCTAGGAAAAAATTACCAAAATCTTAAAAAAACATGACTTGACCTCCTGTTACAAACTATACAGAAAATTGGCATCCCTTATCCGCTCCACTAAAGACCAACCACTTTACCTAGACCTACCTGGTGTATACCAGATCCCTTGCAGCTGTAAACTGTCTTACTTTGGCCAAACAGGCAGGACAGCGAATATCAAAATTTCGGAACTCAAGAACTACATCCGGTTTCACAAGTACAGCCACTCGGGTCTTGCGGACCATGCTCTGGATACACGCCACAGAATACGGTGGAAGAAAGCTACAATAAGACACTGTAGCAACTTCAAATTCAAAAAAAAACTATTCATGGATCAGCCTCAGCCCTAAGAAATTCTCCAAACCTCAACAAATTTGGTTGCATGAGACTGCCCCAAATTTGGGAGGCTTACATCAGCAGACCTTCAGCCCAACAGCCAAGAACACCTACGTAGTCCACTAGGGGACACCATCAGGAATTTTAGGAGAACAATAGCTTCCTCACTTCATTCTCAGTTACTGTATTGTAGTGCCTATGTGCATGTGCCTCTTTTGTAAGTTCCTTTTGAAGATGGCAATATGACGTTGCCGAAATATCGGAAATATTTAATAAAGTGTTATTTAATTTATATTCTTATATACGTTGTCAATTCCTTAAGTGATTTAGTAATGCATAACCAATGTATAAGCTTGTCTACGAGAAGGAGAAAGGAGTAAAAGAAATCACAGATGGTAAAATTAAATAAAAAATGAAGATAAAGATATTCTGGATGTCTGGAGTAATTCACTTGAGAAGAATGTTATATGAATTAACATTCATTTAAAAGCCGTGACAGAACACTGGTAGAAAATATCCAGCAGGAAGAATGTAGTCATGAGCACATTTCAGTAAAAGAGAAAGAAAAGGTAATCAGAAATATGAAATGTGGCCAGTAGATAATATTTGACCATAAAATGCTGAGATATGGGGGAGATAAAAATTTAGTGCTACATTGTATACTTCAGAATACCTGGCCATTAGGTCAAATATCAAAATTTTTTGTCTTCTATCCACAAAAGGTTGTAAACCTATAGCATTTGAATAAAATGCTATAGGTTTAAATCCTTAGCCCACAGGGTGAGCTAAGGATTTTTTTTTTAATTTTTTTAATTTTTATTCATTTTTACCTGATCAGGAAACCCTTCTCTAAAGCCCAAACATGAAACTTTTTCAAGCCACTTCAAGACCTTCAATAAATAAACAGGAAAATGGTCTGACACTGGGTGATCAAATTCACCTCCTACCTAATGACAATCACACACACATCCATATATATAACAGGATTTGAACATGCAGCCTGCCGTTTGGAGAGTAGATATATACATGCTAACTACTCAGCCAACCAGGGCAGCAAATACCACATCCAAAACACAGAACAAGATAGGTTCAGACCAAACAGGAAGATATCAGGATCAGATTTTCACTTTAAAAGAAATAACTAAAAAATCATGTTAATATAACAAGGATTTGTAGATTTGGAAAATATGTTAAGTTGTCAAGAAGAAAGCTGTTCAAAATATTCCAATTGTATACATTAGCCTATTTTAAACAAATGACATTATACAGAGGATACTTTTATTTTCTCTACCTCCTTCAATTAGAATTGAAGGAGGTAGAGAAAAATGGTTGATGCAAAATCACATGTAGGACAAAGTTGCACACTGCTATTCATCACCTGTGTGAATTACATTATGAAGGAAGGTGAGAATAAATCAGATGTCAAAAACAGAGCTTTTTCCTCAACTGTCAACTTCTTTTTGCAGATGATGATGTACTTACTCCATTAGAAGTTTTCAAGGCTCATTGATTAAATTCAATTGCTCTAAATGAATTTGATATGAAGGTTAACAACAAAAAGACAAAAACATGAAAATCTACAGAATTTGCTAGCCCGGTTGGCTGAGTGGTTAACATATCCACTCTCCAATCAGCAGACCGTGGGTTCCAATTCTGCCATGGGCATGGGCATTTGCAAATGTCTTTAGGTGGGAGATGGATTTCATCACCCAGTGTGAGACAACCACTCTGCTTATCTGAGGCCTGAAGTGGCTTGTAAAAAGTTCCAAGTTTGGAACTCTTTAACAAGGTTTCTGGACCTAATAAAAAAAAAATAAATAAATAAATAATTTTTTTAAAAAAATACAAAATTATATAAAATCAATAAAAATAGAAAATAAAAAAACCAATCCACAGTACGATGTGCTATAGGTTTATAGAAGCTTTTCGTGGGTGGGAGTGGCAAAAATTGAATATGTTAGAGAAACTCTACATCATTAGTTAATTGAGCAAAATTTTTAGCAAAGATGGCAAATTAGTTATGGAAATAGATAATAGAATAAACAAAGCATATAGCGGAAAGGCATTTGAACAAATTATTATTCAAGAGAGAAAACTGGAGAGTGAAATTAACCAAAACTCTAAACAAGCAGTAGACAGCAGTGCTCAAATCAATTTTAACTTACAGATCTGATAGCTGGGTTAACTGCTGATCAAAGATTAGAGACCACACATATAAGAATTCTAAGAAAAAATTAGAGGAATGAGCAGATTATCAATGGCAGAATCATATCTGAAAAGAAACTGATCAGTATTCAAGAATGTGTGAGCACAACTAGGATGGGAGTAGAAAAGTTAGCACAAGAAAAAGAGCAAGATTTTGGTGGACTGATGCAGTTATTAATGCATCAGAAGACTGAAATGTAAGATTTTCTGACAATGTTGGAGAGATGACAACAGATTAATTTAAAAGAAAATTGTTGACAGGAAGCTAAAATAATTTATGTAGTACTATCATATATAGAAGTACATGCCTTACAGGTACACACTGGGAAATTATGATGATGCACTGCTAGTCTTGACACCAATAACACCTTCTGGTGCACTAACAGTCAAGTGATGTCTAGCATGATAGAAATCAGAGAGGCTATTTTTAGAATCTGTCCCAGCACTACAGCATTCTCCAAATCTCAACAAATTTAGCTGCCTCACTTGACCAAAAATCTGAGAGACCATCATATTGATGGTCTCTCAGATTGATGGAATCTTCAGCAAGATTCCAACGTACCTATAGAGAGTACCGTTAGGACTGTAGGATACCACATCTCAACGCTAAGTCTGTGTGAAAGTTGTCAGTGGTAAAAGTAAATATTTATACACCATACTGTGTAAGCTGATTAAATTTTACTTCTTTTTTTTTTTTTAAATGTACATATAGACATCATCATGATCAAATTACTGATACATTTTCCTTCAAGTGATGTACAGGATAATAATGATAAAACTACATAATTAAGTTTACATTAGTCCTTACTAATTGTAATTTATCATTACTACCAATTTACCTGCAAATTAGTGTGTTGTTTGTCAGGTCAGGATTCCAATAATATCAAATATTCAGTCTTGTTAGACAAAGATCTAACAGCATTAGATCTTTGTCTTCCTCAGAGCGTTTTTCCTTCCATCCTGGCATCAAACACCTGCTTTGCTAACCTTTTCTCCTGAGATTAAGTCTACTCACACATTCTCAAATGCTAACAACATGCAATATTTCATACTAATATCATTTTTCATAGGAATCTGTTATTGAGGTTATCTGTTCATTTGCTTAATTTTTCTCAGCACTCTTTACTTTATGTAACACAACATTCTGAGTCATAAGTTAAAATTGGTTTGAATTCTGTCTTATTCACTGCTAGTTTAGTGTTTTGGTTAATTTCTCTCTTATGCCATGTAAATTTATTCAACTGTCACTTGACCTTACCAGTTTTGTTATTCTACAGTCAATTTTCATTTAATTTGCCATCTTCACCAAAAACTGTGACTAAACAGGTGAAACATTTTACTTTAATAAATTTAGTTTAATCCTTTATACAAGTGTAAGCAAACAAAGTTTGCACCTGAAGAATCTTCAGGACTGAGGCAACTCGTGGTAAAGGTGGACCAAGATCTCATCAATACTTGTCTTAGTATCTTCCATAATGCAAAGCACATCTCCTTGCAGACATGTATAATGTCCATAATGGAGAAGTCATATTTACCTATATGAGTTGACAAAAGGTGTCTCACCTTATTATTAAATTACTCTGGATTTAGAGAAAGATGTTGGAAGTTTTTTCCACTTGGTTAGACTATAATAAATTTAGTTTAATCCTTTATCCAAGTGTAAACAAACAATCTTCAGGACTGAGGCAACTCGTGGTAAAGATGGATCAAGAGGTAAACATGACTTCTCCATGGCTTCCACCTTAGTATCACCACCTCTGGGTCTGGCTCCCACTGACGAGATCTCAATAAAGGTCGAAATCTGTCTGGGTAGTGGCCCTTTACTTAATGCATAGCATTATACATGTCCGCAAGGAGATGTGCTTTGTATTATGAGAGATACTAAGACAAGTAGTGATGAGAGCTTGGTCCACCTTTACCACGAGTTGCCTCAGTCCTGAAGATACTTCAGGGACAAACTTTGTTTGCTTACACTTGGATAAAGGATTAAACTAAATTTATTATAGTCTAACCAAATGGGGAAAAAACTTCCAACAAAACATTTTACTTGTTTTATAGATACTACACTGACAACAGTTGATATTTTTATTCATGCCAAATTTGTTACAATAGCTATTCAATTGTTAATAATGAAAGAGAGAACTACAAAAAACTTATTAAAGATGAAAAGCTGAGATGAATATACACAAAAGTTGGAGGAAGATATTAATAGGCCCAAAGAATGTTATATGGATTAATGAAGAACAGAAGAAGCAATTAAGAACCAGGTTTTTTAATAAGTAGAAACCTTGTGATTATCAGAAGAGAGAAAGAGAGAGAGAGCAAGAGATTTGGATGATGGAGCAATGTTATTTTATAGATCTGTGAAATAAACTGGAATAAATAAGAGAATAGAGATAAGAGAAATAAGTGGGAAACAGGTTTCAAAGAAGTTGTAAAAGATGAGGAATGGAATTCATTATCTTCTACACAGAGATTACTATCTCAATATATAAAGGAGGCTCAAGAAGGAAGTGTAGTAAGGAAACTTGGAACACATAACAGTGAAATTCCTTTGTCATTCTTACATTTTTCTTTTTAAGAGATGAGTGCTATGAGAGATGGCTACTTCAATCATCTGGAATTTGACCTTCTGAATTATGCAGTGTAGCCACTGTAAAACATTTATATCTCCATCAATATATGCCAGATAACACTGGCTGTAGAATGCAGTCTGCAACTTTTTTTTTCATTTACAACTTTTTTATAATTCATCAAAATTTCAAGAAAAATTTGCTCAGTCCTCTTATATATTATAAACATAGCAGCATGTTAATTCTAAAAAACATGTATTTAAGAAAGAGAGCAACAATTCATAAACAATGGGGGGGGGGGGAAGAAAGAAAGTAGCCACTTAAATTTATATATATATATATATATATATATATATATATATATATATATTTTATTTTTTATTTTTTTTTTTTCCTGTGACTAACCTCAACTTTTGAGTTTTGGGGGAAATTTCAGGATTCACTTCAAATCTCTCAAGACTCAATAGGATGAAAAAAAAATACAACAGCTTTCATCATTTGATATAATGTGAAGTCAATGGTAATACCAATTTTATGGTAAACAATAACCTTTGCAAATTTTAAGGTAAAATTTGCAGAAAGACAATTTGGAAAAACTCAATATGACTTCTGAAGGTAAACTTCACAACACTAGTGAATCGATGGAGAGCACCCTGATGTGAAACAAAATTACTAATAAAGAATATAACATTTTTGATTGATAATATACAGCTGTTAAAAAAAATCAAATTATTATTAGTTAGTTATCAGAAGAAATCAATAAAGTTTTTTTTTTCTTTCTAATTAATGCAATATATCTAAACATAACATAACAGAACATAAGAAAAGATACAAACCTGTTTCAGAGTCAATAGTATAAGATACTCCCTCCCAAGGATCATATACTGGTAGTGAAGACTCTTCCTTAGAATCTTGTTTAGATTCATTAGGCACCTCCTAGTTATAACAAGTGAGGGAAAGAACTTTTTGTAATTCTGATGAATCTAACACAGTATAGAAATAAAGACAAATTTTTATTTACTTTTGAACTGGAAATAACATTAAGTATAATTATCATTTCCAATTCCAAATAACAAATATAACAAAAACAGTTACCAAGAACAGAATGATCACAACATAGTTAAATACCAAATAGGGTTCAAAGCTATTATAAGGGGAGGTATTTAACAAATAATTTCTAATAATGGTTTACCATACAATATATGTAATAATGGTTTATCATACACATTCAATAACACTGGAGAATGCACTTTTTTGTCAATTACATAAATGAAATAAGTTTTTTTTTTCTTTATTGTTTCACTAAATACATAAATCTGCTACATCTTTTGCTCCCCAAGGTGAGGAAATTTAGTCCCAACTTTTAGAGACTAGTGGGTAGCCAAACTCCACCCAGTCAATCACAAATGGCTGGCCTAAGACTACCAGTGATTTTAATTGGAATCGGAGGAGAAGAATACAGCAAACAACTGCCATCATCTAGTGGTACCAGACCCTAACACTATATATGGTGTGTGTACAGTGCAAGTACTATGGTCAATTTTCTTCAGTTTGCAAGAGATTGACTATCTTAGAAACTGGCCGAAGAAAGACTTTATTTTACTAAATCAGGTATTCAGTTAATATAAATTAATATATTTTTATATATAAAATTTTAATATTAATTTTTTAATATATAAATAGAACCTGTAAACACACTGGTGCCAAGTGTATACAAGAGTTGATATTTTTTGAAGTGCTGGAAGTTGCCGTTATTAGAGAATACTTCACAACAAAAGCTGTTTCATAGTGTTGCGACGTTTCTTATAATATTTATCTCTCTCTATTTATTGGTTGCAATACGTTTCTACTCTAATCGTTTAGATTAGCTTCTATTGTTTTATATCTTTCCTTTATCCTACCAGCTTCGCCATTTATGTTGTGACTTTTTTCTTATCCTTTGTCTTTTCTTTACTTAATTAGTTATTTACCCTTTATCTACCCTTTCTTAACTAATCCAATATTCTATCTTTCTTGAATTCAAAACTCGTCTAACACTGTACCTTACTTATACACACTTATCCCTTATAGATTAAACTCTACAATCAAATATTCTCTCATTCAGTGCTTTGCAGTCCTATTGGCCTCTCTATGTCCTAAACAAACAATCTGAAGAAGTTCACCCTATAAGTATTAACACGTTTATATTTAAGCTGCGCCAGCTAATACCTAGGTAGAAAGGATTCCTGTTCAGGGTGACCCTTTAGAGAGTTAAAGATTATTTGATCGAGCATAAATTTATCTCCCTCTCACTTGTCCTTTTCTTTCTTACAGTTGCGGCTTACTTATTGCAGTAGTATTCATGGGTTTATCCCGCTTGGTTCGTTGTTATTTTTACGAGCGATAGTTTTGAATTCATATAGTATAGGCAGATCAGGCAAGTACATGAATGAAACAATTTAATGAGCTTTAAGGTGATACACTATAATACATTTCAAAACAGGATAATATGGATGCACTCAACTCAGATCAAAAGCTCTAATTAACTTGTACTTATCACACATACTAAATCTTAATAACCTTAAATACAATCATAAAATACAATTCATAGATTATCATTAAGCCATTTGGATACACGTGGCTATCAGTGAACACATCAGCACAATTACACTTTTAGTTTAACATGATCTTGTATCTATTCGGCCTCTTGGGCAAACAATTCTTAACACTGTCTCGGACATGTATCTAGTTGTAGGCTACTCTTACAGTTCGTTAAGTTCAGTCCAATTTAAACGTTCACACAGGAAATTCACTCTCTTCTTACAACTGGAATTAGTATTTCAAAAATCTACATTACCATTTCTGTCCTTGAACTCTTAAAATTTGTTCCCGCCTTGTCTAATCATCAAGGCCTTCAAATGTAATCGCTTTGGAGGATATCTTCCATAGATCTGTGCGAGTAGAATCTCCGAGGGAAACATTGGAGGTGGCACAGTAACTTCGCCTTGAATGGATGGCTCAATTTAGTCCCTCCGTCGTACGACAACATCACAGCTATCCTAGAACACAGACATAGCTTGGCCCAATACGAACGCTACGACGGACAAACTAAGTGCCTTCCACGACTGGCCAGGGACTTCCCTCCTACGACGAGCAGGACCACACCGAGAGATCAGGAATCCAGAAAAAAAAGAGATCTCGAATCTTCATGCTAGGCCTTTTTGTTTCATTTTCTCCTCTCGTTAAATCTCGATATTTGCAACACGCGCCAACTCGGTCACGTGTGTCCACATCAATCTTATTAGCTCCCTCTATTATTTTTCGCACGTGTGTCTGCCTCCTATTCCTGGAATACGCTTAGGTTTCCCTTTCCAATACTTTCATAATGCAGGTCGGTAAAAGTGACTTTTGAACCCTGACTCACAGGCTTTACTATTTCAGTGCAAGAGGCTGGTTTTCCAAACGGATTTTGCCAGCTTACATGGATTTCTATTATCAGGCCCACACTTAATACAGATTATATTTAAACACTTTATACAATTTATACAATTCCTTAAACTTTATCTTGACTTGCGTTTACAAACATTTTATTTTTTCTATTGCCAACGTTCGATGTTCTCTGCCTGAGTAGAATTAATGTTGTGACCTGAATATTTTAATATAAACCTTTTTAATGCTTATTCAGGACACAACAATAGAATAGGGCTATTTGGACTGAAAGAGGAGAAGAAGGTTCAGAATGTTAAATTTGGACTACTATAAATGGATGTTGGGAAGCTGTTGACATATTATTCAAGCTTTACAAAAAGTGGAAGAATAATGGATATGTTCAGTGTGCAGAAGTGCTCTACAGAAATATTTATAGAAGACACATACAGGACAGACCATCTTCCTCCTCTGTGCATCATCAAGAATTTTTAGAAAGTTCCATGGTTCACCACTCCAAAGATGAAAACAGCATTCTAAGGCTTTATAAACTGAGACTTGTAGCAGCTGGTTCAGTGAAAAGCAGCATCTTGATCAGCAAAGGATGCAAAGTTTTTCAAAGATGAGGAAGCAATTATGTGAAGAGAGATTTGATCCTATCTGGTGATTTGTGTATTATCAAGGGTAAGAAAAGGCATATTACGATCCTTTTTTGAGAGTGAAAAAAGCAGGACAGTTTAATAGCCTTGAAAATAACTAGGTTATCCTCACCCAATTGAAGACTATCATGAAAGTCATTGTTTAAGGTACTGAAATAGAAACTATGAATTGGGTTAGTCACTGAGAAAAGGCCATTTATATCATCATCAAATTCCTGCCATGTACCATCAACGGGTGTACAGGATATGATAGTAGTACATGAAAAAAATTACATCATTACTAACTTCCTATCTACAATTTTCCTCCAAATCAGTCTGTTACTTGTCAAGACTCCAACATTATCAGATCTTATATTTCTATCGTCTAAGACACTTTGTACCATATCAATCCACCTATATCTTGGTCTTCCTCTGGGTCGTTTTGCTGCCAACCTGGCAGAGAACACTTGTTTTGCTAATCTTTCTTTGCCCATTCTGTTTAAGTGACCATACCACCTGAGATTAGCTCTGCTAACGCATTCCTGGATGCTGACAATGTCAAGTTCTTTCCTAATATCCTCGTTTTTAATATGATATTGCCACTGATGCCATCTGTTCATGCCTATAATCTTTCTCAGGACTCTCATATCTGCGGTCTCTAGTCTTTGGTCAAGTGTTTTACTTCTGACCCAGCTCTCAGATCCATAAGTTAAAACTGGTTTGAACACTCTTGTATACAGCTAATTTAGTGTTCCAACTAATTTCTCTCTTATTCCATATGAATTTATTCAATTGACTTCCCACCATACCAGCTTTGCTGATTCTATTGTCTATTTCTATATTTAATTTACCATCTTCACTAAAAATTGTGCCTAAGTAGCTGAAATGTTTTACTTGTTCCACAGGTTCTCCATTCACAACACAGTTGACATTTTCAATGATTCTGCCTATTTTCATTGTCTTTGTCTTTTTATTGCTGACCTTCATACCATATCCATTACACTTGTAATAGATATGGTATGAAGAACTGGCCATTTATATATATAAGAGAAAGGGGATAGATGGCATAGAACAGAGCTCCACGACCTTCCTGTATTGGTGGGAGAAGTCTGAAGAGAGAAAGGACTATAAACTTCAGTTCTTCAAGAATAGCAACAGGTTATTTTGCTCTTGACCCCAGCCCACCCACCCACCCACCCACCCACCCACACACACACACACACACTACATTTATTTGTTTGCTACAGACCTTGTGATCTCTTGTGTGTGGGAGTGATACACACAAGAGGAGGGAGGGTTCTGGAAAGTTCTGATAAAACACACAGAACAAAAATGACATTAAAGCAATTGATATAACCACAAGAAAGAACACAAGTAGCCTTCATAACTCTGCTACTAGTATGTTCTTTCTTGTGGTTATATCAGTTACTTTAATATCATTTTGTTCTAGGCGTTTATCAGAACTTTCCAGACTTCTCCCTCATATATATATATCAGTAGTAATTCCAAAAAACAGATTTTATCTGTTTTTTGGAATTGTTTAAACAGATAAAATGTTTAAACAGATTTTATCATACAGATCTGAAAGTTGGGTTAGAAATAAAGCAATTGTCCAAAGACTAGAGATCACAGATATGAGTTCTGAGGTAAATAAATTAGGAAAGTCAGAGCCATCAATGGAAAAATCATTTGAAAAATCATGATATCATAAGGGAGTTTAACATTATTAGCATTCAAGAATATCTGAATAGAGATAATCTAATGTGATATGTTCAGTTAAACAAAATGGGAGTGGAAAGGATAGCAAAACAGGTGTGTAATGTCAAGGTACTGGGAAGAGCAAGATCTAATTGATTGATACTGTGATGTAGTATAGTACCTGAGAAGATTAAAATGCAAGATTTGACAAAAGTAATGACATGACAAATAACGTATTAATTTGGAAGAAAACTTTTTAAAGGAAGTTAGCAGTATGCAAACTTAATTATGAGTACTATTACAGGTTATAATGTCAGGAAATGATAGTGATGAAGCTCTTAGCATAAAACACTAGTGGTTCACACTTCTTTCTAAATACGAACATGCTTGACAACAAATTTCAGTCTTGCAGTGAAGATTCCAAAATTTCTTACTGCTTCAAAATGATTCAGATTATATATCAAGTCATTAATTTCACTGTTGCCATGTAGTCTTGGATAATTGTAATATGGTGCAGAGATGTTGTTAGATCTTTTATACAATGCATGCTTGCTTCTTCACTATCAAGTAAAGTAACTTCCTTGCATCGAGATAACGAACCAGAAGGAAAAATTGTTTGTTTTGGTGCAGCACTATCTTTATTGGAAACAGGATATCTGGATAGCATCATCATCAAATTTGTGATATGCACCCTCAGGGAGCATGCAGGATATTACAATAGTACTACATGAAAAAGTTACATCATTACTAACTTCCAATTGACAATTTTCCTCCAAATTAATCTATTACCTGTCAAGACTACAACATTATCAGATCTTATATTTCTGTCTTCTAAGGCAACTTTTACTGCATCAATCCACCTACATCTTGGACTTTCTCTGAATATTTTTCCTGCCAACCTGGCAAAGAACACTTGTTTTGCTATCCTTCCTCTTCCATTCTGTTTAAGTGATCATACCACCTGAGATTGGCTATACTAATACATTCCTGAATGGTGACAATGGCAAGTTCTTTCCTTCATTTTTAATATACTACTGTCATTGATGCCATATGTTCACACACCTTTCTCAGAACTCTGGTATCTGTGGTCTCTAGTCTTTGATCAAGTGTTTTATTTCTAAACCAGATCTCAGATCCAAAAGTTAAAATTGGTTTGAACACCATCTTGTATACAGCTAATATAAATGAATCAATTGACATCCTACCATATGAGCTTTACTAATTCTGTTGCTTATTTCCATAATTAATTTGCCATCTTCACTAAAAATTGTACCTAAATACATGAAATGTTTTACTTGCTCTATAGGTTAATGTTTCTGCCTACTTTCAACCTGTCTTTTTATTGTTGATTTTTGTACCAAATTTATTACAACGGTTATGCAATTTAGGCTGGAAATCTTGCAGACTTGCACTGGATTTATTTAGATTTATTTAATACATCTGCATAAATTAAAGAGCTCAGATTAACATCAACAATTTTGATATCACATTTAGTACTATTTTCCTTCATAATATGATCCATATAGATAATGAATGACAGTGGAGATAATGTATGTTACACACACACACCTGATTTTACATCAAACCGTCTTCCTGTACCTCCTTCAATTCTAATTGCTGACTTACAGCTCAAATAGTCAATGTACTGCTTGACATAATGACCCTTTTACACCATATAACTGCAGCATGTTGAAGGGTTTTCTTCTCTATACTTTGTCATATGCCTTTTCCAGACCTATGAAACTTAAATACAAATTCTTGTTATATTCCCAAGATTAACTATTTGCCTTAAAGTTGAAAATCTCAGCCTGACAACCTCAGTCTGGCCTTAATCCAGCTTGTTCTTCACCAAGTTTCCCTTCCACAATTTTTTTAGTCATTCCTCAAGTATACTTTATTCATCTTACTAGGAACATTCAGTAGGGAAATACTTCTGTAATTCTCACATTCAGTTTTATTTCGCTTTTCAGAGGGCCTCTGACCAGACCTTCTGAATTATGCAGTGCAGCCGCTGTAAAACTTTTATACCTCCATATTTGAGCATTTCTGGTTGAATATCATCTGCTCCAGGCTGCCCTTCCATATTTCATGTTTTTGATGGCTTTTTCTATCTTTGCTAAGTTCTTTAACTCTATTTAACTAAATAAGTATCTATTTAAACAAATTTCAAGTATGGATATATATTCCTAATTGCATTTCTGTTGAGTGTTTTCTACCATTGCTGACACTGTTTATTTCATTTGGAAATCTTTCAAAGTGATTACTTCAGAGATCTAGAATTTCTTTATCTTTGGTTTTCACGTCACCTTTATCATCTATGATTCCTTTTATGGTCCTCTTTCCTCCATTTCTAAGCATTTTCAATAGCCACCAGAATATTTTGCCACCTTCCTGATATTTATTTTCTATGTTCTTACTAAAGTCTTCCCATGACTTTTGTTTAGCTAGTTCTACACAGTGTTTTGTTTTCTTACATTTTTCTCTATATCCTCTAAGAGCACAAGTTAACTTACTTGCCAGGAACTTTCAATACACTTTCTTCTTATACTTAACTGCCTTGACTTAATCAACCATGGAGTTCTGATTTTTTTAATCCTTGCAGACTTCACCACATGCCTCTCTGGCTGAATCAATCAATGTTTTCTTCAGGGTTTGCAACTAAATCTCCAAGTTTTGGTTCTTGTTTTCGGACACTCATTTCTTTCTTGAATAATGTTTATGTACTTTAGTCTACAGTTCACCTATGAATGCTGATCAACTTTGATTCATTTTAAAACTTTCGTACATGTTCTTCTTTTCAATATGAAATTCAATTTTATCCCGTTCAAGACTAAATAGTGATTACTTCCAATTTCAAACCCTCTGTATACTTGTGTTGTGAACAGTGGTAAAACAGGAGGTACGAAATTGTCAAAGATGTATAACTGGAAGATTTCTATGTAACCTTTTAAGGAATGTGGAGAACTGAGAGGCTTTTAATCTAATGTCACCTTCTCATACTGAACCCTGTTAGTTAACTACCTGGATACTGAATGAATTTTGGATTTAGCTGAATAAATTGTACTGGCTTAAACCATAATGCAAAATGATGGTGTACAACATGACTCAATAATATATCTGGATATTGTATTTTATTTCTGCTTTGCCTCATAAAACCTTCACTACACATGAAACAGCAATCTTAAAGGTGACTAGTTGGTTTATACCAAATCATGAGAATAACAAACAGCATATTCTTCTTTCTTTTTATACGTTCCATCAATCTTATCTAGCACGTTATGCAGCATACACACAGTATCCAAATTTTATCTCAATTTCCACAAAATGATGATCAAAATAAAAATATTGGCTCCTTTCACCACCTATGTTATCTATTTGTACAAGGATAGAAAAATTCAAATTTCATTGTGGAGGAAAGAAGTTAAAGAGATAGTCTTGAAGAAGAAAGCATATTGAAAGTAGCAAGTAAGTGAGCATATGACCTGAGAGAATACAGAGAAAAATGGAAGAGTTATGCATATACATAGCTAAACAAAAGTTTGTAGGAAGACTTAGGTAAGAAAATACAGAAGAAATGCATCAAGAAGGTGGCAAAACATTTTAGAGGATATTGAAAGATGTTTAGGAGCTATTGCAGGAAAGACTTTTTTACAGAGTACTATAAAAGTTAAAAGTACTATAAAATATTATTATTATTATTATTATGTAACACCTCCAGGGAGTCCAAAGACTCATCAAGGGAGGGCACCTAACTCCACCAACCACAACTACCTTCATCATCTACACCAACACCATCTACCGCCAACAACCACCACTAGTATTTTTACAAATGATCACAAACATCCATGCCCATGGTGGGATTCGAACCCGCAGCCTTTTGGCTTGAGAGCGGATACTAACCACTCGGCCAACCAGGCCGGCATATACAGATGATAAGTGATAAAAAACTGAAGAGAAAGATATTTTGGAAGTCCGAAGTAATTACCTCGAAAGATTATAAAATGGGATAAGCAGTGACCAAACTATGATAGAAAATATTCCAAGGTGAATTCAATCAAAAGTACATATCAAATTTTTGATTGAAAAGGTCAGCAGAAAAGTGAAATGTGGAAAGGCAGCTGGAGCAGATAATATTCAACCAAAAATAATCAGATGTGAAAGTATAAAAGTTGTTTTTTTATACTGAGTGATCATAGTTCCCCATCTCTGAGAAACAATCGGTTTCTCAGCTGTTTGTAGATCTGAAAACACAAGGCACCATGAGAAAACTTTTCAAAATGCTACAATTATATGGGGTCAATAAGACAGTATACAAAGCAATATACACAGTGTAATAGCTGAATTTAGTAGTTAGAATTAAAGGATATCTGAGGTAATATCAGATATAAGATAAGGATGTGCATTATCTCCTCTCTTATCCATCACCTCTACATATCACATTATGAAGAAAAGTAGCATTAAACCAAAATTGGAGATATCAAACTTAGATGTTTGCTTTATGCAGATCATGCTATACTCCTAAACAAACTGAGTGCAAGAATCCAGGTTTCAGTAACTAAAGTGAATAACTGCTGTAACAAATTTAGCAAGAAAATCAGAAATAAAAAGGATATGAGAGAAAAATCGGACAAGTAAACATGGCATCGATAGCAGAATATTAAAAATGAAGATATCAGGAAAGAAATTTACCTTGTTAGCATTCAGGAATGTGTGGACAGAGCCAATCTAAGGTGGCACAATCACTTAAAATAGAATGGGAGAGGAAAGTTTAGTAACACAAAGATGCAAAGAAACGGCTCCAGTGAAACCAATGTCTAGGTGCCACAATATTAGTCTATGAAGACAGAAAAACAATTATGAAAGAAATATTATAATATAAGAAACTGGAAGATAAGAGTTAAATATTTATGAGTCATCCAGAGAAAAAGATCAACAGCTTAAGTGCAAGAAGAGATAAAAGAGAACATGTGGATGAGATGTGTAAATGGCAGATGGAGCAAAAGCTTATAAGGATAATAAAGTATGATATTACAAGACAAGAATCAGGAAAAATAATAAGAAAAGAAAGTCCAATAAGAAATAATTATGGCATAATATTAAAGAATTAGAAAGAAACAAGATAGAATATGTTAAAGAATTATTACATAGAGAAATTAATATAAACTTTAATGAATCAAAAATACCAAATGCAGAAAGAGAAAATCTATAAAATAATCATGAAAGAGATAAATAAAAGAAAAATACAACAAACAGCCAAAAAAAAAAAAAAAAAAATTAAAAAAAACAAAGCAGCAGAAATGAAGGTATAAAAATAATTGAAGAAATAGCAAGGAATAATTTTTGTTAAGTGTCAGAGGCAAAATATTCACAGGAATCATATTATAGAGAATGAATCAAGAAATTTATAAAATAAAATGAGAAAAGCAAGCAAAATTTAGAACAAACAGATCATAAATATATCAGAGAATGACTAAGAATAATTATTGAACACTACAGATTGACAACTCATTTATATATGATGTTTACAGACAGAAAAAGTGTGTGTGTGTGTGTGAGAGAGAGAGAGAATTATTTTCAGAACCCAGATGAGAAATCATTTTTCAACCATCTAATTATGAACTGTTATCTATCCTTGAAACTGAATTTGTATATGGATATTTAAATGTACTTTATTAATGAGTGTAAAGAAATTACTTTTTGTTGTTGTTTAGCAGGAGCAAGCTACAAACTAAATAATCTGATTTCATTTTTATTTTACTATCATTACTTTATTTTTCCAAGCTACTAAGGGTCTGAGATGTAGGGTGGTGGCCAACACTAGGCAACAAAAATTATCTACCACCTAAAGATGTTCACAAAAATCCATTCTACAGTGGGATATTTCAAATCCCACTGTAGAATGCAGTGTGATAGCATCTCTACTCTCCAACCAGTTGGCTGGAGAGTAGAGATGCTATCCACTGGACCAACCATTATAGCAAAAAGAATGATGAAATTAATTAATACATAACTGTTAATTATGCTACAATTGCCATAAGCAATTGTAAAATGAGCATCACATACCAGTGCTGGTTTTGCTTTTGATCTTGCAGCTTAGTTCCATCTATTTTTTTTTTCCCTCCCCATCCTGGCAGCTGATCAATGCACTCTTCTAATCTAGCTCTAGCCAGAAGCAGATGAAATGTTATGTAACTTGCTATATATAATTACACAGTATATTTACCCAGCATATAATTATACAGTATATTTAAAAAAAAGACAAACTTCTATAACAACATACTTTTTCATTTTCTATAAATGTCTTCTCCTTAAGCTTTTCACTTCCCGAAACAGATTTAATTTCTTCATCTTCATAAGTAGACTTATTATCATAGAAATCCCTTGCAATACCAAGATCAATGTCTTGTTTCCACAAAATCTCTATAAGATTCATGTCCTACAAAAAAACAGTAAGAATATAATATGTGGAAGAATATAACAATAGCTTTAAAGATAATAAGCCGAAAGGCTATTTTACCGGTGAATTTGTTAATTAAGAGGGAGATGTTAAATCCCATTTTATTTTATAACCGGGAACGAAACTCAGGTCGAAATTCATCGACATCCGTAGAGTTTCAATGCCGAAAAAACTATCGGCGGAACCAAGTGAAAATGTTCACTTGGTTCCGCCGATAGTTTTTACAACACTAGGGCAACTCCATGCAAAGGTGGAGCAAGCTCCCTCACTAACTTTAATATTCTTTCATAATGTAAAACTCAGCTCCTAAGAGATGTAAATATATTGTTTTACATTATGAGAATAGGTCATTACCCAGACAGGTTTCAACCTTTTTTGAGGTCTCATCAGTGAGTAGGTAGACCTGGAATATCAAGGTTTTAAGTGAACAGAAACTTACATGCCTCTGCTATTGAATTGTCGAAGTGGTGTACTATATAATGTTTAAATATTGTTAACTACAAAGATAATAAGCCAAAAGGCTATTTTACCAGCGAATTTGTTAATTAAGAGGGAGATGTTAAATCCCATTTTATTTTATAACCTGGTTATAAAATAAAATGGGATTTAACATCTCCCTCTTAAATAACAATAGCTTATTTAAGGTTATCTAATCAAAATGCAATTCATATAGTGAAATACAATAAATGTATTAATTATATAATACTGTATAATCAAATCACCAGAGACATGCATGAATTTTATACCATTCTTATGTCCTCCCAAAAACTTGGGATTTTCATGCCCCTTCTCACTGATGTTGAAACAATGATTTTTAAAATTTTTTCACTTACCTGATTAACTTACCCATCTTTCTTTACTTGTATAGAAAAATCTATGATAATTCACACCTAAAAGATGTTTATGTTATTTTTTTTTTCTCAGACAAGAGACAAATGCATGATACTTATAAGCTTGACCCATGAAGAGGTGCTGCTGTCTTTGTCCAGAAGCATTATGTTTTATTATTATTATAAAGATATGAGCAGGAAAATAGACCTGAAGAGTATGATAAATTGTAAAGATGATACCGGATGGGTGTTAAACTTGTCTGCTGTTCAAAGAGCATTCAAGCTTTTTTTTTAGCATTATTATTATTATATTATTATTATCAGAGACCTCCAGGGAGGCTATGAATCACCCTAAAGCAGATGTCATACCTTCCCTTAAATTCATTCACACTAGATAGCACTCACTACCCCGAAAGGCAAAACATTCCACTCACTGATTGCTCAGTGAGAGAAAAAAAAAACTAGCTCTTACCCCTTTCTTGATGGCAAACAAACTTAACTTCCATGGATGTCCACATGTTCTCTCCCCACCTTTCATATAACAAAAAATTTCATCAGATAATATCCTATAACACCCATTCAGAAGTTTAAAGACCTCTATCATATCACCAGTCTTTCTCCTGTTAACCAGAGTCTGCAATCCATATACTCACAATCTGTCCTCATAATCTAAATCCCATAATCTGGATATAATTTTTGTGATTCCTCTTTGCATCCTTTCCACAGCTTTTTTTTCCCATTGAAATCTCAGCAGACCAAATATGCACACAATAATCCAGGTGTGGTCTTATCAAGGCCTTATAAAGAGATAAAATGACTTTCTTATCTTTACATGTCAAGGTTTGCTTCAACATCACAATTATCATTTGAATTGTATTTGTAACTTTTGTATGTGATTTTTAAACTTCAAATTCCTATCCACCATTACACCAACATCCCTAGCCTCATCAGTTTCTTGTAGCATAACCCCACTAATATAATATGCAGCTGGAAATCTCATCATGCCAAAGTGCATAACTTTGGCATGACCTTACTAACATTAAAACTGGCAGCCATTTTCGTTTGCCCAAATTTCCAGCCTATTCAAATCATTTTGTAAATGCTTGATATCAGCAGTATCCCTGATTGCCCTGCTTATCTTTGCATCATCAGCAAACAATTGCACCTCTCCTATTAGACTCTTCCTAGTGTCATTGAAGTACAGATTGAATAACAACGGCCCAAGGACTGAATCCTGCAGTACACTACTGGCCACCTTAAATCTGGCAGATTCCCACCTACCATATAGTACTTTCTGTTATCTTTCTGTCAACCATCCCCTGATCCAAGTCAAGATTTTATATTCCAATCCCATATTCTCCAGTTTATGCAACAGCCTTTGGTTTGGTATCCTATCAAATGCATTAGCAAAATCCAATACTATCATAGTGTATTCATTCCCTTTATCCAACTCAGCCATAACATTGTTATAAAATATGAGCAAATTGCTAAAACATGACCTGCCTTCAACAAACCCATGCTACTCCTTGCAGAGTATAGCTTGTTTAATGAGTCATTTCTGTATGCAAGTTCTTACCAACTTCTCTAAAATATTCACTACTACTACACCAGAGATACTGATAGGTCAGTAGCTAGAAACATCAGTTTTTGCACCACCCTTGTACAATGGAACTATCATACATTTCTTCCATTTCTGAGCTGAAACTCAAGTAATATAAACATGTTAAAGACCTATCCAATTCTGCTGAACATTTCTTTAGCAAACGTGCTGATATTCCTTTAACTCTTCATTCAATACAGCAGTAGCACTATGTTATGTACACTGGCTGATATTTAAAGTGAGCACTCAATAACTGAACAGTCTCATTAGCTTCTGACACTAGAGTATCATCTGCATTCAGTAAAGTTATTCTTCTACATTCATTCCTTCTTTTGCTTGCAGCATAACAATAAAATTATTCTGGATTGCCTTTAGCCTGCATAGTCAATTTCTTTTCACACTCTCATTTAGCTTTCTGCACAATACTTATTACTTTTCTGATGTGTGTCTTATATATTTCACAACTCCTCTCATTCTTATTCTCAGGGCCGGCAGAAGCGGGCATGCAGGTGCCTGCAGGTGCCGCTACGATCGGGGCGCCGCTGCCAGGGAGCAGTTCATAAGTCAATTTTTAAGAAACAAAATTTTTAACATAAAAACAAAAAATTCTTAGAATGATCAATATTAAAATAAATAAGGCCGGATACACAGAATAAAAATTTTAAAAAAAATGTATATTACTGCCTCTTTGATCAGCCAGCTGTTTACAATTTGCAGCTAGAGCAGGCTTGACTGCAGAATGTTGTGTCTACTGCAATCTATCTAAAGTGAAATGATGAATGGTTTTTATGCGCAGAAACAAATTTTCATACAAAACATTTGTTTCTAGTTAACCAGTCATATGGTACGCATCTCAGTAGGCTACTGACAGTAGCACAGTGCCGACTATTATTTCGTCCCTGTGTCATGTTGTGTAATAATTTATTGTGGGTATAAAATAGAAATGGAATCAAAAATTTAAAAAAAGTTATTCGGTGCACAAAATAGTAAGCATCATCATGCTGCGAAAGAAGCAGATATTAGGAAACAAACTGGAGCTCTTAATAAATTTGTTAAGATATTAAAATATTCTGATGCAGATTGTAACCAACTCAATACATCAGAAATCAGAGTTGAAGAACCATGCACATCATCCAGTTTGCATGAAAGTACTATTGCAACTATTAAACAAGATAATTGAACATGATTTAAGTGAAAAATAGTTAGGATTTAGTCAACTGCAACAAGATTTAGTTGTAGATGACCAAGAAACTAACACATTACTAGTCTCTGTAAATTTAGAAGATCCAGGTGAATGGGGAAATACTGATGAAAAATTACGAGCTATTTTAATTGAAATGGGGCCTGTTCAAAAGAAAAATATAATATATCCCAGAGATACATATGGTCATAAATTTGGCGACACGTATTATAATAGAAAACTGGAAAATGAAAGCTCGTGCCAAGAACATGGCTCGTTTATTCCGAAACTTTAAATTCTGTTTTTTGCTTTTGTTGCAAACTTGTCGCACCTACTAAATCAACTGAATCACCTACTGAGTCTTGTAGAGGTTATAACGATTGGAGAAATGTAAGTACAACTTTACATAGACGTGAGACTAGTTTAACTCACATGAAAAATTTCTTTAAATGGAAGGAACTTGATAAAAATTGAAAAAAACAAAACTACTATTGATTTCCAGACTCAAAGCATGTATGAAATGGAAAAGAAACATTGGACGAGTGTTTAAGAATGCTTGATTGAAATTATAAAATTTCTTGGTAGCCAAAATTTAGCTTTTCACGGATCATCTGATAAATTATATGAAAGGACTAGCGGTAATGTTTTAAAATTAGTCGAACTGTTTGCTATGCTTCATCCCATTATGGAAACTCATGTTGAAAGGGCCCTACAACGAATACAACAGTTTACACTATTTGAGTAAAGACGGTCAAAATGAAATATTGGAAACTTTAAGTAACACAATCAAGGATACAATTTTATTATAAATTCGAAAATCTAAATATTATTCCATAATTTTAGACTGCACACCTGATGCAAGTAAAACAGAATAAATAACCATTATTATTCGCTTTGTTTCTTGTGACAATGGAATTGTCATGATCAGGAAAATGTTTTAGGTTTTGCAGATATATCAGATTCGAACAGACGTGGTTTATGTGCAACAATAATGGAACAACTGGAAAAATGGAACATTCCCATTGAAGACATGCGAGGTCAAGGGTATGAAAATGGGGCAAATATGAAAGGGGAAAAATATGAGCTCCAAAATTTGCTTTTGAACAAAAATCCTCAAGCGTGTTACGTGCCATGTGCTGCTCATACTCTAAATTTAAACATTAACGATGCAGCCAAAGTGAATGCAGACACAATTAGTTTCTTTGCAATTATTCAAGAAATATAAAATTTCTTTTCATGCTCTTACAAACGTTGGGCAATCCTTTTAAAGTTCGTAAAAAAACTAACATTGAAACAGCCATCAGAAACACAATGGGAAAGTAAAATTAATCCAATCTGCCCTCAACGATATCAGTTAGAAGAAATTTATGATGCACTTTTTGAAATTTTAAATAATGAAAATTTTAATAAAGAAACTCAGCATGAAGCACAAACATTATGTGCTAAAATAAAGGACTACAAATTTATTTGCTCTCTTATAACTTGGCATGATTTACTCAACAGAATAAACCCTGTGAATAAAATGCTTCAAGACAAAAAATATGAACGTTACACTTGCTTTAGTATCTATCGAAAACTTAAAAATATTCTTACAAGAGTATCGATCAGATACAAATTTTAAAGAAGTTCTAAAAACGGCAAAAGAACTGAGTGAAGAGGTGGATGGAGAACAAGAATTTAAAACTGGTACGGAAGTTCGACAATGAAAGAAGACACGACAATTTGACTACAAACATCATGACGAAATGCCACAATCGCCAGAAGATAAATTTAGAGTGAATGTGTTTTATACACTTATAGACGTTGCAATGTGTTCGTTAACAGAACATTTTGAACAACTAAAAACATATGATAATTTCAATTTCTTGTATAGATTATTACTACAAATTAATAATGAAGATTTACAAAAAAATTGTGACGATTTAGAGATTCTCTTGAAGGACTGCGACAATAAAGACGTAAATGCAATAGAACTATATGACGAGTTATGTGCTTTCCACGATATTTTTCAGAAGGATAATTTAAATATTCAAAAGCCCTTTCGATATTCTTAATTTTATTGTGTCCAATAATTTATCTTTCCCTAACTTTTCAATTGCTTTAAGAATACTATTAACCTTACCTGTTAGTGTAGCGAGCAGTGAATGTTCCTTTTCCAAGTTGAAATTGATTAAAACCTACTTAAGAACAAGTATGTCACAAAAAAGGCTTGTTAGTTTGGCGTTAATAGCTATTGAAATAATATATGTGCGGAATTAAACGTTAAGACCATTATTTCTAATTTTGTGAATATAAAATCAAAAACCTTGAAATTTTAATTAAAAAAAATTTAAAGTATATTTATGTAATTTAATTTATTTTCTGTAAATATGTCATTTTTTGAATACTTATATCAAATGTTCTAATTATTTCTGAATTATTTCTTATTTTCTCATCTATTTTGAGTTTCTTTTATTTTTCTAAAAGATAGTTCCACTTATAAAAATTATTAAAACATTTTTACAAGTTACTAAGAATTTAGTAACTTGTAAAATGCAAGAATTTTTTAAACTTTAGTTCAAATAAATTTTAACTTTAATTAAAATTCATTTTAATTTTATTAGCGATTCGGATCAGTGAGAAGGCTATAATCCCTGTATCATCATATTCAATGATTAAAGTGAAGTGGCGTTATCAAAATTTGCTTTAACTTTTGAGAATTTTTTGAATATTCTGGTTTTTAACGATTATCCTGCCTAGCCAACACCCCCGGTTCGCTACATTTAGCGAACCAACATGTGGCTGTTCTGTCAAAATTTATTTAAGAAATTTCAAATAATTAAAATTTTTATTATCGTAAAAGAACCACACTCTCCCGGATCGTTACAGGGGCGCTTAGATAGAAATTGCATGCAGGCGTCAAAGACCCTAGCACCGGCTCTGCTTATTCTCACAATATTCTTTCCAGATCAACATCTTCTTCTTCTTCTTGTATATCTGTTGCTTAATATGGCTGTACATCCATTTCACTCCCAACCTATTTATTTTTTGAACACTAGGGATGCAATCAGTTACCCCCCCCCATTTAAGCACTTTTTCAAAGATTCCCATGCATTGCTGATATTTTTCCCATTCAGTAACTGATACCATGGGACCAAAGATAATATTCTTTTAAGTTGATCATAATTTCCAGCTTTGTGGTTCAGCATGAAACCTGTTCTAATGGGAACATCAATATAATTGAATACTTCCCAAAAAAGCACGGCATGATCACTGTCACCAACTGGTGGTAAAATAGTCATATTCTTAACAGAGACCCTTTCTGACACTATGAACAAATCTAACACTCTTTAACCTTGAGTTGCTTTTCCACATGCTGCTTGAGAAAGTTGTCATGCAACAATTCAATAAATTCCTCTTCATTCTTATCATGAGATTTCTCTTGTACCCAATCAAATGTTTGGATAATTAAAGTCACCCATAAGGCTAAATTGGCAATCCATTTCTTTGTCCCTTGTAACTAAGCCTCCATGTCTGTAGCAACACCCCATAATATATTTCATTTTGTTAGCCTCTACTTCAACACCAAATAGCCTCATAAACTCAGCACTAAAACCAACCAATAAACTCAGCACTAAATGAGACATTGTTTTCTTGTGTTTCTACCCTAACTGAACTTAAGTCATCTGATATCATTAGTGGTACTCACCCTCCTCTCCTATTATGGTCATTTACTAGGGATAACAAGCACAATTTCTTCTCTTCCATGCTTTCACCCCTCTCTCACATTCATATATTTGCATAACTGGTAATTAGCTTACGGAATTAACAACGCATATGAAGGATATTAATTAAAGGCAACTTTAATGAATGACTTCTATATTTCGGCAACGTCACGTTGCCATCGTCAAGAACATAAGAATATGGTATGTGCGTGCAGGACCTAACAAAAGCAAATGAGGAAGAAGACAAGAAACTAATATTGTTCCTAAAGTCCTAATGGTGCCCTCTGGTGGGCTAATTTTGTTGTCTTGGCCATTGGGCTGAAGTTCTCATAATGTAAGTCTCCCAAATTACATTATGAGAACACCCAAATTTGTTGTGGTTTGGAACGGTTTTTAGAGCTGCTGATGATTCCTTCCTTGAATAATCTTTCATACTTAAACTTGCTGCAGTGTATTATTTTAGTTTTCTTCCAACGAATTCTATGGTGGGTGTCTAAGGCATGGTCTGCCAGCCCAGAGTGGCTGCACTGGTGAAACCGGATGTAGTCTTTGTGTTCTGAAATCCTGATATTTGCTGTCCTGCCTGTTTGGCCAAAGTAGGACAATTTGCAGCTGCAAGGGACCTGGTATACACCAGGTAGGTCTAGGGGAAGTGGTTGGTCTTTGGTAGAGCGGATAAGAGGTGCCCTGGATGTAGGGGATGGTGATAGATTTGGTGTAATCTTTATTGTGGAGGGGGGGTTGTGGTTTACTGGTTTTAGTATTTTTTTGGGGTTATAGCCATTGGCTAAGAAAGTGTTGAGGACGTAGTTTAGTTCAGTGGTTAGGGCCTTGTCATCTGAGCAGATTAATTTTGCCCTGTTATATAGTGTTTTTATAACCCTGTATTGTTGTGGGGGGGATTGCTGGTGAATGTATCTGGGGTCTACTAAAGGTTTGCAAATCTTTCATGGGTGGGAGCAACATTAAAAAAAAAAGCTCTCTAGTAGTGTTCCACCGACAAAGGAAGCCTGAATGAAAGTTGCATCTTGAGGTCTTATCTATTCAATGCCACTGTATCAATGTTAATTTTGATCTCCCTCAGTAAGATCAAAATTCTGAATAACACTATCAAAAATTTTCTTGAGAGAAAGTTGAAGCTGGTGACAAATTAAACTGATCAGGAATATGTTAGCTATATCTTTCAACAGTTTTACTCATTTGTATCATAACGATGGAGTGACAAGATGAGAATCATCAACTCATATTCCTCGATATTCACAAGGCTGAGGACTCGTAACTTTGTTTCACAATTCTCCTCCTCAATGTATCTGTAATGAATATCTCTTTAATCACAGTCTGGGAATTTTGTTCCTTATAATTTGGTCTATCCATCTTAGTTTAGTTCATCCTCTTCTTTTATCTTTCCAATTTACCATACCTAGTAATTAATTGCAATTGCATCCATCTTTAATGTAAGTCATCATGGGAAACCAGTTTGTGCAGCAGCTGATAAAAGGCAAAAAGTAGTAACTTCACTAAGAGATGGGAGGATAACCAGAAATAGCAGTCCTAGCAAAAAAAAAAAATAATAATAATTCTACTCAACATTAAGAATGACGTTTCAACATTTAATTTGAAAAACACAAATGTAAAAAAGGGGCACCAGAAATCCTACAGGAGGAAGTTAAGTAAAGTGTTAAAAACATGCATAATGGAAAAGCTGCTGGTGAAGATGAAGGCATGGTTGAACCTCTCAAAACAGGCAGGAAATTTACTAAATCTTTGCAAAACGTTTTACCTAGGTCTGAAGATTGATGCACCAGGAGCATAGAAAAATACTGCTATTATTCTAACATACAGAAAAAGAAAACTTTAAGAACTGTAGCCCATTATGGATGATATACGTTGCAAAATTTGGGACCTCACCAGAAGAACAAGAAAGCTTTAGCAAAGTGGATGAATATTCATGTTGTGCAGAAAATTACTGAATGCAATGAACACCAAACTCCCAATTATGCTAATTGGATTTACTCTAAGAATAGACCAACATGCTATCTAGGGTGCTGTTTTGATAGTCTTCACTGGCACCAGACATCTATCGCTTTGATGGCAGATGAAGCTGAAGTGGCTGTTACAGAGAATGTTTAGTTCCCAGAAAATAAAGGTTTCTAGTTTTTGTCCTCTCTTCATACATGTTGTGGCTGTGTGACTACCAGTCTCATGGGTATGCTGAAGATGGAGGTTTGAGGGTTCTACATGCTGCTGAAGGGGCTTCAAACTTCCAATATTTGGTACAGCAGTAATATGATTCCACATGCTTGCCACTAGAATGTGCAAAACAACTGAACTGAATGGAAAAGCATTAGGAGGTTTTCCAGACAGCAAGCAAACAATTCTGCTGCTACTTACTTTGGCAGGTCATTCATGAGAGGGGAGTGAGTAAAAGGTAAACTTATGTGCAGGAGGAACTATCAAAGCCACACAACAGACCTGAAACTGGATGTGCTCTCTCTCTCTTTCTGTGGGAGGCATGCCTGTGGGTCCTTCACTCCTCACTATGTTGCCCTAACTCTTTAACTCCTTAACATTAAACAAGATGAAAATCAAAATAAGAAATTGCAATGGTGCTGCAGATATATTATATATTATCTAAAAGTAATTTCTTTCAATTGGTGTCCGACTAATATTGGAAAGAAACTGGAAATATTTAAATAATACTCATGGTATGACCTAACCTATATAATCTGGAAATAACCTATTGGTTTTTAACACAAAATGGGTTACTAATCAGACAATGTTATATTAACTAAACCAATCCCAGAGAAAGGGGATAAAAGCCAACCATCCAACTATCATCCCATTACACTCACCTTAGTTCTACTGAAAATAATGGAGAACATCATCAATAATCAACTTCTCCACCACCTAAAAATCTGCTAGTTATGGACCACCAATATGGATTCCACCACTCTCAGTCCACAGCAGATCTCCTTGCCAACTCAGAAACTCAGGTTTTTCGTCCCTCAGAACAAACCAGCCCTGTGAACATTGACTTACAGTCCTAAGACACATATACTTAATCCCATATTAGGTGGGCTCAACCCCCTCCCAAAGGGATGGGAGGAGTAAGAGGGGGGGGGATCCCATACGAATAAATAAATATTTTCTTTGTATTCTGGACTACACACGACATGTAGCAAGGGGAATTTAAGCCATTTATGCCTCAGAGGTGACAATTATCTTTACTTTTAAAGTCCAGTAATAGGCGTTATCAAATTTCGCTTTGGAAATGGAATAAAAAATATAAAAAAATTGAGCACATCAAAAAATCACGATCAAGTTGATTTACCCGTGTTTTATTTTTTTATTTATTTTTAATCCGTTCCAAAAGAACAATTTCCATAAGTGATATCATTACTTGTCCCATGAAATAAAATGTAATTTCAAATGAAACATTATGCAATCTTGAATTAAGAAGGCTCGATAGACAAAAGATAGTATATCAGTTTTACATGGTAGGTCATATACAGGATATTGAATGAGACTTGCATTCGAAATATCACGGAAACAAGAAACTATTTAAAAAATAAAAATATTACCATATAAATTGAAGAGCATGCATAAAACCAACCCAAGTTGCAAAATAAAACATTACCTTCATTAGCGTATCATTTCTTTGGTAGGTTTTTAAGTAAGAGCGCACTCTGCAATGTACTTGAATGCCAATCTTCATAACTGCAGCAGTATTTCATACTCCATAATTTATTACTAAATTCATGGTATATTTTGTTGTTGTCGTGGGATCAAAGGCGCTAATTTTTAGAAGACATGATAATTCTTCACATCCCCAACAACAACAACAAACAATCTTATATAGCTTTATACATACGAAAAAGATTCCTAATGAAAATTTTCAGGCAGAATGGAAAGCCTGTTTATGACACTACAAGTAAACTAGTCAAAGGTTATCACTGATGCACTAGTTTGCTAACGTACGCAATCACGAAAAGTAAATAAACAATGATAACTATACCTAAATGTCTTTTAGAATCTTCCAAAAAAGTCTATGATGCGGTGCTTTCCGAAAATATAAATATTAAATAAATCTGAAGAAGAGTTGTGACACACAACTATGATAATACGACAAACGAAATGCGGCGGCTACTGCACGAAACCTGGCATGCACGTTATCACAAGTATGAAGATCATTAAAGAAACCCATGCACACTGTTGTATATCACGGCTATCGAGCTGAGATAAGGAAATTATCTGGCACTGTCGACATCGAGGACGTGGTATAATATATGTGTTTTTAAAATTACATTACACAAAAAAAAAACTTAACATATACATAAACGTACTACAGCCAAAAAAAAAAAAAAAAAGTGGGAGGGGGATAAAAAAAAGAAAAAATAAATTAACTAAAGTACACATCTCAAAAAAAAAAAAAAAAAAGCAATCACATTAACTACACTGATCGTTTTACTCACACACGTTCTACAAACGTCCGGTTGCGCTTGTTAGAGTAATATACATTGAAATTAAAAACAGCGTATGAGATAGCTCTTTTACGCACACTTCTCTGTCAGTGGAATTTCGAAATAATTCCTGCGATTATAGCGAGATAAGGCACGTTTGGCAGCCTACATGGGCAAGACAAATTTAAGTTAAATTGTTATAAAAATCTTTCGTTTGTGGTATATACTTCATAATATATCGTTGCAAAATTTAAAAATGACGGCTAAAAGTCTTTCAAAAGGTGACTGATGATTAGGGTTTGTCGGTTTTTAAAAATCGGTTTTTTTGGAATAAATTTGTAAAATTCGAAAACCGGTTTTTAAATTTAAAAAACGGGTTTTAGATACTAGAATTAATATGTAGAAATTAATTATTTATTTAATTAAAACGTTAACATTTTGACTTGAAACCGATGTATATGTATGTTACAAGTGAAGAATCGGAAGATGACGTAGAGTGCGAAGATGACTATGGAGAGGATTTTTTAAATTCTCTTGATCTAGATAACGACTGTGGATTCCCTATGTTGTCTGACAATTACAAACAATCAATTTCCCAAATTAGAAAATTTTGCAATTTTTTTAGAAAATCTCCCGAAAGAGATAATCCTTCTGAATTATGGAAAACAAGAAAAAGGGAAGGAATTAAGTCTGATTCTTGACTACCAAACGACATGGAATAGTTTAGAGGTCATGATTGAAAGATTTATAACATTAAAAGAACGTGTTGTTTTAGCTTTGAATGATACTGGGGCTTCTCATATGCGAAATGAAGCAATATCCTAAAATCATAGAGCTTCTTAAAGTGTTGTGACTAGTACGTCTAGCAGATGAGGCCTTAGGACGGCGAGATGCCAATTTATTAACAAGTGAAGGCATATTTGAATTTCTGCTTAATGAACTAAAAAAATTTAAAAATTCAAATTAGTTCCGAATTATTAAATGCTTTAGAAGTACGAATTCAATAAGAAAGAAGACAAGCTGGATTGATAACCCTTTTGCTATATTTGCAAAATCCACAAAACATTTCAACAAAAAAAATCTAGTGTATTTCCACTAGCTTTAAAACTCGATATTATTAAGTTATCTGGGAAAATATTGTCTATAATATATCCAAATTCTTGTAGGGAAACAGATTCCGATGATGAATATATCGGAGAAACTATTAATCAGAGCAATGCTCTAAAAGAAGCCACGGAATAATCAATTCATAGTTTCTTGAGGAACCTGAAAAAATAATATCAAATCCGAAGACACTGAAGGCCGAATTTTCAGTATTTGAAGCAACCAATAAAAGAACAAAGAATTTAGATTTATTATTTGATGCCCTGAAAACGATAAAACCAAGTTCAGTAGTCAGTGAAAGAGTATTTTCTATTTCAGGCAATTTTGTATCTAGAATAAGAACAAGAGTAAGTAATCGTTCAGTGGACATTTTATGTTTCTGGAAATCATATTTCCTGAAGAAAAATACTAAATGAAATAAAAATTTATATTTTGCACAGATTTTATTTATTTTAGTTTTTTTATTTGGTTTTGTATGGAGTATATTTTATTTTGTTATATTTTTGTAGTTCCATAAATATTAAATACATTGAAACATTTTCAAATAAGTATAAATATTTTTTACTGTTAAACCAGTTTTTGTATAAACCCTACTGGTGATTTATGGTGTGCACAGGAGAGCGTCTGGAAGGAGAGAGAAAAAAGAAAAAGAAACCAAACAAATTAACTAAAGTACTAAGATAAATAACGTACATATCAGATTAGGTAAATAATCATTGCAGTTAAACACATTCCACAAACGTTCGTAATTAAAAACCATATCAGAGTCGTAATTCAAGTGTCGCAATGATGATATCAGCCTTGTCCAAAAACAACGAAGCGAGAGAATCGACATACACAAATACAGGAAACAATAAATAAATATATAACTGTTCTTTAAATATACAGAATAACTCTATCTTCCATTTGATCATACATTTATTTTTTTTAATTAATAGTTTCTCTGATGTTATAATCGGTTCATTCAGGAAACTACACTTAATTAAAATATGATGAACTTACGGAGAACATCATAATTAACAATGGTTATATTCCATGTTCAGTTAGTAAATCGACACAACATGCGGATGATATTTTAAGTGCAGTCTTCATTATTGATGCGGTATGCAAAAAGTGCTTTGTACCCACTTTTCCTCTATGCCGAAGCTTTCTATCGAAGTTTAGCACACGCAACCGAGAATAACACCTTGGCTTTTATTGCGCTGAGTTAGAATGTATTATTTTCTGCAGCATCTTTGAACGTAGCCGTCACAGGATATGTATAACTTCTTTTTTTTCTTGTCTTAGTCTGCAAGGCATTGAGCTTGTCTTTCATGGTGTGGAAAGGTACAAACTTGTGTATTTCGACATTTATGTATTCCTCTTTTGCCCAATTTCTTACTACCTAGACTGCCTTCACATGCATAGTATATTTTGTAGTTCGGTGATGTTTGATAATGTTTGCTTTCTCTGCACTATTCCGCCTTGCAGCCCTCTTAACATAAGAAACAGACTGCATTTTCCCAATAACATTCATCTTTTTGATTAATGTAATATCTTAGTTCTTGTGTTAACAATTTACTTACTAGTCATGGAATATAACCATTGTTAATTATGATGTTCTCCGTGGGTTTAAACTCACATTTTATTTCTAAATGGCTTGTGATGGAACGGACCCCGTCTCTGCAAGATCTGGTGATCCTCTTTATAGAAAGGGTAATGCTCTGATGTAGCATGCTGGTACCTCACTGTCCTGAGACCTCATATGGAAATTTATTTTGATTAGAAATTGTCACTAAAGCATTACGTGTGGATGAGATCTGTATACTTCTGATCAAAGCTTTAGATGTACACAGCTGATAATCTACGAATATATGAAGTTCTACTGTGCCTGGCCATACTATGAAGAAGATATATTTCCTCACTTTTCTTGATTTGATGCACATCTCTTAAGAAGAATAAGAAGACTCAAAACTTGTAATTAAAAAAAAAATTCGTTATAATAATATAAGTCGTTATATTAAAAAAATATGTATGGATATTAAATACGAAAGCTTTCAAATGTAACCATTTGTTATTTTACGTGTTACGGTTTACTGTATTAATGCAGTTTTTTCCCCTTTTTATTCCTCCAATTATTAGAATTATTAGAGGAATAGCATAATAACGAAGCATAAAAATAACTAGTTATGATGCTATCCATTAAAAAAGGCAGACGAAGGATTTCTGAAAAGTTCTGATAAACACTTAAAACAAAAATGATATTAAAGCAAATGATATAACCAAGAAAAAACATAAGTTACATTCATAACTGTGCTACTAGTATGTTCTTGTGATTATGTCAATTGCTTTAATATCATTTTTGTTCTAGGTGTTTATCAAAACTTTCCAGAACCCCCCCCCCCCGCCTCTTCGTACATCGTTCAAATACTGTTTCAGTGAAATAAAAAGAATTCAAAACTATTTGTGATTATCTATAATAGAAGATCGGCCATCGAATTTAAGCATTCTTTAGAATTGTAAAGAACATTATTATTATGCGACACCTCCAGGGAGTCAAACGACTCATCGAGGGCGAGTGTGCCAACAGCATCGAACGATTGATCTCCTTTTAATTACTAATCCCGCTCAAACTTGCTTAACTCATTATTATTACATGAGTCATGTAATAATTTTTTACTGAGGGATTCACACTTAGTAAAGAAAAAAACTCCGCGCGGTTAGCCTAGTGGCTTTGCGCTTCGCAACCATATGCCTGGGGAAGGAGTGTCCTAGGTTCGATTCCCGTCGACGACGTAAGGAGCTTAAGGATCTTTCTGAGCTGTAGCCAAGTTAGCCGGTCTTGGGGGTGGATAGCAGGGTTTTTTCCACTAGTTTATCTGGGAGTTTTCATCCCGCAAGCAGGCAAACCGGTCCCGTGAACACAGGCTACAGTCATAGAATATAGTGCGGCAAGGAAGACAACGGGAAACCACCTTGGTCATAATCATTTCCCTAGATGGTGGCATATATAGCTACCTCCAAATAGCCGTGAGGCTTAAATACTATCAATCAAAGAAGAAAAAAAAAACTTTGTATTATAATCATTGCTGAGTATCCAAATATGCATACAGTTGTGGTGTGTTTTTATTGTAAATGAAATACTATTTCGAAAAGTAATATATATACACTTCATATCGTCTTCAGTGCAGTTTTCTGCGTCTCCCCAAATACGAAATTTCGGCAAATAATTTCTGGTGAGTAGTGGAAATCTGATCATTTGAAAATACATTTAATGTAAATAAATAACACTCTTCTTCTATATCCTAACTTTTTATTTCGAATTTTTGCTATAACAAAAACATAATTTTAATACTTTTATTTCACTTTAAGAAGTTTTCGCTAGAAGGAACTTTCTTTCATAGGTGAACATATGTTATCATGCCGACAGCCAACATCACTGCTGCGACTTTGTTTAATATACATATACGGGGTCGCCATAATTAAAGAGGAGGTGTTCAGAGCCTTGTATTGAAAAATGCATTGGACGAAATTCAACCAAACTTGGTATAAGCACATTCCAGAACATGGGTTTTTATTTACAGAAGATTAAAAAAATAAGTAGTACAAAATTCTGCCACCAGGAGATATTTGGCACTATAATCGCGTAATCTCACTGTTTCTACTGATGAGTTGGTGGATATAAGGAAGACCGAAACGGATTCGCGTCATTCTGATAAAACAAGTGATAGGGGGTCTCACCTAACCGGAGCGTGTGTTGCTAGTCAAGCTTTACTATCAACAACGCCGTAACGCTAATGCCGCGCTTCGAGAATTCCGACGTTTGAAGAATAGGAAAAAGGGTACAGTGACAATAACAAATCTTAGAGAAATGATTTTACGATTTGAAAATGGCGGATCTTTAGCACTGAGGCCATGACGAGGGCGCAAACGGATTATTCCTCAACAAGTTGACAACGTTGCAACAGCCATCGGGGAACACGGAATATGAATAACGCACAAGGATCCAGCAGTGCTCTCGGGCAATATCAAGGCAACTGGACATGCCATACTCAACTATGTGGAAAATCCTGCGTCAAATGCTGAGGTTTTTCCCCCCGCAAGATCTCCCATACTCAAGCTTTGCTTCGTGGTGATGCCGAAACTCGACTGCAGTTTGCCCTGACGTTCTTACCTCGAATGGAGGTGGATAATGCATGGCCGTAGAAGAGCTTGTGAAGTGAAGAGACACACAGTTTTATCTGAACGGTAGTGCTAACTCACAATTGCCGCATCTGGGCTGCGAATAACCAGCGTGTTCCATCAGAACCCCTTTAAAGTTGCGCAGTATCTCTCGATAACTAACAGTTGAGCGGTACAAGTCAATGGTCCTGTTGGGCGAAGTTCTTCGAAAAAGTACGGACCGATAATAAATGCTGCCTAACTTTGTTGTTCTGCAACTGTAGCAGCAAATATGTCTTGACTCTACCATATTCATGCAGGACGGCACATCGGATTGCCGGTACAGCTAATGTTACGAAAACACTTCACAAAACACAGAGTGATTAGTCGTGCATTTACTACAGCATGGCTACCTCGTACGCCTGATTTCAACCTCTATTATTTTTAGTTGTGGGCCATTTGAAACGTGTGGTGTATGAAGGACATGTTCCTGATTTAGCAACCTTGAAAGACAGAATAACGCAGCATGTGAGGCAAATCAATGCAGATCTGTTGCGTTCCACTGTAGAAAATGTAATTCACAGACGGCAGTTCTTAGAACATCTGAAAGAACATATTGAACCACATCTGTAAGTTATACGAAAACGAAAATTGATTTGTAATCTCGCAAGATGCAAGACGTTGCTGACTATAAGGGCGAAGCAAAATGCTTTTTTATTCCCTGCTATCTGATAAGGATTACTGTGTGAGGAAAAGTTTATGAGCTAAGAGCTCTGCCTGAGTGGGTGCGATTCAGAGATCTTCATTTGGAAGTAGGATGGCCTTCGGTCTCCAATATTTTGAGAAGTCTGTTTCATCATAATTGGCTGCTTGTTGCACTAATTCATTTGGATGTGAAGAGGACACTGAGAAGAACTTCACTGCTGAAGACTGCAGGAAAGAGTAGATGTAGGGGATATTTGTATCCCGGTGAAGTTGGACATTTCTGACGTACCATGGTGCGTTTAATATCATGCGGAGACATTTGTTTTGCACTTTCTGTAGTTTGAGGATATTTGTACTTGAGGTGTGACTCCAGGCTGGGGACGCGTAAGTAATAATGGGTCGAATCAACAGCTGATAAAGGAGCAGTTTTATTTTGGTATCCAGCTTGCTATTCCTATTGATAAGAGGGTAAAGCTGTGCAATGACTCTTGATGCTTTTGAACATGAGGCTTTTATATGTGAACTGAAAGTTTGTTTTCTGTCCAGCAGTACACCCAGATATTTGGCTTCTGCTTTCCAGGAAATCTTGGTATTAAATAGGAAGATATCATCTTTGGGGAATATTGAGTTTTTAGTGAAGAGCATGGCAATACTCTTCTGAGGGTTTACTTGCAGTCTCCATTCCGAGGACCAGTGCTCTAATCTCTGCAGGTTTTCTTGCAGTTTCTTGGTGACAAGGTGCGGTTTAATAGATCTGGCTAGTATAGCTGTGTCGTCTGCGTATAGGGCAATGATGGATGACATTGGATTGTGCGGAATGTCCGCCATGTAAATCGTGAAAAGTATCGGTGCCAGAAGGGACCCTTGAAGAACTCCTGCCAAGATGCGTCGTTGGGTAGATAATATATCATTTAGTTTGACTTGCATTCGTCTGTCACTAAGAAATGACTTTATAATTTGAACTAGATCTAATGGAATGCTAGATGAAATCAACTTGTATAGTATTCCAAAGTGCCATAACTTGTCAAACGCCTTCTCTAAATCAAGAAAAACTGCTCGGGTGTATTGATGCCAATTATAACTTGTGATAATGAATTCTATTAGTCTATGAATTTGTTGGGTGGTACTGTGAAATTGGCGAAAACCAAACTGTTCTGAAGGATGTGTAATTTTTTTACTGAAAGTTGAATTCTGGAAAGGATAGCTTTTTCTGCTATTTTGCCCAAATTAGATATCAGACTTATGGGACGATAACTTTGAGGCTGCTGAGGATCCTTGCCTGGTTTGTATATAGGAACTACATCTGTCAACTTCCATGCAGAGGGGAAGTACTTAAACCTAAACATAGCATTTATTATTGTTGTGAGATATACGATGGCCTTTCGGGGTAGCAGTTTAATAACTTTGTTGGAGATGCCGTCAGGCCCTGGAGCTTTTTTATTCTTTAAATTCTTTATAATGTCATAAATTTCAGCTGGGGAAGTAGGTGTGAGTTGGCTGGTACAGGTATCAGGCCGTTTTAACACGTGTCTGACGTAGCGGTGGACTTTGTAAATATGATTGAAATTTAGATTATTGTATGAAGGGCTACACTGTTTTTCTAAATTTTTAGCTATAGTTTCGGCTTTTTCTGCATCTGTGTAAACAATGTTCAGGTCAGATTTGAGAGGAGGAAGAGATTTGTTTTTGTTTTTGATGTTTCTCAGGAACTTCCAAACGGATTGATCACCAGGTGATATGGAGGCTAATTTATCTTCCCATAGTTTGTTTCTATGGACTTTAAGTGCATCTCTCACTGCACTGTTCATTTTGTTGAGATATTTCTTGTCTTGGGTTGCTCTGGTGTTGTGGTATTTTTCTCCCTAATTAAGTTCATTATGTCATCTGGTAGTCGTTTAGGCTTGAAGGCAACTGAATTTGAGGTGATAGATGCTATGGCTGTGTTGATTTGATCAGTAAGTTTATTGACTGCAGAATCAATTTCTTCCTTGGAATTAATATGAGGGATGGGATCAATGTAGTTTGGAAGCATTTTGGATAGTTTTTCCCAGGGAATGAAGGTATGAGGCGAATGGGGAAGATCCCTCTGATAACCCAGTTGGAGCAGAATAGGATTGTGGTCTGATGATAACTCATTCAATGATTCCAGGGAGTACTGTAGGTTAACATTCTGAAGGACAGCTATATCCAAGACGTCGGATGAGCCAGTAGGACTGTGGTGAGTTGGCACTGAGGGACCAGCCACAGTTGCGCAATTTGAGCTTGTGTAGTTATAGAGGATGCGGCCATTCCTATTTATAGACCTACTGCTCCAGGCGTGATGTTTTGCGTTAAAATCTCCGGCAATAATAACCGGCAGTTTAATGCCGAGGATAGCATCCAGATCTGTGGTCAGCAATGTTTTTGATGGTGGGTTATAAGCAGAATATATTTTTATGTTTCCGATAGAGTTTGTGATGACATTGATACCTGTAAGTTCGAGATTGGTGGTTGTAGGAATGGCTACAGCATGATGATTGATGTGATTTTTGATGAGGATGGCTGTGCCACCACCTCTGTAATGCAGTCTGTCATTCCTGTAGAGTTGATATCCTTTGAATTTAGGACTGTCAGCAGGTCTTAGATGAGTCTCATTAATTAATAATATAGCCGGATTATATCTGTCATTGAATTCCTGCACTTCTAGTATTTTATTTTTAAGGCCGTTGGCATTCCATGAGATAATCATTAGAGAATCTGGGGTAAATTTTTTCCTATGCATTGGAGAGTGCAGATAAAATGAGCTGTGTTTGCTGCAAGAAACTTTTTGTAGTGCTCAGTGATGGATTTGCGTTACTGAAATCCTGTAACATATTTACAAGAGAAGAGGTGATGATGGCTGTTATATTTGAATGTGGATTTGTCATATTCTGGTCATGGATTGCTTTTTTGGGGTGGGTCACATCAGCATATGTTCTTGTTTGGTGTTGAAGATTTATTTTCTTAGGGGGCTCAGTTGATGGTGGGTGAACACCTGTCATCTTGTTCAAGCTAATAGGAGCCTGATGAACTTGAGCTTCTGGGGCTTTCGTTTCTGACAGTGAGGTAGACTGACTGATTAACTCAGTTTGTCTGTTTTTTGGGTGGCATATGCATCCTCTGTAATTTGCAGGGTGGGGGCCACCACAATTAGCACACTTAGCCGGAGTGGTTTTTGGCTTGGAGCAGGTATATGTGGGGTGGGTGTCACCACATTTCAGACATCTGTATTGGGCTTTGCACAACTTCTGGGCATGACCAAATATTTGGCATCTATGGCATTGTCCAGAAGAGGCCCTCTTCCTAAGTGGCTCTGGTGAGATCTTGAGCACCCGCAGATTGTCTTCAAATTGTAAATATCTTTAAGATGTTGTGTATTTCTACCAATACTAGAGGCATAGGGGTCTTGTTAGATCTGTACATTCTACTGACTTTGATGGGAGGCAGATCTTGTATGTTGAGGTCAGCAGCAATTTCAGCTGTTTTCAGATGGTGGGTGAACACCTGTCATCTTGTTCAAGCTAATAGGAGCCTGATGAACTTGAGCTTCTGGGGCTTTCGTTTCTGACAGTGAGGTAGACTGACTGATTAACTCAGTTTGTCTGTTTTTTGGGTGGCATATGCATCCTCTGTAATTTGCAGGGTGGGGGCCACCACAATTAGCACACTTAGCCGGAGTGGTTTTTGGCTTGGAGCAGGTATATGTGGAGTGGGTGTCACCACATTTCAGACATCTGTATTGGGCTTTGCACAACTTCTGGGCATGACCAAATATTTGGCATCTATGGCATTGTCCAGAAGAGGCCCTCTTCCTAAGTGGCTCTGGTGAGATCTTGAGCACCCGCAGATTGTCTTCAAATTGTAAATATCTTTAAGATGTTGTGTATTTCTACCAATACTAGAGGCATAGGGGTCTTGTTAGATCTGTACATTCTACTGACTTTGATGGGAGGCAGATCTTGTATGTTGAGGTCAGCAGCAATTTCAGCTGTTTCAATGTCTTCAGATACTCCTCGGAGTACCACTTTAAGATTTTTCTCCGAGGTAAGTGTGAAGGTATGGTACTGTATACCTCTTGTGTCCAACTCCTTGGTTAGATTTCTATAGTCAGACACTGTAGTGGGCTGAATTTTGATGCCCTCCTCTGTATTCTTGGCAGTGGAGTAATTTATTTGCAGGTTGGCCATGGTGGTTCTTAGGGCTGTCCATCTCTGTTTTTCCCTAAGAATGACTGGAGGCACCTTTTCATTGGTGGAGGCAGAGGAATCTATGTTGGGGGCATCTTCATCCATGCCATTTTCGTTTGCTGACTCCGAGGCGAGAGTTTTGCGTTTTTTACGCACGTGCCTCTCTCCTTGATCTGAATGAGTAGAGTCAGAGGTGACTGGATTTAAATTTTCCTCCATTTGAGGAATGTCTTCATTTTGATCATCGTCAGTCTCAGGTGAAGAGTAAAGATTCAGGAAGCCGGGCCATTCACGCTCGAACTTCTTAAGGAGTTTCTTTATGAAGCTGAAAGCCAATCCTTTATCTAGAGAGTCTATAATTGTATCAGGATCTATCAAGTTTGATGGCCATTTGAGCTTAAATTTCCTTTGAAGTTTGTTTACAAGTATGAGCGCTGGCTCTTCATCCAGCAAATCTGTGAGGGCGTCAAAATCTGACACATTCATTATTGACAGTTTGCGTATAAACGCAAGTAAATGTATCTGGAATAGATATGCTAACAATGGCGATTCTATCGGCTGTTAGGCCTAACGAATCGCCCTCGTTGCAATTACCGTCCACTTACCTTTGCTGATGTTCTTAGATTCAGTATAATCCGCAATTTAATGACTTTAAACGCATCTCTGCTAGTTAATCTAGCAGCTACACTTCAAAACCATCATATTTAATTACCACGTTCTACAGAGAAGAAAGTTCACAACCGTATCAGTGAAAACTCACTAGCGACCTCATCTCAGATCCTCTAGCGGCAGTCTGATTTGTAATCTCTTCTAGTCATTACTGTTTAATTAATCCCAAGCCACGCGTTTGTAGCACCAAATTCCCCTGATGGAAGAATTTTGTACTATTTTTATCTTCTGTAAATAAATAAATAAACCTATGTTCCAGAGTGTACTTAACCAAGTTTGGTTGAATTTCTTCCAATACATTTTTCATTACGGGTTTGAATACCTCCTAGTTATTTATAGCCACCCTATATATTAAGTTTTTAGATATGTTTCAATGGATAAACGCTTACTTAAAAATGAGTTATATTAAGAATTTTTTCGTGTTTAACATGAAATGTTCAGTGTGCGTTTTAAGAATTTTCTTTAAAAATAATTTCACTGCACCAAATTTGCCGGCCAGGTTGGCTCGAATAGTTAGTATATCCGCTCTCCAACCATCGAACTGCGAGTTCGAATCCTGTGGGCATGGATGCTTGAGAATGTCTTTAATGGGAGATGAATTTCATCACCCCTAGAAACTGTGTTTCGTCTCTAGGAGCAAGATTTTGAACCTTTCAAGCTTCCGGTAAGCAGAGTGGTAGTATGCGATTATAATTACAAACAAACAGAATAATGCTTAAAAAATACTACTGGCTCAACAATCTTTTCATATTGTGGATAACTATCAAAATTAAACATTCAAATATTTCGACTCTTATCTGCATTTAATGCATTTTTCTGCTGCTACTCTGAGCAGGGAATTTTTACACGACCTAACGGCTGCGCAGCACTCTAACGTGACGTCACCTTCCTATGGAGTTTTGAGTCTGTCTCAGATAACTTCAGGTTTCTGCCGCTAGATGATTCTAGTAAAGCACTCACTCCAGACAATCATCGCTTTCCCGTTCGTATGAAGATACGAAGGCCGCCTATTTCATTTCGCTTTCAAAGTCCGCTGGCTATCCAAGATCACATGACCTAACTAGACCAATTCAACGGCAGTTGATAAACTAATTAGAATACGTAGCGCGTCAGGTAAAGAAAGCAAAAAACAACCGTGTAAATAGTGACTTGGAACTAGTAGTGTTTTTAAAAGATCATTTTAGCTGTGCGACAACAATTCGGTGTGCGCGGGAGCATCTCAGTCACTGCGCGGCCGCGCACCTGAGCAGCTTACAGGGAACATTGTATCGCAGCATTCTAATTTTTTGCAAAGCCCAATAATTAATAACGGAAAATTGTAGCATTAATTTCTATTGTAGCGTCTGACATATTTCCAAAACAATAAACACTAGCAGCAATAAGCACGAAACACCTGATACATGCAGAAAGAAGCAGAAAAATGATACAAACGTAGGAACCCTGAATGTGAAAACCCTATTAGAAATAGGAAAACTTGAAAACATCAAAAAAAACAAAAAAAAAAATGAAGAGGCGTTATATAGACATACTGAGAATATGTGAAACAAAATGGCAAGATCAAGGTGATTCTGGAGCAAAACGACTACAGGATAATATTCTCAGGAAGAGAGAAAGGAAAAGCAGGGGTAGCAATAATACTCAAGAAACACTTAAGCAAAAAGTAACCACAACAATCAAACACAGTGACAGAATCATGGTAATTAGCATCCAATCTGAACCAGAAAACATTATCATGGTCTATATGCCCACGAATGTTACGAAAGATGAAGAAATAGCTGAAATGTATGAACAAATTGAAGATATACGGAACATATTCAAACAAAGAGACAAACAATAATAATGGGAGATTAGAAAGCAATCGTAGGAGAAGGAAAGCAGGATAATACTGTAGGAAAGTTTGGCTTAGGACAGAGAAATGACCGAGGACAACATCTAGGAGATTTCTGCAAACAGAAGGAATTAATAATCACAAACAATATTCCAAACACATAAAAGGAAGGCATCCAGAGACACAAATAGATACCAAATTGATTATATAATGGTTATCAGTTTGGTATCTAATATGTCTCTGGATGCCTTCCAGGTGTATCTTCTTTTTTTGTGTTTGGAATAAAAACCAAGTAAAATTTAGTAAAGCTTCCCAGGAGCAGATGTTGATGCGACCACAACCTTGTATTAATGAAATAATTGAAATTCAAAAAACAACCAAAAAAAAAAAAAAAAAATCAACATATTGAAACTAAAAAATGAAATCACCAAAAAACTAACACAAGAAAATACAAACAATAACGATAAGTGGAATCAATAAAAGACAATATCCTAAAAGCTAGTAACAAAATACTAGGAAAGAAGAGCAAAATATAAGAAAACCATGCATAAATGAAGAAATATTAGATTTAATGGAGGAATGGAGACAATACAATAATACAGAAAAAGTAGAACACAAAGAAAAATACAAGAAATGAAAAAAATCTGATAACAAGAAAATGTAAGCAAGCAAAAGAAGAGTACCTCCATGAAGAATGTAAGACAGAAGAACTGCTGAATAAAGGAAATCTAGAAACAGCTTATAATCAAATAACAAAAATGAGCAATAAACTGAAAAAGACCACACATAATAATGTTTTAATAGATGAGAATGGTAAACTAATTTATTCTGAAGAAATATTACAAGAATGGAAAAAATATCTTCAACACCTGTATCAAGGAGAAGAAAATGACACAGAAGCTGAAGGCAGTAGTGGACCATCAATAATGAAAGACGAGTTTGAAAAAGCACTTGGACTTAAGACAGAAGAAAAGTCCAGGAATTGATAATCGCAAGTGAAGCCCTTCAAAATCTGGATGAGGAAATAAAAAATGATATATTTGAACTAATAGCTAAAATATGAAAATGGAGATCTCCCAGAAGACTTCACAAAACCCCTGATAATACCAATCCCAAGAAAGCAAATGCTCTCCAATGTAACCAACGAAGAACAATAGCTCTAATTACACACATTAGCAAAATCTTATTAAAAATAATAGAAAACCGACACACACACACACGTAGGCTGTTCAATAAGTTATAAGACTATATTTATATAGAAAACAATTACCTTTAATCGTCATCATTTACATGGTCTTTTTCGAAGTAACTACCGTGACACGCGATGCATTTGTCCCAACGTTGCGTCCACTTCTTAAACACATGTGAAAGTCCGTTTTTTGAGAGTTCTTTCAAAACCGCCTCCGCAGCTTTTACACATGCTTTGTTGCTTTCGAAATGGCGGCCTCTTAGTGGTTTCTTGAGCTGAGGAAACAGCCAGAAATCGCACGGTGTGAGATCAGGACTGTATGGAGGGTGTGGTGGGATATCTATGTTGTTGTTCTGCAAAACGTCCACTACACAACCAGCAATATGTGGCCTTGCATTATCGTGGTGCAATAAGAAGCCATTTTTCAGCAATGGACGCTTCCTTTTGACGTGCTGTACCATTGTCCGTAAAACATCCGCATAGTATGAGCCGTTTACAGTATTCCCGAGTTCTACAGCGTGTTGGTAAACAATGCCTTCGTAGTCAAAAAACATTATGGTCATAACTTTACCAGCAGATTTTACAGTTTTTGCTTTCTTGGGGGTAGGCGAAGACGGATGCTTCCATTCACTGCTTTGTTGTTTCATTGTAGGGTCATAGTGATACAACCAAGCTTCATCTGCTGTAATGATGTGTTTTAAGAAGTTGTCGCCTTCTTGTATCAGTCTTTCTTTCCATTCTGTGCACACATCCACTCGATGCTGCAATTGCTCCGGTGTCAAGAGTTTGGGAATCCATCAGGTGCAAACACGTTTCAGTCCCAAATGTTCAGCCATGATTGAGTGAACACTTCCCACAGAAATATTCAGGACAACATGCAGCTGGCGTACTGTAATTCTGCGATCCTCCTTGATGATAATCGCTGCTGTGTTGATCATTGTCTCTGTAATGGACGTTGAAGGCCTTCCACATTTTGCCTTCCTTCCTTAAAAGTTTTATGCCAGCGAAAAACACTTGCCCTCGACATTGCTTCACCGTGGAAAGCTTCGCGTATCATGTTAAAAGTGTCCGATGCCGATTTTTGCAAACGCACACAAAATTTAATCGCATAACGCTGTTCCAGGGACGCTTCCATTTCGACGACTGGTCGCGGTTCGTAGGCGCGCCGAAACAAGCTTGCGTTTAGTCACGTGACACTCTGGCACATCAGTCCGTATACGCCATCTATCAACCTCTTTTGTTAATACAGACAGCAACATTTCTTTATTCCACAGAAATTAATATTGTGATGAGTGGTTTCGCGACAGTAAAATTAGTCTTATTACTTATTGAACAGATATATATCTATCTATATATATATATAAATAGATTCACAACTAGAGGAAGACCAATATGGATTCAGGAAAGGAAAAGGAACAAGAGGAGCAATACTAAGCCTAAGAATTACTGTATAATCGAAAAAGAATGGAGCTAAACCACATATATATATATATATATATATATATATATATATATATATATATATACACACACACACATAAGCTTCATATATACATATGGATTTAGAAAAAGCATTTGACAAAGTTAATTGAAAGATGATGTGGAATATTATGAAGAAAAGTGACATTGACTATAAGGACAGAAGAGTAATGAAACAGATATATTAAGACAAATGGGATACATAAGAACAAATAATAAAGACGAAACCGTACATATTAGATGTGGAGTAAGACAAGGGTGCATATTATCACCCTTGTTCTTCAACATATATATTGAAAATGCAATCAGAGAAGTTAAAGAAAAAACAAGCAGCGGCATAAAGGAGAGAAAATATTTTGCCTCAGATTTGCAGATGATATTGCATTCATAGAAAAAAGCTAAAGAAGACTAAAAAAAGTTAATCAAAACAACAAATTAAATATTTAATAAATACCACATGAAAATAAATGTAGGAAGAAAACAAAATTCTAATGGCAAGCAAGAAATCAAAGATCATAAAGAAAATTAAATTAAATGGGAAAGAGATAAAACAAGTAAAGAATTACAAATACCTAGAAAAGAAGACAAAGATAAGAATAGGCATAGCAAAAAACCAATTCGATAAAATGGAAAGGTATTAAAAGGAAACTTAAGTCTACAACTAAGGAAAAAAACTTCTAAAAGCCTATACATGGAGTATAGCACTTTATGGCAGTGAAACATGGACAATGGGAACAGGAGATATTAGAAGACTAGAGATACTTGAAATGTAGTGTTGAAGACGAATGCAAAAGATAAAATGGACAGACAAAAAAAAATCTAATGAAGAAGTGTTTAAGGAAGTAAATGAATCCAGAACACTGATAAACACATTAATAACAAGAAGAGACAGATGGATTGGACATATCTTACAACATGAAAGTCTGACGAGAAGAATAATGGAAGGCAAAATCAAAAGAAAAAGAGAAAGACCAAGGAAAAGATACTTGAATCAAATAAAACAAAGCACTGGACTAAAAACATACTATGAAATAAAGAGGAAAGCTAACAGAAGAGAAGAATGGAAGGAGTCATAAGACCGATGCAATAGAAGAAGAAACACCAGCACTGTTGTCATGAAGCGTTTTCCCGAGCACCGTACTCGAATTAAGTCAGAAGTAAAAGAACTTTTTTAGCTGGTGTCCGTCCTCCTTATAAAGTTGTCTTCATTTTCACACTCACCTTCTTCCTTGAATTATAAAAATGTCCGTTAATAATTTTGATCGTGATGGGCGGTAGATGGCGTTGATGGTAGTGGTGTCGTTGTGTACTGTTGGAAAATTAGTAGTTGGTGAGATATATATGTGTGTAGCGGAAGATGAGTCCTTGGAGGTGTCAAGTAATAATAATAATATAGTTGAAAAACGATTAACAATAATTACTTTATTTAAAAAATGTTAAATATGACTAAATTTTCTCTTGAAAATTTTACCACATGCCTTTAACTGTACACTGTGGGGAATGGAAACATTTGATTCAATTTCGAAACGCTGTTAATACATCGACACATATTACAAATACACAGGTAATCTCACTGCTAACTAGTAAACCTGAACAATAAACACGAAGCATCGTATTTTTTCAATGTTTGGTTTGTTTTTGTTGCTACTTAATGTTGTCATCTCTCCGGAGTTTCTTTTTATTTCCGTTAAAAATCTATTCCATCACCGAAATTCGTATAAAAATGCAAAAAAAATAATAATAATAATAATAAAAATTGCCATTTGTCTTCAAGATCGAGTACTGAAATGAATCGAAATATAAGCTGGATAAGCATGGTTTTGTTAACGTAAGAAAATAACAGTATAATACATTTACAAAACCATTTATGCAGTTATTTGAAATAAACATGTCCATGAATACAAATACATCATAATCAGCAGCACAAGAAACTATGAATACTGCATATATCAGAGGCGGTGTATTTCTCCCCAAACTTGAAAATATTAACCGGAAATGAGGTTCAAACTTTTAAACAATTTTCAGCGACAGACGAATATTAAGCTGAAACTTATTTATTTATTTTTCGGAAAGGAAAACCTTAACTTAGGTACTATTAATAAATATTTTTTTATATTCAAGCAGGTTCTAGCATTCAGACAACACTCCACCAGTGTCATCAATGATGTGCCAGAAATGTACTCTCTCCACAATACCATCGCCTGACTACAGTATTTTTATCTGTCCCTATTGGGCTATTAATTCATGTTACTACGTGATTCATCAGACTATGACCTTTTTCCACTCTCGAGTATTTGCTATATCTGTAACTGTTTATTTTTGGTTAACAGGAGTTCAGTAAGGTCATCCGGTCCAACACATTATGCGTTTCTACGAGCTCCTTTTCAGACCATTGCGCTACCATTTGATAGTTTGTGGCCCACTGGGGGATAATCAATAGATTGCACGATTCTCAATCCTCTGCTGATAACTTCATGATTATCAAGTTTCTCCATTAACAGGACTACTGTGATTGTTGATGTTTTATTATAATTGCTCTAAAGTGAATCTCTCTCACTGGCTTTTTGAATCGAGCTCCTTCGTACATAGTTGGAAGGATTTCAACATTCCCTTCGGCTGAAAAGACCTAGGTTCGAATCTCATCTAGGAAGCGAAGAAACTTTCTAAAGGTTAGCTGGTTTCCGTAATGAAGTGAGTGAGTTAAGTGTCCAACTGATTTTCATACGGAGGTTGAAGAATTTTCTTCCCCCAAACTCGATTTTGCAAGTTACAAAAGAGGCAAACTGGCCAAAGAACACACGTAAATTAACAAAATACAATTGTCTAGCTAGCCTTAATTCCAACGAATCAGACAACTTGTCCTGCTCATCCCCTCCTTTCCTTCTGTTGCACTTTCCAAACCTCATTCTCTCTCCTAAAATATATTACAGACAAACATATCCACTAAAGCTTGTTTTAACAACTAATTTCACAAAAAGATGTAGCACATCATGTTAATATAATACTGACAACTACAAATTAAAATATTAAAATTCATATATAATCCATCTCAAGTAACAAGACTTTTGAAATAACTCCACAATTAAAGAAGAAACAAAAAAAAAAAGTATGAAACATTATATGATACCAGATTATTAAATGATACAAAATAAACAGCTATATGAGTAAAGAATTAAGAAAGGCTTAGATAAAAAACGAAGGAGAAAAACAATAGTATATAATATAAAAACAGTACTTTAAATGCAGTACTTAAAAAATTAAAAATGCGGAGCGATGAAATTAAAGAAATAATCAAAATAAAAAAAACAAATATACTACAAATGATTAGGCAGTAAAAGTTCAGAAGATGAAACAGAAATAAAATACAAAAATAATAAGAACAATATCTAAGAGAAATCAGAAAACACAGAATCTCGTGGAACAGATGTTTCTAATAGAACACACACACATATATCTACTCTATATACATATCATTATATATATATATATATATATATATATATATGTTTTTTATATCACGGTCACGTCTGTATGTCACGTTTTTTGAAAGGTTTTGAAATTCAGGAGCTACCCTGAGTGTCGAGTCTTCAAAATTCGAGTCATCAGAATTCAAGAAGAACCGGCCTACCAGTCCGGAACAAGGGGGAGGGGGAAATATCCCCCTAGTATATATATAAAGACCTAACTCATAAAATTTTGAAGCATCTTAGAACAGGTTAATAATGAGAAACAGTAATCATAAGCAGTTTAACTTAACCAACACTTGAATACATTTTATTCGGGGTTGGTGAAAGGCAGACAATGGTTGTCTATCAATTTCTAATTTACTTCTAACCTTTTAAAAGATTAGCAGCAAATCGTCGAAGAGTATTTACATTTATTTCCAAATCAGAAACCAAGGCGGTTTCTAATTAATACAGTACGAGAAGCCAGCACAGATACATTGCTTTTGTGGATCACTATATATAAAATTCAAATCGGGAACAAAATGAACTCTAAGTTCATATTTTAATAATAATAATCACTCATATAAGCAAGTTAGGAAACGTACGTACAACGTAATATTTCATGACTTTTCGCAATTGAGATATGTTACTTAAAGCTAAAAGATTAGTACAAGAATAAGTTTAAGGAAGCGTTTAATATTCCCGGGGGTTTTATTTGAAAAAAAAAATAATTGGCACGGTGACAAATGTATTCTGATCTTCGTGTAAAGTGGTGGTTAATATTTTCGATTTTAATACTAATTAATTTACCACACCTTTTCACAAAGTGCTTTGTGGATGAATAGACATGATAGAGCTAATAGGTGCGTTTTTGCTTGCGAACGCATAAACGTCCTTAAAATCTATCTAGCCGTTTAAACAGTAAATTCGCATACAACGGACACGCATAGTTTAAGTAGCATAAGGCGTTTGTTTACTGTAAGTAGTTGAAATAGTTTTCCCGCAAAGAGTTGAAACTTTTTCCTGTTTATGCACATAGTTAATTTCTGGCACTTATTCAAAAGAATTCATAAAGATTGTAGATCTGAGATATCAGAAACTGGTTATTTGCACGTCACGTAAGTAAATACCAATGCGCTGATAGAAAATATCCTCCATCGCTCCCCAACTGGGAGGAAAAATATGTAAGTAGACACGTACAGATATACTGTATATTTAATAAACACATACACGTTATTTGAGGTACGCTGTAAGCATATTCCAGCTTTTTTCTCTGGTTTGAATTCAATCTAGCTTGATGTACTTTCTAAATAATTAATTTGTATTTTTTTTTTTTCACTAGAGGTCATGCCAGTAGAATAACCTGCAATCAAATCATTGTTTCTCTAGCTTACTGTATGTAATATAACTCAGCTTGTCCTGAATATTTGTATATGCTCCAGATGATAATCTTAATATGAAGATCGAAACGTCGGGAAATTAAAAGAGTTATTTATAAGACGGTTGTAAAGTCCATAATTTCTAAAATGAATGCTGATCACCGTGCAACACTAAAAGAAAAGAAAGGAAAAATGAATTCAATCTAGATAACAGTGTTTTTACACTTGAAATGTGTTGGCCATTTTCACAAGAAGTGTCATGGATTTTTCATACCGCAAAACAAGCAAATGTGCCTGAAGAACACACGCAATTTATACCGGCCTCATAATCTTTAGTTGCTTCTTCCGTAATCCCAAAACGACAAACAAACCAGCTTTCTCCAGGCACTGGATTTGCTTACAAGCACTTTGCATGTAAGATACAGATCAGTTTCAAAAAACCTGATAGGATTGCCACGTCAAGTTTCAGCTATCGAGCTCTGCCACTAAAGCTATTGGCTTTCTTCTGGGGTGGGGGGGAAAGATTTTCAAAAATGACTATGAAATCCAAGAGGGTAAAGAACTTATAAAACTTTATTTTATTTCGCGGGAGGTAAAATATTCTATACTCATTCCAGTTTTAATGTGGCGCAAGAACATTAGATTGCACTTTTGCAGAGAGAGAGAGAATAGAAATTAGTTCAACAGGACTTATATATATCCAGTTAGGTTTTCTGAACTATTCAAATTATGTTGTTTCAACTCTCCCACATACGTATACTCGAAGACAGCCGACAGCACGAAAACATAAGCTCATCTGTCATATTTGTGAATACTAAATTGCATATTATATTATATGCGAATCGCAGTTTACTTTAGCTTCTTATGCTAAAGCAAACTCACTTATGCATTCGACTCGTGCATGGTTTCACTACAATTTATTTCTTAGATATACCGTAACATATTTATAATTCATAATTTATCATTTACATATTTTGAAATTTATTTAATTTCTGAAAAATTAAAATGCATTAAAACGCGAAATTTTTAAAATTTAATTTTTTTTAAATAAGTAAAATCAATTTAAAAGTGAGCCTTTGCGATTAAAAGTTAACGGTTTATATTAGTCACTAACTTCAGATTTTCATGCAGCATGATATGAAAACCGATGAAGAAACACAATTTAAGCACACTCGCTTCAAAACATATTCTGCAGTACTCTTCATAATCAATCCTCTGCAGATGACTCGAAACCAGAAACAACTTTTTCTTTCCAGTTCGATTTTTCCTATTAATTTGTGGTATACTAATAACCTGCATAAAATATCTCAAATAATCATTTATGAGTATGAGAGAGAAGATACACATAAAAATAATGAACCGCATCGTGGAAATATATCTGAACAGATGCATGCATCAGAAACAATGATCTAAGAAGTTGGCTGATTGTTTACATTACGGAAAAGCAATTTAAGGCTATGAACAGTGTACTATGCCTGTACACTTTTTTTTCTAGCCGAGTGACAAGTAATAAGAAGAAAAAGCAGAGATTCGGGAAGGAAAAATTCTACAACATCCATGAGATCAGCTGATGGGTCGCCAAAGTCATTTGCCCGTCGACCCCTTCAAGAGTTTCTTGACTTTTTATCGACCCCCCCCATATTTTACTATTACGTAATTATAACAGGACAAGCAAAAAAAAGACGCTTATGTGAGTTTTTAGATTGTTTACTTTATAGTTACAGTGTTTATTGTATGTATAATATAGTATATATTATTATATTACTATTACTACTATCACTAGTAATATCACTGGTATTACTACCAGCGCTGCTCAACTCTTCAACATAGAGAAGTTTAGTTCGTGAATGAATAACGATTGAATTATAATATGTATGTTGATGAATTTTAGAACATTAACGCTCACTTGTATGTCGATGCGCAAAAATGAGACTGGGATCGAATACTTGTATCAGTAAATAAGAACCACGTACGTGTTGCAATCTCGCTCCCACGGCGCCGGCCGGCAGGAACCACCTACATCCGTTTATTGGTAAATACGTCATTTTGGCCTACTTGATTGGCCTCAGTAACTATTTTCATGACCTTACTCTATCTTACAGGTCCTATTCATGGACCTGTAAGATGGAGGTACTGATCCCACGATTCACTCTTAATTGCGTTGTCATTACCTCCATGACAAAAGACATGGATGTAATCCAAGTTAACCGAATTAAATATTACCCATACAATGATGTCTTATATTTTTCTGTCGACCCTAACAATGTCATATCGACCCCTTTGGCGACCACTGATCTAAGAAGTTGGTGATTGTTTACATTACGGAAAAGCAATTTAAGGCTATGAACAGTGTACTATGCCTGTACACTTTTTTTTTCTAGCCCAGTAACAAGTAATAAGAGAAGAAAAAGCAGAGATTCGGGAAGGAAAAATTCTACAACATCCATGAGATCAGCTGATTTATTGTTAATTGAAAAAACTTCATAAACATTCCTTTAGCACGATGAGGAATCAAAGAGTCGTCGCTGCCATCTGCGCTAAAGAAAGCAAGAACAGTATTCTGCAGGTGACACATTTATATAATGTTAACAGCTGTACAGAAAAAAGAATCCGAATACAATGAGAACTAAATAAATGGTACTTTCGAGAAAGATAACTATTAAATATCAGAAAAATCATATGCGACAAAAAAAACTCTCCTTTCTCCAGCTACCAAATACATCACACTAGATGCATTATGTTCTTCCGTTAGGTTCCTCAGAAATATAGAGGCCAAAAATTTCTCAGATCTGTTACAATTCCTTGCACCTTGTTTAAGTCGCCACTTTCTGGCAAACATCATATAAGGCTTTCGAGAATTCCAGAAGTTGCTCTAGCTACTTCCAAATCGTACGACCTTATAAAGTTTCCAGACTTACATAACTAGGCATTCAGTTGCCTCTGCAACTGAATGCCCAGTTGGTTTCTTCTCTATCAGTCATTATGTGTTAGTGAATGGCTTGTTATCCACCAGTGCTGACGTATCTTAGGATTCTGCTGAATGTATACAAAATGGTTATTTAAAGTTATGGCCGAAACAACTAAGGCAATGAAGACAGTGCATTTTGTCTATTAATTGCGTTCTTCTGGCGGTTTGTCTGTTTTGCAGAACGAAAACATCACCCGTATCCGGGATGAAAATCCTCACCCCCCCCTCTCTCTCTCTCTCTCTCATATATATCAAAACCGGCTAGCTGAATTTTATCTGAACAAGCTCTCGTAAACGTTCTTCGCTTCCTAGACGGAATTTGAACCCAGGTCTTTTCAACTAAATAACATTTTACTAGTTACAAAAAAACCTGTTTAAAGCTTTGCAGGCGAAAGTTGGCATTTCTCTTTTCAGAAACCCAGTGTGCAAACAAGAAACATATATAACTATTCTCCAATGGAGAAAAAAAAAGATAACCTAATTAAATCCCGGGCTGATAAACCATCGCTTCAAATTCTATCTAATTTCTCTCAATCCACTTGTTCTTAAGTAACGAGTAACATTTTAATAAATACTATTCAGATAACTTGTGCAGAAAAGACCAAGAAGATCTCTCATTTTGTAATGTCGATATCTCAAATTTTGCATGGTATAAATATATCACCATTAGTATAACAGGCGCGATATTAAAAAAAAAAACTGGCCTTTTTTCTGATCAAAACTTTGCGTCAAGCAATTTTAATTTCTGGATTTAAAATGCACGCACGTACACACACAGAGAGAGCCTTCCTAGCTCAATCGCAGGAAAACGCAACATGTAATCTTTATCAAAACTTGAAGAGCCAATGTCGCGTCTTTCGAATTCCGTTCAGATGCAAGGAACTTTTAGGAGGATTCTCTACAACTGTCCAGCTAACTTGATTGAAGGAGAGTTGGGTGATCTCATACGGAGTTCTTTTTCTTCTTAGAAACTCGACTTTATCATATAGCATACTATCAAGAGAACAAACTCAATTAGACACTTAAGGCTATAAGACTAGGAAATTTACTGGTCGTAGCCTTAACTACTTCGGTCGTAATTGCAACTAATCCAATCTGCTCCGGTAAAAATCTTAAAACACCAGAGAAATAACTACCAATTTTCAGTAAATTCTAGACTCATCGTACTCTATATTCATACTTGCTAACTATCGTTGTGAATGGGCTCCCTGCAACTATTAGCATTCCTGTGAGAATGTTGTATTAAACGTTTCTCGGTAGTATTACTCGAATCAAGTTTAAACATTTGAATGTTTTGCATGAAAGAATGCAATGGATGAAAAGTTAAAAGTGAACGCGTGAGAACAAACGTACGAGTTGGTATGATCGCGTTCTGCGACGACATAATCATGTTCAATAAGACATTCATGCGTTCAATGTTTATTTTAATTTTCACCCACTGTATTCTTTCACTGCTTAATGCAATTCGTTTCTCATGTCTAGCTTTTAACTCTTTTTGTAATATAAGCCCACTCTTGACGAAGCGTACCTGCCGGCACACAAAACTAGCCGAGGTTTTTAGTTTAATAAAATATTTTACATAGTTATAAAAGTATAGTAATTAAACTGTTCATTTGATGAATGTTTTCACAAGCTGAAATCTAAAGATGGAGATTCCAGATGCTAGATCTTCAAACGTAATCGATACAAGAATCTTTAAACGGTGTAGCCGCAAGTGGTGGGAGATGAACTTCATCGCAACTACATTTTACAAGGTAAAGAGATCCATTATCGGTCGCCGTAGATATTTACATGATGAATATGTTGAAGGATTTGTTTAAGCATTTATTATCTTGTGTTGTTCGTCAGTCATCATGAATTTCAGATGACTGTCGGAAAACTGGTATATGGTTGTATATGCTCGTACAATGCAGCACTGAAGATCTAATCTTGTAACAGATGCTTACATCAACTTTAAAAGAGCGTCGAGTAAATCAAAATTATTTGTCTAAGTAATTCAGGTGTTGTTGCTCAGTGGTGAAAATACATTCTACTACTGTCTTCACGATTTATGCGTTGGAGTCCAAATTAATGCAAATATTATTATTCTTCTGGCCTGATTAGCCGAATGCACAGCATATCTGCTGTAAGTGTATGTGTGTGGGGATGGAATCCTGCATGAATGTTTGTTGAATGAAGGTGGTAGGATGAATATTATCGCCCCATGCAAGCCGACGTCCTGTTAACTGGACGCCTGAAGCGAGTCACAACGAACAAAGTACCATGTTTGGTACTTTGTTCAGACCAGGAATTCTGAATTTTAATCAATTTTAATCTAAAGTTTAGGATGTGATTACGACCTAAGTATCGGAACATGATAATTATATTTGCTAACTGTTCTCCTTCTAGTGTGTTTGTCGGGATGAAAATTGTGAGTTTCAAAAAAAGGCTCATCCACGGTACTAATGTGTCCTGTAGAATAAGAATTAGTAGTTGGGATTGTTCAAAAATTGCATAAAAGATCATCTGATGTTTCATTGTACGTAGGATGAAGTATAAAAAAAAAATCTTTTTTAAGATGTCTAAATTTTTGACATCATAACACAATCTCATCTAAGACTACTAATAAGAAAAGCTCTCACCAGTGATTACGTAATGTTACATAACATCTAGGATGTAATCACTGGTGAGAGCTTTTCTTATTAGTAGTCTCAGATGAGGTTGTGTTATGAAGATGTCAAAAGTTTATATTAAAATATCTGAATGATTATTGTCAAGTACACCAACAAGAAATAACGAAAGGTTATTTGAAGAAATACAAATGTGTATTTTGCAACCAACGATAATACCCCGTATATCTATGACCAGAGGCTAAGTTAAGACTAATATAAAAATTTAATTAATACTAACTTTTCAGTATTAATTGAAATTTTATATCAGGGGAGTATTTTTATATTATCCGACATCAGGAACGACATGGTTTCAGAAAATCTAAGTTCAATATAGAATATTTTGTATAGTAATTCAATCGCATTTTCTGCGAACGATGCTGATAACGTTTAAATAGATTCTTTCTCCTATTCAGCCGGATGGAACTAATGACGTGCATGTGCAGATAAATGACTACAGAAGCAGGAAATCAGTAGATTCAAATGAATGCATTTGATGAAGCCAACTATCTACTTTAATGGATTGATTGCGATAGGTGTAGTTTGGTGCTCGTGTGAGATTGGGGATTTTTATCTGTTTTATTGTGTTAGAAAATTAGTGTAGATTTTCGTGTTTTTAGAGTATTTGGTGTCTTTATGACATTTATATTGTGATAATGTTAACACGTGGCACCAATGCGACGAACAATAGCGGCAAAGACAACGTTATCGGGAGATTTTAATTTGCGGGATTTTATTCAATGCTGAGTGTGGAATGTTTTCGTCGAGTAAATTAAGGAATATGTGAACGGAAATTGAAACTAGAGAGAATGTATTAAGTGTTTCAAAAGTGAGTGTGGTTAGGTGATGAGAACGCAGCAAATACCGACGGTAAGATGGAAAAATGTTATTAATGTCGAACCTGCGGCCGTGGAAATAGACGAGAACAAAATGTATATTAATAAAGAACTAGCGCGCTTAAATGTTATTCTTCATAGGACAAAGAGCGAAATTGAAAAAATTGCAGAAGCGGCAAGAGTTAAGCAGGGCTGAAAAAGAAAGAAGCAGGTGATCCAAAAGAATAATAAAGACCGACCGAACAAACAAGAAAAACAAGTTAAGGAGAAAAGTATGTATGGAGACTCAATGGTCATGGGAGTACTTAACGAAAGTGCGACAAAATCGTGTTTCTCGGGTGCAAAAATTCACGATATTAGCCACGCCATCCGGATGCAAAAAGGTAAGTCGAAGGAAATGATTGTCTTGGTTGGTACCAATGATTTGAGAGGCGAGAAGTATTTTATGAGGGGGGGGGGATGTCAAGGAGTTGTTAGAAGAGGCAAAACTGAAGACCTACTACGCTATGATAGATTTTTTCTGCACAATCGCCCTCCTTCTGAGAAGGAGGGCGATTGTGCAGAAAAAATGATGTGGGATTTTTTGATCTGTGTTTGACGGAGAGAAGGATCTGTACAATGCTGATGGACTGCATCTAAATGGTTTTGGTGTTAGGTGTCTGCAGAGAGCTGTGTTCACCGAGCATGCTGAAGAGCAAATTCAGGAAAACTTAAGCAATTAGGTGGAAGCAAGCGAGTTTGTGTGAAGGCACCCATGAGGTGAGTGAGTGTGAGAATGACAGTGTGGAATCAAGTCTCTTAAGCAAAATGTTGAATAGGGTAGTCAATTCAGGAAGTAAAGGTGGGTGGGTGGGTGCCATTTCTATATACTAATGCCAGAAGTATCAGGAACAAGAGGGGGGGGGGGTAGAGTTTTTGGCATTGGTTAATGCAACCTCGCCAAAAGTTATAGGCACTTAAGTAGTTACAGGGATTGAATGTGAGGGATTTAGTATTTTCTGGGAAGATAGATAAGATAGGATGGGGGAGGGTAGGAGAGCTGCTTATGATAGCAGATGAATTGAAGCCAAAAAGAATATTAGACAGGCAGGTGGGTGCCTGTTCATTTGAAGCAATCTGATGTGATATGCAGTTGGTTGTTGCTACAGGCCAGGGAGTTCCACAGATGATCTGGAAGACATGCATCGCCAAATTAGTACAAAGATATAGATTGAAACGCAGAGAGATCACATGGCAGGAAGGAAATAGAACTTATACACCTACTAAAGGATAATTACTTAAGGCAGCAAGTGATGGAGGGATCAAGGGGTGGGAGAGTATTGGACCTGGTCATAGGATCAGAAGAGCTATCCATAACCAAGGTTACCACATTGCTTCCGATTGGTTAAAGTGACCATGGGGGACTTCAACTATGGAGATATAGACTGGAAGGAAGAAAGATCATATGGCAGGATGGAAATAGAATTCATACACCTACTATGAGATAATTACTTAAGGCAGCATGTGATGGAGGGAACAAGGGGTTGAAGAGTATTGAATCTGGTCATAGGATCAGACCAAGATGACCACAATTAGTAATACCATCAGTATTATTACTGAATATTCCCAAATCCTATTAAATTTTTTATATAGCGAATTTTATAGAATGCAGCTTTGGCTTCAGATACATTATAATTACCTTAATTTTTTTAAAAGTTTTAATGTGTTGACCAGTGTCAAAAAGAGAAAAAAAGTAAGAAAACTAATGGCCAGACAAGAGATGCAACAACTATGACAGTCAAATACTAATTTATCAGTAACATTAAGAAATATTTCGTTTTACATATGTAAAACATCATCAGTATAGGAAGAACGACAACTGAAATTTGAATACAACTGAAAAGGGAAACGCGCGTGTGTTGATTGTTTGGTATTATTCCAGGGGATTCCGTGGCAGTGTTGTCATTTCCATGATGAAGATGGCTCTGATTTCTAAAGAAAATATATAAATTTCTAAACTTTAGAAATTCCAAATTTTTATAGTTCAGAAATCGATTTCTACGTTGCACTGGAAGATAACGCATTTTTAGCTAATTAGCTAAGGGTTTGCACTTGTCAATAGCTGAAAACAATCTGTATAGTTGGTCACAATCATATTTACATGGGTCGTTTCAAAGGCGAGATACTCTTTTTGAACTCAGGTCAAAAAAATGCGCAGTTTTTATTCTACTCTCCCAAATAAGTAAAGGGAATGCTCATGTGCTAAGCCGATACTCAATAGTATGATACAGAATTAAGCTGTTAGTCTGTATGTATAAACTCAAAGATAAACATTCATAGGTATTATTTCTGGAAAAATTCCCATGTTACTCCTCTAAAATAAACTATTATTTGAATGGCTAATATAGCCTACTTTCGTTTAGGAGTGCCCCTTTTATTATAATGTCATTGGCTCTTTACCCAAAACTTAGGGTATTACTGAAGTGTTATAAAACTAATATATGAACAATGATATAGGAGGGAAAAAATTTTGGACATACTTCAGCCGCCGAAGACGACGCCTGTCGAGACGGCTCCCACCCCTGACCTTTTTCCCTTAAATCCCTCCTCTTCCCCAAAAAAAATAATTTCTATCCTCAGATCCTTCTCTCATCCCCCCACCTCCCAAACGTTCTCTACCCACCCTTAATAATATTATTATTATATATACAAAAAAAACGGTTTTTTTAAAATAATTCCCCCACATTATTTTACCCCCCCCCCCTCTTCTTTAACAGCTGATGAAGGTACATCGCCGGGATAAGGAAACAGAAAAATCCAAAAAAGGTATGTCCAAATGTTTCTTCCTATATCAGTTTCATAACATTTCAGTAATGCCCTAAGTTTTGGGTAAAGAGCCAACGACATTGTAAAAAAAAAAAAGGGTCAATCCCAAACGAAAGTAGGCTATATTAGCCATTAAAATAATAATAAACATTCATGCCTCCAAGTGTGAAGTTTCCAATTTTCATGTCAATTCCATCCATAAAAAACTATAGTGAGTAGACTAGGAGTAGTACAATCCAGGATCCCTGCCCTCGAGACCAAACATGAAACTCTTTGAAGCCAGTTCAGGCCTCCTTTGTTTTGTACTGAATATCAAACAAACATTTAATATTCAATTTTAAGGTAACATTTTACATTTAACGTTTGGGCATCACAGCTAAAGCAACTAAGGCTATCAGACTAGTATATTATCTGCGTGTCTTCTGCCAGGTTATGGGGAAGGGGGAAAGCGAGTTTCTAGGGGAAGTTATTTCAGAAATAGGAAATATCGCCATACTTCTGAGCTATTAATAACAGTTTAAATTGTAAGCGCAAGTTAACGTTAATTTTAAATTTGATGATTGATGTGTGTGTGTGTGTTTAAAATATAACCAGTTGTGTTTCGTGTATTCATGCTTAGAGAGTGCAGTATGAGTTAAATCATATATAAAATATGAAGCTCAGCTGATAGTTTTATTAGTATTGGCCTTCCGCCAGGAAACTTAACTTCATACAGAGTAGCAACAGCATGAACGTTATGCATTACCCAAATTCATATATGTACCCGGAGAGCAATGTTCCCTCTAAGCTGTGCGCATCGGTCAAAAAAAGGGAGTGCGCATAAAATGTTTGCTCTCAGAATTTACAGTCAATAGTTTTGGAGCGTACTATAAATACGAATTATATGATAAGTCATACTTGTCATTATTTTATTTAGTAATTCCTCAAATGTCTCTACTCCGATTTACTCTAATCCATCCCATACACTCTAATTAGTTACTATTAGCCTGCGCAGTGTAGGCGAACTAACGCAGATGTCAGCAAGTGATAGAAGAATGCTTGTTTAGTATCTACTGTCTAGACCAGTGGTCGATAGAAAAATATAAGACATCATTGTACGGGTAATATTTAATTCGGTAAACTTGGATTACCTCCATCCTGAATGACAACGCAATTAAGAGTGAATCGTGAAAACAGTGACATGAATAAGACCTGTAAGATGGAACAAGGTCATGAAAATAGTTACGGAGGCCAATCAAGTAGGCCAAAATGACGTATTTACCAATAAACGGATGTCTGTGGTTCTCGTCCGGCCGGCGTGAGATGGCAACAAGTGTGCGGTTGCTTATTTACTTACACATATTCGATCCCAGTCTCATTTTTGCCATCCACATACAAGTGAACATTAATGTTCTAAAATTCATCAACATACATATTATAATTCAATTTATTCATTCACGAACTAAACTTCTCTATGTTGAAGAATTGAGAAGGGCTGGTAGTAATACCAGTGATATTAATACCAGTAGTTTATTAATACCAGCATATTAATATCACTAGTAATACCAGTGATATTACTAGTAATAGTAGTAGTAATATATACTATATTATACATACAATAAACATTGTAACTATAAAATAAACAATCTAAAAACTCACATAAGCGTCTTTTTCGCTTGTCCAATTATAATTACGTAATAGTAAAATAGAAGGGGTCGATAAAACATTAAGAAACTCTTGAAGGGGTCGACGGTCGAAGTTTGGCGACCCCTGGTCTAGCTCTAGACAATACAGTCACTTGAACTCGTGCAAAGTGGTGGATTTATTATTATGCTACGCAGATTTAAGCGAAATTAAAAGGCACATCATTTGTTTATAAACTGCAAACATTTAGGTTACATAAGTATTTCGTATGCAACGTACAAGATTTTTTTTTAATGAACATACTGTCGCCAATTTTAGACGATTCAGATTAAGAGTATCTGACTCTCGCTATTGTAAGCGCGAGCTACTGCACACATTAAGTCTGAGACTGGAAACTTCGACAATAATCAGGGAATAAACCAACCATCCACGGTCCTAGGCCGACTAATACTAATTCGATGCTTGGAAGGAGGGAGGGAGAGAGGAGGAGGGAAAAAAGCAGGTTATGCTAACCAATTAGAACAGCCGTGTTGAACGAGTGAATAGCATATGCGCTCTCCAACTAATAAGTTGGTTTGATCCCACTGAGGCTACAGATGTTTGCAAATAATTTATCATTATTATTATCCGAGACTTTCAGGGAGTCAACGACTCATGGAGGGAGGCCGTGGATCACCCACACCAGCCGTCATACCTTCTCTTAAATTCATTCACTACTTCAACTGTTCCAGTCTCCCACTGCTCTGTGAGAGAAAAATCTCGTAGCTCACTCCTTTCTTAACCGCACACAAAACTAACTTCCACGAATATTCCTTGCGCTCTCCTCATCTTCCATTTAACAAAACATCTCATTAGTTTTTATTTATTCATATGGAGTTTCCTGGGCCGAGTTGAGCCCCCCCCCCCTCATGGGGGGTTAAGTATTTATGGCTGTAGATCCGTGTGTTCACAGGGCCGGTTTGCCTGCTTGCGGGATGAAAAACGTCAGATAAACTGGCGGAAAAAACCCTACTGCAAGCGCCCAAGACCGGCTAACTTGGTTATGCCTGAGGAAGATTATCAAGTTCCTCACGTTTTCGACGGGAATCGAACCTGGGACACTCCTTCCCCAGGCATATGGTTGTGAAGCGCAAAGCCACTAGGCTAACCGCACGGACATCTCATCAGTTGATAACCTATAACTTTTCGGAAGTTTATAGCCCTCCGTCATATCAGCCCTCTTTTTCCTGTATACCAATGTCTGCATTGGTATACAGGTTTCACATACTCTCAATCTGTCCACGTAATCTTCATTTCATAACCCCGATTTCCATTTTTGTTAGTCTTCTTTGCACCTTTTCCACAGCTCCTTTATCCCCTCCGAACGCAGGAAGCCAAATTTGCGCAGAGCAGTCCAAGTGCGGTCGAATCAAGGCCTTGTAAAGAGGCAAATCGACTTCCTCATCCTAATACGAATATACGTTTCAACATCGCGATTATCCTCTAAGTGGAATTTGAGCTTCAGTTTTCTATTCATCATAACTCCAAGATTCCTAGCCTCATCAATTTCTCGTAACACAATTCCCACCAACATATTATATTAGCGGGATTATGTGAAAACGTTATACTCATTAACACTGATTGATAGCCATTATCATTTGCCCATTGTTCCGGTTCATTCAAGTCATTCTGTATGCGCTGTATATCAGCAGCATCCCTAAATTACCCTGCCTATCTTTTCATTATCAGTAAACAATTGAACATCTCGTCAGCTCCGTCCCAATATCATTAATGTATGGATTGAACAACGATGGTCCAAGGAGTCCCCTGGGCACACTATTGTTCACCTTAAATCTGGCATATTCGCATCTCCTATATACGACTATTCCTGTCCAACAGCCACTCGCTTATCCAAATCAATAGTTCATATTCCAATCCTATATTCTCCAGTTTATGCAACAGCTTTTCATGTGCCTGAGCAAAATCTAACAGTATCATAGTGTATCCATTCCCTTATCCACCTCAGCCGAAACATTATTAAAAAAATATCAGTAAATTACTAAATGAAGGTCATGTTTTAACAAACTCGTGCTGGTCCTTGCAGAGTGTAACTTGTTTGTTAATCAATTTCTGCACGCGAGTTCTTACGAATTTCTCTAAAATCTTTGCCACCACTCCAGAGATACTGATAGGTCGGTAATCAGACATAGATTTTTGCACCACCTGTGTACAATGGAACTATCATACATTCTTTCCTTAGCTGAGACTCAAGTTATACAAATATGTCAATATGTCAAGGGCCCGGCGATTTTGGCTCAACTTTCCTTTATTACAAGTGCTAATATCCCACCTGGCCCTATTGCTGAATTGATATCCAGTTATGCAACAGCTCTTGACCCTCATTCTTATGCACCTCTATCCCTTCATCAATTGTAGTGCTAGCATTGTGCATTATGTTACATACCCTTGGCTGATAGATCTTAGGGAAGTGAGCATCGTTATTTGAACAATCTGCTCAGCTTCTGACATTAATCTGCACTAATTTGTTCTTTTACTTGCAGCACAGCGACAAAAATTCTTCTGCGTTGCCTTTAGTCTGCACAATCTTTTCACACTCCGATTTGGTTTTGCGTACGATACTCGTAACTCTTTTTTTTTGGTCTGCGCTTTATATATTTCAAAACTCCTTTAACTCGTATCCTCATTTTCTCCTCGTTATATTCCTTGCATAATAAAGTTGCACATCAATTTCATTTCTACCCTATTTCTTCTTCAAACTATAGGGGCATTCAGATACTGCCTCATTTAAGCACATTTACAAAGCTTCCCATGCATTGTTGATATCCTTTCCATTCAGTAACTGATCCACTGAACTAAAGATAGTATTCTCCGGGTTTGTCATAATTTTCACCTTTCCTATCAACCAAAAATACCCAAATCCTAGTATTCGTTAACTTTTTCTAAAACCCAGTTAATCACCATATATACATTACTATCATTATCCAATGTATATAATGTAATTCAGTGGCGCACCCAGGGAGGGGGATAAGGAAAAGGAAATATACACTAAAAAATTTTCCAAAATTCTTTTTTATTATTATTATTATTTATGTTGTGGCTTCTATTTCTATACTACTTGTCATGTATTGGCGATCACTGCAGATGCTCAGTCATAGGTCGTATGCAATGCGTAGTTGTATTCGTAAATCGTCTACTCAACTCGCCCCACCCCCAAGATTAAATCTTGAGTGCTCTACTGATGTAATTCGAAGGCTGGATTATCCAATAATCCTTTCGAATCGCATATACTAGTATTTGCTTTCAATAAATTTTGAAAAAACAAAATCAAAAGCATTATAACTGGCCTAAAAACGGTATCGAGAAAATTCACCGAAAACAATTCGTCGAAAGACAATTTATCAAAAATAAATAATAATCGAAAACACAATTTATTGAAAGGCAATTCGTCGAAAAGCAGCAATCCAACGAAAATGAATTACGAAACATGTGAAGTGTATTTATCAAAAAGAACTGCAGGTTTTAATGGCTTAACTTATGATGTAACTGAAGCTTAGCATGTCATATAGTCGTGTTTGTTTGAAACATCTTCCTTTCAGTCAGTATATGCGGTTCGTGTATTTTACACAATCTGAAAAGGATTTTTTACGTAAAAAATTTACAATTTTTTTACAACTTTTCTGTAAAAAAATCTTAATTATTATTCCCCTTATCCTCCTCCTCTCCTCAACAGAATGGTTGGTGAGGTAGTAATGCTATTTTACTAGAAAATAATTAGAGAACAAGAATGGTTTCCCATTGTCTTCTTAATCCGGTAAGTGTTTTATATCCGTAGATGTGTGTTAATGGGGACTGGTTTGCGGGATGAAACGCTCGAGTTTCCGGGAGTAAAACCCTGACATCGCCATGAGAAAGGAAAACTCACCTTCGGCTGAAGAGGACTGATAAAAATTCTTCGCGTCATGACTCACGGAATTCGAGCTCAGGTCTTTCTAACTAAAAGGCTTCGTTTATACCGACTGAACTACGGAGGCTCTATTATTATTATTAGAAGTAATATTAGTATATGACGTTCGCACGCACGCACGCACACACACCAGTTATATGGGATGAATTTTATTCAGATTTGGTATTTGAACCTTTTACAAAAATTTTTCGAACCGTTCCAGTTTCTCAGTTTAACTATATTCGGGGCTATAAATTTTATACTGGTCGAAATTTTATATTGCAATACTGAGTTTAGTGGAATACGCGCAAACGTTGGAATTTGTAACATGTACAAGAAGTCTGTGTGGTTCAGTTTTAGTTCCAACAGATCACTTTTATTAGAAATTTGTGATTAAGAAGCTTCGAAATGATATTAATTCGGCTCTAGCTGGATGAAACTTAATGAAATTTTATACCTAAGATTATGCATACAGATTGATTGACAGACAAGTTACACTCTGAAGGACCAACACAGGTTTGTTAGAACATTACCTTCATTTAGTAATTTACTCATTTTTTTTAATAATGTTTCCGCTGAGGTGGATAAAAGGAATGGATACACTACGATACTGTTAGACTTTGCTCAAGCACATGAAAGGCTGTTGCATAAATTGGAGAATATAGGAGTGGAATATTGACTTGGATAAGATCCATATTAAAATTTGTCCATTTTGATTTCAATCTGATCACTGTTGTGAAAAAATTAGGTAGAACGAACTTTTTTTTTTAAAGAGATAAATCACTATTTACACAATGAAGTAGCAGGTACGCTTACAGAATAATGTTCTAAAAAACAAAATTATAACGTCTCGATGCCCACTTATGCAGTATATGATGTAACATTTTATGTGATTTTAGGTATTCTTACCGAACACTTTAAAACAAGTTTTCAGGAAAATTAATCTTTCGAAGAATTATGAAAGAAATTATCGAAAAATTATCGCTGAATTTTTTTTTCGATCACCTGCATTTGAGACAAATTGGCATGAGATGAACTGTCTTTCGACGAATTGTTTATTCGATAAATGACCTTTTCGATGAATTGCCATTCGTTAAATTGTAGTTCGATTAATTGTTTATTAGAGGAATTGCCAATCGACAAACTGCCTTTCGATGAATGGTTTTCGATTGATTTTCATGGTACCCCAAAAAATAACCAAATCTTCAGCATAAGATGGCATTAACACTGGCATAGTGAAAGAATGTCATATGTACATTTTCAACTTATCACTGATGACAGGCACGTTCCCACCATTTTTTAAGAAGGCTACAGGGGTTCTTAACCTGCTTGTGGTCGGGGAAGAATTCGAGATTGGAAAGAGAGTGACAGACACCAATATTTTTTTTCTATGACAATTTATACTTGCTTATCATATCAAATGATAACAATTAACAAATTGATTAACTATGAAAATAGGATAAATGCACGTATAACATTTATTACATAACTAAATTAAACCATCGCACAATAAGCAAAAACATTTATCTTTACTCTGGATAAAACAATTCTTCCCAATTGTTGTTGAAGTTATAGGTTCGTTGTTTTTTTATTTGGATTGCTCATTTTGGAGCAAAAATTTTAAACACGAGAAAACAATGTATGGTCAAAGCGGGCCGAAAACACCGGTGAAGTGGTGAGACATCCCTCAAGCGCACGGTTGCCAGTAGACTAAATACATAACACTTATGTATTTTATGTTTATTATATATTTTACGTTATGAGTACACTCGTACTCAAAGACAGAGGAATTACAAAATGTTCGTAAAATAACATAAATGTCAACATTTTTTACGATGTCAATAAATATTATTACTAAGACATATTTTCCAGTTTTAATTTTATTTTTTTCCTTATTTAATAACTGACAGCGGTTGCATGCAAATAGCTCCACGGGCATAGGGTTGAGAACCGCTATTGTAGTAGTACCGATTTATAAAAAGGGGACCAAAAATGACTCGAAATATTACAGACCAATCTCCCTCCTACCGGTCTTTTCAAAAATATTAGAGAAATTGGTAAAAATTAGACTCATTCAATTTCTTTAATGGTAAAGGATACCTTCTTTTCAAAGAATCGATTTGATTCAGACAATTTAGCACAGAACATTCTTTACAAATACAGTTTATACCCCCCTATATGACCATAAACTAACCTTACTATTTTTAGATCCATACAAAGCTTTTGACACTATCCCATGAAATTTTAATAAAGTAATATGAGATCTGCTCTAAAGTGGTTCAAAAATTACTTAAATGCTATATCACAAAGCGCAAAAATAAAGAACAGCTATAGCAGTTCCAAAACGGTTGACTGTGTTGTACCACAACGATCAGTCTTAGGATCAATTTTATTTAGTATTTATACCAATAACTTCTTCAATCTTAAATTAAACAGTAATATAAACGCTTTTGAGGATAATATACGGTCCTAATTTTCCCTTCGGATACAGCCGAACAAATGCAAGCCATAGTGAATCTTTTAAAAGGAACAAATTGGTCCCAGTCAAATAAACTCAGTCTAAGTGTGTTAAAAACTAAATATGTAAATTTTAACTTGCGAAATACAAGTAAAATGAACTTCGCTGCCCAATTATTATTACAAGATTGGAATTGAACAAATTCACATCGCAACTGTATGGAAATAGAAAAAGTCAATGTAATAACTTATTTGAGATTAAAAATTGACAGTAATTTAAGCTGGAAACCGCACGTCACCGATGTAATAAAGAAATAAAGTAATGATTATGTTATACATATATGACAATATTTTTTTTTTTTTTTACAACTTCTTGTATAGATAACTGTACCAAGTAAGAGCAACTCTGTATATTATATACTGAATACACACACACACACACAAAAGAGCCTGAACTGGCCTTCCTCGAGCGCCTGTGATAGAATAAAAGACTAGATTCAAAATATCCATTTGTTCCTACCATCTTTAGCTGGGAAGTTCCACTTATTAAAAACAAAAGATGTTATATCCGTAGCGAATTTAATGTCGGCATTCAACACCCTAAAGAAAGTGATTGGAGAAAATAATAGAAATGTATTTGAAATGATAATGAACGATCACTATACCAGAATTTAGATGGGCAAAAGTCATAAGTCCTTATTAGATTCGTTTTCTCCGTTCGTAAGCAAAGTATTCCAAGGCTATATTGAAGCATATAGTTGGTATTTGGAATCCTTGCAAATATTTTTGTGAAGCCTTACATTTTCTTATTTTTTTTTTTAAATTTCAATCAGACCATTTGTAGGAGCACAAGGGGGTGGGGTCAAAATTAACATTGTAATAAAGACTGCTACGAATGGATTGGATTTTATACTAAAAGATGCCCATGTCAATTTTCGATTTTAATTTGAACTTTTTTTATATAGAATCCTACCCACAAAAGGTTGAAAGTCTATAACCATTAGTATTATGGGTTAAGAGTTAAATAATTCGGAAATTCTGATCCGAGACTAAACACGTAACCATATCAAGCAACTGTTTCACACTGGCAATGAAATTCGCAACCTATTTAAAGACATTCTTAAATATGTACCTCTCTCTCTCTTTTAATGTCCTTTTTTTTTTTTTTTTTTTGGACCACAATATGACATTAAATGGCACATGATTTCTTCACGAGATGAAATTCATCATTCCCATTACGAGGGTTCAACAAATTATGCAAAATCATACTGGCAACGAAAAAATTGTACTCACCCAGAAGAATCCCCCCCCCCCACAATTTTTTAATGATAAACTCAATAGGAGCATGAAGTGATTAGTGGTGTATAATTGTTTGGAGAAGTCAATAAATAATAAGAACAGTAAAAACATGGGGTTTTTTTGGAAAATATTTGTTACTAGACTGCATCTTTATATTACGCATGTTTGTTTACAAAGCTATTTATTATTAAATAAAATAAATTATCTTGTCCAGTCTGCAGCTACTCGCCAGATGGCGATATCTACTCACTACGAAATGAGTGGGCGAGCACTTCCTATTACTATTTTCTCATCGTGCACGTTTTCCGATCCACAAATGGTTGAAAGCTGTCTGAAACAGTGAACCGAAACATTTAAAAGGCTGTACTCTCTTTCCGTTTTCTTAGCAACTAATCTACTTCCAGTTTGAGCCAGATACTTTAATCTATTTTAAGCCACCATTTTTCATACTCTTTAAAAAGAATCGTGAACAATATAGTCAACATCTTCACTGTCACTGGCTATGAATACCTGATCAGAGAACAGTAAATCATGTACGGATCATATACATGATTCTAGATTGGTAACTTTTGTCATGGAATGTTAGACATAAAAAAAAACAGACTGCATGATTAATTGGGATGCCAGTTGAGGTTTTGTCAAGAATAATTAATTTTAGCTAATTTGTATTTAATTTTAGGTAACCAGTAGTGTATCAACCCTTTGTCCACTGTTATTTAATCTGTACATCAATGACATTGGGAAGGATTAGACAGGTGACATACAGCTATTTGCTGTATGCAAAGACGTAGAGGGTAATCAGGAATGCGGCTGATATGCAGTGCTTGATTTTAACAGACTGGAATTGTGGGCATGGGAAAAGAGATGTCAGTAAATGTGAAGTCATGCACTTTGGCGTTATTATGCTAGAAGAAACTGATTAAGCTAGGCATTGGCGCACCAAGGGAGGGGCCCTGCCCCCCCCAAAAAAAAGAAAAAAAAACAATAGAAAAATTTCCAAAAATCTTTTCCTAATTAAAATTATTATTTTTTTTAAATTTATGTTGTGTCGTGTCTTCTATTTCTATGCTACTTATGAATTGGCAATCACATAAGGTGAGAATACCCTATAGCGCTCCGGAATCCTGGCCGCTGTGAACGCAAGGCGAACGAAGTAGTGCTCGAGCGCTACTTCGTTTGCTCGGGTCAGAGGAGATCACGGTATAATGTATTGGCGATCACTGCAGATGCTCAGTCATAGCTCGTATGCAATGGTAGTGTGTATTCTCAAATTGTCTACTCAACCAGTTCCCCCTCCAAGATTAAATCCTGAGTGCGCACTGAAGCTAGGGATATTGAAGTGTTAGTCGATAGGAAGTTGAAGTTCAGGGGGACACGTAGCAAAGATCGCTAATACAACTCGAAAGATAATTGCAATACTGAAACGAACTTTGACATGTAAAGATAAGGATGTCATTTTGCCTCTCGCCAAGGCCTTGATAAACTTCACTTGGACTATTGTTCGCAGGTCTGGTATCCGTTGTGATTCTGATATAGTGGAGAGAGTGCAAAGAAGAGTGTTAAAAATGATATCGGGATTGTGGAACCTGATTATGGAGACAGATTAACAATTTGTAAACACTAGCCAAGAGGAGTGATATGATCGAGACTTACAAATTTCTGAGTCATATAGGATTTCAGTTGATGGAATTTTTCAATTTATGGAGGTGGAGAAAGGACAAGAGGGCATCTTTAAAAGCTAACAATTTATGCCGCTAAGAAGGGAGTGATATCTAGATTTTTCTCTCATAGAATGGTGCGCTACTGGGATGGATTGCCATGGGATGCTGTGTAAGCAGTGTGAATAAATTCAAGAACATGTATGATAGCTGGTGCATGTAGTATGTGGCATCCCTCGATGAGTCCCTGACTCTCTGAAGGTCTTTCTTAATGATAACAGATCGAGTTTCGATAGCTGTTAAGTAGTGGTATGATGGTTTAATGAATCATTTGTGATTCATTAAACCTAGGTTTAATTCATTGGATGTTGATAAATTTGATGTGCAAGTTTTTTTTTTATAGTATTTTGTTTTTTTAGGGTTGGTCTAGGTGTATTTTTTTTTCATTTTGCAATTTTTGTTGTATTATATTTTTATGGTGTTGTGGGAGATTTATTAAACTTTTTTTTGTCTTTTCTTACTATCAAATTGGTAAAAATCTTAGATAAATTATATCCAATTAGAGAAGAGTTATCCTCTCTCTCTCCATATATATATATGAAAAACCTTTAATGACTAATACCGAGATTCGTCATTAAAGGTTTTTCATAATATTCCAACCGAGTAAAAATGAATTCTGAAAAAAAAATAATAAATAAAATTAAATTAAATTAAAAAAAAAAAAATATATATATATATATATATATGAAATAGATTAAATGACTGGAAGCCGAGAGATAAATACAGAAATGCTATTTTTTTTTTAATTAAAAAAAAAAAAATATATATATACTATATATATATATATATATATTTTTTTTTTTAATTAAAAAAAAAAAAAAAATATATATATATATATATATATATATGAAATAGATTAAATGACTGGAAGCCGAGAGATAAATACAGAAATGCTATTTTTTTTTAATTAAAAAAAAAAAAAATATATATATATATTATATATATATATATATATTTTTTTTTTTTAATTTAAAAAAAAAAAATATATATATATATATATATATGAAATAGATTAAATGACTGGAAGCCGAGAGATAAATACAGAAATGCTATTTTTTTTTTTTTTTTAATTTAAATAAAGCACACAACTAGTTTCGTTTCTTAGAAGACTTTCATCGAATGCCTTATGAAAAGAGACATACAAAAAAAAACATAGCTATAAATTAAATTGCCAACGTATTACTGACATTTGAAGGCGTTCTGGATACCACAGTATTGTTGGGCACGTGCATGTGGTCATGATCTCGTGAACGCCAAAGTTGGATAGCGCGCAGGGACAATCAGAAAGATTATAGATGAGGTTAGTGTTCAGATGTAATGGATTGAAGATGATTTCCTTAGATTCCACAATTCTTCTCTCAAGTTCGTCACAGCATCTAAAGATGTTCTCTGATTTGTTCCAGATGACTGGACGAGTGATAGAATTTTTATCATTATAATGAGTCAGCAGAATTAAGGACGTAATTAGACAGTGCGCTAGCTCTGGTTCTGCTATGTGATATTTCTTCATATGCTCTTCCAGACGTAATTCAATTGATTTTTCGGTCTGACCAAAATGGGGATATTTTCAATATGGCGAGGAGGTGGATTAAATAGTAGCTTTCTGTCTGTTAAGAATAACCATTTTTCTGAAAGGTTGTAAGAAACTGTAGTTCTTTGTGATATCCTCTCCTTCGTGGAGGAGGGAGCGAACACGGTTACCTAATGTAGCGATAATGCCAGCAAAGGTTGGTCGATTGGAAGAGTCTCCGCTACTAATGGCTCACGCAAGTTAAGCAAGTCTGAGCTCGGTGAGTAGATGAAAGGGACCCAATCATTCGATGCTGTTGGCACTCTGCTGAGGACTGGCCATTTCTTACAGGGTTAACTTCGGCCTATAAACTGAAGTATGTCAGACCTCTGTACCCTCGAGGGCACGTGGGGATATGACAATGTAGAGATAATGCCGTTTTTGAGGCAGATAATGATGAGATTGTGCATGAAGATCTATTGGTGTGAGTGGGTTTTCTATAAATGGAGATCTTCAATTTTTCAGATACGCGTAAATTGTATTTTCGGGGAGACGGTTTAGGAAATCTTTTAAGGAATCAGGCCCATAACTCCAGATTAAGAAAATATCTATATATCTCTTCGATAACCTAGGTTTTAATGGGCATGAGGTGATTAGTTTTTTTTTTTTTTTTTTTTTTTTTTTAAATGGTAGATAAAGGATTGCCCATGGCTAAGCTAAAGTTCTGTTTGTAAATAGTATCTTTGAAAAGAAAATAACTAGAATTAACGCAATGGGTCAGTAGAGAAATAACTTTTTTTTTTTTTTTGATAACTTATCCTTTAAGAGTTAGAACTTCTTTATAGGCACATTATGTAAATAGGAAAACGACATAAAAACCAGTCATAATTTCACCTTTTTTGAATATTTAGGTCTTTGACACTCGAAACAAAATCTTCAGAATTCCTAAGGAAAGAAGAGGTTGCGCCTGATAAGCATTTTAAAGTTTTGGCCAAATATTTTGAAAGCTTATATGTAAGAGAATCAACGCCTTCTACAACGGATAAGAGTGGAGTATTATCCATTTCATTATGAATTTTTGGTAATACATATAATCGAGGGATCAAAAGTTGAAGTGAACGAAGAGACAATCGTAAATTTCTAGAAAATTCTGTAGTGGTTCGCACCGCCCCTCCCCCAAAGAAAAAAAAAAAAAAAACACTAGAAAATTTTCCAGAAGTTTTTTCCTAATTAAAATTCATTTTTATTTATTTATGTTGTGTCGAGTCTTCTATTTTCTATACTGCTCATGCGGTTATGAAGTTCACGAGTTAGATCTCTGTAAAGAATAGAGTAAGTTTTTATTTGTAGTAATTGCATGATTTTATTATATTCTTCAGTATCTAGAATGGCAGTCCAGTTTATCTTTATCTGCAGGAAGAATTATTATATCTTTATTTTTGTGTAGTTTTTTTTTTTTTTTTTACTGTTCAACGTTCTGCGAGAGAGACATTATCTATAGGAGGTTTTGCATTATTAATTATGAGAATGGATTCCATATGAAGTAAATTAGCTTCTTGAGGAGGGAGGAAGGAAGTAGCGTTTTCAATTTTTATAACAGTTCTTTTGGAATACATTTTGTGGACATTACAAAATCTTTATTAAGAATATTCTTTTCAATTAGAAAGATGGTAACTGGATCTGTTAATAATAATCTTATCAGGAGAGAGCTGAAACTTAGATTTAGATGCTTTTTCTTGTTGTCATGAGAAACCGCCAAATACATTTCAGTACTGTAGGTAGGCAATGGGTAATATGCCGTTTTAAGCCTCCAAGAAGCGTGCTACTAGTGTTGGTCTCGCACTGGTCAATAAAATACGCAGCCTGTAGGCTGAAGAGTAAGGATACTATCCCTTCGCTAGTCAATATGGCCCAAAAGGCGCGCTGGACTGCCTGCACACGAACACATGTCACATGCTTTGACTACTCAACTATACTAGATATACAGAATACTAATAACGTCAAGTTAACCCAGTCTTCTGGAGGTGTGGCCCATTTCCACCAAAGGGACTCTGATGTTCTCAACGAATATGAGTAACCACCTGGATTTCTAGGTAGATGATATTCATTGACAGTCAAACATCCTTACCAGAAGTGAATACTGCTATATATACTCTCCAGAATAGGGCTGCCTTCTGTCCCTTTTCTTCACACATGTGGTGTGGTGTGGTGATGGCCCTCCTGAGAATGCTCAAGCACATCGTAACTAGGAAGCCAGCACCTTCTCCCTTTCAGAGTATAGTAGTAAAGTGCTTTCGCAGGCACTGCTGGTTAGTACACAGTACCGAACCTAATAAAAGTTAGGAGGTTCCCAACCATCCGGTAAATAAACCTGCTACTACTACTTACTCAAGCAAGTTGTGCATGGAGTGAATCCGAGTATAGAAGTTTGCAAGAGGAAGTTTCCAGCATATCACCAACTAAAACAAGATAATAAATAACAGGGCGACTGTGGTTTAAAAATAAAAATAGTAAATATTCACCTGTGCTGCTGAAAAAAAGGTATAAAAACCCAACAAAATTCTATGCAAATAATCACTTCCACATCAATTTCACCAAAATGTGAGCCTCAATACAATCACCTGAACTACCACAAACAGGCAACAAATCCTCTTCTTTAATGAACCTCAACAACTGGCAACCGTACCGTTAATATTCATTTCCGCTATCCCAACTGCATCACGCCTCTCATATGAGCAAAGCAGAACATGCGGCTCAGGCTCAAGATTATCATTGCCTCACTCTATTCCATCATTTTCTGCTTTTACAGTCTTATTTCAAATGACTATCCTTTTACTGATCTCTGAAAGTTGACTTCATACGTTAATTATCCAAACAGCGGTACTCCCTCCAAATGCACCCCAGATGTTACTCTTTGAAACCCTGTCCATGCTTCCTTTCCTACGAATCAACCTTCTTCCAGCAAATCTCGGCTTCATGTTCGATGGTATTACAACTGCCATTTGAGATAACCTACAGAATTTCTAGAACTAATTCCATGGCCTAATTACAATTTCCACTCTCCTGATTCAAACACCTGCTCGGGCCAAACAACTGAAATAATCCTTATTGGAACGCTGATCTCCATTCCCTACTCCACTAAAAAAAAACCCTGACTGTCCAAGTCTTAGTTCTCCAATGAATGTAAAAAAAAAAAAAAAAACTTAAAAGACAAAAATTCAACATACATTCAGTCTGCTACACTACAGCCTGTAACTAAAACTTAAATCCAATCCAAAGAAGCCTTCGTGGGATCCAAATGTAATGTTCAAATAGCAGTCAAGCTTCAGGAGCTTCCATTACCAATATATTATACTAGGGGGTCTTCACCCCCCCCCCCCGAAGCCTATGGCGTCCAACCACACAGAGTTCCGGACTGGTAGGCCGGTTCTCCTTGAATTCTGATGACTCGAATTTTGAAGAATCGAAAGGGGTACCTCCCCCCCTGGCGCATACGGCGTCCAACCCCCCCCCCTGAGTTCCGGACTGATAGGCCTGTTCTCCTTGAATTCTGATGACTCGAATTTTGAAGACTTGACACTCAGGGTAGCCCTGAGTTTCAAAACGTTTCAAAGTACTTGAGAAAAACGTGACACAAAAACGTTACAAAAAAAGCTTATCATTTTATATTATAGAGTAGATATAAATATATAATATATTGGTAATGCTTTCTCCAAACTGAGGTTGCACTGATACTTGTTAAAAAAAGTTCGCCTCGTGTATTTTGCGAGTTCAGTTTTTTGCAGTGTTCAAGTACTAGTGCAATCGTCGCTATACACGATATGACCCTCTTGCTACCCTGAACGTGGTGTTACCAGCATTTTTCCTATATACGTATATAGGAAATATATACGCGTCCTAGAACGATCAATGTCATGTGCATATCCGCTATTTACATCTCCTTTGCAACACGTGCGCTTTTGTTGCAAATATTACTCGCAAAAGTAAACTGTTAGACAAATATGCATTATCAAAATAGGCATTTCATCAAACCAGACATAATTCAAAGTCCTGGAGATAGATACACATCGACTAGTGAGGAGAAAAGGGTTTGCACAAACTAGCAAAGATAAGCTTCTGAGCCTCACCCGATTCTGAAACCATCGGTCCAATACAATAACAATCCTAATCGTCAGTTCTCCCACTCTAAAAGTACAGTAAAGCAATGCCGTTTATTGTGGGATGCCTTTTGAACACTTCCCATGATATGCCAAGACTGTACAGTCACGCCATCTAGTAAAATTGAATGATTTTTTCATGAAGCAACAATAGGAAGCAAACATTTATATTCTACTTAAAAAAATTATAAAAAAAAAATGCGTAAAACCAAGTTCAAAATTCCAGAAAATCTATAATAGGAATTTAAGCGCTAACTTCGAAAAACGTACATTTCTGATCAACTCAGCAGTAACTTAAAAGTAACGTTAACTTAAGATATACACCCCCCCCCCCAATCCTGTGGGACTTTTTGTACTCTCTAAAGGGATTTTTAAAGAAATTATCTCTGCATACGGGCTTATGAAACTTTTTGAATGCCTTATTAGCACAAAGCACTTGACGCCTAAATTCGTAGCAATTTTTAGACAATTTAAATAATTTCACGACTGAAATTCATTTAAGCATTTCCGAAAACACGATTCGACTTTATAATGTTATACCATTTTACATATATCCCCCATCACACTCCTTGAGCCGTGTTCAACCCCATTTCAAGAGTGACAACAATGCTGTAAGGCGTAACTTAAAAAAAAAAAAAAAAAAAAAAGGGGGGGGGGGAATCCGCATACTCCAAATTTTTCGAAGGGAGGGTTGAGAGGGGTGTATATCTTAAGTTATTAATTAATTAGTAACGCTTCAAGGCTGAACTCGCATCAATAAATTTTAGACATTTTTAATTTTCCGTTTGTTTGTTTTTTCACGAAAAAAATGTAAATAAAATGTGTGTTTCTGCAACGTTCAACCCAAGGTATGGCTCAACTCTACATTCGGTAAATATAGCTTGTTGACATTGGACAAAGTGCTCGCTTGTAAGAAAAGAGAACGCTGCTAGTTGTCTGTCAAGTCAAAATATTTTAAGGGGGAGTAGGGAGAATAGGAAAAAGCAGTTCCAAATCTTCTCAACCCATGGAGAGTGTTTTATATGGGAATTTGGGCTAAAATATATGAGAAAACAAGTAACTAATGCCCTGCTATAAATATAAATTGAATAAAAATAGGATAAAAACTAGGAATAAAAATGGGAATAGGCAAGAGAATGCAGACCTCCCAGATCCCCTCCATGTTGTTCATTTCTATTTTAAGCATGGGAGGGGAAAATTTCTCTTCCTCTAAAAGAAATCGAATAAGGTTTTTCTTTGATGTCACTCCTCCACTTTTCTAATGGCACTATTTGGCGCACTTTTCGTCTCGAATGATGTATTTGCATGCATTCGCTCTAATATTTCATATCAAAAAAGACAAGATTCCAAGTTAACATTTTTATCTTCACTATATCTCATTCGATTCAATCGTCTATCGTATAAATCAAAATCTTGACTTTCAAAAATCCAACTTTCCTAATATTGCTCTCTTTCTCAGAGATTTCAAATATTCATAACTACAGCTGGCTTCCTTTTCACCACACTCATTCTCTAGAAAGATGCAAAGGCACTTGGTGTTGCCAATGGTTTCTAAAAAACGGCTGCAAGAATAACAGATAATCCCAATTCACTTTTGATCCTTCCTTAGTCCTTCCGAGTATATAATGACGATATTTGTTTACTAGACAATTCGTTCCATTTAGTTTTTCGTTCCTTATCTAAGCTTTAATTCCCGAAAAATTTGCGCATACTGGAAAATGAAGTAATCATAACTAGCTTTCATCAAAATCCTTTTTTTTTCTTTCTCTTTTTTTTTTTTTTTTTTTTTTTTTTTTTTTTTTTTTTTTGCCTAAACTAAGTTCACAAGTTGCAAGCAAATTTTCATGCGCCTTTTCAAAATCATTTTGAAAGAGCCAAAAGGCAGGAAACTTGCATTGCTCAAATAGTAGTTATATTTTCTAGTATACCTCGCTGAAAATAACGGCCGAACTTATCTTTGGCATCCAGAAGCTTCTACAGCAACAATGTTGCCAGCCGGCCTGGTTGGCCGAGTGGTTAGTGTACCCGCTCTAGAACCAACAGGTGGCGGGTTCAAATCCTGCCGTGGGAATGGGTGTTTGTGATTGTCTTTAGGTGGAAGATGAATTTCATCACCTGGTGCAAGAAAGCTTTCCCGCTTATTGGAGGCCTGAAGTGGCTGACAAAGTTCCATGTTAACTCTCTAGAGCAGGTCTTCCGGACACTGTAAAAATAAATAAAAAAATTACAAAAAAAAAGTTTTAAATTGACAAAAATGGAAAAAATCTTTAGGCCATCCACGGTACAAATGGACTATAGGTATAGTAATAATCTTTCGTGGGTGGTAACCACATAAAAAATAAAAGAAGAAAGCCAATCTTCTTACTCTCCCTCCGTTCCCCAAAGCCTACACTGATGGTCGGAGATATCCAATATTTTCAGTATTTACGAGCACCGAAGTCATCTTTGAGGATGAAATAAGTACCACTATATATTTTCAACACATAAGGAAATCGATTGGAGACATTCATATCTGTACACCGGAGATAAAGGGCACTATGTCCATTTTTTTAAGGAATTGAATTTTAGGTATATTTAATTTTTGGTATATTTCGCGCTCTTTTCAGTTGTGCAAAGCACTATCTCCTGTGTGTAATAATAAGTGGATTAGCCAGTTGGAAAGGGCACTATGCGCCATCATGGTATCGAGGTAAAGAGCACTAAGTGGACAAGTAGTCGTTTACTTCGGATGCGTAAAAAGATGGACATAGTGCCCTTTACCTTTGATGTACAGATATAAAAAAAGGGACTGTTCTGCGTATGAGCATTTTTGTATACCATTCATTATCATAATTGCATCTGAAGCCATTTCGGGCATACGTAGTGTACAAAATTTTGTTTTGCTTAATTTGCCATTAAAAATAATACGACAAAAAATTTAATCTTTATTCTATTTACCAAATTCCTTTAAGTAGGGGAGAAATTAATATAGTTTCGTTGCATAAAGAAATAGATAAATTACAATAAATTTTTTTTAAAAAAAGAGGAAGAATGTCATTTCTATTCATTCTGTGGATAAAACAGAATGCAGCAAAAAATAAACCAGTTTGGATAAAACTGGTTGAAGAATGAAAATGATTAAACGACAGTAGTAGGGTGGTCACTAGTGACAAGATCAAGATAAGATAAGGAATCGTGACGTGATTGGTTGATGACGTCATTGTGTGCATGGCTTCATGGGTATGGAATGTTTGGAATTTCCCTGTGGGCAACTGTGTCACTGGCTTCAGCTCTTGTGTTTTGGTTCGCGTATGGGGTTATGGGTGATGGTAGAGATAAGGATTCGTGTTGTGATTGGTGGTGCACTAGTGACAAGATGAAGATCAAGATAAGATAAGGAATCGTGTCGTGGGTGTGTGTGTGTTGTTTTCAGAAGTAGATAAGTGACGTCATGTTATTTGTAAATAAATGTCATTTGTTATTTGTAATAAGTGACATTGTTGTTTTGAATGGAAAAGGGAGATATATTAGAGATAAGGATTCGTGTTGTGATTGGTGGTGCACTAGTGACAAGATGAGGATCAAGATAAGATAAGGAATTGTGACGTGAATGTTTGTTGTTATGAGATGTAGATAAGTGACGTCATTTGTTAGTTGTAAATAAGTGACGTTATTGTTTTGAATGGAAAGGGAGATATATTAGTGTATAAGTAATGGTGTTGTCATTGGTGTACACTTCTGACAAGATCAAGATAAGATAAGGAATCGTGACGTGAAAGTTTGTTGTTATTGATTTTGGAATTTCGCAGGGGCCCTTGTCTGTCAGAAATATCACGTGATGTTTTTGGTTCGTTCATTGCCTTGTGGGTGATATTTAGAGATAAGAATCGTGAAGTTATGTGTTTGGAAATTCACAGTTTCGAGGTTTTCTGAATAATTTAATTATATGCTATGTCACTCAAACATACATTTTTTTTCCCTTTTATAGATGGTTGTACTAATTTTCCAATACATTTTTAGGTATTTCTTTCCTGTTAAACGGTGGGATTCTTAGAGTAAGTCGCGATGGCGGCAGTGTAATAAGCTATTCGAGCTTTTCTGAATAATTAATTATATACTTAAAATACCTGTCCTTAAACACACACACACACACACACACACACACATTAATGGGGGGGGGGGGGTGGGGGGGGGGGGGGGTGGGGGGGGGGGGGGGTGGGGGGGGGGGGGGGTGGGGGGGGGGGGGGGTGGGGGGGGGGGGGGGTGGGGGGGGGGGGGGGTGGGGGGGGGGGGGGGTGGGGGGGGGGGGGGGTGGGGGGGGGGGGGGGTGGGGGGGGGGGGGGGTGGGGGGGGGGGGGGGTGGGGGGGGGGGGGGGTGGGGGGGGGGGGGGGTGGGGGGGGGGGGGGGTGGGGGGGGGGGGGGGTGGGGGGGGGGGGGGGTGGGGGGGGGGGGGGGTGGGGGGGGGGGGGGGTGGGGGGGGGGGGGGGTGGGGGGGGGGGGGGGTGGGGGGGGGGGGGGGTGGGGGGGGGGGGGGGTGGGGGGGGGGGGGGGTGGGGGGGGGGGGGGGTGGGGGGGGGGGGGGGTGGGGGGGGGGGGGGGTGGGGGGGGGGGGGGGTGGGGGGGGGGGGGGGTGGGGGGGGGGGGGGGTGGGGGGGGGGGGGGGTGGGGGATCCGCAATTGTTTAAGACGACAATGACAGATGTGTGTCACATTTAACATAAACATAACAATTGCTCGTATGTTTTTGGTAAGCGTAATTCTAATACTGAATAGTTTTTTTTTTTCCATAAGAATAATCATAGGGTATATATTAGAGTATCAACATGGATACATTAGCGATTTTTTATATCTAATATGTATATATGTGTGTGTGTGTGTATGTGTGTTTAAGGACAGGTTTTTTAAATATATAATTAATTATTCAGAAAAACTCGAAACACGAGAGCCATCACGACTTTCTCTAAGAATTCCCACACTTTAACAGGAAAGAAATACCCAAAATGTATTGGAAAATTAGTACAACCATCTATAGAAGAAAAAAAAAACTGTATGTTTGTGTGATATAGAATATAGTTAAATTATATACTTAAAATTTAGTTTAATATAGTTTAATTATGAATATAGTTTAAATCTGAATATAGTTTAATTATATACTTAAAAAACCTGTTTAAGGACAGGTTTTTTAAGTATATAATTAATTATTCAGAAAAACTCGAAACACGAGAGCCATCACGACTTTCTCTAAGAATTCCCACACTTTAACAGGAAAGAAATACCCAAAATGTAATCTCATACGCGAACCAAAACACAAGAACTGAAGCCATTCACACACTTGCCCACATGGAAATTCCAAACTCATGACGTCACTCACAATGACGTCAGGAAGACACACCCACTTTCGTTATCTTATCTTGATCTTGATCTGGTCAGAACCGTCAGCCCTACTACTGAGTCAGTATTAAGATCAATGGATCCAAGAAAAATTCCTGGAGAGGACGGAATAACCAATGATGTACTCCTAAGAGCGTTTGTCGAATTCCCAGAATTCATAACAGTTTACAACGAATGTCTAAAAAGAAAGCGATTTTCTTTAGTATGAAAATCCTCTAAAATTATACCTATAATCAAAGCAGGAAAAGAAACATCTGACGAAATTAGCAAAAACAGTCATCAGTCTCATAAATGTTGCGGGTAAGATACTAGAAAAGTTCCTAATAAACCGAATAATGCACTGTCTACTCAAGAAACCTATTAAGCAGCAATCAATATGCATTTAGACCCCAATCAAGCACAGTAGAAGCAATTATGGAGATTAAAACTTAACAGAAGACAGTCTACGGCTAAGAAAATACTACTGACACTCGATCTACAAGGAGCCTTTAGTGTTGCGTGGTAGCCAAAAAACCTACTCTACATTAAAAAAATTATTTTACAGACAGAAGAGCAACTATGGCATTAAAAACCACAGACGTAAGGAAAGAAAACAAACGAGTCTGTCCACAAGTTTCCTGCTGTGAACCAGGTTTCTGGAAGATCCAGTACAACTCAGTAATAAGACTTCCTTTCACTTCTGAAACAAAAATCACACCTTTCGCTTTATGCGATAATAATGAATTGGGGACGCGACGGATTAAAGTTAGAAGTAACGGCCAACGACGAATTCTTTAAAATTGCAGACTGGCCAAGCTAGAAGAAAGTTACCTTCAATAGAACCAAGAGTAAAGTGCTCCACATCTCACATAAAATAATTAAAAAAACCTGTAACGGTCTTCCCCAAAGGGAAGTTATGAAGTAGCCACAGAGCTAAAATACCTAGGAGTAACAATAGATGAAAAATTTATCTTCAGCAAGCACGTCTCATATATTGCCGCAAAAAGCTGACAAATAGTAATAAAAATCTTTTTTTTTTTTTAAATCCACAGTTTATTATCTTTCAAAGAAATTACATGAGTGTAGGATACACTCTGTTAAATGTTATTAAAATTATTACGATTAAGAAAATATAATACTATAACTGATGTTAAAGTTAATAATCCTAAAAAAAATTACAATTACAGTTGTACATTAAAACAGTTAAACAGCTGTTGCATTTTGTCGTTTTAATTTCTATTAAAAATTTTTTTTTCGTTTATTTTTATTCATAATTTACATTAACAGTTCCTTTTTTTTTCTTAACATGCAGTAGATAATGCTAAATGCATTCATTTCACTTTTCACAGTAGTTTTTTAATTCAACTACAATGAACAATGAAACTTCACAATTCTGTACTAACCATTCGTACAATAATAAAAATAAGCCAAGCCAACAAGGATAAAGGGTGGATTATGCCAACGAGCGCTAAAAACAATATATTATTATTACGTGATATTTTCAGGGAGTCCAAGGGGCTCATCGAGGGAGGGCACCTACTCTAGAATTCTCTATCTCTACCACTCAATCGTAACTACCATCATCATCTACACCAACACCTTGTACCTCCCACCACCACTGGTATTTTCAGACATCCATGCCCACGGCGGTATTCGAACTTGCAGCGTTTTGGCTGGAGAGAGCAGATACATTAACCACGCGGCCAACCAGGCCTGCATGTTCGCTTCACTACATCAGGTGGCCTCGAACACCAAAGAGTATCAAAAACCAAGATTTCACTTTCCCTTTCCAAATATATATATATATATATATGCGAATTCATTTTTACTCGGTTGGAATATTATGAAAAAGTTTTAATGACTGTTACCGAGAGATAAAATGATGACAAATATATTTAAAAAGATACTACTAGTTTACTAGTTTCGTTGAATAGATCAACATCCTCAGGTATCACAATCAAAGAAATATATTTTAAAAAAATTACAGAGACTTAAAATTGTAATAACAGAACAAGTAGAAAAAGACAGTAGCGGGTTTGAAAAAAAAAAATGCGAGTACGAGTTCCAAACAAACGTATACTACTCGCTGTCGCCAGTGCGCCAGTACTGAACAGAAGCAACGTGTGCGTCAGAGAGATTGTAACTCAGGCTGTTGTTGATATGAGAGAAAGCCAGAGAAATTTCCCTGGATTCGACAATCTTTCTTTCGAGTTCATCAGAGCACACATGGATGTTAGCAGTTTGAGTCCAGTTTACAATGTGCTGGCGGCCTTCGTCTGAGTTAGCTGAAAAGAGAACGTGGCTAGAGAGAGCGCTAGTTCTAGTCCTGTAATAGGAGATATCTCTACGGTGTTCATCCAAACGTAGAAGGATGGATTTGACAGTCTGCCCATAGTATGACTTTACACAATCACACAAAATCTTGTACACTCCTGGAAACTGAGTAGGAAGATGTTTCTGTTTATGTTTGCTAAGTAATGAACGAAGTTTTGGAAGCGTAGTGAAGCAAGTTTTGAAGTTAAATTTCTTGAGAATCTTGGCCAGTTTTGGTGAGAGAGAGCTGATGTAGGGCAAGGAGATGACGGCTCTTGGGGAAGAGAGATCTTCAGAAGTAGTTGAATGCCTTGGGGAAAGAAATTTGTCAATTTTCTTTGGAGAGAAACCATTGTTAATGAAAGTTTTTTTAAGAAAAAGGAGTTCATTTTTAATTTCTGTTTCTTCTGTAAGTAATGATTTGGCTCGGTGAGCTAAGGTGGAAATAATATCACATTTTTGTGGGGGATAGTGATGGGAGGAAGCATGAAGGTATCTATCAGTATGAGTAGGCTTTCTAAAAATTTAGAATTTAATGCTCTCAGCACATCTGGAAAGTTTGAGGTCTAAAAAGGGAAGGCAGTCATCTGATTCCAGTTCGAAGGTGAAAGATTTTTTCATGGCACTTGTTTAGGTGGTCTAAAAATAAATAGAGGTTATTTACACCGTCTTCCCAGATGAGTAAAATATCATCAATATAGCGGTTCCAGACTTTTGGTTTAAAGTGAAAGGAATTAATAGCTTTTTCTTCAAAGTGGCCAGACAAGTGTTTTTGACAAGTGGCCAGTGTCAAAACAGAACTTATCCATAGGTAATACTTCGAATTAATTAATTTTGCCAATAACATTAACTTCCAGTCGTTGTAATGTAACATAAATTACTGATATTGTGTAAATTATATAGTCTAAATATAATATTATTATTAAGAGAGACCTACAGTGAGTCAGGAACTCATCGAGGGAGGCCACATAATACACGCACCAGCTATCATATTTATTCTTGAATTCATTCACACTGCTTGCACTCATAACATCCAAAGGCAATCCATTCCAATCATGCACCATCCTCTGGGAGGTGCGTGATTGGAATGGATTGTCTTTGGATCTAGCCCTCACAACCTCCTTGGCGGCCTTCATTCTCAGCTTCCAATGATGCCCTCTCGTTCTTTCCCCACCCTCCATAAATTGAAAAATATAGTTCAATATAATATTCAATTCCATCAATTGAAATCTTGTATGATCCTTTCAGAAGTTTGTAAGTCTCAATCATATCACCCCTCCATCTCCTGTTTGCTAGTGTCTACAGTCCACAAATTCTCAATCTGTCTTCATAATCAGTATTCCACAATCCTTTAAAACTCTCCTTTGTACTCTCTCGTATATCAAAATCACAACGGAGACCAGACCTGTGCACAATAGTCCAAGTGAGGTCTTATCAAGGCCTTGTAAAGAGGCAAAATAACATCCTTATCTTTACATATGAACATTCTTTCAGCATTGAAATTATCGTTTGAGTTGTATTTGCAATCTTTTCCACATGGCCCCTAAACTTCAACTTCCTATCTATTAACCTCTAATATCCCTAACCTCATCAGTTTATTCTAGCCTAATCCCACCAAAATAATATTATATTGGTTATCTAATCATGCCGCAGTGAATGACTTTACATTTACTCACATTGAACTGACAAACATTTTCCCATGTCCACAATTCCAGCCTATTCAATCAGTCTGCAAGTACTGCATATCAGCATTCCTGATTATCCTACCTATCTTTGCATCATCACCAAATAACTGTATGTCGCTTGTCAAATCCTTCCCAATATAATATATACAGATTGAATAACAGTGGACCAAGCACTAATACACCACTAGTTACCTAAAACCTTGCAGATTCACATCCTGCATATACCAGTTTCTGATGTCTCTTCTCTCCATCAGCAATTCTCTTATCCACGCTAATAACCCAAATCCATCTTCTCCAATTTATGCAACAGTCTACCATACTGTATTCTGTCAAAGCTTTAGCAAAATCCAAAATTATCATGGTGTATCCATTCCCCTTGTCTAATTCAATGGTAACATTGTTATAGAATGTGAGGAAGTTACTAAAACATGACCTTCCCTTAGTAAACCCATGCTGTTCGTTGCAAAGTAGAGATTCACTATAAACCCATTTCTGAATGCGAATCCTAACTAACTTTTCCAAAATCTTCACCACCACTCCTGAGATACTAATTGGTCGATAGTTGAATACATTGGTCTTTGCACCACTCTTGTGCAAAGGAATTACCATACATTCTTTCCATTCCTGCGGAATTTTTTTCTGAGACTCCTATTAAAAGCCTGGTCAAAGGAATAGCCAGATCAGACGAACAATCCTTTAGCACACGTGCTGATATCCCATCAGTCCCCGTTGCTGAATTCTTATTCAATTTGTGCAACAGCTCTAATACCTCGTCCTCATATACCTACATTTCTTCATCTAGTGAAGAGGTAACAGTGGGCTCAATGTAGATTATACCAGATTGATAGCTTTTAACAAAATGAGCACTCATTAATTGAACAATTTCTTCTGCATCTGTAACCCTAACACCGTATGGATTTAGAAGAATTATTCTTTCATATTCATTCTTGTGAGCTGTCTTTAGCACGCAGAGCCAGTTTCTTTTCATGCTCAGACTTTGCTATCCTTACAACAGTTATGGCAATTCTAGCCTGCTGCTTATAACGTTCATAATGGACGTTATCCATATGCGCACGGTATTCCTTCCACATCGTCATTTTCTTACGAATCTCTTGCTTAATAGGATTACACATCTATTTGACTCCTACTCTATTTATTTTTCGAACTATCGCGACACATTCTGATATCGCATCATTCAAGTGTTATTTCAATACTTCTCCTGCACTGTCGATATTCTTTCCATCCAGCAACTGATCCCATTCCACTGAACTCGGTATACCCCTCAGTTGGTCATAATGTATTGCTTTGTAGTTCAGCATGTGACTTTATCTGAATGAAACATTAATAAAATTAGTCACTTCCCATTTGAGTATCACATGATAACTGTTGCCAACCGGAGGCAGAATAGTTACATCTTTAACTGAAACGATTCCTGACAATATAATGAAATCTAACACTCTTTGTCCTCGAGTTCCTTCTGTTTGAGGAAATTGTCCCGCAACAGCTCAATAAATGCATTTTCATTCTTCTCATGAGATTCTGCTGCTACGCAATCAATATTTGGCTAATTTAAGTCTCCCGTTATGATTACTGGAGCCTGTGTAGCTCAGTGGATGTGGCGTTTGCACACCACAGTACTTGACCGCACGAAGGAAGAGTTTGTTTCGAATCTAGTCGTCGACTACAGGAAATTTTTCTAAGCCTTTTTTCGACCGGTTCCTGAGTCTGTCGATCTCTGGCACAGGCAAGCGGGTTTTTTTTCCCGGAAACTCGGGTTTTTAGTCCCGTAAACTCAAGAAAATAGACCGTAGAATCCACATTATTTCAGACATTAAATATTGTGGTAGGGTTAGGGATCGCGAGATGGCGACACTTGTTGAGCCGTCTCTCTTCATTGCGTGCCGCTTAATTAGTGATAGCCTTGGGCCAGTGGAGATTGAACTGCCCACTCACTCTCCAAAAGTTAGATAGGGCTACACGAACTCTTCTATTCCCTATATACAATACGTTTAAACGAATAAAAATACGTTTGCTGATTTTTTTTTATTATGATTACTCTTTTCGTGCTCATCTTTTCTATTTGATGATGCATTTCTTCATCACTAGCAACCGATCCACCAGGTCTGTAACAACACTCCGCTATGTAATTGATCTTGTTAAATTCTTAAACCTCACACGAGATGGCTTCAAACTCAGTGCCACATGAAATATTGTTAGTAATAGTACTACAATCATAGGTCTCAACTCTAACCGGATTCAAGTCATCCGATATCATTAACAACACCCCGCTCCTCTCCTATCCTCTCTATCCTTCCTACAAACAGTGTGCCCTTGACACTCGATACCAGTTAGCATGTCTAATTCTGATAGCCAGGTCTCACTAATACCTGCAATCTGAGGTCGCAACATATTGACTAAGGCAACAAACTCCATCCCTTTGTTTCTGATACTCCTAGCATTCGTGTACAGACATAATAATCTACCTGTTTTTCCTTTTGTATTGTCTTGTCTGCAGTCTGCCTAACACAGTTTGATAAGTTGCAGATCTCCATTCTCTAATGCAAGTAGACACCTTTGCACACGTTTGATGAGTCCGAACCGGACGAACACAAACCCCAAAATCGTTCTCTCCTCTCAACATTTCCATGGCAAGGCCCATTCGCGTCATGTTATATAACACAGTTATATAACATGGTCGTTCATACACTCGCATTCGCACATACCTCCCTTTATAATTTAGTTTCCCTGACTCTCTGTGTTAGGCCTCATACCAGTTATTAGTTTCTCCAGACTTTTCATCATTAACAAATAGATGTATATCTCATATCAAATCCTTCCCAATAATATTAATATACAGATTGAATAACAATGGACTATTAGATATCTGTCAGTTATCCATCCTCTTATCTATGCTAATAGTTTATAATCCAGTCCTATATTCTCCAATTAATGCAAGTCTTCCCTGCTGTATTCTGTGAAAAGCCTTAGCAAAATCTAAAGCATCAGTGTATCCATTCCCCTTGTCTAACTCAGTGATAACATTATTATAGAATGTGAGTAAGTTGCTAAAATGTGACCTTCCCTTAGTAAATCCATGATGTTCATTGCAAAGTAGAGATTCTCTGTCATTCCTTTTCTGAATGCGAGCCCTAACCAACCTTTCCAACATCTTCACCACCACTCCTGAGATACTGATTGGTCGATAGTTGGATACATCGGTCTTTGCACCACCCTTGTGCAATGGGATAACCATACATTCCTTCCATTGCTATGGAATCTTTCCTGTTCTGAGACTCGGATTATATAGCCTGATCAGAATAGCCAGTTCAGCTGACCACTCTTTTAGCATCCGTGCAGTTATTCCATCAGGTTTTATTGCCGAATTTTTATTTAGCAACAAGAACTAAATAGTAAGCAATAAATAATACAGTGGGGATGTAATAACACCCCACTCTGTATTTGTTAGCACTATCTCCCACCAGATGGCTTCAAACTTACTGCCATGTGAAGAATTGTTACCAGTATTACAATCATAAGTCTCAACTCTAACTGAATTCAAGTTATTTGATATCATTAGCAGTATGCCCCCCCCTCTCCTCTCCTATTCTCTCTATACTTCCTAAAAATACTGTACTCTTTGCACTCGATACCAGTTTGTACAATAGTGCAATGGGAAAACTTGACGTTATAACCAGCTCATCAATGGCATGTTTTATGGATAGAGTCGCCATTCCAAATAGCATCCTTCTTTTTATAATCCACTTTGCTTTCCAGATTTTTGTTACTACGCACTAACTTACCTGATTCCGTGTTTTGTTTTCCATTTTGTTGCTGAACTTTTTTATTCTTCCTGTATTCCTTTAAATGCCACTCGACTTTCAATAGTTCTGTCGTAGTCTGTCTAATCATCTGCTTTAGCCTAGCGATCTCGGAGGTTAAATTACTGTATTTTCAATATCCTCTTTAGTGGAGAGAAAACCTTCTTGCTCACCACTTCGCTGTTTTTGCTAGCGTTTCCTCTTTCCTGCGTTTTTGGCGCCATTTTACACATGTATTTAATATTAAAGCATTGCAATAAAAATTGTTATAAAGATAAATACTCTAAAAACACGAAAATCTAGCTTAATATACTATAAAACTCAAATCTTCTAGTGAAAGAACACACACACACACACACACACACACATAAAAATCACCATATTTACACGAGCTCTAAATTACACCGACCATTCACAATATAACCTCGAACCCAAAAAATGTATGTATATGTAAGTACACATGCATCAATGATTGGTGCAGTTCAATGCTGCATGACGAGGGAATTGTTATAGAACAAGATGGTTTTCCGTTAACTTCCTTGTAAACAGTATTCTGTTTGCTAGACATGTTTGTTCACGCTGCAGGTTTGCTGTTTTAAGGGACGCAAATTCCACTTTCCGGAAGGGAGAAAAAAACCTCCACACCGAATGAGATAGGTTAACTCGCCCTTGAAATGTCCTGATACACATGCTTCGTGTCGTAGACGGGATTCCAACCGAGGTATTTCCAACCAAATTGAAAATAATTGAATAACTATAGATGAAGTTAAATTATGTAATTTTAGTTTTTTTTTATTATAATTTATAAAACTTTTCATATAATTTACAACATTTAATTTTAGCATTTCATCACAATATAATTGTGATTTTTGAAAATTTGCCAAATACTGTTTAGTTGTCGAAAATAATTTAATAAAATATTATTAAATTCATTTCTTTTGCAATTAGTGCTGTTATTTATTCAGCCAGCATATAATACATTATTTATTCATGCTGCTATTAATTATTAATTAATTATATATTACTCTCCTGTAATGTGAATAGTCAGCATGTGACTACATGCCCGTAGCCACATCCACTTACTGATAAAATGGCTTAATGAATTCATCATTTATTACATTTGAATCTGCTTAAAAAGTCGTTTTCAGTTAATGAATTTTTGCTTAATTTCAACAATGCTCTACTAAACAGGAACTAATGAATTGGAAGTAATAGTTAATTTGAATACATCTAGATGGCGTTTATCGATATTATATTTAAATTTGCGTATAAATCCATCATTTCTTCTTCTTCTTCTGCAGCTTCTCCCACTTAAGTGGGGTCACTGTTGATAATGAGTCTCCTCCACACCTTCCTGTCTTGGGCTGTCACCTCATCAAAGTTCTTCATCTTCAAGTCCTCTTCTACCAGCTCCCTCTATCTCTTCTTTGGCCGCCCACGCTTCGGCCTTTCTTGCACATCCATCTGCATGACCCTTCTTCCCACATATTCGTCCTCCCTCCTCATCACATGACCAAACCTTCTCAACCTTGCCTCTTGTATTTTTGCTCCTAAGTTCGTAACTTTCACTGTTTCCCTGTCAGTCATTTCTCAGACGATCCTTTCTGGTCACACTGCACATCCACCTAAGCATTCTCATCTCTGCTACTTCCATCCTACTGATGTTATTTTTCCTCAGGGCCACAGTTTCTATAGCATATATCATAGCTGGCCTCACTACTGTCCTATAGATTTTGCCTTTCAGATTGATCGGCACCCTCTTATCGCATAACACTCCAGCCATCTCCCTCTAGTTCCTCCAACCCGCTTGTATCCTGCATCCCACTTCCTTCTCAGCTCCTCCATCTTCTTCCACTGTTGAACCTAAGTATCTAAGGTCTCTCACCATCCTGATGACATTTCCTTCCAGCTCCAGATCTGTCTTCTGTTCGCCGCCCACTGTGCAACACATATACTCAGTCTTACTTCTGCTCAGTTTCATACCTCTCTCTTCCAGTACTTTTCTCCATCTTTCCAGTTTAGTTCCCCTTCTTCTCTTGAATCTGCGCACACCAAGATGTCATCTGCATACAACATTGTCCAAGGTGCATCTTCTCTCACCTCCTCTGTTACGACCTCCACCACAATATTAAACAGCAACGGACTTAATGCTGACCCTTGATGCAAGCCAACTGTTACTTGAAAACTTTCTGTCAGTCCCAGACAGGTCCGAACACTTGTCTTCACATTTCTGTACATTTCCCGCAACAACCTGACATATTTCACCGGCACCTTCTTCTCCCTCAGACACCTCCAGACTTCTTGCCTTGGCACTCTATTGTATGCTTTCTCCAGATCAATAAATGCCAGATGTAGCTCCTTTTGTTTCTCTCGATACTTTTCCATCATTTGCCGTAACTCAAAGATAGCACTGTTGTTGATCTACCCGGCATGAAGCCAAATTGTTCTTTTGCAATCTCCACCTCCTTCCTCAATCTGCCATCAAGAACCCTTTCTAGGATTTTCATTGTGTGGGACATCAACTTTATTCCTCTGTAATTTTTACAGTCTTGTGCATCCCCTTTACCCTTGTAGATGGGGACAGGAGTACTCTCCCTCCATTCCTCAGGTATATTTTCCTGTTTGCAAACTTTCATGAACAGGTCCCACAGCAGGTCAATTCCCTCTTCCCCCAGTGCTTTCCATGTCTTCACTAGAATTCTGTCGGGGGCCACCGATTTTCCATTCCTCATCCTCTTCATGGCCTCCGTCACTTCCACTCTACCGACGATGTTCTGCACCATCACCTATAATATATATATATATATCTTATTACCTTACTACCTTATTACATCTATCTCTCTTCCTGAGATTTTTATTTAATAAGGTTAAAACACCTTATGGTAACTTGTTCTGGTAAAATACTTATAAGCTCTGTATTACTAAAATCTTGGTTTGGTATTTCTAGCCTGGCTCCCACTCATGAGACCTCAATAAAGGTCGAAACTGGTCTGGGTAGTGGCCCCCTTGCCTTTAATACAAAACATCATACATCTCCTCCAGGAGATGTGCTTTGCATTAAGGGTAAATATTAAGAATAGTGATCAGAGCTTATCCACCTTTTACCATGAGTTGCCTTGGTCTTGCACTACGTGTGGAATCACCTAGACTTGCAATACTTGCAGGCGCAAACTTGATATATTTGTCTGTTTGCTTACTTGGGAAATGGAGTAATACCAGGTTTAAAATAACCTCGTATCTTTACACGCCTAAAATGAGGTGTACATTATGGGATGCATACTAAGACGAGTGATATGAAGTCATTAGCCTCTATATACAAGTGACTCAGACGTGAATATATTTCACGTGCAAAACTTTGTCTTGCTTATTTTGGAAAAGGATTAAAACCAAGTATAAAATTTCTTGGTATCTTTAACGTATTTTAAATCAAAGGTAAAAAACTTTCTGCAACTTTCTGTCATCCAGAGATTTTTATTAAGATGGTCAAGCACCTTTTGTCTACTTGTATATGAGATATATATGACTTCTGCCTTCGTATCTCTCCCGGTTTTACTCCCACTGAAGAGACCTCAATAAAGGTCGAGACCAATCTGGACAAGTGGCCCTTTCCATTATGCATTGCATTATACACACCTCTATATGCAAGTAGCTCAGACATGAATATATTTCACTCGCAAAACTTTGTTTTCCTTACTTGGGAAAAGGATTAAAACCAAGTATAAAATTTCTTGATATCTTTAATATATATAAATATGGAAAGCAAATGAACAATAACCACCTTTACCCTCACTATTTATGAGAGAAGCACACAGGGTTTACTCTTCGTGGTGGCAACGGATAATTTGAATTTTGATGCGATTTTTAAACCGGCCATACGCACAGATATCGGATAAAGTAATCACTTGGGAAATTATTATTTTCCAATTGTTCCTGAATGAATGAAAGATACTTGAAAGTAGCAGCTTCGGTGAGTATGCAGTTCGACTGCAAAGGGATGTTGAGAAGCTGATGCCCGAGTTCCTATACATCTGGCAGAAATGGGAGGCATAATCAATGATAGTGCTACTGAACAATGTTCATGGAAATATCCAAGAAGAGACACAATGCAGAAAATTATCTTCTATGAATAGTGGCTGAAGGGAGTCTGGTCTGTAAGAGAAGTTTCGTTTATCAACTGGACTGAACTTTTCTGAACAGCAAGAAGAATTTTTAGGAAAGCTTTAGGTGCACTCCCCCCCCATACTTGAGAGCAATTAGTCAGATTTGGGATTAATACCGAGTGAATGTTCTGCACTGAAGTACCAAGTTTTTTGGAAACTGATGATGCTATAGGCGTGATATGATTGTGTTCAGGAAAGGTTTGGAGTAAGAGTCAGTTCGAGAAGCGATATTTCATCTTGACTGCTGAACTGAACATTAACAAAAGTAAGTAAGTAGAAAAGATCTGTTTGTTTTTTTTTAACAAGAAAACAAACAGAACTGCATTTTTGAAGCATTGAAATTGCCAAGGTTGCTTTCACTCCAATCAAGAATACTGGGGAAATCGATGTTCGGAGCACTTATAACAGATGATCTTGAAGCTTGAGATGTTTGAGCACTGCAAGGTTTGTCATATGAGCAGGAGGAGTGGAGTTGGGTGTGCTCTCATCATCAGTGCTATTATCAGGAGGGTTTGCATTCAATGAGAGAAGGTTGTTTATGTAAATTAGGAAGAGAGTGGATGAAATGACAGAATTCTGAGGGACACTGGTATTGACAGGAAAGTCTAAGGAGAGGACACCATTATATATAGAGATCTCGAAGAAAATTGGCAATCCACTTACACAAGGACGAAGGCAGTCTAAATGATGGTAACTTGTTAAGAATCCTTCGATGACAGACCCTATCAAAAGCCTTGGTGATGTCAAGAGCAGTGGCGCAAGTTTCTCCAAACCGTTCTATAGAATTGATCCAAAGGTGCGTGACATAGGCCAGGAGATCTAGTGTGGCGAAATCCATACTGGTGGTTACTAATTAGATAGCAGTTCTTAATGTGTTGGAGAAGTTGTCTGTTGATAAGCTTCTCCATTGCGTTAGAAAAAACTGATGTGAGAGCAATAAGTTTTTTCTAACGTAAACATCAGCCTAGTCTTTAAGTCTTGTCTTTGTCCTATTCACCAATTTTTTATTAAGTGCAAGAAGCTGATACTGTCTTTCCAATACATTCTCTGAACAAGCTTCTAAACGTTAATCAAGTTTCCTAGTAGATTAATTCAATAAATCATTAACAGTCGATTAGCTTTTATATAACAGCTATCTAATTCAATGCCGTCTTTGAATTCAAAGACTTCCTTTATCTTACATGTCAACTCTATCGTAATTAACCACAGCATATTCATTATGAGTTCTATTTAATTTCTAAATATTCATTAACACTTTTCAAATCTGCTAATTTAATTTGCATCTATTAAATATCATCAACATCTTATCAAATTACACATATTTACATTTTCATTTTTCTGCATTCAGTTTCAATCCATTATTTTCTGTCCACGCTTTACATTATCAGTAAGAAAGAACTTTTAGTTGTAAGCAATTAAATAATAAATCCCGTATCGCCTTTAGAAATTTCAGTCCTATAGTTTAGGTCTAAATTTCTGGTAGATGATTGCCATCAGCTGCTCTTCCCAAACACTCACTTGTATTGTTGTCCGAAATCGTGTGAGTTCTACGGTCGTTTTTTCTGAACTGTGAGGTAAAAATGCGCATTTCCATGAAGAAAGATCGTCACGTAGATGGTAAAAGTTTCCTTTTACCATCTTCGTGACGGCACTAAAGATAGGTTAACTAGAAACCGTTGAAGCCCTTGTCGGAGATTAGGATCGAACCTAGTTTTAGGGTATGTACTGTTTAGTATAGTCATTATTGGTTTATGTTTAATAATGAAATCTAAACAAGTAATGAGTCTATTAAAAACATGGATTCTAAAACACAGTCCATTAATTTTTCCCTGCTAATCATTTAGCGCTTAGCCAACCAGTTTCTATTCTTTCACTAAGGCGCATTTAAATCACTTCTTTCTTATATAGAACAATAGTTCCATAACTTCTTATGAGAAACACTCTCTGAAATCCAAATAAACATCTTGAACATCATCATGATCTCGTTCCCTTGCTTGATCTCCGTGAAAAAGCAAGCAAGTTTATCAAACAGTTTCCCTTAGCATAACCATATTGTGCATATGCTTAACAAGTAATTATTATCAAAATACCCTGAATATGATTCCTAATTAAGTTTCTTATTTTCTTGTCTTCAGTATTTAAAACATGCTACCAAGTGGGCAATAATTATTCACTTTAAGCGATGAATTTCCCTTACTAATCCTTCCGAACTTCCAATCAGAAAATATTTCCAATTTCGACATACTCAGAAATGTATTCGTTATTACTAAGGAACTTTCCCCATTTAAAATAGCAGTTTGCACTTTCTCCTGAACTACTTCATTACAAGACCATTGCTTCTCAAACTCTTGCCTAACTACTCGGTGTTCGTCACCAAAATTATTTTTTTGAGGTATGAAAGCGGCTTGTAAAAAACCAAAAAAAAGTATTTAAATGATACTAAATGAATATATAAGTTCAATATTTGAATATTCTTCGTTGGAATGATTTGTGAATAAATAAATACATTCTTTTCCCTTTACCATCTACTTTTATTTATATCGTACCTTATTTTTATTTTTTGGCGGTTTAATTTATTACGTTGTGTTTTTACAACACCAGAGGCCGCTATTCAACAGTACAGTGTCATTGAGAACTATTACATAAGCTTCTACCTATGGATACTGTAACTGTAAGAAAAGCTCATAACTTCAGAACTCATCCAACCAATCCCAAATATGACATGAAATTCACTTCCTGGAATAAACTAAGCATTAAATTATCTAAAATGTCCTTTAGCTTTTTGCATTCCTATTACCTTCCATCCAACATGACTAATAATTTCAAGATTCGTTTTCTACCTTGATGTTTCCTTCTTATTTATTACTTTCCTCCTTAGTTTTATTTTCCCTTTCAAGGTAAACCATACAGGGCTGTAGATAATTAATACAACCCATCATTTGATATTATTGTTAATTCCATGGCTCAACTCTCGTAATGATTCTGTTATGTAATGAGCTATTTTCATTTTCCAAGTCGTTTCACACGAGGTGAAAATTTCGACAATAAAATCTGCCAAGGCTACTTGTTTTATAAAGTCGAAAACTAATTCCTAAGACTATTTTGCTAGTGATGGGAAACCACTGCAGCTCAGTTGGTAACGACAATGCTCTTCGATGGAATAAGCCCTAGGTTTAAATCTCGTCTACAACACGGAGAACTTTTATAACGAGTTTTAACCGATCTTATACGGAGATCGGCTAACTCACCTTCAGCTGAGGGTTTTTCTTTTCAGAAATTAAGGTTTTTATCTCGCAAAACAGACAAACCAGCCAGAACACACATGCAACAAACAATACATTGATTGCCCCATAGCTTAGTTGCTCCACCGTAATTCAAAACAACTCAAGGTTAACCAGTGATAATAAGGTAGATGCAAAACTATTATTATTATTCCACTCATATTATGACCGCCCCACCAACTGTGTCCAGCCAGCTAGACTGCACGTTTGACTGAAAACAGGCCGATGAATTGTTCTCATAGACATCACCGGGTTCTCTCATACACATTGACTACTTATCTGGGGATTGTTTCGGATTAGGTATCTTATCTAATTCGGATTAGATAAGATAATGTGGCACAATGGATCTGGACTGTACCAGCAAAACAACGCTCTGTGTCGTGAGGCTCTCATTGTTCAAGCATGGTTCGAAGAGCATATCCAAGCATTCCATTCGCTCCTCTGATCTTTTCCTGATTTGAATTCCATAGGGCATGTGGGACGTAGTATCCGCAAGTCGATGGTACTGCCTCGTTTGGTAGTTCACCTGTTGTCTCTGCTAAGACGGATGCAAGAGGTTGTATCGGCCAAAAGAGGCTCAACACACTGTAAGTTTTCACAATATTTTGGTCCCTGAGTGTATTTTTATCTCTTAATTGCACGTGTTCTCTGGTCATTTGCTTATTATGTGAGAGAGAAAATACAAGCTATTTGTATTTTTGATGATGATGATGATGATGATATATGTATATAACCAACTGTGCAGTAGATGTAATATAATTACATAAAACATGAAAAAAAATTGTGATGTAAAAAGTGCCCTATTTGGCGCAGAGAAAACATTCAATATTTCCGTACTCTGAAGCTGAGTATTTGGAATTACGGGATAAAAAAACTGTTTTAGGAAGAAAACCCTTCTATCCCTGATATCTAATCTTCATTTGAAAAGTCGTCGATATGGACTGAGCTAATTCCAAAGTTCAAGGGTAGAAACGGAAATGCACATTCGTGAAGATTTGTTTAATCTTCACGAAAAGCGCCTCCGTAGCGCAATTGGAAGAACGACGGTACATTGCGCCCTTAGATTGGAATAGGCCTAAGTTCGATTCTCGTCGCGACGGGAGGAATCTTTATCTGGTCGGTTTCAATCGAAGGTGAGTTAGCCGATCTCATATGGAGGTAGCAGGGTTTTTTCTCCCGGAAACTCGGGTTTTTCATCCCGCATACATACAAATCGGCCCATCAGAACACACGCAATTTACAGACAAAAATTACTAGTTGTGGTGGTGTTGGAAGTGGGCGGTAGATGGCGTTGATTCGTAGTAGAGGTTAGGTGTAGAGAGAATTGTAGATGTCCTCCCACGATGAGTCTTCGGACTCCTTGGAGGTATCAGGAATAATAATAATAATAATAATAATAATAATAATAATAATAATAATAATAATCTTTTTAATATATATTTTTAAAGTTTGAGAAATCGGGAGGAATTTAGCATTTTTTTTTTGGGGAGTTCACTTTTGTACGCGTACAATTTTCAGTATCTATCAACAATAGTCTGTAACCTTATGATTACTCCTTGGAAAAAGTTTTTAGCTGTTAAATTTTTGATATATATATATATATATATATACAGAGAGAGAGAGAGAGAGAGAGACGTTCCTCAGTTCTGATGTTTTGTTCTATTTTTCTTAGAAATTTAATATTTCAAAGTGAATGCTAAACAAGCTCACACAGTAAAGTCCCACTTTTGTCTTTGGTATTTATGAAGATGCTAAACTGAAAAGTAAGAGAATCTCACACACACACACACACACACACACACACACACACACACACACACACACACACACACACACACACACACACACACACACACCTGAAGTTAGCAATTTTGAACCTGCGTGAAATTACACATCTGCAGATAGTATAATCTGCTGCCTGTGAGAATGTGCATTCCTACCTACAACTCTTAAACGAGTTAAATGATTTGAATTAAGAATGCAGGAAACCTCTTTTCATTTGTAATTTCCATTAAAATATTTTTTTTTTGTGTTACTTCTTGCTACTTTAGTATTTTTCGTGTATCCAATTAAATAATATTGGAGATTGAATACCACATCGGGTTCCAACTGAATTATTGGGGGGGGGGGGGTGGGGGGGGGGGGGGGTGGGGGGGGGGGGGGGTGGGGGGGGGGGGGGGTGGGGGGGGGGGGGGGTGGGGGGGGGGGGGGGTGGGGGGGGGGGGGGGTGGGGGGGGGGGGGGGTGGGGGGGGGGGGGGGTGGGGGGGGGGGGGGGTGGGGGGGGGGGGGGGTGGGGGGGGGGGGGGGTGGGGGGGGGGGGGGGTGGGGGGGGGGGGGGGTGGGGGGGGGGGGGGGTGGGGGGGGGGGGGGGTGGGGGGGGGGGGGGGTGGGGGGGGGGGGGGGTGGGGGGGGGGGGGGGTGGGGGGGGGGGGGGGTGGGGGGGGGGGGGGGTGGGGGGGGGGGGGGGTGGGGGGGGGGGGGGGTGGGGGGGGGGGGGGGTGGGGGGGGGGGGGGGTGGGGGGGGGGGGGGGTGGGGGGGGGGGGGGGTGGGGGGGGGGGGGGGTGGGGGGGGGGGGGGGTGGGGGGGGGGGGGGGTGGGGGGGGGGGGGGGTGGGGGGACTGCTGCTGGAAGGTAGAAAAGTGAGTTGAGTGAGAGAGAATGAATCAGATCAAGTGGGAAGTGATGTGGAAGAGCAGGAGAGTAGGACAGGAGAGATTGAAGAGGTGGTTATGAATGGGGAAGTGAGTGGTATGAGTACAGAAAATGAGAGAATGGGTGTCCAAGAGGAGCAGGGAAACGGGGAGGCTCAGGGTGGACAGGAGTAAACAGCGTGAGAAAGGTGAATGTGCCAAGAGGATATGAATGCATGTGTAGACAGGAAAGGAAGGAGATGATCTGGGATCAAGAGGAAACAGATGGATTTGAAGAAGGTTCTAAAATGAATAAGCAGAAAGGGAAACAACCACATGGAGAGATCACATCGAGTGAGTGGAATCAGTGGAACTAGCTGTAGATCCAGAAATGAGCTGTTGTGTTTGTATACAAATGCTAGAAGTATAAGAAACAAGGCAGATGAAATGGTTGCACTAATTCAGTCTGTTCCCCCAAAGATTGTTGGAATAAGTGAGACATGGTTGGAAGAGGACGACATCCTGACAGGAATAGGGATGGAAGGATGTGATGATTTTCATGAGGATAGAAGGGGTAAAAAGGGAGGGGGAGTGTTATTGTTGATAGAGAAAGACAAAGTAGAGATGCAAGAGGGAAATAGTGTCAGTGGTTTAGAGGCAGTATGGTGTGAGATAGAGGTAAATGGAATGAAATACTTGGTTGGATGTTGTTATAGACCAGGTAATGTGGATGGTGGTGATAATGAAATGTATAATCAAATTAGCCAAGCAAATAAGAAAAGGGTGATCATTATAGGCAATTTTAATTATGGCAGTATAGAGTGGAATGATGAGATAGCAACTGGAAGTAAAGAAAATTAGTTTCTTGAGTTTTTGAGGGATAACTACCTCAGACAGAATGTAACAGAGGGCACGCGAGGATTGAGGGTCTTGGATTTTGTCATCTCTATCAGAGGATGTAATTATAAATGAGGTGTCAAATCATCCACCAATTGGTGAGAGTTACAATGAGGTGATTATGTGGGTGGTTACCCACAGTGCGAGGACCACTGTGAGAAAAGGGTATGTGTGGAACTACAAGGGGGATGATTATAAAGAGCACAGGAGACTGCTAGCAGGTGTAGCATGGAATGAGGAGGTAGCTGGAAAAGATCAATGCAGCTGGGGTGGGGGATATTCAAGAACTATCTAGTAGAAGCAATTTTAAATGTATTCAAAGGGTCAGAAGGTTAAATAAGGTAGGTGTTAAATGGATGAATAAAGAGATTAAGCATGCGATACAGAGAAAAAGGGCATTGTGGAGGCAGCATAAGAGAGGTGGAAATAACCAATTCCATGAGGTGTACAAAGACCAAGCAAGGCGGGAGACTTGGTTGGTGAGGGTAGCTAAAGAGAGGTATGAACAGCAGTTAGCTAATGAAGCCAAAAATAATCCTAAGGAGTTCTTTTGATATGTAGCCAGCAAAAGAAAGAATGATTATGGAAGGATGACACTGATTGGAGGAAATGGTATAAAGACAGCTGTTGCAGAATGTGTGGTGGAGATACTTAATGAGCAGTTCATAAAGGTCTTTCAATCTTGTGAATGTGACTTCATGGAGAGATTGAGAGCAGTTGATGCAGGGGGAGGAGAGACTGACTGTAAGTGAGCAAGAGGTGTATGGGCAGTTGAGTAAACTAGATGTTAATAAGGCTGTGGGACTTGATAATATATCACTATTTATTTTGAAGGAATGTGCCAGGGAGTTGACACCTGCCTTGACATATTTTTTTAATATGAGTCTTGCACTCGGTCAAGTTCCTAAGGAGTGGAAGGATGGCAAGATTGTGCCACTTCATAAAGGAGGTGATAGAACTCAAGCATCAAATTATAGGCCTATCTGTGTGTCAGGTGTTGTGGTTTAGTTTTTGGAGAATCTTGAGAGAACTAGGATCTAGAGTTGGGTTGACAACAATGGTATTATCTTTGATGGACAGCATGGATTTGCTAAAGGGAAGTCATGTTTTAGTAATCTAATAACTTATTACAATAAAGTGACTGCTTCCTTATTACAATAAGGTGACTGTTTCCTTGGACAGAGGAAAAGGATACACAGTAATATACTTGGATTTCATTAAGGCTTTTGATAGAGTACCTCATGATAAGTCGACAGTCAAACTAGAGCAGATTGGGTTGATATTAGATTAGTGCATTGGATTGGAGACTGGCTATCTGATAGGTATTATCAACAAATTGTTTATAGGGGAGCGATATCCAGGAAAGGGAAAGTAACTAGTGGAGTGCCTCAGGGGTCTGTTTTAGGGCCATTACTGTTTCACTTGTATATTAATGATATTGGCGAAGATTTGGATGGAGATATTCAGTTGTTTGCAGATGATGCAAAGTTGGGACGAACCATGAAGAGTAGTGAAGATGTTGTGGCCTTACAAGAAGACTTGAATAAATTGAGTGATTGGGGATGTGAGTTCAATGTTGCAAAATGTAGGGTTTTAAAATTTGGAAAACAAAGATGGGATGCAGAATTTATGCTTGGTGAGAATATATTGTTGGAGGTAGAGGAAATAAGAGATCTGGGGATGATAGTGGATAAGGATCTAAAATTTAGGGGACACATTATCAAAATTGTGAAGACAACACAAAGGCTTCTGGGAATGATGCAGAGAACACTGATGTGTAGAAGTAGGGAGATTCTTGTTCCGATGTATAAGGCTTTGATTAGGCCACACATGGACTATTGTGCCCAGATTTGGTCACTGGGTTTTCAGAAGGATGAAGAGATGTTGGAAAGAGTTTAAAGGCGACTGACTAAAGTAGTTTCTGACCTCTGGAATATAGAGTATGAGGAAAGATTGAGAAGATGCAACTTGCAGAGTCTGGTGGAGTCTGGTACAAGTTGGTAAGGGGTTGTTATAGGGTCAATGCTGGAGAAGTTCTACAGAAAATAGTGGGAGATCAGGGGAGAACCAGTGGTCACCCCTGGAAACTGTATAAAGAGTGTTAGGAGAGTGAGAGGCAAGTTTTTTCGTGTAGAGTTGTAAATGATTGAAATGCCTTGCCTGAGAGTGTGGTGTCTGCAAGGAGTTTGAGTGTGTTTAAAGCATGGTATGATGAGCTGTGTGCTTGATAAAAGGACCTCCTAGATGAGTCTTTGACTCCATGGGGTCTTGGGTAATAATAATAATAATAACTCATATTCATATAGTCAATACCATAAAAAAACGAGATCTTGCAAATATATCTCATTATGGTCCAAGCCTCCTTTATGCATGCACTAAAAGTCCACCTGTTTGCAAGATCTCAAATAATAATAATAGTATTAATATTAATATTATTATTATTATTATTATTATTATTATTAGCACCAGAGCTTCATAGAGTCAAAATACTCATTACAGGAGGTCTCCAATGACATACAAAAGTTCATTGAATCGTGCTTTCAATTCATTCTATGTTTTCACACTCACCATATTCTTAGATAATGTGTTCCATTCACCATCAACTCTATTCAAAGAACCTGCTCCTCACTCTCCTGTGTATACAGTTTGTGGATATAGCCTCTTGTTCTACCTCTGTCTTCCCCCCATTAAATTAAAGATGCCAAGAAATTATATTCTTGGTTTAATTCTTTATCCAAGTGTAAGCAAACAAAGTTTGCATGTGAAGTATCTTCACAACTGGACTACTTGCATATAGAGGCTAATAATAATGCAAGGCATATATCCTTACACATGCACAATTGCCTTAGTATTCGATAATGCATAGCATTATCGGATACTAAGGTAATTGATATGGAGTCATTAGCCTCTGTATATACAATGGGCCAGTCTTGAAGATACTTCATGCACCAACTTTTGTTTCCTTACACTTGGATAAAGGATAAAACCAAGAATATAATTTCTTGGTCTTCAATTTATAGTATAACCAAGTGAAAAATCTTTTCAACATCCCCCTCCATTCTATGAAAAATCTCTTCCACATTAACCTGAAAACAACTCCTTACCTTATAACCTCTATTCATAAGGCTCTACAAATGGCACATCCTCAAACAGCTCTTACATCCTTCGTTGCACAGACAAGAAACCTTAGTCAAACTTGTCTAAATTCTTACCAATATATCCTCATATCCATGAAAATCAAATGATCAAACCTGCACAATAATCTATATGAGATCCAATTAAGGCCTTATACATTGCAACTATGACCTCTTGCCATAATCCAATGTGATGATCTCACAACTTAAACAATGTGATCCTTAAATTTCAGATTCCTATCCACCACCATTCCCAGATCTCAATCTCCTCCACATCCTACTAAATTTCAAAACCTTATACAATGCCACATGGAACTGGCAGCTTCATACTTGTCTACTTAACAATCTATTCAGATCCTCTTTAATGCCATATCTGCTTGAGACCTCACTGTTCTCTCTAAATTTGCATCTGCAAACAGCTGCATATCTTCAGTTAAATGCATCTCAAAATCATTATTATACAAGTTAAACAATAATGGCACCAAAGCAGACCTCAGAAACACATCACAAATGACTTTCCTCTTACAGGATATATTATCTCCCATACATAATTTGCTGATAACGATGTGACAATCAATAACCTATCCAACTCAATAATCTGTTCTCCCCAACTTTGCATCATCTGCAAACAGCTGCATACCTTCTGTTAAAACGCACCTCAAAATGATTTATATATTTGGTTTAATCCTTTATCCAAATGTAAGCAATCAAAGTTTGCTTACACTTGGATAAAGTTCAATTTTATTGTACTTTATCCAAGTGTGAAGTACACTTGGATAAAGTACAATTAAATTGAAGTATTTTCAATTTTATTGTACTTTATCCTGAAGTATTTTCAGGACCGGGGCAACTCGTGGAAAAGGTGGTATAATTTCTCATCACTTGCCTTAGTATCCCATAATGCAAAGCACATCTCCTTGCAGACATGTATAATGCTATGCATTAAGGGAAGAGTCACTACCCAGACTGGTTTTGACCTTTATTGAGGTCTCATCAGTGGGAGCAGTGAAAGTAACGGAGAAGTCATATTTCCATATACCAGTTGCCAAAAGGTGTCACACCTTATTATTAAAATTCTCTGGATTAGAGATAAGTTGATGGAAGTTTTTTCACTTGGCTATGCTACCAATTATATATTTGGTTTAATCAAACCAAATATATAATTGGTAACAAGTGTAAGCAAACAAAGTTTGCACCTGAAGTATTTTCAGGACTGGAGCAACTCGTGGCAAAGGTGGTATAACTTCTCATCACTTGCCTTAGTATTTGGCAACTGGTATATGGAAATATGACTTCTCCATTACTTTCACCTTAATATCATCTCCTCTAGGTCTGGCTCCCACTGATGAGACCTCAATAAAGATCGAAACTGGTCTGGATAGTGACCCTTCCCTTAATTCATAGCATTATACATGTCTGCAAGGAGATGTGCTTTGCATTATGGGATACTAAGGCAAGTGATGAGAAGTTATACCACCTTTGCCACAAGTTGCCCCAGTTTCTGAAAATACTTCAGGCACAAACTTTTTTGCTTACGCTTGGATAAAGGATTAAACCAAATATATAGTTGGTAGCATAGCCAAGTGAAAAAATTTCCATCAGCATCTCAAAATCATCAATATACAAGTTAAACAATAATGGCACTAAAGCAGACCTCAGAAACATGTCTCAAATGACTTTCCTCGTACAGGATATAGTATCTTCAATACATAATTTGCTGATAACTATGTGACAATCAATCACCTATCCAACTCAATAATCTTTTGTTGAAAGATTTTTACCTTGATTCTAATATATATTAAAGATACCAAGAAATTATATACTTGGTTTTAATCCTTTACCCAAGATGTCCTTTTGCAAATGAAATATATTCATGTCTGAGCTACTTGTATATAGAGGCTAAAGACTTCACATCACTTGCCTTAGTATGTTTCCCATAATGCAAAGCACACACCCTTTCGAATGTGTAAAATGCTATGCATAATGGGAAGGGCCACTACTCAGACCGGTTTCATCTTTTCTTTTTGTATCTTTCCCAGTTTAGTTACAAACTTGTCATATGGAATTTATCAAAAGTCCTTTGCAAAATCTACATTGTCCAATGTATTTGTCACCTTGTTGCAATACATAAGAAAATTGGTAAAATATGACCTCCTCCTTTTAACAAACCCATGTGGTCCACCACAGAGAACACTGCTGTTATCAATCTCATTATGTATACAGATTCCCATTTCAGTGTTCCACAACCCAAGTCTTCATATAACTAGCCCCCACTCAGCCAATCACCTCATGATCACTCTCACTGACTGGAGGCAGATGCAACACCCATTCACCATCACTTCCTCAGATGATATGATCAGATTCATGACTCTCAATCCTGATGTGTCCTTCATTACATACTGCCTAAGGTAGTTGTCCCTCAAGAAATTCATTTTCCTTATTCCCAAACAGTAGCATAGAAATGCTATAGCATTGGGACAACTGCCAAGAGTACCAGTGCCTGAAGGGTTCCAGTAACAGGATATTTTACTAATTATTGAAACTGTCATATTATAAAGGCAGTTAGCTACGAATTTGCCAAGAGTGCTACAAATTGATCTGTGCTACTATTCCCTGATGCTATCTCTTCACTCAAATCTATATTATCATAATTAAATTTGTCCAACATACTTACCCTTCCCTTGTTCAGCAACCCAAGTTGCATATACATTTTTCATTGCCATCCTCTACTACATTCCCTGGCCTATAGTAACAACCTGGTAATTAATTTACGGAATTAACAACGCATATAAAGTAAATTAATTAAAGATAACTTTAATGAATCACTTCTATATTTCGACAATGTCACATTGTCATCTTCAGGAACATAAAGATATGGTATGTGCACTACAGGAACTAACAAAGCAAATGAGGCAGAAATTAAGACACTAATTTTGTTCCTAAAGTCCTAATGGTGCCCTCTTGCGGGCTAATTTGGTAGTCTTGGCCGTTGGGCTGAAGTTCTCATAATGAAAGTCTCCCAAATTTGGGGCAGTTTCATGCACCCAAATTTGTTGAGGTTAGGAACGTTTTTTAGAGCTGCTGAAGATTCTTTGAATAATCTTTCGTATTTAAACTTGCTGCGATGGATTTAAATACGAAAGATTATTCAAAGAATCTTCAGCAGCTCTAAAAAACGTTCCTAACCTCAACAAATTTGGGTGCATGAAACTGCCCCAAATTTGGGAGACTTTCATTATGAGAACTTCAGCCCAACGGCCAAGACTACCAAATTAGCCCGCAAGAGGGCACCATTAGGACTTTAGGAACAAAATTAGTGTCTTAATTTCTGCCTCATTTGCTTTGTTAGTTCCTGTAGTGCACATACCATATCTTTATGTTCCTGAAGATGACAATGTGACATTGTCGAAATATAGAAGTGATTCATTAAAGTTATCTTTAATTAATTTACTTTATATGCGTTGTTAATTCCGTAAATTAATTACCAGTTATGTCTAACCAACGTATAAGTCTTACCACTAGAATATAGTAACAACCAACTAAATAATTCCTTCTATCAACCTCTACCTCACACCATACTGCCTCAAAATCATTGCCACTATTTCTTTCTTTCATCTTAACCTGTGCAGACATAATTCCCTTACTATTATCAATATAACTCCCACAACATTTGTGCAATAACCTATTACTTTGCTTTTAACTCATTCACTGGCAATACACTCACAAATGACTCTGGCAATCCATTCCACTCATTCACCTCTCCACAAGCAAAAATCCTAGCCCTCACATCCTTGTTCCTTCCAGAGATCATCCCTAGTTCTCCAATCCCTAATGGTTATTTACTAACAACTTTCTTCTGTATTAATCCTATTAATAACCATTAAGTAACTTATATGTATCTCTTATATCTCTCCTTTTTTCTCTGTCTGTTAATCAATTTCTGTAACCCTCAAATTTTCAACATATCATCATAAGGATAGGTTACCTGCAAAGCTACAGTAGTTCTTCCCCCTTATACGCAGGGGATACGTTCCAAGACTCCCTGCTGATAGTACCAAACTCTATATACTATATTTTTTCCTATGATAAAGTTTAATTTATAAATTAGGTACATTAAGAGATTAGCAACAATAACTAAGAATAAAATAGAACAATGGAGTCAGTAGACTCATCGCGGGAGACCCAAACTATCAAAACAATATCTATCATATCTCTTCTTGAATTCATTTACAGATGAAAAACTCACAAATGAGTCAGGCAATGCATTCCACTCATTCACTACCCTCCAGGTGAAAAACCTCATTCTCACATCCTTGTTAACCGCACTTTTCCTTAATTCCAGGGATGACCTCTTGTTCTTCCATCACTAATTATAACAATATACTGCAATAAAAGTTATCTGAATGTGAATGGAACCTTAGCAACCTCAGCATAAGTTTTTTTTAATTATTATTTATTTATTATTTTATGAAGTTGAGCACTTTCACCTTTTTCACTTAAAAGGAAGCACTTTACAGCTTCGCTTTGGCATATCTGAATTGCTGGCATCACTACTCTTTTGCTTTGGGGCCATCATTAAGTAAAATAAGGGTTACTTGAACACAAGCACTGCAATACTGTGACAGTCAATCTGATAACCAAGAACTACTCAGAACGGCACACAATTTAAAACTTATGAATTGTCTATTACTAATGGAAAGAGCCATACAGCTTCATATTGACAATGCAAAATTATATAAGCAAAGTGGATTCTAGATCCAACATTATTTAAAAGCCAAATGTTTGTAGAAACTATGAAAGTGTTGTTAAGTTCACTTGAGAAATTACAAAACTTTCATAATTTCTACAAACATTCGGCTTTGAAATAATGTTGGATCTAGTATCCATTTTGCTGATGTAATTATAAATTGTTTATTTCTGGAATTTTCCATTAAATATTTTCAGACCGTTGATTGCGGATAACTAAAACCATGAATAGCGAACCCATGGATAGGGGGAGACTATGATATATTCATAATTTTTTATTCATTCTCACACTTGCCTTACTGGTGCCTGCACTCACCTGTATCCTCATAATAGCTTTAGTTTTCCCTGATTCTGTGCCTCCATTCTCACTCCATTCAACAACACTTTTTTCCTCAGTCTCCAAACACAAAATCCATCTGCAAACCATCAACCCTTTTATAAGTCCTTTCAATTTGTGTAATCCTCATTTTCTAAACTATTCTTGTGTTCTAAAATAATATTTTTATATCCATAAATTAAACATGCAAAAAAAGTAAAATTAAATTGATTAATGATTAATTTATAATGAGTTTTAAAGAGCTATACAGTTGCAATATGGTGGCATTCAAAGTCAAAAGTTTACAAACATTCTCCTTAATAAGTGGTTCATTTTATATTAACAACGAATGAAAGAGTATTCATTTTAATTAACAAAATCATTAAAATTCACATATTCATGCAATTCAACTGTAGACATCCATCCATTCATTCATGTGCAATTCAACTGCAAACAGTGAAATTAATAGCAGTTGATATCAAATGTAGAAATCCCTATTAGAGATCTTAAATGTCAAATTCTATTAAACTTTATTGAGCCAAAGAGGAATTATTATCATCATTTTGAATCTTTTTCTTTTTTGTTAATAAGAACACTCCATTTATGAAAACAAATGAAAAAATAATCTTTCATCAGCCAGGCTAATTGAACTTAAGTGATTTTTTTAAAAAAATATCTTTTTTAAAAATGTATTCATTTTTTTTTTAAAAATTCATTTTTAAAAAAAAATAAATTATTTTTTTTTTAAAATGAATACATAACTAAAAGTCTTCTAACTCCTCTCCAATTTCTCTCATCTCACCTTTATAAGCTCACTTATTTTTCTGCCATCTACCGTACTCACCTCTTGGTGGTTTAATATTTAAGCCATTCCTAAAAATGAAAAGAATATTTTTCTCTCAAAGTTACTGCACTGCTTTTACAATGATCCTTTTAAATATAATGGAGATAGCTGTTATTAATTATGAGAACAATATGTTAGACTGTTATACAGTAATGTGCCATTTATCTGACCTGCAAAACAATGATACTTCATTCAACAAATCACTGCACATCAAATGACTTCTGATACAGCATCATGTAATTGTACTTCATTTATCAGAACAGTAAACTGCATTCATCATATGGTCGGACAAATGGTAGATTACCATATTTGAAAAGATCATATCAACAACTTCCTTCTTCACTACCATGAAACCCATCTGATCTTTGTATTGTTCTTCAGTGGGGTGAAGACAGCTTAATTAACTCAATGCTAATAGTACAGAAATAAAGAGTGGAGTTATAGTAGAGTATAGTATCAGGAGTAGGAGTATAGTGGAGATATATAGAGTTGAACAGTTTGTGACATTAACTTCTTTGTCCCAAGCCAGTGTTTTGGACAAACCAGTTTACAGAAGGAGATCTGTTTATGCTTCCCACTTCTTGGAAGGTACTATGGTAAGGTTCAGAAAAGCAGAAGTTATTGCATTTGACAATGTTTAGGTCAGACATAGAGATCTAAAATGAATGGCATAAATGAAACAAATATGGCTGAGTGAAACAACAAAACAATGACATGCAATTGCAAAATATCATCATTTGGTTGTGCATGTGGTTTAAGGTTGATAAATTGGCTCTAAAGTTAGGACAGCATATCAATCTAGTTAATATTACCATTCTTAAGTCTAATAATTATAAAAGAACACTTTCACTTACCTTTCCCAAGTTTTTCTACCAACTTTTCACTTATCTGTTGAGATCCTCCAACAAGTTTTCTTTCCTTAACAGAATAGGAGTAAGAAAAACTATTACAGAAGTAATTTATAATTTACTATAATAAAGGAGAATTTAAATTTCTTATTGTATTCAAGAAAATAACATCAACTATAAAGCAAATATACACCAACAAGCAATTAAATGTAATGCAGCTAAAGTTTGTGGACTCTTTGGTCTGGTTATTTAATTTTTTTCAATGAGGCAAAAAGATTTTGGAATGGATCAAGAAAAATATAAACAAAATAGTAGCAAGGAACGTCAAATACAACCTGGCTGATGATAAGAGAAGAGGCAATATGATGGGAAGGACTTGTACTCGATTAATGTCAACAGATTTTTCAAAGAGAAGAGGAAGACAGAGGTAGAAAAACTAGAGGCTATCTTTGCATCAGCAATCAGAGAGATGTGAGGCAGGAAGGGGGTGGGGGAAATTGAGGAGTAAGATTGCCTGGTGGTTAGGTGGTTAGTTGAAATGGATGGGGAGTGGCTAACAGAGATGCCAGAGAGTAGTATGGGGGAGTGGAATCTAGGGGAATGAAGATGACTAGTAGAGCACCTCAGAGCTCTGTACTAGGGCCACTACTCTTTCATTTATATATTAATGATATAGGAAATGATTTAAGCAGGATATTCAGTTGTTTGCTGGTGATGCAAAACTGGAGAGGGCAGTTGATATAGATATCCTGCAAGATGATTTAAATAAACTGGCATTGTGAGTGAAAGATATGGGTGTTCAATTTAATGTTGCAAAATGTAAGGTTATGAACTTTAGGTTGAAAACCATATGGGGTAATGGTGGACAGAAAGATGAAGTTGAGGGCATATTGCAAAAGTTGGCAAAATAGCTTAAAATATTTGGATGTTGAAAAACATGCTAACAAGCAAAAATAGAGAGGCTATTATCCCTCTTTATAAAACTATGATTTGGCTTCATCTTGGCTACTGTGCACAGATTTGGTCACCTGGGTTTCTTGGAGAAGGAGATGGAGAGATTTTAAAGATGAGCAACCAAGCTGGTGACGGGTCTGTAAAATGCTCCCTATGATGACAGGTTTGAAGGTGTGTGTAGATACCAAAGTTTAGATGATAGGCAGAAAACAGAGAATATGATAAGAAAAAATGGTGCATTAAGATTGACATAAAAGAAATTTTCAATATCTGATAATAGAGAGAAGTTGTGTAATGGTGTAGTTAATAAGTGTGTATGGACTTAGAGTTCTTCCTTGAAGAGTAGAATGGTTTGCTAGTAGTAGTTGTGAATGGTCTGACAGTGAATGAGTTTAGGGAGAGTTATGATAGGTATTGTGTATAAAAGTTAGTGTGGGTCTTCAGCGATCGGTCATCTAACTCCAGGGAGATAGCCATATAACTGGAAATAACTTCACCATATTTTAGTCTTCTAAGTGAATCAGTTCAACTAACCTTGGTCTTCCTCTGAATCTTTTCCTCCCATCATAGCATCAAACACCTGCTTTGGTAATCTTTTCTCTCCCATTCTGTTTAAGTAGCCATACCACTTAAGATTAGCTCTGCTCATGTATTTATAAATGCTAACAATGTCAAGTTCCTTCCTACTATTTTCATTTTTTAATATGATTCTGCCATTGATGTCATCTGTTTATGCTCCTAATTTTTCTCGGAACTTTTACATCTGTGGTCTCTGATCAATGATTTTACTTCTACCCCAGTTCTCATCTGTAAGTTAAAATGGATTGAGCACTTCATATATATAGTTAATTTTGACTAATTTGTCTTTTATTCCATAAAAATTTATTCAGTTGATTCAAAAGCATACCAGCTTTTTTGATTCTGTTGTTTATGTCTACATTTAATTTGCCATCTTCACTAAAAATTGTACCTAAGTAGCTAAAATGTTTTACTTTTCTAAGTAGGTTCTCTATTGAATGCAGTTGAAGTTTTCAATTTTCTTGCCTATTTTCAGAGATTGATCTTTTTTTTTTTTTTTTTGCTGATTTTCATGCTTTTTTGTTATAACTGTCATTCAATTTGGTCATGGAACCCTGTAGACTTTTACTAGATTTACTTAAGAGTATAACATCATCTACATAAAGTAGTCTGCTCACATTTTAGCATTACAGTGAGTAATTCTAAAATGTGAGCTGGATAAGCAGAATGGACAGGTAACTCTCATTATATGCACATTTGTTTTTGCATATATGCAGTTTTATTTCAGTACATAAGCTGCTTCTATCAAGATTGTGAAAGCTTCAGTTCATGTGCCTTATTTCTTGCATCTTCCTTTTGTTATTTACAAATACAGGTAACTCTCATTATACACGCATTCATTATCCATGTTTTTGCATATATACGGTTTCATTTCAATACATCAACTACTTCCTATCAAGGTCGTGGGAGGAGCTTCAGAGCATGCACCACGTTTCCCAACTCTTTCTGCTGTTGCATTTTGTTATTTACAAAGATTTATCTGTAAATAGTATCAGTACTCTTTGAGTAAGATATCTGGCAAGAGAAAAATAACAGCAACTAAGAATGAAAAGAAGAATGTGAATAAAGACCAAGTGAAGGAAAGGCCTAGGAAATCCCATTCTTTAGAGGTGAAGGTGGAAGTTCTGAATCCATTTGATAGAGGTACACACAGCATTGACATTCAAAGAGCCAGGGGACTGAGTGATTCTACAGCAAGAACCATTTGTAATATTGCTGATACAATTCCAAGAGTGCTCAATCATCCACAAATCTTAATGTGACCAGAATAACAAAATCTCAATCTCATGTAACTGAGAAAATGAAAGGATGCTGGCTATGTGGATCGAGCATCAGAATCAGCAGAACATGCCATTTTTGCATTTATGTGTTTTTGCATAGAAGTGTCTCATACACTTCTTTTGTATAAGACAATCATACAAGAGAAGACGAAGAATTTGTATGAACATCTGATGAAAGATGAAAAGCAACCTACACCTTTTGTTGCAAGTTGTGGGTGGTTTGACCACTATAAGCGTCACTATGCATTCCACAATCTCAACATGACAGGGAAGGCTGCAGCTGTATACAGATCACATTGCCGCTGAAGAATTTCATGATCTATTCAAAGCAAAGATAGCAGAAGGAGGTTACACACCTAAGCAGGTGTTTAATTTAGATGTAACTGGCCTGTTTTGGAAATATATGCCCAGTCATACCTACATATCCATCGAGGAGAAGACAGGGACTGGATTTAAAGTCGCAAAAGACCACTGCACATTCTTTTTGGGATGCAATATTTTCGGTGACTACAAAATAAGACCTCTTGTGATGTATCACTCAGAAAACTCATGGATACTGAAGGGATAGATAAAGGCAAGATTGCCTGCTGTGTGAAGAGCAAATAAGACGGGCTGGATAACATCACAGACTTTCAATAAATATTTCTCAGAAGAGATGCATGAAGAATTGCAAGCCTATTGTGAAAATGAGAAAATTCTCTTCAAAATCCTTGTTATGCCGGATAATGTACCTGGTCACCCAGGAAACGTTGCTGATTTCAGTAGAAATATTCAGGTGTTGTTTCGCCCACCCAAAACAACATCACTCCTCCAACCCATGGATCAAAGATCAATGCAACTTGTAAAGCCTATTATCTGTGACAAACCTTCTCCAAGCTTATAAAGGATATTAAGCTTGTCACAATGCAATGCATGTGACACGCTTAATATCACAGAATTCCTCACTCCTCATTGTATGAACGGAGTGTGGAAGAAACTTTGGCCTGAGGTTGTAAACATTGTCAGAGATATTAAATCTCTGACAATGTAAGATGTTGCTTTGCATTGGTAACCAATGCAAAGAAAACTATTGCCAAGATGGCTCATCAGATTGGATTTGAGGAGATTGACAAAGAAAATGTGGAAAAGTTGCTTGAATCGCATCAGGAAGACCTGAGCAATGAAGATCTTTTGGCTATGGAAAAGAAAATTAGTAAGGATTCTGAGTCAAGTCCTGTGGAATTTGGACCTGTGAAAACTCTCATAACGAATGTCATATCTCAAGATTTTAAGTTGACAGACAGTGCCATGATTCTCTTCGAAAAACATGAATCTTACCATATAAGGAGTGGAGTTCTAAAGTGAAAAAGGAATGAAAACATCCTTAAATGCAATCAGGAATTAAAAACCGCATTCCATTGAGAGATACTTGAAAAAGCAGAATTCAACCAACTCCCACGAGCCTTCAACTTCAACATGCCAACTAAAGATACAATTAAGATATGGTTACAATGTATTAATCTTGAAAATAAACAACTATTTTAATAGTTTTTTTTTTATATGTAGAGAATATTTTATTCACTTCTTTTATGCTTTAATATGTATGCAAATGTATTAATACATAAATGTGCAATGCATTAACCTTGAAAATAAAGAACTATTTTAATAGTTTTTTTTTATACTTACTGAACATTTTATTTACTTCTCTATGCCTTAATATGTATATAAAATAGGTGCATTTTTCATTAAATTAATCTTCAAAGATTGTAATCTTGCTCATTTGGGTACTCAATCTCTATTATCCCATGTTATAAGCCTCCCATTTTATGTATTTTTGATATACGTGCCAATTCTCAAGAACGCAACACCTGCATATAACGGGAGTTACCTGTACTATGAAACTTCTGGATTCTTCATGGCATTTGAAAGGATTCCATATAGGAGACTATTATATAAACTCAAAGAGATGGTATGTAAAATTTGGATAGGAGAGTGGCTGAATGAAAGGTATCAGAGAGTGATGGTATATGGAAGCCAGGTTTAAAAAAACGAGTGTGATCAGTGGAATACCACAGAGTTTTGTGATTGGACCACTGCTGCTTAAGTTATAAATTGACAACACTGGAGATCCTCTGGAGGGGAATATCCAGTCATGTGCTAATGATGCAAAATTGGGTTCAAGTAATGAGAGGCACATTTGATATAGATTCCTTGCAGGCAGACTTGAACAGACTGATTTTATAGGTAAATGCTAATGTGTTAGTTTAATGTTGTTAAGTGAAAGGCAATGCATTTCGGACTAAAGACACTGCAGACTGAGTATTATATTAATGGGAATTTAATAAAAGTGGGGCAGTGAGCAAAGTTAGAGGCCACATTGCTAAGATAGTTAAGTCATCACAGCAACTAACTGCATATTGAAAACAAGACTCCAGCAAGAAAGAAGAAAGCAGTTATTCTTACACTTCACAAGGCTTTGATGAGTGTAGTAAACCATACTGTGCTCAGATGTGGTTTGCCTGGGTTCCACATAGATGAGGAAAGAGCTGAAAAGATTCAGCACTGTGTAACTAAAATGATGCCCAGCCTGTGATATTTTGCATATGACGACAGACTCAAAGAATACAGTCTTCAGAGTATTAGAAACAGAAGGAAAAAAGGAGATATGATAGAAACATCCAGGAAAAAGTTTGCAGCTCATGACAGCTGGAGAGTGGAAGAACTCAAAAGTCATCTCTGGAAGCTAAGTAAAGATGTGGTCAGGAAGCACATGAGGTTCAGATGCTTCTTGTGGCATGTATTCTGCCATCTGACAACAATAGTGTGTCTTCAATAAACATTGACGAAGTAAGATATAATAGGTACTTAAGCATTGCATAACCTACAAAGGGCCCTTCCTTAATGAGTCCCTAACTTCCTTAAGGTATTCATATAATAACAATAATAATGATAATAAGTTCTGATAATCTTATTTGGCTTTCCTTATATCATGCTGATCACCTTTCTTGCCTGAGCTTGCTGATCATGTTTATCCTTATATTCTCAGTGCTACAGTTTCTTTCTTTCTTTTTAATAGCAGCTCCTAAAATGTCTCTTCTCGTTTGCAGTTTCTAATGCCATAGTATTGCTTCAAGCAGCTCTCTAAGTTTTTATAATTTCCTAATATATAGTTCAACATATATTTCTGCATAACCAAACTTCACACATATCCACTTCCCAGGACAGTACTGCATGATTATTTTTCCCAGAGAGTCAAAGCACCTGTGGACAAATCCTCTGATGCTAGAACAGCACTCTCAAATCCCAGGTCTCCTCCATCACATGCTGTTTCAAATAATTTTCTCAGTACTTGCATAAATTATATTTCCTTCCTCTATGTGCCTTTCCCACTTTTAAATATATTCTTCCTTAGTTGAAGTTATAGCACAATAATTACTCATTCTGTTCTCCCTAAGCTAATTTGTAGAGATGCGATCCACATCTTTTGTACTCCTAGTCCTATCTACAGCAGTAACTTACTATATATTTTATCTCTGTGTCACACGAATATAACTTCAGACGCACGTTCTCCTACTACTTCCTGACAAATCTCCACTGTCCTTAGTTGCAATTCTTCTAATGGTATCACAATACCCACTCTCATACTGTTCCTCTAGAAAATATAATATCTCTAACATTCTGTGTCTGTAAATATATCCTCTTTCATTAGCAAGTCTCACAAATGCCCTAATACTTACAATTTTTGGCCAAATCAAACTTAGCTGTGAAAGATTCTTTCCCCCCCCCTCCCCTTATTCCTGATTTATTTTTAATATTTATCACACATGTGAGAGGTACAAAACCTCAAGCACACCCTGTGTGGGGAGTGAAGTAAGGAGTGAGAAAGAAGAAGAAATCTATTAATAAGAGCTTAGGGTGAAGTTATGAAACACGTTATGAGGAAGGCTGTTCCAGAAGAGAGAGAGAGAGAGAGAGAGAGGTAAATGGAATAAATGAAAAAGAGAAGAAGCTGTATGATGTGTTACAGTTGTATTGAAAAGTATTGCTGGGCAGTTGCTACTCTTGCTTTAACAGGCCTAACAGAAAACAGAGGAATGATGTTGGACAGTTCATTGGACTAGTGACCAAGGAAGTACCTGCAGAAGAGCCATAGAGCTGAAACAGAGCACCTGTGAGAAAGAGGTTGAAATAACTCTCTAAGGAAATGATCATCAATGAGCTCAACTGCTCTCCTCTGGACTGCTTCAAAAAATTTTAGAGGTCTTAGTGTACCATCCCAAATGAGTGAACAGTGCTCTAAGGATGGGCAGATTTAGGATGTGTATAGGGTTTGTAGCTTGGTGCGTGTAAAATTTCCTTATGCCAGGAGAGGCCATAGGTAAATATCAGTTCACAGAGAGACATCTGATCCTGTTTGGTGATTTGTGTATTACTGAGGATAAGGGAAGATAAACTGAGAATCTTTTGTGAAAGAAAAGGCAGGACTGCATTTTAGTGGCATTGAAGGTTATTCCTGTCCAATTAAATATGATCTTGAAACTTGGGATGTCTCTGAACTACATGGTTTTTTAAAAGATTAGGAGGAATGGAGTGTACTATCATCAGCAAAACCATGAATTGGATTAAAGGTGATTGAGAGTATGTGAAGGAGAAAATGTAAAGGTTCATTTATATAAAGGAGAAAGCAAGTGGGTGATAGAATAGACCTCTAAGGCTTTTGCATTGGCAGCTCAAACAAAGAGAAGGTACCATCCGTTGATGACATGCAGTGAAAATGACCAAAGAGAAAGCTTGGTATCTAATTATAGAGGATGGCAAGTAGACCAAAGGCAGTTTTCAAAGCAGGCCTTGATGTCAAACATAATCAAAAGCCCTAAAAATATCAAGGGTGACTGCTCATATTTCTTCATGTCATGTGTCCAGTAGTGGGTGATGTAGACTAAGAGATCAGTCATGTCTAAACTGGTGGCAGTCACTGATTAACTGGTGGGCCTCTAGGTAGTGAAGTTGACTTTACTACCTAGAGGTAGTAAAGTCAACTTCATTGTCAACAACAACTAATTTTTTCCATTACAGGTATCCCTTGATTAACACAATTAATTAATCCCTCGATGTTACCGCATATATATCAAAATCCCGTTAATCAAATATAATAATCAGTAGTAAAAATTACAATTCGTCCATGATCGATTACTGTATTAATAATTTGTTTTATATGGTACTTTTTTAGGAAAGATAAAAAATGAATGCAAAGTAAATGTTTAATAAATGCTTGTACCTACATTGGTTACTGCAATTTTTTATCAGAAAAAAGTTGTCAAGAGTTGTTTGAACAGTTTTAGTTTTTTTTTTATCAGCATAAATTCTACAATAACAAGCAAAATGACTCTCTAGACCTCAGCAAACAAGCATTCTTCAATTAACATCTGAATCTATATCCATTACTTGCTGCTTGGCGATTCTAAACTACGATATATTCCATCCAGTTCTTTGATTGTTATCTCCTTTGGAACCTCATCTTCACATTCCATTTGTTCATTGTTCCATAAGTGCATTGTTGTTCAATTTCAAGAAGATGATTGTCACTGAAAACTTTTGAATTTGAATCCAATAATTCTTTAACATCTTCTGCATCAACACCATCAAAACCAAGGTCTTCACCAATTGCAACGATTTCTTCAACCACGTTGTTCACAGGATTTTGAAAACCACCTAAGTCATTAGCGCATTCTGCAAAAGGTTTCTCCAAACAGCTCTCATGCAACTAGAAGACACTTGCTCCCATGAGTCATGAATTCTTGGAACATAATCGCATTTCTCCCGTTGTTGTTTCTACTGCCTTTGAGAATGTGTTAAGATAATAAGCTCTGAAAGTTGCAATGACACCCATGTCCATGGGTTGTAGCAATGATGTTGTGTTTGGTGGAAAAAATAAAACTTTCACATTCTCACACAGATCATTACAAGAATTTGGATAACCAGGTGTTATCTAAAAGCAAAAGAGCTTTGAAAGCTAAGTTATTTCTCTTGCAATAAGCTTCACCTGCCAGACAAAAATAAGACTTAAACTAAACTTTGAATAGGCTCTGGGTAACCCAAGCCTTCTGATTAGCCCACCAAATTACAGGTAAAGAATTCATGTTAAATCGTTTTAAAGCCCTTGGGTTTTGAATTTGATAGGCAAGCAATGGCTTCAATTTAAAATCTCCATTAGCATTTCCTAAGCATAACAGTTAAGCGATCTTTTGATACTTTATAGCTAGGCTGCGCTGCTTCTGTTTTTGGATATAAAAGTTCTAGATGGCATTTTTTCCAATGGAGGCCAGTTTCATCTACAGCAAAAATTTGGCAGTAATCATAATCATTTTCCTCAATAATTTTCTGCAGCTCAGCAGGAAATGTAGATGCAGCATCTTCATCGGCACTTGCAGCTCACCTTGTTATTTTCACATTAATAATAGGCTGTAAAATTTATGAAGAATGTAATTTGTAAATACAGCAGAACAAATACATCCATTCTTAATACTCAATAGGAGGAATGACGTAATCATGCTCACGACTTTCTTTCTCTCAGCTAGGAAACACTCCTCGAGATTTGCATGTTTTTGCGAAGTAAATTTAAAGGTGTGTCAATTAAAACTCTTGCTGCGTATATAAAGGGATTGTCGCAATTAATTTCACTGCATTAATCAGATCCTGGGGTACCTGTATTTTGGAGAAGACTGAGGTGATGGCAATTGGTCAGTAGTTTGATAGCAGGCTTTTATCTCCCATTTTTAGAATAGATGGGATATGTACTTGTTTCCATGCATTGGGGGCATGCGCCTGCTGAGTATGACAGAGGACAAGAGTAGGCTGGCAATTTGAGATTTAGCTGACCAAATTGTATTCTTATTGGCTTAAACCATATTACAAAATGATGATACATAGCAGAATTTATTCTTTTTATGCACTTTTCTTTTTTTTTTTTTTGATCACATGCACTTCAGTAAATGGCATCGAAAACTGTTCTTTAAATATGAAACATGCATTTCTATGTTGTATTTCTATGTTTAAGCCAATAAGAATACCAAATTGTATTCTTATTGTCTTAAACCATATTACAAAATGATGATACATAGCAGAATTTATTCTTTTTATGCACTTTTCTTTTTTTTTTTTGATCACATGCACTTTAGTAAGTGGCATTGAAAACTGTTCTTTATATATGAAACATGCATTTCTATGTTTCACCTTCTAAACATCCTACATCAAGTTTCATACACGATGCAATATTCCAACACTTGTTTCATTGTGACATTAACATTTGTATCAATGGTATTCAAAGCCCAATTTTTGATGATTTAAAGTGTTTATATATCAATATATTATTATTATTACATGACACCTCCAAGGAGTCCAAAGACACTCATTGAGGAAAGGCATCTACTCTACAACTCTCCTTCTCCACCCTTAATACACCAACTACAGAAAACTGACACTATGATCATCACCTAGCAAATTGCCACTATGATCATCACCTACACCAATGGCATCTAATGCCCACCATCACCACTAATATTATTTGTCTGTAAATTGCATGTATTCTCAAGGTCGATTTGCTAGTAAGCAGAATGAAAAACCCAAGTTTCCAGAAGAAAAAATCCTGCTGACAAAATTGAACATAATAATAATAATAAATTTAGTTTAATCCTTTATTCAAATGTGAGCAAACAAAGTTTGCACCTGAAGGTATCTTCAGGACTGGGGTAAGGTAGTACAACACCAGGCAACTTGTTGCAAAGGTGGAACAAGCTAACATCACTCCTATCTCAGTATCTCCCATAATGCAAAACACATCTCCTTGCAGATATGTATAATATTATGCATTAAGGGGAGGGCCAGAGGGCCACTACCCAGACTAGTTTTGACCTTATGAATAAGTGAAACGGGCTCTAAAAATAAGACAATCTCGAGAGATCGCCCAACTCCGTGTTGTTCCACTCAATGATAAGCTTATCCCGTCACTGAGATGAACTTCTCAGCATTGGCTCTATCCAGTGGCAGGCTCATCCCACCACCAAGCAGAGCCATAATCTCAGCGGTGGCCCCACTCAGAGACAGGCAAAAACCTGTTCCAAAGCAGAGCCTCTCAGAACCTAAGTCTCACCCAGACCGGTTTCGATCTTTATTGAGGTCTCTTCAGTCGGAGCCAGGCCCAGATGTGGAGATACCAGGCAGAAGTAATAGCAAGGTCATCTCTACCTATAGGGGTTGCCAAAAGGTGTGCCACCTTTTTATTAAATTACTCTGGATTTAGAGAAAGATGTTGAAAGTTTATTTTTCACTTGGTTAGACGATAATAAATTTAGTTTAATTCTTTATCCAAGTGTGAGCAAACAAAGTTTGCGCCTAAAAGTATCTTCAGAACTGGGGTAAGGTAGTACAACACTGGTCAACTCGTTGCAAAGGTGGGGCAAGAAAACCTCACTCCTATCCGAGTATCTCAGTATCTATCTACCAAAAGGTGGCACACCTTTTGGCAACTCCTATAGGTAGAGATGACCTTGCTATTGCTTCTGCCTGGTATCTCCATGTCTGGGCCTGGCTTCCACTGAAGAGACCTCAATAAAAGTTGAAACTAGTCTGGGTAGTGGCTCTCCCCTTAATACATAACATTATACATATCCGCAAGGAGATGCATTTTGCATTATGGGAGATACTGTGATAGGAGTGATGTTAGCTTGCTCCACCTTTGCAATGAGTTACCTAGTGTTGTACTACCTTACCCCAGTCCTGAAGATACTTTCAAGGGCAAACTTTGTTTGCTCACACTTGGATAAAGGATTAAACTAAATTTATTATAGTCTAACCAAGTGGAAAATTAATTTTTCATCATAATAATAATAAAATAATAATAAATAAATAAATAAATAACAAGGCACAGTGAAATAAACTTGCCTGTCCACCATTTTCAGTTGAAATGATTCTTCTCGCTCCTCCGCACTGTTTAATATACCATAAAAACCATAAAAGTGATGATTCATGGGGTTCAGAAGTAACATTTAGATTAATATATAATTTCATAATGGAATGTGCAGTCCTAAAAATAAAAATAAAAAAACTAAATAAATATTAAATTCCACAACCCTTGTTACTCTAATACACTGAATTTAAGTCTCCTTTGATAAATGTCATCCCTATCAATCTTCCTATCCTCCTTTGTGCATTCATACCAGATCCACCTTCGTGCATTCATACCACAGGTGGGCTAAGTTTTTTTTTTTCTATTTTTATTAATTAATTCCTGTCTTTTGTAATTAATTCTGCTCCTACCCCTCTGCAACAATTTTTTCTTTCTTTTTCTATCATTTTTCATTCAGTTATTATTATTATTACATATCATCTCCAAAGAGTCGAAGGACTCATCAAGGGAGGGCACTCTACAACATTTGTCAAAAAAACAGGCCTCCCTCATTTTTTTTTCCCTTCATGCCAATGCTACCCTTACTCTATCTCCATTTTCTGCACATGGCCAATCCACTTTCATCTGAATATGTTTTGCTGGCAATACATTTTTTGTTTTACCTGTATATATAACTCATTATTTGTAATATAATGTGCCCAAATATTAATGTTTTACAAAAATACTTTTTTTTTTCTTTTTATGTCTCCCACTCATAAAAGGTTATTTTCAGCCCACCAATTGTACATTCATACCACAGGTGGAGTAAGTTTTTGTTTCTATTTTTATTAATTATACATATTTTTTGTATTTTTATTTTTATTTTTTTACATAATGTGCAAAATCCTGCTTTAGAGACCAAACATAGAACTTTTTCAAGCCACTTCAGGCTTCTAATAAACAGGACAGTAGTCTCACATGAAGGATGAAATTCATCTCCCACTTAAAGACAACTGCAAACATCCATGAGCATGATGGGATGTGAACCCAGAGCATGTTATTTGGAGAGCAGTTATGTTAACTCCCTCAGCTAACCAGGCCAGTGAACTATTTAATTTGCTTCCTGTTTTCATGTTTCTGATCCATATAATAATAATGGCTTCACATTGATACTGAAAATCCTTTTTCTGGTTTTATTAAGATATCTGGATAATTTCCATATTATTATTATTATTATTCCCAACTTCCATATATTATTAAATTTTCTGAAAGCAGTATTTGCTTTTGTCATGAACTTGTAAGTTCTGTCTTCAGTAGCATTTGTTGTTCAATTTAAACTTTTCTTTTATTCATATTTATTTTAAGTCCAACTTTACAACTGTCTTATACTTTCAATGTTTCCAATTTTGCTTGTATAACCTTGATGTTAATAAGGCGATAAGATTTGATGACATATCACCATGCATCTTAGGGAATGTTCCATGGAATTGGCAGTAGCATTGGCATGAATGTTTAATAAGAATCTTACAAGAGCACAGGTACGAAGGGAGTGGAAGGAGGGTAAAATTGTTCCACTGTATAAAGCTAGTGATTAGAATGTAGCTTCAAATTATAGGCCAATCTATATATCTGGAGTTGGACGAAGTGTTGGAGAGATTGGTGAGAATTAGGATACAGAAATGGGTTGATAACAGCAGTATTCTCTGTGGTTATCAGCATAGGTTTTTTTAAAGGGAGATCATATTTTACTAACTTACCATATTTGCCGGCATATAAGATGCACTTTTTTTCTTTGAAAATAGGTATGAAAAACAAAGTGCATCTTATATGCCGATACTCAGTTTTTTATTACTTTCATTTCTGTAAATTTTCTCTGTTCTGAGTTGCACGATTTCTTTCTTGCTTCCTTCTGGTGTGTGAGAGCATTCCAGTTATGTAGAGTTCAGTGAATGCACATGCACTGTCATCGATGTTCACATCTGTGTTCCTGTTCGTTTAAACTTTCCAATTGTTGTCACGGTTGTTGTGAACGGTGATAAATTACTGCCGCTAAATTTTCTCTAAATATTTTGGCAAATTATGGCTGAAAAACGTCAGCATTGCTACAATATTGCATGCAAGCTATGTGTGATTGCATATGCTAAAGAACATGGAAACAGGGCTGCAGAGAGGCATTTTGGATAAACCTCAACTGAGAAAATGATAAGAACTTGGTGGAATCAGGAAGAGGATCTAAAAAAACAACTCACAGTAAACATAACCTATGACGTGGAACTGCAAAATGGACAGAACTTGAGGAAGAACTGAATACTTGGATTTTAGACCAAAGAAAAGTGGGACTTTCAGTGTCTACAAAAATAATTATTCATTGAGCAAAAGCGATAGTCACTAACAGATGGATCGTCAACTTTACTGGATCAACATCATGGTGTTCAAGATTCATGAACTTCATATATTATTTTTGAAATACTGTAAATTCATTAGAATATTCAGTGATAAAGTTTTTTTCCTAAAAATTGTGTACAAAAAAGGGGGTGCATCTTATAGGCCGGTGAGTCTTATACGCCGGCAAATATGGTACTTATGTACTATAACAAGGTGACAAATACCTTGGACAGGGGAGATGCATATACAATAGTGTGCTTAAACTTTGCAAAAGCTTTTTAAAGGCTGCCACATGACAAACTGTTAAATAAATTGAAACAGATAGGTTGGATAACAGACTTCTGAGTTGGATCAGGGACTGGCTATCAAGCAGGTAGCAGATAGAAGTATATGGGGGAGCAGTATCCCTAAAGAGATAGTTCACTAGTGGTGTACTGCATGGATCAGTTTTGAGACTATTGTTGTTCAATTTGTATGTTAATGATACTGGGGCAGGTTTAACTAGTGATATTCAGCTGTTTGCAGATGATGCAAAATTGAGTATGATAATGCAGAGTCAAGAGGATGTTATAGCCTTAAAGGAGGACTTGAATAAATTGCATGAATGGGTGGTGAGTGGAACTATCAGTTCAATGTTGCAAAATGTAAGGTTTTGAAATTTGGTAAGCAACAATGGGATGCAAAGTATACACTTGGTGGGGAAACTTTAAAGGAAGTAGAGGAGATGAGAGATCTAAGAGTGATGGTGTACAAGGAATTGAATTCAGGGGCCACAAAGCACAAGTTGTGAAGACATCACATTGGATAATGGCAATGATGCAGAGGACCCTGACATGCAGAAATAGAGAGGTTATGATGCCATTGTATAAGGCCTTAATCAGGCCTCATATGGATTACTGTGCGCAGATTTGGCCACTTGATTTTCATGGTGATGAGGATATGTTGGAAAGGGTCCAGAGAAGATTCAGAAAGGTGGTCAGTGGTCTTTGGAATGTAAAGTACAAGGACATATTGAGAGAATGTCAGTTACAAAGTCTCATGAATAGGAGGAAGGAGGGGGGGGGGATATGATTGAGACACACAAGCTAGTCAGGGGTTATTATCAGGTTGACACAGAAGAGATTTTTCATAGAACGGGAGAGGGAAGGTAGAACAAGAGGCCATCACTGGAAACCATATAAGGAATGCATGAGCAGAGGAGTGAGGAACAGGTTCTTCACATGGAGAGTTCGCGAGTGAAATGCACTGCTGATTGTGTTGTGAATGCAGGCACATTGAATCAGTTTACGGAACAGTTGGATGAGTCTCTGACTCTATGAAGGTCAGATGATGATAATAATAATAATATCAGTACATCTCATATCAGTGCATGGAGAGGTTTGGTGAATCTCAAGTGGGTGCACTAGATATCTCCAAAGCCTTTGACTGGGTCTGGCACAAAGGCCTACTAAGCAAACTACCATCATTCGGTCTGACCCAGGACAAAACTGTGTATTGGACTGGAGGTCAATTGCAGTAGGTCATTGATATATAGCAGGAAGAGGGTTAGTGAGAAAACAGAACTTTGTGGGACCCCAGCATTAATTGAGTGGTGAGAGGATAGGGAGCCGTCCACCATCACACACAGTGTGCGTCCAGATAGAAAGCTGGCTACACACTGTGTGTGATGGTGGATGGCTCTCTATCCTCTCACCACTCAATTAATGCTGGGGTCCCACAAAGTTCTGTTTTCTCACTAACCCTCTTCCTGCTATATATCAATGACCTACTGCAAATGACCTACAACCCAATACACAGTTTTGCAGATGACAGCACACTTCACTCCTCGCTTCCTCGCTTGCATTTGAAAAGCCTTACCCATCACAACTCACTTCAACCTACAGAACATCAACCACCACCACCCTCAACTCCGATCTCAAAGCCATCCTCCAATGGGGTTTGGATAACCTCATAAATTTCAATGCCAATAAAATCCAGTTCTGTGCTATTTCCCATAAAAAACAACCATTTTTCCCCAGTATCCTTTTTGACAATACCCAAATTTCCAGACAGTCTGAGATCGCGCTTCTTGGAATCACCCTCACATCAAACCTCTCCTGGCATATACATATCACAACCATTGCATCCTCAGTCTCAAAAAAAACTAGGATTTCTCTTTCACTCAAGACGTTACTTCACCCCTGAACAGCTACTAACATTATACAAATCACAAGTCTGCTCAGCTATTGAATACCGCTCCCAAAATGCTTGACTTAATACAGAGGAGAGCAATTAGACGTATTGATGATCCATCCCTTACCAAGTCTCTCCCCCACTTTCACACAGATGTACGGCCTCTGCAGTATGTATATTGTACAAATATTTCCATGGAAAATGCTCATCCGAAATAACATCAATAATTCCTCTGCTCAGTACAAAGCTCATTGGAACACTTGCAGCTTCTACACAACACCCATTCACAGTACACCTAGAAACAAACAGAACAAGTTTCTTTTCCTCTTCCTTCATCCCTGCAACTGTTGCACTGTGGAACAGTCTCCCACCTGCTGTGTTTCCCAAGGAATACAATTTAAAGTCATTCAAATCAAATGTAAACAAATTCCTCCTTTCCCAACCCATCTCAATGATATTAAAACTATGTCATCCACTGCTGAAAGTTTTTTTCACTTGGTTATAAATTAAAATTAAAGTTCTTAAGAAATTATATTTTCTTAATATAATTCTTGCTGAATTATATTAAGCAAAGGATTCAGATCTCTCCCATCACTGTTCCCAAAACAGACAACAGGGAATATGAAAAGCGTCAAGCTTCACCCTCTGCGCCATATATGTCCTGCGTCCTGCAGTACCCTTGGAGAAGGATTCATTCAATCCGATACCCTTGGAGGGTAATGGATGGCAATTACGCCATCTATGTCCTGCGCCATATATGTCCTGCGTCCTGCAGTACCCTTGGAGAAGGATTCATTCAATCCGATACCCTTGGAGGGTAATGGATGGCAATTACCATTACCATCCATTACCCTCCAAGGGTAATGGATGGTAATGGTAATTGCCATCCATTGTGGACAAGGGTCCACAGTGCAACAGTTGCACTGTTGCACTGAGACTGTTCCACAGTGCAACAGTGCAACTGTTGCACTGTGGAACAGTCTCCCACCTGCTGTGTTTCCCAAGGAATACAATTTAAAGTCATTCAAATCAAATGTAAACAAATTCCTCCTTTCCCAACCCATCTCAATGATATTAAAACTATGTCATCCACTGCTGAAAGTTTTTTTCACTTGGTTATAAATTAAAATTAAAGTTCTTAAGAAATTATATTTTCTTAATATAATTCTTGCTGAATTCTTTATCCAAGTGTGAACAAACATAGTTTGCATGTGGAGTATCTTCATGAATGGGCTACTTGTATATAGAGGTTAATGACTACTTATTAATTCCCTTAATATCCCATAATGCAAAGCATAAATCTTTTCGGGTGGTAATGGTATGCTTTATACGAAGGACCACTACCCAGACTGGTTTCTTCCTTTATTGGGTTCTCATCAGTGGGAGTCAGCCCCAGAAGAGATACTGAGGTTGAAGTAATGCAGAAATCATATATTTCCTATATACAAGTGGTGAAAAAAAAAGAAAATTATATTTTCTTAATATAATTCTTGCTGAATTCTTTATCCAAGTGTGAACAAACATAGTTTGCATGTGGAGTATCTTCATGAATGGGCTACTTGTATATAGAGGTTAATGACTACTTATTAATTCCCTTAATATCCCATAATGCAAAGCATAAATCTTTTCGGGTGGTAATGGTATGCTTTATACGAAGGACCACTACCCAGACTGGTTTCTTCCTTTATTGGGTTCTCATCAGTGGGAGTCAGCCCCAGAAGAGATACTGAGGTTGAAGTAATGCAGAAATCATATATTTCCTATATACAAGTGGTGAAAAGGTATAGCACCTTATTATTGCATTATATCCCAACCAAAAGGATATTCACTTTGCATTATGGAATACTAAGGAGAAGTCATTAGCCTCTATATATATAAAGTAACCTAGTTGTGAAGATACTCTATGTGCAAACTACTTTAGGTGGTGACATTGACTGACAGAACAACAGAGGTTGAAGAAATGGAGATGCATAAAATATTGCATAACCTCAGTATGAACATAGCCATGGGATTAGATGGCATATCAGCCCACATATTATGAGAATGTACAGGGAATTATCAGCTCATTTGACCAAGATGTTTAATTTAAGCCTCAGTAGTGGGAAGGTGCCAGTGGAATGGAAAGAGAGCAGAATAGTCCCATTGCAAAAATGAGGCTCCAAGACAGAAGTAGCAAATTATAGGCCAATCAGCATCTCAGGAGTGGTGGTTAAGGTAGTGGAAAAATTGGCAAAAGACAGAATTCAGGACTGGATGGATATTAATGTGATTCTCTACAAGGGATAACATGGTTTTGTGAAGGCTTTGTCTTGCCTTAGTAATTTGCTTACTTTTTTATAATCAAGTGACAATGGAGTTGGATAAGGAAAATGGCTACTCAGTGATATTGCTAGATTTTGTCAAAGCATTTGGTAAAATTTCATATAGCACTCTATTGCATAAATTGGAGTAAATGGGATGGAAAAAAATCTGGTGATATGGATTAGAGGGTGGCTGATGGACAGATATCAAAGAGTGGTTTATGGAGGAGTTGAGTCCAGGAGAAGGCAGGTAACTCATGGTGTGCTACAGGACTCAATACTTGATATTCTATTGTTTCATTTGTATATCAATGATATAAGGAAATGATCTGACAGAAAATATTCAGTTGTTTGCTGATGATGCTAAACTGGGAAGAGTAATTAAATGAAGGTGATGCCGAGATCCTTCAGGAAGACTTAAACAGACTGGCATTATGGGCAAAGATAAATGGCTACCAGTTTAATATGACCACGTGTAAGGTAATGGCTTTGGAAAGTGATCAGAAGCTGTATACTACACTGATGGAATTGAACTGCAAGAAACTGATAAGGCCAGGGACTTTGGTGTGATTCTGGATGGGGAGTTGAAGTTTAGAAGGCATATTGCAAAGGTAACCAAAACGGCACATCAGATTATGTGGTTGTTGAAGAGTACACTAACAAGCAGAGATAGAGAAGTTATTGTATACCCATAAGGCTTTAATAAGGCAACATCTGGACTACTGCGCACAGATCTGGACTCCCAGATTCCATGGCGATGAAGAAGTTGTGGAGAGGACATTGTAGTATAGATATTGTCAGCCTATTTGACTTTTACATTCATTTTGGCCACTTCATTTGAAGATGGAAAGATCTGAATAATATATATATTGATTACCATCCTTCCCAGACCATCCTTATGGTACAGATATGTTGATAATGTTTGCATGGTTTAGCATAGGTCCTGTACAGATCTACAAGAGTTTGTCAATAAGATCAACACTTTTAGCCATCCTATACAGGGTTAAACCTTTCTAAGACCCTATGTTAAAAGGTCTCAGAAAGGTAGAGCTAAACTACTTACATCCGGTGGCCTACAAGTGTACTTCCATCCTATCAACAAGATATCTGCTTTTCAGAGCTCAGCTAAAGATAAACTTCCACCTTTAGCCCACCCTAGAATGTATCAAATTCCTTGCCAGTGTGGATTATCATGTCGACTATTTAGACTAACATGCTAGTTTGAACTCATTATGAGATTTAATGGGATAAATATAGCACATATAAATAATTAAACATATTTCAATCACTCCTATATTTCATCAGTCACTGAGACATTGTCAGGGAAACAATATTAAAATTGCAAAAACACAGAAGATTTTGCACAAACACTAAGCAGAAAAATTAGACTGAAAGCCTAAAGTCCTATGAGGATGGGTGCCCTCTATGGATGCTGTTGGCTAGCCTTCACTGTATTGGGCGAGAGACCTAAGAATTAGAGTTTCCTAAATCTTGGGAAGTTGAATACAACCATATTTATTAAGATTATGTTGTTTTTTAATTCTGCTGCTGATTCTAAAAAAGTCTTTCAAATTTGTATTTCTTGTGGTGAAGCATAGTCGTTTTTTCTATTTAATTTTGTGCAGAGTATCCAAGGCATGGTCAGCAAGCCCTGACTGACCATACTTATGGCAAAAGATGTGTTTTTTATGTTCTTCTAGGCAGATGTTAGCAGATCTCCCAGTTGTACCATAATAAGATAAGTTTCAGGAACAAATAATTTTTTAAACACTTGGAACTGATAGAGGAGATAGAGGATCCTTGGGAGAGAAGATGATGGTAGCCAGCTTTAGATAAAGTTTGAATGATATGCAGAGATTATACTTTTTTTATAGTTCTGACTATTTTTTTCTGAGATGCTCTGGATATAAGGCACAATGATAGCATTACTATAGTCAACATGTTGAGAGTGATGCAAGAAGTTGGGAGGAACAATTAATTAATTAAATAAAAGTGCAATCTCTGCACTTATGGTAAGGTGGTGAAAAGGGATGATGGCAAACAAGCATGTGTGACTGGTGATAAAATAGTGAGAGTGAATGGTAGCAAAAAATGATGCAAGATTTGAAAACTGAGTTGGTGAAGATGAGGCAAGAGATGAGATGGAGGCAGAGTAAAATGAAGAGAAATGTAGATATGTATGGAAGAACGAAGAAGACACAAACAAATTATTTCAGTATGAAAGAGATAATGAAAGATCCACAGGTGGCACTGTATGAGAATTCAATTATTAGGCATGTGGTAAACAAGAAGATGAACAAGGTTTGTTTTCCAAGAGGTAAAATAAATAGAGTGATTAAGGTGTTAGATATGAGGAATAAGCAATCAAAAGAGTTGGTAGTGCTAGTAGAGACAAAGGACTTGACTGAGAAGAAAGAGAATGTAAGATTGTATATCAGGAAGTTGTTGAGATGGATAAAAGGTAATAGTGTGATAGGATAGGTAGTCAATATGTCACCCAAGTATCACAGTGATGAGATAAGGTGGAGAGAAAGGATTATGAATGATATGTTACTGGAAATGTGTGAAGAGAAATGAGTGCAGTTTGTTAATGTGCAGAATGAGTTTGAAGGATGAATTGAACTGTATAACAGTGATGGACTGCATTTGAATGGTTTGTATGTGAGTCATTTGGAGAGGCTGCTGCTGGAAGGGAAAGTAATGAGTGCAGAGAATGAATCTGAGCTAGTAAGAAGTGATGTGAAAAAGTAATGAAGGAGAGATTGATGTGATGCTTATGAATGAAAATATAGGTAGTATGAGTGTAGAGAATGAGAGAATAAGCATGCAAGACAAAAAGGGAAATGGGGAAACTCAGGATGAACATGGAAACAGCATCAGAAAGGCTGATGCTCAAAGAGGATGTGAATGTGAGTGTAGAAGAAGGGAATGGAATGGCCTGGGTTGCAGGGAAAACAGTTGAATTTGAAGAAGGCTTGGATGAGTAAGAAAAAAAAAAGAAATGGCTCGAGAAAGGTACGGAGAAGTTGCATCTAATAAGTTGTATCAGTGAACTTGTTATAGATCCAGGAATGAGCTGTTATGTTTGTATACAAATCCTAGACGTGTCGGATATAAGGGAAATGAAATTGTTGCATTGATTGAGTTCATTCACCCTGAAAATTGTTGGAATAAGGAAGACATGGTTAGATGAGGATGATTATTTAGGATGAGGATGACATACTATTTAGAGATTGAAGGGTATGATATATTTCATGAAGACAGAAAAGGTAAAAAGGGAGGGGGAGTGCTATTGATGATAGAGAAAGAGTTATGTCCATACAAGGTAGAGATGAAAGTGGGAAAGAGCAGCAGTGGTTTTTGAGGCAGTATGGTGTGAGATACAGGTGAATAGAATAAATAGAAAATGAGTTTCTCGAGTTTTTAAGGGACAACTACCTCAGACAGTATGTAACAGAGGACACGCAAGGATTGAGGCTCTTGCATTTGATCATGTAATCAGAGGATGTTATTATAAATGAAGTGTCAAATCTCCCTCCAATTAGTGAGATTGATCATGAAGTGACTGTGAACCATGTGAGGAATTCTGTGAGGAAAGAATATATGTGAAATTACAAGGCTGGTGATTATGAGAATTTCAGAAGACAGCCTGCAGCTGTAGAATGGAATGAGGAGATGGGCAAAAGGAGATCGATCCTTTTGAACAAGAACTATCTGATAGAAGCAATCTCTAAATGTGTTTCAATGAAAGGTTAAATAGCATAGCTATGAAATGGATGAATGAAGAGATTATGCATGCATTATAGAGAAAGAAGGCATTATGGAGGCAACATAAGATGAGTGGTAATAATCACTTCCATGAGGAGTACAAAGAACAGGCAAGGATGAGGTAAGTGTAGTAAGAGCAGCAGTTATCTAGAAAATAGAGAATGGAAAATTGGAAAAAATGATATTTTGCCCATCTCCTCAAAGAATATAATTGAGAAATTTAATCAGCAGTTCATAAAAGTCTTTTGTCCTTGTGAATGTGATATCATGGAGAATTTGAGATCAGTGGATGATATCATCATCCACTGCTTTCAAACTTGCTCTCAAACATTAAGCAAACTTGATATTAATAAAGATGTGGGATATGAAGATATATCACCGTGTATTTTGAAGAAATGCACCAGGGAGTTGATATCTGCCTTGACATATTTGTTGAATATAAATCTTACATGGGTCACGTTCCAAAGGAGTAAAGAAATGCAAGATTGTACCGCCTTATAAGGTGAGGTGACAGAACTCAAGCATCAAATTATAGGCCAATCCGTGTATCAGGTATAGTGATTAAAGCATTGGAAAGGCTGGTGAGAACAATGACTCAAAATTTTGTTGAATACAGTGGTATTATCTTTGATGGACAGAATGGATTTGCTAAAGGCAGGTCATGTTTTAGTAATCTACTCAATTATTACAATAAGTTGACAGATATTTTGGACAAGAGGGATGGATAACAGTAGTATACTTAGATTTTGCAAAGGCTTCTGATAGATTACCACATGATAAGTTGGCTATCTAATAGATATCAGAAAGTTGTGTATGGGGGAGAAATATCCAGGAAGAGGAAAGCCACTAGTGATGTGCTGTCTCAGGGGTCTATTTTAGGGCTGTTGCTGTGTATGTTAATGATATTGGGGAAGATTTAAATGGGTATATACAGCTGTTTGCAGATGATTCAAAGTTGGGCCAAACTTTAAAGAAGACTTGAATAGGCTAAGTGAATGGGCATGGGAGTGGGGATACCAGGTCCATGTTGGAAAATGTAAGGTTTTAAATTTGGAAAACAAAGATGGGATGTAGAATTTACTCTTGCTCGGGATATAGTGTTGGAGGTGGAGGAAATAGTCCTTATCCTCCTAGATGGTGGATAAAGATCTAAAATTTACATGACATATTGCTAAATTGTGAGGACAACACAATGAATTCTGGAAATAATGTGGAGGATACTGACTTGTAGAAGTAAGCAGAATCTGGTTTGATTGTATAAGACCTTGATTAGGCCACATATGGACTACTGTGCACAGATTTGATTACCTGGTTTTCAAAATGATGAAGAGGTGTTAGAAAATATCCAGAGACAATTGACTAAAGTAGTTTTGGATCTCTGGAATGTTGAATATGAAGAAAGGCCGAGGAGATGCAGTTTACGAAATCTAGTGGATAGAAGAAAGAGAGATGATATTATTATTATTATTACCCAAGACCCCATGGAGTCAAAGACTCATCTAGGAAGTCCTTTTATCATACATACAGCTTATCATAACATGCTTTAAACACACTCAAATTCTCTGCAGACACCACATTCTCAGGCAAGGCATTCCAATCATTCACAACTCTGCATGCAAAAAACTTGCTCCTTGCTCCCCTGCTCACTCGCTCCTTATACAGATTCCAGGGATGTCCTCTGGTTCTCCCCTGATCTCCCACTGTTTTCGGTAGAACCTCTTCAACATTGATCTTATAACAATCCCTTACTAACTTGTAGGTCTCTATCATATCTCTTCCTCTTCCTCTTGTCCACAAGACTCTGCAAATTGCATCCTCTCAATCTTTCTTCATATTTGACATTCCAGAGGTCAGAAACTACCTTAGTCAGTTGCCTCTGGACACTTGCCTACATCTCTTCGTCCTTTTGAAAAATCAGGTGACCAAATCTGGGCACAATAGTCCATGTGTGGCCTAATCAAAGCCTTATACAACAGAACAAGAATCTCCCTACCTCTACAAGTCAGTGTCCTCCACATCATTCCCAGAAGTCTTTGTGTTGTCTTCACAGTTTTGGCAATGTGTCGCCTAAATTTCAGATCCTTATCCACTATCACCCCAAGATCCCTTATTTCCTTCACCTCTGACAATATATCCTCACTAAATATAAATTCTGCATCCCATCTTTGTTTCCATTTAAAACCTTACGGTTTGCAGCATTGAACTCGCATCCCCATTTCTGTGCCCAATCACTCAATTTATTCAAGTCTTCTTTTAAGGCCACAACATCTTCCCTGCTCTTCATGGTTCGTCCCAACTTGGCATCATCTGCAAACAACTGAATATCTCCATCCAAATCTTTGCCAATATCATTAATATACAAGTTAAACAGTAGTGGCCCTAAAACAGACCCTTGAGGCACACCACTAGTGACTTTCCTTTTCCTGGATATTGCTTGCCCATACACAACTTGTTGATACCTATCAGATAGCCAGTCTCCAATCCAATGAACTAATCTAATATCCAACCCCCATCCACTCTAGTTTGTCTATCAACTTATCATGCGATAATCTATCAAAAGCTTTTGCGAAATCTAAGCATATTACTGTGTATCCCTCTCCTCTGTCCAAGGAAGCAGTCACCTTATTGTAATAAGTAAGTAGATTACTAAAACATGACCACTCTTTTGCAAATCCATGCTCTCAATCAAAGATAATATCATTGTTGTCAATCCAATTCTGGATCCTAGTTCTCACCAGCTTCTCCAACAACTTAACACAACAGCTGACAGACAGATAGGCCTATAATTTAATGCTTAAGTTCTATCACCTCCCTTATGAAATAGCACAATCTTGCCCTCCTTCCACTCCTTAGGAACTTGATCCAGTGCAAGACTCATATTAAAAATTTTATGTCAAGGCACATTCCTTCAGAATACGTAGTTATATATTATCAAGTCTCAGAGTCTTATTAACATCGAGTTTGCTCAACTCCCAATACACCTCTTGCTCACTTACAGTCGGTCTCTCCTCCCAATCATCAACTGCTCTCAAATCTCCATGAAGTCACATTCACAAGAATGAAAGACCTCTATGAACTGCTCATTAAGTATCTCCACTATATCTTCCACAACAACTGTCTTTATACCATTTTTCCCCAATCAATTTCATCCTTCCATAATCCTTCTTTTTTTTGCTGACTAAAAAAAAGAATACTGCTCATACGTCGTGAAGCCAAAAGAACTCCTTAGGATTCTTTTTGGCTTCATGACGTATGAGCAGCTAACTGCTGCTCACACGTCACTTTTGCTACCCTTACCAAGCAAGTCACCAGCCTTGCCTGATCTTTGTAATCCTCATGGAATTGGTTATTACCAGTTCTCTTATGCTGCCTCCAAAATGCCCTTTTTCTCTGTATCGTATGCTTAATCTCTTTATTCATCCATTTCGCACCTACCCTATTTAACCTTCTGACTCTTGGAATACATTTAGACGTTGCTTCTACTAGATAGTTCTTGAAAATCCCCCAAGTTGCATTGATCTCTTTTCCAGATCTCTTTTCCACATGATAGAGACATACAAGTTAAGAGATTGATATGGAATTAGAGAAGAACAAGAAGTCATCCCTGGAAGCTGCGTAAGGAGGGTGAGCAAGGGAGTGAGAAGCAGGTTTTTTGCATGGAGAGTTATGAATGATTGGAATGCATTGCCTGAAAGCATATGTCTGCAGAGAAATGGAATGTGTTTAAGGCATGATATTATGAGCTGTGTGTATGAGAAAGAGACACCCTAGATGAGTCTTTGACTCCGTGAGGCCTTATGATAATAATAATAATAGAAATAAATTCCTTTTTCCCTTGTCTTGTATGTTTTTGCCTTCCTCCAATCTAATATTCTTACAGTCGAAATTAACCATAATAACAATAATCCTCTTTGTATCCATATGTTTCACTTTTCTATGCACAGTCCTCTTCAGATGATCCTACTCTGCAGCAGCATCAAGTTTTATGTGTTTTATGTTTTGTTAATCTCTAACTCATACTAAAAACTCTAATCTTCACTTCCTGACTAACCACACTCTTACACAAATTCCAGGCAAGTATATCAACTTTCCTTGAAAAACATTCAACATCAGTGACTCATTTACAGCCTTTTCTGGCAATTCCACTCATTTACAATTATTATGCAAAAATCTACTTTTTATTTATTGAGATGGCTCTTATACAATTTCCAGTGATAGCCTCTAGTTTTCCTCATCACCTATTACCATATCTCATCTTGTCTTTATGTGTTATGTTAAATGCCCTGCCACAGACAAGTGACCTAGTTTCTTATAAATCTAATTAATGCCATGATAGGGAGGTTTATCCTATCTGAATAGTTTGCTATGCCTGAATTATGTGTTTCACCTTGCCAATTTGTCTGTCTGACAGGATGAAAAAATTCAAGTTTCTGGGAGGGAAACTCTGCTGCCTTGGTGTGAGCCTGGTTAACTCGCCACTAGGTGAAAAGTCTTTATAAAGGTTTTTCACATCACAGATGGGACTCAAACTCAGGTCTTTCCGAACACAGGGTGTCATCGTCACCAATGAGCTATGAAGGCTTTGCCACCTACTGTATGTAATAATTGCCCTATCTGATAAGATCGTCTCACTAACTTATATGTCTCGTCACCTCCTCTCCTCCTATCTGCCAAGGTCTGTAGAGCACACTCCCTTAATTTTTTCTCATACTCAGGATCAGAGCCGGCGCTAGGAGCTTTGCCGCCCGCATGCAATTTCTATCTAAGCACCCCTGTAACGATCTAGGCGTGTGTGGTTCTTTTACGATAATAAAAATTTAAATTATTTGAAATTTCTTAAATAAATTTTGACATAACAGCCACACGTTGGTTCGCGAAATGTAACGAACCAAGGGTGTTGACTAGGCAGGATAATCGTTAAAAACCCGAATATTCAAAAAATTCTCAAAAGTTAAAGCAAATTTTGATAAAGCCACTTCACTTTAATCATTGAATATAATGACACAGGGATTATAGCATTATAGCCTTCTCACCAACCTGAATCGCTAACAAAATTAAAATGAATTTTAATTAAAGTTAAAATTTATTTGAACTAAAGTTTAAAAAATTCTTGCATTTTACAAGTTACTAAATTCTTAGTAACTTATAAAAATTATTAAAAAATTTTTACAAGTGGAACTATCTTTTAGGAAAATAAAAGAAACTCAAGATAGATGAGAAAATAAGAAAAGAATTCAGAAATAATTAGAACATTTAATATAAGGATTCAAAAAATAACATCTTTACAGAATAACAGAAAATAAAATTAAATTACATAAATATACTTGAAATTTTTAAATTAAATTTTAGGGTTTTTGATTTCATATTTACAAAATTAGAAAAAATGATCTTAACGTCTAATTCTGCACATATATCATTTTCAATACAAACTAATGAAACTAAAGAACAAGTATGCCAAAAAAAAAGCATACTTGTTCTTAAGAAGAATCAATTTCAACTTGGAAAAGGAACGTTCACCGCTCGCTACACTAACAGGTAAGGTTAATAGTATTCTTAAAGCAATTGAAAAGTTAGGGAAAGATAAATTATTGGACACAATAAAATTAAGAATATTGAAAGAGATTTGAATATTTAAATTATCCTTCTGAAAAATATCCCAGAAAGCACATAACTCGTCATATAGTTCTATTGGATTTATGTCTTTTTTGTCACCGTCCTTCAAGAGAATCTTTAAATTGTCACAATTTTTTCGTAAATCTTCATTATTAATTTGTAGTAATCTATACAAGAAATTGAAATTATCATAATATGTTTTTAGTTGTTCAAAGCGTTCTATTAATGAACATTGCGTCTAGAAGTATATAAAACACATTCACTCTAAATGTATCGTCTGGTGATTGTGGCGTTTCGTCATGATGCTCTTAGTCAAATGGTCGTGTCTTCTTTCGTCGTCGAACTTTCATACCAATTTTAAATTCTTGTTCTCCAATTTCTATTTTATGCCCACAAGAAATTATTACACAACACGACACAGAGACGAAATAATAGTCTGCACCGCGCTACTGTCAGTAGCCTACTGAGATGTGTACCCTATGATCAATATACATTTTTTTTTTATTATTCGGTGTATCCGGCCTTATTTATTTTAATATTGATCATTCTAAGAATTTTTAGTTTTTATGATAAAAATTTTGTTTCTTAAAAATGAACTTACAAACCGTGTCCGGCGGCAGTGTCCCCCTTCGTAGCGGCACCCACGTGCCCGCTTCCATCGGCCCTGCTCAGGATCTCAGACAGTCTTAAGTCACTTCTTAGAATACAGAGGCAAATGACTAAGACCTGAGAGAGTGGCTTGCATCTGTATTCTCTCTCTTTCTGTTTCTTTATAGCATTTATATTTTCTTAAAATATTTCCTTATAATAGCATAACTTACCAATACACCACAACACTTCTCTCCAGTTCATCATTTCTTTACTAACTGGGAAATTAAATGAAAAATTCAGTCTAGCTTTGGAAAAATTAAGTAAAATGTTTCTATTGTTCAAAATAAGATGAAGCATTTAGATCCTATGGGATAATTTTATGATTTGAATTGGCTTTTAATATAAATAAATGTATACTTACAGAACTAAAAAAAAAATAATAATAAATAAAATAGACATTCTTTAAGCACATTTATATGAATGACCCACTAATCTGTTAATCCATTGTCTCATCTATGGGTAAAGTAACTCACCAGCGGATTGCCAAGTGCACAGTGTTTCTACTGTAATCCAGGACAAAGTGATTTTCAATCTGGACAACTAAAAAAAAACTTTTATTTTTTATAACAGTATTTTTAAAATAAATTAAAAAAATAGCCTGCTGCTGAAATAGAAATGTTTCTTTCATAAATGCCTATCTGTGAGCATATCTGTGAATATATACAGGGTGTTCGGGATAAATTTGACATATTTATAATTAATTATATTTTTCCGTAAGTTACATGTATTAACACACACTTCTCTTCATTTAAAAGTTTGGACCCTTCTTCATTCATATACAAGATGTCAGAAAGGATGGATAGCTGGAACCCACCTGAATCATGGAAGAGAATAACTTGTATCATGATGATTCGTGCCCGCCATCAAAATAAGGATATTACGACTGCTGCCCAATGCTCCCTCAATACAGTAAAAACAATCAGGCATGAACTAGAGACTTGCAATGGTGACTACGAGGATGTAGCAAGAAGAAAGATCCCTAGCAGACGATCTGATTGCGTTCGTACAGCAGAATTCCTCGCAAATCTGCAGGAACAGGTGTTGAAGAACCCTGGCATTGGAATTCGGGCTTTGTTCGTGGAGTTGCTAACTGTAGTCAAGCCCTGGATAACAAGGGTAGCCAATGGTAGGCCGTATGTATGGCAGCAGGATTCGGCCCCTTGCCACACCTCTGGGAAAAGTCAAAAATGGTTGTCTGAAAATTTCTACGACTTCACCAGTCCAAATGTTTGGCCTCCAAACTCCCCAGACCTTAACCCCATGGATTATTTTGTATGGGGCGCAGTTGAAAAAGACACCAATCGCACTTCCAGTAATACAAAAGCCCAGTTAATGGATAAAATTAAAACAGTTTTTGCGGCCCTTCCCAGGGAGACTGTAGCATCAGCTTGTTCGAGGTTCCGAAGCAGAATTGAAGCTGTGATCGATGCTAATGGTGGTTATTTTGAGTAAATCTTGTTGATAGTATTGTAATTAACTCTGCCTGTAATGTTTTTTTGTCAATTCATTAAATTTAATAGATACAAAGAAGATTTTCTTTTTCCTTACGAAACTGTCAAATTTATCCCGAACACCCTGTATATATATATATATATTGTAGTCTGGCATGAACATACTAAATTAACTCTTACTTAGTCCAGCAGTGTTTGTTGATAAAATCTTTGAAAGTCATTGTGTCCCATTCATCAGCATGAGGAGCATCCCATGGAGCCTCATTTGGAATCTATATACAAAAATTACAACTTAAGGAAGGCATTTTCAAAATAGTAATAGTGAAGAAGATTAGCCATCAAATAAAACATTAATTATATTCATTGAACAAATTTCAAATCTATTTACGATCGACCAAAATCATTGCTGTCAATTCATTCCCATTCATCATTAACACCTTATATTGGCATACTAAGTCAAATGGCCTGACTTAACTTTGAGAAATAATTTCCTAAACTTAATTTTTAATAGGTAAGGCATATTATCTATCTCTAAGTGATGACAAGAGGCCATCCCTGGAAGTTACGAAAGGAAACTGTGAGCAAGAGGGTAAGGAGTGGTTTCTTTGTGTGGAGGGTGGTTGAGCCGTGGAATGCATTGCCTGATGGAGTGGTGGGAGTGAGAACGGTCAGTGGGTTTAAGGAGTGGTATGATAAACTTTGTGTTTCTCAGGGGGGGACTTCCCCTCGATGAGTCTTGACAGACTTTATGTCTTAGAAAGGACCTCCCTCGATGAGTCTTTTGACTCCTTGGAGGCCTGAATAATAATAATAATAATAATAATAAGTCACTTGAGATAGATAATATGCCTTACCTATTAAAATGAACAAATTACCTATTAGAATGAACAAATCCAATTCTGCAAATTGGATTTGTTCATTCTCTGGCCAGTCTGTTTATTTTTCCAAATTTCCAAACAGGGAAGAAATTGTCTCCTCTATATGAAACCAGGCTAACTCACTCTGGAATTCATCCTTCTGTCCAGGCCTTCTGAACTATGCAGTGCAGCCACTGCAAAACCTTTATACATCCATACTTGAGCATTTCTAGTCAAATATCATCTACTCCTGCTGCCTTTCCACATTTCAGGCTTTTGATGGCTTTTTCTTTTGTTTTTCTTCTTTTTATGTTGGGCCCATACATGAGAGGGTGGTTGATAAACCTATAATACATTAGTACCGTGTATGGGTAGTGGGTTGAGAAAGGAGTTTACATTTGATTTAAATGACTGCATATTGTATTCCTGAGAAACACAACAGGGAGAAGACTGTTCCACAGTACAGCCATTGCAGGGATGAAGCAGTGGGAAAAGAAATTTGTTCTGTGGGTTTCAAGGTGCACTGTGAAAGGATGTTGAGTAGCAGCTGAAACACAACAGGGAGAAGACTGTTCCACAGTACAGCCATTGCAGGGATGAAGGAGTGGGAAAAGAAACTTGTTTTGTGGGTTTCAAGGTGCATTGTGAAGGGATGTTGAGCAGCAGCTGCAAATGTTCCAATGAGCTTAGCACTAAGTAGGGGAATTATTGATGCTACTTCAGATGAACAACATCCCATGAAAATATTTATGGAATACACATATTGCAGAAACAAAACGATTGTGCAAAAGTGGAGAAAGTGAGTGGGTAAGAGATGGGTCATTAATAAGTCTAATTGCTCTCCTCTGTATTGAGTCAATCATTTTGAGGGAGCTTTTAGGGCCCCACCACATCTGTAAGAGCAGTATTTAATAGCTGGCAGATTTGTGATTTGTATAAGGTTAATAGCTGTTCAGAGGTGAAGTAACATCTTGAACAAAAGAGAAATCCTAGTTTTTTAGAAGCTGAGGATGCAATAGTTGTGATGTGTTTATGCCAGGAGAGGTTTGATGTCATGGTAATTCCAAGAATAGAAATCTCAAATTGTTTGGAAATTTTGGGTGTTCTTTTTTTTTTTTTAATGAGAAATAAGACAGTGCTGGGTTTTATTAGCACTGAAATTGATGAGGTTATCTGAACCCCATTGGAAGATGGCTTGGAGATCAGAATTGCAGGCAATGATGGATGTTCTGTAGGTTGAGGTGAGTTGTGTAGAGTACGGTTTATCAAATGAAAGGGAGGAGTGCAATGTGCTGTCATCTGCAAAACTGTGTATTGGACTGGAAGTCAACTGAAGTAGGTCATTGATATATAGTAGGAAGAGAGTTGGTGAACAAACAGAACCTTGTGCAACTCCAGCACTGCCTGCAATTCTGGGGTCGCACAAGGAGATCTGCTCACATATGTCATCCACTATCACACATAGTGTGCATTCAGACAGAAAGCTAGCAATTCAACTACAAAAGTCCTGAGATAGACCAAACGATGGTACTTTGCTTAGTAAGCCTTTGTTCCAGACCTGGCCAAATGCTTGGAGATATTAAGTGCAATCACTTGAGATTCACCAAAAATTTCCCCATGGCATTTGTCCAGAGATGGATGACATATGTGAGCAGATCTCCTGTTGATCGGCAGCAACAGAATCCATATTGGCAGCCATTTATTAGCATGCAAAGTAGTATAGCCGGTGCCTTCAAAGTAGTATACACGGTGAGAATTGATGATTTTTTTGCATTACTTTAGAACAGGATTGAGGTGAGCAAAATAGGGTGGTAGTTGGATGGCTGACTTGTCGCTGTTCTTGGGAATGGGTTGAATATGGGCTAATTTCCAGGCTGCAGGATAGATACCAGTGGAGTAACAGAGTACATACAGGGTGACATAGGATAGGAATCAGTTCTGGCACACAAAATTTCAGGACAATTGGAGGAATGCCATCAGGGCCAGGAGACTTTTTTTGTCTAATCTGGACAGTATTTTTCTGATCTCTTTCTGGCAAAAAGATATAGGGGCAATGTATGTCGGGTATCTGGAATGGTTGGGGGGAAATTACCATTGTCAGTTATGCATTTGTTGGAAGCAAAGTGTCAGGCCAGGAGGTTGACTTTTCCATAGGCGATGATGCAATCCATCTGAGTATGATACGGTTAGGAATAGTGTTGGGCAGAAGTTATGACCAATTGCTTTGTTGAGAGACCAAAAGGCTCAGCTGCCATTTGGAAGGCTGCTAGTTTCCTGCTTTTTGTTCTTTCGAACTCTGTTTTGGAAACATTGATTATTTTTGCATCTATTTTGGGCTTCAGTATAAACTCTAAAGGAGGATGGAATTCTTGATTTGAGCTAGTTATGGTATGTTTGGATTTTCATTTGTACAGCTTTGGTGCATCTTTGGGAGAATCATTTCCCACACTAGTGTGGGAAATGAATGTTTCCATGCTGGTAAGGATTACTTTGGTGATACGTTTGCATATATGTTTGGGTTGGAAGGCTGGAAGCAAAAGTCCAACACTGTTATAATGCCAAATTGTATGGGAATGGCTATGTAAGCATTATTGAATGTGGAGGGGGGGGGGGGGAAATGAGCACTAGATTGTGGTCAGAATTACTTAGGGGACACACTACATTCACTGTGTATTTGGAAGTCATTGTGAGGAAGAGCTCTAGGTTGTTTAGGGAATGGTTCGTGTTATCAGGTATTCCGGTTAGCATCTCTGCCTGCAAAATCTGTACAATTGGAGGAGGAAAGCCATTTGGTGTTGTGTACATTAAAATCTCCTAGGAAGATGATTTCACTTGGGAAAGTGGGACTGGAAAAAGTCAATTTTTAAGCAGAGGAAATGAGAGCGCTCAGAGTGGTTGATTGCATTAGGCGAGCATGGATACATATTCCTGATTGCATCCCGGTTGAGTGTTTTTTAACACTACTTGTTTCATTTAGCAATTTTTCAAAGTAATTACTCCATACATCAAGGATATCTTCTCCAGTTTTCATGTCACCTTTATCATCTCTAATTGCTTTTACAGCACTCCTTTCTCCATTTCTGAGCTTTTTCAGCAGTCTCCAGAATATTTTGCCACCTTCCTGATATTTATTTTCTATGTTTTTCTATTTTCTATTTATTATCAAAGTTTTCCCATGACTTTTGTTTAGCTAGTTTTACACAGTGCTTAAATTTCTTATATTTTTCTCTGTATTCTCTAAGAGCACAAGCTGACTAATTACCCAGGAACTTTCGATGTGCTTTCTTTTTTTTCTTCACTACCTCATAAACTTCCTGTGTCTACTATGGAGTTCTGATTTTTCTATCCTTACAGACAACCTCACCACATGCTTCTCTAGCTGAATCAATCAATATTTTCTTCAGGGCTTGCCAGTGAATCTCCAAGGTTTGGTTCCTGTTCTCAAACTCTTTCATGTTTTCTTGAATAATGTTTGTATATTTTAGTCTACAGTTCACATCTGAGAGCTGCTCAACTTTTATTCACTTTAAAACTTTCTTACGTGTTCTTCTTTTCAATACGAAATTGAATTTTATACTGTTCAAGAATAAATGATGATCATTCCAATTTCAAAACTTCTGTATGCTCTAATGTGGTAGAATGGTAACTGCTGCAGAAGACGTTGTTGAGGTATTCAGTGTTCAATTTATAAGTGTTTCATCCTGATCAGGGTGGAATCATGACGAACTTAAGTGTAGAGGACATAGGAGAGGATAACTTAATTTTGAGTGAGCAGGAGGTATTTGAGGAAATAAATAACCTTGATGTTAATAAGGTCATAGGATTTGATGAAATATCACCACGCATCTTAAGAGATATTCCAAGGAACTGGCAGTAGCACAGTAGCATTGGCATGCCTGTTTAACAAGAGTTTTGCAACAGCACAGGTTCCAAGGGAGTGGAAGGAGGGTAAAATTGTTCCACTGCATAAAGGTGGTGATAAAGCTATAGCTTTAAATTATAGACTGGTCTGTATATCTGGAGTTGTGGTGAAGGTTCTGGAGAGATTGGTGAGAAGTAGGATACAGAAATGGGTTGATAACAGCAGTATTTTCTATGGTTATCAGCATAGGTTTGTTAAGAGGGAGATCATGTTTCATTAACCGCTCTTTAGCTACCCTCAGCAACCAAGTCACCCGCCTTGCCTGGTCTTTGTAGTCCACATGGAATTGGTTATTTCCACTTCTCTTATGCTTCCTCCATAATGCCCTTTTTCTCTGTATCACATGCTTAATCTCTTTATTCATCCATTTCACACCTACCTTATTTAACCTTCTCACCCTTGGAATACATTTAGACATTGCATCTACTAGATAGTTTTTGAAAATCCCACAAGCTGCAATGATCTCTTTTCCAGCTAAATCCTCATTCCATGCCACACCTGCAAGCTGTCTCCTGAGCTCTTCATAAGCACCCCCCCCCCTTGTAGTTCCACATATACCCTTTTCTTACAAAGATCCTCACACTTCTGGCAACCACCCAGGTAATCACCTAATGGTCACTCTCACCAATTGGTGAGATTTGACACTTCATTTATAATTTCATCCTCTGATGAGATGACCAAATCCAAGCCCCTCAATTCTTGTGTACCCTCTGTTCCATACTAGTAATTATTCCTCAAAAACTAAAGAAAGTTATTTTCTTTATGTCCAGTTGCTATCTGACCATTCCAGTCTATATTGCTATAATTAAAATCGCCCATAATGATCACTCTTTTCTTTTTTGCTTGACTAATTTTATTATACATTTCATAGTCACTACCATCCACATTTTCTGGTCTATAACAACATCCAACCAAGTATTTCATTCCATTCACCTCTATCTCACACCATACTGCCTCAAAACCACTGGCACTATTTCCCTCTTGCATCTCTACTTTGTATGGACATAACTCTTTCTCTATCATCAATAGCACCCAACCCCCTTCCTTTTTACCCCTTCTATCCTCACGAAATACATCACATCCTTCCATCTCTATTTCTGTCAGGATGTCGTCCTCATCTAACCATGTTTCACTTATCCCAACAATTTTTGGGTGAACAGACTGAATTAGTGTAACCATTTTATCTGCCTTGTTTCTTATACTTCTAGCATTTGTATAAGATGTGAGCTTGATTCTTGTTGTAATGAGAAGAAGCTTTGTTTTGTTTTTTTTCAATTACAGATGAGTTAGCCAATCTCATACAGAGATAGAAGGGTTTTTCTCTCCCATACATGCAAATCAGTCTAAGAATATGCACAATTAACAGAAAAATATTATTAAGCGATAGTGTGCATGGTATATAGATGATGGATAGTGATGGTGTATAGATGGAAGATCAAGTATTGTGAACAGTGAGTTGTGGTGTGTAGTGCCCTCCCACAATGAGGGCTTGGACTCCATGGAGGTGTCACATAATAATACAGTAATAATAATAATTTCTTAGTACTTTCTTAATCAGAATACCTTATATATTAGAAAAAGCTTAATTAGAATGGATTAAATTTATAGTATGTTATTCTATAATCAATTTAAATAGAAATATCAAAATAAAATATGTAAAACTGTACCTCTTTGCCCAGTTCATCTATTAAATGAATAATGTTATTGATATCCATATTCACAAATATGTTCCAAAATGAAGGCATAATTGAAGTCAGTCGACATCGATGATGCTAGAAAATAATCCAAAATTTAATGTTGTTATCTTTAATTCTAAATGAAAAATTCTGTTTAACATTAATAAATGCTTAAGAAAATAATAATTATTAATGCAAACTAAATGGATTAACTTTTTATTTTCTTTGCAGCTTCTGTGAAAAACTTAACTACTAACAACAATCATCGTCAATTTCCTGATATATATACCCTCAAAGGGTGTTCCGGCTACTAAGACAGCACTACATTATTAAGTTTGCATTATTATTGATCCTCTATCAACAATTTTCTTCCAGATTAGTCCCATATTTGTCAGCACTCCAACATTGTCATAACTAAACATTCTGCTCTTCTAAGGCACTTCTGACTGAATCAATCCACTTAGATCTTGATTTTCCTTGGGTCTTTTTCCTGCTATCATGGCATCAACCTGCTAACAATCACTGCAGATAATACAGTTATAACATTAACTTCCATTAAATTAAGACTCATCATAGGAGATCTCACTGTCACAACATACCTCATCAAACTGTTCAACAGTTTCCACATTCACTATACTCTCAGGTAATCTTTTCCATGTTAATCCAATAATAACTCTTACCAACTTATGTCACAGTCATATTCCCCTCCCTCCTCTTCCTATCCATGCATCTTGGCAAATTGCACTCCCTCAATCTTTATTCACACCAAACATTCCAAAGGCCAAAAATCACCTTAGTCTCTGCACCCTTTTCAATGCATCCTTATCCATCCACCTTCAAGGCCCACCTAACTGAATTGTGGGGACAGCAGATGCAAGAGGGACTTCCAATGGTCACGATCCTCAGGCACTAAGCTCAGGTGTTCTGGTGGGACTATCAGACGTGTCCACCCAAGGTTTTGGATATAATCTATCCAGTGAGTCCTTAGCCTTCCACGTGTTTCATGTTTCATTAACCTCTCTTTAGCTCATAAGCCTCCCACCCTCTTTGCCAAACCAGAGGGGGGGGGGGGGCTTGACAAAGAGGGCCTGCTGGGGAGCCTCTCTTGTGGCATTCTGAGGTGCCCGTACCATCGTAACTGTGATCTCTCAACACAGAGAACCAGTGGCTGAGTATTGAGGGTTTCCCAAATTGCAGAGCTTCTGACCCTATCGAGTCTTGTCAGCCCTGAAACCCCTCGAAGGAACCTCATTTCAGCAGCTTGGATTTGTGTCCACATTCTTTCGGTCATTACCCAGCTCTCATGACCATAGGTGAGGATGGGGAAATAGACTGTATTGAAGACAACAAGCTTTGCCTTCTGGTTTAACTCCCACTTCAATACTACCGAACAGGCAAGCTCCCGCAATATTGCACTTGCTGAGCCAATTTGAGTATTTAGCTCTATGTCCCACTTTCCATCACTCGTGAATATGGACCCAAGTATTTAAACTTCTCCACCTGCCTCAGTGGGACTCCACTCACATGTAGAGTGCACTGGGATGGTTTCATGAGACCAGAAATGTTTCCGTTTTGACCACACTGATCTTCATCCCAGCTTCTAATAAACAACTACAAACCTTTCCAGGGTCTGCTGGAGGTCATCTGTGGCCGATCATTACAGTTCTCATGACCATAGGTGAGGATGGGGAAATAGACTGTATTGAAGACAGCAAGCTTTGCCTTCTGGCTTAACTCCCACTTGAATACTATCGAACAGCCAAGCTCCCGCAATAGCTAAGGCAGAGCTAAGCAGAACTAGGTCATCTACAAAAAGCAGACATCCAATGCTACATCTTTCAATTCTGATACACTCACTGTCTTGACTGTGCCTATCAATCCAGTCCATAAATATTATGAAAAGGAGGGGTGACTGAACACACCCTTGACAGAGACCAACGGAGACTGTGAAAGGTTTAGGCTTTGTGCTGTTTACCCTGACACAGAACTCTGGGCATTCATACAGGGACCTGATGGCAGCTAATAGTTGGCCCATCCATTCCATAGTCCTGTACTACTTGCCAAAGCTTATTCCAAGGAACCCAGTCATATGCCTTCACCAAGTCCACAAAACATGTATAGACATTCTTGGCATATTCCCAAGATTTCTCAAAGACTTGCCTTAAAATGAAGATTTGGTCAGTTGCTTCTACCAGGATGAAAGCCACATTGTTCTTCTTAGAACTTTGACCCAGTGGCATAGCTAGAGCTTTTGCCAGCCAGGGCGGTCCCTAAGTTTGCCACCCCTCTCAACACACACACAAAAATACTACAAAAAGTTAAAACTATGTACAGGGAAATAAATTAAAACACTATGTTTATTTTTGAAGTAAAACTTTAATTTCATCATTCAAAAATGTTATTTTCTTGCTTTGCTGTTAGCAAAATCGTCGATGACATACATTGGCGAAGTCTATTTCATAGTAATTTAGGTAATTCTTAATCAATTTTATTTAGAAAAACTCCTCTCACAACAAGCAACACTTACAGCAATTGTGAGGAAAATTCACAGTAGTATTACAATATTTGGAAATGAGTTCTCGGGACTGTATTTTAGAATTAACTGCAAAAGTTCAAAAAGGTTCAAAGTGCCGCCCAGGGCTGACCACTCCCTACGCACCCCCCCCCCCCCTAGCTACGCCACTGCTTTGACCTAACTATGCTCCTGCACCTTCTTTCCAGGCACTTAGCATATACTTTCCCAGGCAGGCTGAACAGAGAGAGAGAGATGCCACAATAGTTGCTGCAATCTGTCTGGTCTCCCTTCTTGAAGACTTGTACTTGTACCGAATTTCATCATCACCAGCAGCCCTGCCCGATTTTAGTGATTTTATTGCTAAATGGACCTCTTCTGCTGTGAAACTAGTCATCACCCTGATCTGCACCTCTTGGATGTCTACAGCTGCCAGGCCACCTGGGTTAAGAAGGCTCTCAAAGTATTCCCTCCATCTGTGGAGGATATCCTTCTCAGTTGTTAAAAGTGCACCATCAACCATCAGAGGCCTTTATTGCCCTTGCTGTGCACAATTTCCTCCCTCAAAGGGGGGGGGGGGGGGATGGTCTGCCAGAATACCTTGTTTGCATTTGCATAGGATGCATCCTTATCTTCTTCAAAAACCAGATGAAGGCAACTAAATCTGTATACAGTAGTCCATATGTGTGGCATGATCTTAGCCCTAATATAAGAGAACCATAACCTCTCTACTTCTACATGTCAACATTCACTGTATCATTGCCATAATCTGTTATGATTTCCTTATAATTTTAGGTACTTGTCTACATTGCCCCCAGATCCTTTATGTCCTTTACCTCCTGTAAAATACACTCACCATATGTGTACTATGTATCTCATCTTTATTTTCCAAATTTAAATATATCACACTTTGCAACAATGAAATGGCTTTACTTGCACATTTACATAGTTCTATTTCATGTATCATTTACATACAGTATCATATTTTTATCTGCTCATTCTTGAATTCTCTTTTGATCAATTTTTCAAGTACTTTTACCATGACACCTGAGATATTGATTGGTCTGCAATTTGCCACTTTAGTCTTAGAACCTCCCTTATGAGGGAATTACTTTGTCCTCTTTCCACTCCCTTGGAACTCTATCTGATCAGAGACTAAAATTGAAGAGCCTAGTCAGAGGTATTGCCAGTTCCCTTTCACATTCTTTCAAAACCCTAGCCTAAATTAACACTACATACTTTGATATACTGAGGATAAAGTGTTCATTATTTAGAGGAGGAATCTGCAGCTTGAGCATTATGAATGAAAAGTGCTACTTTTCATGCACTTAATAATTTAATTTAAAATAAATTTCTCTTTGTGAAAAATAGTACAAAAATCTGGTATTCCCATTCTCTATAAAAATACCCTCCTCCAATCATTATGGAGCTCACATTCATAATTACTTTTATTTTTTTTATTATTATGGGCTACTCCATGGAGTCCTTAGACTCGCTGAGAATGGCCCTAAACATCATGCCAAACACTATCCAACATTTGCGCAATATATATCACTATGCTTTGAACTTATTCACAGTGATGGCACCCACAGCAGACTCTGGCAACCTATTCCACTCATTCACCACTCATTCTCCAAGCAAAAAATCTAGTCCTTACACTCCTCCTAACTACATCTGAAAAATTTTATTTGTATTAACTTTGTAAAAAAATCCTTCAGTAATTTGCATGTCTTAATCATATCACCCCTCTTCCGTCTGTCAACCAATTTCTATAACCCACAAATCTTCAACCTGTCATCATAATGTTCATTATATAGACTTGTTACCATCTTGGTCACTTGCCTCTGGATTCTCTTCACCTCTTCATCACCAAGAAACCAAGGTGACCAGATATATGCACAGTGGTCATGATGGGATCTTACCAAGACTCAATAAAGAGGTCTAATAACCTGCTTGTCTCTACTCATCAGGGTATTCTTCACTAATCAAGTAATCCGATGAGCTACTTTAGCCACTTTTGCAATATGCCTTCTAAACTTTAACTCCCAATCCACTAAAAACCCCAGATCCCTGGCTTTGTCAATTTCCTGGAGTACAGTTCCATATGGTGCACAACTAGTAATCTTTTTGCCTCAAAATGCATAATCTTACACTTTGCGATATTAAACTTCTTTGCCGAGACTGCCAGACTATCAAAATCATCATGATAAATTTTATATCATTAATGTACAAATTAAATAGTAGCAGTCCAAGAAGAGCCATATGGAACACTTCTCCTACTTTCTGATATCTCTCCATCAACCACTCTTATTCAGTTCACTAACTTTATATCAATCCCTATGTGGTGCAATTTATTGATTAGAATTCTGTGCAAAATCTTGTCAAAAGATTTTTCAAAGTCCACCAGTATTACTGCAAATTCATTACCTTTATCCAACTCAGCTCTCACTATATTATAAAACATAATATTATGTTTTATACTGAGACATGACCTATCCTTCACAAAACTATGTTGTCCCCCTCCACACACACACACAGTATCCAATTTCTGTCTATCCAATCCTGTATTTTGTTCTTGACCAACTTCTCCAGTACCTTAACATGACTCCTCATATGCTGATCGGTCAGTAATTTGCTATATCATTCTTGGAACTTCCTTCATGTGATGGAATTATTTTCCCTTCTGTCCATCACCCCCTTGGGACTAACTAAGCCATAGTTGAGACTTAGATTAAATAATATGGTCAAAGGCACTGCCAATTCCCTAGTGCCTTCTCATAAAACTTGAGCTAGCATACTATCTAATCCCATAGCTGAATTCACATCAAGGTTATGTAATATGTTATGCACCTCCAGTTCATTTACCTCGGTTTCAATATAGCTCTTTCTCTCTCTCTCTCTCTCTCTCATTATTACAATATCTCCATCTGGATGATATACTCTTGCAAAACATTCACTTTGTAATAATAATATTTCATCTGATTTAGTTATCTTCCTACCACTGGCATTCATTAAAATCATCCTGCCATAAACATTCTTCCTTTTATTTGCAACATACTAAAAGAACTCTTTGGGATTATCTTTGGACTACACTGCTAATTCTCTTTCATATCCTGCTTTTGCCTTTCTTACCACACTGATTACCCTTCTGGCCTGTGCTTTGCAATGTTCATGTGCCTGCTGGTCACCTTTATCCTTGAATTCCCTCCACAAATTTTTCTTTTTTGTAGTTCCAGCTTAATGATGGTATTCATCGATTTAACTCCCACTTTATTTATTCTCCTAACTCTAGGTATGCAGTCTGCTATTACTTCTCTCAAACATTCCTTTACCACTTCCCATGCACTATCAACACTCAGCCCTTGCAGTTTCACATGCCATGGCACTGATCCAGACAATCTCCTAAACTTGTCATACCTTCTTTTTGATTTTTCTGCAATTGAGTAGGTTCTTCTCTTAGTAGCAAAAACTTTCCTTCCACTCTCTTCTGTTCTGAGCCTTCTCTTCAAGGTTATGTACCTGTCTCCATTCAGCATGTCATTTAGCATTGTTTTCCTTACTCTTCCTCTGGATCTTTTTCCGTCTATTTTTCCTTCGATGGCATCTCTGATGATTCCATTCCTTCTCAGAATATGCCCGATACAGTTTCCCTTTCTTCTTTTTATCCTCCTTAACAGACTTCTTTCTTCTTCTACTCTTTTTAAGGCCTCTTCATTAGTTATTTTATCTGTCCATTTGATATTTTCCATCCTCCAAATCCACATCTCAAAGCTTTCCAAAATCTTAATTTCTTTTCTTCTTTCTTCAACATCCAAGTTTCAGCTGCATAGAAGGCAACACTCCACACATAACACTTTGTTGTAAGTTTATTTTTCACTTGGTTATACTATAATAAATTTAGTTTAATCCTTTATCCAAGTGTGAGCAAACAAAGTTTGCACTCGAAAATATCTTCAGTACTGAGGTAAGGTAGTACAACACCAGGCAACTCATGGCAAAGGTGGAGCAAGAGACTTAAGAGACTTGGTCCACCTCTGCCACGAGTTGCCTGGTGTTGTACTACCTTACCTCAGTCCTGAAGATATTTTAGGGTGCAAACTTTGTTTGCTCACACTTGGATAAAGGATTAAACTAAATTTATTATAGTTTAACCAAGTGAAAAATAAATTTACAACATCTTTCTCTAAATCCAGAGTAATTTAATAATAAGGTGGCACACCTTTTGGCAACTCCTATAGGTAAAGATGACTTCTCCATTGCTTCTGCCTTGGTATCTCCACTTCTGGGCCTGGCTCCCACTGACGAGACCTCCACGTTTGGGTCTGCCTCCCATGCTGGATATATGAGAGGCTCTGCTTGGAGTAGGTTTTTGCCTGTCTCTGAGTAGAGCCACTACTGAGATTTATGGCTCTGTCTGATGGTGGGGTGAGCCTGCCACTGGGTAGAGCCAACGCTGAGAAGTTCTTCTTGGTGATGGGGTGAGCCTGTCACTGAGTGGAACAAAGCTGAGTTGGGCGATCTTTCAGGATTGTCTAATTTTTAGAGAGGTCTTTACTTACATACACCTCAATAAAGGTCGAAACCGGTCTGGGTAGTGGCCCTTCCCTTAATGCATAACATTATACATAACCGCAAGGAGATGTGTTTTGCATTATGGGAGATACTGAGATAGAAGTGATGATAGCTTGGTCCACTTTTGCCATGAGTTGCCTGGTGTTGCACTACCTTACCTCAGTCCTGAAGATATTTTCAGGTGCAAACTTTGCTCACACTTGGATAAAGGATTAAACTAAATTTATTATAACATAACATTTTATTAGTCTTTTCCTTAGGTTTCTGTCCATTTTACTTCTGAATAAATTCCATTTTCTATTAAAGGCATCTCTTCCCATCATTATTCTTGCTTTTATTTTATGTCACTTTTACATCTTCCGTCACTGCTAATAATACTTCCTAGATATTTAAATATCTTTACTTGATTCAATTTTTCCCCATTTATTCTGATATCTATATTTGCCTCTTTCCTTGCTATTTTCATTACCTTCGTTTTTCTTATGTTAATTTTTATTCCATGATTGATACAGGATTCCAGTAATCTATTCAACAGATGTAGTAGTCCTGTTTCAGTATTTGATAATAATGCCTTGTCATCTGCGTATCTCATTGCAAATATCTGCTTACCTCCAATCTTTATTCCTTCTTCTGGATTCTCCAGCACTTCTTTTTAACATTGCTTCATTTAACATGTTAAGCAAAATTGGTGACAGAGAACAGCCTTGTCTTACTCCTCGTCCAATGATACCTGGTTCTGTTGTACCATATATGTCTCTCACCATGGCAGTTGGTCCCATATATAGTGAAATAATTAGCCTTCTGTTTTTCCAATCTTTTCCATTACTTCCACCATCTTATCCCATTTTACAAAGTCAAAAGCGCTTTCAAAATCTATATAACAGATATTAACTTCCAGACTTCTTTCACTTACTGTTCTTAACAGTCCAATCGCATCTCTTGTTTCCCTACTTCCTGAAACTAAACTGATCTTCTCCAAGAAATTCTTCCACCTTAGATGCAATTCTTTGTTAAGATTCTCATAAGTATTTTTGATGTATGGGAAATGAGGCTTATTGGTTTAAAATCCTTGCAGTTTCCTGCATTACTTTTCTTTGGTATAGGTATAAATATTAAAGTCATAAAATCTTTTGGTAATTCTCCTTTGTTATAAACTAAATTTATTATTTTGGTTATTTCTTCAGTTCCTTTCTTCTGAAGTTGTTTCAGGAATTCTGCAGGTATTTCATCTATTCCTTCTGCCTTTCCACATTTTAATGGAAATTTAATAGCCATTTATACTTCAAAATCTCTAGGCCTAGATCATCTTCATTTACCTTCTTTATATCTTCTAATGGCAGCTCATTTGGTCTGTTTTCCTTGTCATATAGATCTTCAATGTATTCCTTCCATCTCATTAGGATTTTGTCTTCTTTAGTTATGATTTCTCCATTCTTATTTTCTATGCCTCTAGCTCTGTCATGCCTACCAGTCCTGTAATTCCACATACTCCCCCCCTTCGTAACTGAAAATTCCACACATTTAACTCCTCCCTCCCAGATCAAGACTATATGATCACTACCACGAATTGGTGGGAATGTGATCATATTGGTTATGGACAAATTCTCTGATGTAATTACTAAATCTAGCACTCTCAAATTCCAAGTACACTCCATCACATGCTGCCTCAAGTAATTATTCTTTAGTAACTGCATAAATCCATTTCCTTCCTCCAATGTGTCCTCTCCCATAATAATTACCCACCCTCCACTCATTGAGCTTATTTGCTGATGCATACTATCCCTATCATCCTTCACATTCCTTGGTCTATAGAAGGATCAAACTACATATTTTGTTCAGCTGACCACTTTTTCATAAAAGATGGCTTCAAATGGGTATTTTCACTGGTCTTCAGTTGAACTTTTGCCCTCTTTGATTACATTTTATCATTTATCATCAATAATAAACCCCCCCCCCCATAGTTTCTCTGTCTTCTCTGAATACACTATACTCTTAACATTCTATCGCACTAACTATATCATCTTCTATCAGCCATGTCTCACTAATGCCAATAGCCCTTGGTCAGTATGAACTAACCAATGCAAAAACTTCCCCCTTCCTTGTTCTGAATGCTTCCTGGCATTAGTTTACATAAAGTGCAAAAGCCCCTTAGGTCCACCACTGTCCTAACAGTTTATGATTATTATTATTACGGGTTTCTCCATGGAGTCAGTAGACTCATCACGGAAGATCCAAACTATCAAAACAATCATCATCATCATCATCATACGTATCAAAGGATTTAGGCCTAGTGTGGCCTGTTCCGGCCTTAGAAGTCATCATTGAATCGTTTAAGAGGACGTCCTGGTTTTCTTTTTCCTAATGGCTTGTACTTTAAGGCTTGTTTTGGTAATCTTTCTGTTTTCATTCTTTGAACGTGTTCCATCTATGTTTATATTTTTTAATTTTTTCAATTACTAGTTCTTGGTTTAATTCTTTCATAATATCTTCGTTTCTTTTGTGATCAAATAGGGTATACTTTGCAGTTTTTCTCATAAACTTCATTTCTGCTGTTGTTAATCTTTGTTTGTCTTTTTGTTTTATTGTCCAGATTTCGCTTCCATACATTAAGACCGGTAGGGCTAATGTATTGTATACTTTTAGCCTGGTTTGTTTTTGAACTAGGTTTGGTTTAAATATAGAGTTAATTACTCCTGTTATTTTTAAATATTTTGCAATTTTTATGTTTATATCTTTTTCATTTTCATAAGTGATCATACATCCTAGGTAGTTAAATGAATTCACCTGTTCTAAGATCTTGTTATCTAATACTATTTTAGTTCTTGCTGGATCTTGTCCTTTAAAGGCCATAGTTTTTGATTTTTCCGTTGATATTATCATACCATAATCTTTGGATATCTCATTTAGATTTAAAATAGCTTTCTGTAAGTTATCTTCAGAATTTGTAATTATTATTTGGTCGTCTGCAAAGAGGAGTGTTTAAGTTAACTGTAGGTGAAAGTTTAATTCCTTGATGTAAATTTTTACTCCATTTTATTATTATTTTATTTAAGTAGATATTAAAAAGAGTTGCTGAGAGGGGACATCCCTGTCGGACCCCTTGGTTTATCTCTCTTGTATATGATAGCTCATAATTTAATCTTATTTGTATTTGATTATTTTCATATATACTTGTGACAGCTTTTAGGATATTTGTCTTTCTTTTAATATGTTAAATAATATGTTTCTTTCTATCTAAACAATCAAAACCAAACAACAACCAAACTATCAAAACAATATCTATCATATCTCTTCTTGAATTCATTTACAGACGAAGAACTCACAACTGAGTCAGGCAATGCATTCCACCCACTAACCACCCTCCAAGCAAAAAATCTAGTTCTCACAGCCTTGTTAACCGCACTTTTCCTTAATTTCTGGGGATGACCTCTTGTTCTTCCATCACTATCACACAGCTGAATTCCCATGCATCGATCTTATAAAAACCTTTTAGTAATTTAAATGTTTCTATCATATCCCTCTTCTCTGCCTATCAACCAACCTCTGCAATCCACAAGCTCTCAATCTGTTATTGTAGAGAGCATTTTTTACATCACTCATCAACTTAGTCACTCTGCTCTGAACCCTCTCCACAACCTCCTCATCTCCAAGGAATTCAGGTGACCAGATTTGAGCAGTAATCCAAAAGTGGAAGTATAAATTTATAAAGGGGAATAATAACCTCTTTATCTCTGGATGTTAGTGTGTTCTTCAATAACCAAGTAATCCTATGTGCAATCTTGGACACCTTAGCAATGTGCCCTCTGAACTTCATCTCCCTATCTACCAACACCCCAAAGTCCCTCCCTAGCCTTATCAATCTCTTGGAGTACCGTTCCATCAATGTGGTACACGGTTGTTAATCTTTTAATCTCAAAATGTATAACTTTACCCTTTTCCACATCGAACTGACATCCATTACCTTTTGTCCATTTTGCCAGTTTATTTAAATCATCCTGCAAACCTCTCAACATCAACTTGATTTTTTATTGCACTACCCAACTTTGCATTATCAGCAAAGAACTGAATATCTCCCTTCAAGCCATTTCCTATATCATTTATGTACAAATTAAACAATAACAGCCCAAGCACAGAGCCCTGAGGCACACCACTGATCACCTGCCTCATCCTGGACTCTGTTCTCCATACCACCAGTTTAGTATCCATCCCCATCTGCTCTAATTTGTGCAACAGAATTCCATGGGGTATCCTGTCAAAAGCCTTAGCAAAATCCAGTAGTATCACTGTGTAGCCATTTCCCTTGTCCAACTCAGATGTCATTCTATTATAAAAAGTTAATAAATTGCTAAGGTAGGATCGACCTTTAACAAAACCATGTTGGCCCCCAAAAGAGTATCATATTCTGATCCATCCATTCTTGAATTCTGTCCTTAACCAACATTTCCAATACTTTTACCACCACTCCCGAGATGGTGATTGGTCTGTAATTAACTACCGCAGTCTTAGAGCCACCTTTATGCAAAGGAACCACTTTGCCTTCCTTCCACTCTCTAGGGACCATACCAGAGTTCAAACTTAAGTTCGTTGACAATTCCTTTGCACATTCAAGCAACACCTGAGCTGATATTCCATTTAAACCTACAGCAGTGTTTGCATTTAAATTCTGCAATATACTAAGTATCTCTGATTTATTAACTTCAATTCTCACATTGGTTGTTGCTACAGGTACAGAGATATCCTCACTTGGGTGATAGACTTTTAAAAAGTGATCACTCAGTAACTCTATTATTACATCTGAATTGGTCACCTCAATACCATCAGCACTCACTAAGGTTATCCTTCCAAAGTCATTCTTCCTTTTACTTGCCACATAGCAAGAACTCTTTGGGATTACCCTTGATCTCCTAAGGTAGGATCAACCTTAGAAGGTCTTCTCATAATCTGATTTAACTTTTCTTACTATGCTGGTAACCTTCCTAGCTTGAGCTTTGCACTGCTCATGGGTGTACTGATCGCCTTTCTCCTTGTAAATTCTCCATAACATTTTCTTTTTTTGATACTACTACTACTACTCATCCATCTAACGGCTACCTTATTTGTCTTCCTGACCATGGGAATACATTCTGATATTGCCTTCCTCAGATACCCGCTGATTTTATCCCCTGCAATATGTTCTGCCATGGGATGGCTGTAAGCTCGCTCCAAAGCTCGTTATAATTACATAACCTTTAGTTTCATATATACCCCTTCTTAAGAGAGAAATTCACAAATTTTGCAACCTCCCAAGTCAATAAGGTTATACTTCCAAAGTTATTCTTCCTTTTACTTGCCACATAGCAGAAGAACTCTCACATGATTGCTCTCACCAATTGGAGGTAACGAGGACGCCTTACTTATGCATATGTCCTCTAACCTTATGACCAGATCCAACACTCTCACACCATGAATCCCTTCAGTTATGTGCTGTTTCAAGTAATTATCTCTTAGAAGGTGTATGAATTCCATTTCCTTTTTGCCACATGATATTTCCTCCTTCCAATTGATATCACCATAATTAAAATCCCCCATAATAATCACTAACCCTGCACTCATTGCACTAATTTGCTGATGCATGAATTCAATATTACCCCCTGTACCCCCTAGCTAATAGCAGCAACCAACTGTATATTTGGTTGCATTGGTCACTATTTAACACCAGACAGCTTCAAGTGAACTATCATTCACACATCTATCCTCTTGATATACTACTTTCTTTGGCTGCAACTCATCAGCTATCATTAACAATACTCCTCCCCTCTGTTCCATCTTCTATCCTCCCTGAAAATACCATACCCATCACGTTCAATTAAAGTAACCACATCTTCTGCTGACAGCCAAGTTTCACTAATGCCTAAAACCATTGGTGAGATTGCACTGACTAATGCCAAAAATTCTTCCCTCTTATTTCGAATGCTTCTTGCATTAGAATACAAAAATTGCAGATTCCCTTTAGTTCTTTGACCAGCTTTAGAACTGATATACATTCTACTAATTTCAGTAGTCCCATGCCAATTTTTATCCACTCTATTCTTGAAATTATTCCACAAAAAAGGATCAACAAATATACATTCACTGCATAAGTTTCTCCTCTTACACTCAACCTTTTCAATTTAATTTCCCTGCCAAATTACTTCAACTTGTTCTGAAAACAGTAACTTCTTCAAATGCTTATGACCTTCCATGTTCAGATGCAACCCATCTCTTGCTTACAGTTGTCTTTTACCTTCAAACACACACTCTAGACATCAACAAATTCTAGATCTCTTTTTTTTGCACATTCTTGCAATCATGTCATTCATCATCATCGCTCATCTACTTAACTCATAATCGTCAAAACAAGGCAGCACACACACAATCCTCTCTTTGACACTTTACTTCTTTACGATATTATTATTACATCGCACCTCCAGGGAGTCCAAAGACTCATCGAGGGAGGGCATCTACTCTACAACTCTTCGTCTCACTACTCCACCAACCTTCATCATCTAACACCAAAGCCATCTACCACCGACTACCACCACTAGTACTTTCACAGACAATCACAAACATCCACGCCCACGGCAGGATTCGAACCCGCAATCTTTTGGCTGGAGAGCTGATACGCTGACCACTCGGCCAACCAGGCCAGCAATATCTAACAATGTTCTTAAATCTTTTGCTACCCGATTTATACTACCACTGGTTATTTGTACCCACCATAACTATCATCTTTTCTGCATCATGCCCTCTCTTTATTGCTAAAGTCACTCTCTTTATTGTTCCACCAGACAAGCACTCCTCAGGCATACCACTCTCCATACCCTTAATCATTGAATCACCATATATTATACCACTCATAAATTCATTCAAATCCAAACAAGCATCGCTCACAGCCTCATTTTCTGCACTATTCAGCAGACTCTCCCAGTTTCATTATTTTCCTCCAACACTCTTTTACTTACACCCTCACTTTCACAACATCTCATTTCTTCTAGACCGCTTGTGCTTTCATTCTGTTGACTCCCAATCACTTTTATACTATTCATTACTTCATCATTCACCAAAGCCTCTCCCTTACTTAAAGCTGTTCTAGTTACTTCATCTAAAGTAATCTCCATGCTCCTAATTTCTCTATTCAATACATTTAACTCAGTCTTCATATCCTGAACTTCCTTATTGAGCACTTCCAATCCCTCTTGCAAGAGATGAAGGTCGCTTTTCATTTTCACAAACTCCTGCCGAAGCTCTTCTGCTATGGTCCCAACGTTTGCTACCATTCCCAATCACTCTAGTCTATCTAGACACTTCTCACATACGTCAACATTTTCATTCTTCTCGTACTAACTATCCCATTCTGATTTGTTAACAGAAGTACTAACTGAGGCATTTTACGCTCATTCTTACACTCAGTTGCCTCACTGATATCTGTGTAACTGCTCAACAGTTTTTCCCCTCCCTGCTTTGCTTAGGAACTCCAGTGAGTTACAAGACTCAATGTGGGAGGCCCATGTCAGGCAACACAGTCTATTATCAAATTACTCCTTAAACTTGTTCATTGTGTGTGCATTTCTCTATGTCTGCTATTAAAATAACATATTCAAAAAATTTTCAAAAATTTTAATATTACCACAGCTTTCTCAGCCATCTTTAACCAGATAAGTCAACCTACTAATGTTACACAAATTAAAAAGAAAACTAAAAAAAATATATGAATTTATCAACTTACATTGTCATAATACAAGCCATCCCCTTTAACATAGACTTTATAGTTTTGGATGCCAAGTTCTTTTGTTAAACGAAACATCCTATTTTGAGTTACACCAACATATGATCCTCCCAAATCCACATATTTTACTTTTGGATCCTATATACAAATTAAAAAAAAAAAAATTAAGAACTCAACAAAACATTTTTAAGGAAAACAAATTATGAAAATTCTTGTTAGGTATCGCTCATATTTCATAAAAGTCGTACCACAATATTTACTATATTTTGTTCACCTATTTCATTAGTTTAATAAATAAATTTCATAAAAAATTTATTTCCATTTAAAAATAAAGGAAAATATTTTAACCTAGAGGAATCACACCTCATTCCCCAGTTTAGTACTTCCAAAAATAAATGTGTGTGTTTGGAATTAGCTAATATGGAAAAAAAACTATAACAAATATAACAAATTATTATTATTAAACAAGACCTCATGGAGTCAAAGACTCATCTGGGAGGTCCTTTTATCACATACACACACATCTCATCATGCCATGTCTTAAACACACTCAAACTCCCTGCAGACACCACACTCTCAGGCAAGACATTCCAATCATTCACAACTCTGCATGAAAAAAACCTGCTTCTCACTCCCCTACTCACACCTTCTTTATACAGTTTCCAGGGATGACCTCTGGTTCTCCCCTGATCTCCCACTATTCTCTGTAGAACTTCTCCACCATTGATCTTATATAACAACCCCTCACCAACTTGTAGGTCTCTATCATATCTCCCCTCTTCCTTCTCTCCACTAGACTCTGCAAATTACATCTTCTCAATCTTTCTTCATACTCAACATTCCAGAGGTCAGAAACTACCATAGTCAGTCGCCTTTGGATCCTTTCCAACATCTCTTCATCCTTCTGAAAACCCAGTGACCAAATCTGGGTACAATAGTCCATGTGTGGCCTAATCAAAGCCTTATACAATGGAACAAGAATCTCCCTTCTTCTACATGTCAGTGTCCTCCGCATCATTCCCAGAAGTCTTTGTGTTGTCTTCACAATTTTGGCGATGTGTCCCCTAAATTTTAGATCCTTATCCACTATCACCCCCAGATATCTTAATTTCTCTACTTCCAACAATATATTCTCACCAAGCATGTCAGATTGGTCAACAGGATTCAGGGATTCAGGATTGGCTGTCTGATAGGTATCAGAGAGTTGTGTATGGTGGAGCAGTTTCAAGAAGGCAGAGGGTTAGATGTGGGGTCCCACAGGGCTCAGTACTAGGACCTATATTGTTTAACCTTTATATCAATGACATTGCCAGTGGATTGCAAGGGGATATTCAGTTGTTTGCGGATGATGCGAAGCTGGGAAGGATTATTAGTAATGGTGCAGATGTGGTAGCCCTGCAAGAGGATTTAAATAAGCTAGATAGATGTGCAAATGAATGGGGATGTCAGTTTAATGCAGCAAATTTTAAGGTCTTGAGGTTTGGGAAACATTGATGGGATGCTGCATACTCTATGGGAGGAGTTATACTGGAGGAAGTAGGGGAGACAAGAGATCTGGGGTTGATGATTGATAGAAACGTGAAGTTTAGGGGACATATTGCAAAAGTGGTGAAGGTAACACAGAGGATTGCAGCAATCATGAGAAGGACACTGACCTGCAGAGATAAGAGGGTTATCATTCCATTGTATAAGTCTCTGATCAGACCACACTTGGACTATTGTTCTCAGATTTGGTCCCCAGGATTTGAAGGGGATAAATTAACTGTGGAAAGGATACAAAGACGGATGACAAAGATGGTTTCAGGACTGTACAAGGATAGTTATGAGGATTGGCTGAGGGAATGTGGACTGCAGAGTTTGGTGGATAGAAGGAGAGGTGATATGATTGAGACTTTTAAGCTGTTGACAGGTGGTTACAGGGTTGACACTGAGGAGTTCTCTCGCTTGGTTGAACAGCAGGAAGGAGTGATGACGAGGCCATCCCTGGAAGTTATGAAAGGAAACTGTGAGCAAGAGGGTAAGGAGTGGTTTCTTTGCGGGGAGGGTGGTTGAACAGTGGAATGCATTGCCTGATGGAGTGGTGGGAGTGAGAACGGTCAATGACTTTAAGGAGTGGTATGACAGACATAGTGTTTCTTAGGAAGGACCTCCCACGATGAGTTTTTTGACTCCATGGAGGCCTGAATAATAATAATAATAATAATAATAATAATCTTTGTTTTCCAAATTTTAAAACCTTACATTTTGCAACATTGAACTCACATCCCCCATTTGCTTGCCCAATCACTCAATTTATTCAAGTCTTCTTGCAAGGCCACAACATCTTCACAACCCTTTATGGTTCGTCCCAACTTTGCATCATCTGCAAACAACTGAATATCTCCATCCAAATCTTTGCCAATATCATTAATACAAGTTAAATAGTAATGGCTCTAAAACAGACCCCCTGAAGCACTCCACTAGTGATTTTCCTTTCCCTGGATATCACACCCCCATACACAACTTGTTGATACCTATCAGATAGCCAGTCTCCAATCCAATGCACTAATCTAATATCAAACCCCATCTGCTCTAGTTTGACTGTCAACTTATCATGAGGTACTCTAAAAGCTTTTGCGAAATCCAAGTATATTACTGTGTATCCTTCGTCTCTGTCCAAGGAAGCAGTCACTTTATTGTAATAAGTAAGTAGATTACTAAAACATGACCTCCCTTTAGCAAATCCATGCTGTCCATCAAAGATTATACCATTGTTGTCAATCCAACTCTGGATTCTAGTTCTCACAAGCTTCTCGAACAACTTAACCACAACACCTGACACAGAGATAGGCCTATAGTTTGATGCTTGAATTCGATCACCTCCTTTATGAACTGGCACAATCTTGCCCTCCTTCCACTCTTTAGGAATTTAACCAAGTGCAAGACTTGTATTAAAAAAATATGTCAAGGCCGGTGTTAACTCCCTGTCACATTCCTTCAGAATACGAGGTGATATATTATCAAGTCCCACAGCCTTATTTATATCTAGTTTACTCGACTCCCCAAACACCTCTTGCTCAGTTACAGTCAGTCTCTCCTCCCCATCATCAACTGCTCTCAATCTCTCCATGAAGTCCCATTCACAAGATAGAAAGATCTTTATGAACTGCTCATTAAGTATGTCAACCACACATTTTGCAACATCTATATTTATACCATTTCCTCCAATCAATGTCATCCTTCCATAATCATTCTTTCTTTTGCTGGCTACATATCGAAAGAACTCCCTAGGATTCTTTTTGGTTTCATTAGATAACTGCTGTTCATACCTCTCTTTAGCTACTCTCACCAACTAAGTCACCCTTCTTGCCTGGTCTTTGTAGACCTCTGGTTACTTCCATTTCTATTATGCTGCCTCCACAATGCCCTTTTTCTCTGTATTTCATGCTTAATCTCTTTATTCATCCATTTCACACCTACCTTATTTAACCTTCTCACCCATGGTATACATTTAGACATTGCATCTACTAAATAGTTTTTGAAAATCTCCCAAGCTGCATTGATCTCTTTTCCAGCTAACTCCTCATTCCATGCTACACCTGCAAGCTGTCTCCTGAGCTCTTCATAATCACCCCCCACCATTGTAGTTCCACATATAACCTTTTTTCACAGGGGTTCTTGTACTGCTGGCAACCACCCAGGTAATCACCTCATAGTTACTTTCACCAATTGGTGGATGATTTGACACCTCATTTATAATTACATTTCCCTTTCTTCTTCTTCATTTTAGAAGCCCTTGCAATTCCATCTGTTTCCTCTTGATCCCTGGTCATCCCATTTCTTTCCTGCCTACACATGCTCTCACCTCCTCTTGGAGCATCCACCTTTCTCACGCTGTGTACTCCTGTCCACCCTGAGCCTCCCCGTTTCCCTGCTCCCCTTGCACACCCATTCTCTCATTTTCTATACTCATACCACTCACTTCCCCATTCATTTCCACTTCTTCAATCTCTCCTGTCTTACTCTCCTGCTCTTCCACATCACTTCCTGCTTGATCTGATTCATTCTCTCTATTCACTTCTCTACCTTCCAGCAGGAGTCTCTCCATGCAACTCACACCATAACCACTCAAATGCAGTCCATTGCTCCCATACAGCTCAATTCGTCCCTCAAACTCATTCCACACATTAACAAAGTGTACTCCCATCTCCTCACACATTTCAGCCAGAATATCATTCATAATCCTTGCTCTCTGCCTCATTTCACCACAATCATACCTAGGCAACACACTGACTACCCATCCTGTCACGCTATTCTCTTTTATCTTTCCGAGCAGTCTCCTGACATTCATTTTGACATGCTCTTTGTTCTCTCTCAAATCATTTGTACCAATTAATACAATTTACTCTTTTGCTCGCTCCCGCCTCATATCCAATGCCTCAATCACTCAACTCATTTTACCGCCTGGAAAACATACTTTGTGCATTTTATCCTCTAGCACACCTTTAATAATGAAGTCACCATACAACGCCACTCGCTCATCTTTCGTTAACTCTTTCATGCCATCATGATTTATTTTAATAGTTTTGACCTGAATTCTCTTAATTTCATTCTGCATCCATTTCATTTCTTGCCTCATCCAATCCAGTTCACCTTCCGAATCTTGCGAAACATTCTATCATTAAATCTTTCTAACTTTCTAACTAACTCTCGACTCCCTCTTCTCACTTTCCCTCTCATTTATCTTTCTTTGTTTCTGTACTTTCGGACTAACATGTGTCCAACTTTTGCTATCATTCTTCTCACTTTTACTGTCATTCATCTTTCTTTGTTTCAGTACTTTCGATCCAACAAGTGTCCAACTTTTGCCATCATTCATTCTTTTTTCGCTATCATTTATTCTTTCAATTTTTTTCACTTGCGATTTCTGCATCATGCCATTTCTTCTTTCATTCGTTCTCTCAATTTCGTTCTTTCCGCCTCACTTTCATCCCTTTTAACATCCGTTACGGTTTTCAAATCGCTCTTTTTTTTTTCCTGATTTTTTAACATTTTTTTCCTTTCTTCTCACCATCCTTCTCTTTCAAATGTGCACTCACGACACAATCGGTACTAACACTTTCTGTAATCAATTTCTTATTTGCATTCATCAGCTCCTTGTTCAGGTCACACTTCGCACACACCCTTCTTCCATCCGCACTAAACATCCACAAATCATTTATGTAATCGAAGAAATACATATAACAGACTTCACACTTAACGAAATGACTGAAATCTAAATTAAAATCATGGAATGACAATGCAGCTACTATTTTTTTTCTCTCCGCAGGTTACTAGGTCTAATAATAACGATTTCGTAATTTAGTTTAGGCAAGAAAAATCCCCCACACTAATAATACTGGTAGCGTACACGTTTACAGCTGCTCTTACTCAAACAGTTACGTATATATACTTAATTATTCCTAGTAAAACTCATCTCTGAATGAATTGCCAGAGTCAGTTGCTAGCACTTTGTCTGTTAATCAGTTTGAGGAGCGGTACAATACATTGTGTGGATAATTTGGGTCTCCAGTAGTGAGTCTTCAGACTCCGTGGAGGTGTCCATACAATAATAATAATCTTCCAAGTGATAATTTGTTATACTTATTATTATTAATATTAATAATAATAAGTATAACAAATTATCACAACGGTACAATTATAACAAATTGTACCGTTCCTCAAACTGATTAACAGACAAAGTGCTAGCAAGTGACTCTGGTAATTCATTCCATTCATTCACAATCAACAAGTGAAAAATGTAGTCCTCATGCCTCTACTAACCACACTTTTACTCAACTTCCAGGGATGACCTTTCGTTCTACCCCATCTAGCCAAGTACTGAAACATATCCCCTGCACCAATCCTATAAAACCCTTTAAGTAACTTAAATGTTTCTGTCGTATCCCCTCTTTTTCGCCTATCAACCAACTTATGCAGTCCACACACCTTCAGTCTGTCCTCATGGGAAACATTCCACAGACCACTCACATTCTTCGCTGATCACTTCTGAATGCTCTCCACCACTTCCTCATTCCCAAGAAACCAGGGAAACCAGACCTGAGCACAATAATACAGATGTGGACATATTATTACTATTATTACTGGCAACTCCAGGGAGTCCTTAGACTCATCAAGGGAAGCCCTAAACATCATGTGCACACAACAATTCAACATTCTCACAGTATCTATCATACCTTGCCTTGAACTCATTCACTGTCATAGCACCCGCAACAGACTCTGGCAGCTTATTCCACTCATTTACCACTCTAAAAGTAAAGAACCCAGCTCTAGCGCCCTTGCTAACCACACTCTTGCCCAGCTTCCATAGATGTCCCCTAGTTCTTCCACCACCAGTCCTGATTTCAAAAATATCCTCTAAATTAATCCTATAGAAACCCTTCAGCAATTTGAATGTCTCAATCATATCTCCCCTTTTCCACCTATCAACCAATTTCTGCAATCCACAAATCTTCAACCTGTTCTCATAAGATTCATTTCATAGACCTGCTTGGTCTATGGAATCATCTTGGTCACTTGCCTCTGGATCCTCTCCACCTCCTCATCAAGAAGAAACCTAGGTGACCAAATCTGGGCACAGTAATCGAGATGAGGTCTTATCAAGGCTCGGTACAGAGGAACAATAACTTACTTGTCTCTGCTCGTCAAAGTATTTTTCAGCAACCAAGTGATTTGATGAGCTGATTTAGCCACTTTTGCAATGTGTTCTCTAAACTTCATCTCCCTATCCACCAGGTCTTATCAAGGCTCGGTACAGAGGAACAATAACTTACTTGTCTCTGCTCGTCAAAGTATTTTTCAGCAACCAAGTGATTTGATGAGCTGATTTAGCCACTTTTGCAATGTGTTCTCTAAACTTCATCTCCCTATCCACCAACACTCCCAAGTCTCTGGCCTCATCAATCTCCTGGAGTACAGTTCCACCAATGTGGTATACTGCTGCTAATCTTTTCACTCCAAAATGCATAACCTTACATTTTATCACATTAAATTGATATCCATTCTCTTAGCCCAAAACTCCAATCTATCCAAATCGTCCTGCAAGATTTTGACATCTTCTGCATTCATTATTGCCCTACCCAACTTTGCATCATCAGCGAACAAATGAACTGTTCCTCTTAGATCCTTCCCTATATCATTAATGAACAAATTAAACAGCAGTGGTCCTAGAACAGAACCCTGCGGCACACCACTAGTCACAGGCTGTCTTTTGGACTCTACTCCTGAATAAACTACTCTTTGATATCTCTCCATAAACCACCCACCTATCCATCTCACCAGCCCTATATCCATTCCCATATGTTGTAGTTTACAGATTAGATTTCCATGTGGTATCCTGTCAAATACCTTAGCCAGGTCCAGCAGTATCACTGTAAACTCATTACCCTTATCCAGTTCAGCCGCCACTGTGTTATAAAACTTGAGCAAGTTACTGAGGCATGATCTACCCTTCACAAAGCCATGCTGTCTCCTGCAGTATCTCATTTTCATCAATCCATTCCTGTATTTTCCTCTTGACTACTTTCTCTACCTTGATATGCTGATTGACTCCTGATATGCTGATCGGTCAGTAATTTGCAACTGTAGTCTTGGATCCTCCTTTATGCAGTGGAACTATTTTCCCCTCTTTCCACACTTCCAGGACTAAACCAGACCCGAGACTCAGATTAAATAACATGGTCAAGGGCAATGATAATTCTTTAGCCGCTTCACGCAAGACCCATGCCGGTATATCATCCAATCCCACAGATGTATTCACATTAAAGTTCTGTAACAGACTATTCACCTCCACTTCATTCATCACAATTCCCATATAAACTAATGGTTCCTTCATTTTTTCAATGTCACCACCTGGATGATATACTTTTGCAAAGTGCTCACTCAGTAACTCCACTATATCGACTGATTCAGAGACCTCCTTACCATTGTCATTCCTTAAAATCATTTTGCCATGTACAGTTTTTTTTTTTTTTTTGCTTGCAGCATATTGAAAGAACTGTTTGGGACTCTCTCTTTAGCTTGCATAGCTAGTTTCCTTTCATAATCCGCTTTTTCTTTTTTTACCATGCTCGTTACCCTTCTGGCCTGTGCTTTATACCATTCATGTGCCTGCAGGTCACCTTTCTCTTTAAATTTCCTCCGCATAGCTAGTTTCCTTTCATAATCCGCTTTTTCTTTTTTTACCACGCTCGTTACCCTTCTGGCCTGTGCTTTATACCATTCATGTGCCTGCAGGTCACCTTTCTCTTTAAATTTCCTCCACAGTTGTTTCTTTTTTGCAGCTCAAGCTTAATGGTGTTATTCATCCATTTAACCCCTACTTGTTTTACTATTCAGACCCTACGTATACAATCAGCTATAACCTCCTGTAAATGCTCTTTGACTACTTCCCATGCTCTATCGACATCCAGCCCTTGCAGTTTTACATGCCATGGCACTGAACGAAGCAATCTCCTAAGCTTGTCATACTTTCCAGCACGGTAATTCCACATATACCCTGTCTTAATCGAAAATTCCACACCTTTAGCCACCTCCCAGGTCAAGACCTTATGATCACTCTCACCAATAGGCTTATTTCATCGGACTTAGCTCCCTGTGATTTCTAGTTGTTTCCAAAATTAAAGACTACACTAAAAGGACAAAGATTTTCATTCGCTGGTATCCAGCATAATGTGATAAAGGAACTCGAGAGTATTCTGGAAAAAGAGTTCCAGGCCTCTTTCTAAAAATGGGAACACTGTCTAAACCAGTGTATAAATGCATAAGGGGACTACTTCGAAGGCGACAGTAGCCACTAATGTACAGGTCCAAACATAGGTTTTTTACAGGTGCATTCTGGGAATTAAATTGCCACACCTCATATTTCCTGGAGTACAGTGCCATCAATGTGATACACGGCTTCTAATCTATTTATCCCAAAATGCATAATTTTATATTTCTCCACATTAAACTGATACCCATTATCTTTTGCCCAAAGTGACAGCTTATTTAAATCATCCAGCAAGCTTTCCACATTGCCTTGATTAACTATTATTCTACCTAATTTTGTGCCATCGGCAAATAACGAAAACATTTCCTTTCAGGTTATTTCCTATATGATTTATGTACAAATTAAACAGCAATGGTCCCATCACTAAACCTTGTGACACACTAGTCACCTATTTTTGCCTCGATTCCCCCCCCATATACCATTTTTTGATATCTGTTTCTGATGACAGCAGAAATCACTAGTGACAGTTTGGCAGGAAGGCAGTAGCAAAGCCATGGTAGACAGTGCCTTTAACACAATGCATTTAAGATTGTATATGTGTGTGTGAGAGAGAGAGAGAGAGAGAGAGAGATGTTGAAAGTTTATTTTTCACTTGGTTAGACTATAATAAATTTAGTTTAATCCTTTATCCAAGTGTGAGCAAACAAAGTTTGCACCTGAAAGTATCATCAGGACTGGGGTAAGGTGGTACAACACCGGGAAACTCGTTGCATCACTCCTAATCTCAGTATCTCCCATAATGCAAAACACATCTCCTTGTGGATATGTATAATGTTATGCATTAAGGGAAGGGCCACTGTCCAGACTGGTTTCGACCTTTATTGAGGTCTCTTCAGTGGGAGCCAGGCCCAAGTGGAGATACCAGGCAGAAGCATTAGCATGGTCATCTCTACCTGTTGTACCACCTTACCCCAGTCCTGAAGATCCTTTCAGGTGCAAACTTTGTTTGCTCACATTTGGATAAAGGATTAAACTAAATTTATTATAGAGAGAGAGAGAGAGAGAGAGAGAGTGAGAAAAACATGAACAGGAAAAATATATAATTGAGATCCAAAGGAAGCTATAAATGAAATGTGTCAGCAAAATAACACAATGAGCATAGAAGCACATGGGAAGTATTTTATGTAGGAGATGAATTTCATTGGCTAGTGTGAGACCAATCCCACTTATTGAAACCCTGAATTGGTTTTGAAAAGTTCTGTTTGGCCTCTAGAGCAAGATTTCCAGACTATGTAAAAAAATAAATAAAAGTACAAAAATATATAAAATTAATAAAAATAGAAAAAAAATCCTTCAATTACCCACAGTATAAATGTACTATAGGTTTACAAAAACCTTTCGTGGCCAAAAGTCACATTTGGGGGGGGGGGGGGGTAGAATTATCGGAGATTTTAACAAATGAGTTTTAGATTTTGCTAAAATTACTAAAGTTTTGCTTAGACTGGCCATCATGAGGTTCAGGTTAAGATGATGTAGAAGAGCTCAGCACTCTCTTACAATACAATATATTCTTACAATCTATTTCTTACAATATATTCTCACCAATTGTATACTCTACATTTCTGTTTTATAATCTTTGTTTTCTGAATTTTAAAATCTTACACTTTGCAACACTGAACTGCCAACTCCATTCCTATTCACTCGATCTATTGTCTATTCAAGTCATGTGGCATTCTATCAAATATTCTATCAATAATATAAATATACAACCATGTATACATTCCCCTTGTCCAATGCATATGTCACTGTGTTATAATAAGTAAGCAAACTGCAGAAGCAGAGATAAGTAAGCAGATTAATAACCATCAACTGTCCCATTTTGATATCATCATTTTCTGATATCTTTAAAAAGCTGTTATCATAAGTGGTAGAAAAAATCGGTAATTCATGAAATGTCTGTGAGCCATTTCTGTAACTCAATAAGTCTTTCATGTTTTCTTAGCAGTGCAAATTAAAGCTATATACTGTGTGTGTGTGGAGAGAGAGCTACATACTCTACGAGAGTGGTCTGAAAAGTTCTCGGCCTACCAATGAAAAAACGAATTTATAATTTCAAAATTATTTTTATTTTTCAACATAATCTCCCTTAAGACTAATACATTTATTCCTGTGATGCTCCAGTGCCATTATCCCATCCCTGTAGTGGTTCTCAGTAAGATCTGCAAAATATCCCTCTACAGCCGCAATCATCTCTTGATTCAAAGAAAAATGCTGATCAGCGAGAAAGAGTTTTAATTTTGGGAAGAGATAGAAATCAGAAAGAGCCAAATCTGGGGAATAGGGTGGATGTTCCAACAATTCATAGTGCAGATCCCTAAATTTTCCCATTGCCAAAACACCTTTGTAGGCAGGTGCATTGTCCTGATGAAAGATGATTTTTTTCTTCTGCAAACAAGGTCTTTTCTCATGAATTTTTTCGTCTAGTCTGGTTAAAAGATCGGAATAATATTTCCCAGTTATTGTTTACCCTTTTCAAGATAATTAATAAACAAAATGCCTTTAGCATCCCAAAACACCGATGTCATAACTTTCCTGCTGATGGAACTGACTTTGTGTTCTTTGGCACTGAACGACAGGCTTCTGCCCACTGTTTTCACTGCTGTTTGGATTCTGGTGTGCAATGGTGAATCCAAGTCTCATCTATAGTAATAAATCGACATACAAAATCAGTTTTATCTTGCTAAAATCCTCCAAGCACTGTTCAGAGATTTTCATGCGAGTGCGTTTTTGATCTGCTGTGAGCAAGTGCAGCATCCATCTTGCACAAAGCTTTTTCATTTTCAATTCTTCATGCAAAATATATCCTTTCTCTGATCTAGAGTATTTTCAATAATATGGTGACCATTTTACTACTTGTATATGGAAAATATATGAATCATGCAATAATTCATTGTGTGCACCGCTTTGTGTGGTGAAACTGTGATGCAGACAGATAGTCTAGAGTAGGCACCTACTCTAGACTATCTGTCTGCATCACTCAATCCATCAACTACAACGAACCACAACTACTTCCATCATCTACACCAAAGCCATCTACCACCCAACATCACTAGTATTTTCACAGACAATCACAAATATCCATGCCCACAGTGGAATTCAAACACACAGCCGTTTGGCTGGAGAGCAGATATGCTAACTGCTTGGCCAACCAGACTGGTTTATTTCTTGTCAAGTACAATATAAAGGTCTGTATACATATCTACTTAGTATATAACTTTAAATTTCCATGTTTTTATCAATGGCCTTTTCAACAGTGGAATGAAGATTATCATCCTCATTGTCAGTATGCCATTGATTCAAAATTTGTGTGTCATGGATTTATTTTGTAGCATTCACACAGTAATGCATGCACTTATTTTTATACATAGCATGAATAGAAATAAGATATATAGTTTTCTACTGCCCAGAACTTCAGAGTTTTCAGAGTCGAAACCATTACCCATATTATCACTATTCATACATTTTAGTAAAATTATGAAGACTACAACCGTGTTAGGAATAATTACTTTAAATTCGTGATGTTTCGACCTTCATATTAAGGTCATCATCTGGAGTATACACATATATCAAATTGATCAAATCATTGTCACTATGGCTTACTGTTAGAAATGTAATGTAGCTGGTCTTTATATATATATATATATATATATATATAGGATTAAAACCAAGTTTATTTATACAAAATTACTTGGTATCTTGAATACATAATATACCCAAGTTAAAAAACTTTCTACATATATATATATATATATATATATATATACTGCAATACATTATGGGTGAGGTCACTAACCAAACTGGTTTCAACCTTTTTTAAGGTCTCCTCAGTGAGTATAATGTATTGCAGTATACATCTCTTAGTGAGATGTGCTTTACATTATGGAAAATATTAAGATTAGTGATCAGATCTTTACCCACCTTTATAATGAGTTGCCCTGGTGTTGCACCACCTTTAGACTTGAACTACGTTTCAGGCGCAAACTTAACTCTTTGCTTACTTGGGATTAGGAGTAAAATAACCAAGTTTATAAAATTACTTGGTAACCCTAATATATATATATATATATATATATATATGTATATATATCTATATATATATAGATATATATACATTTTTTTTTAATTCTTTGGGCATTAATTTTTATAAAGTTTTATTTTTCAACTTTAAAATCTGAATCTCTAAGATTTCATAGTTCTCTTTTCATGGCATCTTCATACTTCCTCAAATCTAGTTCTCTCAATCTGCACAAATATTCTCAATAACAGAGACAGAAAGAATTTAATATTGCTCACATAAATGGATGTAATTATCTGTTTCACTAGATAGCTTTTTTTTTAATATATATATATATATATACAGGGTGTTCGGGATAAATTTGACATATTTATAATTAATTATATTTTTCCGTAAGTTACATGTATTAACACACACTTCTCTTCATTTAAAAGTTTGGACCCTTCTTCATTCATATACAAGATGTCAGAAAGGATGGATAGCTGGAACCCACCTGAATCATGGAAGAGAATAACTTGTATCATGATGATTCGTGCCCGCCATCAAAATAAGGATATTACGACTGCTGCCCAATGCTCCCTGAATACAGTAAAAACAATCAGGCATGAACTAGAGACTTGCAATGGTGACTACGAGGATGTAGCAAGAAGAAAGATCCCTAGCAGACGATCTGATTGCGTTCGTACAGCAGAATTCCTCGCAAATCTGCAGGAACAGGTGTTGAAGAACCCTGGCATTGGAATTCGGGCTTTGTTCGTGGAGTTGCTAACTGTAGTCAAGCCCTGGATAACAAGGGTAGCCAATGGTAGGCCGTATGTATGGCAGCAGGATTCGGCCCCTTGCCACACCTCTGGGAAAAGTCAAAAATGGTTGTCTGAAAATTTCTACGACTTCACCAGTCCAAATGTTTGGCCTCCAAACTCCCCAGACCTTAACCCCATGGATTATTTTGTATGGGGTGTAGTTGAAAAAGACACCAATCGCACTTCCAGTAATACAAAAGCCCAGTTAATGGATAAAATTAAAACAGTTTTTGCGGCCCTTCCCAGGGAGACTGTAGCATCAGCTTGTTCGAGGTTCCGAAGCAGAATTGAAGCTGTGATCGATGCTAATGGTGGTTATTTTGAGTAAATCTTGTTGATAGTATTGTAATTAACTCTGCCTGTAATGTTTTTTTGTCAATTCATTAAATTTAATAGATACAAAGAAGATTTTCTTTTTCCTTACGAAACTGTCAAATTTATCCCGAACACCCTGTATTAGGCCTGTGTAGCTCAATGGAAGTGGCGCTTGCATCCTTTATGCGTGGCTGTTCAAAGTTAGACCTAGGTTCAAACCTAGTCGCCGATTGGAGGAACTTTTTCTAAGCCTATCTTCGACTGGTTCCCGAATTAGTCGATCTCTGGCATGGGCAAGCAGGTTTTTCCTCCTGGAAACTCGGGTTTTTCCTCCCATAAACTCAAGAAAATCGACCATAGTACCCACATTATTTCAGACAATAACATATCCTGTTAGGATTATGCACCAGGAGATGGCAGCACTTGTTTGTTGGTCTCTTCAATCAGTAGCTGTGTATAATTAGTGATAGACATGGGCCAGCTATCTCTGATTGGCTACCAATGGAGATTCAACTGCCCACTCAGTCTCCAAAAGCTAGATAAGGTATAAAGGCCTCGCCTTCTCCCTATTAGGGAATAAAAGGTGTTAGCTGATTTATTTATTTATTTTATATATATATATATATTTAATTACTTACATGTTTGGTTAGGGTACGCCCACCTACTCTGCCCCTGGCTTCCAAAACAAGAACTTTCACTCCAGATTCTTTCAACCATTTTGCAGCAGCCAAACCTTAAAAAATACATATATTTTGAATCAACCAGACCAAATCACTGATAACATTACTACAGGGTGGCCCATAAGTCATGAGACTTTCTGTAGAAAGAGCCCATCTTTGTGAAGCTGAAATTGGAAGCCATTTGAGTGATGTGGTTTTAATACCTAATAAAAAAAATCTGGATATGTTACTTCACAAAGAAGGGCCCTTTCTATGCCATGTTCCATGAATTATGGGCCACACAGTGACTTATGGGCCACACTGTATTATCATTAATGAGAAATATAAATAAATAAATCCTCTAAATGTCTTTTTCATTCAACTAAAGTGGCACTAGTTTGAGCTTTTACTTTAGAAAGCTGGCTGGTAGACTGCTGGTCTCCTCCCACACCTAGGTTGAGTGCATTCCCACAGCATGCTAAATGAGCAACATTTCCTAATCCCAACTAGTATTTTCATGTGTGTTCCACATGAAAATAATACATGATTGCCTTAAGATAATACAGAGAAAAATACAAGAAAGCTAAGTTTTTGTGTAAAAATAACTAAAAAAAAGACTTTGATAAGAAAAATAAGATATTGCATGGGTTGCAAAATGTTGTGGAGGCTACTGGTAAAAAAAAAAAATACCTTACAAATAGAGAGTGCTGTGAAAGGAATCAGATGTGATAAAAAAGTGTTGTGAAAACTGAAAATAAAATATTCTGGATTTTATTATTAAAACCTCCATGGAGTTAAAAGACTCATTGTGGGAGGTCCACTGTTGCACAGTTTATCATACCACACATTAAATCTGTTCACTGTCTCACCTCACCACACTCTCCAACAAAGCATTCCAATCACTCACCACTCTCTATGCAAAAAGAGTGGTGAGTGATTGGAATGTTCTCTCCCTATCTTCATCCATCCATTTTGTGGGATGCAGTGCTTGCAGTATGTATGCGTCCTGGAAGTTGGATAGGTGAGAGAAGGGGGGAGTACATATATGCACAAAATGTAGACAATGGGAAGAACTTAGTGAGTTAGAAATTACCATAACTGACCCCGTTGTGTCATGGGCAAGAGAATCTCAACCTAGAGAGAGACGAGTAGTGTGATAGAGGGTGAGAATAACGAACGAAATATGAATGAAAAAATAGGAGTGGGGAGTGGGGAAAGTTTGAATGATTGTGAAGTTTTCAGAGATGCTCTTAATTGGGAGGATGAATGGTGAGCAAAAGTGGCTACCTTGCAAAGGGAGATAGATGAACTGAAAGAGGAGATGAATGACTCGGGAATGGGATGAGAAGTGTGAAAGATGAGATTAGGTGAATGGAAGAGATAAATGCAAGGCGAATCAGAGTAGGAGTGAGAGAGAGTTAAGGGAATGATAGAAGAAGAGAGAATAGAAACAGTAGAAGAGAGGGAATGACAAAGAGTTATGAGAATGATAGAAGAGGAGAGAATAGAAACAGTAAAAGAGAGGGAAAGAGAGAGTTATGGGAATGATAGAAGAGGAGAGAATAGAAACAGTAGAACAGAGGGAATGAGAAGAATGTGAGAGAGTGCTGAAACCAGGGATAGAGTGATGCCAGGATGGCAGGTAAGTAGGGGAACACAGAGAAAGTGTTAGAAGATAGAGAGAGAGAGAGAGAGTGAGGGATGCAGGCGAGTGGTAAGAGGTGTGTGATGTATGGAGACTCTATGATCCGTGGTGTGCAAGATAGAATGCATGAGGAGTGTTTGCCTGGAGGAACGATAGAAAGTGTGGCTATGGCAATTAAGTGGGGTGAAAGGATGGATGAGATGATTGTGATGGTTGAGAGGCAGTGAAATCAGGTAGCGAGAGATCTGAGATTCATGCTTGAGGTTGTAAAAAAGAAAATGCAGAGAGGAAAGATAGTGTGTATGCTGCCCAGGTATGATAATGACAAGCTAAGCAGAAGAGCAGTAATAATGAATAGCATAATAGCCACAATGTATCAGAAGAGAGGATTGGAATATTTGGATGCTTGGAGGGCATTTGAGGACAGAAAGGAACTGTATGTAAGAGACCGCTTGCATTTGAATGAGGAAGGCATCTAGAGAGATTGCTGTTTTCTGAACAAGTTGGTGTGTCAATGCAGGGAAACTAGAATTATTCCTGGGTGGATGGTAGCAGGGGTGGCCTCTTGTGAGAATGGTGCTTGGGGCATTGAATCCACTGGATTCAGACTCCACCGAATCCAGTGAAGTCTGGAGGAGGATAATGATAGGTATAGAAACACTGACATTTTTATGCTTTATACTAATGCCAGGAGTATCGAGAATAAAGGAGATGAATTGGTAGCACTGATAGCATCAGCCTGGACAAAGATTATTGGGATCTCTGAGATGTTGTTGATGGAAGATGATATAATAACAGGAATAGAAGTAGCAGGGTACAGCATTTTTTGGCAGGATAAGAGGAGAAAAAGTGCTGGTGGAGTACTGCTTATGATAAGTGATGACTTATGTCCTCTAAGAGTGGAGGCTTTAGAAGGCAGTGAGACTAATGGTTTTGAAAGCATATGGTATGAGGTAGAGGGGGCAAGACAGGATATTTAGTGGGGTGAAGCAGGGTGAGGAGCAGGAGATCTTTAGGCAGTTGAGCTTGGCAAGTGCAAGAAAAATGATGGTTTGGGGAGATTTTAACTACAGCAGTATAAGTTGGGAAAATGCATGTAGTAATAAGGGAATGGATTTCTAGAATTCTTAAAGGACAAATGTCTTAGGCAACATGTAATAGAGGGAACAAGAGGTGCAAGAGTTTTGGATTTGGTCATAGCATCAGAAGAGCTAATTATAACTGAGATGACTTCTCTTCCCCCCAGGTGGAGAGAGTGACCATGTGGTTTTGACTTGGAAGATGAATAGACATGCAGGAGTATCAAAGAAAAGGGAACGTATGTGGAATTATAAGGCAGGTGATTATAATAGTCTTACATATCAACTTGGGGCAGTTCCATGAAGGGCAGAATTCGAATCTCGTGATATCATTAGTGCTTGGGAAATTGTGAAGGAATATTTGTTAGCAGCAATAATAAGCTGTATTCCACAAGTGAAGAAGCAGGCACATTTTGGTGTAAAGTCGATGACAAACAATATCAAACAGGAACTGCAGGTGAAAAAGAGGTTATGGAAGAGGTATAAGGAGAGGGGTGGAGAGCAGATGCATGAAGAATATAAGACTAAGGCAGGAGAGTGACTAAGGAAGGCAAAACTAAAGTAAAGGTAAGGAAGGCAAAACTGGAATATGAGAAGAGATTGGCACTAAGATCCAAAGAAAATCCTAGGGAATTTTTTAGCTATGTGGCCAGTAGGAGAAATGATTATGGAAGAATGACACTATGGGATAAAAATGGGAATACAGTGACTGATGCAGATAACAGTGGAGTTGTTAAACAAAAATTTTATTGGAGTATTTCATCCTGGATAAGAAGGTTTTAATACTAGAGGGATAGGGCAAGTTCAGAGTTTAGAGGTGCAAGAGGAGAGTGTGTTCCAAATATTGAATACTCTGGATGTCAGTAAAGCTGTGGGACTGGATGGTATTTCACCAAGGGTTTTGAGAGAATGTGCTAAAGAACTGATGGCGCTGTTGACCTGGCTCTTCAATAAATGTCTGCCTGCAAGAAAGGTACCCATGGAATGGAAGGAAGGTAAGATAGTGCCATTGCATAAGGGGAGTAGCAGACTGTTAGTGTCTAATTATAGGCCAGTTTATGTGTCATTCATCAGTAGTTGTTAAGGTGTTGGAGGAATTAGTGAAGGACTATATATAGTGTTGGGGTTATTATCTGTGAGAATCAAAATGGATTTGTTAAGGGGCACTCTTGCTTTAGTAATATGATTGCCTTTTATAATAAAGTGACAAGAGCAGTTGATGAGGGAAAGACATATACTGCCATTTTTTTGGATTTTGCAAAGACATTTGACAGGGTGCACACATGATAAGCTGATATTTAAGTTTTAGCACATGGGTTTAGATGTCGGATTAGTCAACTGGATTCAGGATTGGCTGTCTGATAGGTATCAGAGAGTTGTGTATGGAGGGGCAATATCAAGGAGACAGAAGGTTACAAGTGGAGTACCACAGGGCTCAGTAATGGGACCTGTATTGTTTAACCTTTATATCAGTGACATTGTCAGTGGATTGCTGGGGGATATTCAGATACTTGCAGATAATGTGAAGCTGGGAAGAGTTATTCTAATAGTGCAGATGTGGCAGTCCTGTAAAAGGATTTGAATATACTAGACAGACGGGCAAATGAATGGGGATAGCAGTTTAATGCAACAAAATGTAAAGTCTTGAAATTTGGGATACATCGGTGGAAGGCTGCATTCTTGATTGGAGGAGCTGTACTGGAGAAAGTAGGGAGACAAGAGATCTGGGGGTGATGATTGATAGAAACCTGAAATTCATGGATCATATTGCAAAGGTGATGAAGGTAACCCAGAGGATTGCTGCAATACTGAGAAGGATGCTGACCTGCAGAGATAAAAGACTTATCGTTCCATTGTATAAGACCTGACCACACTTAGACTATTGTTCTCAAATTTCATTCCCAGGATTTGAAGTGGATAAATTAACTGGAAAAGGTACAGAGACGGATAACAAAGATGGTTTCAGGACTGTACAATGTCAGTTACGAGGATAGGCTGAGGGAATGTGGACTGCAGAGTTTAGCGGATAGAAGAAGGAGACTTGATATGATCGAGACTTTTAAACTATTGACAGGCAGATACAGGGTAGACATTGGGGAGTTTTTTCGCTTAGTCAATCATCTCTGGACCCTTCCCTATAGTCTTCATCTTTTTGAAAGCCAGGTGACCAAATTTGTGCACAGTGATCCATATTATTATTATTATTACCCAAGACCCCATGGAGTCAAAGACTTATCTAGGAGGTTCTTTTATCATACACACAACTCATCAGACCGTGCTTTAAACACACTCAAATTCTCTGCAGACACCACACTCTCAGGCAAGGCATTCCAATCATTCACAACTCTACATGAAAAAAATATGCTTCTCACTCCTCTACTCACACCCTCTTAATACAGTTTCCAGGGATCACCTCTGGTTCTCCACCTCATCTCCCACTGTTTTCTGTAGAACCTCTCCAGCACTGATCCTATAACAACCCCTTACTTGTAGGTCTCTATCATATCTCCCCCTCTTCCTCCTGTCCAACAGACTCTGCAAGCTGCATCTTCTCGATCTTTCCTCATACTCGACATTCCAGAGGTTAGAAACTACCTTAGTCATATGCCTCTGGACCCTTTCCAACATCTCTTCATCCTTCTGAAAACCAGGTGACCAAATCTGGGCACAATAATCCATGTGTGGCCTAATGAAATCCTTATACAATGGAATTAGAATCTCCCTACTTCTACAAGTCAGTGTCCTCTGCATGATTCCCAGAAGCCTTTGTGTTGTCTTCACAATTTCGGCTATGTGTCCACTAAATTTCAGACTCTTATCCACTATCACCACCAGATCTCTTATTTCCTCCACCTCCGACAATATATCCTCACCAAGCATAAATTCTGCATTCCATTTTTGTTTTCTTTTCCAAATTTTAAAACCTTACATTTTGCAATATTGAACTCATATCCCCATTCCCGTGCCCGATCATTCAATTTATTCAAGTTTTCTTGTAAGGACACAACATCTTCTCTACACTTCATGGTTCATTCCAACTTTGCATCATCTGAAACAACTGTATATATCCATCCAATTCTTCTCCAGTATCATTAATATAGAAGTTAAACAGCAATGGCCCTAAAACAGACCCCCTGATGCACACCACTAGTAACTTTCATTTTCCTGGATATCGCTCCCCCATACACAACTTGTTGATACCTATCAGATAGCCAGTCTCCTATCCAATGCACCAGTCTAATATCCAACCCCATCTGCTCTAGTTTGACTGTCAACTTATCATGAGGTACTCTATCAAAAGCTTTTGCGAAATCCAAGTATATTACTGTGTATCCTTCTCCTCTGACCAAGGAAGCAGTCACTTTATTGTAATAAGTAAGTAGATTACTAAAACATGACCTCCCTTTAGCAAATCCATGCTGTCCATCAAAGATTATACCATTGTTGTCAATCCAACTCTGGATCCTAGTTCTCACAAGCTTCTCCAACAACTTAACCACAACACTTGACACACGGATTGGCCTATAGTTTGATGATTGAGTTCTATCACCTCCTTTATGAAGTGGCACAATCTTGCCCTCCTTCCACTCCTTAGGAATTTGACCCAGTGCAAGACTCGTATTAAAAAAATATGTCAAGGCCGGTGTTAACTCCCTGTCACATTCTTTCAGAATACATGGTGATATTATCAAGTCCCACGGCCTTATTTACATCTAGTTTCCTCAACTCCCCACACAACTCTTGGTCACTTACAGTCAGTCTCTCTTCCCCCATCATCAACTGCTCTCAATCTCTCCATGAAGTCACATTCACAAGATTGAAAGACTTTTATGAACTGCTTATTAAGTATCTCTACCACACATTCTGCAACAGCTGTCTTTATACTATTTTCTCCAATCAATATCATCCTTCCATAATCATTCTTTCTTTTGCTGGCTACACATCGAAAGACCTCCTTAGGATTCTTTTTGGCTTCATTAGCTAACTGCTGTTCATACCTCTCTTTAGCTACCTCACTAACCAAGTCATCTGCCTTGCCTGGTCTTTTTAGTCCTCGTGGAATTGGTTATTTCTCTTATGCTGCCTCCACAATGTCCTTTTTCTCTGTATCACATACTTAATTCTCTTTATTCATCCATTTCACACCTTGGCTAATTTGATTATACATTTCACAGTCATTACCATCCACATTTCCTGGTCTATAACAACATCCAACCAAGTATTTCATTCCATTCACCTCTATCTCACACCATACTGCCACAAAAGCACTGGCACTATTTCCCTCTTGCATCTCTACTTTGTATGGATATAACTCTCTTTCTATCATCAATAGCACTCCCCTCCCTTTTTGCCTCTTCTATCCTCATGGAACACATCATACCTTCCATCTCTATTCCTGTCAGGATGCCGCGTCCTCATCTAACCATGTCTCACTTATTCCAACAATTTTTGAGTGAACAGACTCAATTAGTGCAACCATTTCATCTGCCTTGTTTCTTACACTTCTGGCATTCATTCCTGGATCTACAGCTAGTTCCACTGATACAACTCATTCAATGTGATCTCTCCATGCTCGACTGCAGACATTTCCCTTTCTGCTTATTCATTTTAGAGCTCTCTTCAATTCCAACTTTTTTCTCTTGATCCCAGGTCATGCCATTCCTTTCCTATCTATGTATACTCTCACATCCTCTTGGAGCATCCACCTTTCTCACACTGTGTAGCCCTGTCCACCCTGAGCCTTCCCATTTCCTGTTCATCTTGCACACGCATTCTCTCATTTTCCATACTTATGTCACTCACTTCCTCATTCATAATCACCCCTTCAATCTCTCCTGCTCTTCCACGTCACTTCCCACTTGATCTGATTCATTCTCTGTACTCATTATTACTTCTCTACCTTCCAGCAGAAGTCCATCGCTCCTATACAGTTCACTTTGTCCTTCAAACTCACTCCACACATTAACAAATTGTACTCCCCTCTCCTCACACATTTCAGCCAACATATCATTCATAATCACCACAGTCATACTCTTAGGCAACACGCTTACTACCCTTCCTGTCACACTATTCTCTTTTATCCATCTAAGCTGCCTCCTGATATCCATTCTGATGCACTCTTTGTCCTCTATCAGGTCATTCATACCTACTATATTTGTCTGATCAAAGCCTTATACAAAGGAACCATAATTCTACAAGTCAGTGCTGTTCACATCATTTCCATTCCTCACAATTTTAGCAATATGTTTAAGTCCTTGTCCACAATCACTCACCGCTACCTCTTTCAAGATATTTCTATCAACTGTGTACTCTGCATCAGATCTTTTCTTCACAAATTTCAAAATCTTACACTCTGCAACATTGAAATAACATCCCCCACTCATTCAGGCAGTGTGTATTCAAGTTATCAAGAATAGAGCATCCGCTCTATTCTTGATAACTCTCCCCAATATTGCATATCTGCAAACAACTGCATATCACCATTCAGATCTCTCCCAATATCATTTACATACAAATTAAACAACAATGTACCCAATACTTGGGGTACATCACTACCAACTTTCCTCTTTTGGGATATTGCTCCTCCATAGATAACTCGATGATATCTATCTAACAGCCAATATCCAATCCAGAGAACTAATCTACTGTTTAGCCCCATCAGTTCCAATTTAATTATCAGCTTGTCATGTGGAAATTTATCAAAGGCCTTTGAAAATCTAAATATATCACTGTGTATGCATCACCCTTATCCAATGCATTTGTCCCTTTATTATAATAAATAAACAGATTGCGGAAACACTATCTTCCTTTAGCAAACCAAAGAGTAGTTTTCTGCAGCAGTTATCATGCCTCCATTTCAATGCCATCCTTCATTAATCTTTTTTTTTTATATACAGGCCAGATATTGAAAAAATTCCCTAGGATTTTTTTAGCTGCATTAATGCATTTGCTACCCTTATCAAAAGTGTAGTATGAGCCAGTTAGCTAATGCATCTAAAAAAAAATCCTAGGAAATTTTTTTACCTTCCTTGTCTGTTCTTTGTACTTCTCATGCAACTAGTTATCATAATCATTCATTTTGTGCTTCTTCCATAATATCTTCTTCTTTAAGACTGCACACTCTTGATTCATCCATTTCACATCTGCTCTGTTTAACCTCTTGCACTTTGGAATACATTCTGATATTGCCTCCACCAAATAGTTCTTGAGTAGGGTCCAATCAGCATTGATATCCTTTCCATCCATTTCCTCTTTCCAATTAACTGCCATAAGCTGTTTCCTGAGCTTTTCATAATTACCAGCCTTATAATTTCCACATACATTCCTTTCTAACAGATGCCCTCAAATGACTGGTCACTCTGCAAGTGATTACCTCATGGTCACTCTCACCAACTGGTGGAAGATTTGACATCCCATTTATAATAACATCATCTGATGATGTGATCAAATCCAATACCCTTGATCTTCATGTACCCTTTGTTATGTACTATGTACTTTGTTATGTACTATCTAAGGTAATTGTCTCTCAAAAACTCCAGAAATTCACTTTCTTTGTCCTCAGATGCAGTCTCTTGATTCCAGTCTATATTACCATAATTAAAGTCACCCATAATGATCACTCGTTTCTTTCTAGCCAGGCTACTTTGCCTGGCTAGAAAGAAATTTCCTTCTCATTACCCTCCATATTACTAGGTCTATAGCAACACCCAACTGAATATTTCATCCTGTTCCTCTACCTCACACAACCACAGCCACTATTTGCACCTTGCAAATCCACCTTAGATGGGCACAACCTATTTGCTACCATCAACAGTACTGCTCCTCCCTTTCTTCCCTGTCTTCATGAAAAATATCATATCCATTCATCCCTATTCCATGTCATCCTCATCTAACCATGTCTTGCTTACACCAAAGAGCATAGATTCCTAGCTTTGAGACTACTACCACCATATCATTATGATATTAATGCTATTGAGTATGCTTGGGTAGAAGTAAAGAATTTCATTTGTCATCGCAGAGTAACTGGGGATATTGATATGTCGAAACTTTTTAAGATTTCAGAACAGATGATTAAAAGTATTACAGCTCAAAACTGGGGAAAATATTGCTCTCATGTCACCTCATTGGAAAATATGTATTTGGACAGAGATGGAATAGTCAAAGAATTTTGCAAACCTTTGATGATTAATGTAAGTGAAAATGATGGTGAGTCAGCACCGATTCAGATGACTATGAAGATTAAAAGGATTTGATAATGATATTTTTTTCAAACTTTTATGCATGGTTTTGTTAAAGAGTCACAACAAGTCATAAATAATTAATCGGTTTAGAATATTAAAGTGGCTTAGTTCTCTCAAGTGCAAGTTTCAAATATCTACGTTCATTTGAAAAAAGCTATGTTTTTCTGTATAATTATTATTTTTTATATAAAACTTTCTTAAAAATAAATTTCACTTACTTTTTTTAAATTTTATACCTATTTGTAAATTTTGTTAATACTATACATTTTTTTTTCAAAATGCAAAACAGTTACCACTTTAAAATCTAGAATGTTCGTAAAAGAAAAGCCAGTTTTCCGACCTGCAATAATAAACAAATTCATCCCACAAGACGGATTGATTATCCTATTATCAGAATAGATTTTCCTTCTTCTACCTTGTGCAGAAGTGTCAAGGGATCTTGCATCTGTGATCATATACAGTGTATATATATATATATATATATATATATATATATATATATATATATATAATGTATACCCTTTTACCCATAAGGTTATTATTATTATTATTACTACATGACACCTCCAAAAAGTTCAAGGACTTGTCACAGGAAAGCACTTCACCACACGCCTCACTGTCTCCCCTGCTACTTAATCCTTCAATTACACATAACTCACTGCCTGCACTACTTAATTCTCCAACTACACACAGTGCCATCCACTGCCCACCAACAACAACATTAGTATTATTTGTCTGCAAATGGCATGTGTTCTCATGGCCAATTTGCCTGTATGCAGGATGAAAAGCCTGAGTTTCCAGAAGAAAAAAACCCTACTATCCCCATATAAGATCAGTTAACTCACCTTCAACTGAAAAACCCATATAAAGATTCCTCTCATAAGAATCAAGCTCAAGTCTTTTCCAATTGAAGGGTGCGATTTCCTTCTTCCAAATGCACTGCTTTTTTTTTTCTTGTCATATAATAACTTTTAATATAAGAAGGACTTTAGATACAAATTAACAGATATACATGGCAATGATATAAAAAGACAGAGTGCAAAAGCTCACATCAGGTTCCTAGTTCCCTAGACTAATTTGTCTCAGATTTTAAGTGGCCACCACTAGCCCATCCATGATCTGCATATTATTAGGCAGATATAATATGCTTTTATATCATACATTACATTCTCGGGAATGTATCCTGCATACAGACAAATCGGCCCTTCACAACACACACACAATTTACAGACAAAAAATTCTAGCAGTGGTGATGGTGGTTGTGGGCAGTAGATGGCATTAATGTAGGTGATTGGTAGTACAAGTTCTGTGTAGTAGTAGAGATGAAGAGTTGTACAGTAGGTGTCCTCCCGCGATGAGTCTTCAGACTTCTTGGAGGTGACACTAATAATAATAATAACATTACACACAATTATCTCTCTCTCAGACTAACCTGTTTTTTTTTTTGTTTGTTTGTTTATTTGTTTCTTCTTCTTCCCTTCCACTGACATTGTGATTATGATATCCTATTTCAATTATAAATCATGTATGGAAATAAGATGGTCATCAGTCCAATCTATAAACAGCCAATGAATTATAATTAAGTGACCAAACTATCTTTCTATCCAAGAACCTGTGTTGAAGGAAGATGAAATAACACTGTACAACACAAGGAAGCCAATAACACTAGGTTATAAACACTAAGATGATGCTCCAACATCTTACTCAGGATTATGCAAAGAATAAGATATTACTCGACATCACAGAATTGGGGAATTAAAGTTCAAGGCAGTTGTACACATAATCTGAATGTTTAAAATTCTAAACTATGACATACATTAAACTATTTACAACAGCTAGTGAAAGGACTGTGCTTATATTATGTAGTAAATTTTCACACTTTTGGAAACAAAATACTATATGTATATTATTTCTGGGAAAACTCCCATGTTACTCCTCATTATAAACTATTATAATACAGCTATATTGCCTGCTTCAGTTTAGGAGTGCCCCTGTTTAAATGTCATTGGCTATTTACTCATGGGTTCTTAGGGCATTATGAGTGTAGATGTACTAAAAAGTATATGTAGCTTAAGGAATAGAAATTGCACATACCTTTTTCTGGGTGTTGTGGCTTTTCCTCTGTCTGCGATGTCGAGAACTGCAGAGTGTGTGTGTGGTGTGGAGGGGGGGGGTAGGCAGTTTGGTAGAATAAGTTAGAAAAAACCCGGGTTTTTTTCGTAATATATAGTACATATACTTTTATATAGGGTGGGGAAAAAGTGAAAGGGTTAATTTTTTAAAATAAGGAGGGGGAAGGGGAAAGGTGGTTGACGGGGTGTGAACCGTTTCGACTATTCGTGGTCATCATCGGAACATATTGGGAAAGTGGAAGCTATGTCAGGTCGGGTGGGTGCTTCAGAGGTGTTTGTGTTGTCTCCTATTGGTCGGGATTGTGACCTCAATTTAATGTTGTGAAGCTTCCAAACCTCGGAGATTATATAGGGCCTGTGTACGTTGATCGAGTTCGCGTCACACTTTATAGCTATTGTTTCCGATATTCTGAGCATTGTTTCATTGTCTTGTCTGTCTATTATGATGGCCTTGTCTATCTGCGGGGTGTGTTTTTGTTCAAGGGCGTGAACAGCTATTTCCGTTTTTCCTGTGCTTTGTATACGATTTTTCTTTTTAATGTTGCGTTTTTTAGTGTTTAAATGTTCTGGAATAGGGATGTTACAGTCACGGAAGTGTTCTTGTAGTCTTGCCCATAAAGACCTGATGGTGGAACCTGTGTAGGTGATGTCACAGTCTTTTTGGCAGGGAGATGTCACAGTCTTTTTATCCCTGCCAAAAAGACTGTGACATCACCTACACAGGTTCCACCATCAGGTCTTTATGGGCAAGACTACAAGAACACTTCCGTGACTGTAACATCCCTATTCCAGAACATTTAAACACTAAAAAACGCAACATTAAAAAGAAAAATCGTATACAAAGCACAGGAAAAACGGAAATAGCTGTTCACGCCCTTGAACAAAAACACACCCCGCAGATAGACAAGGCCATCATAATAGACAGACAAGACAATGAAACAATGCTCAGAATATCGGAAACAATAGCTATAAAGTGTGACGCGAACTCGATCAACGTACACAGGCCCTACATAATCTCCGAGGTTTGGAAGCTTCACAACATTAAATTGAGGTCACAATCCCGACCAATAGGAGACAACACAAACACCTCTGAAGCACCCACCCGACCTGACATAGCTTCCACTTTCCCAATATGTTCCGATGATGACCACGAATAGTCGAAACGGTCCACACCCCGTCAACCACCTTTCCCCTTCCCCCTCCTTATTTTAAAAAATTAACCCTTTCACTTTTTCCCCACCCTATATAAAAGTATATGTATTATATATTACGAAAAAAACCCGGGTTTTTTCTAACTTATTCTACCAAATTGCCTACCCCCCCCCTCCACACCACACACACACTCTGCAGTTCTCGACATCGCAGACAGAGGAAAAGCCACAACACCCAGAAAAAGGTATGTGCAATTTCTATTCCTTAAGCTACATATACTTTTTAGTACATCTACACTCATAATGCCCTAAGAACCCATGAGTAAATAGCCAATGACATTTAAACAGGGGCACTCCTAAACTGAAGCAGGCAATATAGCTGTATTATAATAAAATACTATATTGCTGTCATAACATGGCATACATGGCATTGGTTCTTAAAACTATATTGCAAAATGAAAAAACTTTAGATTCTGATCTAAGACAAAAATATATTGAGATGTGTGCTCAAGTATTCAACTTTGTTCTCTCTCTCTCTCTCTCTCTCTTTACACACACATATAGTGTACTACAAAATGAAATAACATTAACAACTATTGACTGATACAATGGAGATAACTATATAGTTTATCCTATTCAAGTGGGCAAGTAGGATCAAACAATTTTTTAGTATCTTCTGTACTGTATAAAGTCTCAAATATCAAGCACAGATTTTAATCTTTACACTTCCTAGACATCTTTTTTGAAGTATTTTAAAAATATGGGCCTATAAAAACACATTATTATCATCATCATTGATCAAATTGATGTATCCTCAAGGGGTGTACAGGATATGATACTGATTGAAAAACTTACGTTATTACTAACTTTCAATTGAAAATTTTCCTCCAAATTAATCTGTTACCTGTCAAGACTCCAACATTATGATCTCATATTTCTGTCTTCTAAGGAACTTTGTACCGTATCAATCCAACTATATTTTGGTCTTCCTCTGGGTCATTTTCCCGCCAACCTGGTAGCGAACACTTGTTTTGCTAATCTTTCCTCTCCCATTCTGTTTAAATGACCATACAACCTGAGATTAGCTCTGCTAACACATTCCTGGATGTTAGCAAAGTTAAGCTCTTTCCGAATATCCTCGTTTTTAATATGATATTGCCATTGATGCCATCTGTTCATGCCCCTAATCTTTCTCAGGACTCTCATATTTGCGGTCTCTAATCTTTGATCAAGTGTTTTATTTCTAACCCAGCTCTCAGATCCTAGGTTAAAATTGGTTTGAACACTGTCTTGTATACAGCTAATTTAGTGTTTTGACTAATTTCTCTCTTATTTCATATAAATTTATTCATTTGACTAAATGAATAAAATATGAAGGAAAGTGGTATTCAACCTGATATCCAAACTGGATATGTTAATCTCAGTTCTTCACTAAAAATCGTGCCTAAATGGCTGAAATAGTTTACCCAGTCTCTAGGTTCTGCATTCACAATGCAGTTGATATTTTCAATGTTTCTGCGTATTTTCATTGTCTTTGTCTTTTCAATGAGGACCTTCATACCATATCTATTACAGCAGTTATTCAATTTAGTCAGGGAATAAGTATAACATAATCCGCATAAAGCAAAGAACTGAGATTAACATCTCCAGTTTGGATATCAGGTTTAATACCACTTTCCTTCATAATGTGATCCATATAGATAATGAATAACAGAGGGGATAGTGTACATCCTTGTCTGACACCAGATTTAACATTAAACCATCTTCCTGTACTTTCTTCAATTTAACCGCTGAGTTACAACTCAAATAAAGACTAAGTATTGCTTGATATAATACTCTACTATCACCATACAACTGTAGTGTTTTGAACAGCTTCTCTCTTGGCACCTTTTCAAATGCCTTTTATAGATCTACATGATTTCTCAACAATTTGACATAAAGTGAAAATCTGATCCTGACAGCTTCTATTTATCCTGAATCCAGCTAGTTCTTCATCAAACTTCTTTTCCACAATCCTTCTCAACCATTTCTCAAGTAAAAAAAAAAAAAAAAAAAAAAATCAGCTAACGCCTTTTTATTCCCGTATACGGGAGTAGGCGAGGCCATTTAGCCCTATCTAACTTTTGGAGACTGAGTGGGCAGTTCAATCTCCACTGGTACCCAATCAGAGACAGATGGCCCAAGGCTATCACTAATTAAGCAGTACGCAGTGAAGAGAGACGGCTCAAATGTGCCGCCATCTCGTGGTCTCTAACCCTAACACAATATATTTAATGTCTGAAAAAATAATGTGGGTTCTACGGTCGATTTTCTTGAGTTTACAGGACGAAAAACCCGAGTTTCCGGGAGGAAAAACCTGCTTGCCCGTGCCAGAGATCGACTAACTCGGGAACCGGTCGAAAAAAGGCTTAGAAAAATTTCCTCTAGTCGCCGACTAGACTCGAAACCAAGACTTCCTTCGTGCGGCCTAGCGCGATGGTGTGCAAACGCCACATCCACTGAGCTACACAGGCTCCTCCATTTCTCAAGTATACTTATATAAATCTTACCAGGAACACTCAGTAGAGAAATACCTCTGTAATTCTCACATTCAGTTTTATTTCCCTTTTTATATATGGGTACTATGAGAGCTCTACTCCAATCATCGGGAATTCGTCCCTCTGTCCAGGCCTTCTGAACTATGCAGTGCAGCCACTGTAAGACTTTTATACCTCCATACTTGAGCATTTCTGGTCAAATATCATCTACTCCAGTTCCCACATTTCAGGATTTTGATGGCTTTTTCTACTTCAAGTCTGGATATGTATTCCTGAGTGCATGCCTGGTCAGTGTTTTTTTACCACTGTGCTGTCACTGATTGTTTCATTTAGCAATTTTTTCAAAGTAATTACTCCATACATCAAGGATATCTTTTTCTCCAGTTTTCATGTCACCTTCATCATCTCTAATTCCTTTTACAGCACACTTTCCTCCATTTCTGATCTTTATCAACAACCTCCAGAATATCTTGCCACCTTCTTGATATTTATTTTCTATGTTCTTACCAAAGTCTTCCCATGACTTTTGTTTAGCTAGTTTTACACAGTGTTTAGCTTTCTTATATTTGTCTCTGTATTCTTTAAGAGCACAAGCTGACTTATTTGCCAGGAACTTTTGATAAGCTTTCTTCTTTTCCTTCACTGCCTCTTTAACTTCCTGTGTCCACTATGGATTTGATTTTTCTATCCTTGCAGACAACCTCACCACATGCTTCTCTAGTTGAATCAATCAATATTTTCTTCAGGGCTTGCCACTGAATCTCTAAGGTTTGGTTCCTATTCTCAAACTCTTTCATTTTTGATTCAATAATGTTTTTTATTTTAGTCTATGGTTCGCATCTGAGAGCTGCTCAACTTTTATTCGCTTTAAAACTTTCTTACATGTTCTTCCTTTTACCACATAAATGTCTGCAGACTGTGGACTTTGTCTCTGTGTTAAAAAGTAACTAACAATGGCAGTTAAAAATTAAGTTTAGCACAAGGACCAATCATATCTTTTATATAATTGGTTCCTTGTGCTAAATGATCAGACTGATTGTATGATTGTGCTAAATGATTACAATGATTGACTGATTAAATATTATTATGATAATGATTATTATTATATACAAGTGTCACCATGGAATCAGTAGACTCATTGCAGGAGACCCTACATGCCAGCCATTATTCACACAATACCTACCATACCTCTTCTTTAATGCATTAATAGATGCAGCACTCACAACCACCTCTGGCAATGCATTCCACACAGTCACCACCCACCAAGCAAAAAAATCTAATCCCAACACCCCTATTAACACACTCTTACACAATTTCCAAGAGTGAACCCCCCCCCTTCTTCTTGCCATTCTTGTATAGTACCAAAAAAAGTCATCAGTGTCAATCCTATAAAATCCCTTTAATAACTTATATGCTTTTATCATATCTCCTCTTTTAAACCCCTCTGCTAGTTTACTGTGTACTATATTGATGGGATTGAACTACAAGAAATTTATGAAGCAGGGACTTGGCAGTGATTGTGGACAGATAATTGAAGTTTAGACGGCATATTGCCAAAGTGGCTAAAACAGCATGTTCATTGAAAAACACACTGACAATTCAGGGATAAGGAAGTTATTGTGTGTCTTTATAAGTCATTAATATGGTCATTAATATAAAGACACACAATAACTTCCTTATCCCTGAATTGTCAGTGTGTTTTTCAATGAACATGCTGTTTTAGCCACTTTGGCAATATGCCGTCTAAACTTCAATTATCTGTCCACAATCACTGCCAAGTCCTTGCTTCATAAATTTCTTGTAGTTCAATCCCATCAATATAGTACACAGTATGTGATCTCATCCTACAAAAGTGTATCACCTTACACTTAGCCACATTAAACTGGCAGCCATTTAACTTTGCCCATACTACCTCCAGCATATTTAAGTCATCCTATAAGATCTCCACATCACCTTCATTGACTATGACTCTTCCTAGTTTTGCATCATCAGCAAACAAGTGGATATTTCCCATCAAATTATTTCCAAGATCATTAATATTCAAACTAAACAACAGAGGATCAAGTAATGAGCCCTGAGGTACACCACAGTCACCTGCCTTTTCCTGGACTCAACTCCTCCAAAAATGACTCTTTGATATCTGTCCATCAGCTACCTCTAATCCAAATCACCAGCATCAGATCCAATTCCCATTTTCTCCAATTTATACAACAGAATTCCATGGAATCCTGTCAAATGCCTTTGCAAAGTCCAGCAGCATCACTGAGTAAGCATTTTCCTTTATCCAATTCCACTATTACTTTATTATAAAAAGTAAGTAAATTATAGTTCGCCCACAGTTTGTAGATCCCTGCTTGGCATCTTGCCAAGAATAGTCGATTCATGCTGAAGGGGAGAAAGAAATGAAGGACATACGAATTGGTCGCCAACACGCGAAATCATGTGCTTTACAGGTAAAATTTTCCAACTTATACAAGCAACATAGTTAACTACAATGATCATAAAAGAGAAGTTAATTTTCCGACGTGTAATAATAAGCAGCTCATCCCACATTATTGGAATGGATTCTCCTCCTGTTAACACGCGCAGATGTGTCAAAGGGTCTCGAATCTGTGGGCGTACTATACTAAGGCAAGACCATGTTGCCCCTATCATATTTCTTGTCCACCCAGTCCTGAATTCTGATTTTTATCAACTTCTCCAAAACCTTAAGTACCACTCTCCTTTATACAGTGGAATTATTTTTCCCTTTTTCCACTCTATTGGAACCTTACATGAACTGAGGCTTAAATTAAACAGCTTTGTCAGAGAAGGTGCCGATTTTCTTGCACATTTTCATAACACATATGCCATCTAACTTATCACAGTGTTTACATTACGGTTCTGAAATATATATGTACTTCTGTTTCATCCATCTCTAATGTCCCCTCAGTCAGTGACACATCTAGTATTGTAATATCACAACCAAGATGGTACACCTTTGCAAACTGATCACTTAGTAACTCAACTATTTCATTTGCTCCTGTTACTTCCCTACCATCATCACTTTTTTAAAGTATTGATGTTTATTATACTTTTATTTATTTTTATGTTCATATATTTCTAAAATATGAGATTTTTTTAGAGACTGCAAGATTAAATATATCACAATTAAGCTAAAATTAATTGTCACTTAAGGAATTAAAAAATGCACATATTAATAAAGTGACATTAGAAATTTGAAAGTTTTTTTTCACTTGGTTATACTATAAATTAAAGATGCCAAGAAATTGTATTCTTGGTTTCATCCTTTATCCAAGTTTATGCACAAACTTTGTTTGCTTTCACTTGGATAAAGGACAAAACCAAGAATATAATATCTTGACAATTCACCACAGCAGAAATCTTAAGTATAAACGATATTTATAACCTGAAGCATGAATTATATATTCTTGACTGGAAATAACACAGACTTTGTTAGCTATTCAGATTCCTCAATCAGTGCATCAACACTGAATTTGATTCTTCTTTATTTATTTATTTAAAAAAAAAAAAAAATAGGCAGAATAGCACCCTTCTACAGCCACTTGTTAAGAATCCATACTTCAAATGAATTCTAAGTCTGCCCAAATGAAGAGGGCTACACTGTTCACTGCCAAAGCAGTAGGTTATGATGCTACTATTATTAGAAGTTAGCAAACTCCTTGGCACATTTTGATGGATGATGTGTGTAATGCTTCTTCTTTATATTCATCAAAGTTACTTGTCTCTCCTGGACCTCTACACTTAGGAATGAAAAGTGCCTCGATATTTTTTCTGGAAGATAACAATCTAGTCAGTACTAAACCACTTATGGGTTTTGATATTATTAACACCATTCTACATATTACCAAATCTCTTTATTAGATCAACCTGTAATACATTTTTAAGCCAATCATTAAGATCTGATGTGAAGTGAGAAGAAAATAGAACTTTTCACGAAACCAGCTGGCCTGGTTGGCCAAGTGGTTAGCATACCCACTCTCCAACCCACAGGCTGCAGTTCAAATCGTGCCATGGACATGGATGTCTGCAATTGTCTTTAGGCAGAGGTGAATTTCATTACCCAGTGGGAGGCCACTGCCCTGCTTATTGGAGGCCTGAAGTGGCTTAAAAATAGTTCCAAACCCTGCTCTAGATACTTTAGTGTCTAGAGTAGGGTTTCCTGATTATGTTAAAAAGTAAAAATATAAAAAATATATAAAATTGATAAAAAAATAAAATAATAAAGAGAGACTGTGTAACTGAGTGGGAGTGGTATTTACACTCCTCAGTACTAACTCGCCCAAGGAAAGAGTGTCATGAGTTCGATTCTAGTTGCCAACTTAGAGGAACTTTTTTCTAAGCCTTTTTTCAACCAGCTCCGGAGTTAGTCGATCTCTGGCATGGGCAATCGGGTTTTTTTTTCCGGAAACTCAGGTTTCTCGTCCCGTACACTCAACAAAATCGACTGTAAAATCCACACTATTTTCAGACATTAAAAATATTGTGTTAGGATTAGAGACCACGAGATGGCAGCACTTGTTGAGCTGTCTCTTCACTGCATTCGGTTACTATTGACAATCAATGTATCATTTTTCAAAATTCCAAAATGCATGATACCTTATATATGACAATCCCCTACCTGTGGAATGTCACAGCGCAACCAAGCGCCGGAACGGATAATCCATATTTTTTGAATTAATCCAATTTTTAACAGGGACTCTTTCCCTTCCAACTGTCCATTTTTTAACATGGAAGTCTATGGGCGACCGCTGTGCACGTCGTGATGCGTTAGCAGGCGCCTCGTCCTCGTTCGCGAACGGAAGTGACGTCACCGGAAGGGGGATGAACCGGATATTACATCAGGCAGACGTCACAATGACGCACTGATGGGTAGAGGAGGAAAGCTTTTCGCTAGTGGAATAATTGCGCCCGCCGATTTTGAAACGAACATTCCTTTACCAGAGGAACTGAAGTTACTTAGGATATTAAGAAAACAGCTATAACACAAATAACAAGCACTTTTGCTGGATGTCACCACAGATGAAACCTGTTAGAGAAGCTGACGTATCTTTCGTAATATTACGGGCGCTGGAAGGGCATATGCGGCGGAACTAAATATATCCCATGCACGATGCAATGTTGTCGGTTGAATAGTAGTCGATAACACTTAATAAGCACAAGCAGCACTGAGGAGAATATAAATAAAGCATACAAGAAATGAAGTAAAAATGAGTTGGGTATTCGTTTCGTGTTTGTTATCACCACACAAACGCTATCATGACTCCATATTTTTGGCTACTGTTAGGGTTCCGTCACTGGCGGGAAAATGCAGCCGAACATGGTATCCGCCATACGCGGACAACGTCGGTGCGATTGCTGGATGTCTTGGTTTGTATGGTATCGTCGGTTTCCATACAATGCACAATTCCTAAATACATATATACAGATCCAAACATAACCAATACAAGCAGCACATACTAAGTAAGAGAGGACAAAGTTAGATTTTTTTTTACAAAACAAATGCGCACATATCAAGAACAGAAACTAACTCCCTGCAGCAGGAAACCGCCACGTGGATGAAGATGGCCAGTAAATACAGTACCTGTGGTAAGATGACGCTTTTGGTCATCATATTACAATAAAGTGACTGCTTCCTTGGTCAGAGGAGAAGGATACACAGTAATATACTTGGATTTCGTAAAAGCTTTTGATAGAGTACCTCATGATAAGTTGACAGTCAAGCTAGAGCAGATGGGGTTGGATATTAGACTGGTGCATTGGATAGGAGACTGGCTATCTGATAGGTATCAACAAGTTGTGTATGGGGGAGCGATATCCAGGAAAATGAAAGTTACTAGTGGTGTGCATCAGGGGGGGTCTGTTTTAGGGCCATTGCTGTTTAACTTCTATATTAATGATACTGGTGAAGAATTGGATGGATATATACAGTTGTTTGCAGATGATGCAAAATTATATCCAAAGCCATTGCCAACAAACTTAAACCCGCTCTGAGCGAAATGATAAATAGGCATCAGAGCTATTCCATCCCTGGAAGATCTATCCACGAAAACTTACACCTGATAAGGGATCTCATAAGCATAGCGAACAACAACAGTGAAACAATGGGTCTTGTAACACTAGACCAAGAAAAAGCTTTCGACCGCGTTGAACACCTTTACCTCTTCAACTGCTTGAAAACATTTGGCTTTGGCTCAGGCATCATTCACTCTATTAAAATGTTGTATGCCAAGGCACAGTTTTGCATGAAAATAAACAACAGGCTTACCATAACTGCACCATACAGCAGAGGTATTAAACAAGGCTGTCCACTCTCCGGTCCTCTTTACACAATTGCCATCGAACCCTTTTTGTGTAGACTCAGCATGCTGCTCAAAGCATGCCGCCCTAAACTTCCCTACCAAACCATAACCCTGACAGCATATGCTGATGATGTTACAATCATAGCCCGCAAAGAAGAGGACTTTCATAACATACAAATGGCATACCAACAATATCAGGCAGCCTCAGGAGCCAAACTAAACACACATAAAACCATAGGACTGTGGTGTGGCAAATGGAAAAACCGAACCGATTCCCCAATGTCTGGTACCTGGTCCACAGAGGGAAACAAATACCTAGGGATTTACCTAGGAAACACACCCTCTTATGTGGATAAGAACTGGGAAACACTAAACAAGCGTTTCAAGCAAGTTCTAGGAAAGTGGGCAGCAACGAGCCTCTGCCTCCACAAGAAGGAGAACAATAATCGTTAACCAAATAGCCACCAGTGTCCTTTGGCATACACTAAAGATTCTTACGCCACCAGTGCAATTCATCAAACAAATAAAGTCAACCATATATCGATTCATATGGAATAAAACAAACTGGCTTTCCTACTCCCAGCTATGTACTTCTCTCAAAGATGGAGGACAAAAGTTGGTCTCCATTGACAACAGGATAACAACGTTCCGCGCTCGATTTCTCATAAATGCCCTACAACAGGAAATATCACACAAATGCACCACTGAGTATATTTTCACTTCTGCCACTAGAGGTCTCTCTCTCTCCACCACCTTAAGAATGACAACAGCTCAAGTGCCTGTAAATTTAACAAACTTCTACAAGGATGCCCTTCGACGATGGAAGAAGCTAAACCTCCAGCACACAGTGAAGACAGCATCCCTACCTGAAATCCTCATGGAACCCATCTTTCACAACACGATGGTAAGAAGCCCGATCACTCAGAAAGAATTTTTCTTTCCTCCATGGAGCTGGCGAAACGTGAGGATCTTGGGTGACATCTTTCTCCAAGCTTCACCTGGCGTTTTCCAAATTCGCTCGAAAACCTGGAATATGGGAATGAGTCTGAGCAGATAGACACCGTAAAGGCCGCTTTTCAAGCCACTATGCCTGATAGCATAACAGAAGTGGGGCTTAGCCCTCCAAACTCAGAAGTTTTGGCACCTATCTTTCTGATAAAAACCAATAACTCATAGGAGAAACTTACACCCAGCAACACCAACAAGATCTACAGCACACTAACACAACAGTCGAACCAAAGCACTTTGTTGGAAAATCCTGCATCATATGATCAAACACTATTTCAATGGGATCTACCATATCGCACAAGAGCCATCAAACCTGACGCAGATATTCAGTGGAGAATGTGGCATAATATATTACCTACTCCTACTATATTACGAAAATTTAACTCAAACGTCTCAGATAACTGCCTCTTCTGCTACCAATTAGGAACGGTCCGGCATATCTACTTGGAATGCCCAGTCAACACTAAATTAATCAGTTTGACTCGGGAAACGGCAGCTCTTACCTGTGGTAATCTTCATACAGAAGAGGAATATTTCAATCTCGTCCATGTGGAGTCAAATAACCATTCATTCTGCAATTACCTTTTCATCACCGCAAAAGCGGTAATATACAACTTCTACCTCAGACATACAAGACCAGACAGCACAGCAACTTCACAGAGAGAGGCAACTGACCAACTCACTGCAGCCTTCCAACAAAAGGTGAGAAGTCGGATCCTACACAAGCATCACCACCATAGGCAAAACAACACCTTAGATCTTTTCCACAAGAATGGAATCCACGGAATCAACTTCTGGCTGAGCAGGGCGACTGCATTATAATCCACTTTCCAGCATAGAAGTGACACCTCCCCCCCCCCCCCAAAGAAAGGGGGAAGAAAGAAGGATTGTTGTGCTTAACAGTGCGAAAATTAATCAGCTGGCACTCTCATGTTAATAGATAATATTGAGCAATAGTAACTTCTATGTTATTCCACATTTATGTTCTTATACAGTATCATGTTAAAATAACTCTTAATGGCTTTAATTTATTTTTAAAAAAAAATGTAATTAGCCTTATAAGTGACTTCGATGTAACATATCTCAACAAGAGTATGAGCATGTAACCTCTCTGTCTGACTGCAGAGAACCAAAAACCGGTTAATCCTGTATATAAGATTGTTATGTTCACAATAAAAAAAAAAAAAAATACACACGAAAGGTCACATGACCTATAGCAAAAAGGAGGAATCTGTTCATATTTTGCTTGAACAGTTGAGGGTTGTAATCATTGGGGAAGGCAAACTGGAAGAGACTGCTCCAAAGGACAGAAGTACAGTAGATGAAATGAAAGAGAAGGCACTGAAGTTCGTTCTGGTGTTGGTTAGCAATGGTTCTTGTTTTAATGACTTTGGAAGAGAGTGGGAGAGATAGCTGGCCCAAGACTATTGCTAATTATAAATCCCATCCAGCAAAGAGAAGAAGAATTATGAAATTATGTCTGAAATAGTGTGGATTCCACAGTTGATTTTCTTCAGTTTATGGGAACCCCGAATTTCCAGGAGAAAAATCCTGCTTGGCCATGCCAGAAATCAGCCAACTCTGGAACCAGTTGAAGAAAGCATTAGAAAAAGTTCCTCTAGTCGGCGACTACATTCCAACTGAGAGCAGTTTTCTATGGACTGCCTAGTGCAGTGCTATGGTGTAAATACCATTTCACATGGCTCCACGGGTCCATGTATATACTAAAAATTATAAAGAAACATATAAAATAAATCCAGTAATGTCTTTTATTCTCATAGGCAAGTCCATTTAATGGTAACTTTTGGAAACTGAAAGGGCAGCCGCCATCTTTAGCCAATCACAGATAACTTCTCCAAACTATTCATGATTTCTAATTGGCATCCGGAGAAGATAGAGTACAGAAGACAACAACCACCATGCCATCGTCATTAAACCACTATTGTCTGAAATTGTACAAGTTCTAGATCCCTTTATCCTCAGTTGTGGGATTAAATTCAGAAGCTTTTGGCAGAAGAATGCTACTTGTCCTTGATCTAGAGCTCGACTAACTCGGAAAAACCATCACTATTTCTTCTATCTCTAAATTCCCGTCAGTCAGTGACATATTCGACATTATAATATCACAACCAAGATGGTACACTTACAAAATAATCACTAAGTAAATGAAATATGATTTACTTCTCTTATTTCCCTACCATCAATACTTTTTAAAGTAATCCTTCCATAATTATCCATCCTTTTTCTCGGCAAATAGCGAAAGAACTCCTTAGAATTTCTTGTGGACTCATCAGCTAGCTTCCTTTCATTATTAACTTTGGCCTTCCTTACCATACAGATCACCCTCCTTGCCTGTACATTATACTGTTCATTGATATGTTGATCATCTTTTTCTTTAGACTTCCTCCAGAACCTTTCCTTTATCTGCAACTCCTGTTTAATAATAGTATTCATCCATTTTATTCCAACTTGATTTCTCCTCTTGACTCTGGGTGTAGTCTAATACTGTTCTCCTTAAATAACCTTTAACAATCTCCCACGCACCATCAACATCTCTCCCATTCAAATTCTCATGCCATAGCACTGCTGAAAGCTGACTTCTCAGCTTGTCATAATCTCCAGCCTTGTAATTCCATACATACCTCTTCTTTACAAGGCTTCTTTACTTCATACAATTTCCAGGTCAGACCACATGATTGCTTTCCTCAAGTGGAGACAGTGTGACTAAATTGGTTCTTGATGTGTTCTCCAAAGCTATGACTAGATCCAACAATTACATGCTTCTCAGGTAATTATCTCTTAACAACGACTTAAAACTCCATTTCCTTCCTTCTTTGTGACCATTTCTTCTTCCAGTCTATGTGCCCATAGTTAAAATATCGAATAATAATCATTCGAACTTCACTGATCCTGCAAATTTGCCAATGCATACCATCTATTTTTACCCTTACACTCCCTGGATTATTATCGCAGCACCCAATTACATATTTCTACCTGTTGATATCTATTCTCACTCCAAAAAGTCTCAAATGAACTGCCCTCTTCATATCTGTCATCAAGAGACACCTACTCTTTATTGGCTTCATCATCCTTCCTTCGTCTATCATTAGCAAAACTTCTCTCCCGTTCGGTCCTCTTCTGTACTCCCTAAAATTACTGTACCCCTTACATTCTATCCCTATAACTATATCATTCTTAGTCAACCAAGTCTCGCTAGTTCCTATAATTTTTGGCAAACTTGTAGTAACTAATGCCAAAAATTCCTCACACTTCTTCCGAGTACTCCTGGCATTAGTATAAATAAAATGCAATACTCCCTTCCTCTCTATGTGTGTGTTAGCCTACTCGGTAGACAATTTATTTTCTGAGAACATTTAATCCCACATTCACGGGATTGTTGATCTTAGTACTATTAACAGCCGATTCTATTACCAGTCTCCTTACTAATTCTTATTTCCCTATTTTTGACCATTTGACCATCAATATGTTCTCAATACCATGTGCCCAATCCATTTAAGTGCAAACCATCACTCTTAAAAAATTCCTTCCTTTTATCAAACTCATCCCAGACATTTATAAAATGAATATTCAATTTCATTTCTTTACAAACGTTTTTACACAATCCAGACATCATTCCATTTTCTATAATTGCTCTTCTGCTTAATTCATAACTGTAGAATCTTCGTAGCGCACTCAGGATCTTTCCCTCTCGTTCTTTGCATTCAATGCCATCAAGTCATTCAAATCTTGTCTCAGAAAATTTTTTGATACCTAAATCATTCGTTCCCAAAACAACAGTAATCTCACTCACTCCATTCCTCTGCAACTTCACAGCCTCAGTTATATCCCTGATCTTTGATTCTGGATAACATATTTCATCTTTCGCACCCTTAATTATAGCGTCCCAATACAGCATACATAAACTTTTTTCCTCCTTTTAATTTTCATGCCCCTTACACACACATACACACTGCTGTTTGTTTTTTGGACCTGTTCTCTCACATTCCTTTGTACATTGATCAGTAATCTCTGTACGAGGGGGATGAAAAGTTCTAATAAACGCCTAGATCAAAAATGATATGAAAGCAACTGATATAGACACAAGAAAGAAAATATCTTACAACCCTTTGACCCTCATGTTTCACTAAACTTTAATAACTTGCTTTTTTCTTTCAGGATATGTGTAAGTTACATGGTTCTACCTCAATTCCTTCATAGTTATTATTACTACTTTCCAGTAATGATATGTGTATATGTGTCTGCATGTTTCATTACATGCACACACTCACTTAATCCGTTACTAAATAATTTGTCATTCTCATTCGTTATCATTCTCAATCCCCCATACTTTCTATTCCATAAAAAACATCAGAACATATTGTAATGGTGCAACATAAACTATGCAAATTGGACAGTCCAAAATTATAAAATATATTCCAGTAATTTAAAAAGGTCATTTCCTTTGTTCCAGAAGAACCAGCACAGCACAATTTATTTCACATGCCTTTATCAGTTACATTTGGGTGTGGTTCTATTAAGAAGACATGCTTCCTATGAGACTGATTGCAATTAAATGTAAAATCTTGAATCTTGTCTGTATGTATCATCATATATCTCGTAATCTAACGAATACTTCGGTGTTTATATGAATCAAATAAAACAGGCGAAACAGTAGACACATTAGAAGAGGCGAAATGGTCTGGATAATCTTTCGTTTCTACCTTGGCATCAGGTAGAAGAGATGATATCATAGATACACAGGATAATGAAGATGGTAAGTAATCTGGAATGACATCCATTGTCACTACAAAGTAAACGATAGATTCTGATGAGTTTTCAAAACTAGAAAATAAAGGATTATTGTAATCAGAACCCAAGGTTTTGAATGGCAAGTGAGTATTAACCGAAGCATTAGAAACTGGAAGGAACAATGCATTGGTATGTACAGATTCATCTGACAGTGAATCTATCACCGGATGAGTCTGGAATTAGCAGATGCCAGGAGAATGCTACCTGTCCGAATGTGTTGTGGTAACTGCGAGATCTAAATGCTGTGGCCTATGCTTCCAACTTTATGGAAACAGTTCAGCAAAGGCTCTCTCCTGTACTAACACCACAATACTTCCGTTCAGAAAGCGAGGTCTGTGCTGGAATGGTTTTGAAAAAATTGAAAAGTATTGAAAAAACTGAAAAGTCTTCCAAGAAAATTGAAGTCTGTTATAGCAGCAAAGGGTGGACCAACTCCATATTAATGCCTTCCATATTAAAATGGCAATTGAGACGAGCAGGCATCCAGATATATTTGATCAGTAATGTATTAGTATCGTGGAAGGAGGCTAAAGGTTATGTAATCCGGAAACCTTTCAGAAACCAAACATGGAACTTTTACAAGCCACTTTAGGCCTCCAGTGGTCTTATAGTGGATGACAAACTTCATATATCACCTAAAGATATTTACAAATCATCTTTCTCTAAGATGAGATTCGCACCTGTCTGTTGATTGAAGAAGGAACACGATAACCACACCACCAACTACGCCGACATACTACATCGTACTTAGAACAAAAAATGCTAATGTTAGCACAAGTAATAATAAATTTTCTCTATATCTCATAAAACGGAACTATTGGTCTGCACACAGGGTGATCAAAATTAAAGTATCCCTGTTTAAGGACTATGGTTTAGAACAAGCAGAGGTACTAGACAGGGGAGGGCCCTCAATATCACCAAACATTTACATTTAGTAAGAGCAATGGATAAAATGAAGGAAAGCGCAAAAAGAATATCGGTACACGGGATGAGAATTAACAATCTGAGATTTGCAGATGACTTTGTTATTATGGAAGAAGACGAAAGAGAACTACAAAAAAAAAACATTGAAACTGTTAAATGAGAAAGGAAAGAGATTTGGAATTTTTATGAACTCTGAAAAAACAGACAATGGTATCTGGTGAGAAGAACACAAAACAAAAGATACAAATGGATGGAATTGATATAGAAAATGTAGAACAATTCACATATTTGGGAAGTAAAATGACATATGATTTGGACTGTAAAAAAGAAATAAAGAGCAAGATTGCAAAGGGAAGAACAAATCTGAAGGCCATGGATAACATGGAAAAGTAAAGTGATCAGCCTGAAAACAAAACTAAAAGTACTGGAAACATGCATCTTTAGTGGTGTCTTGTATGGATCTGAAAGGTGGCTAATAAATAAGTAATCAAGAAAAGGAATTTTGGCATTTTAAAGAACTTGTTACAGGAAGATTCTAAGAATAGAATGGGTACAGAAAGTCACAAATGAAGAGCTCTATTGGAAGATACAACCAAAGCAGAATCTAATGCAGGGGATTAGAAAACGGAATCTGCAATTATTTGGACACATGTGCAGAATGAATGAGGACCGGAAGATAAAGACATTCATGTTTGGTATTATGGATGGTGTGAACAGAAGGGGTAGACCATACAGTGAATGGATAGACGACATAAAGGACTAGTGTGGGATGGATGTACAGAAACTGCGACACTATGCAGTGGACAAAAAAAGTGGAAGAAGATAGTGAAGTAGGCATCGAACACTAACGGGCAGTGAGCCCATGGTTTTGCTGAAGTATAATGTGCACCATGCGGAAACGAAATCTGAGGAAAAAAGTAGTTTCAAAATTCGCCACCACAAGGGAGAGCACGATATATCAGATTTCGTTTCCGCATGGTGCACAATGTACTCCAGCAAAGTTTCGCAGCTTTTAGATCACTGAATGGTGCTCCAGCTGTCTTTAAACATCTTAATCATCATCATCATCATCATCACGAACCATGTGCTCACTGACCATTGGTGTCCGATACCTCCTGTACTATCTTCTTCTACCTTTCTTCGTCCAGTGCACAGTGTCGCAGTTTCTGTACACCCATTCCACACCAGTCCTTTATGTCGTCAAAAGTACAGCCCATGAATGCATAATAGAAGTGAATAAAATGTCTTATGTTTGTGTCGCTTTTTCCTGTATGTGTGTAAGAAGGAGAAAAGCGACACGAATATAACACGTTTTTTTTCACTTTTATTATGCATTCGTGAGCTGTACTGTTCAATGTGCTGCCCTTCCCAATATGCCACAAACTGCATCCTTTGCACAGTGTGTTCAACGGCAGAATGCATCTGGTCGGGACTGATGTTGCTTAAATGCTGCGTTATGCTGTCTTTCAGGATGCTAATTTATCAGGATGACCCGATAAAGCCTGTCTTTGAGAAATCTCCAGAGCTAGACGTCAGTGAATGAAGCAATCATGGTGTGGGAAACTGCTTCCGTGAAATGTTCTCGAATAACCTGTACGGATTGACCGATTTATGGAGGAGTCCACATTCTGCATGAATCCTTGCACAGATGCTGCTGTTGCTGTGGCACAATAAAATTGTTTATCATATCGTAATACCTCTCTCTCTTTGCATTAAATGAGCAGGTCACAGGACCCGACTGGCGAATGGAAAAATTATCCAATGATAAATGAAACTGTAAACCCATACCAGACAGTAACTTGGGTGAATGCCAAAAGGAAATTCTTGGATTGCATGCGGGTTTTGAAAAGCCTATACTCGGCATTTGTGGGTATTCGTAGCTCCGTTGAGATGAAAGTGGGCCTCATCTCCCCACAAAATTATCCACGGCCACGCAGCATCCAACTCCACTCGAAAGGAATTTTAAAGCAATTATCAGTCGACTTGCGAAGTTTGGTGCAACTCCTGTGTCAGAGTTATCTTGAATGGATGGAAATGCAGAATCTCTCGTCGAATTTCCAGACAGTTGTTTAAAGTACATCCCTGTGTATTGTTACAGCACGTGCACTGCAGGAACCAACACTTATCCATGATCTGCTCCTCAATGGCAGTAGCAACTTCATTCACTTGTGAACTGATTGGCTTGCGACCTCTGACAGGCCTAATTTCCAGCGATCATGTTTCTTGAAAGCAACTAATCATTTGTCACAGGACACATGGAGATAGTGGACCTCATCGACATCTGTTCAGGCGACGAAATTCGCGGAGTGCAGCAACAGCCACTGTATCTGTTTAGGTAGCACAGTGTCACGAGCACAACACATTGGAGCAAGGTTAGTGCCATCAAGATTGATACGGGATTTTTCCCGTATCAATCTTTTTAAGCCTGACCAGTTGCGTGATATGCAATTCCACACATTTGGGTGTTTACAATGCCCCTGGTTGTGAATTCTGAAACTTTTTATCCTCTCTCTCTCTCTCATATATTGCTTCGACATTCATGCCGAAGCAATATCTGAGACACAATGTATTCCCTAATAGTTCTAGCATTTAGTCATTGAGTGGTTCTCCACAAGGCCTTTAACGGGGATACTTAAATTTTGATATCACCTTGTAGTTATAACAAAAATATTGTTAGCGTTGGGAAAATTTTACAATGATGGAAAATGTTAATGTTTCAATAGACTCTGCTTTTTACTAGACATTTTGTATTATTTTTACACCTCGCCATACAATTTCAGTAATTTAAATTTAAATACCAATATTAAAAATTCTGCTTACTAAAAGTTTAAAATAGCTTCTAAAATCTCCATTTTAGTTAACGTTTAGCCCAAATGTACTAATATAGGTTTAAAATTTTTGCAGGTGAGATTCACATAATAAAAATAAATAAATAAAATAACGAATAGTGTAATAAATATTAAGTTTACTGGAAGGGAAAGCTTGACTTCTTCACACACACACACACACACACACACACACACACACACACACACACATTACCAGGGGCAAATTCTCCATGCTTGCTAAGCTTGCTGCGCAAGCTCGTTAATTGAGAAAGAAGTAATATTTATTTGTTTTCCATTTAGGCTTTTATTTTTTTAGACAGAAGACGTTTTAAGCTTGCGCGGCAATAATTGAGCTTTGCGTTGTGTATCGGAGGCCGATGCTTGCTCGTCGAGTCAAAACTACCTTGGCTTGCTCGGTTGTAGGAACTTCCAGGTCCTCGCAGCCGCACAGTGATTTCATGCACGCGCATAGCCATTTCACGTCATCTCAGTCTGTTGCTTAAACACAGGCCATACGCAGTCAACGTAGCTCTAGCCAGTGAGCTTCAGTCAGCCTTTACAAGTATGCGTGTTGCTTGGGAAAATTAAGTTACAACCAACTTTTTATGACGATGTTATTGACCAGTTCATAAAGAAGAACCGTAGGGTTTGTTTTCATTTTTGTATTCAAGTAGCTAATTTGATAAAGATAGAATATCATTTGTAAAATAAATGTTGTATTTGTATGATTAAATGTACATAAATTTCTAAATATATAGTTTTAAATGGTCAGTAATTCATTATTTTGCTAATCAGACTTGAATCACACCTCTCACTCCCTGAATGATAATAAGAGCAAGCATGAATTTCAAAACCAGCATTCGCCCCTGCACATTACGTAAGAATGTTGATATCACCTCATGATTTTTGTGCCGTTCATATTTATCTCAACTTCAACACTGCTTTTTATGCACCAGTGATATCCCAATAACTTAATTAATGAGGCGAACGTGGAAACAAATATCAACCAATACTCTCTCTATCCAGTATTTTCATGTGCTATCTAATAAAAATCTCATTATTATAATTATTGCTATGCTCAGCATAACATCCACTTGGGCTATTAACAGATAGAGAGATTACTTGCCCACTTAGGCTTACATTTAAAAAAAAAAACATTTAAACTCTTAATAGATAATTTAAATTTTATTCTGAATTAAGATTGCCATGTTTATGCTATTTAAATTATCTAATTTATACTTATTTTTGTGAATAGACTGGTATAAAGTGATTTTGATTACGAGAAAGTGGTCAAAACAATTATTTTAACATCGAGCTAAGCGAATAGTTAGAATATCGACCAAAGTCCAAAGTTAAAGTGCGTAAATGCTACATCATCGTCAACGCTTGACCTTGGACAGTAGGGTATAATAAATAAAAACATTAAGACATGACATGCTTTATGGCTATTCAGAAGATCGCAAAATACTCTTCCACTACCTCCAGTTACCTTACTGCGACCTCTATTTTGGAGGAATAAGAATAAGAAGGGTTAAATCTAACACATGATGTTTTAAAAGGCAACAAAAGCTTTTTTCCTAAGAAAATAAATCTCGTTAGAAAATCAACCCATTTTGTCTCGAACATGTTTATCGAAATATTAATTTTACTGACCGATAATTACTGAAATTACAAAAAAAAAAAAAAGGGGGGTATCTGGAAAATTTTCGAACAAAAGTTTATTTATATAAAATTTAGAATAATATTTTTAAGCACCACTGTTGAATGTATTATTATTATTATTATTATTGTTATTATTATTATTATTATTATTATTATTATTATTATTATTATTATTATTATTATTATTATTATTATATCACATAATTGATACACAGTTAAAACAAGATATCTTTCAAACAACAATTTGACTGGTGATACACAGGAATTCAGATTCTCCCCAAGAATCTAAGAATAGTCCCAGGTAGCGTCGTAAAATATGGACTGTTCCAAGTAATGCCGTTCTTTGTAGATCATATGCGTCACTTCGTTGATGTTTTGTTTAATTCTTTATTATTATTAATTATTATTATTATTATTATTATTATTATTATTATTATTATTATTATTATTATTATTATTATTATTATTATTATTATTATTATTATTATTATTATTATTATTATTATTATTATTATTATTATTATTATTATTATTATTATTATTATTATTATTATTATTATTATTATTATTATTACTACTACTACTCCTGGCTTGTGACCACTATAGGAACACAACCATAAAACCACCACCCTCTGTCATCTATTATCTTCCTCAGATAAGCTCTGCTAAGCTTCGAGGAAGAAAATTACTAACTTGCAAGTATCTGTTATACACTTGTAATGCGTTATAAATATTATATACATATAATTACTACAGCAACTATGTATGCAATTCATCTGAGACATAAAAAAAAAAAAAAAAAAAAAAAATGTATATAATCCATATTGTAAATACTGTAAATATTATTATTGTATGTAACTTATACTGAGACATAATGAAATGTAAAAAAAAAAAGTATTATTATTACTATTGAATTGTGAGTGTAAGCTGCATTACTGCATTGTATCGTGAATTGAGTGCACATTGATGCCAATCCATATTTAGCTAGTTTAAAAAAAAAATGTATACTCATATTTATAAAATGTACACTGCATTTTGTATATCAAATTTTCGTACTGTACAGAAAAGATAATATGTTTTTCATTGTGTGTGTGCAGATACTCTGTGTGATAGTAAACCTTATCATTTTCATTGTAAAAACAAAAACAAATAAGTCGTTTATAAAAAAAAAAAAAAATTATTATTATTATATTCTAAATTCAAAAATTCTGTATAAACCTTATTTTAAACATTGTAAATATTATTATTGTATGTAATTTATACTGAGACATAATAAAATGTTTAAAAAAAAAAAATTATTATTATTATTATTATTATTATTATTATTATTATTATTTCACAGCATTGCAGTTACACACTGAACCAGAACCCATAAAAATCACTGAGACTACAAAACAGTATCATAGCATTGTAAACGAAGCAATAGTGAACGATGAAATCAGAAAAACAGACTGGATGCAGATAGCATCTTTAGACTCTGCTGAAGCTGTATATAATAATCTTAAACTTGAATTTAACAAAATATATAACAGAGCATTAACAAAAATAAAAATACGCCCCCAAACGAAACAAAATCCATGGATAACAAACAACATACTAACAGACATAGAAAGAAAAGATGCCCTATGGAAACAACTTAAGAAGTCGCCGAACAATATCGCTTTAAAAGCTGAATACAAAAGAAAACGGAATCTCCTAACAACCCAGATTAGAACGGCAAAAAGAAACTATTACAGCAACAAATTAACAACAGCTCAGAATGACATAAAGGAAACCTGGCACCTGATTAATGAAATGCTGGACAATATACACAGAACCACTGCCTCAGAAACAATAAAACGCAGCTTTGCCTGCGATCCCAAGTCCCTCAAACAGTTGGCAAACAACTTTAATTAGCACTTCGTGAACTCTGTCCAAAAGCTACAAGAAACAACCTTTCCTCACACAAACGAACATTCTCCACTAGGTCCACGAGCAACCCAGTCGATGTGGTTCCCCACAGTAACAAAAGAAGAACTATCACTGGCAATTCAACAAATTAATCCTAACAAAGGACCGGGGATAGCCGGAATCAGACCAAAAGACATCAAGAAACACTCAACCGACCTACTTCCAGTTATACAAAAACTGTTAAATAAAATCTTCGAAACGGGGCATACATGAAACACTGAAGACTGCATTAATCACACCCATACACAAACAGGGAATAAGAAACATAATAAGTAATTACAGACCTATCGCCACGCTGCCTGTAATCAACTAAATCATGGAACGCATTGTACATCAGAAACTCTCCACATACGTTGAAAAATTTCAAATCATAACCAAAACACAATATGGCTTTCAAAAAAATAAAGGAACAGCAACACTCCTGGAAGATTTCACAGATCTAATAAACGCTCCATTGGATAAAAACAGAATAACATTAGTGGTATTCATTGACCTAACAAAAGCATTTGACACACTAACATATAATACCTTGTTAACGAAACTTACCCATATGGGAATTGAAGGTCGTCTACTCCAGTAGTTTAAAGCATACACGAAAAACAGAAAGCACATCACACGTATAGGACAGCATACAGCAAAGAGGTACATGTAACCTGTGGAGTACCGCAAGGAGCTGTCCTATCTCCCATTCTATTTAACATATACACACACGACATAAGCCAACTCCCCCTAAAAAGTAAAATCTTCCAGTATGCAGACGACACGACCATAGTATCCATTCACAACAATGCAAATATCGTTTACAAAAATATGCAACACGACATCAATCAAATCACTAACTGGTTAACCGAAAACGGCATACATATAAACCCTGGAAAAACAAAGCTAATGATATTCAAACACCCCCAAACCCTGCCCATAGAAACTAAATATCTCACTATCAAACATTCATCCCCCAATACACAAAGTGCAGAACCTAAAATCACAACCATCACACAGGTGAAAACAACACGCTATCTTGGACTTCACTTCGATGATGATCAAAGTTGGAATAGCCATACAAACTACCTACATACCAAGCTTAGGATAACAGCAAGCAAACTATACAGATTAAAAGACATTGCCCCAACCCACATAAAAATACTAATCTATAAAGCATTATGTGAAAACATTTTAAGATATGCAATCACATCATGTGCATTCTGTGCAGACTACAGATTTAACAGGCTACAATGGTTGCAAGATAAAATGATAAAACTGATATTCTGGGAACAACCCACTCTTATGCAGGAAGCACGAACAAAACACGAAATATTTAAGGTGAAACACTTATGTCACTACACAGTCATGTTAAAACACTACTACAGCCCAACATATAGAGTAACCAGAACAACATATCAAATAACAAGACCACAGTCAACAAACTACATAACATATAAGTACAACAATCACCACGGCAAAGCCACCCGAAACTTCTACATACCCTGACATGATAAACAAACTGCCGTTCGACAACAGAAACCTAGGAACATACAGAGAGCTGAACCAGGCACTATATAAATATTATAGCGAGAATGAAAATTAGAGCAATTCCTGTTTCTCTCTCCCCCACCACACATGCACAACACACACAAACCTATGACAACCCCCCCCCCCCTCAAAAACTATCACTACAAGAACACAAAGAAACAAACACACCATGTCTAAATCTAACCCTATTTGCACAAAAAAAAAGAAAAAGAAAAAAAGAAAAGGAAAAAAAAAAGTTAAACTGTAATAGCAGTCAAAGTCTTCCAAGCACGTACCTACAAACAGTAAAATCGACACCTGGCTTGTGACCAGTATAGGAACACAACCATGAAACCACCACCCTCTGTCATCTATTATCTTCCTCAGATAAGCTCAGCTAAGCTTCGAGGAAGAAAATTACTAACTTGTAAATATCTGTTATACACATTTGTAATGCGTTATAAATATTATATATATATAATTACTACAGCAACTATGTATGCAATTCATCTGAGACATAAAAAAAATAATAATAAATAAATAAATAAAATAAATATATTATTATTATTATTATTATTATTATTATTATTATTATTATTATTATTATTATTATTATTATTATTATTATTATTATTATTATTATTATGTATAGTCTAAATTCAAAAATTTTGTATAATCCTTATTGTAAATATTATTTTATGTAATTTATACTGAGACATAATAAAATGTTTTTTTAAAAATTAAAAAAAATTATTATTATTATTATTATTATTATTATTATTATTATTATTATTATTATTATTATTATAAAAACAAAATTGCCATGGTAGTCTTTATTGATCTAACTAAAGCATTTGATACACTCACACATCAAACCTTGTTAGAAAAGCTGAGGCATGTTGGAATAGACGGGCCTCTGCACAGGTGGTTTACAAACTACCTCCAAAATAGAAAGAATATCACATATATCGGGTCAAACCGAAGTAGAGAGCTACTAGTAACCTGTGGAGTGCCACAGGGAGCTGTACTCTCCCCAGCTCTATACAACATTTACACGCACGATATTAATCAGCTACCACTCAAAGGTAAGATACTCCAACACTTAGACGATACAGCAATAATATTCATCCATAATAACGCAAGCATAGCCCAAACAAATATGCAACATGACATAAATCTGATCATAGACTGGCTCACGAAAAACTTCATGCACCTAAACTCAGAAAAGACAAAATTTAATGATATTCAGAAATCCACTGACTCGACCAGTTGATAACAAATATATAACCATCCAACATCCACTTTCCAACATAAAAAAACACACAGAACAGCAAAACCACTACAATCACTCAGATTGAAACAATGCGATGCCTTGGAATTTACCTCGATGCAGATATGAACTGGAATAGCCACATAAATCATCTACACAACAAACTCCGAACAATAAGTGGCAAACTCTACAGGATAAAAGACATAGTTCTCATACGCCTAAAAACACTAATATACAAAGCACTATGCAATATTATACTAAGATACGCTATAGCAACGCATGATTTCTGTGCACCCTACAAACTACATAGATTAATGTCATTACAGTACAAAATGATAAAACTGATTTTTTGGGAACAAAAAGACAATAACGATTTTATATACAATGTCAGAACACAAAATACTGACAGCAAAACATTTATTTCACTATGCACCTTTGCTAAAACATTATTTCGATGCAAACTACAGGACAGTCAGAAATACATATCGCATAACAAGACCTCAGACAACTAATTATATCACATATAAATACAATAATCACTACGGAAAGGCTACGCGAAACTTCCACATCTCAGACATGATAAACAAATTACCTTTTGAATACAAAAACCTTAAAAACTACAATAGCCTGAAACGAGCTCTAAGGACATACTACGAACAAGAAACACGCACCCAAAATACCATACAAACTTAATGAAACACACTATATTCATTCAGGCTTCCAGTCCAGCGACAGATCAATACATTCCAAGTTATTGTGTGTGTGTGTGTGTGTGTGTGTGTGTGTGTGTGTGTGTGTGTGTGTGTGTGTGTGTGTGTGTGTGTGTGTGTGTGTGTGTGTGTGTGTGTGTGTGTGTGTGTGTGTGTGTGTGTGTGTGTGTGTGTGTGTGTGTGTGTGTGTGTGTGTGTGTGTGTGTGTGTGTGTGTGTGTGTGTGTGTGTGTGTGTGTGCGTGCGTGCGTGCGTGCGTGCGAGAGAGAATTTCTCAATCATAGATCTCGTAGCTTCCCAACACAGCAAACAAACCAATAAATAATAACCAACTGTTGTCATTCTCAAATAAGCTTACATATAAGCTTCGCGGATGAAAGCTGAGAAATTACTTCTCATTCATCGTATGTAATCAAATGTATGTAATGTATATAATAACTTTAACAAATGTATGTAATGTAATAAAAAATAAATAAAAATAATATATATATATATGTGTGTTTTCATATTTATTAATTTGGCTGAAATTTGTGGCATGAAGATGGTATAGGTTTAAAACGAATTATTCATTTCCTACTATATGCAAAACATACTATGAAATGTTTCGAAAGGAATCTACGTAATTCCAGAGAGATAAACTAGATCAGGTTACTAACTAGTATCTATTTGGTCACTTAAGAGGGTGATTTTAAAGTGCTCTGATCTAATTTAGAAACATGATATAATATAATTCAAAAGCATTTTATATATTAGATACCAGCGTTATAATGTAAAAGGCCTCCTTGTTCACTTTGTTACCTGCTTTGAACAACTTGTTAATGTCTAGATGTGTTTAGTACCTACACATTCGAGGCACCACTTTTAGAAGAGTAAATTACGTGTCCATTCAATTTGTGCGAATCTTATGGTGAAAGCAAGTGTGAAGAATATTGAATTATTTTAAACAGCTATTCACGATAAATCTTTGTTCGCCGGACACCAAATAAATGCTTTTTTTTTTTTTTAATTGAAAGGGAGTGGTACCTTCCCACTGAATACACGGATATTCATCACCATTGCATTATCACTGAAATATACACTGGGTGTCCAAAACCTAATGACGAATACTATTTCTGAATATTACAACTGCTAAATTCATATGAATCAACTTTTGGCAAATTGCATAACTGACGATTTCGAGTAAGAAAACCAGTGCACATTCAGTTTTCGAATCGCGCGCAAAGGGATCACGTGGTAGCACTCAACAAGATAAAAGGCTGCACTAAGCGAATTATTTGAAGGAAGCTCTTTCTGCGAAGGAATAGGGTTGCAAACTTGGATGTCTTGTAATGTCTCAAAGACGTCATCTAGATGACTTTACGCTGGTAAGAATTATTGGAAAGCTTGAAAAAGGCCGCAGAATTACCGATATTGCGAGAGAGTTTGGAATCTCACATAGCGTTGTATCCAGGCTCTGGGCAGCATTTCATACAAATGGAATGTGTTCCAGACATTTGCTAAGAAGTCTCCCTCACTCTAACATGGAACATGAAGACAGATTTTTGATTATAACAGCAAAACCTAATCGACACACCAAGACAAGTCGCTTGCAAGTCGGCTCCATTCAAGCACAGGTATGTAGATATCTCACCAAACTGTGGCAAGACATCTGCAACAAGTAGACTTATATACTTAAATGCCTGTAGTCTGCGTTTATCCACAGCTCATCGTAGAACAGATTTCAATGGTGTTCTATTCATAAAAATTGGACAAGACACCAGTGGGCTAATGTACTCTTTACAGAAGAGAGTCGGTTTAGTCTTTCCTCCGATTCCAGACGATGTCTGATCTGGCATGAACGTGGTGCTGCTTATCATCGCGAGAATGTTCTTGAAAGGGATAGATACGGATGTGTTGGGGTCATGGTGTGGGGAGGCATTATGCTTAATCGACGTACCCAGCTACAAATGCTGGAAAAAGGACTATGACTTGAATGATTTCCAACGAAGTTCTTGGGATGCAATAGGGAAACGCACTGCTGCTCGAAATTTCCCTCCAGAAAACGAATAAGACCTTATCCTTGCTCTGAAGGAGGAGTGGGCCAGTTTGCCTCAAGAACCCCTGCGTCACTTGGTGCTAAGCATGGTACGACATTGTGAGAGCTACATTGAAGTTCGGGGTGGACATATTCCATACTGAAATGTCTCCCCGCATGATTTTCTGTAAGCAGTGTACATTAATTCCTTAACTACGTCTTTAGGAAATTGTAACTTATGCCAAAAAGTTATTGCAATTTAATTTGTACGAAATTTATAACACCTTTTTAATCTAGTGTAATATAATTTATTAGAATGCTAGCATTAAATTAATGTCCACATTTAGCTGTAGTCATGAAAATTGTTTCACATGCACGTTAAAATGTAGTTCGTCCTTAGCTTTTGGACACCGGTGTATGTAAGACAGGATAAGAACAAAGTATTCAGAGAAAGAAATGTCAAAACTGGTTCTCTACTATAGTAATACCAGCTCATTTCTACGATTTCATACTGAGTACGGAATTGCAAGCATGCTACATGGTTCATGCGTAAAAGCCTCTGCAAATACATGGGAATGTAATTTTTAAAAAAAAAATTTTTATGCAGGGGATTACGTTCAAAAGTCTCAGAACTTTTAAGTCGCTTCTTACATACATGCACTTTATTAATGCCATCCGTGATTAAAAAATGAAAGTGGCGAATCTCTGATTTATCAGTAGCATAACACTTCCCTCGTGTGTAGTCTCATGGTAATTTCTATGACGCGAGAAAAATGCAGAAGAAAAACCGCTATAAGTTAGATTGCTAGCCACGTACTAAAGCAACTTCTATGGGAAGATTTTTTCGAGTTAGTCGATCTATGACACAGAGATTTTTTTTAATCGTGCAACTCAGAACTGAATCGACTGAAGAACTCACACTGTTTCACACAATAAAAACGCCATTTAGGATTAGGAACAAAAGATGGTGGCAGTTCGATCTATTTCCTCATTCTTAAGTCTCCAAAGCATCAGGGAATGAACTCCAACAACAGTGAAGATTTGAGACCAACTGCTTACGATTTTCAAAAGTTAGCTTTAAAAGAGTGCAGTTTTCTCCCTTTGGGTTCGATATAGAACGCGAAGAAACGTTTGTAAAGACGTTTCAAGTGCAGGCGATTGAACCGATCTATTCATGTGGAAATGGGTTTTTCTCCTGACAACTCGACTTTTTATTTTCCCAAAGGAAAATAAAAAGGCATTAGAGAATATCTTTTTGTTGAGACAAAAAAAAACATTCGAATAGTAAAATGATTAGTGACATATCACGAAAATGATTAAAATGACATATCACACGAATCGGGTCAAACTGCAGTAGAGAGCTACCAGTAACCTGTGGAGTGCCATAGGGAGCTGTTCTCTCCCCAACTCTATTCAACATTTATGCACGATAATAACCAGCTACCTCTCAAAGGCAAGATCTTCCAATACGCAGACGATACAACTATAATATCCATCCATAATAATGGAAGCATAGCCCAAAGAAATATGCAGCATGACATAAATCTGCAATCTGACTGACTCGCCAAAAACTCCATAAACCTAAATTCAGATAAGACAAAATTACTTAAGTATAAAGAGCTAATAAGCTTCATTTCGGCAATGAAAACATTACTTAAATTAAGGGGATATTAAATCCCACATAGTTTTAAAACCGAATAAGAAACTCAAAGATTGAAATCAGAGAGTTTCTTGCCGAATATAGTAAACTATAAAGTATCGGCGACACTAGCGTTAGCCAATGCAAGTGATCCTAGTACGTAGTACAATACCGGGCAACTCGTTGCAAAGGTGGGGGAAGTTCAGATCGCTATTCTTAGGTATTTTCCATAATGTAAAAACACATTTCCTAGGAAATGTATGCTGTTATTACATTATGGAGGGAGGTCACTACCCAGACCGGTTTCAGCCTTTTTTTTGAGGCTTCATACTCACTGATGAAGCCTCAAAAAAGGCCCTGTCTGGAGAGATCAGTGGACACATCTTCAGGAATGATACCTTCAGCTATCCCACGTAGAACAACTTTCAAGTTCTTTTCACTAGGTAAAGTGAAGGTGTGGTATGGGACGCCAGCTTTGTCCAGAAATCTGGTCATCTGTCTGTAATCCGAGACTGTAGAGGGTTGTATTTTAACTCCCTCATCTGTGTTTTTAGCCCATGAGAATGAGATGTTCTGCTCTCTTAGGGCTGATGAGATAGGGATCCATTTTTCTTTATCTCTTAATATGACTGGTGGTATCTTTTCTTTAGGACCATTGTGTGCTTCTATCCCTGATGTTTTGGGTTCTTCCACATTGGTGGAGATTTTCCTCTTCTTTTTCACCAATTGGAACTCTATATCAGAAGGTATGATGTCTGCTGTCTTGGGATGTAGCATCTTCCATACTCGGGGAGTGTGCTAAATCTGATTGCGTCTGAGTTATGGGCTCTTCACTCATGTCAACCATATTATCCTCTGTGACTGCTGTGGGAAGAAATGTGTCAAAGAGCTTGACTTTTCCTGGCCAATTATCACTCAGCAGATTTCCCAGTCTGAGGAATTCCTTGTATACTTCCTCGAATTTGGCCTCATTTAGAAGTTTTGCCATGATAATATTCGGAAATAAGTCACGGATGGAGAAAGAGTAGAGATTGCTCAGGTGTCCCGAGCAGGTTACAGGTAATCCTGTGGACTTTTGAGGGTCCACTAGCAAATCCCGTAGACACACTAAGGTGTCTACCAGCAATAAGATGTGGCGATATAAAATACAACAATGGCGATACTAGCGGCAGTATTCAATAGACTTACCTGGTTAAACCAGTATAGAAAATAAAGTGCCTGTTTATGGCAGCAAGTAATTAACTGATATTATTAATGAATAAGCATAAATCTCTAAAAACATATCAGTCAAATTCACAATTCACCATCAAAAATACACGACACGAAACACTAACACGCGAGCCGCCATCTTACTTCAGTCACTCTCAACAACAAGTATCACGAGCAAAAGCAGAATTCCATAAAACAATGAAACAATTGACAATTGACATTTATGTCTTTAGGGGTGAAGCAAGATGCTTTTCATATTCCCCGCTATCTGTTGTGGTTGCAGTGAAGGTAAAATTTATGAGCAGAATGCTCGCCCTGATTGGGCATGGAGATTATGCATCACTAAAGGAGGCCAATATAGCTTTTGGTCTTCTGTATTTGAATATGTCCGTTGGATCGTATGCTGTAGCTTGTTGAACCAAATCGTTGGGATGTGTGGACGTCTTTAGGAAAAACTTGGTGGCTAAGGATCGTAGAAAAGAGAAGATATAGGGAATATTTGTGTCTCTGTGGAGTTGAATGTTTCTAACATACCACGGAGCATTCAAAATCATTCTCAGGCACTTGTTCTGCACTCGCTGTATTTTGATGATGTTAGCATTAGAGGTGTGGCTCCAGGCCGGAGAGGCATAGGTGATTATAGGACGAATCGTCAACTGGTATAGCTGCAATTTGATTCTGTTGCTGAGCTTGCTATTTCTATTAATTAGCGGATAGATCTGTGCTATGACTTTAGATGCCTTTGTGCATGCAGACTTGGTGTGTTGATTGAAAGATAGCTTTTTGTCGAGAATTACACCCAGGTAATTTGTTTCTGACTGCCAGGGAATTTTAATATTGAATAGTAACAAATCTCCTACAGGAGACATTGGCCTTTTTGAGAAAAGAACGGCTGAGCTTTTCTGGGGGTTGACTTCCAATCTCCATTTAGAGAACCAACCCTCCAGCTTTAGAATGTTTTCTTGAAGCTTTCTGGTAATGAAAAGGGGTCTGAGAGATCTGGTTAGTATTGCCGTATCGTCTGCATATAGGGCCAAAATGGAAGTCATCGGATTGTGTGGGATGTCTGACATGTATACAGAGAACAGCAATGGAGCCAGCAGAGATCCCTGCGGCACTCCAGCAAAGATGTGGCGCTGGGAGGATGTAGAACCGTTGATTTTTACTTGCATTGATCTATTTTGAAGATATGAGTGGATTAAATGAACCATTTTAGGTGAGATGCCGGCTGAGATAAGCTTGTGCAGGAGTCCAAAATGCCAGATTTTGTCAAATGCTTTGGATAAATCTAGGAAAACAGCACCTGTGCACTGGCGCCAGTTGTAGCTGGTTGTGATGTATTCAACAATTCTGTGGATTTGCTGGGTAGTACTATGGTGTTGCCTAAAACCAAACTGTTCTTTTGGAAGGATGTTTAGGTCATTTATTGAGGTTTGAAGTCGTGAGAGGATGACCTTCTCTGCAACCTTACCCAGATTTGAGATGAGACTGATTGGACGATAATTTTGGGGTAGGTGTGAGTCTTTGCCTGGCTTATGTATGGGAATTACGTCAGCCAGTTTCCAGGTGGAAGGAAAATAGTGAAATCTTAAAATTGCATTTATTATACTGGTCAGGTACACTACTGCCCTCCGGGGCAGAAGTTTAATCACACGATTAGTAATGCCGTCTGGTCCAGGAGCTTTTTTGTTCTTTAAATTTTTAATAATGTCATATATCTCAGCAGGTGATGTTGATGCAATATGGTCAGTGCTGGTGATAGGAAGTTTGAGTGAGTGTCTGACCTTGCTGTGAATCTTATGTATGTGGTCAAAGTCAAGGTTTCCATACGAAGGCCTGCATTGCTCTTCTAAGCTGTGCGCTATAACCTCTGCTTTGTCCACATCTGTGTGAGCAAGGCCCTGATCAGTTAATATTGGGGGAAGGGATCTGCCTTTGTTTTTGGTATTTTTCAGTAGTCCCCAGATGGAGTGATCACTAGGTGAAATGGAGGATAACTTTTCATCCCATACATAGTCTCTGTGAGCTTTCAGTGCATCTCTTACTGCCCCATTTAGTCTGTTTAGATTTGTTTTGTCTTGTGGTGCACACGTGTTACGGAATCTCTTTCGAGCTCTGTTTTTATCTCTGATTAAGTTCATGATGTCTTCAGGCAAACGATCTGGCTTGCGGGCAGTTTTGTAGGAGGAAGCTACCTTTATAGCAGAATTAATTTGTTGTGTGAGATTTGTAACTGCAGTTTCTACTTCTTCTTTTGTGCGTATGTGAGGAACAGGTCCAATATGATCCTTGAGTGCGGCTGACAGTCTTTCCCATACAATGTAGGAGTGAGAAGGAGGACACAGGAATTCCTGATTTCCCAGCTGCAGCAGTATTGGATTGTGATCGGATGATAGTTCATCCATAGAAATGATACTGTACTGAAGTTTAATATCCTGCAGGATAGCTATATCCAGGATATCAGCAGTGCCGAACGTACTGAGATGAGTTGGTTCGGTGGGGCCTGCCACAACAGCGTTGCTTGATCCTAAGTAATTGAAAAGGATGCAACCATTCTTGTTTGTGGTTGAACAATTCCAGGCAGGGTGCTTGGAATTCAGATCCCCGGCAATAATGGTGGGCCCTCTGATGCCTAAGATGGCATTTAGATCAGAGTGAAGAAGAGATTTTTGGGGAGGGTTGTAAGCTGAGTAGATTTTCAGTTTGCCAGTGGAGCTGGTGACTACTTCCACTCCTGTGATCTCAAGGTTAGTGGTTGAAGGAATGCTCACAGAGTGGTGCTTAATGTAGTTTTTAATGAAGATGGCAGTGCCACCACCTCTGTAGAGTAGTCTGTCATTTCTGTATAGGTGATAGCCACTTATTGTAGGGTTGTCTGAGGGTCTTAGATGAGTTTCGCTGATTAGAATAACATCTGGCTGATACCTAGATGTGAAGGCACGGAGTTCCAGGATTTTGTTTTTGAGGCCATTTGCGTTCCAAGCAACTATTTGAAGAGATGCTGGAATGAGTTTGTTACTATTCATTTATGAGAGCTGTGAGGATGACCTGTGTTTCACGAAGAAATCTTTTAGTGGAGGTTTCAGTAGGGTTTGATAGGCTAAAATTTTGTAGCATGTTTGCTAGTGAGGCCGTGATAATAGCTGTTAGGTTTTTAGGTGCTCTTGGTTGATTTTGGTCTGGAATTGGCCTAGTTGTACGGGTCACATCGGCATAACTTCTTGTTTGCTTTTGGTTGGAGGTCTCCGACTGTGGTCGATGAGTCTCCGGTTTTGGTGTCTGGGCCGCTGGTGTTCTTGTACTGTAGGAGGAGGGCTGATTGATTGCCTCCATCCGTCTGTTCTTTGGGTGTTGAGTACATCCTTTGTAGTTCGCCGGATGAGGGCCACTGCAGTTGGCACATTTGGCCGAGGTGGTCCTTGGCTTAGTGCAGGTATTGGTTGGGTGGCTGTCTCCACATTTTAAACATCTATATTCTGCTCGGCATAGATTCTGGGCATGGCCAAACTTTTGGCACCTGTGGCACTGCCCAGAAGATGATCTTTTACGGAGTGGTTCCGGTGTGACGATGAGACCACAGACTGTTTTTAAGTTGTAGATATCCTTATATATTTTGTGAATCTCAACAAGGACTAATGGCATGGGAGTTTTGTCTGCTTTGTACATTCTGCTCACTTTGACTGGTGGCAGATCCTGAGAATTTAGGTCAGCAGCGATTTCTGCTGTGTCAATGTCTTCACAGACACCACGAAGGACTACTTTTAAATTTTTTTCTGAACTGAGCGCAAAGGTATGATACTGGATGCCTCTGTTGTCCAGTTCCTTGGTCAACCTTCTGTAGTCTGTCACTGTTGCTGGCTGAATCTTTATGCCTTCATCCATGTTTTTGGCCTTAATGAAGCCAATATGCAGATTGGACATTGTGGATCGTAAAGCTGCCCACTTTTGTTTTTCTCTAAGGATGACCGGAGGCACCTTTTCTTTGGGAGAGGTAGCGGCGTCCGAACCCTGAGAATCCTGTTCCATTACAGTATTGTCATTGTGCGGTTCTTCTGTTGTTCTTCGCTTTTTGCGAGCACGCACTTCTACAAAGTCTGAAGGTGTAGAAGGCATCGACTCTAAATGATCTTCAGCGACGACTTTGTGAGCACGCACTTCTGCAAAGTCTGAAGGAGTAGAAGGCATCGACTCTAAATGATCTTCAGCGACAGCGTCTGAGACACATTCAGGGGGAAACGTGTCATACAGTTTAACCTTTCCCGGCCAGTTATCACTCAGTAGCTTTCCCAGTCTGAGGAATTCCCTGTAGACTTCTTCGAATTGGGTCTCATTTAGAAGTTTTGTCATTTCAAGAAATAAAAATGTGTTGATACACAGATGGAGAAAGAGTAGAGGTCCCTCAGGTGCCCCGAGCAGGCAAAGACAATCCTGTGAACTTTTGAGGGTCCACTAGCAGATCCCGTAGACACTCTTAGGTGTCTACCAGCAATAAAATGTTACTCTATTATATATATATCCCGTAGATCAAATCGATCTACCAGCAACGGTAGCAAATATTTCACCTTAAAAAACCTTAGAAAATGAAGAACACTTACCTCTGTATATATCATTTATCATTCAAAACTATCGCCACTAATTAACAACACAATGACTCAGCTGACTCTTTAATTTCATCATCAATAATACACTACACAAAACACTAACACACGGGCCGCCATTTTTTTTACACACCCAGATAACAAGGTAACTAGTAACTAGTAACATTACTGGCTTAACGGGTGAAGCAAAAGCTTTTCATATTCCCGGCTATCTTAACAGAGACTGTGAGTAGAAAGAGTTTATGAGCTATATTGCTCGCCCTGAGTGGGCTAGGAGATTAATCCTCAGTGAAGGGGTTTAGGATGGCTTTAGGTCTTTTGTGCTTAGAATAGTCCGTTGCATCATAGTCAACGGCCAGTTGGATCAGTCTGTTAGGATGCACAGTTGCCTTTGAAAAGAATTTGGTTGCTATAGTCTGCATGAAGGTGTAAATATAGGGGACCTCCGTGTCGCGGTGCAGTTGGACAGTTCGGATGAACCATGGAGCGCCCAGGATCATTCTAAGACACTTGTTCTGAATGCGTTGTAATTTAATGATATTTGAGTTTGAAGTATGGCTCCAGGCCGGTGAGGCATAGGTGAGTATTGGACGAACGATCAGTTTGTATATGAGAAGTTTGATTCTGGTGCTCAGTTTACTGTTTCTGTTTATTAGTGGATAGAGCTGGGCTATGGTTTTGGATGTGTTTGCACAGAGAGTCTTGATATGGGAGATGAAAGTCAGTTTACTGTCCATTACTACACCGAGATACTTGATCTCTGTTTTCCACTGAATTTTTGTGTTAAAGAGGAGAATATCTTCTTTGGGAAGCACTGATCTTCTAGAGAATAAGACGGCTACGCTCTTCTGAGGATTCACCTGGAGACGCCATTTGGCAAAATATTGCTCTATTTGCAGTAGGTTTTCTTGCAGTTTCTTGATGGCTAAGTGAGGCTTTAATGATCTGGCCAATATCGCTGTGTCATCAGCGTAAAGAGCTTTAATTGAAGATAATGGGTTGTGTGGTATATCATGCAGGTATAAGGAGAATAGGATTGGTGGTAGTAAGGACCCTTGTGGAACTCCAGCCAAGATGTGTTTCTGTGAGGACACTACTCCACTTAGTCTCACTTGCATGCGCCTATCGCAGAGGTACGTCTTGATGAGTTGAATGATTCCGATTGGGACACCAGATGATATAAGCTTGTATAGTAAACCATAGTGCCAAACCTTGTCAAATGCACTGGCTAAGTCTAGGAAAACAGCCCCAGTGCATTGGCGCCAGTTAAAACCTGTAATGATATGTTCCACCAATCTGTGTATTTGTTGTGTGGTACTATGCAACTGTCTGAAACCAAACTGCTCCTCAGGCAGGATGTTTAACCGGAGTACAGAATCTTGAAGCCTAGTAAGAATTACCTTCTCAGCTATTTTTCCGAGATTGGAGATGAGACTGATTGGTCTGTAATTCTGTGGCAGAGTGGGATCCTTTCCAGGTTTATGAATTGGAACAATGTACGCCAATTTCCAGTAGGAAGGGAAATACTTGTAGTGAAGTATGGAGTTGATTATGTTTGCCAAATGAACAACAGCTTTGCGAGGTAGAAGTTTTATAACCTTGTTGGCGATGCCGTCGGGTCCAGGAGCATTTTTATTTTTGAATTTCTGAATAATAGCATATATTTCAGCAGGTGAGGTGGGTGTGATTTGAGTAGAATGTGTAGGAGCAGACTTGAGCGAATATCTGACATTACGGTGTATCTTGTAGATATGACTAATGTCAAGGTGACCATATGCGGGTTTGCATTGATTTTCAAGATGATTCGCTATTGCCTCAGCTTTATCAGCATCAGTGTGGATGAGACCTGAATCTGTTTCCAGAGGGGGAGAGGTTTATTTTTGTTCTTGATCTTTCGGATAAGATTCCATACAGAGTGGCTGTCAGTGGAGATGGAGGTCAGTTTTTCTTCCCAGAGTTGAGTTCTATGAGCTGCGAGTGCATCTCTCACTACAGAATTTAACCTATTTAAGATTCGTTTATCTTGTGGCGCCCTAGTGTTATGGTATCTTTTTCTAGCCTTATTTTTTTCCCTAATCAGATTCATAGTATCTTCAGGCAGGTGGTTGGACTTGTGGGTAGTTGCAGGGGTAGTAACTGCTGCACAGGCTGCTGTAATCTGTTCTGTTAGATTTTTGACAGCTATGTCAATTTCCTCTTTTGATTTAATGATGGGAACAGGACCAATATATTTTGGGAGCACCTTGGAGAGCCTTTCCCAAGGAATAAATGAGTAAGGGGATGGGGATAATTTTTCAAGATTTCCTAATTTTAACCATATTGGATTATGATCTGATGATAAATCATTGATTGTTATTAAATTGTATTGGAGTCTGATGTGCTGCAGTATGGCTATGTCCAATACATCGGCCCTACCATAGGTGTTGTGATGGGTGGGATTAGCAGGGCCTATTACGTGAAGGTTGTTGAAATCAGCATAGTTCTGTAGTATCTGTCCATTTTTGTTAGTGGAGTGGCTATTCCAGGTAGAATGCTTGGCATTTAAATCACCTGCCACAATGGTAGGCTCTCCAGTGTCAAATATGGCGTTCAAATCAGAAGGTAGTAATGCTTTTTGTGGTGGATGGTATGCTGCAAAAATTTTTAATTTGCCTACTGAGCTCGTGAGAATCTCGATGCCAGTGATCTCGAGATTGGAGGTAGTAGGAATGTTTATGGAGTGATGAGAGATAAAATTTTTGATGAAAATTGCCGTGCCTCCACCTCTGTGGGTTGATCTGTCAGTTCTATACGACTGATATCCATAAATTTTGGGATTGTCTGCTGGTCTTAGATGCGTTTCATTTATTAATAGAAGATCTGGCCGATGTCTGTGGGCAAAATTTTGGAGTTCTAGGATCTTATTTCTTAAGCCGTTTGCATTCCAGGCTATTATCTCTAGGGCTTCTGGTTTTAATTTTTTACCGTTCATTAGTGAGCGCTGAAATGATGACTTGAGTGTCTTTTAGAAATCTGTTAGAACTTTGTGAAGGATTAGATCTGGTGAAATCTAATAGCATATTTGCCAGGGACGCGGTAATGATAGCTGTCAAATTTGGGCGTGATGGTGACTGTTCTACGGATGTCTGTTTAGGGCGGGTTATATCCTGGACTGCCAATTTAGAGTCGTTTTTTGAGGGACCTCAGTTTTCAGCAGATGGGCTTCTGAGTCTTTATTCTGAACTTTAGGAGGCTGTGAAGTAGCTGCAGATGTAGGCGAGCTGATGGAAGGAGAGAATGGTCCCTCTTCAGATTTCCTGTTATGTGGATTGTACAAACATCCACTGTAGTTGGATGTGTGAGGACCGCCACAATTGGCACATTTAGCCGGGGTAGATTTTGGTTTAGAACAGGTGTTCGTTGGGTGACCAACCCCACACTTCAAACATTTAAATTCGGCCCTACACATTTTCTGGGCATGCCCAAACTTTTGACATCTATGGCATTGCCCAGTAGAAGCTCTCTTCCTTAACGGTTCTACCGAGATTTTCAATCCACAGATGGTTGTCAAGTCATATATGTGTTTATAGGTTTGACTGATCTCGATCAGCACTAATGGTATTGGAGTCTTGTCCCTCCTGGTCATCCTGCTGACCTCGATTGGTGGTAAATCACTCGAGTGCAGGTCTGTGATGATTTCGTCGGTGGAGACATCCTCAGGTACGCCTCTAATCACAACCTTGAGATTTTTTTCCGAACCGAGTGAAAAAGTATGGTACTGAATTCCTCTGGAATTTAGTTCTGTTGTTAACTTACGATACTCTGTGACAGTTTTAGGGTGAATTTTTACACCATCTGTGATATTCTTGGCATTGTTATATGAGATCTTTAGGTTGTTCATTATGCTCTTTAGAGTCATCCATTTGTTCTTCTCACGCAGGATAATTGGGGGGATCTTTTCCCTTGCGGAGGTAGGTGAGTCTGGGGCAGAGCCATCTTCTTCCATGACATCTATAATTGGTGATTCGGAGGTCGCAGTTTTGCGCTTTTAGCTTGCGCGAACCTCCTGAAAATCAGTGTGGTCAGTACGGGAATGATCTGCAGCCGTTGTTGTTTTTTCAGTAGCGTTGTCTTGGAGTAGTTCAAGAAGTTGAACGTCGTCCGTATCAACTTCTTGGATTTCATGAACTACTACCTTACCTGGCCATTTTGTGTGTAGCAGATTTCCAATATGCTTAAAAATAGCCAGGAGCTGTTTGAAGGTGAGTTCCTCGTACGGCAGGTCTGTGGTTGGACCCACGTTTTGTTCTGGAGAATAGGACATGCTTTCCATTTCTACCGTATTGTGATAATAGATAGTTTCTAAAATAATAACTGATGCAATGAAACAATGGCGATGCTGATGGCAGTAAGCCTAGCGTATCGCCGTTGTTTCGAAAAAAGGTTAACTTACCTACTGAATTAGTTTTTATGAGCCTATTCAAGAACCAAACCGGTTGACTATACCAGTAGGACTATTCACTGCCAGTAAAAATATTTGTTGAGTTCATTAAATCACATTATATATCAAATATAAGAATCGCGAATCATATGTATGAGCACTAGGCAAAACGCCATTTTTACCAAGCTCCGAATTCATTTTCTTTTTAATTAATAATTCCAGCGTTCGTCCATAACAATAAATAAAATAACTTATTAATATTTAATACAGTCTTTTCGTTATTCATACATATATCTTTGATTAAATAATTAAATATTAGATTAGACAAAATTAAGGTAGTTATATGAATATTAAATTTTAAAATAAATTGTTTACATTAAATAATATTTACGATTGTAGCCATCCAGCGTTCGTCGCTTATATATCTGTTTTTTCCCCTCAATTGCCTACGTCATTTCTTTCTAAAACTCTTTTCCATAAACCTCACGTGGTGTTCCAAATCGTTCTCGCTCACTTACATACGTTTCCATGATAACAAAACAAAATATAATAAAATTGAGCTATTACATAACGTTAAACTTTACAAACAGGAATAAATAGAGAATATTTACATTTCAAATAATACGCAGTAAATTTATCAAATACAAATTCCTATAATATTGACATAACAATAAATAAAATAACTTATTAATATTTAATACAGTCTTTTCATTATTCATACATATATCTTTGATTAAATAATTAAATATTAGACAAAATTAAGGTAGTTATATGAATATTAAATTTTAAAATAAGTTGTTTACATTAAATAATATTTACGATTGTAGCCTTTGTGATGGAAGATCATGTTGGATTCTGAAGCAAGTAATAATTACTTTAATCTCTACATAATCAGAATCCAACACGGTGCAACACATGGTTTTGCTTGCCTATATAGCGTAGTTTTTGTGAGAGGGGTACATGTGATTCATTAGTTAGGCGCCGTTTTGATTGCAGCTGTCTCTAATTGCACTATTTGTTAGAAATATATTACGCAGACTGCAAAAGCTTCTGTACCTTATTCAGAGATACAATAAAACTTTTTTTTTTCTTGCATCTACAGTATATAATGGCTGTTGGGGAGGGTGTGTTTGTTGTTTGTGTGGGAGGTATATATGCAAAACCTTTTAAAGTCTCTTTTCGTAAAGTGAAATCACGGGTGTCAGTTATACGCTGCTTCCCCTGCTCCACTGACTTCTATGGTGAGTTACAATATTTAAAAATATTTTTCTCACTACCGTTTTTTTTTTCAAACCAACATCATTAAAATCAATTTAATAATGCAATAATCAATTTTATACTGAATAATATTATCAATTTTTGGTGATCAGAATGGGATATGTCAATGAAAGTTACCAGAAATTAATTTAATGATGTTGGTGTTGGCCTGAGGAAACTACAATATTGTAGCATTAGTCTGTGATTGATAACTAATTTAAATGCGTACTTTTATATTTGTCGACATACTACACCGTATACATCAAATTCCTGCTATGTACCCTCAAGGGATGTATAGGATGTGATAGTACTACATGAAAAAAATTACATCATGCTAACTTCCTATCTACAATTTTCCTCCAAATCAGTCTGTAACTTGCCAAGACTCCAACAATATCAGATCTTATATTTCTATCGTCTAAGGCGCTTTGTACCGTATCAATCCACCTATATCTTGGTCTTCCTCTGGGTCGTTTTGCTGCCAACCTGGCAGAGAACACTTGTTTTGTTAATCTTTCTTCGCCCATTCTGTTTAATACTCTTAATGATTATGCCATAATTAATTATTAATACTATTTACTAAAATAAATAGCCAAAAAGCTTCACATCGGCGATACAAAATTATATAAATTAAGTGGATATTAAATCCAACATTATTTTAAAGCCGACTACAGAAACTCTAGACGTTTCTTGCGAAATTTGACCAGAGATCTTACGGGAATACACTCGCCAAATTTCCCACGAAAATTCTATAGTTACTGTAGTCGGCTTTGAAATATTATTGGATTTAATATCCACTTAATTTATATAATATTAATACTCGTGTTAGTTTAATGTATGAACTTTAAAAAAATGGGAACGGTATTTACGAGTAAGTTTGTTGGGACTGAGCCCTCTAATACAGTAAGAATAAATAAAAATACGGTCTATAGAAAAAGATTTGAGAAAAAGATCTGATCCTTAGGATTCCCTGACTTTTTACTTTTCTAATCGCACGTGCGTTCATTATGCATTTCGCACCGCGCATCCTCCAGTAGGAAGAAATAAGCAGCGGCGAATGCATTACTGCGTATGTGCACTGTTTTGTTTTTACTACTGTACATGGGAATTATAAAGATAATTTAATTTAGGCAAATAATAAAATGTTGATTTTTTTTAAAACTATAAAAAATGCATTTGATTTAAGTTGTGAATTATTTTGTTACAGTTCTACCGAACATGGCTGGCGAAAATAAAAAAAACGAAAATTATCACAGTCAAGCAGCAGAGAGTTCCAAAGCTGGTGGACTGAAGAGTATGGCATGATTAATAAAGACAATAAAGCAATATGCGTTTTATGTTCGGAGACAGTTGTGTGCAGAACGTCGTCAGTAAAACGGCATTATGAGACAAACCATAAATCGCTTCTTGAGAAAAGCAAGGACGAACAGAAAGAATTTATTGCTCGGACAATTAAAAAGGAATATCCAGTCAACAACCCTAATGAAATTTATCGGCAGTCGTTCAAATATAACTGCTGCTAGTTTTTTTTGCCTCAAATAATTGCTAAACACGGGAAACCCTTTAGTGATGGGAATATATAAAAGAAGCATGGGTAAAATGCGCACCAGTTCTCTTTGAAGATTTTTAAAACAAGGAAAAAATTATTCAAAGAATAAAAGATATGCCTTTGGCTAGAAACAGAGTGAAAGATAGAATCATAGAAATGGCTAAAAATATAACTCATCAGCAAAAAATAGATATAAAATCTTCTGGTTTAATTTCTCTTTGTCTTGATGAGAGTACTGACATAACTGGATCAGCTCGTTTAGCAATTTTTATTCGTTATTCTGTTGGGAATAACATCAAAGAAGAATTGATAAGTTTAACATCATTAGCAACAACAACAACAACAAAAGGAATAGATATTTGCAACGCAGTTGTAAATGCACTTGCTGAAAGAGATATAGATCCCTCCAAAATTGTATCAGTAACTACTGATGGTGCTCGCAGTATGACTGGAGAGGAAAATGGGTTCGTCAATTTATTTACCAAAACGTATTGGACATTCAGTTCTGGGTTTTCATTGATTTATACATTGGCAGGTTTTATGTGCAAAGGCTAGTTTCAAGCCACTGGATGATATTATGAGCATTATAACAAAATTGGTCAATTTTATATCGGCACACGCTTTAAATAAACGAAAATTTATAGAATTATTAAGTGAGGTAAACTCGGTGTGCAATGGTTTACTTATGTACAACAACGTCCGATGGCTAAGTCGGGGGGAAGTTCTTCAAAGCTTTGCTGAGTGTTTAGATGAAGTCAGACTTTTTTTACATAATGAGAAAATCATTGAAAAATACAATCAATTGATGAACGTCGAATGACTTTCAAAATTAATATTTTTTACGGATTTGTGTTTACCTTTAAATGAATTAAATGTTAAACTGTAAGATGTTAACAAGACAATTATTGTCATGTTTGATTTAATCAAAGCTTCGAAGCTAAATTACCAATTTTTAATCGTGACGTCATTTCCAATACCTTCCGATATTTTCCAAATACAAAAAAAAGTCTTTGCAGATCTAGAATCCCATGAAAAAAACAGATCAAGTTAAATTGAAGAGTTTTCTACAGTTATTCAGTCGATAATCAACGAATTTTCTTCAAGATTTACGCAGTTCAGGCAATTTTCAGAGACATCAAAATTTATTTTGCATCCGGACACAACATCAACAGATGAACTCAATTTGGAGATTTTCGAGTGGCTGAATTTGGAAGATGTAGAAATGCACCTAATCGATATTCAATCTAGTTCTATATGGAAACAAAAGTTTGTCGATTTGAGAAATTACTTGGAAATAATGGAAAATGATCGATTATTCGGGGCAGTTAAAAAGAATGCAGAAGAGGAAATATTGAGAATTTGGAATGCCATTCCTGAAACCTTTTGTTGTTTAAAACAACTAGCGATGGCTATATTATCAATTTTCTTCTCTACATATGGTTGTTCTGGTTTTTTATGCCATGCTTCTACTATCGCTGTAGATTGTTGCCGTCTTTTGCTGAGAGGTGTTGAATTCTAATTCCAGGAGATATGTGAGTGACTGAACTACAGTAAGTTGTTCTGTTTGGTTGTTTGAACTGAGAGGATGCAGTCTAGAACAGCGTTCTCGTATGATGGACTCTGTTTTAAATGCAATGAAAGAACAACCGACGTTCCCTCCTGTTTTGCTTCCGTCAGTGTGTGTGTATAGAAATAGTCACTTTCAGAGCTTTCCTTCTCCTTAATATATGTTCTCTTTGATGGGTGAGGCTACATATAAGGCGTTGAACTTGGTTTAACTTTTGTAGGTTTTTTTTTTTATTTTAGTGCATGTTTTCCGGCAAGGGCAGCATAAAATATCAATGAGGGTATAGCTCCTATATATATTATTTTCAGCGCTCGTTGGCCTAATCCCTATTTAATCCTTGCTGACTTAGCTGGAAGGTTTACTATTTGTAAGCTTTTTTTTTTTTTTGGAAACATATGAGATGTGTTTGTCGAAGGTAAATTTTTCATCTATTGTTACTCCTACGTATTTTAGCTCACTGGCTACCTCGAGAACTTCCCAGTTTAGGAAGACCGTCACAGGTTGTTTTGATTTTTTACGAGAGATGTGGAACACTTTAGACTTGGTGCTGTTGAAGGTAACTTTCTTCTCAAGCGCCTACTCTGCAATTTTAAAGAGTTCTTCGTTGTCTGTTACTTTTAACTATAAGCAGTCGTGTCCCGGAATCATTATCATCATTATCTGCGAAATCGATGACTTTTTTTTTTTCAGTAGTGAAAGCATATCTTAATGGCGAGTCGTACTGGATGTTCCAGAAGAGCCTGGTTCATAGCAGGAGCCTTGCGGGCAGCCTCGTTTGACTTCTTTCGTTACGGCTATGGTTTTTAGTGTCATAGTTGCTCTTCTGTCTGTAAAATAATTTTTTTGTAAGATAGAGTAAGTTTTTTGGACATTTTAAATCTCTTAATCGATTGATTATGGCTGGCACCATACAGCATCGAAGGCTCCTTGTACATTGAGTGAGATCAGTAGTACGTTTTTGTTTTTGTTTTTGCTATAGACTTCTTCTGTGAACTCTTTAACTTCCATAATTTCGTCTACTGTGCTTGATTGAGGTCTAAATGCATAGTGATTACTGCTTAATAAGTTTCTTGAGTAGACATAGCATTATGAAGTATTGAGTAGAATTGCATTATTCGGTTTATCAGAAGTTTTTCTAGTACCTTACCAACAACGTTCATGAATCCGATCGGCTTGTATTTGCTAATTTCTTTTCCTGGTTTGATTATTGGTATAGCAAGCAAAGGTTAGTCGATTGATAGAGCCTCTGCTACTAATGGCTCAGCAAAAAGTTAAGCAAGTTCGAGTGTGGTTAGTAGTTGGAAGGAGTGATTGTTCGATGCTGTTGGCACATTCTCCCTCGATGAATCTTTGGACTCTCTGGAGGTGTCACAATAATAATAATAATAATTTTACAGCGTTTCCATACTAAAGGATATCGTCCTCTTTTTAGGCATTCGTTGTAAACTGTTGTTATGAATTCGGGGTATTTCGACAAACGCTCTTAGGAGTATATTCGCTGGTTATGGTTATTTCGTTCTCTCCAGGAATTTTTTTCATTAGTTGTATTGAAATCGTCGTTAGGAGTGTCTATGTCTGTTTCCATTCTTTGTCTGTAAGTTTTGTGCATTTCTTCATCTGTTGATTCGTTGTCCCCAGGAATAAACTTGTTTGTCATAATAGCAGCAGTTTCTGCTAAGTTTTTAGTGTAAGCCGTCCGTTTTCTTAATAGTCGATAATATACGTGTTTCCTTTGTCTTGCTTGCTGCTGATTTATATATAATATATACAATTCCATGAATTCGATACGGTTGAAACAGTACAGAGTTTTTTTTCCATGATTTTGTTCTCGCGTTTGTAATTTTGGACTGATAGCTGTATTTGGCTTTATAGTAGTTCTATCTTCTACTCTGTCTTAAATCTTGGTGTGTGTGTGTGTGTGTGTGTGTGTGTGTGTGTGTGTGTGTGTGTGTGTGTGTGTGTGTGTGTGTGTGTGTGTGTGTGTGTGTGTGTGTGTGTGTGTGTGTGTGTGTGTGTGTGTGTGTGTGTGTGTGTGTGCGTGCGCGTGCGTGCTAGAACATTTCCTCAGCATCTATTTAGGGCTCAGGAAAAACAGATTCCATACGACGATCTTGGAAAATCTTTCGTATGGCGTGTGCAGTGTAAGTTTACATATACAATCTAGCCAAAATATTAGGACCAACTGAATAGTTCGTACTGGCAGAATTACTGCTGTTGCTATACGGTGGACATGGTATGGACTCTATAGACTTTTGAATGATGCCTCCATCCATACTAGTGTTCGGAGTGGTGTGTTAAATGCCAGATCTCTCTCTCTCTATTTATGCAATTCCAGAGATTTTCTAAGGGACTGAAATATGGTGAATTTGGCGACCATAGTAACATCTAGAACTTGATGTCTTGTTCGGCGAAGTAATCTGGAATGATACTGGTAACGTTGAAGAGCTCATTATACTGTTGGAGCATACCTGTGCCATCTGGGAACACAATTGCCATGAAGGGATGAATTCTGCAACTTTAAACAATTCAGAGTATGATCAGAGGTTATCCCAAGCCCAAAGGATTACCAGAAAACAACTCCTCCCCCCCCCGTATAACGCTAATGTTTCTTGTCCGTTTCTGTTGAACCATGATATCGGGATCATTCCTCTCCTCAGGTTTCACTTAATCATCCACCTACAGTACAAATAGCATACCTAGAAACGGGATTAATTCGAAAGGATAACTTATTTCCATTATTCATTGGTTCAGTGACGTCTCTCAGATGCGAATTGTATATATAGTTGTCGATGATTAGGCAAACGTATGGATGGATACCTTGACTGAGTGCCTACTTTGGAGGCCCATACGGAAGAGGAGAGGATCGTTGGATTGTGATCTGAGAAACATCGTCATTCTTTCCATGGATAAATTCCATGGTCAGCTATCTAACACTTTTCCGTCTGTCTTGCAAAAGATGGACGTACACGAGTTCACTATGAGAATCGATATCGATGAGGCGCGTGCACCCTACTATTAGCTCGGAGGATACTGGCAGAACAGCAGTATCCCCCCAAGCCAGTGGTAGGTTAGGTTGTTCGCAGAGTACTGTTGTACTCTGCGAACAGACTAGAATATGCGCAGTTTCCTGGATATACCGTGTCACTCATACTGTGTTGGTGCATCCCCCTTTTCTTCTATGTCGGTTAGATAATGATAATTTAATTAATCAATCATTCTTACCCAAGCTCACAATCAAGAACTGGTTGACTGTGCATTGCTAGAAAATAGCGATCTATTGGGAAAAAGCCATGCATTATCAGCAGTAGAACAAGAATATGGATGATGCGAAAGCAGTTGTGGATACTCTAGATCGTGCTTGAGTCAATGAGAAATAAATAAAATACAGAAAATGTTGTACATGATATGTAAAAGCGTTTTCACATCATGAGGACAAGTAAAATTTGCAAAAATATAACAGGATTCCTAACATGGGGAATTTGAAGTCACCAATCTGCCTTGTCATTTCCCCGAAAACTAGCATTTCACCATCAGAAAAAGTCATTCGTAAAATAGCATATTTTTTACGAAGAATTTTTTATCCATCTGGAAATTCCAAATGGATCGCGTGACCTACTGAGATTGGACATTGGATTCCATGGAGGTACCAAACATTAATAATATTAATAATAATAACATGAAATGTTAGAACGGATGAGAAATAAAAGTTATCATCATATTAACTGTGATAATTCAGTTGGGACCCGAAGTGGTATTCAATCTCCAATATTATTTAATTGGATACACGAAAATTACTGAAGTAGCAAGAAGTAACACAAAAAAAATATTTTAATGGAAATTACAAATGAATAGAGGTTGACTGCATTCTTAATTCAAATCATTTAACTCGTTTAAGAGTTGTAGGTAGGAATGCCCATTCTCACAAGCAGCAGATTATACTATCCGCAGATGTGTAATTTCACGCAGGTGCAAAATTGCTCACTGCAGGTGTGTGTGTTTGCATGAGATTCTCTTACTTTCCAGTTCAGCAGCTAAAGTAAAACAAAACATCAGAACTGAGGAACGTCTCTCTCTCTCTCTCTCTCTCACTATATATATATGTGTGTGTGTGTGTGTGTGTGTGTGTGTGTGTGTGTGTGTGTGTGTGTGTGTGTGTGTGTGTGTGTGTGTGTGTGTGTGTGTGTGTGTGTGTGTGTGTGTGTGTGTGTGTGTGTGTGTGTGTGTGTGTGTGTGTGTTAAAGATACCAAGCTATTTTAAACCTGGTTTTACTCCATTTTCCCAAGTAAGCAAACAAACAAACAAGTCAAGTTTGCGCCTGCAAGTGTTACAAGTCTAGCTGATCCTGCACGTATTGCAAGACCAAGGCAACTCATGGTAAAAGTAGAATAAGCTCTGATCACTAATCTTAATATTTACCCTTAATGCAAAGCACATCTCCTGGAGGAGATGTATGATGCTTTGTATTAAAGGCAAGGGGCCACTACCCAGACCGGTTTCGACCTTTATTGAGGTCTCATCAGCGGGAGCCAGGCTAGAAATACCAAGATTTTAGTAATACAGAGCTCATAAGTATTTTACCCGAACAAGTTACCATAAGGTGTTTTAACCTTATTAAATAAAAATCTCAGGAGGAGATACCCAAGGTAAAATACTTTCTACACACACACACACACACACACACACACACACACACACACACACACACACACACACACACACACACACACACACACACACATATATGTATATATATATTTTATTTATTTTTTTTTTTTTTAACAGCTAGAAACTTTTTCCAAGGAGCAATCATAAGGTTGTAGACTATTGTTGATAGACACTGAAAATTGTACGCGTACAAAAGTTAACTAAAAAAAAAATGCTAAATTCCTCCCGATTTATTAAACTAAAAATATATATTAAAAAGATTAAACAAAGCTTCATGAATGTGCATTTCCGTTTCTACCCTTGAACTTTGGAATTAGCTCAGTCCATATCGACGACTTTTCAAATGAAGGTGAGAAAACCCTTTTTTAGGCAGAAAACCCTTCTATCAGGGATAGAAGGGTTTTCTGCCTAAAACAGTTTTTTTTTATCCCTCGATACGGGCTTCATAGGCTTAATTGCTTCGTCCGTAATTCCAAGTACTCAGCTTCAGAGTACGGAAATATTGAATGTTTTCTCTGCGCAAAATAGGGCACTTTTTACATCACAATTTTTTTTTCATGTTTTATGTAATTATATTATATCTACTGCACAGTTGGTTATATACATATATCATCGTCATCATCATCATCAAAAATACAAATAGCTTGTATTTTCCCTCTCACATAATAAGCAAATGACCAGAGAACACACGCAATTAAGAGATAAAAATACACTCAGGGACCAAAATATTGTGAAAACTTACAGTGTGTTGAGCCTCTTTTGGCTGATAAAACCTCTTGCATCCGTCTTAGCAGAGACAACAGGTGCACTATCAAACGAGGCAGTACCATCGACTTGCGGATACTACGTCCCACATGCCCTATGGAATTCAAATCAGGAAAAGATCAGAGGAGCGAATGGAATGCTTGGATATGCTCTTCGAACCATGCTTGAACAATGAGAGCCTCATGACACAGAGCGTTTTGCTGGTACTGTCCAGATCCATCCATTGTGCCACATTATCTTCATGTAGGGCAATACCTAATCCGAAACAATCCCCAGATAAGTAGTCAATGTGTATGAGAGAACCCGGTGATGTCTATGAGAACAATTCATCGGCCTGTTTTCAGCCAAACGTGCAGTCTAGCTGGCTAGACACAGTTGGTGGGGCGATCATAATATGAGTGGAATAATAATAATAGTTTTGCATCTACCTTATTATCACTGGTTAACCTTGAGTTGTTTTGAATTACGGTGGAGCAACTAAGCTATGGAGCAATCAATGTATTGTCTGTTGCGTGAGTGTTCTGGCTGGTTTGTCTGTTTTGCGAGATAAAAACCCTAATTTCTGAAAAGAAAAACCCTCAGCTGAAGGTGAGTTAGCCGATCTCCGTATAAGATCAGTTAAAACTCGTTATAAAAGTTCTCCGTGTTGTAGACGAGATTTAAACCTAGGGCTTGTTCCATCGAAGGGCATTGTCGTTACCAACTGAGCTGCAGTGGTTTCCCATCACTAGCAAAATAGTCTTAGGAATTAGTTTTCGACTTTATAAAACAAGCAACCTTGGCAGATTTTATTGTCTAAATTTTCACCTCGTGTGAAACGACTTGAAAATAGCTCATTACATAACAGAATTATTAGGAGAGTTGAGCCATGGAATTAACAATAATATCAAATGATGGGTTGTATTAATTATCTACAGCCCTGTATGGTTTACTTTGAATGGGAAAATAAAACTAAGGAGGAAAGTAATAATTTAGAAGGAAACATCAAGGTAGAACTTCTAGAAAACGAATCTTGAAATTATTAGTCATGTTGGATGGAAGGTAATAGGAATGCAAAATGGAAAACGCTGAAGGACATAATTTAATGTTTAGTTTATTCCAGGAAGTGAATTTCATCTCAAATTTGGGATTGGTTGGATGAGTTCTGAAGTTATGAGCTTTTCTTACAGTAACAGTACCCAAAGGTAGAAGCTTATGTAATAGTTCTCAAGGCAATGACACTGTACTATTGAATAGCGGCCTCTGGTGTTGTAAAAAACACAACGTAATAAATTAAAACGCCAAAAAATAAAAATAAGGTACGATATAAATAAAACTAGATAGTAAAGGGAAAAGAATGTATTTATTTATTCACAAATCATGCCAACGAAGGATATTCACATATTGAAAACTTATATATTCATTTAGTATCGTTTAAATACTTTTTTTTTTTTGGTTTTTTACAAGCCGCTTTCATAAGCGCCTCCGTAGCGCAATTGGAAGAACGACGGTACATTGCGCCCTTCGATTGGAATAGGCCTAAGTTCGATTCTCGTCGCGACGGGAGGAATCTTTATCTGGTCGATTTCAATCGAAGGTGAGTTAGCCGATCTCATATGGAGGTAGCAGGGTTTTTTCTCCCGGAAACTCGGGTTTTTCATCCCGCATACATACAAATCGGCCCATCAGAACACACGCAATTTACAGACAAAAATTACTAGTTGTGGTGGTGTTGGAAGTGGGCGGTAGATGGCGTTGATGGAGATGATTCGTAGTAGAGGTTAGGTGTAGAGAGAATTGTAGATGTCCTCCCACGATGAGTCTTCGGACTCCTTGGAGGTATCAGGAATAATAATAATAATAATAATAATAATACCTCAAAAAAATAATTTTGGTGACGAACACCGAGTAGTTAGGCAATTTCCTTAGTAATAACGAATACATTTCTGAGTATGTCGAAATTGGAAATATTTTCGGATTGGAAGTTCGGAAGGATTAGTAAGGGAAATTCATCGCTTAAAGTGAATAATTATTGCCCACTTGGTAGCATGTTTTAAATACTGAAGACAAGAAAATAAGAAACTTAATTAGGAATCATATTCAGGGTATTTTGATAATAATTACTGGTTAAGCATATGCCCAATATAGTTATGTTAAGGGAAACTGTTTGATGAACTTGCTTACTTTTTCATGGAGATCAAGCAAGGGAACGAGATCATGATGGTGTTCAAGATGTAGTTTATTTGGATTTCAGAGAGTGTTTCTCATAAGATGTTATCGAACTATTGTTCTATATAAGAAAGAATTGATTTAAATGCACCTTAGTGAAAGAATAGAAACTGGTTGGCTAAGCGCTAAATGATTACCAGGGAAAAATTAATGGGTTCTGTTTTAGAATCCATGTTTTTAATAGACTCATTACTTGTTTAGATTTCATTATTAAACATAAACCAATAATGACTATACTAAACAGTACATACCCTAAAACTAGGTTCGATCCTAATCTCCGACAAGGGCTTCAACGGTTTCCTAGTTAACCTATCTTTGGTGCCTTCACGTAGCTTTCTTTCTTCCCGAAAATGCGCATTTTTACCCCACAGTTCAGAAAAAACGACCGTAGAACTCACACGATTTCGGATAACAACACAAGTGAGGGTTTGGGAAGAGCAGCTGATGGCAATCATCTACCATATTCTACCAGAAATTTAGCCCTAAACTTTAGGACTGAAATTTCTAAAGGCGATAGGGGATTTATTATTTAATTGCTTAAAACTAAAAGTTCTTTCTTACTGATAATGTGAAGCGTGGACAGAAAATAATGGATTAAAACTGAATGCAGAAAAATGAAAATGTAAATATGTGTAATTTGATAAGAGGGTGATGATATTTAATGGATGCAAATTAAATTAGCAGATTTGAAAAGCGTTAATGAATATTTAGAAATTAAATAGAACTCATAATGAATATGCTGTGGTTAATTACGATAGAGTTAACATGTAAGATAAAGGAAGTCTTTGAATTCAAAGACGGCATTGAATTAGATAGCTGTTATGTAAAAGCTAATCGACTGTTAATGATTTATTGAATTAATCTACTAGGAAACTTGATTAACGTTTAGAAGCTTGTTCAGAGAATATATTGGAAAGACAGTATCAACTTCTTGCACTTAATAAAAAATTGGTGAATAAGACAAAGACAAGACTTAAAGACTAGGCTTTATTCTGCTCTTCAAATTCCTACGTAGATGACCATCGCAAATTACCTCCTTCTTTGCCTAAAACATTGCATCTCATTCCTCCTGTGACCTATCAGAAAGACATCAGAAGAATCTTGAATAATTTCGAGACCACAAGGAAAGCCGGACCTGATGGAATCCCATTGTGCTCAAAAGATGTCTTCCTGAACTAGCACTTGTTCGCTATCATCTATTCACTAAACTGTACTCAGCTAGCACCATAGAAGAAAGCTCATATAAATGCAGTTCCTAAAAAATGAGATAAGTGTTCCATCAAGCTATTGACTTATTGCTCTCACATCAGTGTTTTCTAACGTAATGGAGAAGCTTATCAACAGACAACTTCTCCAACACATTAAGAACTGCTATCTAATTAGTAACCACCAGTATGGATTTCGCCACACTAGATCTCCTGGCCTATGTCACGCACCTTTGGACCAATTCCATAGAACAGTTTGGAGAAACTTGCGCCACTGCTCTTGACATCACCAAGGTTTTTGATAGGGTCTATCATCGAAGGATTCTCAACAAGTTACCATCATTTAGACTGCCTTCGTCCTTGTGTAAGTGGATTGCCAATTTTCTTCGAGATCCCTATATATAATGGTGTCCTCTCCTCAGACTTTCCTGTCAATACCAGTGTCCCTCAGAATTCTGTCATTTCATCCACTCTCTTCCTAATTTACATAAACAACCTTCTCTCATTGAGTGCAAACCCTCCTGATAATAGCACTGATGATGACAGCACACCCAACTCCACTCCTCCTGCTCATATGACAAACCTTGCAGTGCTCAAACATCTCAAGCTTCAAGATCATCTGTTATAAGTGCTCCGAACATCGATTTCCAAAGTATTCTTGATTGGAGTGAAAGCAACCTTGGCAATTTCAATGCTTCAAAAATGCAGTTCTGTTTGTTTTCTCGTTAAAAAACAAACAAACAGATTTTTCTACTTACTTACTTTTGATAATGTTCAGTTCAACAGTCAAGATGAAATATCGCTTCTCGAACTGACTCTTACTCCAAACCTTTCGTGACACAATCATATCACACCTATAGCATCATCAGTTTCCAAAAAACTTGGTACTTCAGTGCAGAACATTCACTCGGTATTAATCCCAAATCTGACTAATTGCTCTCAAGTATGGGGGGGGGGTGCACCTAAGGCTTTCCTAAAAATTCTTCTTGCTGTTCAGAAAAGTTCAGTCCAGTTGATAAACGAAACTTCTCTTACAGACCAGACTCCCTTCAGCCACTATTCATAGAAGATAATTTTCTGCATTGTGTCTCTTCTCGGATATTTCCATGATCATTGTTCAGTAGCACTATCATTGATTATGCCTCCCATTTCTGCCAGATGTAGAGGAACTCGGGCATCAGCTTCTCAACATCCCTTTGCAGTCGAACTGCATACTCACCGAAGCTGCTACTTCCAGGCATCTTTCATTCTTTCAGGAACAATTGGAAAATAATAATTTCCCAAGTGATTACTTTATCCGATATCTGTGCATATGGCCGGTTTAAAAATCGCATCAAAATTCAAATTATCCGTGTCTTACTCTAGTATTTGCCACCACGAAGAGTAAACCCTTTGTGCTTCTCTCATAAATAGTGAGGGTAAAGGTGGTTATTGTTCATTTGCTTTCCATATTTATATATATTAAAGATATCAAGAAATTTTATACTTGGTTTTAATCCTTTTCCCAAGTAAGGAAAACAAAGTTTTGCGAGTGAAATATATTCATGTCTGAGCTACTTGCATATAGAGGCGTGTATAATGCAATGCATAATGGAAAGGGCAACTTGTCCAGATTGGTCTCGACCTTTATTGAGGTCTCTTCAGTGGGAGTCAAACCGGGAGAGATACGAAGGCAGAAGTCATATATATCTCATATACAAGTAGACAAAAGGTGCTTGACCATCTTAATAAAAATCTCTGGATGACAGAAAGTTGCAGAAAGTTTTTTACCTTTGATTTAAAATACGTTAAAGATACCAAGAAATTTTATACTTGGTTTTAATCCTTTTCCCAAATAAGCAAGACAAAGTTTTGCACGTGAAATATATTCACGTCTGAGTCACTTGTATATAGAGGCTAATGACTTCATATCACTCGTCTTAGTATGCATCCCATAATGTACACCTCATTTTAGGCGTGTAAAGATACGAGGTTATTTTAAACCTGGTATTACTCCATTTCCCAAGTAAGCAAACAGACAAATATATCAAGTTTGCGCCTGCAAGTATTGCAAGTCTAGGTGATCCCACACGTAGTGCAAGATCAAGGCAACTCATGGTAAAAGGTGGATAAGCTCTGATCACTATTCTTAATATTTACCCTTAATGCAAAGCACATCTCCTGGAGGAGATGTATGATGTTTTGTATTAAATAAAAATCTCAGGAGGAGAGATAGATGTAATAAGGTAGTAAGGTAATAAGATAGATAGATTTAATAAGGTTAAAACACCTTATGGTAACTTATTCTGGTAAAATACTTATAAGCTCTGTATTACTAAAATCTTGGTATTTCTAGCCTGGTTCCCACTGATGAGACCACAATATAGGTCGAAACCAGTCTGGGTAGTAGCCCCTTGCCTTTAATACATAGCATCATACATCTTCTCCAGGAGATGTGCTTTGCATTAAGGGTAAATACTAAGAATAGTGATCAGAGCTTATCCACCTTTTACCATGAGTTGCCTTAGTCTTGCACTACGTGTGGGATCACCTAGACACTTGCAATACTTGCAGGCGCAAACTTGACTTGTTTGTCTGTTTGCTTACTTGGAAAATGGAGTAATACCAGGTTTAAAATAGTTTGGTATCTTTAACATTTATTATACCCAAGGTAAAATACTTTCTACATATATATATATATATATTCAATTTATCACAATTATATAAAATGTATTTTCGCAGTGCGAAATTAACTGTTTTTATTGATAATTAATTGAAAATAACAACATAAATAAATAATTTATTGTATGCTAGTTGAATAAATAACAGCACTAATTGAAAAAGAAAATGACTATAAATTATATAATTTAGCAATATTTTATAATTTAATTTCATCTACGGTTATTAATTATTTAATTTATAGTTATTTTATTGGCTATTGTTATTGTTTAATCTTGTTTTTAATATAAAAATGTTGCACAGTTTAGTTATCGTTTAGTTTTTTTTTTTATACTTTATAAAACTTTTCATATAATTTACAACATTTAATTTTAGCATTTAATCATGATTTTTGAAAATTTGTCAAATACTGTTTAGTTGTCGTTTCTCAATATTATTACTGAAGAATTAAAAAAAAAAATTGTAAATGAAAAATGAATAAATAGATAAATTTAAAAATCATTTACCACTAATTCCTGCACCGACGACTATGACCTCGCTATCGTTGGGCATCTCTAACTTCTTAGTAGCTAGTTAACAACAAGGAACGGCGAGTTATCTATATCCAGAGCGATGTTCCTATATATATCACGCTAAGTTTTTACGTATTTCACTAAACATGTAAACATGTAAACTTGTATATCGATAAGCGCCATCTAGATGCATTCAAATTAACTATTACTTCTAATTCATTAGTTCCTTTTTACTAGAGCATTGTTGAAATTAAGCAAAAATTCGTTAACTGAAAACGACTTTTTACGCAGATTTAAATGTAATAAATGATGGATATACAGGGTGTTCGGGATAAATTTGACAGTTTCGTAAGGAAAAAGAAAATCTTCTTTGTATCTATTAAATTTAATGAATTGACAAAAAAACATTACAGGCAGAGTTAATTACAATACTATCAACAAGATTTACTCAAAATAACCACCATTAGCATCGATCACAGCTTCAATTCTGCTTCGGAACCTCGAACAAGCTGATGCTACAGTCTCCCTGGGAAGGGCCGCAAAAACTGTTTTAATTTTATCCATTAACTGGGCTTTTGTATTACTGGAAGTGCGATTGGTGTCTTTTTCAACTGCGCCCCATACAAAATAATCCATGGGGTTAAGGTCTGGGGAGTTTGGAGGCCAAACATTTGGACTGGTGAAGTCGTAGAAATTTTCAGACAACCATTTTTGACTTTTCCCAGAGGTGTGGCAAGGGGCCGAATCCTGCTGCCATACATACGGCCTACCATTGGCTACCATTGTTATCCAGGGCTTGACTACAGTTAGCAACTCCACGAACAAAGCCCGAATTCCAATGCCAGGGTTCTTCAACACCTGTTCCTGCAGATTTGCGAGGAATTCTGCTGTACGAACGCAATCAGATCGTCTGCTAGGGATCTTTCTTCTTGCTACATCCTCGTAGTCACCATTGCAAGTCTCTAGTTCATGCCTGGTTGTTTTTACTGTATTCAGGGAGCATTGGGCAGCAGTCGTAATATCCTTATTTTGATGGCGGGCACGAATCATCATGATACAAGTTATTCTCTTCCATGATTCAGGTGGGTTCCAGCTATCCATCCTTTCTGACATCTTGTATATGAATGAAGAAGGGTCCAAACTTTTAAATGAAGAGAAGTGTGTGTTAATACATGTAACTTACGGAAAAATATAATTAATTATAAATATGTCAAATTTATCCCGAACACCCTGTATGTATATATCCATCATTTATATATTTATATATATATCCATCATTTATATATATATATATATATATATATATGTGTGTGTGTGTGTGTTAAAGATACCAAGTAATTTTAAACCTGGTTTTACTCCATTTCCCAAGTAAGCAAACAGACTAAAAGTCAAGTTTGCGCCTGCAATTGATGCAAGTCTAACTGATCCCACAGGTAGTGCAGGACCAGGGCAACTCGTGGCAAAGGTGGAACAAGCTCCGATCACTAATCTTAATATTTACCCTTAATGCCAAAACACATCTCCAAGAAGGCGATGTATGATGTTTTGTATTAAAGGCAAGGGGCGGCCACTACCCAGACCAGTTTCGACCTTTATTGAGGTATCGTCAGTGGGAGCTAGGATAGAATTAGAAATACCAAGATTTAGTAGTACAGAGCTTGTAAGTATTTCGCCAAAACAAGTTACCATAAGGTGTTTTAACCTTATTAAATAAAAATCTCTGGAGGAGATATGAATGTAGAAAGTGTTTTTACCTTGGGTATAAATATGTTAAAGATACCAAGTAATTTTAAACCTGGTTTTACTCCATTTCCCAAGTAAGCAAACAGACTAAAAGTCAAGTTTGCGCCTGCAATTGATGCAAGTCTAGCATCAATTGCATCAATTGCAGGCGCAAACTTGACTTTTAGTCTGTTTGCTTACTTGGGAAATGGAGTAAAACCAGGTTTAAAATTACTTGGTATCTTTAACATATTTATACCCAAGGTAAAAACACTTTCTACATATATATATATATATATATATATATATATATATATATATATATATAGACAGAATTCTAGTGGAGACATGGAAGGCACTGGGGGAAGAGGGAATTGACCTGCTGTGGGACCTGTTCATGAAAGTTTGCCAACAGGAAAATATACCTGAGGAATGGAGGGAGAGTACTCCTGTCCCCATCTACAAGGGTAAAGGGGATGCACAAGACTGTAAAAATTACAGAGGAATAAAGTTTATGTCCCACACAATGAAAATCCTAGAAAGGGTTCTTGATGGTAGATTGAGGAAGGAGGTGGAGATTGCAAAAGAACAATTTGGCTTCATGCCGGGTAGATCAACAACAGATGCTATCTTTGGGTTACGGCAGATGATGGAAAAGTATCGAGAGAAACAAAGGGAGCTACATCTGGCATTTATTGATCTGGAGAAAGCATGCGATAGAGTGCCAAGGCAAGAAGTTTGGAGGTGTCTGAGGGAGAAGAAGGTGCCGGTGAAATATGTCAGGTTGTTGCGGGAAATGTACAGAAATGTGAAGACAAGTGTTCGGACCTGTCTGGGACAGACAGAAAGTTTTCAAGTAACAATTGGCTTGCATCAAGGGTCAGCATTAAGTCCGTTTCTGTTTAATATTGTGGTGGAGGTGGTAACATAGGAGGTGAGAGAGGATGCGCCTTGGACAATGTTGTATGCAGATGACATCTTGCTGTGTGCAGATTCAAGAGAAGAAGGGGAACTAAACTGGAAAGATGGAGAAAAGTACTGGAAGAGAGAGGTATGAGACTGAGCAGAAGTAAGACAGAGTATATGTGTTGCACAGTGGGCGGCGGACAGAAGACAGATCTGGAGCTGGAAGGAAATGTCATCAGGATGGTGAGAGACTTTAGATACTTAGGTTCAATAGTGGAAGAAGATGGAGGAGCTGAGAAGGAAGTGGGATGCAGGATACAAGCGGGTTGGAGGAACTGGAGGGAGATGGCTGGAGTGTTATGCGATAAGAGGGTGCCGATCAATCTGAAAGGCAAAATCTATAGGACAGTAGTGAGGCCAGCTATGACATATGCTATAGAAAGTGTGGCCCTGAGGAAAAATAACATCAGTAGGATGGAAGTAGCAGAGATGAGAATGCTTAAGTGAATGTGCGGTGTGACCAGAAAGGATCGTCTGAGAAATGACTATGTCAGGGGAACAGTGAAAGTTACGAACTTAGGAGCAAAAATACAGGAGGCAAGGTTGAGAAGGTTTGGTCATGTGATGAGGAGGGAGGATGAATATGTGGGAAGAAGGGTCATGCAGATGGATGTGCAAGGAAGGCGGAAGCGTGAGCGGCAAAAGAAGAGATGGAGGGAGCTGGTAGAAGAGGACCTGAAGATGAAGAACTTGGATGTGGTGACAGCCCAAGACAGGAAGGTGTGGAGGAGACTCATTATCAACAGTGACCCCACTTAAGTGGGAGAAGCTGCAGAAGAAGAAGAAGAAGAAATGATGGATTTATACGCAAATTTAAATGTAATATCGATAAGCGCCATCTAGATGTATTCAAATTAACTATTACTTCCAATTCATTAGTTCCTGTTTAGTAGAGCATTGTTGAAATTAAGCAAAAATTCATTAACTGAAAACGACTTTTTACGCAGATTCAAATGTAATAAATTCATTAATTCATTAAGTGAATTCATTACGCCATTTTATTAGTAAGTGAGAATAGGAGAGGAGGTGAGGGGGGCATACTGCTAATGATATCAAATGACTTGAATCCAGTTAGAGTTGAGACTTACGATTGTAATACTAGCAACAATTCTTCACGTGGCAGTAAGTTTGAAGCCATCTGGTGTGAGACAGCGCTAACAAATACAGAGTGGGGTATTTTTACACCCCCACTGTATTATTTATTGCTTACTATTTAGTTCTTGTTGCCAAATAAAAATTCGGCAATAAAACCTGATGGAATAACTGCACGGATGCTAAAAGAGTGGTCAGCTGAACTGCTTATTCTGATCAGGCTATATAATCCGAGTCTCAGAACAGGGAAGATTCCATAGCAATGGAAGGAATGTATGGTTATCCCATTGCACAAGGGTGGTGCAAAAACCGATGTATCCAACTATCGACCAATCAGTATCTCAGGAGTGGTGATGAAGATGTTGGAAAGGTTGGTTAGGGCTCGCATTCAGAAAAGGAATGACAGAGAATCTCTACTTTGCAATGAACAGCAAGGATTTACTAAGGGAAGGTCACATTTTAGCAACTTGCTTGCATTCTATAATAATGTTATCACATTATTATAGTAAGACAAGGGGAATGGATACACTGATGCTTTGGATTTGGATAAGGCTTTTGACAGAATACAGCATGGAAGACTTGCATAAATTGGAGAATATAGGACTGGATTATAAACTATTAGCATAGATAAGAGGATGGATAACTGACAGATATCTAATGGTCCATTGTTATTCAATCTGTATAGTAATATTATTGGGAAGGATTTGATATGAAATATACATCTATTTGTTAATGATGAAAAGATAGGTGATCAAAATTGCTGCTGATATACAATACTTGCAGAATGATTTGAATAGACTGGAATTGTGGGCAGGTGAAAATGGCTGTCATATCAATGTTAATAAATATAAAGTCATAGATGCACCAAAGCTCATATATGACTTTACTTATACAACTTCATATGACTCCATATATAATAAATGCACTTTGGTGCGATTAGATACCCAATGTCGTATTATATTGGTGGGATTATGCTAAAAAAATCTGGTGAGGCTAGGAATCTTGGAGTTTTTAGTAGACAGGAAGTTCAAGTGTCATATAGCAAAAATGTAAATACAACTCAGAGAATAATGGCAATGCTGAAACGAACCTTGACATGTAAAGATAAGGAAGAAATTTTTCATTTCTACAAGGCCTTGATAAGATTCACTTGGACTACTGCGCACAAAACTGGTTTCCGTGGTGATGATGATGATACTGTGGAGAGAATGCAAAGGAGAATGTCAGAAATGATATCAGGATTGTGGAATATAGATTATGAAGGCAGATTGAGAATTTGTAGATACTAGAAAACAGGAGAAAGAAGGGTGATGTGATTGAAACTTACAAAGTGAAAGGGTTATACAGAATTTCAGTAGATGGAATTTTTCATTTTACAGAGTGTGGGGTAAGGACGCTTGGGCATCCATCGAAGTTGAGAATGAATGCTGTCAAGAAGGGAATTAGGGTTCGATTTTTCTCTCATAGAGTAGTGCGTCATTGGAATGGATTGCCATTGGATGTTGTGTGTGAAGAGTATGAATTCCTGATTACATGAGGGTCTCTCTTAATAATAATAATAATAATAATAATAATAATAATAATAATAATTGAAGCAGATCATCAGAGAGACGACGCTAGAATTGCAAAAAGTTGAGAGGTTTAAATGAACATAGGAGAAAAATAAACAGGAAAATAAGAAACTGCAAAGCAAAGAAACAGGTAAGTCAAGAAATAATGGAAATCGGTAAGTGACGTTGTTAGTAAAAAGAAAGAAGTTATTCGGTAGGTTGACTATAATAAAACATGTCTACATGGGAGAGTCATAACATCGAGTTTTCCTGGAGCGCAAATTAAAAATATAACACAAGCAATTCAAAAACAGAAAAGAAAAGTAAATGAAATGGTAGTTGTAGTAGGTACGAACGATTTAACTGGCGATACGTTCAGTGTGAGAGAGGACATCAAAGGGCTGTTGGAAGAGGAGAGAGTGAGAAAGTGAAAATCGTCAGTATTTTACCTCGCAGTGATAAAAATGAATTAAGAAGAAGAGTTATGATGGCAAATGATTCGATGCTTGGGCTATGTAGAAGGAATTGGTGCAGGTTTTGAATGAGTGGAGTGAGTTTGAGAGAAGAGTGGATTTGTATAAGTGGGTCTGCCTACACTTGAATGCGTTTGATATCAGGAGTCTGAAAAAACTAATAACTGGTATGAGGCCTAACACAGAGAGTCAGGGAAATTATAAAGGGAGGAATGGTGCGAATGTGAGTGTAAGAACGACTATGTTATATAACTGTGTTAATGACGCGAATGGGCCTTGCCAAATGTTGAGAGGAGAGAAACGATTTCGGGGTTTGTGTTCGTCCGGTTCGGACTCATCAAACGTGTGCAAAGGTGTCTACATGCATTAGAGAATAGAGATCTGCAACTTATCAAACTGTGTTAGGCAGACAAGACAATACAAAAGATAAAACAGATAGATTATTATGTCTGTACACGAATGCTAGGAGTATCAGAAACAAAGGGATGGAGTTTGTTGCCTTAGTCAATATGTTGCGACCTCGGATTGCAGGTATTAGTGAGACCTGGCTAACAGAATTAGACATGCTAACTGGTATCGAGTGTCAAGGGCACACTGTTTGTAGGAAGGATAGAGAGGATAGGAGAGGAGCGGTGTGCTGTTAATGATATCGGATGACTTGAATCCGGTTAGAGTTGAGACCAATGATTGTAGCACTATTACTAACAATGTTTCATGTGGCACTGAGTTTGAAGCCATCTCGTGTGAGGTGGAATTTAACAAGATCAATTACATAGTGGAGTGTTGTTACAGACCTGGTGGATCGGTTGCTAGTGATGAAGAATGCATCATCAAATAGAAAAGATGAGCACGAAAAGAGTAATCATAATCAAAAAAAATCAGCAAACGTATTTTTATTCCTGTATATAGGGAGTACACGAGGTCGTTCAGCCCTACTAACTTTTGCTGACTGAGTGAGCAGTTCAATCTCCACTGGCAGCCAATCAGAGATAGCTGGCCCAAGGATATCACTAATTAAGCGGCACGCAATGATGAGAGACGGCTCAACAAGTGTCGCCATCTCGTGATCCCTAACCCTACCACAATGTTTAATGTCTGAAATAATGTGGGTTCTACGGTCTATTTTCTTGAGTTTACGGGACTAAAAACCCGAGTTTCCGGGAGAAAAAACTCGATTGCCTGTGCCAGAGATCGACTAACTCGGGAAACGGTCGAAAAAAGGCTTAGAAAAATTTCCTGTATTCGACGACTACATTCGAAACAAAGTCTTCCTTCGTGCGGTCAAGCGCTGTGGTATGCAAACGCCACATCCACTGAGCTACACAGGCTCCAGTAATCAATGGGAGACTTTAATTATCCAAATATTGATTGCGTAGCAGCAGAATCTCATGAGAAGAATGAAAATGCATTTATTGAGCTGTTGCAGGACAATTTCCTCAAACAGAAGGAACTCGAGGACAAAGAGTGTTAGATTTGATTATAGTGTCAGGAAGCGTTTCAGTTAAAGACGTAACTATTCTGCCTCCAGTTGGCGACAGTGATCATGTGATACTCAAATGGGAAGTGACTAATTTTATTAATGTTTCATTCAGATAAAGTTACATGCTGAACTACAAAGCAATACATTATGACCAACTGAGGGGTATACCGAGTTCAGTGGAATGGGATCAGTTGCTGGATGGAAAGAATATCGACAGTGCATGGGGAAGTATTGAAATAACACTTGAATGATGCGATATCAGAATGTGTCCCGAGAGTTCGAAGAATAAATAGAGTAGGAGTCAAATAGATGTGTAATCTTATTAAGCAAGAGATTCGTAAGAAAGTGACGTGGAAGGAATACCGTGTGCATATGGATAACGTCCGTTATGACGTTATAAGCAGCAAGCTAGAATAGCCACAACTGTTGTACGGAAAGCAAAGTCTGAGCATGAAAAGAAACTGGCTCTGCATGCTAAAGACAACCCACAAGAATTTTGCGAAGAAAGAAAGAATGAACATGAAAGAATAATTCTTCTAAATCCATACGGTGTTAGGGTTACAGATGCAGAAGAAATTGTTCAATTAATGAGTGCTCATTTTGTTAAAAGCTATCAATCTGGTATAATCTACATTGAGCCCACTGTTACCTCTTCACTAGATGAAGAAATGTAGGTATATGAGGACGAGGTATTAGAACTGTTGCACAAATTGAATAAGAATTCAGCAACGGGGACTGATGGGATATCAGCACCTGTGCTAAAGGATTGTTCGTCTGAACTGGCTATTCCTTTAACCAGGCTGTTTAATATGAGTCTCAGAAAAAATTACGCAGGAACGGAAAGAATGTATGGTAATTCCTTTGCACAAGAGTGGTGCAAAGACCAATGTATCCTACTATCGACCAATTAGTATCTCAGGAGTGGTGGTGAAGATTTTGGAAAAATTGGTTAGGACTCGTATTCAGAAATGGGTTTATAGTGAATCTCTACTTTGCAATGAACAACATGGGTTTACTAAGGGAAGGTCATCTTTTAGCAACTTCCTCACATTCTACAACGATGTTACCATTGAATTAGACAAGGGGAATGGATACACCATGATACTTTTGGATTTTGCTAAGGCTTTGACAGAATACAGAATGGTAGACTGTTGCATAAATTAGAGATGGGTTTGGGTTATTAGCGTGGATAAGAGAATGGCTGATGGAGAGAAGAGACATCAGAAACTGGTATATGCAGGATGTGAATCTGCAAGGTTTTAGGTAACTAGTGGTGTATTAGTCCTTGATCCACTGTTATTCAATCTGTACATTAATGACAATGGGAAGGATTTGACAAGCGACATACAGTTATTTGCTGATGATGCAAATCCATCAAGGTAGGGTAATCAGGGATTCTGATATGCAGTACTTGCAGACTGATTGAATAGGCTAGAATTGTGGACATGGGTGTCAGTTCAGTGTGAGTAAATGTAAAGTCATTCACTGCGGCATGATTAGATAACCAATATAGTATTATATTGGTGGGATTAGGCTAGAATAAACTGATAAGGTTAGGGATATTAGAGGTTAATAGAGAGGAAGTTGAAGTTTAGGGGCCATGTGGCAAAGATTGCAAATACAACTCAAAAGAAAATTGCAATGCTGAAAGAATGTTCATATGTAAAGATAATGATGTTATTTTGCCTCTTTATATAAGGCCTTGATAAGACTTCACTCGGACTATTGTGCACAGGTCTGGTCTCCGTTGTGATTCTGATATATTGGAGAGAGTACAAAGGAGAATGTTAAAATGATATCAGGATTGTGGAATACTGATTATGAAGACAGATTGAGAATGTGTGGACCGCAGACACTAGCAAACAGGAGAAAGAGGGGGTGATATGATTGGACTTACAAACTGCTGAAAGGGTCATACAGAATTTCAATTGATGGAATTTTTCAATTTATGGAGGATGGGGAAAGAATGAGAGGGCATCCTTGGAAGCTGAGAATGAAGGCCGCCAAGGAGGGTGTGAGGGCTAGATCCAAAGGCAATCCATTCCAATCACGCACCTCCCAGAGATTGGTGCGTGATTGGAATGGGTTGCCTTTGGATGTTATGAGTGCAAGCAGTGTGAATGAATTCGAGAATAAATATGATAGCTGGTGCGTGTAGTATGTGGCCTCCCTCGATGAGTCTTTGTCTCCCTGTAGGTCTCTCTTAATAATATTATATTTAGACTATATAATTTACACAATATCAGTAATTTAGGTTACATTATGACGACTGGAAGTCAATGTTATTGGCAAAATTAGTTAATTCAAAGTATTACCTATGGATAAGTCTGTTTTGGCACTGGCCACTTGTCTCCGGAAGTGATGCCGTGTTGTATTGACAGTTGTTGAAGGTGCAGGCAACAAATACATGATGGGGATTCCAGGATATGGAATCTGTGTAAGTAGTGTTTGTTTTCCACATCCCGTTAGTTGCGTGATTAAACCTGTAAAGATGTGCTTTTATCAGCCAGAGTCTGCTTCTGATACTTGGCCAGAATTCTTTTGGTGTTGATCCGTTGTTTGATGTTTTCTGTTCTTCTTCCCAGAAATTTAGGCTTATTTCTTCTGCAAGTGTTTTATATCAGATTTTGAGTACGTTTGGTAACTTGTTTCTAGTGGATTCTTTAGCTAACTGATTCTTGCTCTTGTTTCCTGCTATCACAGTATGCGCATCCACTCAACAGAACTTGATTTCCCGTCGTTTAGAGTGAGATTCCACATCAGATTTCTTGTCTTTTCTATTAACGCTAAATGCGTTGTTCTGGTTTTTATGCGGTCTATAGCGCTTCTATTGTCACTGGAAATTGTTGCTGTCTTTTGATAAGAGGTGTTGAGTTATAATTCCAGGAGATAAGTGAATGAACTATATATCAGACAGAGGGGGTGCAGTCTACCGCAGCGTTCTTGTATGATGAACTGTTTGTAATATTAAATGAAAGAACAACCAGCATTCCCTTCGGTTTTGATTCTGTCAGTGTGTGTGTGTGTGTGTGTGTGTGTATATATATATGGAAACAGTCACTTTCAGAGCTTTCCTTCTCCTTAATATATGGAAAAGGAAATCTTGGTTTGTGATACTCTTTGGTGTTCGAGGCCACCTGATGTAGTGAAGCAAACATGCAGGTCTGGTTGACCGAGTGGTTAGTGTATCTGCTCTCTCCAGCCAAAAGGCTTCGAGTTCGAATACCGCCGTGGGCATGGATGTCTGAAAATACCAGTGGTGGTGGGAGGTACAAGGTGTTGGTGTAGATGATGATGATAGTTACGATTGAGTGGTGGAGACAGAGAATTGTAGAGTAGGTGCCCTCCTTCGATGAGCCCCTTGGACTCCCTGGAGATATCACGTAATAATAATATATTGTTTTCAGCGCTCGTTGGCATAATCCACCCTTTATCCTTGTTGGCTTGGCTTATTTTTATTATTGTACCGAATTGTATGCATGGTTAGTACCGAATTGTGAAGTTTCATTGTTCATTGTAGTTGTAGTTGAATTAAAAAACTGTGAAAAGTGAAATGAATGCATTTAGCATTATTTACTGCATGTTAACAAAAAAAAAAGGAACTGTTAATGTAAATTATGAATAAAAATTAAAAAAAATTTTAATAGAAATTAAAACAATAAAATGCAACAGCTGTTTAACTGTTTTAATGTACAACTGTAATTGTATTTTTTTTTAGGATTATTAACTTTAACATCAGTTATAGTATTATATTTTCTTAATGTAATAATTTTAATAACATTTAACAGAGTGTATCCTACACTCATGTAATTTCTTTGAAAGATAATAAACTGTGGATTTAAAAAAAAAAAAAAGATTTTTATTACTATTTGTCAGCTTTTTGCGGCAATATATGAGACGTGCTTGCTGAAGATAAATTTTTCATCTATTGTTACGCCTAGGTATTTTAGCTCTCTGGCTTCATAACTTCCCTTTGGGGAACACCGTTACAGGTTTTTTTAATTATTTTATGTGAGATGTGGAGCACTTTACACTTGGTTCTATTGAAGGTAACTTTCTTCTCGCTTGGCCTGCCTGCAATTTTAAAGAATTCATCGTTGGCCGTTACTTCTAACTTTAATCCGTTGCGTCCCCAATTCATTATCATCACATAAAGTGAAAGCTATGACTTTTGTTTCTGAAGTGAAAGGAAGTCTTATTACTGAGTTGTACTGGATCTTCCAGAAACCTGGTTCACAGCAGGAACCTTGTGGACAGACTCGTTTGTTTTCTTTCCTTACGTCTGTGGTTTTTAATGCCATAGTTGCTCTTCTGTCTGTAAAATAATTTTTGTAAGGTAGAGTAGGTTTTTTGGCCACCACGCAACACTAAAGGCTCCTTGTAGATCGAGTGTCAGTAGTATTTTCTTACCCGTAGACTGTCTTCTGTGAAGTTTTAATCTCAATAATTGCTTCTACTGTGCTTGATTGGGGTCTAAATGCATATTGATTGCTACTTAATAGGTTTCTTGAGTAGACAGTGCATTATTCGGTTTATTAGGAGTTTTTCTAGTATCTTACCCGCAACATTAATGAGACTGATGACTATTTTTGCTAATTTCGTCAGATGTTTCTTTTCCTGCTTTGATTATAGGTATAATTTTAGAGGATTTTCATACTAAAGAAAATCGCTTTCTTTTTAGACATTCGTTGTAAACTGTTATGAATTTTGGGAATTCGACAAAAACGCTCTTAGGAGTACATCATTGGTTATTCCGTCCTCTCCAGAGGAGTTTTTCTTGGATCCATTGATCTTAATACTGACTCGATTTCATTACTTGTAAATAAGTCGTCGTTAGGAGTGTTTATGTCTGTTTTCATTCTTTTTCTGTAAGTTTTGTGGATTTTTTTCATCTGTTGATTCGTTGTCCCCAGGAATAAACTTGTCATAACAGCTGCAGTTTCTGCTAAGTTTGTAGTAGGATCCGTCTGTTTTCTTAATAGTTAATATGTGTTACCTTTATTCTTTCTATCTGCTAATTTATATATATATATATATATATGTATATATACAATCCCAAGGATTCGATACGGTTGAAGTAGTATAGAAGTTTCTCCATTATTCTGTTTTCGTGTTTGTAATTTTGCACTGATAGCTGTATATATTTGGCTTTATGTAATAGTTCTGTCTTAAATCTTGGTTATTGTATATTCTTTGATATATCGTCTCAGCGCGTTTACATTTTCTCAGGACTGTTAGTCGTTCCACCAAGGTACTGATTTTGTTTCATCGATGTCTACCTTTTTGGTTGTTCTGAGTGTTTGGTCGCTGGATTTTATCAGACCTGATGAAAGCACAGAAGCTGGAAGTCTATATCAGCTTGTGCTGATACCCCGATGGCTAGGTTCTTGTCTAATCTCAGCGGTTCGTTGTTACCATTAAAGTGATGTTTTAAGATTAAACAGGAAAATTCTCTTTTAAAGTCGCGACGGGAGGAATCTTTATCTGGTCGATTTCAATCGATGGTGAGTTAGCCGATCTCATACGGTGGTAGCAGGGTTTTTTCTCCCGGAAACTCGGGTTTTTCATCCCGCATACATACAAATCGGCCCTTCAGAACACACGCAATTTACAGACAAAAATTACTAGTTGTGGTGGTGTTGGAGGTGGGCGGTAGATGGCGTTGATTCGTAGTAGAGGTAAGGTGTAGGGACAGTTGAAGATGTCCTCCCGCGATGAGTCTTCGGACTCCTTGGAGGTATCAGGAATAATAATAATAATAATAATAATAAAAGCTTTTGCAAATATCTCTCGATTGGTTTCATTGGTGAAGTACTTGATGTTAATGCAATGGTTGTCTTATGCATTCCGTTTAAATTTTTGTTACTTATAATGAAACTTAATATGCGATGATAAGAACAGCTTTCCTTTTCCTCGCATCTCCATTTAGAAATCCGGGATAAAATAGCGTCGTTTGCTTTTGTCAGATCGACGAAGCTGCTTCCTTTGGTATTTTCAATGATGGAGTGTTACAGCTGTCGTTTAGTGTATGTAGGGAATTTGATGCTAAAAATTCTTCCAGATTTTTAGCTCAATCGTTTGTGCTCTCGTTAAAACATAAAACCCAATGGGCATTACTGTCTATTCCAAAAATTATATTGATGGTAAAATCCACGATGTTGCCAATTTTTTCTGTCATTTTATGTCAGTATGATAATCTAGATACATACTGGCACCAAAAATTTGAATTCCTCTGTACGTAATTTCCATAAGTAGAGAGTGTTCTGAGAAATTAATATTGCTTTGACTTCAGTGCTGACCACGAGTATTGCAGCTCTCTTTCTTTCTCATCCTTTGGAAAATATTTTATAATTAGAAAGCCATATTTTGTTGTTTATGCGGTAAGGGTTTTTGTTTCGATGCTGGTCCTATATGTTTTCTATTTATTTATGAGTTTTGTTAAGCTATTTACAGCCATGATACAGCGTTGGTTTATTTGAAGGCATGCCAGGGAAGTAGTGTTGTTTCTGCTAACTTTATTGCTTTCCATAATTTATGTTTTGAATTTTGAGCTGTCTATAGTAGTCGTATGTCGGGCAGCCTTTGCTTAATGTCAAGTGTTTGCAGTCGTTTTTGGTTTTGGCATGCTTATGATTTTGGCAATTTATACAGTTCATATCACTGATTTCGTGGTCACTCGTTGAACATGTGTTGCTTAGAACAGAACGGATGGATGGTTTCCCCCCAAAGTCTCGAGTATGAAAATGGAACTTATTGCAGTTAAAGCATCTCACATAGTCTGCACAATGGCAAATTCTCCACAGCACCGGTTTTCAACAGTTTGATCCTCACTGTTGGATTGACTTCAGTAATTTCGTTTCTCTTGTTTTTATTATTATTAGCCATGATGAATTTCTGTGTCATATTTGTATCGACTAACAGGATGAAATATATGGCAAAGTGTTGCTACAGACATGGTGGCTCAGCTGCTGGGGACAATAAAATGTATTGATAAATTAAATTGATTGAGTAATGATTATGGACGATTTAAATATTGAGTAGAAGAAATCTCATGATAATAACGAAGGAGAATTTGAGTTTCTGAGAAACAACTTTGTTAATCAGCATATGAACTCGTGGGCAACGAGTGTTAGATTTGATTAGAACATCAGAAAGGGATTACGTAAAGAACATGACTATTTTTTCACCAGATGGTGATACAATCATGCCCTACTTTCTCGGACTGTTTGCATGCTCCAATTAGTAGAGGTTACATGGGAATATTTTATTTGAAAATGTGCTTAAACGAAGCAATTTCTGCATGTATCCCTACAGTTCAAAAAGGATGGGAATAAAATGGATATGCAACATTAATAGCTCCATAAGAAGATAATGAGAAAGAATATCGTCTCTTATGAAATATAGGATGATCAAAATTAAAGTATCCTTGTTTAAAGCCTTGGAGCGTCATCCAGTAGTGATCCAAATGCTATGAAGCTGCAGGAATACATCGTGTCATGCGAAAGCGATATCCGAAAAAAAAAAAGTAGTTCCAAAACTCACAACCAGGGACGCGTATGATGTACCGAATGCTGATATATAGTAATTTGTGTGTGTGTTGTAAGAAGGAGAAACACTATACAAGTATAAACAACACATTTTTTTTCACTTCTATTATGCATTCACAGACTGTACTGTTCAATGTGCTGTCCTTCCCGATATCCACAAACTTCACCCTTGCAGTGTGTTCAATGGCAGAAAGCAGCTGGTTGGGACTTATGTTGTGCACATGCTGCATTATGCAGTCTTTCAGCGCTGGAAACAGGATGATTCCGATGAATCCTGTCTTTGAGAAATTCCAGAACTAGAAGTCAAAGGGGATCAGATCAGATGACCGAGGCAGCCACGCAGTAGGAAACGCACAGCTAATCACTCTGGTTTCCGAAATGTTCTCTAAGAACCTCCTGTAAAGATTGACTGAATTGTGCAAGGGCAACATCCTGCATGAAAATGACTGAATCCGTGCACATGCTGCTGTGACAAAACAAAATTGCTTATCATGTCGCCATACCTCTCAGGAGTAACTGAGCAGGACCATACTGGTAAATGTCCTTAACGAAGAATGGTCCAATGATAAACGTTGATGATGACAGCAACTTTGGGTGAATGCAAAGGAATTTGTTGGACTGCATGCAAGTATTTTGTGTACTTTATACACATAGCTGTTCAGGTGAAAGTGAGCTATCTCCCTACAAAATCATCCATGGCAATGTAACGTGCAACTCCACAATAGCAAGGAATGGAGTTACAGTACTGTAACTTATTTGTTAATGATATTTCGTGTGATTTGACAGATCTTCAAATGTTTGCAGATGATGCAAAGTTAGGCACAATTATCAGTTGTGCTGATGTTAATTTTCTACAGATGTGAATAGACTTTTAGCTTTGAGAAATGAGTGGGGTTGCAGTTTTAATATCAATAAATGCAAGGTGTTACACTTTGGTATACAGAGATCTATGACTACGCACTGTATTGGTGGAACTGTACTTCAGAAAGTGGATGAGATTCGGGATTTTAGAGTGCCAGTAGTCAGGGCAAATCGCAAGTATTACAAAGACTACACATCGTATCGCTGTTATCATAATTGGTCAGACCGCATACGGATTGTGTTCAAATTTGGTCACCTGGTTTTCAATGTGATGCGAAAACACTAGAGGTTCCAAAGACTATTACCAAAGTAATATCAGACTCCAGAGTGTTGGTTATGACAGTGTTTGGTGCAATATGGATTACAGAAGTTGGTGGATAGGAGATATGATAAAGGATTTTATCATATCTCCTATCTGTGTTAATCTGATAAAACCTTAAAGGATTTTATCAGATTAACACAAAGGAATTATAAAACGAGTGGATGGTAAGAACGCGAGGCCATCACTGGAAGTTTTATAAAGATGTGGAGAACAGCGTGAGGAGTAGATTGTTTTGCATTGAGAATTGTTGAGTGGAATGCATTGCCGGAGTGTAAATAACTTCAAAATTAATTATAATAGACATGTTGCTGGTTGAGTGGACCTCCCATGGTGAGTGTTGATTCCATGGAGGTTACCAAAAAGTGTGTGTGTGTGTGTGTATATGTTTTTTTTTTTGGGGGGGGGGGGACAGTACAGCGTGACAGCACTTTTATTAAGAGTGATATATATGGATGGGGTTTTAACATATAATTTGTGATTACAGGAAACATTTCAAACTAATGGACAAAAGGCATAAAAAGTCTTCAAAATTTTTGCTGCTTAATGTGGCCATACTTAGTGAGGTTAGAAAGTATCTTTTTCAGCCAATGAATATGCACTACAAAAGAGATACATGCTCCGGCACCAACATCACTTCCTTTCTCACATATTCAGATTACATTAAAAAAGTACTAAAGAAACATAATTTTAACGTTTCCAAATAGCAACCCTCACCAAAGGACATATCTTATAGTGTATGAAGTGCCCTCTAATTTGGCCTGCTGGGAAACACATTGGAATATCTTAATATTCCGCCTCAGAGAACCAGAAGTAGATTCACTGCAATCATCATGGGCATCCAATGCTTGTCAGACCACGCATTGGCTGCCACTTCACAAAAGATCAGAAGGAAGAAATCAAGTACGCTATATAGTCATTACAAAGACAGCAGCAGCCGTAGCTATAAAACACTTGCTAACTTCTACACATATGGCTGCATTAATCTGCCAAACATTTTGGGGGTAGTCACCTTAAGATTATCTTTAACAGAAACACTTCAACAAAAATTGCTTTTTATGCAGTCAGATGATCTAATTAAGACTGCACCTTTAATCTTAACCGACAGAAGACCTAAAAGGCCCTTAGTCCGATATCAGGAATGCAGCAAAATCTTCTGGAGGCTTTAAAAAGATTAGAAATGGAGGAACAATACAGCAAAATTGATAAGTTATAAAGGTAACATGAAAACTGAATATGATATAAATACCTAGAGTAATTACTTTGAAAGACAAACAAAACAAGCAGTGATAGAACAGCAGAAACAAATTTAAGAGGAATGTAAACAGGAGTACAAACACTTGAGATAGACAAAGCCATCAAAAACATGAAATGTGGGAAGGCAGTTAGAGCAGATGACAGTCAAACAGAAATACTTAAATATGGAGGTAGGTATAAAAGTTTTGCAGTGATTACATAGTTTGGTCAGAAGAATGAATTCCAGATGATTATAATTAGCGCCCTCAAAAAATAAAAAATAAAGTTGAATGCGAGAATTACACAGGAATGTTTATAGAAGTATACTTGGAAAAGAGGCTGTTAAGATTTTCACTTAACATATAGGTGAGAAATTGTGAGAATATAGTCTGGGATCTGTACTTAAGTTTTGTAGATTTAGAAAAAGCATATGACAAAGTCCAGAGCCTTTCAACACGTATAGAGCAATACAATCTATATTTAAGTCGTAAGTTAGCAGTTATAAGTGAAAGAAAATTATGTAAATCAGGTGTAAGACAAGGATGTACATCTCCATCTTATTCATCTATATGAATCACATATGAAAGAAAGTGGCATTAAAACTGTTATTAGAATTAAATGTATCAAACTTAGCTATTTGTTTCATGCAGATGATGCACTTCTAAACATATCCAATACAAGTTAGGATTCTCCAACCGGAATAGCAGCTGTATCTTGTTTCTAATTTGGCATGAAAATCAGTAATAAAAAGACCAAAACTATAACAACATTTCTGCTGTATTCTCAATGGAGAACCTAAACAACAAGTAAAATATTTCTGCTTATTTAGGTTCACGTTTTCAGTGAAGATGGCAAATTAAATTTGGAAATAAACATAAGTAAGCAAAGCTGATATGGTGGATAACCAGTTGAATAAATTTGTATGGAAGAAGAAAGTAGCAAAACACTAAACTAGCAGTATACGAGACAGTTTTAAGGATCTAAATGTTAGAAATAAAGCACTTGATCAAAGATTAGAAACCAGATGAGTTCTAAGAAAAATTAGGGATTTGAACAGATGGCATTAATGGCAAAATCATATTAAAACATACATTAGTAAGGAAACTGATTGTTAGCATTCAAGAATGTATGAGTGAGTGTAATCTAAGGTGGGATGGCCACTTAAATATAATAGGAGAGTTGAGGTTTGCAAAACAGGCATTGGATTCAGGCTGAAATTTTAGATATCATATTAGAGTGTTGACAAGTTATAGACTAATTTGGAGGAAATCTGTTGATAGGAGATTAATAATGTAGACTTGATCATGTAGCACTGCTATTATAGTAGCTTGTAAATTCCTTTTAGAGCACATACCAGAAGACTGATATGTGAGGAACCTTCACCAGGTCTTTTCAATCATATAAGTTAGCCAGTCTCATACAGAAGTAGAGTTTTTACTTCCAGAAACTTAGTTTTTCCATTCCTCAAAACAGGCAAACCAGTCCCATTAACATACAGATCTACAGCCATAAATATATGTCCTTAGGGAATGCCATAGAGGAGTGATGTGCCAGCTGCATTAATAATTTGCCATAACCCCTAGTCAGGTGACTACTCATCCGTAGGGATGGATGGGTTGAATATATATATATACTGTATATATTATATACCCACACACCACACCAAGCAAAGGAACAATCCATTTTATAAAGAAATGAATGATAACTAATAATTAAGGAATTCACAGCGTACACTAGAAATATAAATTAAATAAACTTTAATATATACTTTCCGATATTTCGGCTAACGTCACGTTGCCATCTTCTTGGGAACTTATTACAAAGACAAGTGCACACAAGTACTACATAACAGCAAATGAGAACCGAAGCTAGGAAGCTAACGTTTTCCTAAAGTCCTGATTGTGCCCCCTGGCGGGCTATATTGGTAGTTCTTGGCCTTTGGGCTGAAGTTCTTCTGATGTTTCCCAAATTTGGGGCAGTCTCATGCATCCAAATTTGTTGAGGTTTGGCATGTTCCTAAGGGCTGAGGCTGATTCCATGAATAGTCTTTCATATTTAAACTTGCTGCAGTGTATTACTGTGGCTTTCTTCCATCTTATTCTGTGGCGAGTATTAAGAGCATGGTCTGCAAGCCCCGAGTGGCTGTACTTGTAAAATCGGATGTAATCCTTGTGTTCTGAGATTCTGATATTTGCTGTCATGCCTGTTTGGCCAAAGTAGGACAGTTTACAGCTGCAAGGGACCTGGTATACACCAGGTAGGTCTAGGGGAAGTGGTTGGCCTTTAGTGGAGCGGATAAGGGATGCCAATTTTCTGTGGTCTGTAACAGGTGGTCAAGTCATTTTTTTTTTTTTAATTTTGTTGATTTTTTCCGAGGTGCCTCGGATGTAGGGAATGGTGATGGATTTAGAGTAATCTTTTTTGTGAAGGGGGGGGGGGGATGGTGGGTTGTGGATAACTGGTTTAAGTATTATTTGGATTCTTTTGGCAGGGTAGCCATTGGCTGAGAAAGTGTCACGGATGTGATTTAGTTCAGTGGTTAGGGCTTGATCATTTGAACAGATTATTTTTGCCCTGTTGAATAGTGTCTTAATAACTCCATACTGTTGTGAGGGGGGGGGCGATGGGATTGTTGGTGAATGTATCTGCCTGTATGGATGGGGTTTTCTATAAACTGAGAAAACCAAGGTTCCATCAGGTTGGCGGGTGACTGGTGTGTCTAGGAAGGGGAGGTTAATGTTTTCCTCTTTTTCCAGGGTGAACTTGATTCTAGGGTGTTGGTTGTTTAAGTGTGTTAGGAGGGAGAGGAGTGAATCCAGGCCATGTGGCCAAATAGCGAACACATCATCAACGTAGCAAAGCCATATGGTAGGTTTTTGTGGGGCTGAGTTTAAGGCTTTCTCTTCAAAAGTCTCCATAAAGAAGTTAGCCAAGGGTGGGGAAAGTGGTGAACCCATGGCTGTCCCCTCTATCAGTTTGTAGAATTTTTCCTACCAAACGAAATAGCCTGAGTTCATTGTAAACATAGGGCTGAGATATCGGGAGGAAATTTAGCTTGGATTAGCTCTAAGGTTTCTTTGAGGGGGACATTCGTGAATAAGGAGGAGACATCAAAACTGACCATTATGTCATTATGTTGGAGTGTAAGGTTTTCTATACTGGCTTTGAAGTGGACTGAGTTTTTTTGTGTGTGAAGGTATGTTGCAAGTATAGTGTGAGAGCGCTTTGGCTAAATGCTTGGCTAGTTTGTGAGGGAATCAATGCCATCCACTATGGGACGTAATGGCACATTTTCTTTGTATTATTGGGAGCCCATATATGCGGGGGGGGGATCTAGAGTTATAGGGTTTCAGTCTGTTGGTAATCTCCACAGGCCAAGAAGTAACCTTCTTAAGGAGCCTATGGAGTTTTCTAATTTGAGAGTTGGTGGGATTATATTCAATAGAGAGGTAAGTGGATCGATCTAATAGTAAAGCCTTGAGCTCACCTGTGTAGTCATTAAGATTGTAGTACCACAGTGGCGTTCCCCTTATCCGTTTTGGTGATCACTATTTCTTTGTTTCTCTTCAATTCTTGTAGTGACTTGTATTCACTAATGGATAAGTTGGATTTTGGAGGCTTTGCTTTTGTGAGAACACAGGCTACATCCAATCTTATATCGTTGGCGATGTGGTTTGGAAGGTGGCGAATCCCGCGTTCAATTTGGATCATTAATTCCTCAGCCAGTAATTTCTTAGGAGCAATCGCGAAGTTGTGACCACGTGACAGAGCGTTGAGTGCTTCAGGCTTCAAGATAACTGAAGAAAGGTTAACTACAGTGTTGGTTTGTAGTTTAGGTTTGGACGCCGAGTTCTTTATTAATTTATCAAATTTGTTGATATGTCGGCTCCGTATTCGTTTGAATTCTTTATTAGCCGCCGTACACGAGACGTCATGTAGGACTGACCAAAGCTCGTGATTAGGCGTATGTGAAAGCTCATTTTCTAGCGCTAATATAGCTGTTTATGTCGGCTAGGGAACCGCGTGTAGCGGTAATTTGCTCCCGAAGTAAAGCCTGGCTCGCCCGGTTATATACGGAGAGCTTTCTGTGAGACGAAGCGGTGTTTAAATTTTACACAGTTAGGGATGACTTGATTATCCCGGCAGCGTTGTAGGAATGCCAGACGGTTAAGTTGTCTGGTTAACTTTAGCTTCAGTTTGCCGTAATGGCGGGCCTTGCGTGCGAAGGAATCTCCGTGGATGATCATTATTCTTGTTGAGAGGCTTATACGCTGGTTATACATGATAACTAATAATTAAGGAATTGACAGCGTACACTAGAAATATAAATTAAATAAACTTTAATATATACTTTCCGATATTTCGGCTAACGTCACGTTGCCATCTTCTTGGGAACTTATTACAAAGACAAGTGCACACAAGTACTACATAACAGCAAATGAGAACCGAAGTTAGGAAGCTAACGTTTTCCTAAAGTCCTGATTGTGCCCCCTGGCGGGCTATATTGGTAGTTCTTGGCCTTTTGGCTGAAGTTCTGATAAATGTTTCCCAAATTTGGGGCAGTCGCATGCATCCAAATTTGTTGAGGTTTGGCATGTTCCTAAGGGCTGAGGCTGATTCCATGAATAGTCTTTCATATTTGAACTGGCTGCAGTGTATTACTGTGGCTTTCTTCCATCTTATTCTGTGGCGAGTATCCAGAGCATTGCCTGCAAGCCTCGAGTAGCTGTACTTGTAAAATCGGATGTAATCCTTGTGTTCTGAGATTCTGATATTTGCTGTCCTGCCTGTTTGGCCAAAGTAGGACAGTTTACAGCTGCAAGGGACCTGGTATACACCAGGTAGGTCTAGGGGAAGTGGTTGGCCTTTAGTGGAGCAGATAAGGGATGCCAATTTTCTGTGTGGTCTATAACAGGTGGTCGTCATTTTTTTTTAAAATTTTGTTGATTTTTTCCGAGGTGCCTCGGATGTAGGGAATGGTGATTGACTTAGAGTAATCTTTTTTGTGAATGGGGGGGGGGGGGGGTTGTGGATAACTGGTTTAAGTATTTTTTGGATTCTTTTTTTTTGGGGGGGGGGGGGGTAGCCATTGGCTGAGAAAGTGTCATGGATGTGATTTAGTTCAGTGGTTAGGGCTTGATCATTTGAACAGATTATTTTTGCCCTGTTGAATAGTGTCTTAACTCCATATTGTTGTGAGGGGGGAGGGGTAATGGGATTGTTGGTGAATGTATCTGCCTGTATGGGTGAGAAAACCAAGGTTCCATCAGGTTGGCAGGTGACTAGTGTGTCTAGGAAGGGGGAGGTTATTGTTTTCCTCTTTTTCGGTCATTGTAATAAGTTCCCAAGTCTTTGTAATAATGCAATGTCTTTGTAATAAGTTCCCAAGAAGATGGCAATGTGACGTTTGCCGAAATATTGGAAAGTATATATTAAAGTTTATTTAATTTATATTTCTAGTGTACGCTGTCAATTCCTTAATTATTAGTTATCATGTATAACGAGCGTATAAGCCTCTCAACAAGAATAAAGAAATGAATATTTTGAAAATTTTTTATGACCTGAAATAAGATACTGACTTGAGATTTTTTATATAATTTAGTTGGAGTTATATACACATTTCAGTGAAAAAAATTGAAACTGGAATAAGATGTTGAAGAGATATGATATATGGAAAACAGCCTAGCATGAATGTATTAATTGAGTGATATAAGTCTTACTCCATGAGGCCCTTTGAGTATCAATATTTTTAATTATTAACAAATCCAAAATGACCGATCACTCCCACAGTGCAGTGTTGGAATACATGCTAGTATGAGGAATGTCTGTTGATATGTTAACTTAAGGTTTTTAATAACTACCTAAATCTGTGGATTTTTTGCCAAGCAATATTTAAGACTGTTTGTATAATACTGCTTTTAGCAGGTGAAATTTTCATCCTGTTGTGTTAACTCTTCTCTTTATGATTTACATAATTTCAAGGCAGGACTAACTGCCATACTGGTAATAATACAGTTAAATCCTCAGTATTGCTCATCAACATGTATGTTGATGAGCAATACTGATTTATACAGTCAACTCTCATTATAACAAACACCAGTATAGCAATTTTCTCACTATAACAAACTAGTGAAAAGTCCTGATCAAAGCCTCATAGGTACACAATGCTATTCAAAGGAATTCACTAAAACTATTCTTGTGGTTCTTATGAGTCTAATATATGGTATGACACAAAAAAGTACTGAATGCCAATAAACAGTACTGGTTTTTTTTTTTTTTTTTGCACCATACTGTATAATGAAATGAGAGATGATTACTGGTGGACACCACGGTTCCTTTGCTGTAGTAAGTTTTGGAAAATTAAGATTTATCTCTCTCAGTATTTTATCATTTGCATAATTCCATGGTCCACTGAATGATGGGTGGAATCCATAACCTGCTACTATTCAAGATGACAAGTCATATGTCTTGCTGATTCTAGTGGAGCCCTCTCCTTTCTGTATAAATATAAAAAAAGAGAAGTCCTATCCACTGGGGATGGTTGAATGATTTTTTTAACATCTAACCCTACAGGCTACTGATGCAATTTGAGAACCTAGATGAAATAATTACTTCATTAATGCAGACTGACTAATTTCAATAATTACTATACAAAACAGATTTAGCTCACATTTCTATAGCTAAGCCACAAAAAAACCTCCTTAGAAGAATAGAATTAGAAAATGGGGGGGGGGGGGGAATTAGCTTCATTAGATGATTATAAAGATATGGATTTGTCACTTGTAAAATGTCTAAATGAAATAACATTCATATTTGAGTAAAGATATCAATACAAAGGTTCAATGAAATCGATCCAGTTGAAGTCCATGCATAATGTGCATATATTTAAATACTGGCAAAAAACCGCATAAAGAAAATTTAATAAATTAATGACTAGTTTCATACATCACTATTGTGTATTTCAGATTGATATAAACAAATATATAGAGGTATTAATATGGAGATTTCTAAAGTGTTAATATTAATGAAACTTCTTAATGTACATATGTCTGAATGCAAGTTGTGCACATGACTTGCAAATAAATCTAAGTGCTGACACATTTTACAAAATACATTTAAAATGTGATATGCTTGAATATGAAGGAATGAAAGACAGTGCGCAAAGAAATTCAATAAGCTGACCTCTTAGAGGATTAGACTAAAATATTAATGGCAGTAAAGAAAAACCTTTTTTTCTTTTTTTGAAAGGAAAAATGAAATGGGTTAGTAAAGCATCTCATGTATATTAATTTCCAATATACATTTCTGCTCAATTTATTAACCATAAAAATTGGTTCCAGTGCATTTGGACTGGTAGGGAGGAGCTTACCTGCATAAATAACTAAACTTGCTAACCTCTTTATTAAAGAAAACATAACCAGGACAAAGACAACGCATTACAGTATGAAGGAAACAGAATTAGAAAGAAAGAGAAAGCTAGACATTCAGCAAGAGAAAATTTTAACAAACCATGAAATTTTTCCTTAAATGAGATATCATTAAGTTCGAAGTTCATTAGGCAGGAAAAAAAATTTTGTGTGAAGTTTAGTTATAAAGAGAAGTTTCATTATCTGCGAAGTGACTATACAGAAGTTATGCTATATTAATGTATGATGAGATTTACATCATAATGTTCTGTGTCCTTATGAGTACACTTGTAAGGACACAGAATACACTAACAAATAGTATGATTTTTACATAGTATTCAATATATCTAGAACTGTAATAAAGATATAAAATGATCAGTTGATGAATAAACTTAGCAAAATGAAAATTTTCATTTGTTTGCTAAAGTCTTTCCATGTTCCTCTTCATATTCCTTAAAATAAAAGAGAAAACAATATAAAATTTCCAATTGCATTAAAGTTAGTTTACCTGATTCTGAGTGATGCTATAAAATCAAGTTATTTCAAAGAAAGAAAAAAAAAGTGCATTATAAGAATCATTACACAAAGAAACTTATTCGTTTCATTATAGTTTTATTTCAACATATGTCAAAACTTGACACCGTTCATTGTTTAATACAATAGTCACTCACTCTTTCTCTCACACTCACTCACTCTCTGGTGTGTACATCAACAAAATGAAACCTTCCCAAGTGAAACAAATGCATTTCTGATATTTTTCGGAAAGCTAAATATTTAACATTTCTCACTTAATTTTCTTTGCATAAATTACCTTATGTTTGATTTTCGTCCAAAATATTTGGATATATTTCTTGACATTTCAAACTGTGAGTATTCACAGCTTAAAAGAAAAAAAGTACCAAATATCACGATATCCATTTTTTTTTAAACATATGACTCACAACAATCAAATATAAACAACACAAATACAGCTACAGTAATGACAGCACAATGTTCCCACTTAAGTGTACAAATCTACATATACTAAAACTGATTTACTGAGGAACTGCCAATAACAGCAGATGTAAACTGCAAAGTTGTCAAGACACCTGTACATAGATTTATATCTGCTAATGCTGTACAATTAGAAAGTTTATTAGGAATATCAATTTTATCTAGTTTTTAAATTAAATTATGTAAAGTTTGAAATGTTCTTAAGATGGCAAAATACAGAAGTAAAATAAAAATTCAAGTTTTCAAAATAAATACAGTTAGGATATTACAATATCACAAGCATGCTGATTGAACTTTCACTTTTTAAAGTAGCTAATTTGTTTTTCTAAAATTTAAAAGTACAATGAAATTCCTGAATTGAAATATACTGCATCAAATAATTTCATACAGTTCACCGTAAGTTATCAAATAACAGCAAGTATATAGGAAGAAAAATTGTGTCAGACATTTCACAGTTTACAAGGAATCTTACTCCACCTCCTATAGTACTCATCTGGATTGCAAAACACCACTGGGCTGTGATAAATAAATAAGGCCACACAGAACAGCCTATATGCATATCATTCTAATCCAGCTTTATACAGTTAGGAGAGGAACTCTGTAGAATGTTCTTGCTGTAAACAGGAATTCACTAGATGACTGGGCAGTGATGAAATGGATAACTGGGGAATGCAGAATGACATGTAATGTATCATTATACAATGTCACTTGGATGATCTGGATGATCAAATTGATTCATCCAAAGAAGAAGAATTTACTACAAACAACTATACAAAGTTCTTCTAGGGACTTTATTTCCTTTTCCTCTTACCCATACTTCCACCTTCCTCCCCCCCCCAACCCCTATTCAATTTTCTATCTTTCCCATCATTCATCCTTAATCATGGATATCACTTATGACAGTTACAAAAACTGTCATTTGTAGAATTCAACCAATAGTGTCTAATGTGGAGAATATTTAATAATTACATGTTTAGAAAGTTTCTTATGTGCATCAGCCTTCATTAATCCCACATTTGTAATTATATTACAAAAGAACAAAGATAGAGCTGAAAGGGGACGGAAATGAAACTAAACTGAACACTTATAATTGCCCAATATTAAAGCGTAATGCTAATTTTTCCCCCAACAATTTCCATTTGGAATAGATAATGACGTTCAGTGTTTTCATTGTCTAGTTCATAGTGAGGTAAGAATGAAGCAGCTCTCTGCCACTTGTAGAAACAATAGGATGTACTTATGTTCACTTCCACTTTCAAGTACAGCCGAGGAAACAAAACTTCTTGGTCTTCCACAGTATTCTTCATTCTGAAATGCACCTCCAGCAGTTGACTCTTTTGATGACTAAGACAGCAGAATGAAGAACAATGGCATGATGATGTAATTACATAAAAGTATAGATCAAATAATTTATTGAAGTCTGGCATTTGGTATCAAGTACTCGGTGGCTGAGGTCATAAACAAGTTTATTTTAACTCCACAACAATGTTAAGATTGTTTAATCCGTTTCCGAGGAGGTCCTATAGGTGGGATCTGCTGAGTTGCTAAAGCTCGAAAGGCTTCTGCAATTAGATGAGGTTGTCTGTGGATCATACATTTCCAGCCTGTTGTGTCCATGACATCTGTTGCATGCCTGAAAAAGACAAAGTACAGGAATGAACTTTTCATACTATTTTTTAAAAGTTTAAGCTAATAAATTTGAAGACACATCATGCATTACACTTAAGTCTATTTGAAAGCAACCAGCCAAAAAAGCATCATAAAAATGTTTTGTATAGATATCTTTTAGTGTTAATACATTGAAGTATTATATTATTACAAAATTAACAAAAAATATATACACACAGTTGACTCTCAAAGAATGCAAGTTTGAACTGCATGGTTCCACTTATGTGGTTTTTTCAATAAATACATCGGAAAATTTGTTGGAGACTTGTGACAATTTAAAAAAAAAACTCGCAAACAAACCACGCATGACAAAAACTTAAGATATCAAAAGGGTTTTATAAAATTGACACAAAGAAAATTTTTTGATATATAACACAGAGAACTAGGATCATCCATGGAAGTCGTGTAAGAGTGTGATTAGTAAGGATGTGCAGACTACATTTTTTGCATGGAGAGTGGCAAATGAGTGGAATGAATTGCCAGAATTAGTTGCAAGTGCCATGACAGTGAATGAGTTTAAGAAGAGGTATGATAAGTGTTGTGTGTATAAAAGTTTGTGTGGGTTTCCCCACAATGAGTCTTTGTATTCCATGGAGATACCATTTGAAAATAATGCTTATTTTCAAATAGAAACTAAATCATGAACAGTCTTTTCAGGTTGTACTGAATATCCTGAAAAACACTTATGCAATACAGAGCACTTCACAAAATGCCATGATTAACTAGATTCTTCTAATTAGATAAGTCCAGTTCAATAAATTTGTTACTGATATATTCATGCATATTTAAAAGAGAACTATATTATGTTTATAAAGAAAAAATAATATATGAGGTTGTAAATGAAGTAGTGGCAACATGTGCACAAAATGTAAAATAGTTTATCAAGTCTATATAACTACATCTCTTCAATGTAATCTCTCCATATTCTGCACCTGTTTCCAAATTTGTGGGAGCTGCCAGATACCATCACCAGAGTGTTGCCTGTTGATATCAGTGATAGTGTGACTGGAGAACCTCCTGGACATCACGAAACAGCAGACCTCTGAGGGGTTCTTCCATTTTGGGGAACAAGTCAAAGACGCAAGGAATCATATCTGGAGAATACAGAGAGGATGTTCCAATACTTCCCATTGACATCTGTCCAATATCTCTATCACCAAATGCAACACAACATTGTGCAGTGTCATGCAATAAAGGCAGTGGAGAATCCCTGAAAAAATGTGATCGCTTTCTCTTTAAATCCAGACACAAACGGTGCTCCAGGAATCAGTGACAGTACTGTGTTAAGAGTTTGCCCATGGGGCACGGTATGACACCTTGAACACCAAGCAATTATCATCATGACTAACTTTGCTGTGTTCCTGCTGAAGTTTTTTCAGACAGGGTGATCCTGATCAGGAATGCATCCCCTTCCAGATGGAGGCCAGCAACTGCATACCTGCACCATTTTTGCATATCAGTCAAGTGATGTGGAACCCAACAAGCTGGTGGTTTATCTCAGTTTTCTGGGCCAACTGAAACAGTCCATTGCTGAATAACTGCGAGGAGTCCCCAAACGAGCTCAACTAGTTCATCTGAAATGGTGGAGAATCCTGCACAGTGATTATCATCCAGGGATCTTGGCCTACACAAAATGCACCGATTCATCTTGCGACAGTCCAGTATAGTAGGGACTTGTCTCCACAGGCTTCCCTAAATCCATAAGTCACTCGCAGTTTTATTTTGTGAAACCTAGACCTTGATTCAGGATTGCTGTTAATCTTGTGAACATACTTTAGAGCACTGCACACTGAGACATTGACTTTAACCACTTTTCCATACGATACTTGATAGAATGGGCTGTCTCCCTGTGTGCATGTACAGACATAAACTAGCACCTCTGTCAAGAGTAATATTTGAGTTACCAACTACATTTCCTGACTGTGTTGCCACTATTTTACAACCCTTGTACTTGAGGTCTATAGTTTTGTGTAGCTCAATGGCACTTTTTGTGACTCATGCAAATGGGGTTAAATAAATTTAATTATCCCAGGGCATGTTTGTTTTCATTAAGCAACATGAACTGTTATTTTGCAATAAAATATCAATCAGACAATGTATAAGCTGCAACAATAGTAAACAAGTCATCCGCACATCAGTATGAAAGCCTACTTTTCACAGATATCAACGATTGAATTTCATGTGGTACAAAGACTTGCTGCAAATATGACCTCGTTACTTGTTTTCAAGTGCAATGTTAATAAAACAATGTGATGAAATAAAATTACACCTAGTAAAAAACTTTCCACAGTGATAAAAGGTACATGAAAACGGCCAAGTGATCTAATGAATCTATAATGACATTCAGATTGATCTTTTATCAATAAGGAATGCATCTCCTCAGGTTTCCAGAAAACCTGAGTATGCATTTGAGATTCTACAACCAGATTTTACTGGTTGTAGAATCTATTGAAATCCACTGAAAGGTTACAAAGATTCTACTGAAACTTCTAGCAATTCTTTCTTTGAGTAGCAGTAATGAGAAATGCAACTATCAAATGCTTCAAAATGAGAACATTCAGATGAAGAAGAGAGGAACCTTTGGGTGAGGGAAAGAGATAAAAACAAGGACACCCAAGATTAAGACAAAGGCAAGATTAAAATAAACAGAAATGAGCAAAAAAAAACATACAATGTTAGAAAAAAAAAGAAGAGTAATAAAAATTAAATAGTAAATGTGACATGAATTTCTGCACACAAAGTATGAAAAAAAAAAACTGAACAATGATATGCAAGTTTTCATTTTTTATGAGACTCCCACTGACAAAATATTGTAATATACATATATGGGGTGCTTAAAGGTCAAAGCATTATAACTGAGAGGAAACCTCCACATAGCCTTTAAAGGAATGCGGAAAACAGACCAACGCTTCTGACCCAATGTCCAATCCTCACCTTCTTGCGGTGCACCCTGTTTGGTATCTACCTGGATACTGAATGAACGCGGATGGGCCGGCAATTTGGAATTTAGCCAACCAAATTGTAATTCTTATTGGCTTAAACCAAATTACAAAATGATGGTACAACATAACAAAATTTCATGCCGGCCGGGCCGTCGTCCGGTTAAACAAGGCCCCCGTTGTTTTCACCAGGGAACCAGGGTGAACAGCGAAAAGTCAGCTACTGGAACAAATCTGAAAAAACACCCCAACTCAACTTCATCAGAGTTAAAGATCAGTACTATCAATATAAGAAGCCTGAATGGCAAAGAAATGGAGCTAGCTGAGGAATTAGATAAGTACCAGATTGACATAATACAGGTGACTGAAACAAAAAAGACAAAAACTGGTGAGATCTTTCTGAGCAATAAATACAAAATGTTATATTCAGGCAATGGACAATCAAGGAAAAGAAGGAGTAGCCATTGTATTCAACACTAAATACGAGGCTAATCTTCTTGAATGGCAGGTCTCAAGTAGAGTGATGTGGGCAAATATCAGAATAGAGAACTGGACAATGAGACTTATTTGTGCCTATGGTCCCACAGAAGGTTCTACTAAGGTAGAAGTGGAGGAATTTTTTGAGGATTTAGAGAAAGCATCTGCCACAATGAAAAAGGAAAAGTTGGTCCTTGCTGGGGATCTAAATAGCAGAGTAGAAAATGATTGTCAGACATACAAAAATATTTTGGGAAAATTTGGAGAAAAGAGCAAAGCTAATAATAATTGCAAATATTTGTTGGATTTCTGCTCAGGACATGGACTGGTTATTATTAACACCATGTTCCAACATAAAAATGTGCACTAATTCACATGGAGAGAAGAGGTAAGAAATAAGAAACGTCTCATTGACTATGTTATTGTTGATAGTGATATTTTCTCCCTTGTGCAAGACACCAGAGTGTACAGAGGATTTGAAATTGAAAGTGATCACTATTTAGTCTTGAGCAGCATAAAATTGAATTTCATATTGAAAAGAATAACATGTAAGAAAGTTTTAAAGTGAATAAAAGTTGAGCAGCTCTCAGATGTGAACTGTAGACTAAAATACAGAAAGATTATTGAAATGAAAATGAAAGAGTTTGAGAACAGGAATCAAACCTTGGAGATTCAGTGGCAAACTCTGAAGAAAACATTGATTGATTCTGCCAGAGAGGCATGTGGGGAGGTTGTCTGCAAGGATAGAAAAATGAGAACTCCATGGTGGACACAGGAAGTTAAAGAGGCAGTGAAGGAAAAGAAGAAAGCATATCAAAAGTTCCTGGGAAATAAGTCAGCTTGTGCTCTTAGAGAATACAGAGACAAACGTAAGAAAGCTAAACACTGTAAAACTAGCTGAACAAAAGTCATGGGAGGACTTTGGCAAGAAAATAGAAAATAAATATCAAGAAGGTGGCAAAATATTTTGGAGGTTGTTGAAGAAGCTTAGAAATGGAGGAAAGAGTACTGTAAAAGGAGTTAGAGATAATAAAGGTGACATGAAAACGGGAGAAAAAGATATTCTTGAAGTATGGAGTAATTACTTCAAGAAATTACTAAATGAAACAAGCAGTGATAGCACAGTGGTAAAAAATACTCAACAGGCATACAGTCAGGAATACATCACCATACTTGAAGTAGAGAAAGCCATCAAAGGCTTAAAATGGGGAAAGTGCGCAGGAGTAGATGATATTCGACCAGAAATGCTGAAGTATGGTAGTATAAAAGTCTTGCAGTGGCTACACTCCATAGTTCAGAAGGCCTGGACAGAGGGACAAATTCCCGATGATTGGAGTAGAGCTCTCATAGTACCCATATATAAAAAGGGAAATAAAACTGAATGTTAGAATTTCAGAGGTATTTCCCTACTGAGTGTTCCTGGTAAGATATATGCAAGTATACTTGAGAAACGGTTAAGAAAAAAAGCCTGGTGAAGAACAAGCTGGATTCAGAACAAATAGAGGCTGTCAGGATCAGATCTTCACATTACAACAAATAGTGGAGAAATCATGAGAATATAACAAAGATCTCTATTTGAGTTTTGCAGATCTGGAAAAGGCATATGATAAGGTGTCAAGAGAGAAGCTATTCAATATGCTACAGTTATATGGTGTCAATGGGGCATTATATCAAGCAATACTTAGTTTTATTTGAGTTGTAAGTTAGCAGTTAGAATTGAAGGAAGTAGAGGAAGATGGTTTAATGTTAAATCTGGTGTGAGACAAGGATGTACATTATCCCCTCTGTTATTCATTATGTATATGGATCACATTATGAAGGAAAGTGGTATTAAACATGATATCAAAATTGGAGATGTTAATGTAAACTGTTTGCTTTATGCGAACGATGTTATACTTATCAATAAATCCGCTACGAGTCTGCAAGATTCCTTGACTAAATTGAATAACTGTTGTAATAGATATGGTATGAGAGTCAGCAATAAAAATAAAAGACAATGAAAATAGGTAGAATCGTTAAAAATGTCAACTGCATTATGAACGGAGAACCCGTGGAACAAGTAAAACATTTCACCTACTTAGGCATGATTTTTAGTGAAGATGGTAAATTAAATATGGAAATAGACAACAGAATCAATAAAGCTGGTATAGTAGGAAGTCAACTGAATAAATTCATATGGAATAAGAGAGGAATTAGTCGGAACACTAAATTAGCTGTATACAAGACAGATGTTCAAACCAATTTTAATTTATGGATCTGAGAGCTGGGTCAGAAGTAAAACACTTGACCAAAGACTAGAGACCACAGATATGAGAATCCTGAGAAAGATTAGAGGTCTGAACAGATGGCATCAATGGCAATATCATATTAAAAACAAGGATATTAGGAAAGAACTTGACATTGTCAGCATCCAGGAATGCGTTAGCAGAACTAATCTCAGGTAGTATGGTCATTTAAACAGAATGGGCGAGGAAAAATTGTCAAAACAAGTGTTCTCTGCCAGGTTGGCAGCAAAACGACCCAGAGGAAGAAAAGATATAGGTGGATTGATACAGTACAAAGTGCCTTAGACGACAGACATATAAGATCTGATAATATTGGAGTCTTGACAAGTAACAGACTGATCTGGAGGAAAATTGTAGATAGGAAATTAGTAATGATGTAAATTATTCATGTAGTACTATCATATCCTGTACACCCCTTGAGGGTACATGGCAGGAATTTGATGATGATGAAGATATATATATCATCATCATATATATGTGTGTGTGTGTGCGCGCGCGCATGCATACATACATACACACACACACACAGTAGACTCTCGACTATCTGGCCTAATGTGGCGGAAGGGCAGGCCAGATAACACAAAAACCAGATAGGCTGGAGTTCTAGGCCTACTTTTCACACAAATGTGAAAGGTAGGCCTAAGATGAAAGAGTCAAAACTGACAGTCATTAGTTTTTGAAAAAGTCCTTGATAGATGACTGCTTCACCCGTTTAGCCCTCTTCCGCAACGCAATGTCCCTCCACTTACGCAAGCAGATGATATCAGCTTGCAAAAGCGTCGCTTTCTCCTGCTTACTAATGTACTGCAGCGCTGCCTCAATTGTCTTGAACCCTTCCGAATGTGGGATGAGATTTTTCCTGTCATCTAAGGATGCCTCCTCCTCCTCTTCTTCCCCCATGTCACCATTTCCACAATATCATTGTCAATTATTTCATCAACTTCATCATTTGACATCTATTCTGTAATGTCCTCTGCATTGACATCGTCATGGCTCGGTACATTTTTGAGCAACGAAACAAGTTTATCGTTTTCATCTTCCACTTCAGTTTCACACACAGGTTCAAGGTTGAAATGTCCACCTTCATGGTCCAAAAGAATTTTCCAAGACTTTACAAATGATATGTTTCGAATCTCTTCCCATGCTTCGGCCAACCACCTTATGACATCTAGCAAGTCAATCTTTTTCAGAGTGGTTATGCAGTTTTCATTATCATCAATCGCCGATATCAATGAACTGAGAAGATGTCGACGATACTTTTTTCTTTAGCATTTCAAGGATACACAACTGACGAAGCGGGGAAATCTGTACTTTACATGTCTCAACTTGTGTTATGCACACGACACGTAGGAGGATTGTAGCAGATGCTTGCAATGCCTTGGCAAAGTAGATTACAGTATGTATTCCTCATTTTATCATGGAGAATTACTGTATTATTATAATTCTCTGTGATAAAATCCGGGCTCCGGATAGTACGGAGGCCAGATAGTCGAGAATCTACTGTATATAGTGCATTAGGCTTACAATCTTTTGTAGCACCATGAGTGGGCAAAAGATTTTTTCTATTTTTTTTTTTACTAATTTCTTATATTTTTTGCATTTGCACACCAGGATGAAATTCACCTTCCACCTAAGGACAGTTTGTGACAATTCACAAACATCACTGCCCACAGCAGGATTCAAAAGTGCAACCTGTTGGTTAGAAAGCAAATACACTAACCACTTGGCAGTGGTTAGCATTTTTCTGTTTACTACACATTTTTCTGTTTGCTGAAATGTACACAGCAGTGTACATTTCAGCAAACAATTTTTTTTTAAAATTTAGTATTAAAAATTAAAGAAATAACCTTCACAAATTAAAATATTCTTACGTATTTATAAAATCAATGGCATGAGCTTTCAACTGATCAGCACTGTGCATATCAGCTAATATTAGGACATCAGCTGCAGTATCTACTGAAAGATTAGAACAAAGTGCCTCTTCACACATTACTTTCAACCTCTCCAGTGCATACTATAAAATAAATAATGCAATAAAATGTTAAAGAATGCAGTACTAATCTACATTAAAATTAATCTTGAATTAAACTTCAAAACTTGTTTCTAAACTAGTTTTATAAACCAAAACTCTCACTGCTAATCAACATCTATATGCAGAAATTAAGTAAATCAAAACTATCAAATGCAATTGTTACTTCATTAAAAATGGAATATGGACATTTAATTTTTAATCTCATCCTATTAATTACAGTAGGATCATAATTAAGTAGTCATTTAATTATTAATGTAGCTTGAAATATAGCCCCCTCCCAAAAAAAAATCAAACATACAATTGCTTGTTTCAACTAAAGAAAAAAATCTTTTGTAGTCAACCACCACCCAACCATCTTATGCTTAGTAGCCATCTTGTTCATTCCTACATTCCAAATCTGATTTATAAAAATCAAATTTCTAATACACAGAGTAAAAACTAATCACTTTTATTGGAAGATTTGACAAACCCTTATACTCCAAAGCAGACTACAGTTTCTGTTCTGCTAATTAAGAATTTTGTATGCTTTATTTCATTTTTTTAAAATTCAAAATACTAAACATTAATTTTAAATATAGATGCAACATGATTACTGTAACATTTGACTTCCTTTATCAAATGAATTCACACCGAAGAACAGTTTTCAATATACATTACTTTACAACCTGCAAGTAAATATGATAGATCTGAAAATTCTGTGTATAAGCTAGTTTTCAGGAGATGGAGGAGAGGAGATGCTTGCTTCATGATGTCATTCTATGACATCATGAAGCAAGCATGATGTCATAGAATGACATCATGCTTGCTTCATTATAGAATACAGAAGTAAGCTTAATATCTCCTATTTGAATATCAGATTTAATACTATTTTTCTCAATATGGTTCATATAGATTATAAATATCACTGGAGATAATACATTCAATCTACCTCACATAGGGCAATAGTAAAGTTGTGCAACCCAGAAATAACACCAGTTTCAAGGTTAATTACAAGTATATGAAAAATGAAACAGCTATAAACACAGGTTACAATTGGGCCTTCATAACAAAAGAATAGGACCCTCATAACATATGTTGAAAGTGGTCACCTCCTTTGTGAATGCAAACTTGTGCTCTTTTTACCAGGTTTGATGCCACATTGTGAAGCAGTTGCACATTGATGTTTTCAATTGCTGTTAAATGTTCATTTTTAGTTCATCCAGTGTGTGAGAATTATTCCAATAAACACCTTGGAGATACTCTCAAAGGAAAAACTCTGGTGATCTTGGAGGGCACAATTCCTTCGAGATGAGACGGTCACCAAAAAATTCTTGCAAAAAATGTACAGTACTATTCGACGTGTGGCATGTGGCACTGTCTTGCTGGAACCAACAATGGTGTTCACTAACATCAAGGAGTGCCACAAACTGTGTGATGTCATTGTAGATGGAACTATTCACTGTCGTTTCGAAGAAAATGGATCTCACTATATGATGGTGTGATATCTCACAGCAAACTCCAATTTTTTGAGAATGCAAAAAACTTTTTCATGAAAAGCATGTGGATTTTCTTATGACTAAATATCATAGTTTTGACTATTCACATACCCACTGAGGTGAAACCAGACCTTGTCATTGAAGAAAATTTTATCAAGCATCTCTATACCATGTTTTTCAATGAATAAACATAACCATATGCAGAAGATTATTTGTTTGCCTTTATCTGGGTCCTTCAAGTGCATGGACTAAGTGCACATGATATGGATGAAGGTGTAATGATCTTGCAGCTTTCTGAGCAGTACCATATGACGATGATTGTATGGAAAGTTTCCTGAGGCTTTTTGTTAGGGGCCGCTGCAGTGCTCTTTACCTCATCCATTTTATTGTCAGCCAAAATGGAGTCTTCCAGAGCAATTCCTATCTGCAACAGATTGTTTCCTGAAAATGCTGCACTAATCTCATTATTGTCTACTTCTGAGGGAGACTGCTGTATGTGAATATTTCTCACGAAATTCCTCAGCAACACATGCATAACTATTAGCAAAATAACTTTCCAGAATGAAAACTCTTTGTGGCTGGGAAAAAGACATTTCACTTCCACAATGAACAAAACTACACTGAGAACAACAGGTACATGTCACAGTGAACTCAGCATCTGATAGTTTGTAATAATATGATGGTACCATCTAGTGGCATATGGAATGATTATAACGATTCAGAAACAACTGGTACAAATTCAAACTTTCGGTTGTGCGACTTTACAAGCACCCTGTATATGATTTAATGTCAAATTACTATTCATTCCTGTGTTCCTTCATTCTATTCTTGGTCATTTGTTTCAATGCTACTTTTCTGAGAAAACTGGGTTAAAAAAAACTAACAGCTGACCCCCTCACTTTCTTTTTACCTAGGATGAAAAAGTATACTATATATGACCAACATTAACTTAAACATACTGTAAAGCAAAAAATGAAAGGATTCATAAAAGAGTTTTAGCAATGGATTATGTTTTTCGTTACTGTATTTCTTCATATACTTAGTTTGTCGAAATAAATTTTCTGAAGTCTTTATTCCTCCAAGGTGTAGCAGGCAATTGCACTTTGGGCAATCACTGGGTAATAGGCAACACTAGTCTTCTCACTTTGTAGATCACTTTGGCAATCAGTAGGCAGCTAGTCATCCTGTCCCCTCCCCACCACACAAAACAAAAAAAATCAACAGCTGAGTGCATGCTTACCAAATTGCTGAGTGAAAAAACAACGAGAATGACTAAACTGCCTATATATATCTGGTGTACTAATTCTAACTGGTATTACTGTACAAATATCGTCAGTATGGAAAACAGAATTTATTAAAACTCCAATACATTTCATCTAATATTACATGGACATCATCAAGGAGAGAAGAGAAAATCAATTAACTACATTGAAAACATGAATCACAAGATATGATTCATGTGGCATGTGCTACTAGTTCATGTCTTGTTCACAAGCTGAGTTGACAGGAGAATGCATTATTAGAATTCAAAGGAACAACTGGGTTTGTTCCTATGAGTAAAACTATAACTACAAAATAACCTAATACACACACATACCTGGGTTTGGTTCCAAATAACTGTAGTGGAAAGCAAGGCCATACTGGTCAGATTCTAAAAATTTAATGTAGTCCTGATGTTCTTGGATTCTAATCATAGCATTATGGCAGTCTTTCCAAGTAACAGAGTCAACATGACTAGGAAACTTAAGAAATCTGGCAAGGAGAGGTTGTAATTTGCCCTTGGCAGATGATAAAAAAGAAGACAGCTTCCATACCAGTTTGAAGATAATGTACATATTATTCTTGCGAAGAATTTATGCTATTTGTTCCAATGTTCCTTTAAGCTAGGATAGAGAAATTCTTTTCATGTCAGATCGTAGTATGGCTGAGAAATAAGATCAGGGAATAAACTCAGAGTCAAATAAGTTATTGGATCACGTACATTCATGGAATGCTACTATTGTCGAGAAATTGTAAATTCATCCTGTCTGTCCTTCACATCTCTATGGTCTTCCCAAAATTCATAAAGTTGGCAATCCAGTATGCCCCACAGTTGATTGTATTGACTCTCCCCACTTACCATCTTGCCAAATACCTTTCTGCTTCAAAACCCCACTAGCTTTATATTAAAATAAGCAGACTTCAAAGATTTTATCTTTGAAGTCTGCTTCAAAAATAGCTAGGTACAAAAAATACCTCTGCACAGTTTTTAGGCACCACCTGTAACTTGTTGAACAAAATATCAGCTCCCTCTCTCTGTTCCTGCATTATATAAAGTTCCCTGTTCCTGCATGTTAGAATACCTTTTGAACAGATGGTATTCTAACATGGGTAGATCAGCCACCATCCACATAGATGAACACAAAAAATACATCTGCAATCACGACTATGGTCAGTCTAGTCTTGCAGATCATGCATTGGATACTACTCATAGAATCATCTGGAAAGCATGGCTAGGCTCCATCACAATAAATTTAGAAAAGAAATTGTTTTGGGAATCTGCAGTTCTCAGAAATTGACCAAATTTAAATAATACGGATGCAAGAAATTTTCCAAAATTTGGGAAACATTAATCATCATAGATCCCAAGTTGCAACCTGGATCTCCTACAGATGCCCATAGAAGGCACCCCGCTTAGATAGGTTTGTAGTAGTATTATATCTCCGTTTCATTTATTATTGTGTTACCTCATGTTATAAGTGTTGGTTTGTACTCCCTGAAGGTGTTTCAGTGACTGATGAGATATTGGAAGAATTAAAATATATTTTTTCAATCCTTTCCCAGTGTTGTACATACTCCATTAAACCAGCAACATGGAGTAGCAAGAGAGTGAGTAAATTTTTCTCGCTGAGTTTTCTCGAAGATTCTACAAAAGTTGCTAAATAATATAAGTAAACTACAGGGTAGCCATAAAATAACTTTCCCTCTCTGGGGGCATCTGTAGCTAAAACCAATAAACGGAATGAGACCAAATTTTATAGAGACTTTTGAAGGCATGGGGAGATGATTTCCACGAAAAAAAGATTTAGTACCAAAAGTCACTGATAGGGGAAATTTTGGTGCTGGCAGAGCCGAAAACAAGTGGATAATTACATTAAAGGCAGATAAAATGAATAATAACATTTCAATGGTGTAAGCAACAGCCGTGTCACTCATTTCAGCTGCATATGTGGCGCATTACAACAATAATAATAATCATTAAACTAAAACAACAACTTGCGAGAGAGAGAAAAATAACGTAGCAATTGAACTCACAGGAAATAATGTTTTATTCATCAGAATCAGGGTCCCGTGGACTACATACATGATTTTCAATGTGCCGACCTCTCTTGTGTACAACAAATCGCATCTGGTGTGCGACATGCTCTACAGCTGAGCGTAAGGAGTTAGATTGGATGTTCATAATAGCCCGTTTTATGTTCTCCTTCAAGACATGCAAGCTGGGAACGCCCAACATACACAAAGGATTTCAAATACCCCCAAAGCCAAAAGTCACAGAGTGATGTCCAGGGATCGAGGCGGCAATGCCGTCGGAAAGAACTGACTGATAACTCTCTCATTCAATTGTGACCGTGCTCTATCCTGCATAAAAATCATGGAGTCCAAACATTGTCTTTGCTGCAATGCAGGAATGACAAAATTTTCCAGCATTCGTCGATAAATCTCTCCAGTAATGGAACAGGTTACAGAACTTGTAGGGGTAATATGCTCAAAAAAAGTATGGTTCTATTATGAAATCGGCTGTGAAGCCACACCACACAGTTACTTTTAGAAAATGCAGTGGTACTTGCTGGATCACTTGGGGATGTTCAGATGCCCAAATTCTGCAGTTGTGAGTGTTGACGAACCCATTCAGATAAAAATGAGCTTCAATACCCCAAGATATTCTCCAAGGCCAGTCATTGTTGACCTCCATTCGGGAAAGAAACGCTAGCGCGAAGATAATGCGCTTATCATAATCTGCGGTAGTTAGTGCTTACACACGACTGAATTTATATGGATAGAAGTGAAGCATTGTCCGTAAGATTTTCCAGACTGTACCATAAGCCATATCAAGTTTGTGAGCTATAGCACGAGTGCTTGGACCAGTACTGGTCCCTGTGTTGTCAAACACTGCAGTAGCAACATCTGTTACTGTTTCTTCTTGCACTGCTTTCCATCCTCTGCCAGGTCTAACTCCTAGTGATCCAGTTTCTTCAAACTTCTTAATCATAGCTCTCAGTGCTACAGCTGACATAGGACCTATACGCAGGTTATGAAGCTTTCTAAATTCCTGAAGGGCCGCTACGGCATTGCACTGTTTAAGGTAAAACTTAACAAGTAAAGCACGCTGAGGCAAGGTAGGATGCATATTGAGCACAATTCGTTAGTCATTCCAATAACTGCCTAAACGTTTCCAGTCCCTTTTTAAGTGGAATTGGTGGCGCTGCTGTCACGTACACACAGTAAAAATTGCATACTCCTTTTTACCTGCGTTTACTGCAAATATTTGACTGCTTTCGGCTCCACCAGCACCAAAAGAAATTTCATGGAATTCATCTTGAGCAAAATTCTTTTTTTTCACAGAATTCATCTCCCCATGCCTTCGAAAGTCTCAATATAAAACATGGTCTCATTCCGTGTATTAGTTTTAACTACAGATACCTTCAAAGATGGAAAGTTAATTTATGGCCACCATGTACATTCACAACTGAAATACTTTTGTGTTATCTGTATCAATATGGGTGAAAACAGTTTTTTTGTGAGCTGAAATCTTAATTTGAAGTTATAATACTCATATCTATATGTGAACATCAATATTCAAAAGTATCTTATCCAACCTAAAGAATATGCAATTTACCTTGTCAGCAGCAGCTAAAAGATCATCTGCCATTTTCTCTAAATTTGGAGCTTTTCCTGTATATATGAAACGTAGCATCTCACGTAATACTTCATGATCCATATCTGTTATCTCAACCCGATTCTAAAAAGAAAATGTGATATTTAGTATTTAATGCATTCATTTTTGTTACATTCTTTGTGTGTGTGTGTGTGTGTGTGTGTGTGTGGTGCATTTATCAAGCAATTTAGATTGCTTGATAAATGGTTAAAACTATTCTAATACAACATTAACCACAGACTGTAAAGAGGTATTGGGAATGTCTGTATTAAAATGAATTGTCCAGTAAAATACAATTTCCACTTCACATATTACTGGGCCAAATACTAGTTTCACCATAACTGATTTGACTTCCTGACAATGGAATATCCCTCTCCTATTAATAGTCGTTAGGTTAATTCTTGAGATGTTCTGTAATTGTTTCATTCCCACCAGAGGACTGATATTGAAGTAAACATTTCCAATAGCACAGCAATTTTTAGAAAGAAATTTAACTAAACTAAAATTTAACCAAACTCTAAATTTTGACAAAGAGAGGAAGAGGCATCAGTATCTCCACTTAATTTAGAGGTCTCTTGTCAGGATTCAAATGAATCCTATGAAATCAGATTAACAAATTAAACAGGCTGTTCAGTAAAAATTTTGGCATTAATAAAAAATGCTAATTTTATCAAGAAATTTCTGATATAATACTCTGGAGGAGTGTACAAGAATACTAAAGACCATATTATATGATTAAGTTTACATTATATGAGATACAGCAGTGGGCCTGAAAGGTATGTTGGCTCATGTGCTATGAGAATGAGCAAGTGACCTGGTAGTGTTTCTGATGAAGTTGTTAATCTAATTCTCGGCTCTTGCAAGGTTCCAAGGGAGTGGAAAAGGGTAAGATTATATAAAAGTGATTCCAAGAGAGAAGTAGCAAATTACAGCTCAATCCATATCTCTGGAGTGGTGGTTCAAGTACTGGAAAAGTACTTGAACCACATAGAGAAAATTTCTGGTTAAAAACAAAATCCAGAAATGGGTGGATAGGAATATGATACTTTATAGGGGCAGCATGGATTTATAAAGGGTAGGTCCTGCCTTCGTAATTTATTCACATTTTGTAATAAACTGACAGTGAAATAGGATAAAGGGAATGGCTACACCATGATACTGTTGGACTTCACAAAGGAATTTGACAGAATGCCACATTGAAAACTATTACAAAAGTTGGAGCAAATGGGAATGGATATGAAGCTGGTGGCATGGATGGGGGGGGGGGATGAGACAAAGGGATCTAGTCCAGTGCAATCAAGGAAAATGAGAGGTGCATCAGGGCTCTGTAAGGACCACTACTTTAATTTGCACATTAATAATACAGCAAAAGATTTGAAGGGGGGGGGGGATATTCAGTTATTCGTCGATGATGCAAAACTAGGGAGGGAAATAGTTAAAGGTGATGTAAATACCTTACGGGATGATTTATATAAATTGGTAGTGTGGGAAAAGGACAATGCTTGTCAATTCAATGTATTAAAATGTAAGTAATGCACTTCAGGATGAAAAGATTACACACATTGTATCATATCGAGGGTACTAGTTTACTGGAAATTGATGAGGCTAGGTTTCTGGGATTGGTGGTGGATAGAGATTTGAAATTCAGAGGATATATTACAAATCTTGGCAAAATAGATCAGATGATCACTTGGGTGCTGAAGAACACACTGATATGGAGGTTATTATCCTTCTTTATAAGGCTATGATTCAGCCATGTGTTGACTACTGTACAAGAACTCCAGCTTCATACTGAAGCCTACAAAACAATTATTAACTGTTAGGTCCGACTTTGAAGGAAGCTAAATGTAGAAAACTCATTGCCTCTAACAATGGCAACCATCTCATCACTTGCAAAAGTTGGACATAATTTCAGCCAATCTATGCTCAAAGAACTGGTGAGTGATGAGATGGTTGCCTCTAACAATGGCAACCATCTCATCACTTGCAAAAGTTGCTGGACCGTTAAGCTGAGCATGTGTGTGTGTGTGGGGGGGGGGGGGGGGGGAATTATCATCCCATTGAAGGATGGTATGGAGATCATTGTTTAAGACAGCGTTTCCCAAACTTTTCCTATGATGGAACACTTCACAAATCCCAAAATTTTCACGGAACACCTTGGATATTTTGTAATGTATTAATTAATAATTGTTAATTTAGCTGATTTTTATTATTAATTAATACATAATCATTAATTAATAATTAAACATAAACATAAAATTAATTTGTGCTGATTTTCATTGACATATCCCATTCTGATCACCAAAAATTTATAATATAAGTACTTACGAGTGAATGCAGACTTTTATCCTGTGTGCTGGTAGTTTTCCCCTCCTTTTGTACATCTTGGAGATTGCTTTGTAGGCTGGTGGTGGATGACTTACTCTCTGTTGCGTCACAAACACCTTCAATAAGAGATTTCTTAACACCAAAATTAAACAAAGTCCCTTGTCTATTATTCATATTAAAATTTAAATCTGCAGGCTTATTACTTTTGAAAAATCACGGCACTGCGGTTTCGAAACTTTCACCCTATGATACGAACTTGCAAAGAAAGTATTCAGTATTACTAGATTTGAGAACCGGATACAGACTACCTTGATCTTCAATTTTCAGTCATCAGATAATGCCTTTTATTCTTGTATGTAGGGAGTAGGTGAGGTTTTTTTTTTTTTTTTTGTCCAATCTAACTTTTGGAGACTGAGTGGGCAGTTCAATCTCCACTGGTACCCAATCAGAGATAGCCGGCCCAAGGCTATCACTAATTAAGTGGCACACAGTGAAGAGAGATGGCTCAACAAGTGCTGTCATCTCGTGGTCCCTAACACTCATATTTAATGTCTGAAATAATGTGTGTTCTACGGTCGATTTTCTTGAGTTTACGGGACAAAAAACCTGCTTGCCTGTGCCAGAGATCGACTAACTCGGGTACTGGTCGAAAAAAAGCTTAGAAAAATTTCTTCTAGTCACTGACTAGCTTCGAAACCAAGAAGTCTTCCTTCGTGTGGTCAAGTGCCACATCCAATGAACTACACAGGTGATGGAGATGGTCAACCACCATCTTCAATTTTAGTGAAAAAATTTTCTTTATACTTCCTTGCGGATTGGTCACTAACATTTGAAAGACAGATGTTATTTCTTTCAATTTTGAGAACAGAGGATATGCCACCTCTTGTTGTAATCGGCTTGCAGGCAATTTTTATGATCTGTCATAAACAGCGGTATTCTCTTTCCCGATTGTTGAAAGGTTTCGATGCATGAAAATTAATGATATACACAGATGTCATTAGCCGTTCTGGGTGTGAGCTTTTCGACATATTCACGAATAGTATTCTCCTCAGAATATTTTCACTCTAAAATGTTTATTCATGAAAAATGCTTAGTAAACTAAAATGACAAATTCCAGGAGAACTTCCAGGTGAAATAAGATCCCTGAGGAATACCTGCATTAATTACATCTGAAGGGAATACTTTCTGCCATGACATGTGAATGCTCAAAGAACTGGTAATCATTTCCAAAGAGTGAAAGGCAGACCATAAGATGGCAATTTTCTCAGAAGCCATCAATAGCAAACCCTATCAAATGCCTTAGAAATGTCAGGTACGGCAGTACAAGTTTATTCAGATCTTTTCATGATATGCTCGAAGTTTGGCAATATAGGAATATGTGCTGTGGAGCTTAACTGACAGAATCCATATTGGTCATTGATTACTTGACAGTATTCTAGGTGTCAAAGAAATGGACCATTGATCTTCTTTACTTTAGACATCATTGTTATAAGAGCGATAGTTTGATGATAGCAATTTTTTTTTGGAATTGGCTGTATGTGGGTTTGCTTCCCTGCTGTGTGGTGGATACCACCCGTGAATACTATAGTATAGAGATGATAAAGGACAGGCATTACTACAGGAGCACATCTCTTCAGCACAGTTGGTGGGATATAAGGACTAGAAATGTTTTTTGTATCTAGTTGTTCAGGATTCTTCTGATATTCTGATGGAGGGTCACAAGAAGCATGTGATGCAGTGTTCTAGATAAAGTTGGAAGTTGATTTATCTTGGTCATCTATGCAGGAGTTGAATGAGAAGAATGATGCTAGATCAGCTTTAGGTGATGTTTGTAATCAATGAAACTAAAAAACATAAGAGAAAAGAAATTGAGATCAGATTTGCAGCACAAACTGGTGGAATTCTCAATGCTAAATACACAACTTATGTATCTGGTAAAGTGATGTTAAATGTACTATTCATTTCGATCAAAGACCAGCACCAAAGAAAAAGTTGCCTGTGAACATTAGTATAATTTCTGCTAAGGAAGGCCCTCGTTCTTTACAACAGATTTAAGCAGAAACCCTGTGAAAACCACTTTCATTGCCAGCAAAGGCTGGTTCAAAATTCAAGAGGCATTATTCATTCCGAAAGAAAGATTACAGGCGAGTTTGCTTCAGCTAATCACGAGGCTGCTAAGGCTTACCCTGCATAACTCAAGAAGTTCATCTAGGAGAAAGGATATAAACCTTAACAAAGTTTTCAATGCCAATGAGACCTACATTATTCTGGAAAAAGATGCCAAATCTGTAGTCAACATCAGCCAACTCTGCTTCTCCAGCCTCTGAGATCCCTACCTCTGACAAGTGCTAAATCCTGTTGTGAATACCCTAGTGCATGCCTTGTTCTAACTATAATAAAATAGTGATACAGCATTCATTTTAAAAATTTATGGAATTTACAACCGTGTTAAAAAAAACTTTTTTATTATCCCAATGTTTCGATCTTCACATCAAGATCATCATCTGGAGCATACATCAATATACAAGACAAGCTGAGTTACATTATTAACTGTAAGCTAAAGAAACAATGATTTGATCACATGTTATTCTACTGGCATGACCTCTAGTGGGGGGGAAAAAATTATATCAAGCTAAATTCTATTTACGATGACAGGAATAAACATTCTTTCAGATTGTTTTCTTTCAGAAATAATGATGTCCTATTTTTAGTATTACAATTCTTATTTTTGCTTTTAAGATACTGGATTTTCTACAGTCCTGTTTATAGTTCTTAGTGAGGAACGTTCCGTGGGCCGAATATATACCTTCCATATGTTTGAGATTTTCAGACCATCGTTATTGTTCAGATTGGGGTGGTTGAAAATAATCTCACTTGCTTCCTTAAATTTCCATTCATACCATGTTTTAGTGCAATGTAGACAGCTAATGCTTTTCCAGCCAATTCTGTGTAAGGAATTCATGGCATGATCAGAAAGGCCAGCTTCACCATAATTACTTATTATATTTAATGTGACGTTTATGTTCTTTTTGTCTGATAGGAATTGTGCGTCCTGTTTCTCCTATATATATATATGGTATGTTGCAAGTACAATAAATCTGGTAAACTCCAGCGTGGGCTAGTGGAGGGAGTGGATCTTTGGATGAGTTGAGTAAGCATTAGTTTTACTGTAGACTACAGTTATAGTTTTACTGTAATCTACAGTAAAACTATAACCATTCCCTACATTAAAGGAACATCAGACAAAATAAACAGAGTACTATGAAAATACAACCTCAAAGCCACCTTTAAATCTGCTGCAAAATTAAAATGCTTACTCAACTCATCCAATGACCCACTCCCTCCACTAGCCTACGCTGGAGTTTACCGGATATATTGTACTTGCAACATACCATATATAGGAGAAACAGGACACACAATTCCTATCAGACAAAAAGAACATAAATGACACATTAAATATAATAAATAATTATGGTGAAGCTGGCCTTCCTGATCATGCCCTGAATTCCTTACAAGAATTGGCTGGAAAAGTACTAGCTGTCTACATTGCACTAAAACATGGTATGAACGAAAATTTAAGGAAGCAAGTGAGATTATTATCAACCACCCCAATCGGAACAATAATGATGGTCTAAAAATCTCAAAGATATGGAAGGTATATATTCGACCCACGGAATGTTCCTCACTAAGAACAACTATAAACAGGACTGTAGAAAATCCGGTATCTTAAAAACAAAAATAAGAATTGTAATACTAAAAATAGGACATCATTATTTCTGAAAGAAAACCATCTGAAAGAATGTTTATTCCTGTCATCGTAAATAGAATTTAGCTTGATGTAATTTTTTTTCCCCACTAGAGGTCATGCCAGTAGAATAACATGTGATCAAATCATTGTTTCTTTAGCTTACAGTTAATAATGCAACTCAGCTTGTCTTGTATATTGATGTATGCTCCAGATGATGATCTTGATGTGAAGATCGAAAGGCCAGGATAATAAAAAAAGTTTTAACACGGATGTAAATTCCATAAATTTTTAAAATGAATGCTGATCACCGTGTAACTAAAAGAAAGTGATACAGCATGTTTGAAACATGGGTCTAAAATATTACTCATTATTGTGAAACTAAACCTTTTAAACGTTCTTTTAAATGTAAATGTTTGCATGAGTGTTAAGTCACATGTAGAAAATATACGAGGCTATTTAGATGAGATCAGTAATTATGAACTTTTTTTAGTTATGCACATATTAAAAAAATATATTGGCAATATTTTAAGGAAAAGGCAAGCATTTTGCAAGAGAATATCTTTCTGAATGAGTTTGTCTGTGGATCTTAAACACACACAATACCATGAAAGATTTTGCAAAAAAAAAAAAAAAAAAAAAAGGAACAGATGAACAAAGCCAACCTTGATTCTTACAGTCTATAACTAAACAGGTTCTCAAAGCAATGCTAATTGGTTGTTTGGTGGCAGAAGAAAAATGATCATTAATAGAAGAAAAATTTCTGCTACTTTTATTTAAAAAGATGGAAGGAATATATTGAAAGTTTATTTTTCACTTGGTTAGACTATAATAAATTTAGTTTAATCCTCCAAGTGTGAGCAAACAAAGTTTTATGCCTGAAAGTATCTTCAGGACTGGGGTAAGGTGGTACAACACTGGACAACTCGTTGCAAAGGTGGAGCAAACTCACATAAGAGAAAGTTTAAACCTTAAATGGATGTTAAAACATGAAAAAACTTTGAAAATTCAATTTTGCAAATCACTATAGTAATAATTAAAAGTAAAATCAAGCACAATTTTATGAAGGATTAAATAACTGAACTATAATGATCTTACTTGTTTCTTTTCCTCCATTTCATGTTCAAACATTGCAGCAAAAACAGGTGAACGGGCTGTAAAAAACAAAAAATAAAAAAATGGCAGTTTGCATTTCAATAATAGAAAATTTTAAATTATAACATTCTAAAACAATAAATATTTAAAAATAAATTAAATCTATGGTTTCAAATGTTCAGGATAATACATATTTTTGTCAAAACCGTCACAAACTAGATTTTCGATATTTCTGAAGAAACAAAAAACAGAATTTAACTCTTACCATTGAAATTTTCAAAATAAATAACTAGTTATTTCTGTACCTAATCATAAATGTGCAAATTCTTTAAGCTTTCAATTGTACGAAGTAATCGAAAAGGCCTCAGAAAAGAAACTGACTACTGCCCCCGACTAAGTCAGGGACAAGTTTAAAAAAGTTTTAAAAGATTAAGGAATTAAAAATATATTATAAAATAAATATTTATAAATATATAAAACACAGAACCACTCTAGCTTGGTCAGTATCAATGATGCCTTTGGCTGGAAAGATCTAGGTTAAAATCTGACACAAAGCACCTCTAAGGTATTTTCAACCAAAGGCGAGTTAGGTGGCCTCATATAGAGGTGCAAAGTTTTCATTTACAGAAAATGAGGTTACTTATACTGTATGACAGACAAAAAATTTCTTATTCCAGCCAGAGAATATGCTCAACTGGCAGAGGATTAACATTAAGTGACTTGCCAATGACCACTGAGCCTAAAATATTAAGGGAAGATACCTTCTTAAAAGATAATCCTTGGAAAACAAGAACAATTTGAAAATGAAATGATCATTTTCTCATATATAACTTCATGGAATATACCAGATGACAGTAATAATATTCAGTAGTTTCTAATCAATCAAAAATAAGCAATGGTCTTGATTTTTTGTATTTGTTTGTGCTTGTTAGATCTGATCAATTTATTTCAATATTAAAGTTGTATTCCCAATTGCATTTTATATTTTGGTTCTTTTTTTAAAAATCTTTATACTGTTTAGTGACCATATGGACTTAAGTATATATAAGCAAAACTAATCTAAGTATATATAGTATACTATAAGCATATAAAGCAAACTTATCTTCATTTTAATAGCACTTTCAATAGTAGAAATTTTCTTTATAATACCCATAACTCCATCTTTTGATCATTTGTTTTACTTCTAACTTAATCCATTGATTAGGTTAGAAGGGTGCCAGTATCACCAAGTGATACTGACATCCTTTGGCAACTTGTATAGGTAAATATGAGTTCTCCATTTCACCTTACTATCACCACCTCTGGGTCTGGGTGTGGCCCTTCCTTTAATGCATAGCATTATACACGTCCGCAAGATGTGTTTTGCATTATGGGAGATGCAAAGGCAAGTGATGAGAACTTATGCCACCTTTATCGCAAGTTGCCCCAGTCCTGAAAGTACTTCAGATGCAAACTTTATTTGCTAACACTTGGATAAAGGATAAAACCCAATATAATTAGTAGCATAGCCAAGTGAAAAAACTTCCATAGAAGTTTTATCAAATTTTAAGATTTGTGTAGCCAATCTAAAACTCAGATGGTATGACAAAACTGATTTCAAATTAGGAAGTATGACTAGTCTGTTTGCTATGGACAGTTGCATCATAAAAAAGATTAAAATGCTCTGCCCATCTTGCTGTAATGGCATCTTGTCATTCAGTCCTTATTTGATCTTTTAATGACTTCATGCCATTTTCTCTCTTTCTCTTCATACATCTCTTATTAATAATTTCATCTTTTGTGATTATTCTCTCTAGCTGCACAAGGAATTTTAATCTATTTTCAACTGTGCTTTTACTTATAAATTTTTCCTATACCTTAGTCTATTCTCATCATTTGGATGCTACTCCAGCCTTTTCTTGCATTCTCTTCTTTCAGCAATTAACTGCATTGCCTCACTGCTCAGATAATTGATTTATGCTTTTAAAAGCAGATAGACTAGTTTCATGCACAGCCTTCTTGAAGTCATCCCACATCATGATCTTATAGGCAAGATCTTTCATAGCATCTTAGCAACTCATCCTGGTAAATTCTAGAAGCTCTGGTATTGTTCTATGCTTCAGTGTGAAAAGAGGGAATGATAGGCCTTGGAGTACATTTTCAAAATTTCAAATGCAACATGTTTTTAACAAGGTAGTGGTCAGATCCTATCCTAGTTTTCTTATGAATTGACCTATTTACTATTAATAGTTTTAATTACCAACACCTGTTTCTATGCTTGAAACAGGTGTTGGTTATTATCAATCCAGCTTGCATAATTGGAGGAGTCTGATGAATGCCACTGCAATTACCAAAGCCAAATGGTCCAATTACTCCTATCCATTAATTGGAATCAGTGCCATTGTTGGCATTCAAATCCTTTAAAATAGCTATCACCTTTCTTAAAACTGCCTGCTACGTCTTGTAGCTGGTTAAAAAAACCTCACATTAATACAATTATATACAAGAAAAGCATTACTAGCTTTTCTGTTAACAGTCTTACATCTTATTGATGTTTGCAATCCCGACATCTCAAATATATAACATTAGAGAAATTTGCAGTATAACAATACTCCTAAAAAGTTTCTTATTTTATATTTATGCTGCTAATGTATCAAATTATGTCCTCAAGTTATCAAATATGATTTAGTTTGAATGGAATTATGGCTGAAGCAAATTAAGATTACAAAGCCAGAATATTATGTCTCTTAAGTATTCACTGGCCAGTTTGCCTATTCCAGCAGGGAAACTGCCATTTCCGTATTTATTATAAAATCATGAACTGCATGATAATTTATATATTATGCATTTATAAATTATAATACCTGCAAGAATAGCCTTGTGTGCATAAAATTCTCTCCCATTTACACTAAGGATAACATCACTGAACTTCTGACTTTCAAACAGCATTCCAAGATCATCAGAAAGACGGCATTCTGGAACTTTAAACTGTATGGCATTGTTCTGTCCAGATATATTTACAGAATCTGCTACAACACTCACCTATAATAAAATTAACAAGCATTAAAAATACTAAAGTTAGTAATGCAATATCCATTTTATTTTAAAATTAATTCTATATACTGTTTTCTATTCTGAAATACAGGAAAGACCTAACTTATGCATAATGCATTCTTGGAAATGTATAAGTTGGATGTTTGTAAGTTGAATTTATTTTTTTCATAAAAAAAATTTTTTATACGTGTTTCTCAATAAATTATTTTAATAGAAAGATAGTAAAAATAAATAGTTCAAAAATAATTCTAATTAAATTTAAACATATCCTATTTTGGTTCCTTCATCTAATGAAATATATGTAAAAGTTGGTACATGACTGATAATTACCGTATTTTTCAGACCATAAGACGCACCTTTTTACACACCAAAATTGGCTAAAAATTGGAGTGCATCTTATGGTCCGAAGATAACATTAAAATACGAATCTTTACACTGTACCGAAGCTGTTAGCTAAGTTCAATTACTGGTGCAATATGTTAATAAAATTAGTAAGTATGCCACTGAAGGTAGGTACCCAAGTTATCTTGCTGCATGTGGGTGAATCACCGATTTAGAGCGTCAATAGTCAGTGTGTAAACATATGCGCTTTTGTATAGTTCATTTGAATTATTTTTTATGTAGTTAAAATTTTTATCTTAAAATTAGAAAAAATGAGTGTAAAACAAAAAAGACTTTCATATAACATGAGTTATAAATTAAATGTGATAAATTACACAAAACAATATGGAAACAGAGCAGCAGAAAGACATTTTGGTTCACCACCAACAGAAAAAATGGTTCGTGCATGGAGAAAACAAGAGGAACAATTAAAACTGCTATGTAAACACAAGAAAACATTAACATTCCGTTCACACCTAGAAAAATGGCCAGAATTAGAAGTACAAATGAAAAATTGGGCAACAAATCATCGAAACATGGGAATATCTGTTTCTACAAAAATGATAATTTTTGAAGCAAAACGATGGGCAACTGCTAATGGAATTTTAGATTTTACCAGTTCACCGTCTTGGTGCTTTAGATTTATGAAAAGACATGGGTTATGCATGCACACAAAAACCACTCTAGCCAAAAAAATGCTGGCTGACTATGAAGCTAAAATTATAGAATTCCATAGATTTGTCATATCAGCGAGAAGGAAATTTAATTTTGAGCTTAATCAAATTGCGAACATGGATGAAGTGCTTCTAACTTTTGATGTTTCTTCAAATTGGACAGTAGATTCAAAAGGCACCAAATCAATAGTGATCAAAACAACTGGTCATGAAAAAACTCACTACACTGTAGTTTTAGCTTGTTGTGCAGACGGAACAAAACTACGCCCCCATGTTAATCTTCAAGAGAAAAACATTATCGAGAGATGAAATTCCTCGTGGCATTATTATCCACATTCAAAATAAAGGCTGGATGGACGAAACAGGAATAAAATTATGGATACAAAAGATATGGGCAAAACGTCCAGGTGTGTCGTTTAAAAAGCCTGCGATGTTAGTGTGGGATCAATTCAGAGTGCATAAAACAAAATTAACCAAGAAGCTTCTAAAAGAAATGAATACCGAATTAGCTGTCATTCCTGGAGGCCTTACAAGTCAATTACAACCCTTGGATGGATCTATTAATAAACCATTCAAAATTTTATGCTGGAAGAGTGGAACAAATGGATGGCAAAGCCAAATCACAATGTTACAGCAACAGGATGTATGAAACGGCCAACAATTTCAGAAGTATGTACCTGGATGAAAAATTCATGGGAAGCCATGAAAGAAGAGACGATTATAAAGTCATTTAAGAAATGCGGGATAAGTAATGCGATGGATGGTACTGAAGATGACGCAGTTTTTGAAGGGAGTGACAACAATAGTTAAGACGAAAGTAATACTAATTGTGACATTAACAAGTCGAGTGATAGTACCGAGAGTGAAGATGAACTGAATATTGCTAATACAAATGATTGTAACAATAAATAAAAATTAAGTAAGAATTTGTAAATATCTTTATATAATAAAATATTTTTTTCTAAAAATTGTCTCATAAATTTGGGGTGCGTCTTATCGTCCGAAAAATACGGTACTTCTATTCATTAATACATCATTGAAATGTAATATGAAAAACTATATCAGTCATGTATTAATTAATATAAAATAACCGAGTTATTTTCATATTAATTAATACAAAAGTATTTTTACAATAAAAATTCATTGTAAAAATACATAATTTGAAAAGAATTAAATATTTTCACTCTTATTTCTTTGTATATTTGTTTGTAGTAGGCCAAGCTTGTCAATATCTTTGCAGTATTGAAAAATTAAGCACTGGTTTTTTCCTACAGAAATTTCGAAACTTGGTTTCATCTCAAAGTAATAACAGAAACAGCAAAACTCACTGCATGATGGAAAGTGGGATAGTCCCATCACCCAATAAGTTTTGCTATTCATGATTTCCCCCACCCCTATTTTGATCCCGAAACCAAACTGTTACATGCCATTCCATTTTTTTTTTTTTTTTACAAAAAACTACTCAATGAACGGAGCTTGCATGACAAACATAATCAATTGTTTGTGTGTGTTTCTCTTAAAGCTGCTACAAATGTTAAGGCAACTGATGTTTTAAACAAGACCAGCTGAAGCAAACAATTAACCATTTTCAGATTGCAAAATTATGTCCAGTTAAGATTTTACTGAAATCGATTTTTTTGTCACTTTTAACACTTTCATTACAACTCAGTTTGTTTTACACATTTCAAGGGTAATAAAAGATAAAATAGCATATTTTCATATACCATTCTGTTTTATTTTATTAATTTGTGCAACACATTCAGCAACTGAAGAGTATTCAATATGACATTGAAAAAGGAAGGAATTACCAGACTAACCCCCCCCCTCCACTCAGTGTTCATTACTGAATTTAGAGTTGCAATCAATTAGTCTAAGCAATGAAATTATCTTGTAAATTTGTAAGTAGAAGTTCATCCGTATATTGTTCATATTACAGGTATTGTACATGCACAAAATCCTTTCTCAATCTGAATTATAAACTACAAACATAATTCTTAACCACAATTAACAATTATTAAATACCATCTAATTTTAAAACAATCAAATACAGTATTTTCCTTTATTTGCAACTTATAAAATGAAATAATGTAATAAATTTAGTTTAATCCTTTATCCAAGTGTGAGCAAACAAAGGTTGTGCCTGAAAGTACCTTCAAGACTAAGGTAAGGTGGTACAACACCGGGAAACTCATAGCAAAGGTGGACCAAGCTAACATAACTCCTATCTCAGTATCTCCCATAATGCAAAACACATCTCTTTGCGGATATGTATAATGTTATGCATTATACATATCCACAGACCTCAAGTCCTCAATATCAAGACCTCAATAAAGGTCGAAACTAGCCTGGGTGTTGGCCCTTCCCTTAATGCATAACATTATACATATCCGCAAGGAGATGTGTTTTGCATTATGGGAGATACTGAGATAGGAGAGATGTTAGCTTGGTCAACCTTTGCTACGAGTTGCCCGGTGTTGTACTACCTTACCCCAGTCCTGATGATATGTTCAGGCGCAAGCTTTGTTTGCTCACACTTAGATAAAGGATTAAAATAATTTTATTATAGTCTAACCAAGTGAAAAATAAATTTTAAATCATGTAAATGACAGTGTCAGAACTTATTCAAAAATTGATACATAAGAAATAGACAAGATAATAAAAACAAAGCAGATTTCTTTACATTAAGAATAAATTATCTTTAAATGAATGCAAAATTTTTGGTCTTTTTTTTTTTTTTTTTAAATTCCCACTCAACAAAAAGCCCTTAATACATTAGTACTATTTTTATTATTTAAAAAAAATTTACTTTTATTGATTCAATCATCATCAAATTTCTGACACGTACCCCCAAGGGATGTACAGGATATGATAGTACTACATGAAAAATTTACATCATTACTAACTTCCTATATACAATTTTCCTCCAAATATCAGTCTGTTAATTATCAAGACTCCAACATTATCAGATCTTATTTTTCTATGGTCTAAGGCACTTTGTATCGTATCAATCCACCTATATCTTGGTCTTCCTCTGGGTCGTTTTCCTGCCAACCTGGAAGAGAACACTTGTTTTGCTAATCTTTCTTCACCCATTCTGTTTAAGTGACCATACCACCAGAGATTAGCTCTAGGTAACGCATTCCTGGATGATGACAATGTCAAGTTCTTTCCTAATGTCCTCGTTTTTAATAGGATATTGCCATTGATGCCATCTGTTCACGCCTATAATCTTTCTCAGGATTCTCATATCTGCGGTCTCTAGTCTTTGGTCAAGTGTTTTACTTCTGACCCAGCTCTCAGATCCATAAGTTAAAACTGGTTTGAACACTGTCTTGTATACAGCTAATTTAGTGTTCCAAGTAATTTCTCTCTTATTCCATATGAATTTATTCAATTGACTTCCCACCATACCAGTTTAGATGATTCTGTTGTCTATTTCTAAATTGAATTTACCATCTTCACTAAAAAGTGCCTAAGAAGCTGAAATGTTTTACTTATTCCACAGGTTCTCCATTCACAACACAATTGACATTTTCAATGATTCTGCCTATTTTCATTCTCTTTGTCTTTTATTGCTGACCTTCATGCCATATCTATTACAACAGTTATTCAATTTAGTCAGGGACTCTTGCAAACTCATAGCTGATTTATTTAGAAGTATAACATCGTCCGCATAAAGCAAAAGCTGACATTAACATCTCCAATTCTGATATCATGTTTAATACCACCTTCCTTCATAATGTGATCCATATAGATAATGAATAACAGAGGGGATAATGTACATCCTTGTCACACACCAGATTTAACATTAAACCATCTTCCTGTACTTCAATTTTAACTGCTGACTTACAACTCAAATAAAGACTAAGTATTGCTTCATATAATGCCCCATTGACACCATATAACTGTAGCGTATTGAATAGCTTCTCTCTTAGCACCTTGTCATATGTCTTTTCGAGATCGACAAAACTTGAATACAGATCTTTGTTATATTCCCATGCTTTCTCAACTATTTGTAGTAAAGTGAATATCTGATCCTGACAGCCTATATTTGACCTGAATCCAGCTTGTTCTTCAAGCTTTTCTTCCACAATTCTTCTCAACCGTTTCTCAAGTATACTTGCATAGATCTTACCAGGAACACTCAGTAGGGAAATATTTCTGTAATTCTCACATTCAATTTTATTTCCCTTTTTATATATGGGTACTATTAGAGCTCTACTCAAATCATTGGGAATTCGTCCATCTGTCCAGGCTTTCTGAACTATGCAGTGCAGCCACGGTAAGACTTTTATACCACCATACTTCAGCATTTCTGGTCGCATATCATCTACTCCTGCTGCCTTTCCACATTTCAAGCCTTTGATGGCTTTTTCTACTTCAAGTATGGATATGTATTCCTTACTGTATGCCTGTTGAGTGTTTTTTAACCACAGTGCTATCACCGCTGCTTGTTTCATTTAGCAATTTTTCGAAGTAATTACTCCATACTTCAAGGATATCTTTTTCTCCTGTTTTCATGTGACCTTTATCATCTCTAACTCCTTTTACAGCACTCTTTCCTCCATTTCTAAGCTTCTTCAACAACCCCCAGGATATCTTACTTTGTCTTTTTTGTTTCAGTCACCCCATTATGTCGATCTGGTACTTATCTAATTCTTCATCTAGCTCCATTTCTTTGCCATTCAGGCTTCTTATGTTGACAGTACCAATCTTTAACTCTGGTGATGTTGAGTTGGGGTGTGCTTTCAGATTTGTTCCAGTAGCTGACTTTTCGCTGTTCACCCTGGTTCCCTGGAGAAAACAACGGGGGCCTTGTTTAACTGGGCGACACCCCAGCCAGCATGAAATTTTGTCATGTTGTACCATCATTTTGTAATTTCGTTTAAGCCAATAAGAATACAATTTAGTCAGCTAAATCCAAATTGCCAGCCCATCCTCGTTTGTTCAGTATCCAAGTAGATACCCAACAGGGAGCACCACGAGAAGATGAGGATTGGACATTAAGTCAGAAGCCATGGTCGGTTCTCCGCATTCCTTTAAAGGCAATGTGGAGGTCATCTTAGTCTAGAAACCATGCAATAGAGACCAAAACATGGTACTTTTTTAACTGAATTATTTCAGTTTTGTGACCACATTTTTATTAAAAAAAATTGTTTTTTTAAAACTAAATAAATACTAAAAAACAAACCCGACAAGTTTCGTTAGTTGCCAGACTAACATCTTCAGGGGTAAAGATAACTAACAGTTTAAAGCACAAACTATAAGGAATTACGAAAAAAGTTCATTAGTTGGTATTATGAACATCAAAAAAGTTCATTAAAAAACCGAATAACAGATCTATACAACTGTTAATACGCGTTAGCTGGAAACAATGCTATTTGATGTTGCGTTCTGTGGTTCACTTTCACTCTGTCTGAGGTCTGAACTGGGTAAACTTCTGATAAATACTGACCAAACTTGATTTAAAATCAAACCTTGACTTTTGTTGCATTGCATAAGAATGTTGATCATATTTTCTGCCTCTTTGAATTTTCTTGTGAAACAGTTTTTATCAATGTAGGACATGTTTGTTCTGTCCCAGAGTACATCATGACCAGTAGAAGTTGTGTGAAATGCCAAACCAGGCTTATGTTCTCTCCAATACCAAGCTATTTAAAATCAAGGTTTGATTTTAAATCAAGGTTTTTTATATATTTTAATTCGACTGAACTTCTTAACCACAGAAACCTCTGCATGATCATGGTACTTTTGTTTTCAAGCAACTTCAGGTGTTGAGTAAGTGAGGCAGTAATCTTACACCAGATAATATTCATCTCCCACCTAAAGACAATCATACATCCATACTCATGGCAGTTTTTCGACATGCAGCCTGTTGGTTAGAGAGCAAATACATCAACCACTCAGCCTGCTAGACCAGCACTTATATACTGATTCTCAATAAATGAATCTATCTCATTCATTTCTATTATTCAGAACTTGGTATTGAGCAATCTAGAAAATCCTCTATTTACTGAAACAGTCACCTGAAATTTTCACTGCTCTAAAGTTTTTTTGTTGATATGATGGAATTTACAAAAGATGTTAATAGCAAAACAACAGAAAATACCAATGCCTAATTAAAATGTATAAATGTGGACAACAGAATCAGTAGCAAGTGGAAAAGATCTAGAAAAAGCTCCCACCACCACCTAAGCTGAAACTGAAAAATACAAACAATACCAAAGTGTCCTAGCTAAAATTCCAAAGCATCCATCCTATTCTAAAACACATTCACTGCAGTGAATTAAAAAAAAATATCTGATAATGCCTTTTATTCTCTTATAGGGGATAGAGAAGGCCATTTAGCCCTATCTAACTTTTTGGATACTGAGAGGGCAGTTCAATCTCCACTGGTAGCCAGTTAGTGATAATCTTGGGCCAGCTATCTAATTATAAATGGCATCTGGTAAAGATACAGCAGGCAGTGTCACCATCACATAGTCTCTAACACAATATATTTATTTGTATATGTAGGTTTCTGTGGTTTAGCAGTTCATAAGAAAGATTCCGGTAATTGGACCACATGTTTATTAAGCTAAATGAAAATAAAAAAACAAACCCGACAAGTTTTGTAAGTCGTTTGACTTGCATCTTCAGGGGCAAAAGTAACTAAAAGTTTAAACACAAGAAATGAGAAATTACTCAAAATAATTCATTATATACAGTTGTGGCCATGTAACTGTTATTAAATTGAATATCCGAATGCAGATTCAGTGCAATGCTAAGTTTGAACAATGCTGAATGCTTCCAGGTTCTGTTGTTCACGTTCACATTGTCCGAGGTCTGACTTGGGTATATTTTTTTTTGGTCAGCATTGACAAAAAAAGAAAGTTATTGCACTTCAAAACCAATAATAGGTATGACTAAGTTAAAAACATACCTACTACATAAGTTACATACCTACTTGTAACTTATCATTTAAATTACTGACTAAAAACATCAGCTAGCTCTTCTTCTAACATTCAGGTTTTACCTATAGAAAGAGTGCATGAAGTATGACTTCTAAGCCAATGCAATCAACTGATGCAAAAGGTTTTTTGTAGCCACATGTTATAAAAGGTAATTGTTTTTATAACATGCAGTCAGATTCAGTAAATCACATTATATGCATTGCACAAAGTCCATACATAAAAAAAAGCTAAATCATATAGAAAGATATGTAGTAAACAAATGTGAATGATCAAAATCTGATAATATAAAGAAATCATTTCTAACTAATATTTATGCACAACACTAATTAACATTAAAGATGTTATCAGATTCCAAAACAAAACTGACATTTCTATGAAAACAAATATTTAAGTCAGTTCTGTTAAAAAAATTACTATTTTAATAATTATTTGCCATTAACATGTTCATTGCCAAGCTGAAAATTGGAATTTTGTGTGGTGGCCAAATTTTTTTTACTTGATAGTGATGTCCACGCGATAACGCGTGATTGGCCGTTTGGTGAGAACTCGCATCAGGCGATATCGCGTAATTGGCAATGAATGTGTTAAATATTAAGAAATAAAAATACAGGTTTAAAAGGACATCCAAGAATACTTAAGTTAATATCTGTATTAAAATATCATCAACAACAGCTTTCTTCTGTCCACTGCTGGATGAATACCTCTCCATGCTTCTTCCACTTTGACTGATCATGCACATCTCTCCACCATAAATGTCCATAATATCTTTTTATCTCATCATCCTGTCTTACTGTTGATCTACCAAGTTTCCAATAACCAGTTATTGGTGTCTATTCTATTTCTCTTTATCCATCTGTTTTCAGACATTCTCATCACATATCCTGCCCAACACCATTTACTGTTTTTTTATTACTGATGCAATTTCCATTACCTTTGTTTGCTTACTTATCCGAGTAGTCTTTATCTGTCATAAACGACCAAACGACCATAAACATTATCAAGTTTATGGTCGTTTGTAATGCCCTAGATATTTGTATAAACTCACTATTTCCATTCGTCTTTAATTAAATTCTATTTGTTTTCGTTCTGGAGAATTTTCAACATTTTTGATTTTGTGCAATTTATTTGCAGGCTTATCTCCCAACTTAATTCAATAATCTATTCTAATTCTTTTGGTGACATTGCTATTAGTATAATATCATCAGTGAATCGAATGACTACTTAAACATTTTCTATTAATATTCAATCCTCTTTTCTCCCAGTCAAAAAATTTCTCACAGCACATTCAAGGGCAGTAGCAAATAATTTTGCTGAGATAGTCTCTGTGTCCAACTCCTCTTTTTATTTCTATTTATTTCTTTTCCATTTAAATTTATTACTGCTGAACCTCTCTCATATATATCAGTTATTATATCAACATAAATATCTAATCCTATATGTTTTAAAGCTTTGGGCATTTTACATAGGTTTATGAAATCGAAGGCTTTCGTAATCAATGAAAGCCAAAGAAATTGGTTTATCATGTTCCTTTAGTTTTTTTCCCATTATCTGATTTAAGGCTTATAAATGATTTAAAGTTGAGAAGAATGTTCTGAAACCTGTCTGTTCTTTTGGCTGATGGAAATTTAATATACTGTTTATTCTGCCATCTATAATTTTTGTAAAAAGGACTGAGAAGATTTATAAGTCTATAATTTCTTATGTCAGTTTTATCACCTTTCTTATTTAGAAGGATGATTATTCCAGTATTCCAACTCCAGTAATTCAAAATAATCTCTTATTGCCCTAAGAATAATTGGCATGAAAATAAAGTGATTTAAAAATTGGCTTTCAATTAAAAAATGGACAAGAGATGATCATTCAGATAGTGCCTAATGAAATAACTTTTACCATAAATCATAACTGAACTGATGAAATCATGAACAAACTGTATTTAAATAAACAGTATGAGCATGATAAACTTTTTACTACAAACATTTTTAAAGGTATCATACATACGAGGGGGGGAGTATCCAAAAATAACTGGGATTATTTTTTTAAAAAATTTATTAAAGTTTACCATATTCTAGTCTCCTTCAAAGTACTTTCCATGTGAGTCAATGCACTGTCCCAATGTTTTTCTACTGCTGCCCCAGCTCACATAGCCTTGTCTATCCAACAGTTCTTGACGAAAAACAAAATGGCAGGCACTGCCCATCCTTCTTACTTGCCCAATGACTTTTTTTTTTATTCCCACGAATAAAGAAAACCATGAAATGGCAGTGAAATGAAAGAAAAGTTGCTGGAGGCCATAAGTATTCCAGTTGAACAGTTACAGAACTGTTCAATTTCATGGTTTTCTTTATCAGTGGGAATAAAAAAAAAAGTCATGTGGAGAGAGATTGGGCGAGTAAGAAGGATGGGAAATGCCTGCCATGTTGTTTTTCGTCAAGAACTGTTGGACAGACAAGGCTATGTGAGCTGGGGCATTGTCATGGTGCTGCAACCAAACTCCACTACTCCACATTTCTGGCCGTTTTTGTATAACACTATCACACAATCTTCAAAACTGTTGAGATAAAAATGTTGGTTCACTGTCTGTTCAGGAGGAACAAATTCTTTGTATATACAATTCCATTCACATAAAAAAACAAATTAACATTGTCTTGATGTTTAGCACCAACACTCATTCTGTCACAACTTTTGAAAGTTCTGGTCATTAAGAACTTGCTCCCTCAAATTGCAGCAAACATTCACGTGATTTTTTTTTAATCCTCTGTGAACAACGAAGACACGAATTTAGCAGACACATGTTTCATTTGCAAATCTATTAAAATCTGCTGGCAGGAACTCATGACAAATTCATCTCTTCAGAAACTTGCTCAATGGTCTTTTGACAATCTTCATTGATTGCCTAGTAAACCTTTTTGATGTTTTCATCATTTCTGCTGTCAAAGGTCAGCCAGATTGTGGTTGGTCTTCAACTGACATCTTCATTTTTAAAACAGGAAAACCACTCTTAGACCTGCATTTTGCCTAAAGCATCATCCTTAAAAGTTTGCCAAAGCATAACAATGGTTTCAGCTGCAGTTTTACCCAAAAGAAAAGAAAATTTCACATACACACTGTTCCTTGTTGTCAGCCATCACAAAATCAGCAAACTTGCTTGTAAGCACTAACAAAAAAAAGCAGTCAGAACAACGAACCAGCTCACACAGGATGATGCCACTTGCCAGACTGTTGCGGAAAAGTGCACACTTATGATGCCTAGTGGCATCATCCATAACTAGAAAATGCATGTGCTGCAAGTTGAGAGTCTGGTTATTTTTGGATGCCCCTTGTATATTAATTTTATTCAAACTAAGTATTCCATTTATTAAAAATGAGCAACCTTTAAGCTATTTTTCTTAAATGGCATTAGAAATTACAGCTGACAAAAAGAAAGAAAAGTTGGAGATCTAAACAGCAAAGTAGAAAATGATTTCCATTACGATTACCAGAAATGCTTTCGGAAAATTTGGAGAAAAAGCTAATAATAATGAAGGATGATTTTGCAATGTTAAGTACCTGTTGCATTTTTGTTAAGGTTGGTTGATTTATTATTATGGCCAAAGCAACTCAAGTTATAAGGCCAGAATACCATGTCTGTTAATTGCATGTAAGGTTAAAACCCCCGAGTTTCCAAGAAGAAAAACCCTGCTTCTGTTCAAGATGGACTAGCCATTACTAATATCCAACAAAGATGGGTGTAAATATAAATGGAGAGAATACAAGAAAAAAGTCTCATTGACTGTTATTATTGATAGTGATATCTTAATAATGGTTCAAAGCAGAGTATACAGAGGATCTGCAATATGAGGAGATTACCATTTAGTTGTGAGCAGAATAAAATTGAATATTATACTGAGAAGCACAAAAAGTTTTAAAAATAATTAAAGTTAAGATACTTTCAGAGATGAACTGTAGACAAATATTATTCAAGAAAAAAAGTTTAAAAATAAAAACCAAGTGTTGGAGATTCAGTGGCAGATCTTGAAGAAACAATGACTGATTCAGCCAAAAAGGCATGTAGTAAGGTTGTCTGCAAGGAGAGAAAAATCAAAACACAATGGACTCAGCAGTAAAAAAAAAAAAGCATCCAAAGTTCCTGGCAAGTGAGCTTGTGTTCAGAGAGTACAGAGACAAATGTAAAAGTGAAGAAATGTATGAAACTAGCTAAATAAGAATGAGAAGACTTTGGTAAGAATGCCAAAAAATATCAAAGATGGCAAAATATTCTAGAAACCAATAGAATAGCATAGAAGTAGAGGAAAGAGTACTGTAAAAAGGTTTCAAAATTATTAAGTACTCCAGATGTCTAGAGTAATTATTCTGAAAGACACCCAAATGAAACAAGTGGTGTCAACAAAGAAAACATTCAAGAGGAATAAAAATCAGAAGTACAAATCAATACTTGAGGTAGAAAAAAAAAACCCATCAAATACCTGAAATTGTGGAAATGCAACTGGAGTAGATGATATTCAAACGATAATTGCTCAAATATGGAGGAATGAAAGTTTTACAGTAGCTACACTGCATAATGGGGTGCTTAAGGGTCAAAGCTGTATAACTGAGAGGAGACCTACACATAACCTTTAAAGGAATGCAGAGGACCAACCAGGGCTTCTGACCTAATGTCCAATCCTCACCTTCTCGTGGTGTACCCTGTTGGGTATCTACTTGGATACTGAATGAACGAGGATGGTCTGGCAATTTGGGATTTAGCCGACCAAATTGTATTCTTATTGGTTAAACCAAATTACAAAATGATGGTACAACATGACAAAATTTCATGCAGGCTTGGGCATTGCCCAGTTAAACAAGGCCCCCATTGTTTTTACCAGGGAACCAGCGTGAACAGCGAAAAGTCAGCTACTGGAATAAATCTGAAATCACAACCCAACTCAACATCACCAGAGTTAAAGATTGGTACTGTCAACATAAGAAGCCTGAATGGCAAAGAAATGGAGCTAGCTGAAGAATTAGATAAGTACCAGATCGATATAATAGGGGTGACAAACAAGAAAGACAAAAACTGTGAGATCTTTCTGAGCAATAAATACAAAATGTTATATTCAGGCAATGACAATCAAGGAAAAGAAGGAGTAGCCATAGTATCCAACACTAAATACGAGGCTAATCTTCTTGAATGGCAATCAGTCTCAAGTAGAGTAATGTGGGCAAATATGAGAATGGGGAACTGGACAATGAGACTTATTTGTGCCTACTAAGGTTCTACTAAGGCAGAAGTGGAGGAATTTTTTGAGGCTTTAGAAAAAGCAACTGACACAATGAAAAAGGAAAAATTGGTCCTTGCTGGGGATTTAAATAGCAGAGTAGAAAATGGTTGTGAGACAAAAATATTTTGGGAAAATTTGGAGAAAAGTGCAAAGCTAATAATAATGGCAAATATTTGTTGGATTTCTGCTCAGGACATGGACTGGTTATTACTAACACCATGTTCCAACATAAAAATGTGCACAAATTCACATGGAGAGAAGAGGCAAGGAATAAGAAAAGTATCATTGACTATGTTATTGTTGATAGTGATGTTTTCTCCTTAGTGCAGGATACCAGTGTACAGAGGATTTGAAATTGGTAGTGATCACTATTCAGTCTTGAGCAAGATAAAATTGAATTTAATATTGAGAAGAATAACATGTAAGAAAGTTTTAAAGCGAATAAAAGTTGAGCAGCTCTCAGATGTGAACTGTAGACTAAAATGCACAAAGATTATTGAAGAAAAAATGAAAGAGTTTGAGAACAGGAATCAAACCTTGGAGATTCAGTGGCAAGCCTTGAATTGATTCAGCTAGAGAGGCATGTGGCGAAGTTGTCTGCAAGGATAGAAAAATGAGAACTCCATGGTGGACACAGGAAGTTAAAGCGGCAGTGAAGGAAAAGAAGAAAGCAGATCAAAAGTTCCTGGCAAATAAGTCAGCTTGTGCTCTTAGAGAATACAGAGACAAATGCAAGAATGCTAAACACTGTGTAAAACTAGCTGAACAAAAGTCATGAGAGCACTTTGGCAAGAATATAGAAAATAAATATCAAGAAGGTGGCAAAATATTCTGGAGGTTGTTGAAGAAGCTTAGGAATGGAGGAAAGAGTGCTGTAAAAGGAGTTAGAGATGATAAAGGTGACATGAAAACGGAAGAAAAAGATATCCTTGAAGTATGGAGTAATTACTTTGAAAAACTGCTAAATGAAACAAGCAGCGATGATAGCACAGTGGTAAAAAACACTGACCAGGCATGCAGTCAGGAATACATATCCATACTTGAAGTAGAAAAAGTCAAAGGCTTAAAATGTGAAAAGGAAGCAGGAGTAGATGATATTCAACCAGAAATGCTGAAGTATGGTGGTATAAAAGTCTTACAGTGGCTGCACTGCATAGTTCAGAAAGCCTGGACAGAGGGACGAATTCCCAATGATTTGAGTAGAGCTCTAATAGTACCCATATATAAAAAGGGAAATAAAACTGAATGTGAGAATTACAGAGTTATTTCCCTGCTAAGTGTTCCTGGCAAGATCTATGCAAGTATACTTGAGAAACGATTGAGAAGAATTGTGGAAGAACAAGCTGGATTCCGACTAAACAGAGGCTGTCAGGATCAGATCTTCACTTTACTACAAATAGTCGAGAAATCATGGGAATATAACAAAGATCTGTATTTAAGTTTTGTCGATTTGGAAAAGGAGTATGATAAGGTGCCAAGAGAGAAGCTATTCAATACGCTACAGTTATATGGTGTCAATGGGGCATTATATGAAGCAATACTTAGTCTTTATTTGAGTTGTAAGTTAGCAGTTAGAATTGAAGGAAGTAGAGGAAGATGGTTTAATGCTAAATCTGGTGTGAGACAAGGATGTACATTATCCCCTCTGTTATTCATTATCTATATGGATTACATTATGAAGGAAAGTGGTATTAAACATGATATCAGAATTGGAGATGTTAATGTCAGCTTTTGCTTTATGCGGACGATGTTATACTTCTAAATAAATCCGCTACAAGTTTGCAAGATTCCCTGACTAAATTGAATAACTGTTGTAATAGATATGGTATGAAGGTCAGCAATAAAAGACAAAGACAATGAAAATAGGCAGAATCATTGAAAATGTGAACTGTGTTGTGAATGGAGAACCTGTGGAACAAGTAAAACATTTCAGCTGCTTAGGCACGATTTTTAGTGAAGATTGTAAATTCAATATAGAAATAGACAACAGAATCATCAAAGCTGGTATGGTGGGAAGTCAATTGAATAAATTCGTATGGAATAAGAGAGAAATTACTCGGAACACTAAATTACAAGACAGTGTTCAAACCAGTTTTAACTTATGGATCTGAGAGCTGGGTCAGAAGCAAAACACTTGACCAAAGACTAGAGACCACAGATATGAGTCCTGAGAAAGATTAGAGGTGTGAACAGATGGCATCAATGGCAATATCATATTAAAAATGAAGATATTAGGAAAGAACTTGACATTGTCAGCATCCAAGAATGCGTTACCAGAGCTAATCTCAGGTGGTATGGTCACTTAAAAAGAATGGGTGAAGAAAGTTTAGCAAAACAAGCATTCTCTGCCAGGTTGGCAGCAAAACGACCCAGAGGAAGACCAAGATATAGATGGATTGATACGGTACAAAGTGCCTTAGACGATAGAAATATAAGGTCTGATAATGTTGGAGTCTTGACAAGTAACAGACTGATTTGGAGGAAAATTGTAGATAGGAAGTTAGTGATGATGTAATTTTTTTCAGGTAGTACTATCATATCCTATACACCCCTTGAGGGTACATGGCAGGAATTTGATGATGATGACACTGCATAATTCAGAAGGTCTGGTCAAAGGGTCGAATTCCAGATGATTGGAGTAGAACTCTCATCATACCCATCTATAAAAAGGGAAATAAAAGAATGTCAGAATCACAGAGGAATTTCCTGGGCATTCCTGGTAAGATTTATGCAAGCATTCTTGAAAAAAAGGCTAAGAAAAATTGTGGGAGAGAAACTTGAAAAAGTTGCATTCAGATCAAACAGAGGTTGCAAGAATCAGATTTTCACTTTAAGACAGACACATGAAAAACCATAGGAATATAACAAGAATTTATATTTAAGATTTGTGGATGTGAAAAGGCATCTGACAAAGGTGTCAAGATAAAAGCTGTTCAAAGCACTAGTTATATGGTGTTAATGGATCATCACATTGAGCAGTAGTCCTTATGAGTTGTAAGACAACAGTTAGGATTGAAAGAGGTATAGGAAGATGGTCTGATGTTAATCTCAGCTTTTTATTTCATAAAATAGATGTTATATCCTAAATAAATCCAGTAGAAGTCTGAATGATTCCTAGGAGGAGAATCCTATACACTTGTACTGGAATCACAAAAATACAGAAACATCAACTGCATCCTGAATGGAGAACCTAAAGAACAAGTAACATATTTTAGCTATATATATATGTGAAAAAATTTTTAGTGAAGAATTCAAATTAAATATGGAAATAGACAACAGAATTAGCAAATTGGAGGTAGTAAGTCAGCTGAATAAATTTATATGAAATAAGAATAGTCAATCAAAACACTAAACTACTGTATATAAGACACTTCAAACCATTTTTAACTCATGGATTTAAAAGAGTTAGAAATAAAACGCTTGATCAAAGACTGAAGACCACAGATATTAGTATGAACACACATCATTGGCATATTAAAAATGAGGATATTAGGAAAGAACTTTACATCATTAGCATGTAGGAAGATGTGAGCAAAGCAAATCTCAGGCATATTGTTACTTAAATGGAATAGGAGAGGAAGGTTAGCAAAACATCTCTTTTTTGCCAGGATGACAAACAAAGATCCAGAGGAAGATCAAGATCTATGTGGATCAATACATTAAATGCCTTAGAAGACTAAAATAAGATCTGACAATACTATAGTCCTCACAAATAAGATTAATTTGGAAGAAGATTGTTAATAGAAAGTTAGTAATGTAAACATTTTATGTAGTACTATCATAATGTCCTGCACAACCCAGTGTAATTAGAAATATATACACGTTAGCACAAGAATAATGTTTAATTTGCCAAATATTTCAGTCTGAATATTACAGACCATCTTCAGTGGCTACATAGGAATAGTTTTAAAAAAAAAACAAAGTAGAATACAAACAATTGATCATTCATAAAAATCATAAAAATTAAAAAATTAAACCCAGTGTACGGTTGCAATTTTTAGATATTGTAAAAGATGTTTAGTGAATTTATAATACAATAAAATATTATATGAATCACTATCAAAATTCCTTCAACAATAAATTCTAATAAACATTAGCCTACCTCACAATAAAGAGTCAGTTTGTCATCAGGTAAAAGGCCGTTGGCTTCATCTAATAAAAAATCCCTGCGAATAAATTTCTTAAAGCCCCAGTCTTTGCCCTGTACAAACCTATATGCCCGTTGACTTTCTATAGAAAAAGAAGGAAATTTAAATTAGCCAAGAATAAATATTTATATTGTATTAATTACAATACAAACACATTAATGGTGAGAAATCATATATATACAGTACAATCAATTAAATTCACTTACTGAATACCTATCAGTGTAATGTCCCAGAATATAAGAAAAGTTTTAAAATTTCAAGTTCATTTTACAACATGAAAACTATCCTTAAAACATGCATATGAAATACAGACACAGGTGTCAAACATGCAGGCACCCAGAAAGACCAAATAGATTTGGTATTAAATTCATGCCAGGAAGCGTTCCACACACGTTACACTGACTGCAGGAATTTGCATATATATCGCCTCCCTGTGGGTGCATTTTCACAAAGTTTATAAAGCCATATTAGTTATAACTTTTTCAATAGAAAAAAGTTTCATAATATTAGGTATTTGTGAACTGTTAATGATACTGAAATCACATGTGATTGATTTCAAGTTTTTTTTTTTTTTTTTTTTTTTTTACACATACATCTGTTTGCTTTACATAAATTGTTTTCTGCACCTAATAGACTGCAAATAAACAGGTGTTATTTTCTATAACTGAAAATTTGAAAGAGAATGTTAAGACAAATGTATTTAGTTAGATACTGTGTTTGGTGCTACAACAAAGCTGTTTTGCTTGTGTGCATGCAAAATAGTGTCTACAGGAGAGGAAGTTTTTCATTGTGAAGGTGATTCCAATTGTCTAATACACTAACTGTTGCTAAATATAGTATATAGACTGCAAATATCTCTGTAGTGTTGTTTGATACAATAAATACATTTTTCTTGCTTCTGCACTGGAGGACGAGATGTTTTTCAAGCTACAGAAACATTTTCATTCCAGTCTTGAAAGAATAGATGTGAGTAAAAATTCATTTATTCTTGAATAAAAATTAATTCTTTGTATTATAATAAGTGGACTGTGTCCATTGATCTCCAACAAAATACTAGCATATGCAAGATATCTATTATTGATAAAACAGAAGAACAACTGGCAAAAAGAAAAAAGAACTTTATAATGAAGGTAAAATTTGCAAAAAGATGGATAATTCTGATAATTGGAAATTATTTGTGTACATCTAAAAATTTTGTACTAATCCATCAGTAAAAATAAAAGAAAACAAATAAATACACATAACAAGCACAACACTGTAAAAGATGATTTTCTGCTCCATCAATCCACATGTATTCCTGATCAACATTAGTTCACTGGATTAGCCCCCTCCCAATCGCTATTTACTCAGCAACCAAATGTATACAGTCACAGTTTATTATTGGTTGGTTATTTTATTTACCAAACAAATCTTTTTTAATTATAAATTGCAAACATGCATGTCCAGAGTTTACATGATGACATATTATTTGCTTAACCCCAGCAACATAAGACATATGTAATACCACAAATGTAAATTTGTAATTCATTTGCCAGTAACAAAAGCATTTCTATTCACACCTATTCTCTCTCTCTCTCTCTCTCATATTGCCATTCTCACTTAGCTCATTAATGATGGTTCACATATTTACACCTTTTAGTAATTCAAAATATGCCATCCAAAAATAGCATCCTCCTTGTATATCCTAAAACTTATTCATTTTCCCCTTCCCATGAAGATTTGATTACAACTGAAGAACCCATCATGATGTGTGTCATGCCTGTGGATACACAAACTGAAAATTGTCTTTTGGGGGGGGGGGAGGTCCCTCTTGGCCTGCCTGATAGTCAAAGTGATGGCAGGAATTTCTCCCATCACTCTGACATGAATGTGTTAGATGGTGAATCAAAGTTATAAATAGAACCAATAAATCCTTTATAGACATAGTTAGATGGTGACTATTGGACTGATTCCTGGATAAAAAATATATTTAGTATATAAACTACAGTCACACACACAGGAGTTGCAGACTACCAGTATTTGGATCATCATATTCTGTAGAGTGGAAAAAAAAACTATTATACAGAGGCAAATTAAATCTAGAACACTGTTTTTAGAATCAACCAAAACTTTCTAATATTTCCAACTTAAATAATAAATATGACTACTTCATACTTCCAAAAATCTGGAAGCACAATTAAAATCTTACTGCCCATAGAGGACAATAATTAGGACTTCAGGTTTAGACCATTTAATACTTGGTCTACTGTTTACTGCCTTCACATACATCTAAATGCATATTCTTATCTTAATTCAATTCTTATTTTAATGCTATCAAGATTTCATACTGGTCACTAAGATGCCTTAATAATCAGAGTGAAATATTGGCTTAATAATTAAAATTATTATGTTTTATATTTATCGGATACCTAAGAGGCAGAAGAACCTATAGCACATCAGTGCCATATATGTGGTATAGCTGAGGATAAAGAAAGAAGAAATCTATCGAGTGTTCTTGAAGAGTTGGAGACAGATGCTGGGAAACTTTTTATGAAAAAGGCTGTTCCAGAAGACAGAGGTAGAAGGAATAAATTAGGAAGAAAAGCAGGTTTGGGGCATTAGACTAAAAAAGGATGTTGAGATGTTTTTTAACAAGCCCAAATGAAGGAATGATGGCTGGCAACTAAGTGGAGCAGTTGACCATGGAAGTACATGTAGAAAAGCAGTGAGCTGAAACCACGTATGTGAGGAGGGATCACCTATGAGCCAAACTGCTCTCCTTTAGACAGCATCAAGAATTTTTAGGAAGGTTTCAGGTGTACTATCCAAAAAACATGAACTGTATTCTAAGGATGTGTGTATTTGTAGTTAGTAGCTATTATGGATGAATAGAAAAGACCTTCAACAGAAAAGAATGCCTAATTTTTAGAGGCTGAGAAAGCTACTGATATAATGTGTTTATCCCAGGAGAGGTTGGAGATAAAATGCCAGTTAAAGAGAGAGAGAGATGTGATCCTTGCTGAGATTTGTGCATTATTGAGGGTAAGACAACATGAGTTGCGATCTCTTTTGTAAGAAAAAATACATGACTGTTTTGTAGCACAGAAGGTAATTAAGTTTATCCTTGTCCCATTAAAGGATAGTTTGGAGATGAGTGTTTAAGGCATTGGTTGCAGATGATATTGAAAGCATGGAACATGTGAGCTGCATGGTTTGTCAAACAAATAGGATGAGTGGAGTATCAATTATCGCTAAACATTTGTATCTTCCATTAAACGAAATCATAAGTGATAATCAGCACATCTATCAACAAAAGGTGATAATTAGCAATGTTATAAAGCTCATTTGTTGTATGTCAAGAAGTAACAGTTATCCAGTTTTTCAAGTTTTGCAATTTTTTTTGGTTTCCCTTCAGATATCGAAGAGAAACTAAATCTGAATATCTACTGAAGTAGAGAATGATCAAGAGAATAAAAAAAATCTTTAAAAAAGATGAGAAGATACTTCCCAATTCCTGTAGTAATAGTGATCCATGTTGAAATTTTTAGAATAAACTACACAGACAGAAATGATCAGCTAAGCTAATATCTTGTGTTCCCTTATAGGGAGTAGGCGAAGCCTTTTTAATCTTAACTACTTTTGGAGATGGAGTGGGTAGTTCAATCTCCACCAGTAGCCAGAGATAGCTGGCACATGACTATCAATTATTATAAGCGACAACCGATGAAGAGACAGGCAAATACATGCTGCCATCTCTTGGTAACTAACAACTGAAATAATGTTAGTTCCACAGTCGATTTTTTTCTCAAGTTCATAGGACGAAAAAACCCACTTGCCAGTGCATCAACTAACTCAAGAACTGGTCGAAAAAAGACTGAACTAAAGTATCTTCAGGTGGCCTAGTGTAGAAGAGTGCCACTTCCAATGAGCTACACAGGCCTAGACAGAAATGAAATTACCAATTACTAACTAAATTAAGTATTTACAGCCTAACATTTAGTCAGCTCAAGCTAGCATTATCGAAGGCATTTTTAAGACACAAATTCAAGAGAGAGAGAGAACAAAATTACAACTACCAGAACAAGAACAATCACATGCATGGAAGACAACAGCAGCACTGTATGGTGATGTTTTGTGATTACCGTTGATGGGCAGATAGAACAGTGTGCCAAAATTTATGTAGAATTCATCATTTCTAAAACTGAACAATAACTTAGTATGGTAAAAGAAGGCAAAGTAAACACCACAGTGATCCTTGATACTGATAACAACAACAAAATAAAAGAAATGCTACTGGATATGTCCACATGTATTTCAACAGCAAAGGATCAATAAGAAAAACCCCAAGTCATGTTGGAGGTTTAATGGAATATTTTAAGCACTGGGAAAGGATTAAAACTAATTTTAATGCTTCCAATATTTCGTCTCAATCACTGAGACATCTTCAGGGATTACAAATAACATTTGTAACAACACACTCAAATACAATACTAAGTGAAACACGTGGATGACTAAAGCCTCAAGTTAAACAATTAAAAGAACTTACTTAAAAAGTATCCTCCTGGCTGCCAGACATTACAAAAAAACCTTAAACCTTTCAGTTCTTATCCCCCACCCCCCAAAAAATGTGTGGATTTTTGGTAAACCAAAAATCCACAAATGTAATTCTCCCTAAGACCTATAGTAAATGCCACTGATACTTCTTGCTACAAACTGTCAAAGCAGTCGGCAACTCTGACCCCACCCTCGCAGGTCTTACCATATCCTATGTAAAAAAAAACTATCCATTTTAAAACCTTAATTGAAAATCTAACTTGAAATAATACAGAACATATTGGTACGCTCTGCAATCACCTCACTGTTTACCAATATTCCCTTAAATGACACCTTAACACTCTTAAATGTTTTTTTCTTCTGATATCTTAGAGCTCTTTCCTTTGCCATCAATTCTTATATTTCTTGAAAGAACAAAATCTACAAAGATAGAGAGGGAACTGCTATCGGTTCCTGCCCCCTGCCAATTTTTTACATGGAAAATTTTAAAAAATGAGCCATAGACTCAACTCCTCTGAAACCTTTTGTCTGGCTAAGATATGTAGATGATGTGTTCTCTATTTGGCCTCAGACTCCTTCCACAGTCACCTCAACAGCCTACATCCAAGAATACAGTTTATGATGGAAAAGGAAAATAACAATAGTTTACCCTTCCTAATGGTAACCTTTCCTTCACTGTATATAGAAAAACCCATCACACAGGCAGATATATTCACAAACTCTCCCACCATCCCTCTCAACAATATGGCATTATTAAAACTAAAACCAAGAGAGCCCACCCTTTCAACTGAACTCAACCACATACATAACACCTTCCTTTCCAATGGCTACAGTGATCAGAATTAAAAAAAATAATCAGTTCTTCCCCTATTCCCTGGCCATCTCTTCAGAAATGCCATCACCTTATCCTACATCCGTGGCCCATCAGAAAAAATAGCCAGGTCCTTAAAAAAGTACAACCTCCACACAACAATCAAGCGCCTCCATAAACTTGCTACCCTTATCTGTTCTACCAAAGATCAGCTCCCTCCCCTCTCAGTGCCTGGAGTTAATAAAGTACTCTGTTCCTGCAAGCCAGCTTACTTTGCACAGACAGGCAGATTAGCAACCATCTGCTTAGAAAAACACAAATCATACATCTGCAATCACGACTATGGTCAATCTGGCCTTGCAGACCATATTTTGGATACTACTCGCAGGATCTCATGGAAAAAAAAACCCACCATGCTCCACCATAGTAAATTCAAAAAAGAAAGACTATTTTTAGAATCTGCAGCAGCACTCAGAAATCAACCGAATTTAAATAAATACAGTTGCATAAAACTTCCCAAAATTTGGGAAACATTAATTATCGGAGATCCTACCTTACATCCTAGGCCACCTTCCAATGCCCACAGAGGGCACACCACCTAGATAAGACTTTAGAGTCACCCACATGTTTCATTTAGTATTGTGTGAGTGTGTTGCAATAGTTTTTTTTGTAATCCTTGAAGATGTTTCAGTGACTGAGAGGAACTATTGGAAGCATTAAAATCAGTTTTAATCCTTTTCGATTGCTGTATATACTGGCATGACTGCTGGCGAAGAAAAGAAAGATGGGAAGAGAAAAATTTATATTAATAAAAAAATTTTAAGGAACAAATTTTTATAATAAATTATAACCAAAAGTATAAATAAAATAAAATGATTAAAAGTGGAATTACACCATCTACTACTCTGATGATGAACAGACTATTTTTCTACCCACTGCAAGGTGAAGGCCCTCCCATTGAGGGAGGTTTAGGTCTACTACTCCCATGGTGACCCAGTCCATATTGGGAGAGTATCTATACTCGGGTGAATGAATGTATGAGGGTGGAAGAAATCACAAACATCCATGCTATATGGGATTCAAACCCGCAGCCTCTTGGCTGGAGAGTGGATACGCTAACCACTCAGCCAACCAGGCCAGCTGCTACTACTCTACAGTAGTCAGTAATCTATTACTCTACATCCATGTAATCTACTGTTATCAAGCGTTAGAATACAAAAGTTAAATGTTGACTATATTGGTGATAAAACTTTGGAACACTGATAACAAAACTACAGGGAATGTAGAGTAGTAAATGATGTAGCTATACTTTTAATTTTACTCTCTCTTTCCATCAGAGGTCAGACTAGTATAAATGGTTAACAAAGCAGTTATACTATAGCTCATGTATATTGTGGTGAAACTTGTAACTGCTCCCTTTCCACCATAATAGTTTTATTCTGTTCTTTCTATAAATAGCTGAAATATTGTAGTTGTTCTATAGGTTGGTTCTCCATTGAGAATGCTGATGTTTTCCAATTTTTCTTGCCTGTTGTCATATCGCGTGTTTTAGATTCCTGATGATGACCTTGACATAGGTCAAACATTGTTATTTTTCTTAGATGTATATAAAGTAATTGCTCTAATACATGCTTTTGTTTCCACAATTTCTACTCAATGAATGCTGACCAACATGTGGTCCTGAGAGAAAGAACTGTTACAGAAGTTATTCAATTTAAGTCTTGAAGACTTATGGAAGAATATAAGTCTGCATAAAAATAAAGAGATGAGTTGAATATTTCTGATTTCGATATCTGATTTAATGCTTCATTCCTTCATAAAGTGATCCATTCAGTGGCTTGGTTGGTCAAGCAGACAGCAGGCTTCCTCTCCAAACAATGGACTATGGATACAAATCTAAATATCTCTACATTTCAGTTTTATTTCCTTTTTATATAGATGAGTGCAATAAGAGCTCTATCCCACCATGGACAGACGTTTGTGAATAACTTTAAATGGTGAGTGAATGTCATTTCCCAGTGTGAGACCACCATCACTTCACTTATTGGAAGCATGAAGTGACTTGAAAAATATTCATGTTTGGTCTTTAGAGCAGCATTTTTGCTCTACACCTACTGACTTGAATCCCACTTCTAAGTTTCTTTTCCAACTTGCCTTATCCTCTTATGCGTTTACATAAGATTTTGCCTGAAACAGACCACTCAGAGAAATTTCTCTAATTTTCATATTGTTTTATTTCCTTTTATTTATATATATATATATATATATATATATATATATATATGTGTGTGTGTGTGTGTGTGTGTGTGTGTGTGTGTGTGTGATCATAGGCTTTTACTCGGTTGTTGCGATACATTTTAAAACATAGATTTAATGACTTAAAAAACTGAGATAACTTATAAAGATTTTAATGAGAATAATACAACTAGTTTTGGCTTATAACAGCCTTCCTCAGGTATTCATAAAGGAAAAGAATAGTAATAAACATTGAAGTATCTAAAACAACTGGAAATTACAGGTAAAAATTGCCACATAATTGATACACGAAAAACGTATTTTTTCAAGTTGTTCTAACAGGCGTGCCATTGTTTATTGCAAGTGTGCGTGCAGGCTCACGTGAATGCCAATATTGAATAACTGCAGCATGGCTATCTGGGATGTTATAACTCAAATTGCTGTTTAAGTGGACAGGGTTCAGCAGGATTTCCCTTGATTCTACAAATTTTCTCTCAAACTAATCATCACAGCGAAAAATATTTTCTGATCTATCCCAGCAAACGGAGTGGCTTTGTTGATCATCATTAGGATTATTTGAAAAAAGAACATGACTGGATAATGCAGTTACACGAGATCTTTTGTAAGAGATGTCTCTCTTATGCTCTATATGTTGTTCAATAGATTTGTTAGTTTGTCCTATATGTCCTATATATTAGTATGCTCTATATGTTGTTCAACAGATTTGTTAGTTTGTCCAAAATAAGGGATATTGCAATCGCACCATAATTTATATACACCTGGATATTTTAGGTAGTGATGAGTAGGCTTTGGATGGCTGATTAGAGAACGGATTTTAGGAAGTGTGGTGAAGAACGTCCTGATATTATATTTTTTAAGGACTTTAGCTAATTTTTTTAGAGACTGTGCTAATGTATGAAATGGAGAGTTTCTGTTGTGCACTGCCTAGGAGGATCCAGAAGAAATTTCTTAATTGTTTTTTTTTCAGAGTATCTATTTTGTTTAAAGATAAGAGTGAGGTGATTTATTTCTTTTTGTAGTTCATCTGGTTCATTCAAGAGAGTGTGCGCTCTGTGTCCTAAGGTAGATATAGTTCCAAGTTTTTGTGGTGGAAAACGATGAGAAAGATTATGCAGATATCTATTGGTATGAGTAGGTTTTCTGTATATAGAGATTTTTAATCTTTCAGAGCATTGTGTAAGCATGACATCCAGGAAAGGTAAGGAGTTATTATTTTCTAGATCAGCAGTAAATTTTATATTAGGATGTTGGATGTTTAGATGATGAAGAAAATCTATGAGAGATGTGTGCCCATGATTCCAAATAATAAAAATATCATCAACATATCATTTCCAAACTTTTGGTTTAAATGAGAAGGAAGATATGGCTTTCGTTTCAAATATATATATATATATATATATATATATATATTTGAAATGGCACGTAGGCGTCAGATACACCCTTGTGTGTGTGTGTGTGTGTGTGTGTGTGTGTGTGTGTGTGTGTGTAAAGATGAGTACAATAAGAGCTTTATTCCAACCTTTTGAGCAGGGCTTCTAAATTATGTAGTTCAGCCACCATATTCAATTACTTTTGATCAAATATCATCTACTCCAGTTGCTTTTCTATTTCAGGTTTTTGATGGTAATTCTACTTCAAGCATTACTATTACATAGTAATGCTTAAAGTAAAATTACCATCAGAATCCTGACTGCATTCCTTTGTAATATATTTTATCACATTTCTGTCGCTGGTTATCTCACTTAACAATCTATCGAAGTAATTTTAAAAAATTATTTCAAAATATTTTGTCAAGAAAAACTGAATGACAATGGGGGTGGTGTGAGAGAGACTTTCCATCATTAGCAATTCTTGAACCAGAATGATTTAGCAATGAAAATTATTATACTGAAGCATAACCATCACTGAAAATGGACACCACTACAGCTGGCTCTTGTAACTGTTTATAAACAAAGATTGAAACCGTGTAGCACAGAATCTAATTATTAATACTTCCATTGTTTTTATGAGAATTACCATAATGTCTGCAAAGCTACATTATTCAAAGTATGGTACCACTTTTGTATTAAAAAAAAAAAAAAATTGACAAAGCATGCCAAGTGGTGTCCACTTTTAGTTTATGCTCACTAAACATGATTTTGACTAGTTTTTCCATTACAAATAACTAGAACAAACAAATTGATAAATTTTAAGAAAGTTCTAAACATCCAGTCAGCATGGAATTAATAATAGCAGTTCAAATAATTTTTGCCAATAATACATAACTGAAACCAAATATAACTGTCCACCTGAAGCAAAAACTGGAACTTGACAAATTTTTGTAAGGATTCCAACTACTATTTTGAATAAAATCCATCCAGCCAAAGCCCTAGAATAACTTAGGTAAGGATGGAAATGTGTGACTCATAAGTGATTTCAGATTTTGCAAAACATCTAAAAAATTTCTTAAGTCTTATTTAATTTTTTTATATTTTCCAAAGAGTTGGTAGAGCTCTTGTTAGCTCTATCTTACTTTTGCAAATTGGTAGACAGCCATTCTCCACCACTTAGTCATCATCAACAGCTGTTAGATCCTAAATGAAGGAATCTTGGAAAGAAATCATTCATTTGGAATCTAACATATAAAACTTGCTGACAAAGAGAAATACCTGCACATCAGCTGTAATTAAAAAGTGAAACTTCACTTTATGTTAAATTTGTATTCTTTATTTCAAGTGCCTTATATTTAAGCTGATGTGATTATATTAAGATTTCATTTTTAAGTATGTCTAAAAAGAGAGATAATCTGATTTAAATTTAAGCCTCACTTAAGCTATGTAAAACTTAGTGTGAATCATCTAAAAAGTTGCTAAGTAATAATTCCTGGAAGGCATAAAGCTACACGTGTACAGCGTAATGCTAGCGGCTATAGCTTACTCGGAAAATTACATTGCCATGTATTCTGTGAATCCAAGTATAACAGCGTCGTAAAAGCGAAGGATGAACCCAAAGGGGGTGAAAAGATAAGGGCCGTGTGCAAAAAGGGGACTGAGAAAAGAGGGTGCTCTATAGAAGAATATAAGGAGTTGAGCCCGTATCGGAAGACTCTCTCTGGTCATAACATTTTCCTGTTTTGGTGGTTCGGAAGTTAGCGGGAAGTTTCGCGTAAGGGGAGGTGTAGTCTGTGATAAGATGTCGACTGCGAGTGTTCTTAAAATGAAGTAGGATTCTATGCAAAGCTGAATGTAAAAATTCCAGTCCTAGCAGAATCAAGCCGTCGCTGAAAAGTCCCATCGAGTTGTTCCTGAAACACAAAGATTTGAGTCTGTTTTTCGGCAGAAGGTATGAAGATAGCGTAACCTCTACATTGGCATATGGACAGCCAAATAGATGAGAAGTATCCAGACATACACGTGGTGCAGAACGACGTGGAAAAAGCTCAGTAAGGTGCAATTACTCCTATTTTGTCTGAAAGTTCATTAGAAGAGAGAAGATTGTTTACGAATGTGAAATTAAGAACTGTATTCTAAAGAACTCTGTGGACAGTCTCTATTTAGAAAGTTAACCTCCTTTGAGAGTAAGAATTGTTTGGAAGAGATCTTTTTGTAAATTTTGCATGTGATAGGATTAATTTAATGCGATAAGAATAGTAGAATTTAATATCTCAGTAACATTAGAATGGCTGTTAGTTTTCTCTTGCGAATAATACTACTGAAAGGTATTTAGCTTAACTTTATATCATTTGCTATCTATCCCAGTATGCAGTTACTGTGTTTAGCATGCTTTATAAGATTTAATTAATTTAGAAAGTGTTAACCTCTTAATTCGAGTTTTATTTAGTATTGAGCATAATCGAGTGTATGAATTTTGTATTGTCTTTTAGATATTCCAATAAACATGTCATATTTACCTGAACTTGAGTCGTGCCTGATTATGATTCCAACTTACCACTTATCAAAATAGAACCTATTTTGGCGGGAAGGATTTAGAGAGTGAATATAATAATAGATTTAGGTCACGACTGCAATAATCTAAATCTATACGGCAGTTTATAAGATATTGTATAAGTAATCTTCAGACTCTAGTATTGTCTCCCTGAGCAAGGATCTTTTCTGCTATAGGATACTGGCTGGCGCAGCAAAATATAAATTTGCCAGTATCCGAAGAGGAAACAATCCTAGATATAAGAATAAGATAAAAGTAAGAGAATAAATCACAAAAGATAAATATTTAACAATAGAGCAGCCGGTAGGATTTTGATTGAATAAGGTTTTAAGTAAGAAAGGATAGATTTAAGTAAACAACAAATTAAATATAGCAACATCGATATAACACAGCTGAGCTCACAGCTCTCAATGATTTTCAAGGCACTGGAGGGAGCATGTAGACAACTGCCAGCATCTGATCCTAAATCCTAACACTTATTTTTTTTTTGTCTGAAACAGTGCAAGTTTCTTAATTACCTGATTAGTAACTCACCCATTGCTTTGGTTTCTTCTCTTTTGGCATTCAAAATAGAGAATTTGAACTTGGCTCTAACTTCACTTTTGTTGCAGGAGACTAGCAGAAGATAAAGTGAAAGATAGTCTTTGCTTTCTTCATCGAGTCCTTTTGGATTTACTCGTAAACACCTAACAAAACAGAGGCTTTTAAAATGATCAATGCTAAAAAGTTAAAAGAAATTTAAAATAATTAGCAAGTAAAGAGATTAAGGTATATTAGGCTTTATCTAGGAGAGAAAGTATTTGCTACTGTCTGAATCTAAATTATATGGTTTTAAGTAGAGTTATCTGCAGGCTAATGCAAATGAAAGCCACAAATGCTATGAACAAGGTTGGCCATTCCCCAGAGCAGAATAAAAACTGGAGAACTGGCTATTTTACAGATACCGTAAAACATGGTAGTAGTGTCTCATAACTAGATAATCCATATCACACATTGCCCCCAATCGGTGTTTCTGTAAATGTATGCATACCACTGAAGGCAGGGGGGGGTGGAAGGTCTTCTGGGAATATGTATTGTCGGGCTCGGTCAATACATGTCTCTTGACATGTATTGACCGAGCCCGTTAGGGGTGCATCTGGTTGATGACACCATGTTCCAACTGCATGGTTAGAACTGTTTGCATTAAAGCTTAAATTCAAACAGTTAGAACTATGCAGTCAGAACTCATTGCCAAATTTCAGAAATAAACTTAAATTGTAATGGTCCTCAGATTATTTCGCTATCCATGCATATGCATCTATTGAGTTTTCTGTACTTGTAAACCTCAAAACAAAAACACAAAACTGTCTTATTAACATGTGCCCCTTCCCCATCTATAGCTAAAAATAACAAATATAGCCTTTGCCTGAGGAGGGGTATGCCTGTGTTACTAAAATCTTCAAACAGGGATACATGAGGACAAACTTTCAGAAACACTGCTCTAGATTTTACAAATTTCTAGTTTGTGCAGGTGCACAAACTGGAAATCTGTAGTGCTTGCCAGTGGCCATTTATCTCTCAGAGCAACATTACCTTTTCAGCATCATCATCATCTCACCACCTCTTAACATTATTTTACCAGTATGGTTAATTTACCATTATTTTCACAACAACAAAGGCTAGTAAAATGGTAGACATGTCAAAATTCACAATTATGACAGTCTGGAGATTACAAGTTCACTGCTAGCAATGTGGTATAATGTTATAACTGCAATCTCTCTAAGCACAGACAACTTCCTCCCAACTGTAAATATCTAAGATGGTAACACTATTGCTAAAAACATTGATACCAGACAAGAAACTTCATTAAGTGGAAACTTATTCTACTTTTATGTCCTTTGTAAGGCATCTATACCTATTACAAGGGGCATTCCAAAAGTAATGCCCCAATTATGATAGTTCTCTACCAAAGAGATCAGTGAAATAAAAGTATGAAAATAGACGTGAAACTGTTTTTCAACATCATGTCCCTTTCAATACTGTATATCCTTAAAGTTGCATCTTCAATTCAAGAAATAACCAGCAGACTGATGGAGCCAAGTCCAAATCCATAAGAAGGATGTTTCACAACTTCAAATCTGATCTCTTCACTAGCCACTGAAACAAATGCATTTATGTATAACCTTGCATTATCATGCTGCAAAGACAATGGTATTTCTCAGCAAGAAAATAATTAATTCTTTTCAATTTTCTCAAGGTCTTCACATAATCATGCAAATTTACCCATCTCTTTCACCATGCTACAGTGAAGCAGTTTGTGTGTGTGTGTTTGATTCTGTGAAAGATGTTCAAAGCATTGTCGCTAGACCTAATTGACCATAGTTGAAATAGTGGATATATTTGTGTTTTTCAAGGCACATGTTAGCAGGCCTTCTCAGTCTGGCCATATGATGTTGCAAGAACAAGGGACTCCTAGAACAGAAAGGATAGCAGATAAGGGCAGAAAGCTTCATAATGAGGTTTGAAAGAAGTGCAGGATTATATTTCTTTAAAATACTGGGTATTTTTTGAGGTGTGTAAGACACAGGGAATAGTAACAGCATTACTATAATCTGTGTTGAGAGGGCAAGATGGTAGGGGAGGAAAATTTTGTAAATCTTTTTGGCATTGTAGCCACTGAAAGCCATTGCAAATAAAGGAGCATCCAGCTGAATGAACTGGATACTGGCTGGTGAGGTGGATGAGGAAAGACTAATATGTCCAAACCATGTGGCCAAATGGATAACAATTATATTGCCAGATAGGTTTGAGATCAGCAGTATTAAGAATATGTTTTTTTGAAATACTATATACAGAAAGAGGAAAGAAGGAGCCCATGACTATATCCTCTGATTATGTCTTTCCAAGTAAAGTAACGAGTATGGATAATAAAACTGAGGAGATCAGTAATATTAAAGACAAAACATTAACTAATGTTTAACAATGAGTGATATTGGTGAATAGAGGTGATGCCAAAACTAATGATATCAGTCCTACTTAAAACTAAATTTTGGATTAAAGATTTGAAGTGAGTAGAGTTTTTAATATACTAAAGATTTGGCTAAATTCAAGAACCTATAGCATCTACTATGGGACAGTGTTATTAGGTTTAAGCTTTATTAAGTAGTTCAAGAAGTGATATTTAAAGCAATCTAATCTTTAATAAAATAAAGAGCCAAAATTTCAGTCTTTAGTATTTGGGGGGGGGGTTAGTAGAGTTATAATCTAGAAGCTTCAAAACAGTATGGTGTCTGAGTAATATTTATTTTAATTGTATTATTTACTAGTAGTGAGGACCACAGCAGCACTGCCCTTATAGTGCAGAGATGGCTGTTGAAGAGATGTCTTTTAGGCAACAAACTTACAATAAGGATATTAGCCACGTTGAGCTTCGCATCAACAATATTTGGAAGCAAGTGGCAGATGCTATTTAATATGCAACATGAGGTCTTGTGTCAGAACATGATGATGAGGCACTACTGCAAAGTTGTGGTCGACGCTAAGGAAATGACAGCTATTTTTTTGAGTCTTTATGATGAAAGGCTCATGACAATTTGAAGAGGCAGAATATGGCTGAGAACCAGCCATAGTCTGCCTCCAAAAGTGCCAAGAGACCTTTGTGTTGAGAGCTAATAACTGATTTAGAAGCTTGGTTACTACAAGTAGCAATAACCTGTTCTCGAAGTACTGCAGTGGTAGAGTAGAGCATCTGTAGATCTGAAAGACTTCAGAAGAGTGAAATCTGATTTTGGAATGTATAATTCCCATACCTTACATTCTTTAAGGAAGGCTAGGTAAGTTCATTGGATAAATGGAGTTTCCACTTACCATGTTGTTTAGCTTTGCATCTTATATTTTCTTATGAAAGCAGCAAATTAATGTTTAGGCTGAAGTGTTAATTTAAGTTCATTTTTAGATTTATTAGAATGAAAACAGCACAATGAAATAACTAAACATGTTTATCAGGGGTCACAATTGTTTAATACAAATGTTATACTGTATCTCACATGCCCCTGTATGAAACTTCAAATTCCTCACATGTACCCTCAGAGATATACAAGATATAATAGTACAATATGAAAAAGCTACACCATCACTAACTTCCTATCAACAATTTTCTCCAAAGTAATCTGTTATCTGTCAAGAAATTAATATTATCAATCTTACATTTCTATTTCCTAAGGCACTTCTTACATCAATTCATCTATTGCAGATGATAGCAGTATCTTCACCTAGATGATAAGACTACTGCAATGTGATCACTCCATAACTATTTCATCTGCTTCTATCACTTTCCTACTATCAGCACTTCTGAAGGTTATCCTTCTATAGTCATTCCTTTTACTTGAAAAAAACCATTTAGGATTTCTTTTGGCTTGCTTAGCTAATGTACTTTCCTAATATGATTTTGCTTTCCTCACCATACCGTTTATTCTTCCATGTACAACTTGTGAGCTTGAAGTTAATCTTTCTCCTCACATAATCTCCACATTCTTTTTTTTAGCTCTTACTTAATAATAATACATATCCAACTAAATCCTTATTTATCCATCTAAACATAGGTATACAGTCTGATACTTCTTCCTTCAGACAACTCTTAACCATCTTCCATATTTTCTATCATACCATACCTTTCACCTCTTAAGTCATTGGTGCTCACCAAAACAATTAACTCTTTTACTTCACATCTTTGTACCTTGACAGCCTCACAGATAGCATTAATTTTTGCACCAGGGAAACAAGATTTAGTGATGCTCTCCTTAAGTATGCCTTGATCATAGAATCACTAAAATTCCTTTACTCTCCTTCTCTCACTTTGTCATTTTTTTTTTACCTCGCACCTCAGCTCTACCTGATGTTTCAGTAATTGTTCGAGCTCATGCTTTACATTATGAAAGACTCCACATAAGTGCACTATTTCTTTTGTGACATTCAACCTCAGTACTTTCATCAACTGCATTTTGTCAACATGTTATCTGCCCCATGCAACTGGCACTTGCTCTCAAAACACGTCCTCATATTTGCTCACCAGCCTTACTTCTCTTCGACAAATCTTTTGCCTTTCAAAATGAATATTTCATATACATTGCACTAAACTCTTTCATATTAAATTCTCCATATATAGTAAGCTACAAATTGGCAGTATACCAGCAAGCAGTTATCATAGAACACTAAAATTTTACTAAATATCTCATTCTAAACTAAAGATAAATTACAATACAAATTATAAGTCAAGATTTTTTTTAATTAAAAAGTTTTTCAGAGCATTCTTATCAATTATCTTCATGTTACTTAGCAGCTACCCAAAATTTTCCAGGAAATTTGTGTGACGTATTTAGGTATTGTGTGCTGGACTCAAGTCCTTGGATTCTCTGGAGGAGCCTTTCAAGCAAGTTGCAAATGCTGATCATTTTCATTGAAATAAAAAGAACTGTTTTCATGTACATTGATTTTTTTTTAACAATATGTGTACAAATATTAATGAATCAGCATGCTTCAATAACCATATTTAACACGTTCGCTGCCAACTACGAGTATACTCGTAGTGGGTAAACCTGCTTCACAAGCCAGCTACGAGTATACTCGTAGGACGCTTACCGCCGGGAACGAGATTATTGTAGTGACCTTGAAGAAGTGAAAATGCTTGGCTTGTGGGGCTAGCTTCAAAACTGTGTATTCTCATAGACCATATATGCTCTGTACAAGCCAACTACGAGTATACTCGTAGGACGTTTACCTCCGGTAACGAGATTATCGTACTGACCTTGAAGTAAAACTGCTCGGCGTAGGGGAACAGACCATGCCAAAGTAGCGTGGCAGCGAACGTGTTAAAATATGGTTATATTTTTCCAACTATCAGAAATGCCAATAAGACATTAATACAAAAATATGACATTAATATCAGAGCAATCTGATCTAGAATATAATCGTTATTACACATTTTCCTGGGAAATTACTACCAAGATGCACATTTTTAATTCACAACAATTTCCAAGGTTTCACAGAACAATAAGCGACTTCTGCAAAGTCCAGAGCAATATGCAAGCCCTAAAATATAATCATTAACCCTTTTTTTACTAGTGGTTTCAGTGAGTAACCACCTTTTTGAAGTTGGTTTCCCAGTGGTTTTGATGTGGAACCACATGCAAAAATATTTTTTACTAAAAAAACTCTGGAAACATATTTCTTAACTGTATAAATTTAAGATTAAAATAAAAAAATAAGTATATATAATGCTTTTACTTCTTTGTAATGAAAGGGTTAAGAAAAGGTTCTCTTTTCACTTCAGCTAAAGCATGGAATATTTCCTTTTCTGTTGAGTCAAGTAAGATCCTGATGTTTTAGTTTTTATGTTTGATTCAGAAAAGATACACTGATTCTAGACAAATACTTTGTCTATCAGAACTTAATGCCCATTCAGATAAGTATGCTTAGTCCTTTCACACCATCAGTGTAATTTCTGCCACTCCTTACAAATTGATTTATAGAAACAGAAAAATATCAAGACTCCACAATCTATGTCACATGCAGAATAATAAAGTAAATTATATATTAAATGTAACTGTTTAAATATATGGAATGAAGTTATAAACTGCATAATAAGATTTTAAAATATGCCTTTAATAGTGTACTTTTGCAGTCTACTACAGGAAAATAGTCTTACCTGATGTAGATTGCACTATTTCAGAAAGATTATAAAAACATTTTTTGTGCCAGAATTAAGTATTCAATATAGAATAGAAAATATATTTTAAATGTTATTTTTCCAAAACATTGTATTAACAAAAAATTGAAAGAAATAAATAAGCATAACATAAGAATTGGCTACATGAATACTTCAATAGAACACATGGTCCTTGGAAGATCCCCCCCTCCCTCCCTCACTCTAGGGTTAACAGCATAGGCCTTACTTATTCTCCTAAAAGTGTTGGACATAGAGAATAAATAAGAATTAGGCAATCAACCTTGAGCACATTTTATAAAAAAAAATTTCTACAGAAATGTCTGAACTGAGAAAACAGAAATACTAATTCTTCATATGTGAACTGTATTGTTAAGATATACATTGACAATTCATACCATTTTAGTTTGTCATTTGCACCAGCAGAAAAGGTTGAGCTCTTCAGGACTTCTCCCATTTCTTCTCTGCAGAAACTGAAGTTGTTAATTGTCCACATGTATGAAAACTTGATTACTTTAACCTGTACAGAACCAGAAATTTGGATCAGAAAGATAAGAAAAATTAAAAAGAAAAAATTACACATTGGCTTAATTATCCAAATAAATGAAATTTTCATTTGGGTAATTTAGCTAATTGTAATATACTTTCCTCACTTGAGTGTGCATTCACATACATATTGCAACTCTCAAATCATAAAATACAGTACATATTTTCATTTATGATCTGCCTTGTAAATGTGTAAATCTATGAAAGGAAGATAACCAACTAAAATTTACTAAGCAACAAACAAAGCACATGGAAATTTATTGTTAAAATCCCAGATAAGGAATTTATCACCAAGTCATGCCAGATTTATTATTTCATACCTGACATAAGTGAAATATCTTGCATTTTGGACTGTGTAGGAATCATTGTATTGTACTGACAGAACTGTGCTTTCAGAAGTGAAAGATTCAGGATGGGGGGAGGGGCAGAAGACAGGTTCAGAGAACATATTGCATTTGCAGGCAAAGGTTACACAGTATACTGCAACTATAATAAGGAACACATGATCTGGTGGAAATAAGTGATTGTACCAATGCATTATAAGGTAATGAGCAGACAACACATGGACTAAATTAAATATACAAGAAACTATTTTTCTAAAACACAGTGACTACTGTATGCAAATTTGGATGGTTTCCACTGTCATGAGATTTTCTGGAAAGAATCTAGAGAAATAACTAAAGCAATCTCAAAATGGGAACAGGTTGAGGAAAGGATGAGCTGGTCAGGATGACCAAGTGAACAGCAGCCCATTCTAAATAACAGGCTACAGGTTTGAACCTATCATGCAGACAGATGTTTGTGAATATCTTTGTGAAGATGATTTTCACTACCAAGTGAAATCACTGTCTTTAGTTACTGGAGCCTTAAAGTAACTTCAAAAAGTTCCCTGATTGATCTTCAAAGCAAAAACCTTGGCTCATCTGCAGTACCAATGTACTATATGCTTTATAACTTTTGAAGGGTGAGTAAAAAAATATGTAGACATTCAAAGCTGGCAGAATTTTACAAGCTTAATACCAAGATGATTATACACAGAATGAAGGTCAAGAAGAGAATAACCAGAAGCCATTCCTAGAAGCTGTGTAAAGTGCAAAGGGAGTGAGGAGTAGATATTTTAAATGAAGAGTGACAAATAAATAGAATATATTGTAAGAATGTGTTGTGACTACTTAGGAGCATAAACAAGTTTATTTCAACATATCAATCATACCAAAAGATTTGTTAGTAGAATGAGACCTTCTATTAACGCGAGGTCATTAGCCTCTATACACAAGTAGCCCAGGTCGTGAAGTTACTTCACATGCAAACTTTGTTTGCCTACACTTGGATAAAGGATGAAACCAAGAATATAATTTCTTAGCATCTTTAATTTATAGACCTTCCATAAATATGTACCCCATGGAGACTCTACAAAGGGACTGAACAACAATTCTGAATTAATAAGACTCATGAGAATTACTAAGTGAATCTTTTCTTTCAAAGACGGTATATATTTAAAACCATCCCTTTTCAATTTCTATAGGTGTTCTATAATAGCCCAACACAATTGTGAATTTATTATTAGTTCCCTATCAACATTTTCAGTTTTGCTTTTTTTAAGCTAATATGACCAACTTAAATTTTTATATTCTAAGGCAGTGCTAAATGCAGCAATCCATACATCTTGGTTTTCAGACAGATTTTTTGCATAATTTTTGCTTCATACATCTTTAATTAATCTGGGCAAGAGTTGCCCAGTCCTGAAATGCTTTGTATTATGGGATACCAAAGCAAGGGATGAAGTCATTAGCTTCTATATACGAGTTTCCCAGTCCTGAAAATACTTTAGGTGCAACTCTTTTTGCTTACACTTGGATAAAGGATTAAACCAAGAATATAATTTCTTGAAGTCTTTAATTTAAGGTGGTAAGTTACTTTAGAAGTAATTAATTTAGCCTTGTTATATAAAGTTTTAATAATTCCATACCATTGAGGGGGGGGGGGGTAATGTGATAGTTTGTGAATGTATCTACTGGTGTACAGGTGTAGAGGCTTAAGTGCTGTGAGGACATCATGTTGGAGGCTTAATGGATTTTTTTACAACACTCAAAAAGAATTAAAACAGAATTTAATACTCCGCGATCGCGCTACCTACATCCCGCTAGAACACGACCCCACAAAAACACAAGCTAAGAAACTAAAAATCTTACTTAAAAAAGTATCTTCCTGGCCCCCTGACGTCACGAAAAAACTTAAACCTTTCTGCTCCCGTCCCCCCCCCCGAATCTACGGTTTACCAAAAATCCCCAAACCCAATTCCCCACTCAGGCCTATAGTAGATGCCACCAATGCACCTTGCTACAGACTATCTAAACAGCTGGCCAACTCTCTGATCCCCCTCACTGGAAGGTCCCCTTCCTATATAAAAAACTCGACCCACTTTAAAGCCCTCACAGAAAATTTAACCTTGAATAAGACAGACATATTGGTAAGCTTTGATATCTCCTCTTTGTTTACCAATATTCCCTTAATTGACACCGTATCTCTCTTAGAAAACGTTTTTCCCTCTGACATCTTAGATCTCTTTTCCTTTGCCATTAACTCTGGGTATTTCTCTTGGAATAACAAAATCTACAAGCAGATAGAGGGAACTGCCATGGGTTCCCCCCTCTCACCCCCCCCTTGCCAATTTCTATATGGAAGATTTTGAAAAATGAGCCATAGACTCAGCCCCACTCAAACCTTCTATCTGGCTAAGATATGTAGATGATGTGTTCTCTATTTGGCCTCATGGCCCAGACACGTTAGACTCCTTCCTCAGTCATCTCAATAGTCTACATCCAAGAATCCAGTTCACTATGGAAAAGGAAAAGAACAATTGTTTACCCTTCCTAGACACCTTAGTCACACACCTGCCTAATGATACACTTACCTTCACCGTATACAGAAAACCCACACACACAGGCAGATACATTCACAAACTCTCCCACCACCCCTCTCAACAATATGGCATTATTAAAACCCTTACCAAGAGAGCCCACAATCTTTGCTCCAGTGGAACCGCCCTCACTACTGAGCTTAACCACATACACAGCACTTTCCTCTCCAATGGCTACAGCGATCACAGTATCAAAAAAATAATCAACTCCTCCCCCATTCCCCGTCCTTCTCGTCAACAAGATTTTAAAAATGCCATCACCATACCCTACATCCGTGGCACATCTGAAAAAATAGCCAAGATACTAAAAAAGTACAACCTACACACAGCATATAAGCCCCACCGCAAACTTGCTACCCTTATCCGTTCTACGAAAGATCACCTCCCTCCTCTCTCTCTGCCTGGAGTTTACAAAGTACCCTGTTTCTGTAAGCTGGCATACTTTGGACAGACAGGCAGATCAGCATCCATCCGTCTAGAAGAACACAAGTCGTACATCTTCAAACACAACTATGGCCATTTAGGCTTGGCTGACCATGTTTTGGACACCACCCACAGGGTATCATGGAAGAAAACCACCATGCTCCACCACAGCAAATTCAAGAAAGAGAGACTTTTCTTAGAAGCAGCAGCTCTCAAAAACCAACCAAATCTCAATAAATACGGTTGCATTAAGCTTCCGAAGATTTGGGAAACACTCATCACCAGAGTTCCCACCTTACATTCCAGGCCACCTACTACTGCCCTTAGAGGGCGCTCTACCTAGATAGGACTTTAGTGTCACCCACGTGGTTGGGCTTAGTATTGTTTGTTATTTGTGTATATGTTACATTAATTGTTTTTGTAATCCCCGTAGATGTCCTAGTGACTAGGACGAAATATAGGAAGTATTAAATTCTATTTTAATTCTTTTTGAGTGTTGTAAAAAATCCATTAAGCCTTCAACATGATATCTACTGGTGTGTGCGTAGTAAAAATCCTGCAAGATTTAAATACAGATGGTAAGAAGAGGATAACAGTTATCAGTTTAACGTGGCAAAGTGTAAGAGAATATACTTTTTTGGGGGAGGAGGGGGGGGATATTACAGAATGTTATTACACTGACAGAATTGGACTGCAAGAAATTAAGATTAATTTGGAGTGATGCTGAACAGGAAGCGAAGTTCAGAGAGCATACTGAATATGTGGAAAAAAAACACTTAGATGTCAAACCCATTTACAAAAAAGAGATAAGGAAATTATTATTTCTCTCCTTATAAGGCTTTGATATGGCCAAAGTACTGTGCACAGATTTATCACCTGGGTTTCTTGGGCATATTGGAGGTGAAGAGAATTCAGAGCTGACTACTCTGTAGAGAACCCCAACACAAAAATTTACAAGTTACAAAGTTTAGATCACAAATTCAAGTTATTACAGTGGTTTTGTTGAGTAGCAGAATGAATTTTCCAGTTATAGGAGAGGAGAGAACAATAGGTCAACCCTAGAAGTTGTAAAAGAGTATTATGGTTAACAATGATGTGTGAGACTAAAATTTTTGCTTGTAGAGTGGTGAATCAGTAACATTGGTTTCCTGAGGGTGGCTGTGAGTATTCTATCAGGAGTGAATGGGTTCAAGGGGAGAGAGATGTGTTAATAATAGCATGGACTTTCTGTAACGAGCTTTTAGATCCCATCGAAGTTCTCGTGTAATAATAATAATAATAATAATACAGCATAAGTTATTTGAAGGTATTAAGGAGTTTCAATAAGAAACTGACAGAAGTTTTGAAAAATGCAATTTTTTTTAAAATAATTTTTACAAATGCTTCAATTCTTGGAGTCAAAAGTAATCGAATAGAAATTCAAACATGCAATTATTGAAAATAATCAACTATTTAAAACTGCATTATTATTATTATGTGACACCTCCAGGGAGTCCAAAGATTCATCGAAGGAGAGTGTGCCAACAGCATCAAATGATGTGAATTTTTCATGTGATAATGATATTACATATCTGTAATGTTAATTACTAAAGTGCTTTCATTGTGAAGTAGTGAAAAAAAATTAATGCATTTTTATATTTAAAAAAAATCAGTTTTCTATTATCAGAATATTATACCGAAATCACCATAATGTATTTATGTAATATTTACATATAACAATTGCAAATCAAATTAAGAATTTTTTTTTAAATTCTTCAGAATAAAATGTTTCCATTCACTTGATGATTTTGGCAACATACTCTAGACAACCACTTTTCAACAATTCACATTCATCTGAGAAATACTATTCAACTCTAATATTGACATCTCTAATATTATTGAGCTTCAGAGAGATGACAGAAATGGCCAGGGATAGAGCCAACATTTGTTCATGGGGGACTCAACCCATCATCTGACAGATGAGAAATAATTAAGAATGGAGTCCCGAGAACCTACGTAGCTCAGTCGGTATAGAGGAAGCCCTTTGGTTGGAAAGACCTGGGTTCGATTCCCATCCATAACATGAGGAATTTTATCTGGTCTTTTTCAACTAAAGGTGAGTTAGCCAGTACAGAGGCAGAGGGTTTTTCACCCCTCAGAACAAACTGACTCTGTGAACACAAGCATCTATAGACATAAGACACTCCTGGAATAAAAATTAACCAACCTATTCTGTAGGATTTCGATTTCAAATGCAATGCCTACACAGTGAAGTGTGGGTCTACACACAAGCATAAATCAGGATCAGGATGGAGTCCCAAGAGGAAAAAATTGCTTAAAAAAAAAACATACGAAATTACTGTCCAGTTGATTTTTTTTCTTGCTTATTTTTATATATATTCCATTATGTAAGTTAAGGGATATTACATTCCATATTGTTTCACAGCCAAATAAGAAACTCAAAGAGTTTCATGCCGAATATAGAAATTATATAGCTCGGCGAGTCAAAGCGTAAGCAAATACCTGGATAGTTCATATAGTAGTGCAACATGGGGCAACTCAATATGGGTGGAGCAAGCTCCGATCACTGTTCTTGGTATTTACTCATAATGTGAAACCCAGCTCCTTGGAGTTATATTACTGTTCTACATTATGAGAGAAGGTCCCTACCCAGACTGGTTTCAACCTTTATTGAGGTCTCATCATTGAGTAGGTAGACCTAGTTAATACCAAGTTGTAGCGAACAGAACTTACATACCCTATTATAAGAATTGCCAAGAAGGTGTCCTAATAAATTACTAATTATATGAAGAGCCAAAGGCTTCAATTCGGCGATATGAAATTATTTAAGTTAAGGGGTATTACATCCCATATTGTTTCATAGCCGAATAAGAAACTCAAAGAGTTTCATGCCAAATATAGAAACTATATAGCTCGGAGAGTCCAAGTAAGCAAATACCTGAATAGTCCATATAGTAGTGCAGCATGGGGCAACTCATAATAAGGGTGGAGCAAGCTCTGATCACTGTTCTTGGTATTTACTCATAATGCCGAACTATATAGTTTCTTATTCGACTATGAAACAATATGGGATGTAATATCCCTTAACTTAACTTAAATAATTTCGTGTCACCGAATTGAAGCCTTTGGCTCTTCATATAATTAGTAATTTATTAGGACATCTTCTTAGCAATTCTTATAGTAGGGTATGTAAGTTCTGTTCGCTACAACTTGGTATTAACTAGGTCTACCTACTCACTGATGAGATCTCAATAAAGGTTGAAACCGGTCTGGGTAATGACTTTCTCTCATAATGTAGAACAGTAATACAGCTCCTAGGAGCTGGGTTTCACATTATGAGTAAATACCAAGAACAGTGATCGGAGTTTGCTCCACCCTTATTATGAGTTGCCCCATGTTGCACTACCATATGGACTATCCAGGTATTTGCTTACGCTTTGACTCGCCGAACTATATAGTTTCTATATTCGGCATGAAACTCAGAGTTTCTTATTTGGCTATGAAACAATATGGGATGTAATATCCCTTAACTTAAATAATTTCACATCACTGAATTGAAGTCTTTGGCTCTTCATATAATTAGTAATATATTCCATGACTTGTAATGACTGGCTTCTCTAACTTATCAAATAAAAATAGTAATGAAATATATATATATACATTCAATACTTCAATTTTTGCCTGCACATGTGCAAAATGAGAAACATTTTGTGCACAAGTTTCCAATCTCACAATAATGAAAGTCACAAACTCTTAATGACACCTAAAATTGGTTATAACCTTTTTTGTTAAAAATCTTGCACATTGCATGTTAAATATTCCTATGAGTAACCTAAATGCTTCACTCAGCTATTTAAATACTGCATATACATGCAGCATATAAATATGCTGAAATTCATTATGTAAAGCTCTAGTATAGGAAATTCTACACCTTTTAACTTGCAGCTACAAAAGTCACATTAAGTGACCAGCGCTTCCCAAACTGTGGGCCGCGGCCCCCTTGCGGGACGTAGGTTTTATTGAGGGATGGGGGCCATGAAATAATATAATCAAATTTAAAATCTTTCAAGCCTAAGTAGATTTTTTTATCTTAAGAGAAATGTATTTAATTTTTATTATTTATTATTTTTTATATTTTAATGGAAAAAAATCACACATCGTGCAGGTTCACAAATTTTGCTTCCTGCATAGTAAATATTTACTAATGATCTGACAGGGATGGATATAGGGTTGGTGAGATGGATAGGAAGGTGGTTGATGAAGAGATACCAGAGAGTGGTTTATTCAGGAGTGGAGTCCAAAAGACGGCTTGCGACTAGTGGTGTGGTGTAGGGTTGTGTTCTTGGACCACTACTTTTCAATTTGTTCATTAACGATATAGGAAAGGATCTGAGAGGAAGTGTTCACTTGTTTGCTGATGATGCAAAGTTGGGTAGAGCAATTGTGAGTGCACAGGATGTCAAAATTTTGCAGGATGATTTGAATAGTTTGGAGGACTAGGCTAGGGAAAATGGATGTCAATTTAATGTAGCAAAGTGTAAGGTTATGCATTTTGGAGTGAAAAAATTAGCAGCAGTATATCACATTGGTGGAACCGTACTCCAGGAGATTGATGAGGCCAGGAATTTGGGAGTGTTGGTGAATAGGGAGTTGAAGTTTAGAGAGCACATTGCAAAAGTGGCTAAATCAGCTCATCAAATCACTTGGCTGCTGAAAAATACTTTAACAAGCAGACAAACAAGTTATTGTTCCTCTATATCAAGCCTTGATAAGACCTCATCTAGACTAATGTGCCCAGATATGGGCACCAGGGTTTCTTCTTGATGGGGAGGAGGTGGAGAGGATCCAGAGACGAGTGACCAAGATGATAGGAGGTCTGTGGAATGAACCTTATGAGAACAGGTTGAAGATTTGTGGGTTGCAAAAATTGGTTGATAGGCAGAAAAGGGGTGATATGAAATTACTGAAGGATTTCCTATAGGATTAATCCAGAAGATATTTTTGAGAATAGGACTGGTGGTGGGAGGACTAGGAACCATACATGGAAGCTAGGCAAGAATGTGGTTAGCAAGGGTGTTAGAGCTAGGTTTTTTACTTGGAGAGTGGTGAATGAGTGGAATAAGCTGCCAGAGTCTGTTGTGGGTGCTATGACCGTGAATGAGTTCAAGGCGAGGTATGATAGATACTGTGTGAATGTCGAATAGTTGTTCTTGACATGATGTTAGGGCCTCCCTCAATGAGTCTGTCGACTCCTTGGAGTTGCCCGAAATAATAATAATATATGCTTATTCATATAAGTTTCATTTCAAAGCAGAAATCTAAGAATTACAGTTTCAAATATTTCATCTGATATTGGTGTAGCAGTAATGAAACACATCCGTCACATTAAATTGTTATTAAACTTATGTTTTTAATTCTTTATTACTAATCGTTTTACGTTTCATGTGCTTGTACTGCAAATGTACAATAAATCTATATATATAAAACTATGAGATAATGTGGCATGTCATATGTGCAAGATGCTAAAAATGTAATATTTGCATTTATTTTTTGCAATATTCGCTGCGTGTGTTTTGTATTGAATATCATCATCATCATAAGTATCAAGGATTTAGGCCTAGTATGACCTGTTCTGGCCTTAGAAGTCATCGTTGAATCGTTTAAGAGGACGTCCTGGTTTTCTTTTTCCTAATGGCTTGTACTTTAAGGCTTGTTTTGGTAATCTTTCTGTTTTCATTCTTTGAACGTGTTCCATCCATCTATGTTTATATTTTTTAATTTTTTCAATTACTGGTTCTTGGTTTAATTCTTTCATAATATCTTCGTTTCTTTTGTGATCAAATAGGGTATACTTTGCAGTTTTTCTCATAAACTTCATTTCTGCTGTTGTTAATCTTTGTTTGTCTTTGTTTTATTGTCCAGATTTCGCTTCCATACATTAAGACCGGTAGGGCTAATGTATTGTATACTTTTAGCCTGGTTTGTTTTTGAACTAGGTTTGGTTTAAATATAGAGTTAATTACTCCTGTTATTTTTAAATATTTTGCAATTTTTATGTTTATATCTTTTTCATTTTCATAAGTGATCATACATCCTAGGTAGTTAAATGAATTCACCTGTTCTAAGATCTTGTTATCTAATACTATTTTAGTTCTTGCTGGATCTTGTCCTTTAAAGGCCATAGTTTTTGATTTTTCCGTCGATATTATCATACCATAATCTTTGGATATCTCATTTAGATTTAAAATAGCTTTCTGTAAGTTATCTTCAGAATTTGTAATTATTATTTGGTCGTCTGCAAAGAGGAGAGTGTTTAAGTTAACTGTAGGTGAAAGTTTAATTCCTTGATGTAAATTTTTACTCCATTTTATTATTATTTCATTTAAGTAGATATTAAAAAGAGTTGCTGAGAGGGGACATCCCTGTCGGACCCCTTGGTTTATCTCTCTTGTATATGATAGCTCATGATTTAATCTTGTATTGAATATAAATACAATAAATATTATAATAATATATGTCTATATTACGATTTTTTTTCGAGGTGGGGTAGTGAAATATTTTAATATTTCCAAAGGGGGCCCTGACATCCAAAAGCTTGGGAAGCACTGGTCTAGCCAGCACAGTATATACTAAATAAATATGCTTCTGAACGTTTCTGACGTTAGAGTCAGTTCGTCCACGCAGCACAGGCTAAAAGTAACTAATGAGAGTATTCAGTTGAAATGGGGTTAGAAGTAATATTGGAGTGACATTAGAAAAATTACTAACTAAAATGCGACAAGTGTGATATATCATATAATTCGTTTTTATATACGTTCAAAAATTGCCGATGTAAATCAGAAATTCTGAAAGCAAAAATTTTGTGCGCACACTTAGGCGTGTGCACTCAATTTTTGACCGTGGGCACACGCACAGCTTAAGGAACGTTGCATACGTTCCGAGTTGCAACTCAATCTACATATTCGCTACAGAGAAAAATTACGTATCTAAACAGTGATAATTTAGTTAAGATTTAAGAGAGAGAAGGAACTAATTAAAATATTGCATTTATTGAGTTCGCGTGTTCTAGAAGAATTAAATCAACCGAATCGTAACGGGGGGGGGGGGAGCTCATCAGTTCCCTACACAGCTAGCCATCCTTGCTTTAACGATGGCAAAGGTTGGCAATACAAATAATGGGAGGAGATACACGCACAAAGTCCTAAAAGTAGGTTTGTGGGCCAAGGCTACTTGTTGGGGAAGAATGGACAGAAGGAGAATAATGTTTAACTAATATTAAAAGAGGGCATCTGCATTATATACGTGAAAATGGGATTAAAGTTTGTGAAACAAACCTGCCCATTCTAAACATTCAGGAAGCAAATGTTGCGCCCTTGAAAGGCAGATTGGCGGAAACTATTTAAAAAAATAAAAAACGAAACCAATTGCGGTTTAAATGTAAATAAGTGCATGTTAAAATTTTAATTATTCTTACCACTTGAGATAAATATACTACATAAAGTTAATGCAGTATAAATATAAATGACAATAATAATTCACGAAAACGGCAGGTATATGACAAAGTTTTACAGCAATAACCATGACACCAATACAACCTCATTTCTAGCGCTGTCCTCTCCACAGCTGGATTTGAGATATAACGCATAGAAGATTCTCGCGGGAGGGGGGGATTCGAGGTCTGTTTAACTTACGAGGCTACCGAAGTTGAAAAAGGACTGAGTATGTAGCCTTGACAAGAGCTACGAACTGCTTGCCGTAGGAGTTTCCACATACAATGAAATTCAAATACAGAGAATCTCATTATTTTAATTAGCGAGCCACATTACTCAGCGTCTTTATCCAAAAAATATAAAAATGTGATGTTTGTTTCGTATAATTAGTATATCGACTTGACAGCATCTCGTTCTGCACAAGTCGAGCTCATTTTACATCTATACAAATTATTTTCATTTGACTGTGATATGCATGTATATATTAGCCACAACACGTTTTAATGAGACAATGTATTCTCTGCCACGCAACTCGCAAAAGTACCGATACAAAATTAATAACGGGAAAAACTCGCGTACAAAGATTATTTAATAGTATAATTTTCGCCTGTGTGTCACAGGCATCTTCAGTACATATTAAGCTCAAATTAAACAATAACCGACAATTCCAAAAAGCGCCACATAAGTAGCTGGTGTAAGATAACTAAAAAGGTCAATAAATTTCTTAAAAAAAAAAAAAAATTCATACAATAAAAAGTTAGGAAACATTAGCTGATTTGTAAAGTATTATCTCCCATAAAGGGGATACACACAGGCGAAAATTATACTATTAAATAATCTTTGTACGTGATTTTTTTCCGTTATTAATTTTGTAACGATATGTCTACTCACGGTATACCTCTTTTAAAACTTATCGCTAAAGTACGCCTATTAATATTCATAAAATAACAGCTTCATAAGTACGGGCTTTAATCCTTGCCCTGAAATTACCATGAATCAAAATACTACTACTATCAGAAAGTAATCCAGATGTTGGGAATATATAATAAAATGATCATCAGTTTGAGTTTCGATATGGATACTATGAAAGGTATCATCATATTAAGCTAAACCTAAAATAAGCCGAACACTGACCAAGGAAGAAGGAAAGGAAGTTGGCTCCATTTCAGAAGCTACTTTATTGGCATTATTAATTTTAATAAGTATGTTATAGTATTGCTGGTACTACTGTTACAACCTTACTCTATACGTCCTACTGTGTAGAAATCTTAAAGTACTTTTAACACATATTCCATATTTTGTCGAAACCGTTGCAGATACGATTCGTCCGGTCCATTTTAGTTCGACCTGACTGAATTTTTCCGATTTCAACTCCACTTGGAATGTAGCAGTAACAGCTACATTCTAATTTTGGTCGAAATTGGATGATCGTCAGAGGTGTCTACAGAACAGAACTCTCTCCCCCAGCCCGATTCTCATGGAAGCATAACCACGCAAAAAAAAAAAAAAAAAAAAAAAAAAAAAAAAAAAAAAAAACTATATTCCCAGTTGAGTTGAAATCTTAAATTTTCTTCAAGAATTGGTGTGTGGGGGGGGGGGGGGAGAAGCTGTGTGTGTCCATAATAAAACATACATTATTCATCAAGTTTAAAAGGTGCAGAGGATCATGTTAAGTGAAATTTAGATCAATGACCCCCCCCCCCCAAATGAGTAAGATAGCTAAGATGGAATTCAGTACTTCATGTAGACCTACTTTTACTGAAAGATGCAGTTAAATTTCCTGCTCCTCACAGTTTTGAAGTTAAACTAAACTGGATGGTCAACTGCATTTCTAGCATGGAACACTTAAGCTGATGATTAAACTGACATTCTGAAAAGATGGTTCTTGCTATTTATAAAGGTAATAGTCTGGTGCATTTGAAAATAATTTCAAGATAATTCTGCCATAACAAACAAGCATTTCTCCCCTGTCCCATACTGAGGCTACCAATGAATGAAAGTACAAGCTATTTTCACATACTAATATTTTATCCCTCTCCCATTTCCTAGGCAAAAGAATACCTGCAGAGAATAATCACAATGCTACTATGATCTGGTAGCAACCCAAATTTTAATCTCATTGAATACTGCTAGCATTTGAGTAGATGAATAAAGAAAGCACAGGAATGAAAGAAATATGAGTATTATGACTAACTCAGTATGGAGATTGCATACAATCTGATTTCAAGCAAGTCATCCAAGAAAACACTGAAGAAACACACTGATTCATAGAGAACAGCATTTATTTATAGTGCTCTATGTTGATCTGACTTTCAAAATAATGACCCTTTGCAGGTTAACAACTGACTTTTGATACAACACCCTGTAATTGTATTTCAATTATCTCATCCTTCAAATTATTGGAACATCGAATTGCCTTTCCAGAGTGGTTGGATAAATGACAGATTACTGTATATAAGCATAATGTACAGTGTGAATCATTTGGCTAGTTATTGTACCGCTTCAATTTTTGCAATTTTGTGAAGATTACTCCTATGCTAATGTTTGATGTTTTGTCGAGTGGATATTTTGCCAAGAAGTTGCACTCTCAAAATAAGAACATTTCACATACTCCTTAAAGAGCAAAACTATTGCTTTTTTTAAAAAACATTGTACATACACAATATATGTTATAAATAGTAATGTCCAGTTTCAGAGCACCTGCACAAACACTACATTATTACTAAAGAAAGCATATCTTGGTTGTTGCAGAACTAAGGGTAACAAAAGGAGAGAATAGAAATAAGGACAGAAAATAGAAGATAATTTTGGCAGGTATTAAAGGAAGATTTACTTCTCTATTTTAGTATTTTTTATTCCTATACTTGTTTAATCCTTTTTCTCACCAGCACAGCACAACACATTTCAATCTTCCTACCATTTTCTATCCTTATTCCTATTCTCTTTTATCACAACAGTAGCTTTGCTAACAATTAAGACTTTCAGCCAACATAAGCATCCTTAAATTAAAATGTTATTCTAAAATGTAAAACCATAGTTTTCTGATAGGTCTTTAAAATTAGTAGCTTTGCTATTCCTAAATTATTTTCTAATTACACCTTGACTCACTATTAAAGTTTCTAAGTACAGGGTGATCAAAATTAAAGTATCCTTGTTTAAGGCCTTCTGAAGCACCATCCAGTGATCCAAATGCTGCAAAACTTTGCAGGAATACATTGTGCATCATGTGGAAGCAACATCTGAGAAAGTTCCAAAATACACCACTGGGAACATTGTGGCCCCCAAATGCATGGAATTTGCGTATATGCAACTCGGTAGGTGCCAGGAGGATTTATATGGACATGGGATTTTTCCCTTCATTCCTGTTAATACCATCCACAGTGGTGACACTAACCTTGCTACAATGTGCTTTACTAACCAAAAAAACTGTAATGCTGCTGCTGTGCTCTATAAATTTCATTGCCTGAACAAATGATGACAAGGTCTACTGTCTCCATGTGTTCTGTAACAAATGATTAGTTCATATTGAAGAAACAGGATCATTGGGAGTTAGATCTTGCAGGAGTCGCAAACCAATCAGTTCACAACAATGAAGTTGCTACTGCCATTGTGGAGCAAGCCATAAATAACAGTATTGGTTCCTGCAGTGCATGTGCTGTATCAAGACATATGGATGTGCCTTGCACAACTGTCTGGAAAATTCCATGAAAGATTCTTCATTTCTACCCATTCAAGATAACCCCGACACAATAGTTGTGCCTGCAGGACTTTGAAAGTCGACTGACATTTGCTTTAACAATGCATGGCTGTAGATGATTTTGTGAGGAGATGAGGCTCACTTTCATCTGAACAGAGCTGTGAATATCCACAGCGGCTGGCTATGGGCTAAGCAAAACCCACGTGAAATCCAACAAATTCCTTTGCATTCACCCAAAGTTGCTGTCAAGTGCAGGCCTTTTTTTTTTTTTTTGGTCACATTCGCCAGTCAGGTCCTGTGACCTACTCAGTTACTGCTGAGATGCATCATGATATAATTTCATTGTGCCACAGCTGCAGCAGTTCCTGTGCATCGGTCGATTCATACTGGAGGTTTTTCGAGATTTCACAGTAGCCCAAGTGATCAGCCATGCCTTTTCCACTGCACGGCTGCCTCGTTCACCTGATCTGATTCTTTGTGACTTCTGACTGGGGATTTTTCCAAGAAAGGTTTATCAGGATCATCCTGATAACTTGCCAGCACTGAAAGACAGCATAACACAACATCAGTCCCAACTAGCTGCATTCTGCCATCGAACGCACTATGCAAAGGATGCAGTTCATGGCATACCAGGAAGAGCAGCACATTGAATAGTACAGCCCGTGAATGCATAATGAAAGTGAATAAAAATGTGTTATTTATGCTTGTCGCTTTTTCTCCTTATACACACGCGCACACACACACACACACACAGAATTACATCTGCATTCGCTGATGTACCGGAGATTTCAGTACATCATACAGCAATCCTCATAGTGAATTTTGGAACTTTTTTCCCCTCAGATATCGCTTCCGTATGACACAGTGTATTCCTGCAAATTGGGTGGCACTCTACAAAGCTAAACAGGGATACTTTAATTCTGCTCATCCTGTAGATGCAGCCTTGAAGTATTAGAACAAGCAATGGAATGGGTATACTCATAGGAGAACAGTCTTAAATTCTCTTTGTGCTAATGAGGTGATCCTTACACAGGACAAAGAGGATGTGGAATACCAAATGAGAAAACTGTTATATATATATATATATATATAGATAGATAGCTGTTGGGAGCCTGAAAGTCAATCTGCTAACAATCAAGTTCTAGTGGTTAGAGGTGATAATGCAATAGATCTAGAGTTACAGGTGGAAACTATAAAGCATTGAATGCCTTCAAGTATCTGGGCTCCATGATGGATAAATCCAGCCAATGTGAAGTGGACACAGCATTGTGAACAGAACATGCATGAGAGGCTATTAGAACCATAAATAAGATTCTATGGAGTCATTTTAGGTGACTACAAAGTATAATGAAGTATGGATGTGAGTGTTAGACTAACAGCCAAAGGAAACAAGTAAAACTTTTGGAGATGGATTACTTCAGATGAAGTGAGCGCCACCTGTATGGATCATCTAAGGAACATGTATTCTAACAGAAATGGAAGTTGAAATTGTATGGACACATCCAGAGAATGAGAAAAGAATGATAGCTATTGAAAATTATGAATGTCACACACACACACACACACACACACACATCCAGGAGGAGGAAGACCATTATGAGAGCTATGGAGAAACGACACTTAGAGAATGAGGATTAGAAAAATCAGTAGAATCAAGAACATGCAGGCTACTAACAAGTGGAAAAGCCCGATCATCTAAAAGGTGTATGCAATTGTTCCAGCCAATACAGAACAATTTGGCTAGTAACTTACAAATTGCAATCCATCCTGTTCAGATTCCAAAGAGGAAAGTGATGATTGTTTAAAATTATGGCAGAACTAGCTAAGGATAAAAACTGAGGCCAGTGCATGTCTATAAATTATGTATGTTCTTTGAATTGGATGGAATAACCTGTTTCGCAGGATGTAAAATCTGTTTTACATTCTGCAAGACATCCTATGTCGAGACTGCTAACAGGCAAATGAAAATTCAATGGGCCAGTAGCCCCAGTTGGTTTCCCCAAATTTCTTAAAGGTTATGTGCAAGTCTCCTTCCTGTTGTCCAGTCTCGATTTCTTAAGATTTTAATCTTAAACAGTTCAAATAAAGAACCATCTTTCAAAGCTACATACTAAAGAGAATCAAACCAGTCCTCTTCTAATAATGAAGTTTTTATTTTCAGTCAATGAGTCTGATACAAATACTGCTTTCTCTGGAGATTTCTTTCAAAGGGATACTGGTAAAATATGAGAAAATACATTCAAATAATACAAAAACACCTTCATGTTAAAATTAATCACTTTTTTGCAACCAGCAATTTGTTTTGTTCAGTACATGCCTGCTAAATCTCTATATCCATAATATTCTTTACTCATTTTTCACGAGGTCCAATAAAAGGTTGTTGTAGATATTCTTCCTGTGGGTACTAAGATGAATACACAATTTGCCATGCCAAATGTCACAAATCTTTCAAGTCTATAATAGTAATCAAGTTGTTATTCAGGCCAAAACAATGCAGGTGTACTGTTGGACCTTAATAAGTCTAATTACTTGTTATCCAAAAACCTTTCAGTATCTCTGAACAATTTCCAGATTTCTAATTTGATTTCAGTGAGATTTTTGAATTCATCATTTAATACGACTATTAGGTGGCAAAAATTGTAATACTTATAACTTGTATTAGATCATCTTAGTTTAGACTTAGTAATTTCCAATACTGTATGATAACATTCTTGGTATGGTGCCAAAGTATTATAGATCCCTTTAACAGACATCTTGACAATATCAATCAAGATGTCTGTTAAGGAAATGTAACATGAAATGTTTAGTTGTGTGTGAAATGTATTCATTATGAAAGGTAAAAAATTTGTAAAAGGAAAGCAAAACCAGGTGAATAAATATGAGGATCTTGCTTGAGTGCAAGTGCCAGCTGTGTGGGATGAATAAAATACATAGTGGAGTGAAGAATATTGATAAAAAGGCAGAAGTGTCAGCAGGATAGTTGAAAGTGTAGTGGTAGATCAGGAGAATAAAGGAAATGTCTTGAAAAAATAGTGTGCTTAAGTGGAGTCCTTCAATGTAAAAAAAAAAAAAAAATGGTGATAAGGATGACAAGGTGAGAGAAGATTATGGAAAGTTTTATAGTAATATGATATAGGAAAGGATCTGAGAGGAACAGTTCATTTGTTTGCTGATGATGCGAAGTTGGGTAGGGCAATAGTGAATGCAGATGACGTCAAAATTTTGCAGGATGATTTGGATAGATTGGAGGTCTGGGCTAGGGAGAATGGATGTCAATTTAATGTGGCAAAATGTAAGGTTATGCATTTTGGGGTGAAAAGATGGGAGGCAGTTTACTGCATTGGTGGAACCGTGCTCCAGGAAATTGATGAGGCACGAGATTTAGGAGTGTTGGTGGATAAGGAATTGAAATTTAGGGGACACATTGCAAAAGTGGCCAAATCAGCTCATCAAATCACTTGGTTGCTGAAGAATACGTTGACAAGCAGAGACAAGCAGGTTATTGTTCCTCTGTATCGAGCCTTGATAAGACCTCATCTCGACTACTGTGCTCAGATTTGGTCACCTAGGTTTCTTCTTGATGGGGAGGAGGTGGAGAGGATCCAGAGGCGAGTGACCAAGATGATAGCAGGTCTGTGGAATGAACCGTATGAGAACAGGTTGAGGATTTGTGGGTTGCAAAAATTGGTTGATAGGCGGAGGAGGGGAGATATGATTGAGACATTCAAATTACTGAAGGGTTTCTATAAAATTAATTCAGAAGATATTTTTGAGAACAGGGCTGGTTGTGGGAGGACTAGGGGACATCCATGGAAACTGGGCAAAAGTGTGGTTAGTAAAGGTGTTAGAGCTGGGTTCTTTACTTTTAGAGTAGTGAATGAGTGGAATGCGCTCCCTGAGTCTGTGGTGGATGCTGTGACAGTGAATGAGTTTAAGGCGAGGTATGATAGATACTGTATGAATGTCGAATAGTTGTGATGAATATGATTTGGGGCCTCCCTCGATGAGTCTAATGACTCCCTGGAGTTGCCCGTAATAATAATAATAATAATAATAATAATAATAATGATCAGAAAAGTACTTAGAGCATCACTAAATCTTGTTTCCATTGTGTAAATTAATGATATCAGTGAAGCTTTAAGGATATAAAGTGAAAGATTTGATTATTTTGGCAGGTGCTAATGATCTGAGTGGTGAAAAGCATGGTTTGAGATTACTGGAGGAAGAAAAAAAATGAAGAGAGTAAAGATTGTATGTTTGCCACTGCACCAGTTCGAAGCAAGTTGAGGAAGACCACGATTGGAAATGAGTCAATATGTAGTTCTGCAGAAAGAAAATGGTGTGCAGTTTATAGACCTTTGGGATGAAGGACTTAAAGTTGAGATACTGCACTGGATTTATTACAAGAAAGCAGCATTCTGAAAGTATGGAAATATAGATCAAGGAAACTGGTGATAATATCGAGGTAGTAGGGTTTTTTTCCGGAAACTTGTTTTTTTGCCTCACAAAAACAGATATTGGCCAGAAGAACATGCACATAAAAAAATTTACACGCATAATACACTAACCTCAGAGCCTCGGCCATAAATAAAAAACATCAGGAAAACTAGAGTTATTAGGAGGGAGGGGGTGCAGGTCAGGCACCCATGATGTGAAAATGACCAAAAATACAGAATCTAGTCGTAGGTTAAAAAAAAAATTGAATGGGATAGTCAACACAAGGTACAAAGGTAGTTGTAAGCCTAAGAGATATTGCAGTTTATGTATACTAGTGCAAACAATATCAGAAAGGAGAGATAGGAGTTAATCTTATTGGTATAACTTTTCCAAAAAGTTTAGACATTAGGAAGACTTGACATCAGATGTAACTACAGGGATAAAAATTGAGAGGTACTGTCTGCCCACAATTGCGAGAACCATAGCTGACAGAGTGCCAAGGAGAGTCAATTCGTGTTGAGGGTGGGGGGGGAGAGAAAGGAGTAAGGTATGTACAAATTCATCACCAACATAAGAAATCACATGCTTTATCTGTTGCTATACTAGCTTGATTTTTTTTTTTTTTTTTTGTATTTATTTGTATGATGGATCCAGTACCATCAACAAGTTCTGGCATTAAATTTCAAGAAAAAATTCATGATTTTCATGATTTTGATGTAGATGTTATAAGAACTATTCACAAATTCTATGCAGTCAAGAAAAAAGCGCCAACTGTTCCAAAAATTGATTCCTGTGCTGAAAGAAAAAATTAATTTTCCTTGGAAAAGGAAAATACTTCATGAAATCTAATTTTGTTTCAAAAAGTCACAGAATAAAAGGAAACTAATCATGGAGCGAAGTGACAGTTTTCTCTAGAATGCATATTTGAGAACAATACGACGTTTCAGGGAAGAGAAACGACTGATTATATGTCTAGATGAAACAAAAAAAAATGTGGAGTGTTACAAACCAGAATGCCTCGCGGTGCATAATTATTATTATGCACCTCTTGTATAACAACATTTTACAAGCAAAATAGTTACCACTTTAAAAACTAGAATGTTCGTAATAGAAAAGTTAATTTTCCAACATGTAATAAATAAACTCATCCCACAAGATAGATTAGCTATTATCGGAATGGATTAGCCTTCTGTCATGTGCAGAAGTGCCAAGGTACTCATCTGTGGTCAAACAGTATAGTATTTTCAGGGAGGACAGACAACAGGATTGGGGAAAGGCACTGATAGCAACTGAACTGCAGCCAAAGAGGTAAACAGGTCACCATGACGATAGATGTAGAAGGCAGTATCAGATTACCTTGAATACATTGCACTTGAGGTCAGGGCCCATGGGGGGGGGGAATGCATCTTGCTTGGGCCCAAGGTCAAAAAGGAGACCCAGGAGCCAAAAGAGGGGCTGGAAATTTCCTCGAGTGGAGGATCTCAGAAAATGTTTGCTTGTATTGTGTGAAGACTAGCATTCACATTTTCTGTAAGCCTACTAGATACGAGGGATGTCCAGAAAGTAAGTTCCAATGGACTGTCAGAGAAACAAAAATATACTTACAAGAAAAACCTTATTGGAAATTAAAGTAGGTGTCTTTCACTACTTTCTACATAATTTCTGCCATTGTTCAGGCATTTATCATAACGGAGTACCAAGAGTTGTATACCTTCATCGCAAAAGGTATACAACTGTGATGCAAATCACATATTGACTGCTTCTTTGACCTCATCGTTGTCTTGAAACCGCTGACTATCAGGGATAGATTTCAGATGTTTGAACAGGTGAAAGTCGCTTGGTGCGAGGTCAGGACTATAGGGTGGGATGGGGTGGGGGGGATTATTCCCAGCCAAAGGCAATGAGAAGTTGTGTTACGCTGGCCATGTGTGATCATGAATCAAATAGCATCCCCGGTAAGCATGCCACATCGTTTATTCTGGATCGCACGACGAAGTTTCTTAAGGGTTTGGCAGTACATACTCGTGTTGATTGTGGAGCCTTGCCCCAAAAAGTCTTCCAGCAAAATTCCTTGTCTGTCCCAAAACACAGTGCACATGATTTTCCAAGTGGAAACCATTGTCTTCAATTTCGCCTTGACTGGTGACGAGGTGTGCCTCCACTCCATGGATTGTTGTTTGGATTTAGGGATTGCATACGACACCCAAGTTTTGTTCCCGGTGACAAGTCTGCTCAGGAAAGAATCGCCATCCTCATGATAGCATGTCAAGAATTCCAACGCACTGCCCAGCCGATTCACTTTGTGTTGTTCTGTAAGCAACTTCGGCACCCAGCGTGCACACAATTTCCAATAATTCAGTTTCTCTGACAATTTCATGAAGACATGAACTTGAAACTTCTGGAAACTGCAGCGAGAGTGACATCATAGTTATTTCCCTATTCTGTTGAATCTTCTCTTCAACTGAACGCACCAAATCTTCAGTCACTAAAGATGGTCACCTATTCATCATCATGCACACCTGTCCTTCCTTCATTAAAAAATCTCACCCATCTTCGTACCATTAAAATCACTCATTGTGTGTTCTCCATAAACCTCAATAATTTGCTGATGATTCAGCTGCTTTAATGTTCCTTGAAAGTTTATTTTTCACTTGGTTAGAGTATAATAAATTTCGTTTAATCCTTTATCCAAGTGTGTGCAAACAAAGTTTGCACCTGAAAGTATCTTCAGGACTGCAGTAAGGTGGTACCTTACTGCAGTCCTGAAGATACTTTCAGGTGCAAACTTTGTTTGCACACACTTGGATAAAGGATTAAACGAAATTTATTATACTCTAACCAAGTGAAAAATAAACTTTCAACATCTTCCTCTAAATCCAGAGTAATTTATTAAAAAAGGGTGGCACACCATTTGGCAACTCCTATAGGTAGAGATGGCCTGCGAATGCTTCTGCCTGGTATCTCAGCTTGGGCTTGGCTCCCACTGAAGAGACCTCAATAAAGGTTGAAACTAGTCTGGGTAGTGGCCCTTCCCTTAATGCATAACATTAGACATATCCACAAGGAGATGTGTTTTGCATTATAGGAGATACTGAGACAGGAGTGTTGGTAGCTTGCTCCACCTTTGCAACGAGTTGCAAAGGTGTTGTACCACCTTACCCCAGTCCTGAAGATACTTTCAGGCGCAAACTTTGTTTGCTCACACTTGGATAAAGGATTAAACTAAATTTATTAACATTCCTTGCATTCAAGAAATGGATAACTGACCTAATTTCACATGTGGTGGGTGAGTTGATTTTCTTAGACATTATAAACACACACCAAGAAGTATACGCACTGCGAAAATGTCTGTAAAGGCACCAACACCTTGCTAAGGAATCGAACTCAGCATGCATGCACACCATTGTGATCACAGTGCTGCAGTGAAAATATTTAAAAACTGAACTTACTTTCTGGACATCTCCCATATATGTGCATACAATAACATATACAGAGTTACCAGTTTACCTGGAATAATTTTTATTCTTATTTGGTACTTTTTAGTTAAGTCATGTCACAAATGATCACATCCCTCTGATTAAAACATTCCCAATAGACACCTGCATTGAAATTTTCCCAGAAAGCATGCTAAAATTTCAGACTGGCTTATCTGGAGTCAACAAGTTTATATTGCATTCCATGTCGATTATTTTGGCACAAGACAGTCAAGATGGTCCAGCACTTCTGCATCTAAGTCTGCACTCGTATCTGCTGAAGGCTGGGATTCTAATGAGAAATGGAAGAAACTTTCCTACAGGATCCCAAAACATGAAAAATGCCGTAGTCACAGAATGTTACCTTTCTAGTTCTCACCAAGCTAGCTGAAACCTAGCAAAGAGAATCTAAGGCAGGAGTTGACATTTTAGAAGCATCAATCAAAACTAAAGCTGTGAAATGGTACAACCTTTTTAAAGTGGATCATCGATGTTGTAGTCTTCTTGGGAGAAGATGGTCTAGCATTTACCGGTTCATCCCATCAAACTGGCGATTCAAACAATGGAAACTTTTTAGGACTCATTGAACTACTCTCCAAGCAGGACCCCATCCTTCAGGAACATGTACTAAAAGTCACAGAAAAGGAGTGAACAACTTCAAGTTCATTATCCAGCCCAACTCACAAAATAAATTTATTGCAGAATGTTCAAAATAGCAAAATGTGGAATAACACATTTAGCTTGAGAGGCAATCTGCAAAGTACTTTGCAGTAATAGTAGATTCCACACCAGATTCTTCCCATATTGAACAAACAATGTTTCTTTTGAGATATGTATTTGAATCTCATACTGCATATGAGATTCAAGAATGATTTCTTCTGTTTGCAGATTATATCAACAAAAGACAAAAAAATTGCTCGGTTGATAACTGATACATTCAAAGAACATGCTATTCCTCTCAGTGATTGTAGAGCTTAAGCACAATCAGGCAAATATGACCAGAAAATACAATGCCGCACAAGCAAAAATAAAAGAACAATGCTCAACAACAATTCTTTCACCTTGTGGTTGTCACACACTCAAACTTATGTGGAAATGATGCTTCTGAATGCATAACCTTTTTTTTTTCGGAATAATTCAAGCTGTGTACCAACTGTTCAGTTCCAGTCCTAAGCAGAGGGAATTACTATAAAACCATGCTGGTTGTTCTCTTCATGGTATGTCTGAAAAAAGATGGTCAGATTATGTTGAATGTATAAAGCCTTATGCAACTCACTTTCCTTGCATTAAATTAGAACCGAAAAACCTCCTAGAACCAAATGTGATGGCCAAAACAAGAAATGAAGTCCATGGAGTTCTGTTATATGTGACATCTTTTGCCTGTGTGTTAATGTCAGCCATGTGGTACAAAATATTAGCTGCATAGATATTTGCAACAAGGTCATCCAAGCTAGAGATGCTTCAACACTGGATGTTGAAGTAGCAAACATAAAAACTCCTCACAGAACTGAACAAAACTTTCTGCTACAATGCTGTTAAACAGTTGGCAGAAACTTTTGATTTCTTGTGGAAATATCTCACCATGTCCAAAAGTGATATGGAGAGAAAAGCTTTATCTTTATCAGAGCAATATGCTGCTGACTTTAATGGTGATTTTGGAAAAGAAATACAACATTACCATCAGTATATAAAGAAAATTTCAGAAATGCACAGTTAAAGCCATTAGATCTTCTGAACTTAACAGAGTACAGAGTTGGTAACCTGTTTCCAAATGTTTGTGTAGCTTAAGAATACTATTAACAATTCTAGCTTCTGTAGTGAGGTCATTTACAAACTTCAGCTAATTAAGAATTATGGTCTGCAATGTCTCAGGAATGTCTTATGGATCAGGTCTGACTAAGTATTGAATCAAACATTGCCAGAACAATTAATTTTCACACTATGATTCGAAATTTTTCACAAAAAAGTCCCGGAAAGTTTTTTTTTTTTAAAAAAGTAAATAGTAAGTGTGCCTATCCTTATTTACTAATACTTATGTCTTCTAATGATCTGATCTGCATTGCAATATAAAGGGATGTTTCAATGTGAAGTCTTTTTCCTTATCTGTAGCATAAATAAAAATGCTCAAATCAAATGTGCTTTCTTATCTCTGATTCTCTTATTTTATATTTATTGTGGAAGGAGTATAAGAGCATAAGACCTTAAATGCAGAAAATTAATAGAATGCTCCAGTCCACCCCTCTCATTTTCCATACTCTTTTTGACCTTACAGGCTACAGCTCATGGCATAAAACCATAGTGGATAAAAACAGATTGACTAATGGGGAAGGAGCCCAAAAGAAACTTTGCACCAACTAATAAAATTCCTCTCAGAGACCTTGCTTGAGATGATCTGGTGTGAGACAGATTAACAGAACAAAATAGGCAAATAGCTGCTCATAAAATTAGCATCATCCATACTCATTACTTCATAATTACTCAGGCTACAGGCTGAATAATTATGGAGTATTCAACTACAGAACTCAGATTGGAAAGAGGGAATGTCACATGACAGAACATGGAATTTATTCATCCACCAAGAGATAATTACTCAAAGCTGTGATGAAGAGGATTCAGAGCATATAGGATTTGGTGATACCATCAGAGAATCTGTCCATAACCAAGGTAACTACAATGCCTCCAAATGGGAAGTGATCATGCAAGTCTTGACCTCAAGAGGTTGCTGAACATGGCAAATTTTCAGTTGGGAGGAGAAAGATGTGGAATACAGAGCAGGTGATTATGACAAGCTTAGGATGTGGTGCCATGGCATAAGAATCTTCAAGGGAAGGATGTTAGCATTACAAGTCTGCAAGATCTGTAATGCTAACATCATCTGTAATGCAACTAGATCCTGATTTATCCTGATCAGGATAAATCAGGATCTAGTTGCATGAGTAGTATCATTAAGCATAAAAAATATTGTGGAAGGTATAAAAAGAAAGGTGAACAGCAAACTCAAAAGCATCACTATTCCTTTCACTCACCATACACTGGAAGAACCTTAAGAATTTCCTTTGGCATGTTCAACTAATTTCCTCTCACCTGATTCTGTCTTCCTTACCATGCTGGAAAGAACAGTGATCATTGTGTGGTTTTTCAGAATTAATGGGGGGGAGGGGAAGAGAAGAGTAGGAATATACAGTGGGAAATAAAACTTAGAAACACATCCATACAAAGGGATCCTGTCTCATGCCATGCATGGTTGAGACAGAACACTCATTGCATACCACCACACTGACTCCCTCCAAGCACACACACTGGAAAAAGATGTGATATCAAGACCTTCAACTAAATCTGGTTTTGAATAAACCAGTTTTTTTTTTTTTTTTTTTAAATGGTAGCAAGGATGTTATTCCTGGAAAGTGAATTCCTCCCCTTTGCAAAATAAACTGGCAGCAAAATCACAAAGTGAACTACAGTGCTAGTATTAACTCATATCACAGCATATATTCAGATTAATAAGTTACTTGGCCATGACAGATTGTGTAGCTTAATGCATTAATGGAAAATGAGATAGGAAAGAAACTGACAACCACTAGAATACATTTCTGAATTTGTTTAAAGCTTGCAAAATGTGTTAAGAAGCACAGCATTCTCTTCCCTACTCTGGGAGAAAATACTTCCCAAAGCCATCAAAGCAACAGATTTTTGCTCCCACGTTGGAGGATTGTTCCCAAAACCTCTTGGATGCTGTTGAATAGAGTGCAATTACAATTCCCAAGTAATTGCACTCATTATCAGTTATATCATACTTTTTTAAAACTTGCTCAAGAAAGTTTGAAGAGATTAGCAGAATCAGTCATTCCAAAATTTTCAGTCCCACTTCAAATTCACAGTAACCCCTACTCTTCATTCCCTCAGCTTTGGCTTCTGCAGTTATTTCAGTAAAATGTCCGTTACATTCTGGTTGCTTTATTCTTGCTCCCCTATAGTACCCAGGGCTAGTGCACAAATTAGTGTGTGTGTGTAATTTAATATTACTCCCACCCACATAAGAGGAAGCAGGGTCTGTAGCAAATAAAATATCAGTCATAAAAGTTAAGTAATGTCATAATAGTGAATTTATACATAAATCTTCATTTAATATTTTTGCAAATCCCAAGTACTTTAAATTCATCAACCTCTATTCCTACATCAATTCTTGTTATATCTGTCATAATGTCTTCACCTGGAGGAGAGATTCTTGCCAAGTGATAGCACTGTAACTCAACTATTTCATCTGCTTCTGTCACCTCTGGGGAAATGGACAATGAAACTTATTTGTGCCTATGGTCCCACAGAAGGTTCTACTAAGGAAGAAGTGGAAGAATTTTTCAAGTCATTAGAACAGGCAGCTGACAAAGAAAATGGAAAAAGTGGTCCTGGTTGGATATCTAAACAGCAGAGTAGGAAATGAATCCCACCAGGCATATAGGACCGTTTGGAGAAAAGGGCAAAGCTAATAATAATGGTAAGTATTTGCTGGATTTCTGCTCAGGACACAGATTAGTCATCACTAACACCATGTTCAAACATAAAGATGTGCACAAGTTCACATGGAGAGAGGACAAGAAATAAGAGCCTCATTGACTATGTCATTGTTGATAGTCATATCTTCATGCTGGTTCAAGATATAAGAGTGTACAAAGGATTTGAAATTGGAAATGACCATTACTTGGTGCTGTGCAGGATAAAAATGGATATTATACTGAAAAGAACAGTATGAACGTTTTAAAAAGAATTAAAGTTGAGCAGCTTTTACAAGCAAACTGTAGACTCAACTATACAAACATTATTGAAGAAAATATGAACAGTTTGAAAACAAGAACCAAACCTTGGAGTCTCAATGGCAAACTCTGAAGACAAATTCAGCTAAGGAGGCATGTGGTGAAGTTGTCTGTAGGGATAGAAAAATAAGAACCCCATGGTGGATGCAGAAAGTTAAAGCAGTTCTGGAAAAGAAGAAAGCATACTGGCCTGGTTGGCCAAGTGGTTAGCATATCCGTTCTCCAGCCAAAAGGCTGCCGGTTCGAATTCTGCTGTGGGCATAGAAGTTTTGTGATTGTCTGTGAAAATACTAATAGTGGTGGTAGGCAGGTGGTAGAGACAGTTGTAGAGTAGGTGTCCTCTCTCTCGATGAGTCTTGGCACTCCTAGAGGTGTCACATGATAATACCAAACGTTCCTAGCAAATAAGTTGGCAGATGTCCTAAAAGAATACAGAGGAAAATGAAACTGAGCTAAGCTATGTGTGTAAAAGTAGCTAAACAAAAGTCATGGAAAGACTGGTAAGAATATAAATATCAAGAAGGTGGCAAAATGTTCTGGAGGCTATTGAAAATGCTTAGAAATAGAAGAAAGAGTATTGTAAAAGGAATGGCAAATGATAAAGGTGACATGATAACTGAAGATAAGGATATCCTAGATGTCTGGAGCAATTACAAGGGTAGTTCCATAAGTTTCTGGCCTGAGCAACTTGTAGAGGTGATAGAAAGAACTGTCACTTTTCAACATAATCTCCCTTTACTTCAACACACTTTTCACATCTTTGAATTAACATTTCTATGCTCCCCTTGAAAAAATAGTCTATACGTTCGTCTGCAAATTGGCCTAAAACTGCATCTTTAACCTCATTTTCATCTGCAAATTTTCTTCCTCAAAGGTCTTTCTTCAGTTTCGAGAAGACAATCACCGGATGCTAGATCTGAACTGTAGGGTGGGTGTTCAATCTCCTGGAAGCCACAGTCCTTCACTACTGCCTTTGCAACAGTGGCCGTATGGGCTGGAGTATTGTCATAAAGCAGGCAAACATCATGACTCAGCATTCCTCATCTCTTCTTTGTTGTATTGTGCAATTTGTGCAGGAGTGAAGCATAATATTCTGCACTGATGGTAACATTCCTTTCCTTGAAGTCAATCAAGATCAAGTGGACCCTGGTTTTTCTTAGTGGTGCTTTGCACCACTCCATGGATTCCCTTTTGGAAAGAGGATCATAATAAAGGACCATGGTTTCATCCCTGGTGACTACAGATTCTAGCATTTCTGATTCCCTTGGCAAAGCTCTCAAAAACTTGCAGAAACAGGTCACGACTCATTTTGAATTGAAGAGAGAAGTCAGGACACCCACCTTGCACGGAACTTTGTCATGTGAAGCTTCTCGTGAATGATGCACAAGACTGTTGTTATAGAAAACCTCAACCTTGCTGAGATTTCCTTGAGCTTCAGCTGTCTGTCATTGAGTAGTTCCTCCTCAACAAAACATTTTCCTCAGGCATCACTTTCACAGGACCATCTTCAAAGCTCTCTTCCTAGACAAAACTGTTAAGTCCATTCCTTCACAGTGGAATATAAAGGAGAAACATCCCCATAAACACTATCCAATCGCTATTTGATAGCACTTGGAGAAAGTCCTTCTTTGGAGAACTATCACAGCACATTACTCAATTTTTAGCATTACAGCCACTTGGTGTGCCAACGTGTTAGTCAAATGAGGAGTGCCTCCAACTGAATGATGCAGGTAGAGTTGGAACTCCCACAGATGGTGCTATCTGTCATGCACATTTTAAAATTGGCACAAATTTTGTATGTCAGGTTGGAAACTTTTGGAACCTACTTCATACTTGAAAAGATGTTGAGAAAATTTGTGGAAGAGAAACTTGGAGAAGAACAATCTGGGTTCAAGCTGTCAAGATCAGATTTTCATTTTATGACAAACAGTTGAGAAATCATGGGAATATGACAAGGATCTGTACTTAAGTTTCGTAGATCTGGAAAAGGAATATGACAAGGTGCCAAGAGAAAAGCTTTTCAAAACACTACAATTATATGGGATAAATGGAACATTATTCAGAGCAATACATAATCTATATTTAAGTTGTAAGTCAGCAGTTAGAACTGAAGGAAATACAGGAAGATTTGATGTAAAATCAGGGATAAGACAAGGATGTACTTTATCTCCATTCTTAATCATCTATATAGATCACATTATGAAAGAAATTGGCATAAGGTATGATATTAGAATTGGAGATGTTAAACTTAGTTCTTTGCTTTATGCAAATGGCTTATAAGTGTAACAAATTTGCATGAAAATCAGCAATAAAAAAGACCAAAACTATGAAAATAGGCAGAGAATTTGAACACATCAACTGTCTGAATGGAGAGCCTACAAATCAGGTAAAATATTTCAGCTATTTAGGCACAATTTTAAGTGAAGATAAGTTAAATCTGGAAATAGACAGCAGAATAAGTAAATAAATTTATATGGAATAAGACAAAAATTATCCAAAACACCAAACTAGCAGTATACAAGACAGTATTCAAACCTGTTTTAAGTTATGGATCTGAGAGTTGGACAGAAATAAAGTACTTGATGAAAGACCACAAATATGAAGGTGGTGAGAAAAAATTAAGGGTGTGAACAGGCAGAATCATTAAAAATGAGGATATTAGGGAAGAATTTGACATTGTTAACATCCAAGAACGTAAGCAGAGCTAATCTAAGATGGTATAGGTACTTAAATAGAATGGATTCAGAAAGGTTAGCAAAACAGGTGTTTGATGCCAACATGGCATCAAAAGCAACCCAGAGGAAGATCAAGGCTTAGGTGGATTGGTTCAGTCAGAAATGCCTTAAAAGTGTGAAATGTTAGAGTGCTGACAAGTAATAGACTAATTTGGAGGAAAATTGTGGATAGGAGATTAATAATAATGTAAACTTAATCATATAGTGCTAACACAATAACCTGAACACTCCTTGAGAGTACATATCAGGAAATTGATATTTTTGCTGATAGGAACAACTTTTGATGGTAGAGCACATTGTGCCAAAATGCTATATTTCGCAACTAAAAGTCCAAAATGTTACTAATATTTTACATGTTCTTGCATTTAAAAATATGCCACCTGTAATTCATCTTTATAGCCTTTAGGCCATTCCTACTTAAGTTCACCTTTAAGTGCACGTTCCTATTTAACAGCCTCTAATCCAGCTTTCATTTTTTTGCATACCCACATTTTTATTTTATCATAAAATTATAGCATATCTGATAATCATTAAAAATATTAATTACAAAACTAAACTAAAACAAAACCTTCCACCAGCCTAAGTTGAACAAATACATGAACCACCTTATTGAAATCAAAAGTGGCTTGATCATCTTGTAATTACCCTACTCTGCTATTAACAGATTAACTGTAAGAGCTGTGACCTTTGAGACCACTTGACTTACTGTTTTACTTGGAATTTTTTTTATCAGAAATTCTTTCCATGTTATGCTTTTCATTTTATTTGTTTGTTCACAAGAGATAAAAATAAATTTCATGTGTGAAAATAAATTATATTTTAAAATATAATGAACTCAATCGTAGCAACATTTATTACTGAAAATATCTGCAATTTTACTCAAGTCAGCAAAATGGAACAAGTCATTTTATTCAGGTTTTTGTATTTTACTGAAAAAATTTTTAAAAACTATTTTCTCACTTGCATTACAATTTTTGCTAAATATACATATATAAAAAAAGCATGTTTTCAAATATTAAAATATGATTTGAACAATTTTTTCCTCGCAAAAATTCTACATATGGTTATCATCATGCTTATGCTGTTCAGCTTTTATGAATGTTAAGCTGCATTACTTGCTTTTAGATTGAGACTTAATATCACAAATTTATATACAGAGATATTTCAGAAGAACCTTGGTCTCAGTTTTTGGCTTAAAAATGCAACAGTGCTTATTAAGATATTATCTGATTCTTAACCGCTGTAAAAAAAAGCACCTCTGTAACACAATTGGAAGGACGACGGTACATTGCACTCTTCGATTTCAAAAGGCCCGAGTTCAATTCCCGTCGTGACAGGAGGAATCTTTATATGGACTTTTTCAATTGAAGGCGAGTTAGCCGATCTCATACTGAGGTATGAAGGTTTTTTTCTCCTGGAAACTCAGCTTTTTCATCCCGCATACAGACAAATCGGCCCTTCAGAACACCACAATTTACAGAAAAAAAATACTTGTTGTGGTGGGTGGTAGATGGCACTGATGTAGTTGATTGGTAGCAGAGGTTCGTAGTGGTGGAGAGGGAGAGCTGCACAGTGGGTGTCCTCCCGCGATGGGTCCTCCGACTCCTTGGAGGTGTCACGAATAAGAATAATAAATATGTCTGAAGCATATACATAGATTAATTCAAAATTGGTTTAAGGTATTCCAATTACATTCCTCCTATCTAACACCATGAACTGAATTATAAATAGCTGCCTATTGCCTAATTTCCTACTGGTGAAATTTTTCACAAGATATATTTCACATTTCAGTATCTGAAATGTGAAATATATCTGAAGTATCTTACTTCATTTTACCATTCTGAGAAAAGAAAATAAGAATAACGTGTCTGCTGAAGCTTCTAAAACTGAGCTATTTCTTAACCATTTCATTATTTCGACATCTAGATCTGGCATCAGTTTGTTTTAGGGAGACACAAACAGCTCAAATTATTCTAATTTTTGCATATAGATTTCCTATATAAATATTTTTATTTATGCCATAAAAAGTTGGTCCCAAGTGCAATTATTTTTTCTTCAAGCAGAAGTCTGTAATCATTTACATTTGATATACTAGCTAATAATCCTTTGTGCCATAGCAATTGCTGAGCTAAAAGCTGAGATTACTCACTTTGAGAGAAAAAAAAAAGAAAAGAAAAATACTTCTCAGAAAGTACTAAAGAGGCACAAGTAATAGCCCAGAATATAGCAGAAATTACTTTTCATCCTTTTGATTGATTCTAAACAAAAATGCAGTTTTTCTTGTAAGTAGATAATAGCAATTTTGTCAAAATTCTAGCTAACTCAAAGACCACATAATTTCTAATTTATAATAATCAGAGGTTCAATTTATTACTGAAAAATAAATTGGTACAATGACATTTCGATCTGATACAATCAACCTTTTGGATTGGAAAAAAAAGTGTCGCTATATTACACAACATTTAACGGGGGGGGGGGGGGGGGCATTTAGCCAACTATTTAAACTACAAATATTTCTGATTATAATTCATTTTTCTATTGGAATTAATATATTTCACTTTGGTGAACATGTTATAATCCCAATATGTAAAAATAGTAAAAGTGAAGCTATTTGAAAAATGATACATTTATATCTAGTTTTGATATGTTTCTTTTCACACATGCAGTATTTTCTTTATAGAACACACTTTTCAATCTTTTCAGAACCAAATTTTATTCACCCTTTTCTTTTTTTTCCAAAACAAATGTTTATAAGATTATTTTCTTGTGTTTTATGCCAGCTGATAAATGAAAATAATTATAAGCAGGGCTTGACAAATACATTTGCCCACTGACACATTCTGAGTAGATATTGCCAGCTGGCAAGTATCAGTACACCAGACAAAAAAAAATTTTTTTATTTAATAAAAAAAATAACTTTCTAAAATTCTTCTACAGAAAACAGATGCAGCACAATTAAATACTTAATGGAACTCCTATGGATTACTGGAATATTAAAAAATGGAATGTTGGACAAGTATATTTATGCAACAAGTAGGGTTTGCATAGTTTGTCGAGTCTTGATTATAAGAATGACCTTAATATTACTTACTTGCATGTTATGCAGGTAATATTAGCCAATACATAATAATTTCATAACTATTTTGTAATGAGCGATATTCTGAAAATGGAAGGTGGAGAGGAACTGTGGCTCATAGTACAGCAGATATTCTTATGTCATGCTATGTGTACAGATTTATGCTTTGTTTCCTATAGAGGAAAAACGAAGTGCAGGAACTAAGCATTCATTCATTTTGCAATTTTGATTAAGACTGAATAAACAAAAAACAATTTAAACAAACAGCAAATGTTTTAAAATTCTGACATATGCAATTCATCAAGAATAAAAATGGACCATCAATTAAGCATAATTGGGCAAAATTAACAAAAACCGATTCTGACACTGCATTTCCCACGTAGATGCAATATGTGCAGTAAATGATTACAACAGCTTCCTGCTCATCAATGGGCTTTTTTTTTTCTGATAAAGAAAAAATTTGTATGGAGGCATCTCTTATTTTGTTCTGCCATTAACAACAAACTGTATGATAAGCAGACTAGAAATAAGACTGTCATGTATGTTTAGAATATTTCTATTTAAAAGTAGAGCTACCCTATATACAGTAAGAAACTAGGCATTACCTGCTTTCAGTTGTATACTGTATCTGAGAGGGATATGAATGCAAGTTAATCCAGTTGTATTTTCCTGAATATGGAGGGTTGTCACATGTCTTAATGCAAGATAATGGCTTACACTTCTTATCCATGTTATTTCAGCTCTATAGTGCACTTGACATCCATATTATGAATGTTAAGTGGATATAAAGACACATTGTGGATGGCAAAGAGATTAACTGAATTGAAAGGTTCAAATGTGATTTTTAATTTACTGTAGTTGTTACATTTCTCAATAGCAACCTCAAGTTCACATTAGTATTAATAATACCAATACTGACAGAAGATGAGTAACCAGCATCAATATTCACATAAGTAAAATACTCCAAAACAATATGAATACTTATAATGTATACTGTTCCTTGTTTACAGAAAACATTACCTGTGTATAACACCAACTTTCTGCAACAGGAGTGTTGACCTCGCTTGGCGGAGATGGTGAAGGAATCCGTGATACAGCCATGGTTAGCTGCACTACTGCAGCAAGTATGTTGCAAGATCAACAGAAATCCTTTCCTAATCACCACCTCCTAAACACAAAAGCATAAAATTTAGAAAGAAAACTTTCATCTGAAATTTTCATATTATGAAACTAACTTTTATCAATATAAGGAATAAGTAAGAAATATTAGTTTTTGCAGCATTATTTACTAATTTTAAAAAAATTAATTAAAAACTGATAATGGTATCATGCCAATTTTTATACTACATACAGCATAAATTTTATGAAACCAATTCCAATACTTTTTTTGCAATATCAGAAAGAAGTACTTTCCTTTTCATCTCTTGCATCCCACAAGGGATCCCTTGCAGTCTGTGATACTATGAGGAGCCTCTGTAGCTCAGCTGGTATCCCTTTGGCTGGAAAGACATAGGTTTGAATCCTATCTAGGATGCAAAGTATTATACGCCCACAGTTCATAGAACTGGGACTGGCAATGTGCCAACAATAATTAATTCATGTTGAAGGGGAGAAAGAAAAGGATGCATGAATTTGTCACCAACACGCAAAATCACGTGCTTTATACATAAATTTTCCAACTGTTGTACAAACAAAATATTACTACTTTAAGAACTAGAATTTCCATAAAAGAAAAGCTAATTTTTTGACGTATAATAATAAAAACACTCATCCCACAAAACACATTGATTACCCTAATATCGGAATGGATTCTCCTGACATGCGCAGAAGTGTTGAAGGGTCTCGCATCTGTGGACATACAGTACTTTTAAGGACTATTCAAATGAAAGCGAGTAATCAGCATCATATGGAGGAGGTAAGGTTTTCCCCCTCCCAGAAATTGATTTTTCATCTTGCAAAACATACAAACTGGCTAGAATACATGCAATGAACAGACATAATTTATTGGAATTATAGCTTTCATTTCTTCGGCAGTAATTCCAAAACATCTGATCCCATAACACTGCTCAAAAAGGTACTCAAGTTTGTCATAATCACCCATTCTGCAGCTCTCACATATACTTCCTCTAACTGAACACTCCACATGCTTGACAAGCTTCCAGATCATAACAAAGTGATCTTCCTTAGCTTGCTGAACTGCTAAGGTTCTTTGCTGCAAGCACCAACTTCTCCCATTCTTTTCTGTCTTAAGCTCTTAGCAGTTCAGCAAGCTAAGGAAGATCACTGTTCTGACAAGATATTTTGCATGTCGTCCTCCCAGCACTGCTGCAGTCTTCCTCTAGAACACTTTCCACAGGTCTCATCTTGAATGCTTGTTTAGCCATTCTCTCTCTCACCCATTCTTTCTACATGTTCAAGACATTTCACAATCTGCAAGATCTTATTTCATCAGATAGAAGTGGAGATCTATAGCATTCATATAGTATTGTCTTCTCCAATCACCTGTTATGTTATCCCTAGAGGTCCAAAAACTTTTGAGGATTTTATTTTCAAAGATATCTGAAAAGCTTTTACATCTTTTCCTGTTATGCTCAGGTTTCTTCATCATCCTTTCAGGGATTTAAGCCTAGTGGCCTGTTCCAATCTCATTCCATCTTTATCTTGGTTGTCTCTGACTTCCCTCCAACTGGGTGGTATTGCAAGTATTTTTTTTTGGGGGGGGGGGGTAGTCTTGAACTGCCATTCTTTCCATATATTCAATCCACTTCATTTAGTATTCATATACTTTGTCCAATATTAAGTCTATTTTCAGTTGTTTGTATTTTTGTGCTTTTTTTTTTTTTATCCCAGAGTATAGCCTGCTGTCCTTCATAGCAATTTCATTTCTCCAGTTTCCATTATTTTTTTCCTTGCAGTTTTTATGATCCATAATTCACTTTCATAAAGTAGAGAAGGTCTTGACAAAACTTTATAAATTCTTATTCTTGTATACTTTTGAACTTGGTTAGCTTTGAAAATATTGATCATTCCTGTTATCTTTAGAGTGTTTGAAATTTTGATGTCAATGTCAGCTTTTGTATATGATACAGCACATTCAAGGTATTTGAAGCAGTAATTTGTCCTAACATTTTATTTTCCGAGTGGTTAGCATATCCACTCTCCAGCCAAAAGGCTGCAGGTTCGAATCCCGCCATGGATGTTTGTGATTGTCTGTGAAAATGCTAGTGGTTTTGGTGGACAGTAGATGGCATTGGTGTAGTTGCAGTTCTTTGTAGTTGGTGGACTGCGCAGTGAAGACAGAGTTGTAGAGCAAGTGCCCTCCCTCACTGAGTCCTTGGACTCCCTGAAGGTGTCATGTAATAATAAGGATTTTACTTCTGACTGGAGATGGTCCTTTAAAAGCCATGATTTTTGTTTGGTCTGTTGATATTTACATCCCAAATATTTTTGCAATTATGTGCAAAGCATATATTGATCTTTGAAGTTCATCTTCGCTTTCTTAGAATGATTATTTGGTCATCTGCAAACAAAAGGGTATTAAGTATAGTTCCATCATTTAAACTGGATCGTTCCACGATCCAGTTTAAATGCTGATTTTATATTTTTCTTCCATTTCTTTACTATTTCATCTATCATCATCAAATTCCTGATATATTCCCTCAAGGGGTGTACAGGATATGATAGTACTACATGAAAAATTTACATCATTACTAACTTCCTATCTACAATTTTCCTCCAAATCAGTCTGTTACCTGTCAAGACTCCATTATCAGATCTTATATTTCTAACTTCTAAGGCACTTTTTACTGTATCAATCCACCTATATCTTGGTCTTCTTCTGGGTCTTTTTCCTGCCAACCTGGCAGAGAACACTTGTTTTGTTAATCTTTCCTCTCCCATTTTGTTTAAGTGACCATACCACCTGGGATTACCTCTGCTAATACATTCCTGGATGCTGACAATGTCAAGTTCATTCCTCGTTTTTAATATTTTCCATTGATGCCATCTGTTCGTGCCACTAATTTTTCTCAGGACTCTCATATCTGCGGTCTCTAGTCTTTGGTCAAGTGGACCAAAGACTACAGACTGTTTTTATTTTTAACCGTGCTCTCAGATCCATAAATTAAAATTTGTTTGGACACTGTCTTGTATACAGATAATTTAGTGTTTTGACTAATTTCTCTCTCTTATTCCATACAAATTTATTCAGTTGACTTCCTACCATACCAGCTTTGTTGATTCTGTTGTCTATTTCTATGTTTAATTTACCATTTTCACAAAAAATTGTACCTAAGTAGCTGAAATGTTTTACTTGTTCTTTAGGTTCTCTATTCACAATGCAGTTGATATTTTGAATGCTTTGGCTATTTTCATTGTGTGTATCTTGTTACTGCTGACCTTCATACCAAATCTGTTACAACAATTCTCGTGGAAAGGCTTAGACATTGGTTATGCATTTTTTACTAAATAATTTAAGGAAATTACAACGTCAACTAGGATATACATTAAAATAAATTTTAATATACTTCAATATTTTGGCAACGTCATGTTGCTATTTTCAAGAAACTTAAGAACAAGACACGTGCATGCAGGCACAACAAACAGTAAGTGAGGAAGCAGCAGGAAGCTATTATTTCTCCTAAAGTCCTGATGCCCTAGCGGGCAATGTTGGTATTCTTCGGCGATTAGGCTGAAGGTCTTCTGATGTAGGTTTCCGAAATTTGAGGCATCTCATGCAGCTAAATTTGTTGAGGTTTGGATTGTTTCTTAGGGATGAAGCTGATTCCATGAAAAGCCTTTCATATTTGTATTTACTATGGTGTATTATCGTGGTTTCTTCCACCGTATTCTATGGCAGGTATCCAGCGCATGGTCAGCAAAATCAGAGTGGCTGTATTGGTGAAACCAGATGTAGTCCTTGTGTTCTGAAATTCTGCTTTTTGCTGTCCTGCCTGTTTGGCCTAAGTAGGACAGCTTACAGCTGCAAGGAACCTGGTATACACCAGGTAGGTCTAGGGGGAGAGGTTGGTCTTTAGTAGAGCAGATAAGGGATGCCAATTTTTTATATGGTCTGTAATAAGTTAAGTCATGTTTTTTTTTTAGGATTTTTGTAATTTTTTCCGAGGTGCCTCAGATATAGGGTATGGTGATGGATTTAGAGTAACCCTTGTTGTGAGGGGGTTGTGGCTTACTGGTTTCAATATTTTTTGGATTTTTTTTTTTTTTGGGGGGGGGGGGGGGTTAGCCATTGGCTGAGAAAGTGTTGAGAATGTGGTTTAGTTCTATGGTTAGGGCATTGTCATTTGGGGGGGGGGTGGGGGGGGGGGGGGGTGGGGGGGGGGGGGGGTGGGGGGGGGGGGGGGTGGGGGGGGGGGGGGGTGGGGGGGGGGGGGGGTGGGGGGGGGGGGGGGTGGGGGGGGGGGGGGGTGGGGGGGGGGGGGGGTGGGGGGGGGGGGGGGTGGGGGGGGGGGGGGGTGGGGGGGGGGGGGGGTGGGGGGGGGGGGGGGTGGGGGGGGGGGGGGGTGGGGGGGGGGGGGGGTGGGGGGGGGGGGGGGTGGGGGGGGGGGGGGGTGGGGGGGGGGGGGGGTGGGGGGGGGGGGGGGTGGGGGGGGGGGGGGGTGGGGGGGGGGGGGGGTGGGGGGGGGGGGGGGTGGGGGGGGGGGGGGGTGGGGGGGGGGGGGGGTGGGGGGGGGGGGGGGTGGGGGGGGGGGGGGGTGGGGGGGGGGGGGGGTGGGGGGGGGGGGGGGTGGGGGGGGGGGGGGGTGGGGGGGGGGGGGGGTGGGGGGGGGGGGGGGTGGGGGGGGGATTTCAAGCTTCAGGTTTCTGCTCCATATAAAACAGGTCTAATGACTGTCTTATATATTTCTGTTTTAACCCTATTTGACAGAATTCTAGAGGATAATAAATGATGTTGTGAATGATAAGATCTATTGAAGGCATGTATTCTAGCTTCAATTTCTGTAATAATTTATTTTATTGAGTAATCAATGTTCCAAGATATTTCAAGTGAAATTTTTAAATTTCAGGCTATCGATGGTAAACTGGTCATTTTCCCCTTGATTGTGGTTTTTACATACTTTTAAATATTCAGTTTTATCAGGGTGGTTTGTAATGTTTTTCAGTAGAAGTTTAAAGTTTTCTGAATGAAATGAAATATTCTAATGTCTTCAGCATTTTCTCCAACTAGGCATATATCATCTGCATATCCTAATATTACTGTTCTGCTTGCATTATCTTTTACAGTTTCTTGAATACATTTTTCTAAAGCAAAGTTAAACAGGACGAGTGAAAGTGCATATCCTTGCTTCAATCCAATCTTAATAGCAGTAGGTTCACATCTAATTCCATTAGCCAATATCATGCTTCAGCTGTCAATGGTGCAAATTTTGATTGAATTTATTATCATATGAGATATTCTTCCAAGTTAATTTAATACTTCCCAAAGGCCTTCTCTAAGAATGCTATCAAATGCTTTTCTAAAATCTATAAATGAAGTATGGACATGCTGATTATATCCCCCCCCCCTCCCATATCTGTCTTAAAGTAAAGATCTGGTCAACTGTAGACCCTATATCTTTGGAATCCTGCTTGATATTCACCTATATTTTCTTTAGCATAAGGTAAGATTTCTTTTTAGTATAATATTAGATAAAATTTTATAGCCTGCTGACAGAAGCAATCTCTAATTTTCACATTCATTTTTGTGTCTTTTTTTATATATATATTGGATTGATTAGTGATTCTTTCCATTCTGAGGGCATCTGTCCATTTTCTCCTATTAGTTTTACCAGTTTATGTGTGTAGTTAATTCACTTCCACCATATTTGATGGCTACTATTCTGCCAGCACCTAGTGTTTGCCTTTGAGCTGCTTTATACTTTCTTCTACTTTGGCTAATGAAGGTTTAAGTATTTGTAAGTGACAGGCATGATAAGTATTCTGTTCAACTCTCAGAAGGTCTAGGAATTTGTTAAACTACCTCCCCCCCCCACACACACACAGTTTGCTATTTCATATCTCTAGTGGCTAGTGTTTTTCCATTACTATTGTTGATTCCATATGTGGATCTGATTTTTTTGTTTCTAATTTCACAAAAAATTTTCTGGTTAATGTATATTTCTGAATTTCTCCAACCTATTTATGCAATTTTTTTTCTGTTGTCTAATTATTTTATTGGTTTCCTTGCTGCTCAATTTGTATCTCTGAGTAGCAAGAATTTGCTTCTATTTTTTTTTCTTTACTGCCAATTCACATTCTTCATTAAACTATTTTTTACACTGTATTTTTTTTTGAATTCCAACTGAATTTTCTGTGGCTACTTTTATCCTATACTTGATATGATTCCAGATATTTTCACTCTTCCAGCTGCTTATTTTTTTAATATTTGCTTTAATTCACTCATATTTTCTCTCTTTATCCAGTTTGTTAATATTGTATCTCAAATGACAGATGATAACTAAGTTATCATCTCAATCATTTGAGATAACTTATGTGAAAGTGCATACACTGGTTATGAACAAATCCTCTGATGCTAGATCTAGCACACTCTGCATAAATTCCAATTTCATTATACCATGTCCTTTCCTCTCTCCATTCTATGTTTCCATATTAAAGATTACCATAATTATTTGCTCTATGGTCATTAAGCTAATCTACCAATGCATGCTATCTATATATTTTCCTTTGTCTCCTCAGATCTAGCTGCAACTATCTATATATTTTGTTCTTCATCCTGTATCCCTAAAACCAGATACTCAAATGCACTACCTCCAATGATCTTTCTGTGGCCCTCCCACTAAACTTCTATTGATTACAATTCCCCTGCTATCAACAATATCCCATTCTATTCTCTCTCCATCCTGAAAACACAGTATATTCCTTTATCAATCAATGCCTATAATTTTGGCCAATGTGAACTGACCACTGTGATAAACTCTCCTGCCCCATTCCTGATGCTTCTAGCATTAATATATTATGAATTCCAATCTCCCTTTGGACTTACAGGTACTTACTGCATTTTTGAATGACCCCCACTATTCACATTTGATACTTGAGAAACTACGTTCAACATTTATTAATCATTCCCATTCTCACATTCACTTGCTTCAAGGGTGCCTGCATGCATGTCCATTAATATATAAAACCAAGCATCTATCAAATCACCATACAATTTCACTTGCACATCATTCTCCTATGTATCATGTTAGTTATTTGATTTCATTAACATAAGCTTACTTTTCACACCAATGATTATTAGAAGCACAGTGGTTTAGTGAACTTGTTTTGGCCTGTGGTCAAAACAAGTTCACTTCCAGAGGCAAAAACAAGTTTTGTCCTCTGGATGGCATCAAGGATTTTAAGGGAAGTTTTAGGTGCACCATCCCAAACATGTGAGCAGATACTAAACAGACAGATTTGTATATAGGGAAGAGTTGGGTGTAAAATATGCTCTTGAATGAAAGAGAATGCCATGTTTCTTGGATGATAAGGAGACTATTGATGTGTTTATGCCAGGAAAGACTTGTAAATGTTAATCCAGGTAAAGAGATCTGATCTTGGGTGGTGATTTGGGTATTACTGAGGGTAAGGGTAGGTGAGCTGGGATCTTTTGTATGACTGTATTCTGGTGGCATTGAACATAAAGTTTTCCTTGCCTCCATTGGAGGATAGTATGTAGATCAATGTTTAAAGACACTAGTTGTAGATCTTGTAGCCTGAGATGTCAGAAAACTGCATGGTTTGTCAAATGAGTAAGATGAGTGGAGAGTACTATTTTCTGCAAAATCTGAAAAAATATCAGAGTCAATGAATGTGATTTAAGAGGACTATGATGGTGGACACATTTGTAGAGTAGGTGTTCTCCCATGATGAGTCTCTGGACTCCCTGGAAGCGTCAATAGTAATGATTGTGATCACCAATACAAGAAACTGAGAGAAAGTAAGCAGCTAGAAGACTAGCTTTTTCTGTCAGCAATAATTAAACAGAACTATTCAAGTACAAAAGAAATGGATGAAGGAATGGACAAAAGTCAGAGCAAATATGGCAAAGGACCAGATAGCATGACTGCCATTTCAATGTGATCCAAGTTTCTGACTTTTGGCCCTTTTAAAATTAGTTTTGGCTTTTTTTTTTTTTTCAGGGATAAGCTATAGATGCATTTTACAAAATGATAAATATCTATCAGATTTGTTTTGTCCATTGATGCACAACTTATTCAGGAATATTATTATTATTATTATTATTACCTGACACCTCCAGAGAGTCCAAGGACTTATCGAGAGAGGGCACCTGCTCCACAACTCAATCCACCAACTGATCGCAACCACACCAACGCCATCTACTGCTAACCACCACCACCACCACCAGTATTTCAACAAACACTCACAAATATCCATGCCCACAGCCCTTTGGCTGGAGAGCAGACACACTAACCACTCGCCCAGCCAGGCCGCCATTATGGGCAGTTGAATTTTTTTTTTTTTTTAGTTAGAAATTTTGCATTTGAATTCCTTACAAAAAATTTTAGCTATCTCAATGTTATCAACTAAACAATTTGCAGGGACAAAGATGCAAAATGTATCAATATTATACACATCAATAACTGCACTCTAGCAAGATGGAATTTAAGATCTACACAAGAATATGGTCACACTGAGTTTGGGTTCAATCAGGTCATTATTAGTAAAATAGAATTTAATGAAATTAATGTAATCAATCATTTTAATTTCAATTCTTGCACAATGAAGCTATTTAATATTGACAAGTTGAAGTTAGAGCCATTTAGGTTATATATCTACTGCAGACAATTTTGTTTTGCCTAATTCTGCTATTAAAATAGTCCTTCACAAATTTTAATAGTAATCTAACAAATTTATTTAAATTCAGTAAAACCATTAATTATTTCATATGTGACCAATAAAAATGAAATTATAATGAAGGAAAAAAATTTCTGTCACAAAACAAGTTTATGAAATGTTGAGCTCCTTTTTTAGTTGATGTACTCCAAACATAACTTTGTTTAATTAATATTACTACTACAAACACCTGTATGAACTCAAAATTGCAATATCTTGATAAATTTTAAGAGATTCTAAATACCATATTTCATTAAATTTTATCCAATTAATGCAATTGATTGGATAGAATATTACTATACCTTTGAACTATTTTGTCATTAAAAATGATCCAATTCTAATCAAAACTGGGCCACATGGACAGAATTCTAAATTCCAAATTTTACTAAATTCCATCCAACAAGCAAAGTTTATTGCAATGTATAATTTCAACATACTTGGTTGTTCCTGCACATGGCAAGATTAAAATAAAATGTGAGAAGGTTTGAAGATTTTGTAAAACTAAAATACCGAATTTCAATAAATCTGTTGTCACTTCTGGACTAGCTGGTCAGAAAGATGGCCATAAATGAATATAACTCATTTATGCATTTTGTGAAATTCTTAAACTTGGGTCAAAGTTTCATAAAATGTGCTCTAACTTTTGATATGCTTGTCAAAGTTTTACAAATGTGCCAGCATTTAATAGCACACTATTAAATACCAAAAATGTAAGAACATCATGATAGTTCTTGTGAAAACAGAAAAATCAAACATTCAGCTCTGAAGAATTTCAAACTGTATTGCCATAAGCAATTATCAAGAGTACTAAGCTTATGAACAAGTAGATAAGTTGTAGTGCAGTAAGGTTCAAGGCTGGCTGGTGTATTTTTTTCACTATAATTCTGTTTTTAATGGCAAAATTATTTGAAATTATCATTTGTCTTATCACTAACAATGATTTTCACTAGCTTGAACATGATTGTCAAATTGAAATTGTCATTTCAATTGGTCAATTTTAATAACAAAATTAGTCAAATATATAGAACATGCACTCTAGATTCAATGCTTGTGATAATAAAGTGTCACTATATCAGATGCTATTATGAAGCTTGCTGATTCATCTGCCATCTCATTTGTTAAAAAAATAATAATTAGTAAGTATAGGCATTTGGAAACTGTTTTGTGTTTATAACTATCAGTGCATGAAAGCTAATTTTAATAAATTAACTGGTGAATAGGAGCCAAATCCTTAAATGAAACAGTGAACAGTGTGACCCTACAATTAAAAAATTAAGTCTGAAGTTAGAATTACTAATACAAACCTTCAAGGTCTTTAATAATTGTTTTTTTTTTTTTCTTTACAAATAAAATTAAGGCTTAGGAGTACTTTCTAAGTGAAAATATTTATTTCTAAAGGATGTATGTGAAGAAAGACTACAAAACTTCAGAAAGAAAAGAGGATCTATTCTTTGTATAGACCAGAAACTTTCCTGGGGAAGAGAGGAAGTTACTGTACTGCATACAAACAATGATAAAACAGCAACTTCTGTCCAATACACACAGAGTGAGAGAGAGAGAAAATAAATAGTTCAACATGATAACTATAAATTTCAAAACAATTCAGCCTTATGCAAAAAAGCCTTTTCAAAAATGATAACCACTATGAACAGAATATGGTATCTCATGTAGCATTATTCTCTCTCTCACTCACACACACACACACACACACACACACACACACACACACACACACACACACACACACACACAGAGGGTTAACTCAGATCATGCTAATATTCTTTTAAAAGAGGAAAACACATCTGAAAGCAAACAAAAAAAAAGCAACTTTTTCTTTTTTGGGTGTGTGCGCCAATTTTTAATTAAACAGTCAACTAGGGCTATGAGCCGTCTGTTTTAAATGAAATGGAAGTTTTTCTCTTGGAAATTCACATTCCACGATTTTTCAGTTTTCACATAACCCACTTAACATTTGGTCAAATTTCGTGCAGGATCGACTGCTCTAATAGTGTCACTGATACCGAACAAAATGGGCATAACACCCTCAATCTAAACAAACAGGCATTTACTTCCTAGCCTAAGCAGGCTATTATCCTTCAACGAGGACACGTGAAATTGGGACTAAGGCTGTTGTCCCATGGGATGGATTAAACCATTTTTGTCGTAGGTAAGTACAACGAGTAATGAAGGCGATCTAGATTTCTCTTTATAATTTTTTAGATGCAATATTTTGTTTAAAGGAGTTTAAAATTGGACCTCATGCAAAGTACAAAATCTCACTTAGGTAACTATCAAAATACGTTAAAGATGTACAGATTTCTTTCGAAATAGTTTTTTAAACTAGTTTCTCTAATTCATAAGTTTTTATACTAACGATAACAATCCGACTAGGGAGTCAAATTTCATTTTAAATTTAAGCATTTCTTAAACATGCATTTTACTTTCGAAAAGTATACGTTGTAATACATACATGGCTTTTCGAAACCTATTTGTATTAAATGTACAAATTTCGTGCTGGATTAATTCTAATAACACATTAATGCAGAACAAAATTAAAGTATGCAGAAAGATTGCAAAAGAAACCTTATAACTTGAGACTATAAATGAATTCCGATAAAGAAAACTATTTTGGAGAGATTACTTTGTATTATAATATAGTGTAATAGTATTATATGCTATAACTTTTTTCCATGTGGGAATATATATATATTTTTAAATTCTATAATAAAATTTGTTACGATACATATTATAAATACTTGCGCTATTAAGTATACACTAACACATTTCTTTATACAAGATTTTTACGTGACTATTTTCATAAGCACTTTTTTCCCCTTTCAGTGGGAGATATAGAAGCGTCCAAATATAATTTTGTACGAGGACTGATCTTCCCCCCCCCCAAAAAAAATTACTCTACTTCCATCTCCTACACAAAAACGGATAACAAAAATTATTTTACAGGAGATAGATAAGATGAGTAATTTACTTCCAACAAATTATTCACTGTATTGGCCAATGATCATCTCAAAGAAACAGGGCCTCTCTTCGTTTTAAAGCCTTCAAAAAACATGAAAATATTAACTATTTATTAATTCTGATATACATTCCAAGGTTTGTTATGGCTCCATCTTCACTTAAGATATACAACATATCAATATCTGACCTTCAATTATCTTTGAAAAGAGCGAAAATCGACTTCAAATACTTGATACTTTAAATCACTTGTGAAATCGATCAACAGGCCAAGCTAAGTAAACACAAAAACTACAACAGCAATGGGAAACAAAACAATCAGCAATCTCAGTTCATTCCCCAATTTCCGAAACGCTGTCGCAACATACAAGTCGTTTCTTCGATAATAATTCAAAATGCGTATTTCTCTTTTGTTTTCCTAATGATCGCTGATCGTCATTCTTGAACTATTTCATACAAATATCCTTGCAAAATAACCAACATTCCCTAGCATAGGTTGTACAAAAATTAGCTAATCTCATTAACCTGACTACACTTTGACAATGTACAGGAAAACAGCTTAGAACTTTTACGGAAATGCTCGGCCAGTTAAAAGCAGACGTCTAATCGCAGGATTTGAAAAATAATGGACATCTCTTCCGTAAATATAAAACGATGCACTTCCCTATACACACAGTTTCAAGAATACACAATATGCTGTGAATTTATTTGTTATCGACAAGAGTATATGATCAAGAGAACACCTCCGTCCTTCATAGTCCTAACATACAAAATACAAATTATCCTAATAACACAGTATATTTTTTCGTAACGAAAAATATTCGTGTTTCTCTACCATTTCCCAAAACTGTGTGTATGCATGTGAAAGAGAGAGATTGTGCTTTTCGCACACATTTTAAATTTACTCAGTCTGTACGTAAGTGAGAAAAACATCAAATGCATAAAATGAAGTCGAAACTAGAGCGCATAATTACATAATGACTAATCAAAATGTGTTTGTGACCCAACATCAAGACTTTAAAAACTACTTACCACAAATAGAGGTACAACACGAATAATAAAAAAAAGGAGAGAAAAACGTGTAAAGTATATCCATAACACCTACCCATAATTACAATGAACGTTCTGTATTGTTTAAACTGTTTGATAATGAACTCGCATCGTATACAAGATTCATATCCACTGACGACACAAACACCTTTTAACTGATCTCACTGATCGGCAGTCACACTAAACGTCGAAACTGAGAGCTGTATTGACCGGAGCCGTAAGAGGGCGCTGACATTACCCCGAAAGTACCCTGTTTCACCAGCTGAGTTGAATGATCTCCATGTCAATGCACCCAAGACGGCAGAATGAACGTAGACGCACGTGAGGTAGTCAACCGACCTTCGTTTGGCATGTAACTACTCCACACAGACCTGTCAGGTTACACAGATCGGTGCATTACAAATTGATCACAACAAAGACAATGAATTTACTTAACTAGTTAACTACAGGTACGCAAAGGAAGTAGCATACATATAATATACAAACGGTAATATTTCACAAAATTACTTTAAATGCTCGGCCAGTTATGAAGTGCTGATACAGTATAGTTCAACAGTTCTTAATCATTTCGCTCTGGTCAGTAACTGATGAAATAACGCTTTCAAAAAGGAACGTTACGAACCACTTAATTATCATTTAGAATCTTTTGCACTTTTAAAAATAAATTCAGCATGCCGTGGGAATAAATAGATTTACGATTCACAGTTTTACTTATCAAAGGGCTTTAGTTTCCTTCGATTATTATCAATTGTTAATCTATTTGAGCTTATACTCATTTTTTTTTATAAACCTTTAGTAAAATTTTCATACCGCTTCAATGACTCTCCAATACTTATATACGATTTTATAATGACACGAAATAAAATGTTTATTCATTCCAATGCTCTGCTTTACAGAGGGACCACTGAAGTAACGAGAGCAAGCCTGGTGAAGTATACTTCCCGAAATTTAATGATATCAGAAGGGGGAGAATCACAGGTATGAATTCCATCGAAATGTCCAAGTGATACATCAAAACAAGTTGTTCACTCGGCTCCAGAGATTGCAAATGACAACTGAATTTTCACACGTTATTAAAGACAAATCAAACTGGAAACACTGTTGATACCAAACGCATTTCTGCTCTGATCTGATCGTTGTTCCTGCTTCTTAACGTAGCTTTGGAAGTCGAAGGCACATACGTATTCACGGCAGTGAACACAAATTGGGTCAACAACACAAATGCACACGCTAAAAGTAGGCCAGTGCATTACTGGCACGGTCCCGAGGTCTGTGATTCTCTCTCTCTCTCTCTCACACACACCCTGTTGCTTGGCAACGTTTCTCTACCTATACATTTCTACTACGTCATTAGGAGAGGCTGCAAGCAGGGCACCTACAAAATAAATAAAAAATCAGGTCATAGAGCTATTCTTAAAAACATCATCGGAAGTACTATATGATTTGAGAATAATGCCTTGACGCTTGACACCAGAGGGCGACAATTAACCAGGACGTACACTTCCCAGTTTCTCAAGCAGCGCACCATCACCCTGAAGGCTGCATGAGGTTACGAGGTCTCCTTCACCTAAGGGTGTGGGTATGTATAAGTTAAATCGAAAGTAAAATGATTTCCTTTTCGACCTGTTTTCGCTGAAGTTTCATTTTTCGATGTTGTTACGAAATGCGATTTTGCCGACAATATAAAAATAACGCTAAATGTGTTGTTTTACAATTTAAACCAGCGTTACCTAATTCAAAACACTAGAAATTATTATTCGAAGAGTGCATAAAATATGCAACTATTATAAAATCAAATTTAGTGTCCACACAAAACGCTTAAGTTATACTTAGCACTACAACAGAACAGATTGATGAAAATGAGATACTGTATGGAGGACATCATGGTTTTGTGAAGGGTAGATCATGCCTCAGTAACTTGCTCAGGTTTTATAACACAGTGACGGCTGAACTGGATAAGGGTAATGGGTTTACAGTGATACTGCTGGACCTGGCTAAGGCCTTTTGACAGGATACCACATGGAAGTCTAATCCGTAAACTGCAACATGTAGGAATGGATATAGGGTTGGTGAGATGGATAGGAGGATGGTTGATGGAGATATCAGAGAGTAGTTTACTCAGGAGTAGAGTCTAAAAGACGGCCTGTGACTAGAGGTGTGCCATAGGTTTCTGTTCTTGGACCACTGCTAATGATATAGGGAAGGATCTGAGAGGAACGGTTCATTTGTTCGCTGATGATGCTAAGTTGGATAGGGCAATAGTGAATGCAGAAGATGTCAAAATTTTGCAGAATGATTTGGATAGATTGAAGGTATGGGCTAAGGAGAATGGATGTCAATTTAATGTGGCAAAATGTAAGGTTATGTATTTTGGGATGAAAAGATTAGCAGTAGTATATCACATTGGTGGAACTGTACTCCAGGAGATTGATGAGGCCAGGGACTTGGGAGTGTTGTGGATAGGAAGTTGAAGTTTAGTGTGCACATCGCAAAAGTGGCTAAATCAGCTCATCAAATCACTTGGATGCTGAAGAATACTTTGACGAGCAGAGATAAGCAAGTTATTGTTCCTCTGTATCGAGCCTTGATAAGCCCCCATCTAGACTACTATGCCCAGATATGGTCACCTAGGTTTCTTCTTGATGGGGAGGAGGTTGAGAGGATCCAGAGGCAAGTGACCAAGATGATAGCAGGTCTATGGAATGAACCTTATGAAAACAGGTTCAAGATTTGTGGGTTGCAGAAATTGGTTGATAGGCGGAAAAGGGGAGATATGATTGAGACATTCAAATTGCTGAAGGGTTTCTATAGGATTAATTCAGAGGATATTTTTGAGAACAGGACTGGGTGGGAGGACTAGGGGCCATACATGGAAGCTGGGAAAAAATGTGGTTAACAGGGGTGTTAGAGCTAGGTTTTTTACTTTTAGAGTGGTGAATGAGTGGAATAAGCTGCCAGAGTCTGTTGTGGGTGCTATGACAGTGGATGAGTTCAAGGCAGAGTATGACAGATACTGTGTGAATGTCGAATAGTTGTGATGGACATGATGTTTAGGCATCCCTCGATGAGTCTAGGGACTCCTTGGAGTCGCCCGTAATAATAATAATAACGTAGATGGGTTGTTTGGAATTACAGACGAAGCAACAAAGAATCAGAAGTCAGTATTAAGTCTTAATTTTGTTTTCTGCCCAGTTTGTGGGGTGAAAAACCACCACCTCCGTATCCAATGAACGAACTCAACTTCTGACGAAAGGTCATGAAATGAGGTTCTTCACGTCCTAGACCAGTGGTTCTTAACCGGTGTTCCCCGGAACACTTGTGTTCCGCGAGCTGGTTACAAGTGTTCCGTCGGTGAAAGGTGTCACATGACATCTTTCAAAAACATTACCGGCAATATTAAAACCTGTACTAGACCAAGTTGTAAATATGGTAAATTACATCAAGTCAAGACCTTTAAAAGCACGCCTTGTTTAAAAAACTTTGCATATCTATGGAAGCCAAGCAAGAATCTTTGCTTTTGCACACTGAAATAAGATGGTTATCCAGGGGTAAAGGACTATTCCGAATTTTAGAACTTAAGAATGAATTATTGGCCTGTTTTCAAAATGTAGGTACAGATGATTTTGTAAAATGTCATCAAAATGATATCTGGTGTTGCTAAAATGGATATTTAGCCGATATTTTAATTACTTAAATCGCATTAATACAAGTATCCAAAAGAAAAATTAAAATATTTTGACATCCACTGATAAATTGTCAGCCTTTCAGAAAAAAAAAAGTATCTCTTTTGAAAACCGCATATCAGAAAAAATACAGTAGATATCTTTCCTTCGCTCCATAATAAAATGTCGAGGAGATTATTTCCGTTATAACAGAACATTTAACAATATTGGAAGAAAAGATTTCAAGTTACTTTCCTTCCTTAAATGCACACAATTATGACTGCATACGAAATCCATTTGGCACAGTTAATACATTGAGTTGAGAATTTATTACAAGAACAATTAGTTACCTTGTCAAAGAATCGTACTCTAAAAATGAAATTCTCTGAAATAACGCTGGAAGAATTTTGGATTTTTGTCCAAGCCGAATACCCAGCTCTCCTCGACAAGGGCACTGAAAATTTTGTTACAGTTCTCAACATCATATTTGTGTGAACTCGGTTTCTCAATATTGCTGAAATCTGCAAAAGCCGACAAGCTCAAGTATCGTATTAAAATAGGTTCCATTCTTATAAAAGACAAGTCCATGCATATTTTGTTAGTTTTATGACCCTAACGCTTTTGGTGTTCCCCAAATTTTTCTTATAATCAAAAGTATTCAGTGACTTCGAAAAGGTCAAGAACCACTGTCCTAGACTGATTTGAACCCAGGTCATACCAACCAACAGGCAGTCATTATCGACTGAGGTAGGGGAAAAAAAAAAAACTTAGAACACTGAACAATGTTATTAAATTAAGAAAATTTAATTATACGTGCAAATAATTCGCTGTTTAGAGGCGGATACAAGGAAGGGAAATCTGGGGGGGGGTCAATTGGTTGGCCGAGTGCATAGCGTCTCCGCTCTCTAACAGGCTGATTGCTGAATGTTTGTAAGAGTAGATGTCTTTTGGTAGACATCTGCTGGTGTAAGACCACCATTCAGATTAATGAAGGGCTAATGTGACTTTAAACAAAATGTTTCTGGAGTAGCATTTTCTGATTTAATCCTCGCTCAATCCTAGGTAGTAATATACGAGGTTACGATAATCCCAATCCTGATTATCGTAAAAACTTACCCCTAAAATTATTATTTTTTTTTAATATTCTGTCTTTATACGTATATTTACAACCGATAGAAATCATTCCTTCTCATAGATTCCCACTACCTTGTCGTAGCGAAGGAAGTTAAACATAGGTTCATTCTAGTTGGGCTGGTCAAAGGGTAGGGAATAAACTATGTGTGGGCTATCCACTACTCACGCAAACACCCTCTCCCAAGAGTCACAGTGGGAAGATTAGATCCAACGTTCTTGAATGAAGCTAGGCAATCAAATCTCTCCCAAGGGCTCGACTGTCGCCAAGAATAAGTAGACAGCATTGGCGCACCCAGGGAGGGGGGCCAAGGGACCCTGGCTCCCCCCAAAAGAAAAAACACTAGAAAAATTTCCAAATATTTTTTCCTAATTCTTTTTTTTTTTTTTATGTTGTGTCGTGTTTTCTATTTCTATGCTACTTATGAATTAGCGGTCACATAAGGTGGGAATACCCTATAGCTATCGGGAATCCTGGCCGCTGTGAACGCAAGGCGAACTAAGTAGTACTCGGCAATTAGTATTGGCGATCATTGCAGATGCTCAGTCATAGCTCGTATGCAATGCGTAGCGTGTATTCTCAAATCGTCTACTCAACTCCCCCCCCCCCCCAAGATTAAATCTTGAGTGTGCCACTGGTAGGCAGTGTATAAAATTGAAAGTGAAATAGTAGAAAGAAAAATAAAATGAAATTTCACTTGAAGGGTGAAAATTCATTTTATCATAGTGGAAAAAGACAGACAATATGAAGGTGTTCTTGATCAAGCAGAGATCGAAACTGAACACACGAGCTGAAAAACTACTTGACGTGAGGCCTCTGAAAATTAAAAACACCAGAATAAGACCATAAATCCAGGTTAATACACAAGCTCTAATATAGTGATACTGAAATTTGGCAATTTCAGCAATAAATGTAAGGCAATCACATCATAATAGCCATTATAGAAGTCATTCACGCCTCCATAGCCGAGAAACTCCACCTGAAGCAAAACTATTGAATAATTAAACAGAGGGAAAAGGTTGATTATTCAGTTTGCACTAAGCAAATTACTGACAGTGATCCATTTCTTCAAGAAGAAACTTAAGAGCGTGGAAATGGCGCTCGATTGAAATCTCAGCTGAAATAGATTTACATTCTAGTTTAGAATGTAAAAGCTGTTCGGAAGACATATTGATCACGATTAGTTAGTCCCATTTCGATCTGCCTCAACAAAAAAAAAGAAAAGAAAAAGAGCTTAAAATATTATCCCAGAGTAATTAAAGGATACAAAAAGAATCTTGCTAAGGACTATTAAATCAAGTCGAGGGAGACGGGGGTGGGGGTCTCAAACACCTGAAAACTGCTAAGAAAAAAATTATTTATCCAGAAATGGCTCAACGCTAGAAATAAAATCGAATATGCAAACATCAAACAGTAAAGAGAGATTAGAAAAGAAACAGGAAGAAGTATTGCATTAAAAAGACACCTTTGAAAATAAAGTAGCTTACAAAAAGGTTAAGATACTTTACTAGCAAGAGATGAATCGACAAACTAATAAAAGAAAAAAGAACTCTTAAAAAGAGGCGAAATCTTAAAAGAGCGAGTAATTTCTGTATTCTAACCGATTTCTATATTCAGACCGACATCTCGTCTTAGTGCTCAGGTCTGTTGATTAACTAGACGCTGCCCTGGAGATTAGCATAAGTAGACTGGAATCAAGAATGACATTCAGGTGACGAAAACTAGAAACACTTGAAGTTAATGTTGGTTTGTCAATATATGGACTAAGATTTGCTATCTCCTGTGGCGAAACATTAATGAATCCATCTTAAATCAATGAAAAAATAGTTCCCTTACAGATTCAATTTAGATATATTTTAATTCAAAACTGGGTTTTAATTATTTTCCAATTAATGAGTTAAATATGGTGATCCAAAAGCTATGTTTGAATGTGTTTAAAATACCCGATTGGGCCAACACATGTAAAAATATCTTAGGAATTAAGTATTACTGAGATGGCGACCTCAGAAAACATCACTGAACTGATAGTAATAATGAACTGAAAACACCGACAAATGGAACGCGTGTTTGACAAAAACAAAAGCCACACTAAATAGCTTAGAAATTCCCATTTCAGTGGTAGCATCGATATGGAAAAAAACGTGTTAGATTCTGGTTATACACTGTACTACATATAGTATCAAACGCGATAAACTGTCTTTAAAAATTTGGAAATTAAAACACAATGGTAAGATTATGTTGAGAATTAAAAGAGCACTGAAGTTAAAAAGATAATCATAAAAACTGTTGATGCCATATATACAGAGCAAAACAAAGTGGAACTCAACTTGTTATATAGCTAGGATAAAACACGGCATATGAACAGCTTTTAATATTCCTAGAAATAGTAAGAGATTTGGAGGAAGGCAGAGAAAGAGGTGGGAAGACAAGATCGCAGGAAAGAACGAAGCGAGGTTATGATAGAGAAAAGTGGAGAAAACTGGAAGAAGCATTCAGAGGTTGATAGCATACATTACCTATCCCTCTGGGATGTATTTCTAGCTCACCTCCACGTGGTGTACCCTGGGTAATGCTAAATGAGCTAGCGCGATTGCTGGCAGCGAGACCTATCTTAATGATCTCCTGGCTATAGACACATGAAATCACAAGCTGTACAATCACCAAAAGGTTCTTTTCAGGACCAAAAGAAAACTGGGTGCTAATTTCCGGATTTGCAAACTCAACATTGAAGGAATCAGCTTTGCTAAAAGTCAATATCTCTCAAAAATTCTTCGAGAAAATGATACAGACATAGCTGTCATTCAAGAGACACACACAGATAATGAACAACAGTTGAAATCTAGAGGAAGAATTGCAGTGAATGATATATTAGGAGCTACACATCACCAAGCTCATGGCTGTGCAACTTACATACGCAATAATATACAGAATGCTCACTTAATATCAGCATATATTAATCAGAATATACACACTATCATAGCGAAAATTGAAGATCTCACATTGGTGAGATCTTTCACCCTGTGAAATTACAATAATAATGATGGAAATAGTGAAACATTAACAAACTGGGCTGAGCAAAACAATCTTAGCTTATTTGGTGCAAAGAACAAAGGAAACTTTAAGACTGCAGCATGGAAGAGGGAATACAACCCAGACCTCTGCTTTGTTACCCAAAACTTGCAAAATCAGCCGCCAAACACAAAACGAGTCCTTGAAGATTTTCCAGGAGTAGGAATACAAATACCAATAACACGGTTCATTCCACGACCAAGATGGAATTTTAGGAAAGCAAACTGGCAGGATTTTTCACAAGAACTGAATAAAATAGTAAGATGGTACAACCTATGAGTGAAAACTACAATAGATTCATTGGAGCAGTCATATCAACTGCGAAGAAGTATATTCCAAGGAGTTTTCGAAAGGAATAGATACCTGGCTGGAACCAAGTCTATTTAGAATCTGGCGACTGCGACATAACTGACGAATAACTTAGCTTATTTGGTGCAAAGAACAAAGGAAACTTTAAGACTGCAGCATGGAAGAGGGAATACAACCCAGACCTCTGCTTTGTTACCCAAAACTTGCAAAATCAGCCGCCAAACACAAAACGAGTCCTTGAAGATTTTCCAGGAGTAGGAATACAAATACCAATAACACGGTTCATTCCACGACCAAGATGGAATTTTAGGAAAGCAAACTGGCAGGATTTTTCACAAGAACTGAATAAAATAGTAAGATGGTACAACCTATGAGTGAAAACTACAATAGATTCATTGGAGCAGTCATATCAACTGCGAAGAAGTATATTCCAAGGAGTTTTCGAAAGGAATAGATACCTGGCTGGAACCAAGTCTATTTAGAATCTGGCGACTGCGACATAACTGACGAATTACTCACAAAGCTTGATAACGAGCGCAGAGAAAAATGGATAAAAAGTACAGAGGACTTAGATTTTTACAAAAATAAGTAGAAAAGCATGGACCCTATTAAAGAAGTTAGGTGGAAGTAACCCAATCACTCGTAAAGATCCTTTGGTGACTCCAGATCAAATTGCCCGTCAAATAACCTCGCTGTCTAGGGCCCCTCGAGATCATCAACAAACACGGAAGGTTAAAAGATCACTCAGAAACTTACTACAAAGTGCAGCTGATAGTTCCCAATTTTCAGGAGAATTTACCACAGACGAAATAACTGAGGCATTAAAGGAGGTTAAAACCGGTAAAGCATCAGGATTTGATGGTATTAATCCTGAATTCTTGGTTAACTGTGGAACCAAAATAATAGCCATATTAAAAACCAACATGCCTCAAGATCAAGCAGAGCTATTGCCCGATTGCGTTGCTCCTCGAAAGACTCCTCGTTAACAGAATTGGGCCAAAAATATCTAAAGTTATCCTCCCTGTTGAGCAAGCAGGCTTTAGGGCTCAACGTAGTTGTACGGACCAAGTACTAAGACTTACTACCCATATCAAGGCAGGCTTTCAGAGATGTTTGAAAACTTCTGTGTTTGTTGACAATACGATACGTAATGGGAAAAAGGAGTTACTATACAAGCTGATACAAGTCATACCATGCAAATCCATCATTCGACTTATCGGTAACATGCTATCTGACAGGCTCTTTCATGTGGTACTGGGAAACAAAATGAGCAAACTGATAAAGCTGAACAACGAGCTCCTGCAGGGCTCAGTCTTAGCACCAATCTTATTCAACTTCTATATATATCTGATCTACCGACATCTAGGTCAAGAAAATTTGCTCATGCTGATGATATAGCCCTCGCCGCCACCCAACATAAGAACATCGAAGTAACTGATGATATTCTCACAAATGACCCTAGAACCATTGGGGAATACTTTCATAAATGGAGACTAACACCAAACCTCAAATAAGACCGAGGTTAGCTCTTTTCACCTAAACACCAAATTAGAAACTTCAGGTCAGCTTTAACAAACAACGCTTGAGGCACCAAGATTTCCCTAAATATCTGAGTGTTACCTTGGATAGAACACTATCTTTCAAATGACATCTGGAGAACATCTCTTTGAAGATCAGAACCCATGATATCATACAAAAACTGTGTGGTTCTACATGGGTTCTTCTGCTACTGCACTGCGATGCTCTATGTTCGGCCTAGTCTTACTCTGCAGCAGAATACTGTTCACCAGTATGGCTCAACATATCAAGAAAATAGACACGCAAATAAATGCAGCGATGAGGACAATAACAGGCCATGTCAAATCACTCCCCTCTACTGGCTTCCAACTTTGAGCAACATTGCACCACCGAACCTACGCAGACAAGATGCTCTAGTAAAAGTACAAAAAAATAAACAGCAATCCCCTGCTACCAATACATGAAGACCTCCCAATATAAATAAATCTTCTTAAAACCCGACGGCCTCCACTAATAATACTGGCTGAAGAATTAGTAAATAGCGATTTCAACGTTAATTCAAAATGGCTAGAAACTTGGAAAGAAAAATCGCCAGACTTAAACAAGTATATCCTTCCCACCCAAAATCCGAAAGGGATTGAGCTTCCACGTCATCTATAGAAAAGCTTAAATAGGATACGCACCCAACATGGTATCTGCGCAGACAGCTTACACAAGTGGGAAAGATCACCTACACCCCCCCCCCCAATGCGACTGTGGGGCCATAAACCAAACCATCCGGCATATTGTGGAGGACTGCAGCATAAGAGTCTACCCTGGTGACCTGAGAGACTTTTTTGAGGCAGATCCTTCAATCTCTTGAATGGTTAGCTGAACTAGACTTAAAATTTTAGTGACTTTTTACCTGTTATTTGTATATGAACACTACCTGTCTCATTTTTATTGTCTGCACAAACATGTATTTATATATTTTGAAGTGTTTGTTTTTTAATGCATTACGCTAAATAAATAAACCTATCCCTCTGGTCTGTTGTTTGCTACATCCAGTATACGTTTTCCAACGGATTTTTTTTTTTCGAGAAAAAAAATTGGAATTTAAGGATTCAATGAAGCATGATGTACGCTAGTACCTTTAAGGAATTTCTGTATATTCCACTATCTACAATTTAAACACGATGCAAGCACATCATCCACGATATCTTTAACCAGTACATTAATTTGTTTTTCAGCAAGTGAAATGCATCTAGTGCAAACGCTACAAGCTCCTGGTAGACCAAATATTTTGAAGAAATTAATATCGAGGCTCTCTGTTTTGCTCCTAAGATGTGGATTATCATCGAGCTATGGAACTGGCGTTTTTGAAAGTCCAAGTGGTTGAAAATGAATTTCTTCTTCTCTCCCCTCCCCTCGAATTATCGCAGATCTCACTTGAAGGGGGGGGGGGGGCTCTAAACCGAATTTCCAGTGATGATGTGATTAAAGTTTTCGGCACTGACTGCTAGATAACAATGCTGCAATCACTACAAAGCTTTTCCACTAGGTAGTGGTAAAAAAGAATCTGGATGAGTCATTCGCTGTTCAGTCATAGCTCGCCATCAAAAAGGCAACCCTTCAAAGAATTTGTGCAAGTTTTGCTTTAAATGGTAAAGAAACCACTATACCTATTCAGATCTTTTGCGGCGTCTATGCCAATCTAGGTGAACAATCGGAAAAGTGGAGTATAGGATATATTTTGTATAATTTTGTAAATACAAAATTACCATTACAAGTTCAACCTACGCCATAAACAGCTTCGGGATCAATTGCTATGACAAGGAATGCTAAATTATATTGTTTTCGATTTAATGAAAAATCAAACTGAAATCCAATTGCAACAATTACGTAATAATTAAAGTATTAAAAATAGGTTGTTAACATTAGTGGGAGTTTTAATATACTGGCTCGAGCAGAATGCACCAGTGTCATTTTGGAGTCATGTTGTCCCAATTCTGATCAATTGGGACAACTTTTAGACTGATTAATAATGCTATTTATTCTTGTCAGGTGAATCAGTCAAATAAATAGAGAGCATTCTATTCAGGCAAGAACTCATGATCATGAATGAAATGCACCTATTTAATTATTGTCAAGGGTAATTTCCAAACCTTTCTCTGTGAAATTTCTACCTTTCTATAGAATTAATCTCTACAAAATGTCTATAGTTTGTATCCTTCTACCGTGTTTTATCACATGAGATGAACTGTAGGCAGTGGATGCGTTTATTACTAACCAGTTGTTTCAAATGCCTAGTTCATTAAAAAAAAAAAAAAATTAATGCTACTCGATTGCCCCCCCCACCCCCAACATGAAAGGTTGCAAACCTGCAGTACATGACAATGGCGAGAAGGATTTTCTTATTTAAGTTTTTAAATAATCCGGAAATCCTTCTCTAGAGACCAAATATGGAATTTTTTCAGACCTCCAAGTACGCGGGGCAGTAGTTTGACACAGGACTACAAACTTCATCTCCCATCGAAAGACAGTCACAAACATCGACGTCGAAATTTGAACATGCAGCCTTTTGGCTGTAGAACAATTACTCTACCCAATCAGGCCGGCATTTGCAGTGCGTTACACATACACTTAAGTTAGAAATCTATATTAGTGCCGTCGGTAGGCAGTTTTGTAAAAAAGCTGAGTTTTTCATAGCGGAAACACTCATCACCTTCGTCAGAGACAGGCCAATTCAGCTTCGGCTGAAAATTCCTCTTATACATGTTCCTCCTTTCCGCTCCTACACGCGATTCTAACCTTGGTCTTTCAAACCAACAGCATGTGCTTTTTGACTCGGGGACAGCCGCTGGCTTAATTCATGGAATAAACTAATAAAAATAAATAAAAAGGAATTCAGACAATACCTTTCAGTAATTTGTGATATTTTTGTTTTTATAATTTTCATTCATCCATCTTGAGTGTTTTCAAAAAACGTTCCTTTCTATGTATATTTCCGAAGACACACATGTTCCTCTGTGTGCTGTAATTGTCCATCTATTTATCCAGTCAATTATTCCAGTGTACGAGTAGCATAATCAATTCTCCGGATTTATTTTTTAATAAAAGAACTGCTGAATACACCTTTTTTTTTTTTTTTAATATTACATTAGATTATTTTAACTGATGACTGGAGCAATTATTAACATACGATAATGGATTCTCATTGAGAACTATTTTTAATGTTTATCCCAGACAATACTGATATTCACGAGCTTGCTGTGCAAGTTATTTAAATGGTTTAAAATTTTCACTGGAAGAAATTAAGGGTATTGAAATTCTATCAACTAATGTGAGTCGTGCAATGAATAAGAGCTAACAATGCACGCTCATGTGACCAAGCCACCTCCGCTGTAACCATGAAACCAGTGGCCTTGAATGGATATTTTAAAACCGTCGAGCACGGAAGAGCAGCTCCTGGTACTGTACCTAGCCAGGTGGGCTCAAGGGCACAACCCGAGTTGATTTACAGGAGAGCGCAGATGTTCTTGTCGGACTTATTGATGAAAGCTTTCAACTATGTTCGGAATAACACTACTAAGTAGTAGTTTCGAGAGAAAAAACATAAAAACTGGCCACAATTTGCTGATAAATGCGTTAGATGTGTGCTACACATTTCAGCATGCATATCTACAGTAATAGTCTGCATGAAACAACTCGAGATGCATGAATTTGATGAAACTTAACATTTGTGAAAAATTAGCTGATGAAATGCACGAACAATAACTATCACTAATACAAAAAAAGTTTCAATTTGTTCTCTTGTCTATTACAAAACTATCATATAAAAATGAATTATCAAATCTTAATATCAGTTTTAGTTATGTTCAAATCATGTGTTTAGTTATCACTGAACGCAAAAATCGATTAATCTTTGTGTAAACACGCGAGTGCATAGGTTAGGTTCATTGTGGGCTCCCTTTCTTATAAGCAAGAAGCCTATTCTATCTCGTCTTATAGAAATACCTTCCGATGATTGTAGACCAACATTCATAGGCGACGGATAAGAACAAACAAAGTTTTGATTATGAAATGCAATTTAACAACTTGATTATGAAAGCAGTTTAACTAAAGACATCGGTGAAAAAAAAAAAAATGCAGGTGTACGATGAACCATCAGAGTATACATTCTAACACAGAATATGTCCGAAGCTCTGATGGTGCGTTTGAAAACCGGAATTAAAATTATTTTAAAGACACGTTTTGTCACTAAGAGCTCCTTGTAAATTAAAGATGGCTTGACAAATTTTTGTAATTATTCCGCATACCACACATCAAAAAATACTTGCATACGGACAGACCGTGAGAATAGACAACAGGAAAGTTGTGAAACATTCTTGGATTCTCTTTCATACTTGGACAAAAAAAAAATCCCTCCCACATCTCCAAGTGCGCTAATTTATGGACGAACTGTAATACATAAGTATCAAAATCCAGACCAATCAGCAGATAACACACATTTTCAGTGAAAATGTGCTGTTCATGTTTCTCTTTTTCAATTTACTGACAGCAACAGCCATCAATGATAATGAATTTTCCTTCCAGTTTATCTATGGTGTCTGACATCTCGTTTGCAGATTGTGTCTCATATACGAAGAATAAAAAAATTAACAGCCGTATAAGCTGTTAATTTAGTCGCTGTATAAGATAGTCCAGCGATTTTCAACCGATGTGCCGCGAGATTTATGAAAACAAATTAATTGAAAGAAATAATGTCGAATTTTCGCATTTATTTATTAGTGTCTGGTCTTCCCTCTTCTTGTGTGTAAATCAATCAAAATTACGACTTTTTTTCCAGATCATCAAAAAAATTAATATATTTTTAGTGTGCCGCAGAATTTTAATAATTAGTCTAGGTGCGCCATATTATGGAAAAGGTTGGAAATCACTGAGATAGTCTAATATATCTTGGCAATACGTCCAATCGCTCTGAATTAGTAAGAGATCGGTAATGAATCAATATAACTGCCCTTCTGCACTGAGTCAAGTATTTTTGGGGGAGTTCTTAGGGGAGAACCACCCTAAACGTGAAAAAAAATTCAATGGTTGGACGGATTTGTAACATCTTAATCGAAAGATTAAGCCTATTTTTTGGATGCTTAAGCGGCGATATTTATATTATGCTTATGCTAAGAGATTGGAGGTTATTCTTGTTCAGAGATTTGGATGTTAAAGCAATGATTTTTTTTCCTTTTTTTTTGAGAATGACGAATGCTGTGTGGTATAATCAGCAAAACTGGAGGTCACTTTATATATATATATTAAGGAAGAACGTAGGTGAAAGAATATATCCTTGTGGGATACCAGCATCAGTTACAATCATCACAAGTATTACGTGGCCATACATAGAGCTGGTTTACTCGAACTATAGCATTAATATAAATAAGGAAACGAGTCAAAGAAAAAGATGAATATTAGGTCTTGGGAGATATTTATCCTTATGCAGATCTATTTAAGGAGATACCTAAGATGATCTGTTTACTTGCTATGTATGTATTGCATGTTAAAATTTTCCTTGTCTATTAAATAACGATATTTTTCGTACCTCTTAAAACAAAATTTTCCATTTTACAGTCCTAAAACGACTCCAAAACACGTTTCGCATCCGAGTTTAATATGATGCTTAAGCAGGTCCTAAATATGAGACTGGACAAACTAAGAAAGTCGGTGATGAAATAAAAACAGTAAAATAATCAATTTGATAACTTACAGACACTGTTAAAGTCCTGCATCACCTCTTTTTTTGACGTTTTGTCCTCTTACTTCAGTAGTAGCTGTCATATCGGAATACTATTTGGCTTCTCTGAAAGATAATTTTTATGCGGGTTCCAAAAATAATCAGTCTTACAAAAAATGCTAATAGAAAATTTCCAAAAAGTTATACTCATTGAACGTGATTAAACAAATGTACACTTTCTAAAATCTAATCACTGGTAAATCAGCTACAATTGGCAGTGAAGTAAAAACAGTTAACTTTCTTCACAAACTAATCACTAAAATAATGCCGAGTTTTGCAACAATAACCCTTTATTTCTCAGATGCTTGCTCACACTTCTCTCCACGTTTTCAGCAATGGAACAGAATAAGATCCATTCTACCTGAATTCGCGCCCACTTGTCAATTCTTAACATGCAGGACACACATCGACGAAACATTATCGGGATATAGATCTTTTGTTGCAGGAGTTGGAAGTGCTCCAATAAATGTAGAGGCCGTTTTCTTGTGTAATGTGTTAACTGGCTACCAATATAACACAGCGGTTACAACTGTAAATGAAATTGTCGCTATAATTAACACGATTCAGCTATCCTGATATCGCAGGTTTGAATATTTATCTATAGAGCATTTTCTTTCTGTTGAGCATCCATGAACGTATTCTTCCTCTTTCAGAACTTACTTTACGTATGCAGTAATAAAATAGCGACAGAACTCTCGACATCTTTTCGAAAAGGTGTGAAAGTTCTATCAACTTCTATACCCCCCCCCCTCAACACAACAGATTCGTCAATAACTTAGCTTTCCATTATCGTAATCCCTAGAGCCTTTTGGGTGTCCACTATAGCTTCAGGTTTTCCGTTGTTTGTGGGTGGCCAATCATCAGTTTGGTGTAATCAAGTTCTCATGTTGATTGATACTTTGGCTTCTATTATTCAGTTATGCCACATCACATCCCGATGGTTTGAATTCTTTTAATTTACATTTCTTGATCTTTTCAATTATAACCCACTATCAGCAAGGTGATAGTGACTTATGATTGAATAAGATAAGCGACTATCTTATGACTAAACACCCCGTGCTATTTTTTAATGAATTTTTCTTCATTTAAACAATAAGGTCAATTTCTATCTAAAATTTTGCTTTGAATAAAATTAACAATGAAGGGAATTACACCCTGTCTGTATGATTTGAAAACGCTAAACAGGTCTGTTCTGTCCTCTGCAATGTCCCCCCCCCCCCTTTAAACCACCTGATGGAATTGAATAAAATGATGAAACTACATGATTTCCGCTATACAAACAGTTTTTATGTAAAATAACTTATTAGTTTCCATTATTGAGCTTCCTTCTAATGGTATTAGGAATGAATATACATGGCATATCCTAAGACTCGCGAATTTTCATGATAACAGAACAAGTCAGTAACTTTCTAAAATTTCGAAACTCTAAAATACGTTCTGTCATTATTTTAACCATTGTGTTTGCTTTTGCTTGCATCATATATACTAAAAACAGAAGAAAGTGATCTATATAAAAAATGGAAAGGGCTGAAGGACTTGGTAGACCAATGCTCAAGTCAAACAGCAAAAATAAGCCACTTGTCCAACTCCCAATCTTTTGAGTTTTTTTTTTTTTTATGCCTAAATAAGACGCAAGAAACTAAGATACGAAAATTTAGAGATGCATATATCAATAGTATAATACATAAATACAATGAAATATGAAATAATACAAGTAGAAATAATTAGCAAATACCGAAAACAAGACTAACTCAACAAATTTCTCTATAACCATTATACGGAATGAAGTCATAAATTGGTTATCTAAATTTGCAGATGAATGACAGCAAAAGTAGTATTTAAGAAACCGGTTGAAGAGAATAGGAAGGCAAAAATTTACTGTGTGTGTGTATACATATATATATATATATATCAATTCCACATGAGGTGGCGGAAAATATAGCACATATAGTGCCGTGTGAAGGCAGACTGAGAAAGAGGGAACCCAAATATTTTTCTTGAAAAGGTGGAGGCTGTAGTTTTGGGACACTTAATAAAAAAAAAAAAAGGGCTGTTCCTGAGAATAAAAGCATAAATACAATAAATGAGGAAGAAGGAGCATGTAGATGAACAGTAAAAGAATATGTAGTTGCTACACATATCCTTTTACAGTTCCAATGGTAAAGCAAAGTCCATGAAAATACCTGTGGAAAATATCAGCCAAATCATCCTCCTCCTGCAGAGCATAAAGTTTTTTTTTTTTTTTTTCGGCACCTTTTTGGTACTCCACCCCAAATATGTGAATAGTATTCTAACATCTCTCTTCTAATCAGTCCAAGAGGAGAGAGATCTGATCTTGTCTGGCGATCTGTGTATTACTGGAGATAAGGGAGGGTAAACTGAGATCTCTTTTTTGAATGAAAGAAGGCAAAACTACATTCTGGTAGTACTGAAGATAATTATCTTCTCTACCAGTGAAGAATGGTATGAAAATCAGTATTTAAGGCACTGGTTATAGAACGTCGAAGCTTTGGACATTTGAGCGCTGCAGGATTTGTCAAATGAGGTGGAACGAAACGTATATCAACAAACTTATGGATAAAACTACTGGTCAGTGAGAGGAGAAAAGGATAGGTGATGGTTCAGAGTCCTGAAGGCGCTCCTGCATTGGGGAGTTAAAGGTTATGAACGTGGATCGTAAACACAGTAATCAATAAATGCCAAATAGAAATGGAGGAGTCTTTGATAATTACAACAATGAAAAGCCCATGATTGCAATAAAGCTTTGCTCAATAGTAATAATGTTTTTAAAAGTGTTTATGAACGAAGTATATTCCCTAGCAGGCAATAAAACAAAACTTAAAAAAACTACCTAACTATGGAGAAAAAATATGATAAGCTATATGGTAAAGTACTCCAGTGAAGATGGCAAACAAGCGTAACATATCACAAAAAATAAAATAAGTGGTCATGGATACGACATGAACAAAAGCCGGATTTTGTAGATTTCGAAAATGAAAAATTGAGACTTGTATTAAGAGTTGCAGAAACTGCTAAACGTAGAGCAGAGGGGCATTAGAATTACATGGCACTTCCGTGGAGTTCTAAGACTTGGGTTCATATCTCGTGTAGGATGCGATGAACCTTTATAAGAGCTCTTCAACTGAGACATACGGCGCCGAGAGGAATTTTCCTCATGGAAACTGTCAGTTTTCATTCGCAAAACAGGCCCGGACACAAGTAATTAACGGACATATACAATGGCGTCACAGCCTTAGTTACTTGAGCCGTAACTAAATCCAATCCGAGGAGGTTCAGGACTTATTGTATGAAGCTACTATACACTATTTCCTGCTATCACTCCACACAAATCCATAAGTAAAAGTATTTTTCGTCACTTAAGTGCGTGTATTCTCTGGCCAGTTTACCTGCTTTGCAGGAGTCAAAAAATCCTGTCATCTTCGTAAAAGACCGGCTTTCACTTTCAACCTCACTTTCAACTGTGAAGGCCTTATATTCTTTGGGCTTAATAGAGTTGAACTCCGATCTTTTCAACCAAAGACCATCGTTATATGTCAGCCGGCGACGTCTTATATTCAATTCTACACGGTACTGTTTTACACAACTTGACTATATTCTAATATACAGGGTAGCCCATCATTTAATAACTTTATTTTTATTTTGTTTTATTTATTCTTTTTTTGTTATAATGAAATACAGAACCTGGAGATTTTTTCATTAGTTATGAAAAACCACATCACATAAATGCCTTCCATTTTCGGCTTCACGGCGTGTTCCATGATAGCTGTTAAGGTTTCTGGCTGCAGCGCCCTAATTTCTGCCAATGTTCTTCAGCTGTTGGATTGTCTGGCGCTTGTTCACATATACCTTTTCCTTCAGGTAACCCGATAGAAATAAGTTTGGAGCCTCCAAATCTTGAAGTTATGGCCATTTAATTCCAGATCTTCGCGAAATAATCCCAAAATTACACGAATTTAGTTCGTTGTTGGGTTGTGAACTTTTCCGTGATTAATTTCCCAAATGTTCCTTAGAATACTTAAAAAATGAAACGAAAAAATAATAAACCTTGGAATTTTCGCATTTAAAGGTAGACATTTTGGTCTGCAGTCAATACCATGACGTTCGAAATGTTCGCTATTTCCAAGGCATCGATTTTACAGTGTTTACTGCGCAAAAATGTTTTGCATCAAAAATATCAAACCTATTAAGGATTTATTGTAAACGTTTTTTAACGTCTTAATTGCTACTCTTATAGAGTGCGTATTTTTAATTAAAATGCGATGTGATTAATATTTATAACAATAAGGTTTGTGTATTCACCAATATTATAATTTGACTTATTTTTGTGCTGTCTGCTTGGTCGCTAACTTCAAATGCGCCCTTAGAGAACCTGAAATATTCTTTTATTAAGGAATCAGTTAAAGGCACAGTGTTTCACTTTAATATCTTCATGACAACAAAGTGTGGATAAAACTGGATAAGTGGTTACAGAAAACAATTCAGGGTAAATATTTTAGAGTAAATATCTAAATACTTAAATATATAAAATACCTAAATTAATGATCTAATGTTCCCGCTTCGTGATTTACTTGGATTTACGGCCAAAACAGGCTATGAGGCAAGTATATTGTCTGTTAATTGCGTATATTTTCTGGTGGATGTGCCTGTTATAATGGATGAAAAACAAGTTTGCAGGAAGGAAAACTTTTGCACGTCCGTATGAAATCGGGTAACTTATATTCAGTCGAAACGCCCTAAATGATTCGAGTCCTGGATGGTAGTGGAATCTAGACTTTTCCAGCCGACAGCAAGTGCCGGTGCTTCTTGGACAGGCTTTATTATATCATTATCTTAGAAATGATATCATTATCATAATGATATCATTTCTAAGACTGACTACAAATCTTCTTCCCCGATATCTTGCAACTATTCATATTTCTGTAAGACTGCTGTGATATTCTTAAATGAAAGAAATATTACCTGCTTGTGGTGGGAGGCGACCAAGTATCTTACTGTGGATATATCAATCTCTGGTTGTTCCTCCATTGGATTTCCATATTGCTGATCAACGACCAAGTTTATACCCCCTTATCCCTCTGAAACGACCCGAGTTCGAATCCTGTCTAGGATGGACAGAACCTTCTTAAGGACTATCAGTTAAGGATTAGTTAGCCGATCCTTCCACAAACTTGGGATTTTACCCCTCAGAGGGATAAAATTTTACTGGCCGGAGAACATATAGAAGAAACATAATATATATATATAGCAACTAAAGCTAAAGGCTTTAGTTGCCTCGTCCCTAAATGTAATCCATCCAGCAATAACATATGCTATCTTCGTTACAGTGCTACCATAGCAAGAATCAGCGCAAAAACTCTTTCAATAATGTGTGGAACGAAGAGAATACAATTTCAATCCCATATTTCAAATTTAGTTTATAGTTTGTAGAAATACCAATTACCATTCAGAGATACTGCAATGAAGTCGATAGAGAAAATAAGGCCGAAGTAAAACGCGAAATTTTAGTTAAGCTGCAAATCACTCCATAATATAATAATGTATTAAATTCATACATAATGAAAATAAATAAGAAAGTGTGTATACACACGCGATAGGTAATTCCCAACATTTTTGAAGGATGTCAGTTGACTAGTTGCAGTGCTACATGGAGAAAATACACGCACCCAGGAAATGAAGAAAATTTCCTGTTAAGACCTTGGCTTGTTGCCAAGGTTGTCTTTACTTGGTGCCTGTTTAAAGCTTCGTTCTGCAAACAGTAGTCGGAAGCTCGAGTTCCGCGTTCTTGCTGCTAAAATTGACGTGCGTGTAGGCAATATCGCATCGCACATTGCAAGATTGGGAGTGATACATAAGATTAGGTCTTAGATCTGTTGTTTGCTATGACCTTGACCTGCAGGTGAGTATGAAGTTTTTGCAAGGTCGAACTGTGTTGGTAGTGGACGTTACATTATCCTGAAACTATGCATCAAATAAAACGCCCATTTCCAAAGTACTAATCCCTATTTTCATAGTGGTAATCAAACATTACTGATACAGAATGATCCCATTACTTATATACGACATACAAATCTTATTAAATATTAGCTGGAGAAGAAAAATAGCCATTAATACTGATTACTTACAAGAGTCATAGATGGAACAAAGTGTTTACGTTTTAGCGAATGCATCGGTTGATCCAAATGAATGTAGCAACCACAAGGCTCGCCCACACTATTTTGAAAACTTGAAAATTTTCAAGTTTTTGATAAGTAGCCACTAATTTCTTGATAAGTAGCCAAAATATTAACAAGACTAACAAACACATATTTCATTCCAAAAGTTTCTTTTTTTTTGGGGGGGGGGGGGGGGTTAATAACAAATAACTTTTTTTGAAAATACAGTTTTCGGTACAGGTCTCTGACCCGTCCCGGACCGTTGTTAGGGTATACAGTATGCTGTTCCTAGAGAAACACTATTTTGCCGTTCCTAAATTTGAGAAATTATGTAAGATTATAAGAAACTGTTTTTATAGTTAAGATTCAAATTTGCCAGTTTTTGCCGTCCTCCAAACTTGCCGCTCGTAAACAATGCCTTAATTGTTTAATGGACCGCAAAGGCACTCTACCCCCGCCATTTTCTTATTCCTCTAACGAGCAGAACAACTCAGTCAAACAAGAGATTGGATCTTGCCTGGATCAAGTATCAAAAGGTAAGGATATAATGCAAGAAAGTAATGATAGTTTTAGTAGCAGTGTCCAAATCTGTCTTCGTCCCGCTGAAGAATGGCAAAATTCTCCAGTGTTTAAGACATTCGTTATGAAAGATCTTCACGTTTGAAATGTTTGAGTATTACAGTCTGTAAATGAAGAAGAGTAATGGATAAACTATAGATGGGATCTATAGGTCAGTGATAGATCATTTATATAAAGGAAAACTGTGGGCGAAAGTACGTCCTTTCAATTACTCCATAAATGCCATGGTACCCTAGGGGAGGTACTATGGCATTTATGGGGTAATTGAAAAGACGAAACCATCCACATGACACACAATGAAAGATTAGAAAAGACACCACTAACCCAAATGTAAAAGATAGAAAGCGGACCTCATATTAATTTGGTAAGTCGGCTTCTACACTACAGCTGATGTTTCCAGAAACCTGGATTATCCATACATCTATGCGCCGACAGCGACAAACACTTCGTGATCAAAAATCAGTTTTTGACCGCGAAGTGTCAGACATCTTTTCCCGATCCTGCCTCTCTAAACGGTTAAGTGTTTTATATGAAGAAAGTGCCCTGGATATCAAGGGGGGACCGGCAGAAGAGTATTTAAGAATCTGATATCACAGGATAAGGCAAAACACAAACTAGGAATGTTAAAACAAGTAGGGGGGGGGGGGGGTCCCGCATATTGCTTCCAGGCATTTCATTTGAGTCTCGCTATTTCAAACTTCACACGCCACATTTTCACAGCTCGATCGCATCATCAAAGACACAGAAAAATTATGAGCAAACTGACTAAGACATTTTTGATATTTTATTTCGTATGAGGATACAACGGTCGTGGGCCCCTTTTACGGGGGAGCTACGGCACCATCTCAATTCTCCCTAATTTTATACGGGCTCGGCTGGTCTAAAGTATTCCTGACTGTAATCTGTGTGTTCACGTGGCCGGTTTGCTCGTTCTGGGGGACGATAAACCGAGTTTCCGGGTGAAACCCCCTACCTCGGTATGAGACCGGTTAACTCACCTTTCGTCGAAAGAGACCAAATAAAGGTTCCTCACGTCTCGGATGGCAATCGAACTCAGGTTTTTTCCGACCAAAAGGCTTCATCTATACCGACTGAGCTACGGAGGCCCTATATTTTCGACATTAATGAAATACCTAAAAATTAGAAAAGAAATCAAGTAATTACAGAAACGAACGAACACAGAAATATCTTCAAAGTTGCCACTGTACCACACTGCAGATTCGAGAGCCGCGTAAGGCTCTTTAACAGACCCCTGATGTGATTAGTCTTTAAAATCTAAATCTATACCGTCTGTCTCCCACAAAGAAAAAAAAATAGTTGAGAAAACATAAGACTAACAGGAAGTGAAGTCTATTTTTGCATAATCTGGGTTGTCAACTCCAGGAGAAAGTCTTCGCCTGTTTTCTGCTAATCAACCATTCACATCTCGCTGTTTAATTTTGCACTTCGTATGGTAACCCACCTTAATACTATGTTAGTTATGATATTTGTCTACAATCATCTTAAATTAAGCCATCATTTATTTAAATTGTTCCACAGAACATAACAATATTAAGGAGTTGTGAATCCAGAGAAGTAAATGTCTCGCCTCCCCAAGCAATCAAAAATTGAAAAAAAACTGAGAATTTTAGTTAAAAAAAAAAAACGTTATCTGGGCCATACTAATCTAGTACACAGGCTTTCTTATTTTTAATCTATTAACTGCATACATTCTCTTACCCGTTTGCTTGTTCCGCGTAAGGAAGATCCTGCTACCTCTGTATGAAACAGACTAGCTCACCTACAGGTGAAAAGCCCTTATTTTTCACGTCGTAAACGAAATTGAACTTCGATCTTTTCAGTGGCAGGGCATCGTCGTTACCAACGAAGCTGGGGATCTTAATTTTCTGAATTAAAATGTTCTTAGTTAAAATTTAAAGTAAATTATATGAAAAAGGAAAGCGTTAAACATAATTAACAATCGTGTCCCTCACACGCACAAAAAAATAATAAATAAATAAATAAAATAAAAATAGTAATAATACTGATCGATTAAAACATAAAATTTGGTTTTAATTTACTAAAATAAGGAGGTAATGACGTGGCCACTCTTGTGCCCTACTATTCCAATGGAACTAACTCAAGGATCTTTAAAACAGTTTAATGAATCAAATAAAAAAAAAAAAAAAAATATTCACAAATTTCATCAGCAAACTGACTTGCTTTAGCATAGCAGTCAAAATCTTTATCAAATTCCATCATTATAGCAAATAAGCACACAGCGAATCAGAAATTTATTGTGCTTAACTTGATTTGTGCATATTAATACATTTATAACGTTATAAACGTAAATTATATATCTACTCTATAATATAAAATGATAAGCCTTTTTATGAAAGGTTTTTGTGTCACGTTTTTTGTTACGTTATTTGAAACTCAGGGGCTACCTTGAGTCTTCAAAATCTGAGTCAGACACACACGGGGAGAAATAATATATATATATATATATATATATATATATATACACACACACACAATGATGACATTCTCTGCATTTATACAACGATGAGTTGAAATGGTGTAGCTAAAATCAAATTGTAGATAATCTGTAACAGTTTACAAATTAAATATTAATTGTACGAATCATTGAATATTGACTATTCTTGTAGATAAGCTTATACGTTGGTAACACGTGACGCAATTATTTCAGGAAATTACAACGTATAACTAAATATTAATTAAAAGAAAACTCTAATCAATACTTCCTATATTTCGGCAATGTTACATTGCCATCTTCATGGGAACATAAAACTGATGTGCACTCAGGCACTACCAACGAGCAAATGAAGCTGAAGAGAGTAACTAACATTGTCCCTAGAGTCCTAAAGGTGTCCCCTAGCGGGCTAAATTGGGTTGTCTTAGCTGTTGGGCTGATGTTCTCATGATGCAAGCTTCCCAAATTTGAGACAGTCTCATGCATCCAAATTCGTTGAGGTTTGGGAAGTTTTTTTAGAGCTGAAGCTGATTCCATGAACAATCTTTCGTATTTATATTTGCTGGGGTGTAGTAAAGTGACTTTCTTCCATCGTATTCTGTGGCGGGTATCCAGAGCATGGTCTGCGAACCCAGAATGACTATATTGGTGAAACCGGATGTAGTCTTTGTGTTCGGATATCCTGATATTAGCTGTCCTGCCTGTTTGGCCATAGTAGGACAGTTTACAGTTGCAAGGGTCCAGGTAGGTCTAGGGGAAGTGGTTGGTCTTTGGTGGAGCTGATAAGGGATGCCAATTTCTTATATGGTTTGTAACAGGTAGTCAGATCATATTTTTTAGGATTTTGATTAGCTTTTCAGGAGGTGCCTTGGATGTAAGGAATGGTGATAGATTTAATGTAATCTTTATGATTATGATATCATGTTATAGAATGAATTCATTCTATTTTTCCAATTTACTCTTTAAGTGGTTGTACTTATTCCTTTCAATATTCTAGATACTATTTTTATAGTTGAACACAATATAAACAATTTTAAGTTTAACGCAACACTCACTAAGCCTCTTTAAGGTAATAGTTAAGAAAGGTCCGTCTTTGCTGGAAAGGGAAAATTAAGTACTGACTCATAATTGAGAATTAAACTGAAAGCACTTGCAAAAGATTAGAAAATATAATTTAGGAACTATTAGTAATTATCTTTTAATGAACGATTTTTATACCAAGTTGTTTGGCAAAGGCTTAAGCGTAAAGCATAATACGCGAGACCACAAAACTTGCGCGAGAGGGGGAGGAATAACTATCATAAAGAGGATTTTAAGAATGCTGAAATTATTTACTTCTTTGCTGAGTTTAATATCAAGTTAAGATAGAAGTGTTTTGCAATGCGTAAGTTTAAATGTAAAAAAAAATCTAGACATTTACAAAAATTAAGAGTTCATGTTTCAAATATACAATAACAAAATCAGCGGTATTTTCGAGGGAATTATCATTAATCATCGATTACTCATGACAAATGAAAATAATGCTAATTACGTCATCGCCTGGTTTGTCTTATACATTAATGAGCCTACCATAACTAATTAACGATAATTTCAAAACTTTTTTTCGATAAGGAAGAAAGATATTGAAAAAATATTACCTTGCGAAAGGGCGCGGCTATATTCATCGCGATGAAAGTAAATCAAAATATGAAAGTTTTGAATTACTTGCATCGAGAACAAAATACGAACGGAAAATTTGCGAGGACATCGAAAATCGCTTTTAGAATCATGATTGAGAATTAAAGACACAGGTATAATTTGCATGTTTTAAGAGAAAAACTTTTCCGCCACATGCCACTTTTGAGAATGATTAACTTTTAACTAAAATAGTGTTCCTCTCATCCTAGAGGATTCAAACCAGTTTTTATAATCAAACACGTGTCCTTTGGACTGCGCTGCGAAGGGAGGCTTTGCAAAAACTAAACAGTAAAAGGGAAATGAGGGAAATTCGTTTTGTGAATGCTGTTGCCTCATGTGCATCAAGAAATACATTTCGTGAGCGGTTAGTAACCGCTCAATAATTACGGAGTTCTAACTGAAGCAGTGTCCATAGCCTCTGAGAATCGCTACGTTTTCGCAATAAAATTTGAGGAATTCACTGGCTGAATGCCATGTCAACCACCTTGTTCAAGTAAACCTTTTGTTCATTATTCTAATAGGGAAAAACTATACAATGATATTATGTTAACGTCACTCGCTAGACTAACGTTATCAAAATACCTCTGCACGTGTAAAGTTAGTATGATTCACGACTATTTACGTATATTCAAGTATGATACAGATTTCCGAAAGAAATTAGCCGTTCTCTAACTTCCAAGAGTCGCTCGGTTTCCCGAATTCTAACTTCTACTCATTTGAATAAGTATGAAAATATGAGTCTGTACCATTCATAGCACCAGATTCATAGAAAAGTTCGATGCAGAAAACTAAAGATCAAAAATAGGCATTGTGCATAAAACAAACCAGGGATAAACTTTTGAACAGCCTGTTAAAAATACATCGTCCTCAGCTTGATTTAGACAAAGATATAGAACAAAATAATAATAAAGAACGTAGTGATGCAGGATACTTTCTAAAAGTATCCCGAACTACCACGCTCGGGAACATGCACTTTTTTTTTTTTTGGACATTAGATACATCAACGACAGAGTCATCATCAGTTGTATTACTACCTCCACTACAATGCAACTTCCATGTAGTCGGACGACTCATTGCGAGAGGCATGCTAACCATTACACACACACACACACAACATCCATCAAATTTTTCCATCTCAGGAAATCCATTCTAGTTCTCAAGCGCATGTTAACTACTGGACAACTTCCAGGGTATGACTTCTTCTCTCCCGACCCGTGATGTATTTGGAACATTTCGGCACCTACTCTATGAAACCCCTCAGTAACTTATGCCTCTCTCATATCCACTGTTTTTCGCCAATCAACTATCTCTGCAACCCACAAACCAGTGTATTCAAAGGGAGCATTCCACAATGCTCGTGAGTACTCCACATGTTCCATTTCAAAGCCTTATGACGAGGGATAACATTATCCATCATAGCTATTCCACACAAACGAAGTGGCTATTCCACTTCCGTCATTGTAATACATGGCAATCTTTTGATCCTAAAATGCATAACGTTACACGTTGTCATGTTAAACTTTAAAGCATTTGCTTCTTCCAGTATGCCAGCCTAAGCCATCTTGCAGGATCTCTACATAATGAAGGTTACTGTTCTCCTCCCTAGTTATGCATTAATTGCAAACCACTTGACAGACGCACACATTCCTCTCGGATCGTTTCCTATATCACTAATGTACAAATTAAAAAACACGCCATTGTACAGTCCCTGATTCTACTCTGTCATCTACTTCACCAGCTTCCGTGGTATCCTGGCAAATGCAGTTGTAGTATGATTGTGTAACCATCCCTTTAACCTCAACTATTACTTCATAATAGAGAGCGCAGTGGCGGCTCGTGACTTGAAATCGTGGGGATGCTGCAACTTTCGAAATATACATGTTTGGATAAAATATCAAAATTATGGTAAGAATTTAAAAAAAAAAAATTAAACATGAAAAAATATTGTTTATTATCGTTAAAATTAGTGTAGTATAATTCAAAATTACTTAAATTACTATAACAAATGTTATGTCTTTAATTGCAATGTCCAAATATTTAAAGAGATGGAGTAAACACGATAAGCACTACAAACACTACTACTGGTGCAAACTGCATATAAACAACAGTGGAACTGCGCGACGGACAGTGCCGCATTATGCTAATAGCTCGCATCTCACTATGACGCGTTATACTTGAGCAAGTAGCAATGACACTGAAAAACAGTGCCGCTAGCGTCCTTCACCCTCCTAAGTGCTACAAGATGGATTTTTATTATTTTTACAAATAAGAGAATTGTATAGGATTGTTGAAGTTAAAATTAAATATTACAAGCAAATATAAAATAATATATTTATATATCGAGAAAATTGGGGGGTGGTGCAGTTCTGCAATGCCTATGCACGAGCCGCCCCTGAGAGCGAGTAATTAATTACTAAGGACAATCCTATCATTAACAAAACCGTACCTCCTCCACCATACAGCAATGTACCTATCTACACATTTCATTGTTATTTTCTATTTGTTTCAAGTATGGAAAATTTTTTATTTTTGCAAGCAAGAAACCACAGAAAAAGTATGTTAGAAATGGAGGAAGTTTATATTTTTTGTGTGTATTAATACCAATAACATATTGTCCTTAAATGTCGCTCTCCTGGGTGGCAGAGTTCGGACAAATGTGATACTGATAAAAAAAACAAGGGGGTGGGAATTATCTAAGAATTTCATATCAGTCGTTTCTTAGAAAGTTTCTCAGAGTAAAAACAACTTAACACTTGAAAAAAAAAAAGCTTTGTTAAAGTTGTTTAACAAAGATTTAAGACCAGAATAGGTTTGCCCACACACGTCTGCTGCGTTATAGGTCTTGAAACTTGTGTGCGGGATTGCTATAAAAAGAGCTTACCATTGAGAACCATCGAGGGTTTATATCGTATCCGCTGAGAGTTTCGTGTAAAGCGAGATACTGCCTTGTTCTTTTGGATTAAAAAGAAACAAACTGCTGAAGATAAACAGATCTCTCCGATTCATATTAATGACGCCGTTTAAATTTTTAGACAGAAGATGAATTTTATCGCTAGGTTTGAGACAGCGGCTCTGCCTACTGAAGAGGCTTGAAAAGTTCATTTTTGGTCTCGAGCAAGTTTCCGGATTATATAAAAAAATATGCCTTAGTTCACCCATGGTAGTAATGTAGTACAGGTTTACAACTTTTCGTCGGTTGGAGTAAAAGTTGATGCCATAATTTCTCAATGTTAATATCTATATATCTCTCCTCCATTCAGCTCGTTATTACTGATGTCTTAGTCCGATACAAAAGTTATTGAAACGCAACTCGAGAACTTTATTCTATTCGGCTTTAATTCTCATTTGCGACTTTGTTGCTTTTTATAAATCGATTCTTTCTTAGTTTTCTGTTTATTGATATAGCATCTCATTACATATTTTAAATACTTATTTCAAACAAGACTTCCTAGTCTTCATTCAGAAGTCACTTAATTCTACTTGCATTTCCACATTTTTTCTAGAATGTCTACACTCTTCATTATTAATGGTAAAACTCGTTAAATCCGCCATCAGCTGCAGAGATTTAAACAAAAAAAGAGAATTTCGTCTTACTATTATAGGCTTGCCATCTCAAATTCAAGTGAATAACTTCAAATTTTTACACTTGGCAATAAACATACATAGTATGTGATTCACATTTAAGAACACTATTACAAATTCCTCTTCGACAGTAATTATGAAAAGAATAACAAGTAAAATGTCATCTTACTTGTAACTGATTCACTGTCTATCCGACGGCTCGCTCACTACATTCAGAAACGCATTCCATCGATCACCACTATTCATGCAAGAAAATTATACCTCACTAACTCACATTGACAATTTCTGGAAGTTGCCTCTTGTCTTTATCCTCCCTATTAAAGATAGCCCAATATATGATAGGCCGCTTTCAACTTGTCCTAATCGTGTCACCACTTCTTCCCCCCCCGCCTGCCTACATCACCTTTATATAGGTCGAGGGATCGTGCTTTACTATGCAAATTACAATCCCTTAACCTATTCTTATAGCCAAAATTCCTCGGCCCAATACTGCCTTCATTATACAACCTCTGAACTCTTTCCAAGACCTACTCATCTCAAAACGTAGGCTAGTAAATGAGTCCATGTACAATAACTCAGATATGGCCAAAACAGAAAGTAAGGAATTGGAATGACAGCTTCCTTATTTTCTAACGTTCTTACTAGAGCGACATATGCGCTGTTTTTACCACTTTTGCAATATACATCAAACCGAACCTAAACCTCCTTACCATTTCCCAAGTTCCCTTTGCCATAACCAGCAGCATAAGTTTGCCAATGTAGTTCTCAGTATTGCAATTCCGAGTTCCACAGTACAAACTTAACATTTATGCTAAGCTTATTCCCACTCTTCGCACATAAGTCTTTTGAAATACGATCACATTTGTAGATATGACTTTTATATCATCTATTGCAAACTACTCGCAGTATAGCTAACACAAAACAGCGGTGATCAGAGAACAGAATCCTGTGGAACTAACGCTCCTCTGAGATACAGCTCTTCTATACACAAAAGCTCTGATATGTATTAGAGGCAGTATACTAGCCAACCAATTATCCAAACCCATTTGCTACAACTTATATACTATTCCCACCACGTGGAAATCTGTGGAATGCAATGGTCCCCCATCCCCATTAACAAACCTGAAGTGACCTTTATATCATCTCATCGATCCAATCGTATCCTGTTCTTAACCGAACTCTTCAAAACCTAAAATACTACTACTATAGAAATGCAAACGTCTGCAATTTAACATTACTTTGCTTCCAATTCTATGCAATTGTACAATCTTGCTCTTAGAAGGGAATTAAATTTCAAATACTGCATCGTCAGATTTATCACTTAAAATATTCTAATTTCCATTAGTCATGTTTTCTTTCAGATAATTTTCTTATGTAATAACTGACATTCGATAAGGTATTGTCCATACTATTAGAAAATGCATACAAGTTCCAATCCATATATAGCATTTGGCAAAACATGTTTTGGGAGAAAAGCTCCCATTTCAGAATGAGACCCATAACTTTAGTTGAAAAGCCCTTATAAAGGTTCTCGCTTTCTAAACGGGTTTTCGTTAACGTAGGATGTGTGAAACTTGCACAAATCCTGTCTTATCAGTTGGGAGGAGAGTAAATAACAAAAGATAACAAGTATAAGAGAAACGTTACACAGCAGTAACTAACATCTCCAATACATTGTTAATGAAACCATAGTAAGTGCATCAGAAGGGCAAAAAGTAGTATTTCTGTAATCAGACTGGGGAAAGGGGGGGAAGGAAATGATACATCACTCGAATGTTTGTCCAAAAGTACTGCTGCATTTCTCCTTGCCAGTGTTTATACAACAAAACATGTATTAGCAAATATAAATATTGGGACATTTTTCGAGAAACCAAATAGCATAAAACCTTTTCAGTGGGCATGAACAAATTTTGGTTGCATTTACTCATACAGTTATATCTGTATGAGTAAATGAATAAATCTCTATATATAATAAAATAATTAATGCTGTAGTGAAACCTCGGTGGAATAGGATTTTCAAGCAATGAAGTAAATATGGCCTATAGTCCTTATTTCGGTTAACGTGGATGCAGTTTAATACAGACGATGAAAATTCAAGGACCCACGAATGAGCGCGTATTGTCTTAATTGATTTAAACTGTTTGAAATCAAAATTGAATTAGATACATTTTAATAAAGATATAAAAAATACCAAGTTTAGCTGGAAATACTGTTGAACCGACTTAAATAGCATTCTGAAAACACGATGCAGTTTCAATGGATATACTGATGATCACAACAAAGCTATCAGAACGTGTTTTGCTATGTGCAATTGAGACAATAAAATCACAGATTAAAAACTAATACGTCTAGCTTAATTAGCCTTTAAGGTTCTTTGCTGCAAGTACCATCTTTTTCGGATCTTTTCTGTTTTGAGCTATTTCAGCCCAATCCATGGGTTTCCATCTCATCTAACAGTTTCTGGATGTTTTCCTCCCAACGTCGCCGTAGTCTTTCCCTGAGTCACTTCCCATTAAGGCCTCATCTTGAAAGCTTGTTTAGCCATTCTTCCCTCACCCAATCTTTCTACATGTCCAAGCCATTTCAGTCTGCAAGCTTTCATTTCATCAGTTAATAGTGGTGATTATGATAGTTCTTGGTTATATCTTCTCCATGTACCTGTTGTGTTCTCTTACAAGCCCAAAGACTTTAAAGATTTTATTTTCAAATATCTGTATGGCTTTAGCATTTTGGTCTGTTATGCTCCATTCACAAGAGGTCTAATGATCGTTTTGTAAAATTATTTTAAGTAGAGCTAAAATAGAAATATACAAGGCGATCATAGACTGTTTTTTGTATAGAGCATAACAGACCAAGATGCAAAAGCCATACAAATCTTTTAAAATCTTTAGTAAAGTCTGCACCTATAAGAGAACACATCATGTAATGAATGGTAAGATCTATTGGAGGCATACATTCTAGTTTGTATTTCATAATTTTATTATCTCGAATAATCAATATTCCAATATATTTTAAGTAGAATATTTAACTTTCTGGTTATTAATAGTACACTGGTAATTTCCATCTTGGTTATTTCTACATACTTTTAAATATTCAGTTTTATCTTGACTGATTTAATCCTAGTTTTTCTGCAGCAATTTTGAGTTTTCTGAATGTTATTCTAATATCTCAGCATTTTCTCCAACTAGGCAAATACAAAATTATATTATCGTTCTACTCGTATTACAGGAACTGTAAAGATAACATTTTTCTACAGCTAAATTAAACAGGATTGGTGAAAAAAACATCTCCTTGCTTCAATCCTGTCCTAACAGGAGAAAAAAAAATCGGATCAGTCATAGTATTGACTGATGGAATACTATGCTTCGGCTGTCAATGATATTAAATCAATGGAATATTGTCTTATCTCATCCGTAAAATTAGTCATAATTACATCTCTCATTATGACGTTTTACATGTACAATTCTTGAATAAGAGAATCGCCATCCGTTAGTAATGATGCACCCCGTCAAACTGTGTTGTCTTTATCTGTAAATAAATATTTGAAAGTCAAAGTTTGGAACAAACTTTGAATTTCTGACACGCAGTGCTGTGAATAATAAATGAGAGCGATAAACTGGTTAAATTACGACACATGACCAGTATTACTTTCAAACTGATCAATCATAACAAAATCGTCATGTATATGGTTATTTCACGATTTCATCGACAATATCGTCTTTTAAGACTGTAAGGAACGCAAAAGCATTGGAGAGCCTAGTAATGACAGACTCCCCTAAAGAATCAACTTATACTGCTTCAAAATTGTAGGACCATAGTAGGGTAATAACATAAGCAGGTCGTCTCATCTACGTATGTTCTCCTTACACTTCGGGTGATAATTATTTGCGATTCCTTTTACTGGAAAGGCCCTGTACTATAATACCGCTTCAAAGGCATGGAATATTATAAATATATCTAAACCTACAGCCTGATCATGTAGGCTCTGGATGGCTACAATTATCAATACATCATTTCAGGTTGACAACACTATCTGTTCGTCATTTTCAAGTGGCTGATTTGAGAGGCACGACTGCATTTCAACACATGCTTTATATATCGCGATCTATCAGACAAAGAACAAGGGCGTTCACCCATTCAAATGACTGTTTGTGCAACTTGTTACTCAAAAAACTAACATCCCTACCTTTAACAGCTGAGTGCACTTATCGAATTACTGTGGCATGGGAGAAAAAGAATGCCTCGTTTATGATTACCAATCTCGATGTTTGTCCAAGCACATAATTCGGAGAATTAAAACAGTACTATTACAAGAAATCCATTGCACCTAGCGATCGATAAAACCTTTCAGTAATGCATGCATTAGTTATCTGATCTCAATCGACGAAATGTGAAGACTTTAGTAGAGATTGTTTTGCAAAACATAAAAATACAATTAACAGGTAAAGAAGAAAACTTATTTAATCAGATATTGCATTATACAATGCGTTATTATTTCAAAATTATCATTCCATCTGTATGGAATAAGCATGATTTATGTTACTTATATCGAGTTACGCACAGAAATGAAGAGTTAAAATTTAATGACTCGGTCGAAGATTAAACTTCATTATTTGTCCACATATCAGCATTGTTACTCGCCAAAAATATTACATTTGAAGTGTAATATTTAGAGTTAATAAGAATTAAAAAAAAAAAAAAACGCGTTCAGGTACCTTTTCTTGATCCGTCTAACAACGTCTCAGAGCAGTCACGATATTTGCCCTCCGATTCAGGAACTAAAGTGGAGGGGTTTTTCATCCTAAAAACAGGAACTCCACTGGAGAACACACAAATGATAGCCATAATATACCGGCCTCAGAGCTTGAGTTGCTTCTGGCCAATCGACTCAACCATCTGAATTCAGCGACTAACTTTGTATGAGTTAAGCCTTTGTTTATACAAAAAATAAACTAATGATTTTATGTTGTTACATTAATCAATCAGAAAAATATACTACTAATGATGAGTCTTGCTATCTAATAGCAAAGCTTTCGTGACTGACAAAATATTTCCGAATTGGCTGATCCAAAAAAAAAAAAAAAAAGCAGGTTCAGTAGGGAAATTTACAGTTATCTGCAGCTTACTCACAAAAGCATAATGAATTCGACGAAGACCACTATCGGCAAATATACCTGGTGAACTAATTTATTTTTTTTTCACCAAATCGTAAGAAATGTATTAATTATACACTGAGGAAGGAAACATTTTATATACTGGTAGAACACCATTGTTAAATGGAACTAAAAGCAATCCGAATGCTGTCATGTGGCTGAGTAAAGTCTTTTTTTACTGGACTTATGTCATTTTATTGGATTTATTTTAGTAGCAAAATTGTGTTGTTTTTGAATATGAAAGGGAAGCAAAATTACGAGTGGGAGAGAAATCTACCTCTACTAACTCAAACAGTTAGTGGGGATTCTGCATTAAACTACACCCATTAAAAAATAAGCAGCAACAAAGTTTACAGCGAACAAAAGAAGATTCACTTCATTTTCTTAAACCACCAATAAATACAGCATTCGTAATCATAAGCTTATATAATATGTATCACTTAAAAAAAAAGTGATTCTAAGTTAATCTAATAATGAAATGCAATTCAACTTCTAAAAACCAGTTCCCTTTTATTTATTCAGTCACTATTTTCTAAAGAAAATGTATCATCCAATACCTTTCAGCATAATGGAATTTGTCATATTAGATTATGTAGCAATTCCAGTTATACTGAAATTCGTTCGATAGATTTGGTTTTGGGCCTGGATATTTCTAATATTTAAGATCAGACAAGGAGAAAACATTCACGAAAGGATGAATCCCTCTCGTGAAATGCTGATCTTGATATATATGGTGGAAAAGTAAGTATGAGATGGCATATCAAATTATCCTTTTTTTGCATAACTGCATCCAATCCATTGTTCTTAAATTATTGAATTTTAAGAACAATGAAAAAGTAGTACAAATGAAAATATAATACAACAGATGCAACAAGTATATTTAGAACAATACAAGTGATAATAATAGAAAGTAAAAAGTAACACTATATACTGCATGTTGTAAAAAAATCCTACAATTATTTTTCAAGTGGTAATATAGAGATTGATGGTTAAAGAAAAATACTTAGGAATAAAAAAAACAGAAAATGGAAATAGATTAGAAGGAACTGTACAATGTGTGTCACCTTGTTATGTATTATAACAAGGTGACAAATACCTTGGACAGAGGAGACGCATATACAGTGGTGTACTTGGATTTTGCAAAGGCTTTTCATACTGCCACATGACAAGCTCTTAATTAAATTGAAAGAGATAGGATTGGATAACAGACTTCGGTGTTGGATCAGTGACTGGCTGTCAGATAGGTATCAGAAAGTTGTATATGGGGGTGCAGTATCTCGAAAGAGAAAGGTCACCAGTGGTGTGCCACAGGGGTCAGTTTTGGGACCATTGTTGTTCAATTTGTGTGTTAATGATATTGGGTTGGGTTTAACTAGTGATATCCAGCTGTTTGCAGATTATGCAAAACTGGGGAAAGAAATTCACAGTCAGGCTGATGTTAATGCCTTACAAGAGGACTTGAATAGATTGCATGAATGGGCAGATAATTGGAACTATCAGTTCCAATTATGTTGCCAAGTGTAAGGTTTTGATATATGGTAAGCAACGATGAGATGCCAAGTATACACTTGGTGGGGGAAACTAACAGAAGTAGAGGAGATGAGAGATCTAGGTGTGATGGTGGACAAGGACCTGAAATTCAGGGGCCACATTGCACAAGTTGTGAAGACATCACATCGAATAATAGCAATGATGCAGAGAACCCTGACATGCAGAAATAGAGAGGTTATGATTCCATTGTATAAGGCCTTGATCAGGCCTCATGGATTATTGTGCACAGATTTGGTCGCCGGGTTTTCATGGTGACGAGGATATGTTGGAAAGGGTACAGAGAAGATTCGCAAAGGTAGTCGGTGGTCTTTGGAATGTAAGTTGCAGAGCCTCGTAAAAAGGAGGAAGGGGGAAAGGGATATGGTTGAGACACATAAGATAGTCAGGGGTTGTTATCAGGTAGATATGAAAGAGATTTTTCATAGAATTGGAGAGGGAAGTAGAACAAGAGGCCATTGCTGGAAACTGTATAAGGAGGGTGTAAGCAAAGGAGTGAGAAGTAAGTTCTTTGCATGTGGACACACTGAATCAGTTTAAGACGAGGTTGGATGAGCATTGTATGCATTAGTAAGTACCTCCCACGAAGAGTCTCTGACTCCATGAAGGTCGGGTGTTGATAATAATATGATATACAATTATACAGATTTTTGCCATTACAGAAACAATGTTAAAAATGGCAACCATGTCACTAGTTAAATATGTGAAGAACTGCCAGTTGTCAGCTGCTTAATTACAGAACAGAAACTATGGTACGCATAGAATTAACTTTGATTCAGGACATTTCAAATATACTAATTTAGTCCGCGTTTCATTTGACATAACAGTCAATAAAATTCAACTTTCCATTAAGTTGAATTTTCTTTTTCCCGACGAGTTTTTATACATGGAGAGATCATTGAGATGGATGAAAAAACGACAATTTTCTTCCATAACATGCAAACTGGCCGGAGAACATACGCACTCTCCGCATATAAACTTGGCATAACGTAAAGAAGTAACATGGAAAATCGTATGAGCTTTAAATGCTGCATAAAGAGATTATTTTATTAAATTATAAAACGAAATCATTTAATTCATGTTAAGAATAATGTGTTTACAATAAAAAAAGTTTGCAAAAACTGATGGGTGTGCATTCAAACTAGTATTAACATTATTTCTCATATTCCCAGATAACTTTCTGCTACAAAAAGTAGAGAATGACAGTCGAAAAATCTTACTTAAATTATACTTCTAGCACAGAAATTCAATAAACTAGAATAAATAAAAGGGCAATATCGAACACTGATACAGAGTATTGTCACTCGCAGAAATACGTTCGACACTTCAATAATTTATGAAACAGACAACATAATTTTATCTGGTGGTAACACAAATTGACTAGAATGTGCTGAAATCAGTTATATTCTGCGAACCAGTTTAGCATTAATCAAAAAATCAGTTTTGAATTTATTTTTATTTAAGGCTCTCAAAGTACTCGTGACTAACTTTCATGGAATCGTCTTTACACCTGTTTATTATTATTTTTTTAATCGTGCAACATAAATCCCGACTATCACCACAACTCCAGCTACTGGTCAATAGTCCGATGTTCGTAGTCTCAGTACCACTGCTGACAACTTCTTTATGGTTTAACCAAGAATTAAAAAGGTTCATCCAGCATCGACAAACCCAATCCTGGACCCTTCGACCGGGTAAGCTAAACCACACTACACTGATTAAGTCAGCAGATCCAATGGTAGTATTGCTATCTTAGAATTCACACAACTTGCATCACCCCCCCCCCCCAGTCAATAAAATCCACTAACTTGGACACACAAAGTAGAAGCAAGCACCATGTTTTTCGCTATTGTGATGGACATATCTACCAGGATCACGTTAAACGTTCTGCTCACCACGTATGCGTGGGAAGATGTAGCAGGTCGCATATAACACAATGACCAGTACTGGTATATTGAGGGTATATTCAACTGAAACCTTGTGTGGAAAAAACCCAACTGCGATTGATGGTGCTAATGGATAGCAAATGTTTCCTAACATGATCCCTCAACTTCAATCTGTTCTCTAAGAAAAAAAAAAAAAAACATTCACTGGGAAACGATTCCCTACATCTGACGAGATTTCTGAAGTAACCTTACAAACAGCAACAAAAGAGGGAGGGGGAGGTTGATAGGACTACAAGACTTACCCAAACATTGGGGCGGTAGTGATAAGACAGAATGGAAATATATTTATATATACATATATATAAAGTTTAACAACAAGAGTACAGTGCGTAATACTCTAGTATTACTCCAGTTTCTGATACTCTAGTGATTAAGCTTCTTGATCTTATCCCAAACAAGAACACTGCAGTGAGGAAAGTTCATTTCTTAAATGTACTTAAAACTTGATTCATCATATCTTAAGGAGCAGTAAACAGATAACTAGAAAATGTAAGAAACATGCCAAAAGTTTTTCTAATGTTGTCTGAATGAGCTTTATATTTGAAAAATATTTGCAAGTGAAAACTAGCTGCCTTGCCAACATTTCGTTTGTTTATCAAAATGAACTGGAAGGAGTTATTTCCTTTTGTATATAACATTAAATAAATTTAATGACTAGAAGCCGAGAGATACCAAAAAAAAATTATATAATGTTTTATATAATTATAAAACATTATATAAACTAAAATTAATGTTGGTGAGACAGCTAATTTTCACTGTCCTAATCTAGGATAAAGTGAAAAATTAGGATTAAAGTAACAATTTGATTCCAACAATCTTTTGTTGTAATATGACTAACCGTTATACTACATCGATACCGATCTTATTTTAAAATGTACGCAACTGACCCAAGATGGAAGAGGGTCATTGTAGCTAGTCAAGGCAAACTGAAAAATTAGGATAAATATCGCATGTGGTTCAAAAGACGTACGTACCCTAGGATGCCCTACAAACACATATCTTTGTCCTCACTAAAGCATTTTTAAAAACTTCAACGAAACGTTTATACCTTTCACAACAAGAAAAGAAACAGGAACGATTTACCCTGAACATTCTCATAGTGACTTGCATAAAGTAGTTCGTATATACATTTGACTTTTCTTTCTTTTTTTTTCTTTAACGAAATAGGTGCATGAAGCACTCTTTGTGGTATTTGTGAAATATCTAGGAATCAATGTCATATGTAAATAGAAATAAAAACGTGTTCAGATTTTGTGATCACTAAATATAAATTGCACATCTCAATGCCTGAGCTTGCACCTGGTTCGATTATCTACAGGCCATGTCTGAACATATGTAGAATTTTATGATTTTTCAGATAAAATCAGAATTGAAGAAAAGAATTCCGTTCTCAATCAACACTTTAATCGGGTCATATTAAAGGCTTTTTTTTTTTTTAATATGACCAGTAAACTCACTTTTTCGATTTTTTTTTTAAACCTGAACATTGTTTTGAAATTAAGCGAATATGTTAATATTCGCTTAATTTTTTCGGAAAAAATCGCACAATGGAATTAATCAGCTTAACATAGAGCACAGACCTAATCAAGTCCTCTGAATTTTTTTGTCAATTTTTTCTAATATTTCACTTTTGAAACTCAGTTTCGCCATATTTTGTTTTGTATAGCAACTGAAAATAAAAATTTTCAGTTGCTATACCTTCAAAAAAATTAACTTCCTGCAGCAATTTTAAAAAACAGCAGTCGGATTAGGTACAGCCCAGAAACAGGTAGCTTGCATCAAGCGATGGACCACAGAAGTGGCCGGAACGCATTTTTAAGCGCATTGGTATTCCTAAAAAATACAATATATGTGTAATATTAGCCCGAGCAATCGTCCTTATTTTCTTACCAGCAAGAAGTTTGTTACTGCATCAACATCCTCGGAATATAGGTTAGGCCACCGGAGCGCTCAAAAACCTCGTATTTCACAGCTTATTTGTTTGTTAAACTATTTTACTGAAATGGGCTACACTACTAGAAGTCAGCAACTTTTCTTTGGAACTTCGGCCAATAACGTTCCTGTTATTGGCCGAATAGCTATTAAGGTGCGCGGGGGGGGGGGGGAAAGCAACAATAGATTTATACGTTCTGGTTTCTTAAATCCTAATTGGAAATAATTATTGCCATTTTTGTTGTGTGCGCGCGCGTTTAAACTAATACAGTCAACAAATATAGAAAAAACGTATTTAGATATTGAAATTAAGATAAAATTTATTAGGAGTTCTGGGGTTGAATGTTCCTAGCTAATGCACCAAAACTACGAAATGCTTATTGCTGTAGAGAAAAGGACAATCTGGTTAATAACTGATCCCTCACTCTCAGATTAACTCCACTTCAGATGTTCTGTTTGTGCCGTCTGCTTTTTCTATAGGTAATTTCAGAAGCGCGGTTCAATTGAACGGCTTCCATCATGCCTCCCTTCTTCTCAAACCGTGTAGAAACACGTGTAACAACTACTGGTCGACATCCATTCACGATTTAACTTCAAATATAGCGATTAACTTCTCATGCTCGTCTTTCACTCGAATCTAAGTTTATACTCTGGAAATGTCTTCTTCATACTGATTTCTTTAACTACGACCTGCAACCATTGTAAAACACAAGATCCTTGTTAACTTCCCCCACGGATGACATTACAGTGCTCTGATTGAGAATAACGCGTCTGCGTTTAAAGTGGAAAAAACCATAGCAGTGAATTTTGATTATAAATACTATTACTCGGACAAGTGATTTTCCAACAATCTGTTTAATCGCACTCAACGAATTCTTTAATTTCACTAATTAAACAATATATAAGTGCTCCTGCCCGTTAATTGGAAAATATCGCTCACTGACATTTAGTTGGAACAGCGAAAATTAAATGAAATGATATCTTCAAATCAATAAATTTCATTATTTTTTTTTAAAGGTCCACTTTTGATCGAGCAGAACGTATGGAAATGTTCTAAACATACAAAATGTGTATTAGAACATTTTCAGTGTAATGTGCAGTGATAAGTAGCTGCATGCATACTAAAGTAAAATGAGTCAACGAATTCCTACTGGTTTCTAGTCATTGCATTAGTGTTCTCATGAAAATTAGCTTGGTAAGGAGGCTTAAAGTTTATCAAGATACCAAAGTCAATAGTGTCCACAAATTTCTCCACGCCTCTCCAAAGGCGGGTAAGGTTGGCTAGATCTACTGTGAAGTGAGAGCGGCGGAATGGAATTCATACTGGCAATTAGTAATTAGTCACTCAGTGAGGAAGTTGAATACTGATAACCTCCTTGTTTTCGAGAAGACTGAGGTGAAGAAGGATAACAGGACGATTGTCTGATGGACTTCTCTCTCAGGGAATGAGCGGGATACAGGCTTATTTCCACGTTGTTTTATGTTTTAATTCTGAGCACAGGTGAGGCAGGGATGCCATTTGGACCAGGAGACGCTCGTATCCAAACCTAAGGATGTTCAGGGTGTGTGGGAGATAAGGAAGCATGCAGTGAGGTGTTGGTGGTATAATGGGAGGTAAATTTCCTTTGAACAAGAGTTGCAGAAGTCGGCCCATCTTTGGATGATACCAGGGATGTGAAAAAGGAGGAAAGCTTATGCATATGGCCCCAGATGCATAAACTTGCCTCCTCTTGTATGGATTTGTTAATGTCATTTTATATTGCAGACAACAGTTGGAGACTTGCTAGGAGAGGTCTTTGCCATAAGCCACTTCTGAGATATGTTCAATTGCTGTCTTGTCGTTGGAGAACAGAAGCTTGAATAATAGTCGGTGGTTTTGAGAATAAAGGTCCTCAAATTCCAGTTATTTGTTATGGTTCTTCGGTCAGAATATACGCTTGAATACGAAGAGCGTAAATAGTAATCAGATGATGGGGGAGAGAGAGGGAGTGTAGATGTAGAAACCATGGGTCATTCAATTTGGTATAATTCTGTAATGCCAAAGGACATAAAACAGACTGGCTGAGTGCAGATCGAGGGACAAAATGGTCAGCGTTACCAATAGAAAGGAATATGCAATATATCAGGAAGGAAAACTAAGAGTGTGAGAATGAAAGACAAACACCTACAAGAGTGCACAATCCATGCATGGCCTCGACAGTTTTTCCCTGCATACTGCTATACGGCCTTTTCCTCTTTGTAGTTTACCTGACGACCATATTGGTCAGTCCTCTTAACGTGTGTCCTAAGAATGTCATTTCCTCTTCCCGATATCATTTACCAAACATTTTATTTTGCTTTTCAAATACTTATAAATTTTTCTATTCAGCAATGTGCATCTCTTCTTGCCGGTTTTTTTTTTTCATTTTTTTTTCTAATCTACATTACTGCATATCTCAGAGACATGGAAAATAAGAACAAAAAATAAAAACAACGCTTCTTACATGAAAGAAGTACTAACAAAAAAGACAAATACAAGATATACCTATCGTACTTTCTTCAAGCATGATCTGAAGTCAGTGGAAACAGAATTGTTCGATAGCCAGCTGGGAGACCTCCTGATTTGTTATCATTAGATTCGGTCCTGTATAGTATCTAATGATTGACTTAAAAAATGCTTAAATGATGTATCTTTATATGGAAAAGGTAGTAACTCCCTAGTTACAATGCTGAGAACGTCAGCACTTCACGTATAGAGGAGGGGAGAAATAACCAGTCCAGTGAAAATCATGTGCCATCAAGGGATCCAGCTGGCATTAATTCGAAATGTTAGGTCAACGTGATATCATTCCGCGAAGAAGTTAAATATAAGTTATAATTGCGTTTTAAATTTTTTTTATTTTAAATGTCCTGGAAAGGGAGTTCTCTGAAAAATCAGAAAAAATGTTCTTTACACTTTCGCTGGAGCTCCAAGTGATTCATTTATGCCAGATATTGCCGGGGAAGATCTGTATAGTACTTTTGCCTGTCTCCAGTGCTCTACGGCCTTTTCCTCTTTGTAGTTTACCTGACGACCATATTGGTCAGTCCTCTTAACGTGTGTCCTAAGAATGTCATTTCCTCTTCCCGATATCATTTACCAAACATTTTATTTTGCTTTTCAAATACTTATAATTTTTTCTATTCAGTAATGTGCATCTCTTCTTGCCGGTTTTTTTTTTTTCATTTTTTTTTCTAATCTACATTACTACATATCTCAGAGACATGGAAAATAAGAACAAAAAATAAAAACAACGCTTCTTACATGAAAGAAGTACTAACAAAAAAGACAAATACAAGAATGCGATTTCGCTTGCTACGTATATTTCAGTCTTATTCAGGTTTACCGATACAAGTGATCATACTTCTCAGACAAATCTGCTTGTTCTATGGGTTGGCCTTTTAAGATGATTAGGTTTTTATCCGACATGGCACTATTATTGGAAAGTAACAGCTACCCAGGAAAGCACCGAGTTAGTCAAACATTATCCGGACGCTGAACAGCAACAGTTATATGTTTAAAAAGTCAGTTCATTCAAAAATCTAACTCAAAGTAGAATTATCCTTGTGTCTGTTTATAGTAAACTACCATAAACAATTCAGAATAAGCAATTCTATGCAACTAAAGGCAAAACAAATTCAAAATTAACGAAAAGTGGAAATTAAATAGCAAAACCGAACTATGTGGTAAAAGAACGCATATGTAAACTTTAGTGCAGAAAATACAAAAAGGTAGATGAATCTAATTCCGGGTGCAATTCTCTCAGCTTATTCGAGGATGGAAGTGGATGAAAAAATTCAGTGCTATTGGTTTCCAAATTATTTAACTCTATTGTATGACAGGTCTACAACCTTTCGAGTGTGATTCATACCCACAATATGTGTACAGTAAACAGTTAAAACAATCTAAACTTGTTGGCAAAAAATAATATATTTCACCCATTTACATCAATCAGTAAAAAAAAAAAAAGGTGGCTGTCGCGTAAAATTTAAAGAAACTCAAAACTACAGCAATTCTAATCAGGGCTGATCTTCTCTATAAAGGAGCCCGGGTGCAAGAAACCTTTTGGGGCCCTAAAATATTTTTCAAAGGTAAAAATTAAAGGATTCGATATAAACGTATTGTAAAACCTCTTACCTGCAAATGATTTTGGCACAGGAAAACAAAACAAAACAAAAAAAAAAAAAACATTCGAAATAGAATACGTTTCCGCAAATGTGTACCGACTGTGCCCACTCGATCGCGGGGCCCGGGTACATGCACTCACTGCATCCCCGAGATGGCCGGCCCTGATTCTAATGCTGCACAGGCTGAATCGGTAAACGGTCTAAAATATTTACTAGGCGTTAACTCTCAATTTAATTTTCTATCAGTCTTCAGTAATCTAAATAGCCTATTCTGCTTCATTTATATAGTCTGAATTTTTGACAAAAATTATCTTTGCAGATTTCACGATTTCGATAGCCCAATTCAGTATAACAGAAATTATGAGCGAGATATTCCATCATACGCTTTTTCTATCATGCTATTTGATAAGAATTAATGCAAATTATCAAGAAATCAATACCAAAGGCTAGCAAATGTTGTATCAGACTAAGCGTGTTTACGAAACTTAAATCCTCCAGAAGACATTTCTGCAAATGTGATAAGCGAGAAGGTATGAGAATATTCATGACAGGCAAATATCACTATAAATTTTGTATTCTGAAATTTTTCTGAGTTACTTTGTGCCAACGATCAACCTGGAATCGGGTGAATTAGACCTAGAAAAGATTCTCCTAATCGACGACTAGAATCGAGCCTACTAGTGTAACATTAATAGCATCATGGAAGTTACTACTCATATTTCTACTTTTACATTTAAAACCATGTACAATAACTATCGATTCTATGAAGTTTCTGAATTTTACACTTTTGCTGTTATGTACATCTTCGTTCGAACGAGTGTTATTCAAGTACAGCTGCACGGTTCTCTGTGATCATCTTCTGATTTGAATGATTAACTACAACCGTTCTGTACAAATAAGCAAAACTGGTTTCACTTTTCGTTGCAATAACTTTTTTTTTTTTTTTGTTCGCATTATCAAGAATGTAAAACAAATGTGTAACTGTTGTCAGATTAAGTAGACCATAAGTTGAAAACTACCAGTTAAGATAAATTATGTGAATATATGTTAATTTTCTTGTAAACAAAAAAAGGTAAAAGGCAGCTTCCCTTTCCTGAATGACCGCCACAACAGTACTTAATAGAAATAGACAGTGTTGGTTGCCAACCATATAGTGTTGAATAAAATGCATTCAAGGTATTAACGTTATACAACATGAAGTGAAAAGTTACTGTTGTAGATATCGGATCATAATTAAAACCAGTTCAAAATTTCAAATCGATTTCAAAAATGGACAAGATTACTCAGGTTCACATTATAGAAGGGGGGGGAAATACTAATTTTTAGGTTGAAACGCTCCTTCCTGATATCTACATGGTTTTCAAAATATATTGAAATGAATAGCCACAGATCAAATTTCGATCGCTGTCGTGGGTTCCACAAGTGACTTGTGTCAGGTTACTTGAGCTATCAACATTACTTCGAGTGATGATTGAGATTCACGTTGCACTACCAAGCAGTGTCAAAGGAATCGGCTAAGGATGTATGATCTATGTTCTTCTATCATGTGAATACCAGTTGGTCGAAAATTTCAACCTAAAACGCTCAATAATTAATAAATTTTTTAGTAGCCAATTGCTGGTCAGAATGGCTACCTGAAATGTTCGCTCAGTGAATTTTTCAGTCAAAAATAATACAACTGATATTATAATGTAAACAAGGCAACAGCTCAATTCTCGAACTGATCACAGTAGTAATTTCTGAATATTCTAATAAACGGCAACGGTCTTTCAGCTTGGGGACAGAGCGCGGAATAATGACTCATGGTAATCTGCTATTGATCTAGCAAATGAAAGTTGTCGAATCAGAACTTACTCCAAAAGCAAAGTACATTACGAGATGCGTTACACAGGCTATCGTGTGGTATTTATGGACTGTTTAAGGCACAAGTGTATATAAACTATTGTTAATACAGTAATTACTGGGACAAGGGGTGATCATATCAAGAAATTTCAACGGGTGTTAGCATTATTTACTTCTATATCAATATTCTTCAACGTTCCAGTCACAGAGATTACTCATAATGAAAACACAGGAATGTATTAACGAATCCTTACGAAAATATGGAATAATGAAATCACCTCACTTTTACCATTTGTTCTTTTATGACAACTTCGGTATTAGCCCTAATCAAATCAGGACTACAATGTAGTTGCAATAAGACCAAATGAGAGGAATGAATGTGGTTAAAATTTATTTCACATAAGGATTATATCTCTATGAGCACTATTTAGAAAAATGATATTCTGATAGTGATTTTAAGAACAAAAGTAAGGAGTTATATGAACCACAAGAAAAATTATTGATGGACGTCATTTCTATTAGAAATTCTGTTCTATTGGAATAAAAATAGTGTATATCACTAATGATGTGCAAACTATTCGCCTGTTAATGACGCTTTACATCATTAAAATAAAAACGTTCTAAAATAAAATGTTATCTAACATATTTACTATTAGTGGTAGTTTTCACAATTCATTCCTCTAGAAAGAAAAAAAAAAATCATTAGGATTTAAAAACCAAAAGAAATTCTGGAGAACATTAAGATTTCTTTTAAGCATACTTCTATTGCTATACGAGTATTTACAACTTGTGCATTTCGCTGTACAAAAAAAAATCAGGAGTGAATTAGTGACTAATGAGTTGGAAATTTTCCTGTGTATGCACACAAAAACCACAAAATGCAGTTCGAAGAAAGTGAAGTAAATGCGAGGATAACTTACGCAGATTCATAAAGGAAAGTGAAACTACTTTTACTCATTCCTTCTGAATATTATATTCAACTTTCATTCGAGAAAACAACAAACCTACAAATAGTTATGAAAAGAAAATTACTTTTGCTATAACGAGTTTTCGAAATGAAAGAATTTTAGAGAAAAATTCTTTTAATTCTCTAAAATAATTTTAGAGAATTAAAAACTCAACATGTCCACGTATTTTCAATAATATTTGTACAAAGAATCATTTTCACCTTAAACCTCAGAAATGTGTTTAAAACAGTTTTTTTTTTTTTCATTTGAGTCATGATACATTTTCGCCTATCATAATTCATAGGAATAGATTAAGAGTAATCTCATATTCATGATATAGCTTAGTTATTCATTAAGCGATAATTATCAGGAGAGGATTATCCATACCGATGTTGGAAAAACTTTAAATCTTTATCTGCATTTCTCGCTTACTTTTCTCTATGACTAACCGATATAACTGGGAGCCGACTGTATTTAGACACTGAACGAATTTAGGAGTTGCAAAAGTTCTTAATTGATGAGAGCTATAAGAGTTCTCGCTGAAGTTACTAAAATGAAGACTAGCCTAGTCGTATTATATTAGGCAGGTTTATAAAGTAATTTCATTAAAATGTTGCAAAGTGTTCTTTCCGAATGAGTCCACAGGAAATGGTACTTGACTGAAGACTCACAATATATGTTATCACTCAAGAATATTCAAGACAGCACTGTTGCTAAAATAATATGAAAAAAGTAATAAATAATTATATATCGCATTAGGTCTCAACACTATAATATAAAAAAAAACTACTAAATGGCAAAATATTTTTGCTAAAATTATATTTTTTTGTATTCTCTCGCAACTGAATAACGATATTTTACATTTTATTTAAACTAGCTGACGCTAGCACATTCAACAGAAAAATCACTATGAAAAATTCAACGCACAAGTAGATATAGTAATCATTTTTAATATCTCCTCGATGCATTCCTTATGTGTTTGTTTACGGTAAAATGCATATTTTAATATCACATTGAGTTCATCGGGTCAAGGTCGAATGATACCGTTCTAATGCTAGTCATCCTTTATTGCTAAATCGCTGTACACTAAACATTCGGGGGGGGGGGGAGTGAAAGAACCTCCTTTCCTAGACATGAACTTTGTTCTTGTGAGTTAGCTTTTTGCAAGGTAAGCTTCAAAACAAACTAGCTTTAATGGTATTTTGGAGCGATAAGATCTGAGTACTTAATATATCTAGTGCTTTGTGAGCAATCATTAAAATTAGAAAATCAAAAGAAATAGGTTGAAAATCCACTATAGTACAATATTATACAACCTCTTTCTCTCGGAAGCTGTAAATGACTAGAAGTAGTTCCTCAATAGTCACTAGGTTCGTAATGAACAAATTCACCTTGCATTTAAATATGCACACAACTTACAAGAATGGACTGATTCACGACTTTTGATTTGTGGATTAATAAGTTAATGAGTCCTTGAACAATGATTTTGTTGATATTAAATACTGAAAACTCAAAATTAGTCAAGTATGCCAATTTACTTAGCTTAATATGTTCACTTCATCTATTAACTTGTATCATATGATAACGGTGAAATTTGAAAAACCGAAATTTACTTATAACATCAAAATGCGAAAATTCTTCTTGTTTTGCGTATTAAGTCATCCCTTGCAATTGTGACTCAAGAGCATACATACCACATGAACAGCGTTCTAAAGACAGTAAATTATAACAAGTATATAATTCCAGCATTATTTCAAATTTTAACTGACAAAAATCTTATACCTGTTTTATTTTCTATTAATATTGTACAACGAAAAACCAATTATTATAATGTCACTTATTTACTAAGTTGCAAATTATTTACCCGAAATGACAAGTAATCACCTGCACAGGATCCACACTTTCGCAACTTGGCTCCGTCATATAACCGAAAACGCCTTCAGTCAAAAGCACCGGACTAGATCACAATTATTCTCCAAAAACTGTACCAGAAAGATGCGTCAAGAATGCAATAAGCCTTTTTGGGGTGTGCATTTCTGATTAAATAACATATCACAACAATAAAGCTGCTTGACTAGCAGACACTGCCATACCTTCTCTGTACAACAGACCGGATACAACTACGTCCTTGTGTCTACGATGTACCTCTACCACTACAATCCACAGCCGCTTGTCCTACCAGCAAGTAACCTTGATTGTGATTGGCCGCTCTCTCACCGCTCCAGCCAATGCATATTACCTTGAACAACGTACGCTAACGCAATGGCCCAACGATCCCGCAGTTGCGTAGTCAAGAATGATATATCAGAAGACCTCAAAAACACGCACATGGCATTATACTGTATGTCCTCTTGCCCTACCTGTACTACTCAGGTATGACCGACAACCAGATCGTGCTCTTTCATTCATTCACGGCGATATTGTCTTAAAAGTATTGCTTCATTTACGTTGGCGGAAATGTTACAAGAAATCTTTGTGTAAATGTCTATCTGATCGTATCGTAAAGAGGCGATAATAATAAAACACGAATATGGCATCTGATTATAAGAAAGCATTGAAATGGCGTAATAGATCCATACAACTATTTACGCTTCAACATTTATTAAATCATTAGTATTTTAGGAGAAAAAAAATTCAAAATATTAAAGAACAGTTTTAATATACTACTCGTACTATACTATTTCTGTATTAATCGCTTACAATAACTAGTCGTAGTAAGAAAATGAAACCAGTGAATATTACAAACAGATACTTCACTATTATTTGGATTTAAGAAGCACATACTAAAGATATACAATTAAAAGAGTGTTAAGAAAATGCGATAAAACTGAAAAGGAGAGATATTGGTGAAAACTCTAATGTTACAGAGCATGCCATATAAAAAATAATTCAGATAAAGTGCATGTAAAAATAAAATAAAAAGTATCTGGGAGGGGGTGGAATTCATCGCACTGGCCTCTTGTAGGAAAAAAAAAAAAAATCCCCATAACAAATCAATCCATAACCAAAATCTTAAGTGCACTGGAGTAGTCTTAAGATTTCTTAAGGAAGCATTAGAAGTTTGCTATTGCGTGAACACTGTCAACTGCAAATAAAATTTTTACACTCCCTTTACTCAAAATTAATTTTTATGAGTTGGATAACAATTATGCTCACTTTTGTTTATGAAAGAGAGTATAGGATGCAGGTTGGAATCCCGCCACGGGCATGGATGTTTGTGATTGTTTTCAGGTGGGAGAATCGTCCGATATGATACTACCATCCTAATTACTAGGAAAGTTTTCCATGTTTCTTCTCTAGAGAAGCGCTTCCGGATTGCGTAAAATATACTGTATATAAAATTAAAATAAATATATAAACAATAGCTCACCCACGGTATGAATGTACTATAAGTTTTGTGATTTACAAGATTCCCATTTAGTTGATAGTTCTTCCCATGTAATTTGAAAGCATTTATATACACATGTGTTTCTTTTGTCTATATAGAAAGCCAAGGAGGAAAAAATTCAGCTAACAAATTAAAAAATAATTTAGAAACAATACATCTTTCCATTCAGCTGTTCATACGTCAGTCATGTGCATATTGGTAGAAATACCAGAATGCTCAGATTAAAAATCCCATACTCAAAATCTGAATAGAGCTATGTATATTACCACCAGAGAAATATCTACTCTATATACATATATATATATAAAAAGATAAGCCGAAATTCGAAACATTTTTATGTCACGTTTTTTGTCTTACCAGTCCGGAACTCGGGGGGTTGGGCGACAGGCGACATTAATTTTATATATATAAAATTAATACCGTTCCGCACTAAAATCCTGTTTCTTTACTCCGTGTCATCTCTATTTGCCACATATTGTACAACTAAACTAGCAAAAAAATTCTTGATTAATGAGAATATAACGAAAAAAAATTCTGTACATGAAAACTTTTAAACTGTAATGGATTTTAAGAGTGTACAAATTAGCGTGGTGCATGTGACATGGATTCTGTACTTTCAGCAAGAACAAAAAATAGTTTAAACGAAAATACTAATTCATGAATTATAAAAATATGCACGTATCGGAATAACAAGACGCAATTTTTGGTGAATCTGAAAATGAAAGAAATCTTGAACAAACTCTGAGCAAGACGAGGTCCAGAATGCAAGGGACAAATGAAGTGGAAAAGATGAGTAATTCAAGAAAAAGAAATAATTCTAAGAGCTTGGAACAGAATTGATAAAAAGCACTTTAGACCAGTGCTAAGCAGCGAAGAGAAAATGACACAATGACGAGGATAATGAAGCTGCAGACAGACCACTAATTTAGGTTTACCCTTTTTTAAGAGTAAATATAGATTTGCATTCTGCTAAATATGCTCTTTAGATGTTTAATATTCCGCTAAGCAATAAAAATGAAGTTTAGTATAAACAAATTGCTTATGATAATGTATTATGTTGAAATACGCACTGGGAGCAATATATCACTTATAAAAAGTGCACAGAACTGAATAGCGCGGACATGCTTTAGTCCTTCCGCTTTACACCTTTATAGGAGGAAAATTTGCGATGAATGAAATATTCTGAACTATGAGTCTTGTGACTCCATGGAGGCCTAAATAATATTATTATTCTTTCCCCACGCGATGTCAGAGCGCATCCCAAAGTGTTCTGATGGACTGAGATCGGGGCTCTGTGTAGTCAGTAAATTTTCCTACATCAATTTTCTTTAAATACGTACTTGTTGCATATAATTCCAAACACTAAAACCAAAAGGTACGATTTCACTCCAAACCATTGCATCTTTGCCACTAAATTTCACATTTAGTTGATGCATTCCGACGTAAGGCGTTTGAGCCTCTGTAGCTCAGTCGGTAATGCTCTTTGGTTGGACAGAGCTGGATTCAAATCTCATCTAAAATGCGAAGAACTTTTTAACGGCTTCTGAAATGAAGATGAGTTAACCGTCTCATACAGAGATATATTTTTCAACCCGCAGACAAACTAGGCCCGTGATCACATATCTACAGATATAACACATTCAATCTTCCGGGAATGCAGCAGATGAATGGTCAGCAGTATTAAAAATGCCCGTAAACCTATAATGGGGACTCAACCCATCCTTGAGGCAAAAATGAAAAAAAAAAAAAGAAAGAGGGCAAGAAAGATCGCAAACTTGCAAAGCTCTATGGAGACTAGTCACAATGTTGTTTATATCAGTGCAGTCAGCGCACAGTTCCATTTACGAGTGCAACTATCCTTCCTTCGAAACCAAGACTGTGCCGCTCTTTATTACGTATGTCTTACTAGTAGACTCTCTAATCTTCTTAATCATTTCCACATGAAATACTAGATTTCCAAAACATTCTTACCATTATCAATTGGTCTTCTGGTGTTAGCTTCCCAGGTGTTCTTATGCGTTTCTTGGCCAGGGTAGCTACACGCATTTCCGTCGACTGAAAAGTTGCCTGCAAGAGATTCTGGGTGACGCAAAATCTGTTTACCAATGTAAAGAAATTTTGGGTCGCTTTCCAATGTTTCCTTACCAGTCTCTTCCCCGATATCACGAACGGATAGTGCACCGATGCAGTTTACAGATGTATAGTCGACTTGAAATATCAGTTTTCAATATGTTTCATTCTAAAACAGAAGGGTTTCGATGCTTATTTCGGCGGTGTATTATGTATGTGGCAATAACAGGCGGAGGAAAGGATTACTTTTATATAAAGAATCGTGTATACCAATTTATTATGATCACTGGCATATTTCTTCGTTGCAACGAATCTGTTACTAATAAATAACATTCATAGCAAATAATACAAAAAAAAAGTTCCATTTTGTACAGTTAGACCTTTGCTGGTCTTGGAAAATCCCTATATGCTACTATTCTGCATATAGTACTTCATATTTTCAGTTTATTCCAAGGCTAGCTTGAAAATTAGAATATAATACTTTCGGTCTCAATGACAATTTCTATTCCTTTCTGTTTTCATGCCAGCTACACACACAAAACACTCTTCTGATAGCAAAGATGATCAATTGGCAGCATACTTTCAAACTCCTACTCAAGGAAAAGTTCTTCCTTTTATACCAAGTATTCATATTCAATGCTTCCCTCGATCTCTTCCCGATGAAAGATGCTAAAAAAAAAAAAAAAGCCTTGTCTTCATAATGGTCTCTTCTTAAAAGCACTTCTCAAAATTTATGCTCAGAACTAAATGAGATCCTATTGTCACATTTCTTTTAATCTTTTCATGCTTCACTAGTTTTTAAACATGTATATGTGATGTTTGCAACATTATTCATTCCATTCTACTGAAGAGAGAGAGAAATCTAAACCATCCAATTACTGAACCACTGCTCTCATCTCATTTCAAACAAAATAATGGAGAAATCCAATATGAATCAACATTCGTAGTTTCTGTAAATCAGTGCTCACTAATCTCTTAAAAACTGACTCATTCCGCTGGCCTTACTACTATAATTACACTAAGCAGAGGTTTTTCTCTTTTTGATTAGCATGCTGAGTAAGGTGGATTCAAGAAACACATCCATTAGAGAACGGGGAAGATTGCTTAAATACGAAGTACCAGTTAAATTATCTTATCGACGAATTCATCCTGTTACAATATAAAGTATGAGAATAAATTTAAAAAATAAATAAATAAATAAAAGGTAATAACGCTGCCTTCACCTAAACGAACAGCAGCATTTTGGTGAAGGGAAAGCGACTCAATGCACCCTGCGTTAAACATTACCTTCCCTGGCCAGTGAAATACTATCTCTGCTTAGGGATCTGAAGCTACTTCAGTTCCCTGGTAAGTTATGTCTGGTCTCCAGGGTAGGGTTTCCGGATTCTCTCCCCAAGTGTTTTAACATATAGTATGAGTGATGCACGTTTTGATCAAACATATTGTGGAGATCCAGAACCTCCCGATCTTGAAGGATACAGCAGTAAAGCAGTTTCACAGGCTGGCTGAAAGATATATATGGGACCGAACCTATGTTAACGCGTTTAGGAAGCTTCCTAATCAGCGGGCGTAAAATCCAGCTGCCATCTATATAGCCAGTTTGTGTCAGAAGGAAGGCTATGTAGTGGTATGCGAGCAGAGGCAACGTTATGGCATGGAAACTGGATGCTCTGTATGGGGTGGAAGGGCTAAGAGTATCTCCTGCATGTTTACTGCTGTTTTTCAACTGATATCATTATCAATAATGAGAGTTTGCTTTCATATTGGTGATAACGATAAAAGGTACTATTACTGTGGTTAATATAAAAAAAACAAATCTCTAAAAACCGTGCGGGAAAAAATCTTTCGCCTACAGACATTTAAATCCCAACTTCTGTTTTTGGACTGAACCCCAAATTACTGCTACAACCACACTACAACCAACTACTACTACACTCTGCATGATTCCTTCAGCCACACGGAGTCATCTTTTGTGCGTCGGATATTCCTTGGCAGAGGATTCCCAATCTTTTGAGTGATTTAAGATTTCATTTCCTCAATATTTATCATTCATTTACTGATTCCCAAATTCATTCATCCCAACATTCTGAATTTTAAATACTTCCAGAGAAATTTCACTTCTAGTGGAATGTCTTGCTCTCAGCAATTTACAAACACGTGTATCATCTGAAACTACAACGTTAAGTGGGAATATCTTTGGAACGTTTAATCTCCTTTCCTTAGTCAGACCACTGTTTTCATTCTCTTGATACTTGTGATTGTGTTACAGAAATTATCCGTGCTGGAATGAGTACCATCAATTTCACCATCCTCTTCAAAATACTGCTCAATATCCAAGCCATGGTTTTCCAAGAAAGACAGTCCAACAACTTAAGCTGGAGTTTTTGAACCAAAAATTGCAACTTCATTCACAGCTACACTGAGACCCGCAATACCTGCACTACAAACATTAACAGGGCTAAACTCGAGTTTGGGGGAGACCACACTTCTACCAGACGCGTACCCCGGGTGGCGGATGGGGGAAACCCAAATGGGTTGCTCTGAATAAAGAAAGAGCCATGGACCAAAGGATAGCAGAGGCATGGCAAGCTGGCTACATTATTATGCCAGTAACTTTCATGAGCAGGAGAAAGTCTACAAACCGAGATAGTGCTACTGCGAATGGGACAACCGACGCGCCTACTCGAAGACCACATAGAGTAGGTGAGAAATCAGCAATGTGGTCAGCCAAGGATGTGAAACATGTAGCCACCCTCAACATAAGATCACTATACCGACCTGGAAAATTGCAATTAGTCCAGGAAAATTTAAAGAGACTGAAATGGAGTATTTTAGGTTTATCAGAAACACATTGGTGCGGAGATGGATTCATGGATTTACCAGAAGGAAGACTTCTCTGTGAATGTTATCTTTACTTCTCAGGAAGAAAAGATTACATACACAGAGGAGTTGCATTATTAATTGAAAAGAAACTTACACACTCAGTAATTGAAATAAACCCAGTGTCTCCTAGAATAATAACAGCCAAACTTCAAGCAAAAGACAAAGGTCAAACAATTAAAATAATCCAAATATATGCACCAGACAGTAACCATTCAGAGGAAGAAATAGAAAATTTCTATGAAGAACTACAACAGGAAATAGATGATCCCAAAAATAGAGAACTCATGATAGTGATGGGAGATTTTAACACAAAAATAGGACAGTTCACAGCAGACAAAAAAGATGTGATGGGGAAATTTGGATACGGAGAGCTTAACGACAGAGGAGAACAATTACTCCACTTCTTTAAAGCAAACGATCTAATGATTACAAACACATTGTCCTATCAACGCCCTAATAATAAATATACATGGACATTCCCAGATGGTAATATAAAGAACTGCATAGACTATATCATCATAAACAAACAATGGAAAAGATCAGTAAATAATGTACGAACATTAAGAAGTTTTGATTTTGACACTGACCACGAAATATTAACTGCCAAAGTGAAGATAAAATTCAACAGGAAAAATAATATCAAAAAAGAAGAAACATCAACCTATCAAAACTAAAAGATAGCTCAAGCAGAAGTCGATTTTTAGAACAGATGTGCTTGAAATTAAAACCCTCCATCTTCACAGCGGAAAATACTGGGAAGAAGGAAAACAAACAATGTTATCAATTGCAAAAGACACTCTAGGTTCCAAACCCAAAATAAACAAACAGTGGATAACCCAAGAAATCATAGCTACCATAGAAGAGAAAAGAGAGACCAAGATACTTGTGAACCAACAAAACAGTGAAGAGAATAGAGAAAAATACAGAGCACTAAAAAATAAAGTTGCTAACCTATGCAAAAAAGCCAAAGAAAAATGGTTAGAAGAAAAAGCTAAGAAATGCCAAGAAGCATACCAACAAAACAACCTAAAAGTCTTCCATGATACTGTAAGAGAAATTACAAAGGAATTCTCAGCAAAAGCAGTAACAATGATAAACAACAAGATGACTGAAACCGGGAATACTGAATATATAAGAAAAATCTGGTCAAACCATTTTAAGACTACCTTCCACCAAGGAAACAAAACTACAATGCCAACAATAGAAGAAAATAATGATCACCCAAAAATTTTACAAGAAGTAGTTAGATACGCAATAAAACAGATGAAAAACAATAAAGCACCGGCATTGATACTATCCCTACTGAACTGTGGTCATATGGAGGCAGCATATCAACCCTATTCAATAAAATACTACAAACAGGAGAGATCCCAGATGACTGGAGAACTGGAAAGATCCCAATATACAAGAAATTTACTCCCTCACACCTATAAAATATTCATAAAAATTATACAAAATAGATTAAAAAACACCTATGAAGAAATGATAGGCATAGAACAACCTGGTTTCCGAGGAAACTATTCAACAATAGACCAAATTTTCACATTGCACCAACTAGCAGAGCTCAGCTGGGAAGACCATAAAGAACTATATTGTTGTTTTGTGGACTTTAAACAAGCTTTCGATAACATCAACAGAGAAATCCTTCTTAAAATTCTACTAGAAAAAGCAATAGACAAATATATAATATAGTTTCTGATAAAATATTACTATAAGACAAATGCAATAATTAAAAAGGACACACTCACAACAGAACCCATAGAGATCCAAAAAGGAGTAATGCAAGGATGCCCATTATCCCCATGCCTATTCAACATATATCTAGAAGAAGTTGTAGACAATGAGCCTGGAATCAATGTCAATGGTTTAAACATAAATAATATCAAATATGCAGATGATCTCGTCCTTCTTGCAAGAACCCCAAATGAACTACAAAAGTTGATCAACAAGCTAAACGAAACGTGTAAAACATATGACATGACAATAAATATACAAAAGACAAAAGTGATGAAAATAGGGAGGAACAGAACTACCATCTCAGCCACCCTAAACGGAGAACAAATAGAACAAGTAGACAATTTCATATACCTTGGATCAAAACTAACAGAAACAATAGATGAACTCAAAACAATCAAACACAGAATAGCGATAGGATGGACCACCATGGGAAAATTACAGAAAATCTGGAAAACAAACAAGATATCTAAGCCAGCCAAAATCAAATTATATGAAGCAATAATTATACCAACAGTCATCTATGGAGCAGAAGCGTGGACAGTTAAAAAAAGAGAGGAGAAAAAACTGCTGGCATTTGAAATGAAATGCTTAAGAAAAATAAATAGAACAAGTTGGATAGAAAAGAAAACAAACATCATAGTCAGACAAGAACTATTGTATAAAAAGACAATAATAGAAAAAATTAGAAAACAACAACTGAGATGGTTTGGACACACTGTACGCAGACAGACTTCCTAACGTCCTAATCAATACTTTTCCAACTGAAAAAAGAATACCCGGACGACCAAGAATTACCTGGCTGAAATTAATAAAGAACATCTCGGGATGCAGAACATATAAGGAACTTTTTCGAACAGCAAGGAATAGAGAAGACTGGAAGATCCTGCTCAAGAGAAGACTCAACCCGTCTTAGACGGAAGAGAAGAAGAGAAACCTGAGTTTGAAAGGGCCAAATGTAGAAAACTCTCCACATACACCAATGGAAAGTGTACCTTCTAGTCTTTTGCAAAAGCTGTTGGGTACAATTTTTGTTCGCCTAGGGGCCTATTTCTCCCTCCCAGATGGCATTATTGCAATATCACTTAAAGATAAGGCTGGCCTCAATGCATCATTCTTCTCATCCAATCCTGCATAGAGGACGAAAACAAATTTTTCCCCATCTTTACCTAAAACACTGCATTATATGCCTGTTACAGCATTTTGCCAGAAAGAACACTGATCAACTTGGACACCAAAAGGCTTCTGATCCTGATGGTATCCCATCAACCATCAGAAGCATATCTCATGAGATATGCATCTGAACCTTATCCTTGATCACCTAACTATATTATATCAACTGGCATTCACCTTATATAATACGAAAACAAGCCCACATACATACGATTCCAAAAAAAGGAAATAAGTATCTACCATCAAACTATCGCCCTAATGCTCTCATCTCTGGCACATTTGTCCAAAGTAACTGAAGATCCACAGCAGATGTTGTCTACTCATCCACCTTTGGCCACATAACATGAAAAGGTTTGGAGAGATGTATACTCCAAGTCATTTAATAGGGTTTGGCATCAAGGGCTTCTCTGCAAATTGCCACCTTATGGTTTGCCTTCCACCTCTGTAACAGGATTGCCGGTTTTCTCTCGGGATGTTCATGGCATGTAATGGTGGAGGGTGTTCTTTTTTCACACACTCATATTATTGCAGGTGTATAGCAGGATTCTGTTGTCTCAGTTACTCTTCCTCATATGACAGCACTCTTCATTCCTCCTACTCATACAAGCCTTGTAGTGCTCAAACAACATCTACAATCACTGCTTTAATTTCTCATCTTCGTGCATCCTTCAACTGTGTGATAACATTCTAGTCATCTTTAAGGCTTCAAAAACGTAATTTTTTTTTTCTTGCAAAAAAAAACAGGCCGTAGTTCTTCTCTTATATTTTATAATGCTCAATTCAACAAAGACAAGATTTCTCTTCTGAAACTGACACTTATGCTAGGCATAAACATATCGCATAAACAGATAAACATATCGCTCCAATAGCATCCTCTGCTTCCAAAAAAACGTGTTTTTTTTTTCCCGCTGAAGACGTTACTTTTCATCCAGCTGCTTACTCAAAAATCCCAAATCCTGCGGACTTTAGAATACTACTCATATGTGGGGTAGTGTACCAACACCTCTGAAAATTTCTTGATGCTGTCTCGAAGGCAGTTCGCATCTCTCAAAGACTTTCTCTTCACTGTCTCATAGGAGTTCCCACATACTTCCTCTACAGATATTTCCATTGTCACTGTTCTGCAGAAGTGTGCTGTATCATGTCCTTATTTCTGTTAAACCTTTGTTTAACAGAAATAAAACTTTGTTAAAAGTTTGAACTGCTGCCTCGCCGAACCTGCTACTCTCATTCAGGATTAGGATTATAACTTCCAGCACTTAAAAAAGAGATTGCTTTTTTCTTGTTCCTCGCCCTGTCGTGTGTGAGAGTATATATATATAAAAAGTTACATACACATCACTGTTCAGCGCTGCATTTCGAATGCAGTGGCGAGATCTATCATGGCGTCTGTAACAAAATTTAGCAGCCAAAGGATATTTAATGGCAGTACTTTTGTCAGTCAGACAAAAATCAGTCAAGTCAGAGTGAGTGCAATTCATTCATAAAACTTCAGTCCGTTTTTGTTTTATATAGTGAAGACCATTTTGTTTTGTCGCCACTACCATAAGTCTAATTGAAACCAAACTGCTATGACTCAACAAATTTTCACATAGGTCTCCTATATACCAAATTTCATCAAATGCCATTCAGCTAGTGCAGGATTCTTAATATCAGTTCGAATCGTTTTACCAGATTTCTACCAATAAAAATAACCCGCCTGAAACCAGAACTGAACCCCGTGGTTATATTCTACTAGTGTAAATCTTTTATCACAAATTTTATTACATCTCACTCAACCAGAGCGATTGCAATATATGATTTCGACATGTTTAATCCTTTCGTGCCTTTGCAATTAGTCCGATAATAAAAAGTGAAATGATTTGACAATTTTTTTTAAGATTCCAAACACTGAATTTCAATGAAATCCGTCCATTGTCTAGCAATAACTTGCGTATGCAAGGATGAATAAAATGAATCGAAGAGATGCTTATGCACTTTACAAAAGTGTACCAAACAAAACTCGGTTCTAGCTCCACTGTATGCAGTAAAATGAACGGTATCACTAACACAAGAACGTTATGAAATACACTTTTTTTATTATTATTTTATTGTCGATCATTTACCTATTTAATATTTATACTATAGCTAATTCATAAGTTTCTACTTTGACAAATCATAATAAGTGAATCAAACGTTGGTGCATAATTAATTTTAAAAGCGTGAATAATTATGTGAAGGATAATTTATATTCTGTTCAAATAGCGAATCAGTACATTACAATTCATTTGAACATTTCTTATACACTGCTCAAAACAATTAGAGGATATTTTAGTTTCTGTCGGATAAATATAAGTTTCTGCAAATAATTATAACTATTGGGTACTTTATACATGAATAAATATTTCTTACTTATGGAAGGGAGTAAATGATGAGAAATTGTTTAAATAATCGATATTTATTACAAATTGTGTTACATTTGTAAATTATTTTTATAACTTTATAATTCATGAGAAAACCAAAATATATCTTAATTGTTTGGAGCAGTATAGTTGTCCATTATACTAGTCTTACTAATTTTCTACTTTCTTGGCACTATTTTTATTGATGTTTATTTTAAAATTTTCAAGTTATCTGGTTAAAAAGTTGACAGAAAAGTTGAAAATTTAAGTAGATAAAATCGATGGTCCATATAAAGTATAAAATATAAAACAGCGTACAACCTTCTTTATATCTACTTCATTAAATATCTGCGCACTGCACATTCCAACTGCTGGCTTGAAATTTGAAGATTACAGATTACAATCTGCAATATTTAAATTCAGAAGATCGCGTTTGCTGATGAATGCATATCATAGACGCGTGAACCAGAACAATGTAAATCGGTTCTGTGAAACAATGAGATCACGTGTTTACCTATTGTTAACAACGAAGTTTGGCTATAGAAGTGTAATAATGTAGGATTGCTTTTCCTGGTGCTGATTAGATCCACTGGGTAAAGTGCATGGAATCACTGCTAATGCTATAATGTTCTGAAACAAAATGCGTTCCGGCATTATGACAATTTTATGGAATCGCCTCTTATACTTTTTAGAATGATAACTCATATTACAAAACAATAAATTCCGTTTATCGAAATTATTGCTGAAGCAACTAAGGCAATGAGGCCAGTAATACTGTCTGTTAAACTGCACTCTTCTGATAGTTTGCTTGTTTGAGGCATGACAAACTAATTTTCATGCCGAGTTTTCCCCACCGGTATAAAATCCTGGGAAGGATTTTATACCGGTGCCAGCTTTGCTCATAGAAGTGATAGTAAATATGCGGTTGGAAGAAAATAACACTGGGACAGGGCAGTAGTCAGCACAGAGCTAGACCCAACTAGATCATTTGCGTAATGAAATGAATGGAACGCAGAATTAGAACACAAGAGCTGTCTTCGTTAATGCAACTTAACAGTGCTTTAACGAGCAGACTGCAATATCAACTGCCAACAGAAATTGGTAGGAAGTATTTCATGTGGCAATGAATTACTATGGTAAATGGGGAAAACACGTTATCAATTTCTATCAATAAAGAAGTGTTTTGTTTATATCCGCAAGTGTGTCCCGTGACGTTTGATAGGATAGTATATCAGCGAAACACAGTAAGTTCTGAACATACGAACTTATCCGGAAAAAAAAATATATCAGCTTTCTTCTGTTAGAATATTTTCACACAATTCGAAGATATTAGATAACCTAAGGTTGATTTCATATACACTGAAATTTTATCAACCTTGGGTAATAAATTGTGAAATTAATTTTTTATAACTGGTTTTACTACATGAAATTTTAAATTAATTATTTTTTAACCTTAGGTCATAGTACATCGCCTAGTGAAACGGAGACCTGTTTCAAGTTTCCCTTAAGCACGATGAATCTACTATTCGCAAGTATATTAATATTATACATGCTTTGAGGTGAAATTATTCGTCCGGATTGGGCACAAACAACCATGCACACACCACAAAGTTGATATAACATTCAAAAGCCGAAAATGCTGATATTCTGATTATATTAGCATTTTAAGCAATGGAGCAGTTCAATATACAGTATTTTAGATATATCTGAAATATTTGACCACTTCACTGAAATATTGACATATATCTGAAATATTTGACCACTTCACTGAAATATTGACATATATCTGAAATATTTCCTTACTTCACTGTGAGGAAAAATCAAAAATATCAAAACTTGCAAATTCGCAAGAATTTACAGGATTTTAAATGTAACTCAATGAAAACCATTTTTGTTTGCTCCTTTCCGAACTTGTCTGAATAAATCTGTTATGACTTAACCTCAATCACTGATCATCTAACAATCGAGCACACATTCATATCTGATGTATGACCATGCATAACCTAAAAATATATTATTTAGCCCAATTCTGTTAAGTTTATATCTTTAATTACTTTAATTACCTCGAATTTACTTTAAATAAAGAAATTCAGAGTGATTTCTGTAATCTCCAATTAACTTCTCTATATTCCCTGTGACTTAACATTCCATACTCCATCTGGCTCCTTTTTCCACAATGATTCTGTCAAGCAAAGACAAATTAGCATTTGATATCCCTAATGATTGAATGTTGACCGTTGACTTTACCTATAGATTCAAGACATTTCTCAATATGGTAATTTCTCCCACTCCTCCGAGTTATTTTCGCTTACTGGCACTATCCTAATGAGGTCTCTGCAGCCGAACAGTTTCACTATGTGCCACTTGCCTAGTTAAGAAACCTAGGTTCGAATCAAGCTGGTGACAAGAGAAATTTCACATTGCCTTTTCAGTGACACAGTTTTTATTTGATTGAACTGCCTGCACTAATGCAAAGTGGGCATACCAGTCCAAAAATACACACCACTCATACAACAAACAAAAATACTTATATATTGACAAAATATGATTTAGTTGTAATATGGTTTAATTAATTTAATGAATCAATTAATATATATACTGCCGATCTAGCTGGCCGAATTGTTAGCGTATCGGCTTCCCAAACAACAAAATTCGAATCCCAGATGGACAGGAATGTTGTGAATGTTTTTCGGTGGAAGCTGAATTTTACTGTCCAGTGTGAGAGCAGCATGCTTACTAATGTGGCTCCATGTTGGATCGCTAGAATGGAATTTCCTCATTATCTTATCCTTATCCCACCCATCCTCAGTACTAATAATGTAATATAAGCTAACAGCCTTTCGTGGGTGGGATTCACATAAAGCACATTAACCACAGACACTAAGAGGTTGCAGATCCCCTTGGGATCATCGCAAAAGTTGATCGAATGAAAGAGAAGACCCGTTAGTAAGATAGATTTTGAAGTTACCCTAAGCCTGTTTTTGGCTCACAGCAACGTATACTTATGCCTCCTCTCAGATATTATCAAGGACATTGTTCATGAACATCTAAACTGGCCACCATTATTCCTCCACTTCCTTTTAATACTGAAAGAAAACAAGCAGCTGCTAGTCTACATTCATTTACTGGCCAGCTTCAGAAACCCACTGAAGCAACTTCTTTCCCAAAGTCTACAACCTCCCGTTCATGTTGTTTGGGAATTACGGCTGTGAGGCCACCACTCGCCGTTCAAGAAATACGCAACGGATTTCTACTTTCCCTTAACCATGTTAATTCCCCCCCCCCTCTCAAACATATCACCGATGTTCTATCCACATCCATATATGTATCGCACACATGAAAGGTGAAAAACTTTCGTGTGGTGGACTGATCCAAAGAATCCTTGTCAAAAATTTGAAGGAAATCCAGGGAATCTATGAATGGGTAATCATCTAAAAGTAGCATCTAAAAATGTTTTCTGATTCCAGATCACCGGATGAATGATAGAATCTTCGTCGTAAGGGTTAAAAGAATTAAGAACATAATTAGATAGAGCACTGGCTCTAGTTCTGCCATATACGATGTCACTCACATGCTCTTCCATACGCAACTCAATGGATTTCTCCGTCTGACCAAAATAACGCATATTGTAATTACACCAAAGACTCCGGAATACTTTAGCTGTAATGTTTCGGTTTAGGTGTACAGAGTAAGGAATGGAATTTGTTTAGAGGATTTTATTCCTCAAACCAAACAGATTGCGGATTTTAAATGAGGTGGAAGTGCAGGGAGTCAAGTGCAAGTACTATCCGAAGCATTCACCGACGTGACGGTAAGGTGTTACGAAGGATAATATATAAAATAAACCACAATTTGTCGGCCAACACGTTGAATGCCGAGGTCTGGAAATCGGCTAGAACACGAATCTGCATAAAAACATTCAGAACTGAGGCTCATAACATGGGTTTTCACGGCAGGACGGCAATATGCAAGCCTGTCTCACTGTATATAAGAGTGTGTGCAGTGGGATGTGGAAGCTTGGAAAGCTGTGTTATGGAGCGACGAATCCCGCTACACTCTCTACCGAGTAGATGGACGGGTGTGCGAGTGTGGCAGATGGCCGGTGAACGTCTCTAATATGACTGCGTAATCCCAAGTATGAAATTCGAAAGTGGCGGTGTGATAGTAAAGTCCTTTTTTTCTCCTGGTTTGGATCTCTGTTTGTGGTGCCACAAACAGTGAACCTCTTGGAGTTCATCTGAGCATTCTAGATAAGACAATGCTTCCTACTTTGTGGTGTTTCTATTGACCACTGTGTCTTTAAGAAAGACAATGCACTATGTCATTGGCTATTGTTGTAACTGCACTGCATGGTTTGTGAACATGAACATCACCACATATGACTGGCCTACATAAATCTGATCTCAACCCTATTCAACATGTATGGAATTAACGGGAACGTCAAGGGACGTCTGCCCCACAACAGTCCAGGACCTTATTACATGCCAGCAGGAAGAATGGTCCAAAATTCCGATTATCGCACTTTGTGGGAAGTATGCCTCATAGGATTGCTGCAGTCAGCGCAACGAAAGGCGATCCTACATCATATTAAGGTGGGTGCCACGGTTGTTTCTCACACTATGGTGTCCGTTGACTTCTTCCCAGCAGTACTCATGTACTGTCAAATTCCTCAAACCATAATAAGCATTTAAGAAACACAGAAATAGTGGTTTAATCGCTTCTGAAATGATAAACGAGAAAATCAAAGGGTATCAACACTAGTCTATCATATAAGTGTTATGGTTTTTCAAAATCAGTTGTTCAGGAAAATCTGTGATTCAAGAACCCGGAATAAATCTTTTGGGTTTGTAGTTTTATGCAAATCTACTCCCACTTCAACGTGATTTAAAGGAAAGTCGAGGAAATCAGTTTGGTGAACCTCTGGGAAGAAATCTGTTAATTTTCAAAAAGTGACTCACGAGAAACATACGTTGTATAGCTGCGCGTGCTTCCTAATAATTTTTGGATAAAAGCGTTTGGAGAATTTCATAATTGCGGCGGAATTTACCACTTGATCCCCCATTTAAAACAAATACTAACAAAATCTGTAGAGTGAATCTCTGGAAATAAACATACAAACTTTCAAAATCACAAGCCGATACAGATATTTAACATCATTGTGATTGCCTGAAATCGAAAAGTTTCGTTCAATGAGCATAAATACTGTGGTTTGTCTATCAGGATATACGAGGGTTGTTTAAAAAGTTTGGTAAATTTCCAATAGACGGCGACACAATTTGTTCATTCATACCAGTGTCTGCACGTATCATCTTTTTCATGACCCTCCCCCCGTTCCCTGGCAAAATTTTAGCCACGTGCGACGCGCAGTTCTCGTTTAGAAAAACGAGTTTCATGCAGTGAAAAAACACTTTTATTTGAAGAAGTGGACGGCCGCGCAGATCAAAGCTGAGTTAGATGCAGTTCATGGGGACTCTGCGCCAGCATTAAAGACTATTTATTTTTGGATAAATGAGTTTAAACGTGGTCGTAAGTCCATCGAAGATGAAGCGCACTCCGGACGCCCGACTGAAGTCACCACGAAGGAAATGACTGACAAAATCCATGGTATCGTTATGGAAGACCGCCGAGTGAAAGTGCTTGAGATTGCCGAGATTGTAGGCCTCTCAACTGAACGGGTGTATAATATCCTGTACGAAAAATTGCATATGAAAAAGCTGCGTGCGCGATGGGTGCCACGATTGTTGACTATCGATCAAAACGCATGGGAAAAGACATTTCAAAGCAGTGTTTAGCGATGTTTAATCGCAATTCGCAGGATTTTTTTGCGTCTATTCGTGACTATAGACGAAACTTGGATCCACCACTACACACCTGAGCAACAGTCAAAACAGTGGACAATACCCGGTGAAAAAGCACCGAAAAAAGCGAAGACCGTTTTGTCAGCTGGGAAGGTGATGGCCACTGTTTTTTGGGATTCCCAAGGAATTATCATGATAGACTATTTGGAAAAGTGTATGACAATCGCAGGAGTCTATTATGCATCATTGTTGGACCGTTTAAAAGAAGAACTGAAAAAAAGAAAGGCCAAGATTGGCAGACAAAAAAAGTACTCTTTCATCAAGACAATGCACCATCCCACACATCGGCCATTGCAATGCAAAATTGCACGAATGAGGTTCGAATTGGTTCCACATCCACCGTATTCTCCGGACTTGGCCCCATGTGACTTCTTCTTGTTCCCAAACTTTGGCTCAGTAGGAAAAAATTTTCTTCGAACGAGGAAGTCATCAAGGCTGTCAATGACTATTTTGCACAATTTGGCAACTCCAACTTTTTAGATGGGATGAAAAAATTGGAAACTAGCTGGAGACTATGTTGAGAAATAAAGTGATTTTTTCGAAAAAATTTGTTTAACTTATTTTTTTACCAAACTTTTCAACAGTGGCGGCCCGTACATAAGCACTGCGACACTGCAGTACCCCCAAGGAAAAAATGAAATTTTGTTTCTGTTTATAAATAATAACAATGCTTACAACATTATATAAATGCAATACAACAGGGCTCAGGGCAGCTCGTCCAATCAAAATCTTGTCCATTACCACATTTCGTCCAATCTTATTCATCCACTGCTATTTGTCCAATTGAAAATAATTGGACGAAATGCCCTGAAAGCACCTGGGTTGGGTTAGGTCCGACTAAATGCCATTCATCTGTTCACGGCAACTTTTATATTTTATCTGTTACACAGCAACTTGTAGTAGGTTAGTCACTTGACAGAGGTGACAATAAAAGTCAGTTGACATCGAAGGGACAAACTGAGATTGGACGAAATGTCCGGCTGGACGAGTGTTCCGTTGGACAAACTTATAAAAGGACAAAAAATCTTGGACCAACTGCCCTCAAACCATACAACATGTTAAAGGTTACAGCTTATGTTTCGACATTGATTGAATAGTTAATAATTGGAATTGTTCTATTAACGCTTTAGATTGCGAAACAAATACACTGCGAGTGTCCATATTATCGCGTTCGACCAATCGCAGTCAGACTCGCCGATATTCGTTTGCGCTTCTCATTGCATGTAACTAGTGAATCTGAAACTGCTCTTTGGGCAGTGTATGCTATGCTTGTGCGCGTTATTTCTGTGAGATACGAAAGGGTGGACTATTTTTTGCAATCTTATTTTATTTTGTTAAAAGACCGCGTGGTTAGCCTAGTGGCTTTGCGCTTCGCAACCATATGCCTGGGGAAGGAGTGTCCCAGGTTCGATTCCCGTTGTAGACGTGAGGAATTTGAGGATCTTCCTCAGGCATAGCCAAGTTAGCCGGTCTTGGGCGCGGTCAGTAGGGTTTTTTCCGCCAGTTTATCTGGCGTTTTTCATCCTGCAAACAGGCAAACCGGCCCTATGAACATATGCCTCTACAGTCAAAAATATATCCTCCCCCACAGCGGCAGACCAGGCGACGGGTCGGTTGGGAGTAGTACTAACAAGAAGTCGCATCTAAAGTAACACGCGGACCCAGCATGGGAAGCGGGAATAACGCGTAGAAGAAGATTTTATTTTGTTTAAAATAACATAATTATTTATTATAGATACAAGGCTGAATTATGACGAGTGTCACTGTTGAAAATATGAAAAGAATTATATTTTTTTCAATTATGGTTACACGAAACAAATACGCTGCGATCATGATCGCGCCAATTGCAGGTAGACTCGCCGCTATCCGTTTACGCTTGACACTGCTCTTTGGGCAGTGTATCTCATGCTTGCTCGTTATTTCTGTGAGATACGAAACTTTTATTATTGGTGTTTGTTCGTGGTGATGGTGAAATATTTTTAATAAAGCAATTTTTAACATGTAAATTTATTTATTAATAAATTGGTTACTGATTAGGAAAAAAGAATTTCTTTTTTTTTTTTATTTTGTATACGCAGCACCCCCTCCCCACTTAAAAAAATTTTCACCAGCCACCACCGCTTTTCAAACAACCCTCGTATCATACAAAAATTGTCCTAAATACGAGTACATCTTTTCTCAACGAATGGCTCAATGTGAAGGATAAAGAATTAGCTGTTATGGTGACAAACTTGGACAAAATCGGCACTAACCAGGAAAAAAAAAATAATAAATAATAATAAAAATATGTTGTACTGAAAATAACTGGACTTTTTTACTTTTATCACTTACTGTGAATCTATATATCACTTCAACTGTTTTTTAAAGCGAAAATGAAAGCATTTGCAGTACATCTCTTGGAATAGACGTACGAGGATTCAAAAACATGTATTAAATATACAGAATATTCACGGCGTATTGAGGAGCATGTTTTAGGGATCATTTAAAGCAAAAAATATTGTACATTACGTGTCCATTTGGCTTATCGATTACAACTTGAAAAAAAAAAAAAAAAAAAATGTTCTGGAGCAAACTCTCCAACCACTGAATGTCCAATGAATCAACAACAGTTATAGAGATTTTACATACTGGTGGATTACGCCAGCGGTGCACAATTCTACCTAGCATTCTCTTTACGCCTGATGCATGTCAGTTTATTAATGATAACAGTAAACTACACAGGGAATTCTCTCTCTCTCTCTTAAGGGCATGAAAATCCATGCCAAGTGTCGTGGACAACGACTGTTAGTAAATGGTGAGTAGAATAAGCAGCTGCCTTACTTCGGACCATACTTCGAGTGTTTATCAGCAGTATATTACAGGTATTCTCTGCAAAATTACCTATAGGAATAATTATTTAAAGGATGCTTCCTCTTGCAACCCGAAGAATGTAGATATGTGGGACTATTTCCCATTTCTGGATAAAGGTTAGGGAGTTCCTAGACGAAAATTATCATGACAGGTAGAAAGGAAGAAAAGGGTTTATGATGTGAGCATAGCAGACACGAGAATTAAACAGCTATATTTTCTTCGGCAGTCACTCATGAAGAAACATGGATATGACTGTCGTTAAAAAATGTTGATCTACTGGTGAATTCGCAAAGGCTGAAATAAGAACCTTCACATAAGTTATGTGAGAAGGGGGCTGTGGCGGTCAAAGAATATTTTCCCATATGATGACTTATTTTTTTCTTCTTGGTCTCTATGCTTGCTGCATAGTTTCAAAATACTGCAAGTTTGTAGGTCAATGTTTTACTGATCCTCAGAAGAAAAAAAATGCAAGTGAGCTGTCGCTATCACCTGACTCATGACATTTTTTGAATATGTAAATCAGCATATATTTATTATTAAAGTCATCTGACATATCTTCTGTGTTTCAAATCTGACAAAGAAGAAGTGCTTATGTTCATTTCAGGAGAGATAAGCTCAGGATCAGAAGCTCAGCTGATTTTCACATGTCTGATATCATTCAACTTTAGCTAAAAGAGGAAAAGAATCAGAGGTCATTTCTAATTGGCTCTTGGGGAATGATGACAAATTCAGGAAAAAATCTTTAATGGCATCTGTTGATGTCAAATGAAATGGATGGACGTCTAAATTTATATAAAGGGTTAGCAAGAAAAATAAGGCAGGTGTCATATGGATGAACAGTGACATTAAACAAACCACCTGGAGAAAGATGTTAATATACAAGCCATATAACACAAGAAGGAAAAAAAGACACAGGCTGAATATAAACTCCTGCTTGTTTGTGCAAAGTCTGCAGGTTTAAATACTGGCCAAGATATGGCTGTATATAAAATTATACTCTGGATAAGGATGTATAGCTTTCTGAATGCATAAGACTCTTCCTTAAAAAAAAAAAATGTAGCACATTTGATAAGCAGAACACATTATGACAAGAAAACTCCCATGGAATTCTTATGATATGCAGCAAGTAAAAGGAAGAATGATTATATGAGGATGACAGATGATAAAAATGGCTGGCAGCCCCCAGCAGAGCAAATTAATTATTTAATGAGCTTTCATAGCTAGTGAGAGTAATTTTGTACAAATTTGATAAGGATGGATGATACGAGAGAGGGAGAGAAAGAGGGCAAAAAATGATAACAAGCAATTCCTTAAAACACATATTACTGTGTTTTCAGGGATTATTCTAGAGTTAACAGTAACTTTGGTTTGTTTGATTAATGAAAGCTTTGCATAAGGAAAGAATGAAAAGAGGACAAAATAATGTCACAGCACAAGGGTGGATGTACTAAATTTGAGGCTTCAAAACCCAGCATTTGCATCTGAAGTAATGGTTAAGGTACTGGAAATATTAGTGAGGGTTAGAATTCAGGATTGGATTAATATGAGCAAGATTTTCTAGAGCATAATTTGTTAAAGAGAAGCTGTATACTTGACTATGTATTACAAGGCCGAAGCTAACTATGAGAGGAAGCTAGCTGATGAATCAAAAAAAAAAAATCCTAAAGGAGTTATTTCATTGTAGCAAGTAAAAGGAGGAATAACTTTGGAAGGATGACTCTAAAAGGTGTTGATGGTAAGGAAATCACAGAAGCTAATCAAATAGTTGAGTTGCTTATTGATCATTTTGCAAAAGTTTACCAACTTGGTTGTGATATTGCAGTGCGAATGTGTCATTGACTGATGAGAGTCTAGTGACAGAAGAATTTGAGGTGCTTAGTTTATTACAGACCCTTAATGCTAACACTGCCATAGGGTTAGATGGCATATTGACCCATGTTTTAAGGGAATGCGCAAGAGAATTAGCACCTCCTCTAACCTGGTTGTCTAATTTAAGCCTCAGTTCTGGTTGAGTGGAAAATTATTCCACTACATAAGGGGGGGCTCCAGGACTGAAGTTATAGACCAATCAGTATATCAGGAGGTGGTGGTTAAGGTTCTGGGGAAATTGATAAAAATTAGAAGTCAGGATTGGGTGGACAGTAATATGATACTTTATAAGGGACAACATGGTTTTGTGAAGGGTTTCTTGCCTTAGCAATTTGCTCACTTTCTATAATGAAGTAACAATGGAGTTGGACCCGGGGCATAAGGCTGACCATCTTATCCTGTAAACGGAGGGAGGTCCAATGATCAATGGACCCTCGACACTGCAAGGTAAAAGAGGGTATAAGGAAGATGACATGATGATGACAATGGAGTTGGATAAAAGAAATCCTCAAAGACATTTGACAAGATTCCACATGGAACTCTGTTGCATAAATTGGAGCAAATGGGTATGGATCCGAGGCTAGTGATTTGGATTAGCGGGTGGCTAGTGGATAGATATTAAAGAGTGGTTTATGGTGGAACAGAGTCCAGTAGAAGGCAGGTGACTAGTGGTATGCCTCAGGGCTCGGTGCTTGGTCCTCTATTATTTAATTTGTACATCAATGATATTGGAAATACTTTGAAAGGAGATATCCACTTGTTTGCTGATGATGCAAAACTGGGAGGAGCGATAGTTAATTCAGATGATGTGGATATCTTGCAGGATGACTTAAATAGACTGACAGTTTGGGCTAAACTAAATGGCTGCCAGTTTAATGTGGCCAAGTGTAAGGTGATGCACTTCAGAAGGATGAGATCACCTTACACTTGGCCACATTAAACTGGCCAAGGAGAGAATAGGAGAGATAAGACATATCTCTCCTCCTGCATCTATCAACTAGTTTTTCAACTGTGCACAGATCAGGTGACCAGATCTGTGCACAGTAGTCCTAATGAGGTCTTATTAATGCCTTATGAAGTGGGACAATCACTTCCTTATTCCTGCTTGTCAGTGTGTTCTTCAATAACCATGTAATCTGATGTGAAGTTTTGGCAACCTTTGCAAGAAGTTGATGGGGCTAGGGACTTGGGAGTTATTGTGGACAGAGAACTTAAGTTTCAAGGGCATATTGCAAAGGTTGCCAAAACTTCACATCAGATTACATGTTTATTGAAGAACACACTGACAAGCAGGAATAAGGAAGTGATTGTCCCACTTTATAAGGCATTAATAAGACCTCATTAGGACTACTGTGCACAGATCTGGTCACCTGATCTGTGCACAGTTGAAAAACTAGTTGATAGATGCAGGAGGAGAGATATGATAGGGAGGAAAAGACAGTACATTAAAGTAGATGGAAGAGATAAGGAGGAAGCATTAGCAAGGTCTTCTGCCTGGTATCTCCACTTGGGCCTAGCTCCCACTGAAGAGACTTCAATAAAGGTTGAAACTAGTCTGGGTAGTGGCCCTTCCCTTAATGCATAACATTATACATATCCGTAAGGAGATCTGTTTTGCATTATGGGAGATACTGAGATAGGAGTGATGTTATCTTGCTCCACCTTTGCAACGAGTTGCCTGGTGTTGTACCACTTTACCCCAGTCCTGAAGATACTTTCAGGCACAAACTTTGTTTGCTCACACTTGGATAAAGGATTAAACTAAATTTATTATGAGGAGATATTAGATTCATAAATTTTTGGGGTCCCTAATATCTCAAGTGGTTTAACATAGGAACCTGTCATTTGAATACTGTTTTTATAATAAAAATATTCATGTTTGGCAACCGAGTTTATGAAGTACAGGATAAATATGTATCTCAACAGAACTGAATCCTGTAAACACAGGACATCTAGCAATCCCAGTCGATAAGTATGGAAAAAAAAAGTTCACTGAAGGTCACAAAACACTATAAATTCCTCATCCATGGACTAGTTTAAATATGAACTCATGCTACAACACATCTGAGTACACAATAATAAGCATGCAGCAGAGATCATAGAAAACTAGAAGTAGCATTTGCTATGCAAAGCTATCTATTTAGCTCCATTCTAAAAGACTAATGCAATTTGTTCTTTACTTTTGTTATGCATGCATAGAATTCTTTACTTCTTTCTTTAGCATTCCTAGCCAGTTTTTTCTTATTCTGCTTTACCTAATCTTATAGTTTCAGCTTTAGGTGGTAAATGGGTTTATCAACACACCCTGCTTATTATTCTAATGGGAGACTCAAGTGACTTGAAAAAGTTCTGTATTTGATCTCTAGAGCAGGGTTTTCAGATTATCCAACTCTCAAACCACCCAGGGTATATAAAAAAGGGGGGAAAAGATTATGCATATAGTTGTGTGTGTGTGTGTGTGTGTGTGTGTGTGTGTGCGCGCGCGCGCGCTACAAGTTTCCAACCTTTTGAAGGGAAGGACACAAAAATCTCATTACAAATTTCCCTGTCCTTTCTAGAGATATGTGAATCTCCATTTAGTCTATAATTATCTTAAGCTGCTTTCTTTTTTGGTTCATCAATTTCCTCATGATCCAAATTATTTTTTTTTTCTCTCAGCGATAAATGCCTTTTATTCTCCAAAGTGAGTAGGCAAGGCTATTTAATCCTAACTTTTTTTGAAGAATAGAGACTAGCCACCCACCAAAGATCAGAGGGAACAACTAAGCTGTCACTGTAGCTGGTCCAGGGTTATCAGCAATTTCACAGACAGCTGGGAAGGAGACTACAGGAGAAAACTGCCAAAATAATGTGACCTCTAACAATATATATTATTGTCAGAAATGTATGAGTTTCGAGGTTGATTTTTCTTGAGTTACAGGAATAAAAAACAAGTTTCCAGGGGATAAAAAGCCTCACTTGCCAGTGCCAAAGATTGACTAATTCAAGAACCTGAAAAGGCTAGAAAAAATTCTTCTAGTCAGCAACCAGAATCAAACTTATATAATGGTCTTTTCTTCAGGTGGTCTATGGGAGCAAATGTTTTTACACAGATACCTTTGTAATTCATATTCCCAATTCAAACATTGTGATCATTAGTATAAGCAGGATCTTGAAATGAAAATTAATCACAATTCTCTTTTGAACAGTATGTGTAGAATATTTGCTTCCATCCTTCCAACGTAATGATAGAAGCAAATATTCTAGAATATTTGCTTCCATCATTACGTTCTCTCACATGTCAATGCAAAAAAATAAACTATTCTTATATATAAACCTGTATATTATATTCTTTATTATACATTATACGTCAGCACAACCCTTGATTAGAAATCGCATTCCTTGAAAACGCAATCAAATCTTTGATTCTTAAAGATTTGACTTCAGGAAAAGTAATCTCTGATTACTTTTCCTTTAGTGGAGTAGAGTGTCCTTCCCACGATGAATCCTTGGACTCCTAGGAGGTATCACATATTAATAATATGTCAAGATGGGGAATGAATTCACAATTAGTAGGAAATATTAATTTTTCTTGTGTTAAATATCTAACATTTGCACTGGCCTAGCTGACTGAATGGAATAGTAAGTAAACAAGTGAAAACTTGGATGTTTTCTGAAATTATGTAGGTAGTAGATGATCATCACCTGAAGTGAGAACAGCACCTAGTTAGTATGTGGGACATGAAGTGGTCTGAAAAGTATTTTCTGTCTCTAGAGTAGTTTCTACATTACCTAACTCTTACCCATACCACTAAGTGCTAGAGGTTTACACCTTTTGTGGTATACTATAGAGCTTATTTACTGTTATTTTAACATATATTTGCATTGTTTTCAATTATGTATCCAATTAAATATGGTCTCATTTTGAAAACTGAGAGGACAGAGATTTTAAGAGATCCAAAATACCAAATTTCATCTAGTCAGAACAGACTTGTTACATAAATATAGCAAGAGAAAACAAATCATAGGTACTTTTGTATTGTGCAAAATACACCTAAAATGAAAACCCCAAGTTGGATTATCTAATCAAACTGGCACAAGGTCAAATTAATGCCGTGAGAACTCAGTTCTCATGGCATTAATTCACTTCGATCTCACAGAGATTGAAGTGAATATTCATTCAAGTAAACCAGGTGTCATCTTTGAAAGATGACACCTGGTTTACAGGACTTGTCAAATTATTTACAAATTACATATTATAAACAGGACTGGCCTTATTTGTGATGACTAGATGAGTCAGTCCAATCTTGAATGGTCATATATTAGGAATTATCAGAATTAAATCTTTGTATTAAGGCCAAGTATTAGCATACCAGCCTGTTATACAGTAAATGCAGATTTCATGCCTAAAATTACATTTATGAAACTGCCTCTATAATAAAATAAGTATAAGTGCCACACAAAATCTGGACAATTGGCCAAACAGAAAATGACCAATTGCAAATCATGTTGTAATATGTTTTAAAAAAGGTGCAAAATTATACATATCACTTTAGCTGAGTACAATGAAAGTGTCTTTTCAACTTCCATAAAAAAAACTGAGCATTTATACAACAGAAAATGGAATAAATCAGTAAAATGTGCTGATTAATCAATGTGATCATTCTCTAGTGAGCAGTCTAATTTTAAATGTGTTTTAAAGATGCCTCTTGAATATGGGAAAAAGCATTCTGCAGATGAAAGATCTGCAATTAGGTTAAGGATAACTTCATTACAGATCTTCTAAGATAAGTTAGACTTACTTGTAAAGATAAACAGCTGTTCACAGCAGGAAATAATATATAGAATTGAAAGTCTGCTCTTTCTTAATGGGGAGGAATCACTAAACATGTGATTTTTTCCCAATTCCAAGAGCAATTTATAGACAAGCTTAGGTGTTGAACATTATTAATAACTTATTCTAATGGTATTAACAACACCAACTTTGGTGTTAATACTGTTAAGAGCAGTTTAGGTTACAGTTATTCCCAAACCAAAACACACATCCTTTTGTTTGGAGCCTGGATTACTCAGTAAGTATCAACAATGCCCTTTGGTTCAAAAGACCTGCATTCAAATCCCATCTAATATAGATGGGATTTGAATGCTTTGAGAAGGGCTTTTCAATGAAGATGAGTTAGTTGGCATTATATATGGAGGTGGAAGGGTTTTTCCTCCAGGAAACATGTTTTTCATTTCTAGTAAATAAGAAAAATCCACCAGTTCATATCTTGGTTGCTTCAGCAAAAACAACCAACCAATCCTCTTCTTTGAATACCTAGATACTCAAAGGAGAGGGTTTTGTTTTATAAAAAATTACGAGTTAGTTTTGAGGGATTAAAACTGGAGAGGTAGGGAGATCAGCATCTAAAAACCACAAATGACTTGTAGATCTCCCTCTACTAGCAATCATATAACTAGCATTCACAACAATCCAGCAATGTATTCCCATTCACCAACCATTTTGTGTAAAGAAAATTTACTTTTCACTCCCTTATTTGTCAAATTATACAACCTCCAGGGATAATCTCCTACTTTCCAAACTATGTATAATCCTTTTTTTTTTTTTTTGCATTGATCCTCTAAAATTCCTTCACCTACTACATCTCTATATCACTTCTTTTCAGCAATTTCACATTCAAATTCAAATCCCATCTAAGACATGAAGGTGGAATCCCATCTATCCATTAGGTGCTGCAATTCACATTTCTTCAGCCTCTCCCCAGTATACCCGAATTCTAATATGTGTTACCACATTATTGTGGTGTCACCATCTTTCTTTGCTGTTGATTGAAAATAAATGACAAGCAACATTTGACAATATTGTTTTAGACTGGATTTTTCTCAGCTTGTACACTGCAGCAGTTGCATCTAAAAATGCTAATGAACTATAAGGAAGAATGAGAGTATTATGCAAGAAGTGCAACAGTTAAATAGAGCTATGGGAAGAGGAGAAAAAGGTAGCTGGATGTAGTGAACAAAGAGCCAGTGTCAGAAAGACACTGGCTAACTCATGTTGTTTTCATTCTTATTTTACCCAAGTGTGAGCACTAGACTACGCAGCTGACTTCACATCAAGTTACTCTGTATTCCATAATGCAAAGCACTTCCTTCTCATGCATGTATAATATCATGCATATTATGCTTAGAATCACCACTATGACCAGGTGCAACTTCTATTAAGGTCTTATTAATGAGAGCTAGACCTCTTAAGATACTAAAGTCATGAAGATATTTTAGATGTGAATTATTTGTTTATACTTGGGTAAAATAATAAAAGCAAAATATTATTTCTAGTCAAGTGTAAGACTTTCCAATCCAACAAAAATCTTGCTACAACCATCTCCAATAGTGAAATGCTATTTTGTTATTTGTATATGGAAAAATGACTTCTAACATTGACACAGCTAGTTCACACACACTGATGAGAATTCAATAAAGGTAAAAGTCAGTCTGGGTTAAGAATATTAATAAGAGAAGAGGACAGTGATCTATAATGGGAAATTTTGATAATGGGAATATGGAATATTTAATTTGTTGAGCTGATGTTACAGATTTATTCAGGAGGAATTATTCATTGCGCTGATAAACTTATACAACTTTGAGAGACCGTTCCTAGACGTCCTAGAGCATAGCGAGCAAAGAAGTGAGAAACGTTTTTATATAGAGAGTGGGTAAGTAGAATGAGATACCAGTAGACTATATGTAAATTCTACCAGCAAAAAACTCTAAACTTGCAGAGTTAATCAAACTGTGTCACAGGTAAATGTTTGTGTTTTTACCTGGAAGAAATCCAGATTTTTAACCTTGTTCGACAAAGTAAGGAAACAAAATATCACAACAAATGAGCTAAGATGACAGTACAGCAGCGAAGAAAAAAGTGCAAGAGAAGGCAGAATATCAAAGAGCAAAAGAGAGAGAAATAGAGAGAGTATGGTGAATATGAGGTATTTAGCAGGCTCATGTGCAGTAAAAAGCATGGCGAGGAGGATGACAAGCACAGTAAAGAAAACAGATTATAAGAGGTTTACACAAGAATAATATTTAATTTGCCAAATATTTCAGTCTGAATATTACAGACCATCTTCAGTGGGCTACATAGGAATAGTTTTAAAAAACAAGGTGGAATAAGAATAATTGATCATTCACATATAGAACTAGCCACATGATGTCATATCGCTAAATATTAGAAAATTAAACATTTTAAAGTCATAATTAAAGATATTAATTCAGAAATTCATGTAATAATCTTAAATAACATTAGACTAATATAGGAAATTTACATTAAAAAATAAACAAAAAAAATAATGTGTTATCCTGATTAAACTTTCCCAAATTTTTGATATCGTAATGACTATATCTATATCTTTCTTTAAATAAACGTTCAAATTTGTAGCGACAGCTGTGTAGGAGAAGAGTCTTGGACCAAAGGATGTTGTGGCTTGTTTCTAATCCATGCTGAGCTAATCCAGATTTCTCGAGTTTGTTGTGTTGAATTGATGAGTGATGCTCTTGAATTCTTTTTTCTATAGAACATCCAGCTTATCCAAAGTAGGAAAGATTACAGTTACAAGGAACTAGATACACACCAGGTAGAGACAAGGTTCAGCGTTTATCTTTAGACGAAGGAAAATGGGTGGATAATTTGTTAATAGGTGTATAAGTGGCTGTTAAATCATATTTCTTCAGAATTCTTGAAATTGGTTCTGAAATCCCGGAAATGTAAGGAATTGGAACTCGACGTATTGAATCTTTGCTGTTCTGTGTTGGATTGTAAGAATCGAAAAGATGTCGTGTACTCTTTTCGAAGAAGCCATTTAGTTTCATGTGATGGTTGATAGTCGAAAGTTCTTTCTGTAATAAATGAGAAGTTGAACAATTAGTTTTGGTTCGTCGGATTAAACATTTTATGATTCCTGTTTTTTGACAAGGATGATGAGCAGATTCTTTGAGAATATAACGACCTGTGAAAGTTGGTTTTCTGTAAAAATTTGTTGTAAGAATACCTGAAGGTGAATGGATGAGAAGGACATCTAAAAATGATAACTTATTGGCTTTTTCAATCTCCATGGTAAACTTTATACGAGGATGTAAGGAATTGATATTGCTTAAAAAGGAAGGTAAGGAGTCTCTGTTGTGAGGCCATACAGCACAGATGTCGTCTATATATCTAACCCAAAAGGATAGTTGAAGGAATATAGATGAGAACAGGACTTCTTCTAGATGTTCCAAATAAAAGTTGGCAAGAGCAGGAGAGAGTGGACTTCCCATGGCTGTTCCTTCCACTTGATTGTAAAATTTGTTTTGACATAAGAAATATCCAGAGTGCATTACGAAATCAAATAACTTTGTAATATCTTGTGGGAAGATGTCAGCAAGTAATTCTAAAGTCTCTTTGAGAGGTACATTCGTATATAAAATCTGTAGGTTGTCAAGCAGTTTTCAATTTATTTAAGAAATCAGAAGAGTTTTTCAAAAAAGAGTGCAAGTTGCCAATGTGTGATTTCAATAATTTAGATAGATATTTGGCTATGCGATAAGTTGAAAAATCAATACAATCCACTATAGGGTGAAGAGGAATATCTGTCTTGCGTATTTTATCGAAATATTTGGCAAATTAAATATTATTCTTGTGTAAACATGTATATATTTCTAATCATTATGTCACAAGTATCATTAAAGAATCAGATTATATAAGGAAATTCCAGAGTTCTTGCACTATGTGGTGAGTAAAAGAAACAAAGAGAGAGAGAGATTATGGTAGTTTAACTTTAATGAATAGCCTCCATAGCTCAGTCAGTATAGATGAAGCCCTTTGGTCAGAAAGAGCTGGATTCGATTCCCATCCATGAAGTGAGGAACCTTTATCTGGTCTCTTTCAATGAAGGGTGAGTTAGCTGATCTCATATGGCAGCAGGGGAGGGGGGGGGTTATCACCTGAAAATTCGGATTTTTCATCCCCCAGAACAGGCAAACTGGCCCCATGAACACATGGGACCATTTTGCCTATGTCCTACATGTCCAGAGTGCCCAGTGTCCTACAGACATAGGACATTCTGGGAGGCATGGGGCTAACCACCTTATCCTTGAAATTACAGTTAAGAAATCCAAGAATAGTTGGAAGGTCATGGGCACTTAAGTGCCTGTTAGACCCACTGATGATGAACTTTAATGAATGCTGATGGGTATAGAAAGGTGGCAGAAGAAATAGTTAAGTTACTGAAGATCATTTTGTGAGGATGTATCATCCAAATGGGCATGCTGCAATGATAAATGTTACAGAGACTGATATGAGAATAAAGAAGATTAATGAACTGGAGTGCTTAGGATAATAAAAAATGTTAATGCAAGTATGACAATGGTATTAGAGGAGATACCAGCCCATGCATTTTACAAGAATTTGTGACATCTATGGTTATTATTTTTTCTGCTTAACCACTAGTATACAACAGAGCATTACGATAAAGTTATTCAGACATTTATTTGTGCCCCCTTTATTTGTTCATTTTATCATTCCTACCAGCATATTCCAATGCTCCAAACCTTTGGACGTTTGGGATACTTATATTTTAAGCATTAAAGATAATTTGAATCAGATAGCTATTAATATTGCAGGATTGTTGTTATTTAGCATTACAGTCAAAGAGAGTAAGGTTAAGAGGCCAATTCATTATACCTGTTAACTGCATGTTCTAGTTGGGACACCTAGTTTGTGGAGTGATAAACTCTGGCACCTCAGTATTATCATCATACTATGCCTTATCAACCTCTTATCAAATCCATCTCCCTTCTCATATGAATTAGACTTTGCAAAATAGATTTTTTCAACCTTTCTTTATATTCAACATTTCTGAGCCCAGAAATCACTTTAGTCAATTGCTTTTGGATCCTTTCCAGTAACTCTCCATCCTTCGGAAAACTAGTAACCAAATCTGTGCATAGTAGTCCATACGTAGCCTAATCAAGATCTTATACAATGGAACTATAATCTCTTTACTTTTATGGGACAGAATCATTACTAGAATTCATTATGCTGTCCTCACAATTAGCAGTGTCCTCTAAATTTTAGGTTCCCATCTACCATTACCCCCATATATATTATGATAAAATTAGTGATTATCTGTTTTTTTATTGTTTTTTTATTAGAAAATTAGTATTTTATATTAATGCAAATTTTCACATTTTTATAGTAACTGGCATTTTCATAATATATTTTTATTGATATTGCAATATTATGTTGTAAACTGGTGCAAAAATGTAAAAGAATGCTAACAAGTGCAGTGAAATCAAGAAAAACCTTGATTAATGAACATGAATTAACCTCTAAAATCACAAAATTAAAACAGGTGATGCAAGAATTAGAAAGTCAAGAAACATTTAAAGGAAAATAAGGAGGACATGAAAATTAAGCGGCAAAATGAGAAATAACAAATCATGCAATCAGGTACGAAGTATAATGAAAATCAGGTAGGTAAAGTCGATTATAAAAAGAATAATATTATTTGGTATGATGACTATGAAGAAACATGGCATTAATGACTGGGTTATTACTTTAAGTTTTCCCAGAGAAAAAATTAAAAATATAGCAAACAATTGAAAAACACAAAAGAGATAGTAATTATAGTAGGTATGAATGACTTGACTAGTGAAAGTTCAGTGTGAGAGATAATACAAAAGAACTGTTGTAAACAGTGAGAGTGAAAATTATAAGTACACTACCTAGATATGACAGAAATGAATTACAAGATGGGCTAGGATGGCAAATGATTGAGACTATGTGGTCAATGCATAGGCTGTGTAGAAGGAATGGAGACGAGTTTTTTTGATGTGTGGAGTGAGTTTAAACGAAGAATGGATTTATATAAGAGGACAGCCTACACTTGAATGTATTTGATATCAGAAGTCTTGAGAAATAATTAACTGTATGAGATCTAATACAGAGAATCAGAGAAGTTACATTAAGATGGAAGGAATGGTGAGATTATGTGTAAGAGTGACAATCAAAGACCAGGCAAGAGTGGTTGGTAAGGGTAGCAAAATTGAGGTATGAGCAGCAGATAGCTAATGAAGCCAAAAAGAATCCTAGGGAGTTCTTTCAATATGTAGCCAGCAAAAAAAAAAAAAAAAAAAAGAATAATGATAGAAAGGTGACATTGATTGGAGAAAATGGAATGACGACAACTACTGCAGAAGATATAGATACTTAAGAAGCAGTTCATAAAGGTCTTTCATTCTTGTGAATGTGACATCATGAAGAGATTGAGAGCATTTGATGATGGGGGGGGGGCTGATATAAGTGAACAAGAGGTGTATGGAAAATTTAACAAACTTGATGTTAATAAGGCTGTGGGACTTGATAATATATCACCATATAATCTGAAGGAATGTGCCAGGGAGTTGACATCTGTCTTGACATATTTTTTTAATATGAGTCTTGCACTACATCAAGTTCCTAAGGAGTGGAAGGAGGGCAAGATTGTGCCACTTCATAAAGGAGGTGATAGAACTCAAGCATCAAACTATAGGCCTATCTGTGTGTCAGGTGTTGTGGCTAAGTTGTTGGAGAAGCTGGTGAGAACTAGGATTCAGAATTGGGTTGACAACAATGGTATTATCTTTGATGGACAGCATGGATTTGCTAAAGGGAGGTCATGTTTTAGTAATCTACTTACTTATTACAATAAGGTGACTGCTTCCTTGGACAGAGGAGAGGGATACATAGTAGTATACTTAGATTTTGCAAAGGTTTGATAGATTACCACATGATAAGTTGATAGTCAAACTAGAGCAGATGGGGTTGGATATTAGATTAGTGCATTGGATTAGAAACTGGCTATCTGCAAGTTGTGCATGGAGGAGCAATATCCAGGAAGAGGAAAGTCACTAGCGGTGTGCCTCAGGGATCTGTCTTAGGGCCATTGCTGTTCAGCCTGTATCTTAATGATATTGGCAAAGATTTGGATGGATATATTCAGTTGTTTGCAGATGATGATGCAAAGTTGGGACAAACTATGAAGAGTACAGATGTTGTGTCCTTACAAGAAGACTTGAATAAATTGAGTGAATGGGGATGCGAGTTCAATGTTGCAAAATGTAAGGTTTTAAAATTTGGGAAGCAAAGATGGGATGTAGAATTTATGCTTGGTGGGGGATATATTGTTGGAGGTGGAGGAAATAAGAGATCTTGGGGTGATAGTGGATAAGGATCTGAAATTTAGGGGACACGTTGCCAAATTTGTGAGGACAACATAAAGAATTCTGGGAATGTTGCAGAGGACACTGACTTGTAGAAGTAAGGAGATTCTTGTTCCATTGTATAAGGCTTTGATTAGGCTACACATGGACTTCTGTGCACAGATCTGGTCACCTGGTTTTCAAAAGATGAAGAGATGTTGGAAAGGGTCCAGAGATGACTTACTAAGGTAATTTCTGATATCTGGAATGTTGAATACAAGTTGAGAAGATGCAATTTACAGAGTCTAGTGGATAAGAGGAAGAAGGGGGGGGGTGATATGATAGAGGCCTATAAGTTAGTAAGGGGTTGTTATAGGATCAATGTTGGAGAGGTTTTACAGCAGACAGTAAATCAGGAGAAAACCAGAGGACATCCCTGGAAGGAGGGTTTGAGAAGGGGAGTGAGACGCAGGTTTTTCTGCATGAGTTGTGAATGAATGGAATGCCCTGACTGAGAGTGTGGTGTCTGCAGAGAATTTGAGTGTGTTTAAGGTGTGATATGGTAAGCTGTGTGTATTGGGTCTTGGGATAATAATATCCATGGGGTCTTAGGATAATAATAACAATGTTATGAAACTGTTAATGATAGGAATGTGCATAATATTTGAAATGATTATGAGGAAACAATGAATTTGTGTTCATATGGGTCGTACTTATCAAGCATGTGCAAGGATGTCTGCAGAAGTAAGGCACTAGAAAGGAAAGGATATCAGCAAGATGGCCAACTATTTCATAGAGGCTACAGATATGAATATATAAAAAAGCATGCAAGTAACTTATTATGCCTGTACATGAATGCTAAGGTGATCAGAAAAAAAGTAGAGTTTGTTGACTTGATGAATATGTTGGAACCTCAGATTGTAGGTATTAGCAAGATCTGACTATTAGAGGTGATCTAACAAGATCAGATACATAGCGGGGTGTTGGTACAGACCTAGTGGATTGGTTGCTAGTGACAAAGAAATGCATTACCAAATAACCAAATAAAGATGATGAATGTGAAATGACTAATCATAATGGAGGGGGGGGGGACTATGATTATCCAAACACTATTTATTCATATGGAGTTTCCTCCCTTTTCTCCCCCGTCCCTATAGGGGCAAGTTGCACCCCCTCATGAGGGGGTTAAGTATTTGTGGCTGTAGATCCGTGTGTTTATGGGGCCAGTTCGCCTGCATGCGGGATAAAAAATCCCAGATAAACTGAGGGGGGGGCAGAACCTGCTGTCCATGCCCAAGACCGGCTAACTTGGCTGTGGCTGAGGAAGATCCTTAAGCTCCTCACATCAGCGACAGGAATCGAACCCAGGACACTCCTTCCCCAGGCATATGGTTAACCGCGCAGACATCCAACCACTGATTGGGCAGCAGGAAAATCTCGTGCAGAGGATGAAACTGAATTTTAGCTGTTGCAAGACAAATTCCTGCAGCATGTGACAGAAAGAACTTGAGGTCAAAGAGTATTAGATCTGATTATAGATTCATGTTGGAGAGGAATTTCAGTAAAAGACATGACTGTTCTGCTCCTCCTGGTTAGTGACAGTGATTATGCTATACTGATTTGGGAAGTGGCTAAGTTTAGGAATGTTCCATTCAAAAAAGGTTACATGCTGACCTACAAAGCAGGAAATTATGAGTATGCTGGGTTTTGTCCCATGGTATCAGTTTATGAGGGGGGGGGAATATCAGCAGTGTGAGGGTTTGAAATGAAATGGATGTGAAATCTTATTAAAGAAGAGCTTCTTGAGGAAAAAAAAAAGGTGTGAAATGAATATCATGTGCATAAGGATGTCAGTTATGAAAATTATAAGGAGCAGATCAGAAGCATTATAGCAACTGTATGGAAAGCTAAGTCTGAATATGAAAAGAAACTGCCTCTGTGCAAGAAAATGTGCAAATTTTCTTGTATTCTGCTATGTATATTTGTCTCTAAAATACATCTGCAATGCCCTAAGAATTCTTGAATAAAAAGCCAATGACATTAAAAAAAAAGGACACTCCTAAACAAAAGCAAGCAAAATAGGCGTAAAAATAATAGTTTTCAAGAGGAGTAACATGGGAGTTTTCCCAGAAATATTACCTATTTTACATGTGTTTATTCCAGTATTATAATTTATTTAAAGAATAACTCTAGTGAACACATATGTAACAGATGAAGAAGAGATTGTTTAACCAACAAGTGCCCATCTTGCTAAAAGCTATCAACCTTGTATATATCACTACTACTACCTCTTTACTGGATAAAATAAAAACTGGTTATGAGGAGGAGGAGGTAAAGAGCTGTTGCACAAACTGAATAAGAATTTGACAGTGGTGACTGACAGGATATCAGTACAGATGCTATTAGAGTGTTCAAATTGAACTGACTATTCCTTTGACCAGATTATATAACTTGAGTCTCAAAACAGGGAAGGTCCCACAGGAGGAGAAAGAATTTACATTTGTATCTTTAAAGTGGTGATGAATATTTTGGAAAAGTTGGTAAGGGTTCTCATATGGAAATAGGCTGACAGAAAATTTCTACTTGGCAATGAACAGCATGGGGTTTACTAAGGGAAATCATGTGTGAGCAATTTTCTCACATTTTATTGTATAATATTACTGTTGAATTACACAAGGAAATGGATAAAAGCACAATGCCTATGGATTGCTAAAGCTTTTAACAGAATCATGGAAGACTGTTACGTAAACTGAAGAATATAAGGATTAGATTATAAAATATTAACATGGATAAGAGGATGGCTGACTGATAGATATCAAAATAGTGGTATCTGGGGGATGTGTGTGTCTGCAAGATTGAAGGTGACCAGTGGTATACCACAAGGATCAGTCCTTGAAGTATTGTTATTCAATCTTTACATTAATGATATTGAAAGGATTTGACAGGAGCCATACAGATATTTGCTGATGATGCAAAGAAAGCATGTGATTATGTTGGGATAATGCTAGAAGAAACTGATTAGTTTCTAATCAGAAACTCATCTACCAACTGGTCTTTTCATTTTTTGTTCCTGTCTCCTGTTATTTTAACTATTCTTTTCAGATCATTTTTCATAAATCTTTCATTTTTTAGTCTATTGATTTTGTTTTATTAACTGATCAACTAGAGATCTTGAAGTTTTAGTAGATATCAAGCTGAAGTTCAAGAGCCATATAGTAAAGATTGCATATACAACTCAGAGGATAATTGCAATGCTGAAAGGAAACTTCACATGTAAGGATAAGGAAGTCATTCTGTCTCTTTACAAAGCCTTGATGTGACCTCACTTGGACTATCATGTGCAGGTCTGGTCACCTGGTTTCCTTGGTGATGCTGATAAAGTTTAGAGAGGCTAATAAAGATGATATCAGGATTGTGGAAGATTATGAGGACAGATTGAGAATTTGTGGACTGCAGCTAGCAAACAGAAGAATAAGGAGTAATATGATTAAATCTTACAAACTTCTCAAAGGGTTGTACAAGATACCGTTAGATTGAATTTTTCATTTTATGGAGGGTGAGGAATGGACAAGAGAGAGAATCCATAGAAGCTGGGAAGGAATGCAGTCAAGAAGGGGGTGAGAGCTAGATTTTTCTCTCATATAGCGGTGCATAATTGGAATGAATTGTATTGGAGGTGGTGAGTGAGGTAGTATGAATGAATTCAAGAAATGGTAGGACAGCTGGTGTAGATGATATGTGGTGGTCCCCCCCCCCCTCCACTGAGTCTCTGACTCCCTGGAGGTCTCTTTTAATAATAATCTCACCAATTGTATACTCTATCCCATATTTGTTTTCTGAATTTAAAAACCTTATACTTTGCAATATTGAACTTGATTTAAAAAACTATGAACAGATTTTGTTACCTCGTTATTTTATTCTTATATAACTTTTTTGTGGCTATTTATTTCTATGGTATATTGCTTTTAAGTGGTTTAAATCTGATTAGGATATCTTCTTGCTTAAAGCTTCAGCTTGTGTGCCCACTATACTTCAATGCAGGTAGTCTATTCATTTTCTTTGTCTACTAACTGGTCTTTTTGTATTTGGTTTCCATTCTCTTGCTACTTTAACTATTCTTTTCAGGTCCATCATTCTATTAATGTTTATTTCATGCTGATCTCTTTTTTTATAGATTCACTTATGGATTGTTACTGACATTCTCCATAAATCATTTAATTTTTTACTCTGTCAGATTTTGTTTTATTAACTTTTTTTTAATGTTTTCATTTCACATGCTTTATTTATTGTTGCATTTTTGATGTTTCTATTTCTTGTTTCACATACATAAGTCAGTATTCGTCAGACTGCTGATTTATTATTATTATTGTTACATGACACCTCCAAGGACTAATGTGAGAGGGCACCCTACTCCACTGGGCTACACACATCTCCCATCACCCCACTACTTAATTCTCCCTCCTATACACAGCTACCATCAATGCCACCTAATGCCCATCACCAACAACAGTATTTTTTTGTCTGTAAATTGCATGTGTTCTCATGGCCATTACGCAGAATGAAAAACTCCAGTTTCCTGTAGAAAAAATCTTGCTATCTCTGCATAAGATCGGCTAACTCACCTTCAGCTGAAAAAGTCCATATAAAGATTCCTCATGTCACAACAAGAATTGAACTTAGGCCTTTTCCAATTAAAGAGTGCAATGTACTGTCATTCTTCCAATTGCACTAGAGAAGCAATAATACCATTATTTTCAGATATTTGATCTCCAACTTTTGTAATTTATATATTCTTACTTTTGTCTCTTTTGTTAGATCTTTGTGTTTCCATATAGTTGAATTTAGACATCCTGATGTTTCATTAGCCTTCATGAATCGTTTTTTTATTCATTCTATATTACATTTTCACTGTTTACAGTTATTACCAAGTATTTAAATATTTCATTATTTGTTCCAGTATTTTTCCATTTAGTTCTAATTTACATCTTACTGGTTCTTTTGCAATTACCACTGTTTTTGATTTCTCTGTTGATATTTTCATGTTAAAATTTATGCATATCTATGGCAATTTGAATAATTGCTTTTGGTCATCATTTTCATTTCCATTTCTGGTCTGGATATGCTTTCCATAGCTAAACAAATTTTATTAGCTATTGTAGGATTGCAATTACCAAAGATGAGAAGCATAATGCTACTGTCAAATCATCAAATGTCAATACTGATGAATCAAGAAAAATAAAACGAAAATAATGCAGGATCTTCTAGGTGACAATTCTATGACAGATTGAGACCCCTGAGTATGTCTCAGAAGAAAAAAAGTTCATATTGGGAGAAAGTTACTTCTTGGCCCAAAGAAATCATTAATAAATTAAAACCCGTTCATGCTAGGCCACTCAGTATTTATGAGGCACCTAAAGTCAATAAATCCAATACTCCTCTACATTCTATACTTGAAAGTATTGACAGTCTCACTTATAAACTTGTCTAACAGCTAAACTACTTGCTCCGCCTCACTGATAACTCTTCTCCTTTTATTAAAAAAAACTGTTCATTTCAAATCTTCTTCCAATCATGGATTTTAAATCAATGTAGCCTGTTCTGGTCTTATGCTATCACTTCTTGGTTTTCCATTCTTCTTTCGAAATCATTCAAATCACTAGGGAAAAAACATCGTATCCTAGTGAATTGAATGATTTCGAAAGAAGAATGGAAAACTAAGAAGTGATAGCATAAGACCAAAACAGGCGACATTGATTTAAAACCCATGATTGGAAGAAGAAGATTGGAAAAACATAAGGGCATAATGGTTAATTTTGATATCAGTATTACTTCCAATTCCCCGTGAAGTTCAAACAGTCAATTGCAGAGACATATTACATCCTTATTTATTAATGTACTACTAACAGACACTTTACTTAATAAAGTCTAACTTCTCCCTGATGAAATACTGAAATTTACTATTTATGCAGGTTACTTTACTTGGTAAGGAAAATCTACAAACAAATTAATGGTGCTGCAAAGTAATGGATCTCCCACCCTCCCAAGCCAATCTTTACATCGATAATTTTAGGAATAACGCATTTACCACAGCTACTTTCGAACTTTTGCTCTGCCTAAGCTGTATAGGTGATGTACTGCTCGTGTGGCCCCATGGGTAAGATACTTCAGATTTCTTAGTAACACAGCCAATATCCTAAAATTCACTTCATGTTAGAAAAAAAAAATCCAATAAATATCTGCTTTTTCTTGACATTAGTCTCTTGCCTTTCAGATAGTTAACCCTCTTTTTTCTTTATAGAAAGCCAACACACACACACACACACACACACACACACACACACACACACACACACTGGAAGATATGTACATAAACAATTACGTCGTCCAACCCAACAATGTGGAATTCTGAAAACTCACAGAGATAGGGCTATTTGTTCTAGAGATGCAACCCTTGCCTCAGAATTCAACTATTTTTGCTGCCACACTTTTTTGGCCAATGGTTACAGCTCCTACAAAAAAAGACATGGCTTCCTCACATACACACACTTCCCCTTCTCAAACACACATGCAAGAAACATTACTATTCCTACTGCATATATCCAGGGTGCATCTAAAAAGATACACCAAGTACTAATAACATATAACCTCACATTACTATTATTACTGGTGACTCAAGGGAGTCCTTAGACTCATCGAGGGAGGCCCTAAACATCATGTCCACACAACTATTCAACATTCTCACAGTATCTATCATACCTTGCCTTGAACTCATTCACTGTCATAGCACCCGCAACAGACTCTGGCAGCTTATTCCACTCATTTACCACCCTAAAAGTAAAGAACCCAGCTATAAGACCCTTGCTAACCACACTCTTGCCCAGCTTCCATAGATGTCCCCTAGTTCTTCCACCACCAGTCCTGATCTCAAAAATATCCTCTAAATTAATCCTATAGAAACCCTTCAGCAATTTGAATGTCTCAATCATATCTCCCCTTTTCTGCCTATCAACTAATTTCTACAACCCACAAATCTTCAACCTGTTCTCATAAGGTTCATTCCATAGACCTGCTATCATCTTGGTCACTCGCCTCTGGATCCTCTCCACCTCCTCCCCATCAAGAAGAAACCTAGGTGACCAAATCTGGGCACAGTAGTCTAGATGAGGTCTTATCAAGACTCGGTACAGAGGAACAATAACTTGCTTGTCTCTGCTCGTCAAAGCATTTTTCAGCAACCAAGTGATTTGATGAGCTGATTTAGCCACTTTTGTGATGTGTCACCTAAATTTCATCTCCCTATCCACCAACACTCCCAAGTCCCTGGACTCATCAATCTCCTGGAGTACAGTTCCACCAATGTGGTATACTGCTGCTAATCTTTTCACTCCAAAATGCATAACCTTACATTTTGTCACATTAAATTGACATCCATTCTCCCCCAGAACTCCAATCTATCCAAATCATCCTGCAAGATTTTGACATCTTCTGCATTCACTATTACCCTACCCAACTTTGCATCATCAACGAACAAATGAACCGTTCCTCTTAGATCCTTCTCTACATTCAAGCATGTCAAATTAGCAATTCTGATCTGCTCTCCTAAGGGGACAAACTCCATCCTCTAGCATATCCTCGAATGTATGAAGTGCCCTGTGACTGTAACTTGGTCTACTATTGAATTTAGCAAATACATTTGCTACTATCATTATAGCAAGTCAGGACAGACCATGCTTTAGACACCCATTCACAGATGGAAGAAAACTAATGCTCCATACAGTAATCTTTACAACTCAGAAAGACTAATTTTAGGGTAAGCAATGGCTATGAGGCATTCTCTTAAGCTTATCAAGTATGGCTGCATTAATCTGTTCAAAAATCTGGAAGACAGTCATCTGTAATAATATCTTTTATACAACATTAGAGGACGACAAATTAGGACTAAGCTGGAGGCACAGGTTAATTTTTAATTAACCTATTCTCCAGTCATAGCTATCTAATTATTTCTTAGTGATATAAAGGGCAGATAAGTGGAACTATCTGTTCAATGTTGCGAAGTTTAAGGTTTTGAGATTTGGTAAGCAACAATGGGATGCAAAGTATAAACTTGGTGGGGAAACTTTAACAGAAGCAGAGGAGATGAGAGATCTAGGAGTGATAGTGGACAAGGACCTGAAATTCAGGGGCCACACTGCACAAATTGTGAAGAAATCACATCAGATAATGGCAATGATTCAGAGGACCCTGACATGCAGAAATAGAGAGGTTATGATTCCATTGTATAAGGTCGTGATTAGGCCTCATGTGGATTATTGTGCACAGATTTGGTTACCGGGTTTTCATGGTGACGAGGATATGTTGGAAAGGGTCCAGAGAAGATTCATAAAGGTAGTCTGGTCTTTGGAATGTGGAGTACGAGGACAGATTGAGAGAATGTAAGCTGAAAAGCCTCATGAATAGGAGGGATACAATTGAGACATAAAAGCTAATCAGGGGTTGTTATCGGGTCGACATGGAAGAGATTTTTCATAGAATAGGAGAGAGGAGTAGAACAAGAGGCCATTGCTGGAAACGGTATAAGGAGGGTGTGAACAGAAGAGTGAGGAGTAGGTTTTTTTGCAAAGAGAATAGTTGATGAGTGGAATGCATTACCTGAGAGTGTTGTAAGTTTGTAAGTGTAGACACATTGAATCAGTTTAAGACACAGTTGGATGAGCACTGTGTGCAATAGTGTGTACCTCCTACAATGAGTCTCTAACTCCTTGGAGGTCAAATGTTAATAATAACAATAAATGAAGACTATTCCATGTATTTTCAACCTTGAAAAAAAAAAAAAAAAAAAAAAAAAGACCTCAAACCCCCAGAACTCGTAAAGCAAGAACTAACTACCTGTATATAACACTTCCCTACACATTAGAGGCACAAATTCTATAGCAAATAAATGCATGTGTGGGGAGGGGGGGGGGGACTGGGTTCAAGAGTCAAGTATTCTGTTGATATGCTTCTTAAAGAGATGGAGGTTTTCATCCTTGGGAAATATACTTCATGGGAAAGGCTGTTCTACTAAACTGAGATAGATGGAATAAAAGATGTCTGGGAATAACAGATTCAGTGTTGGGCAGTTGCTGGTGTTCCTTTCGATTTAGCAAAAATGGGGGCCATAATGGATGCTAATTCAAGTGAACAGTGACCATGGAAATATTTATACAATACTGAAAATGAACCATTTGACAGCGGCTGAAGAGTCTGTAAGAGAGGAATCATTAATCAATGAAACCACTCTCTTCTGAACTGCATTAAGAATTTTTAGAGAGGACTTAGGTGCACCACCCCATATGCAAGAGAAGTATTCCAAGGTCGGGCAGATTTAAGATTTGTACAGAGTGAGCAAGTGGCCAGGACAGAAGTAAGATGATGATGCTAGGAAAGAATGAGTAAGGGTCAGTCCAAGAAGAAATATCTAGTTTTTACTGCTAAGTTCAGCATTATCAAAAGTAAATAGAAAAGAATAAGGGTTTTTTTTGTTTTTGTTTAATAAAATAGACAAAACTGTGTTTTGGAAGCATTGAATGCAACTAAGTTGTAGTTGCCGCATTGCTGGATGATGTAAAGATCAGTGCTCAGAGCACTTATCACAGATGATCTTGAAGCTTAAGAAGTTTGAGTGCCACAAGGTTTATTGTATGGGTAAGATAAGTGGAAAGCATTATTGCCAGCAAAACTATGAATAGGATTCAATGTCAATGAGATCAGGTCATTAATATATATAAAGAAGAGGGTGGGGGAAATAATAGAGTCCTGAGGAATACCTGCATTAACAGGAAAATCTGAAGAGAGAAATAACTTCCACCATTATACACAATGAAAGACCTGAGAGAAGCAATCCAATTACAAAAGGAGGATGGCAGATCATAAAATGGCAATTTGCTGAGAAGCCCTCAATGTCAGACTATCAAATGCCTTGGAAAGATCAAATGCAACAACAAAGCTTTCTCCAAACTTTGTCATGGCATGTATCCAGAGGTGGGTGATGCAGGCAAGGAGATCTATTATAGATCCTGATTGGTGAAATCCATATTGGTGGTCATTAATTAGTTAAAAGTTTCCCAGATGTCAAAGTTGACTGTTGATGGCCTTCTTCATTACTTTGGACAACACTGAGGTGAAAGTAACTGGTAGATGGTTGGGTAGTAGGCACTTATCACTTTTATTTGGAGTTGACTATATGTGGACTTGCTTCCATGCAGTAGGGTGGATGCCATATAATATAATGTATATATCATAAAGTACAGGTGTTAGTTTCTTGAGCACAACTGGCAGGATTCCATCAGGACCAGAAGCCCTTTTGGTGTCCAGGTAGTTCAAGATCTTTCTGATGTCTGTAGTGGAAGGCTACAGGGAGGTATGTAATACAATGTTCCAGGTAAAGAAGGAGATGATTTGCCTTCATCTGTGTCAAAGTTGGATGAGAAGAATGATGCCAGGAGATCAGCCTTATCTTTAGGTGATGTCACAATGAAACCATCTAGATGAAAATGAAGTGGAAGCACATATGGACAAAAGTTCAAAGATTCAAAAGGACTAGAAGGCAAGACTGCCATTAGCACAGGCAGCAAGTTTTCTACATTTAGCTCCATCAAAATTAACTTTTTCACTGATGGTTTTGCAAGTATTGCAGGTTTCATATGGGTTGTGAATGAAGCTGGAAGTTTTGTATCAAGCCACTTATAAGCTGTCTTTTTTTGACCACCTTGGCACTTTTAGGAAAACCATGGCTTGGATATAGGGTAGGAGTAAACTGAGTGTGGGATGAAAAATCTCCATTCCAACAGGGATCAGAAACAAGTTCACAACAAGTACCTGGATCTAAAGAATGGAAACAGTAGTCTGATCATGGAAAGGAGAATGAAAGAAGTCACAGATATCCTGTTACTTAGCACTATCGTGATGCCAAGCTACATGAGGTTGTGAATGGCTGAAGGAGAGGATGTTCCACAAGAGATGAAACTTGGATGAGATTGTGATCTGAATTACTAAGCAGAGAAGTCACCTCAACAGTATTATCTGGAAGGAGAACTGGTTAAGAAAAGATCAAAAGTGATGAAAGTTTATTTTTCACTTGGTTAGACTATAATAAATTTAGTTTAATCCTTTATCCAAGTGTGAGCAAACAAAGTTTGCACCTGAAAATATCTTCAGGACTGGGGTAAGGTAGTACAACACTGGGCAACTCATAGCAAAGCTAACTCCCATTATGGGAGATATGTGGACCAAGCAAACTCCCATTATGGGAGATACTGAGATAGGAATGATGTTAGCTTGGCCCACCTTTGCTACGAGTTGCACTACCTTACCCCAGTCCTGAAGATATTTTCAGGTGCAAACTTTGTTTGCTCACACTTGGATAAAGGATTAAACTAAATTTATCAAAAGTGTTGGGCATGTGGAGAGGATTGGCAGGGATTCTGGCTGGGAGATAATTTGTATTAAATTGTCATGTCTCTTCTCTTCCAAGCTTCATTGGAATTTGAAAAATAGTCAGAATTGGAGACTGAGTTGCCAAGGCAGATGAATTTGCTGTTTGGAAATTTGGATTGTACAAAATCAAGCTTCATGGATAAGAAGTGAAAGAGGTTAGAACTTACACATTTCTATCAAATCGTGTTTTCTTCATGTTTCCCAATTCATCCCCCCTCCAAAAAAAAATCAGTTGACCAAATTTAAAGGCATTATTAAACTGTCACCAAAATAATAATAATTAAAACTGTACATACACCACCAACTAATTATTTTATGTTACTATTTCAAATCATCTAAATGTTTAAATACATTTGACATTTATTAACCAATAACAATTTTGAGACGAGCATGAAATTGATTATCTGATGCATGTTTAATTCTGGCATTTATTTATCTAGTTTATTATTTATTGTGAACAGTTATAGAGAAGGAACTATTGGCCTGATGACAGATGCTTGTGAAAAAGTAGCTACAGCTTAATTGTTCAACAGATCTCATCTGCCAATGAAATATGGCAGTAGAGAACTGTTTAACAAAGAGCCATAAACTCTATTTAAATTAGCTAACCATCCATATTATGTGTTAACCAAGATCCATCAAAAATTTATGGCCACTGTAGAAAAGATATATTATAATGCCATTATAGAACATTGCAGTTTGTTTGTAGTCTATAATACCATTACAGAACATTGTGCTAATGCCTACAATTAGCAATAGTAATTGCTAGCAGTGCACTGTAGACTGATCATTTCATTCCTTGCAATATGAGTAGCAATACACTTACATATATTTTTATAATCTTAAAATATATTTTTAAGTTTACTAATTCACCACTAGTTGGCAACTGTGTTTACTAATCCTGATTTTTTTTTTTTTTAAACAAAACATAAAACGATTGTTGTAGGCTTCTGTGGAGAGAGGACATACCTGAAATGTTTTTGCCAGTATTACTCCACATATAAGAACCAGATGGGAAAGAATACTATTATTATTATTTTTTAAAATACACAAGTTATACTGGACATGACTTCATATTTTGTAACTGAAACAGTAAGATGAGACTATGATTATAATGACATTAATAGTACTCAGGAACTCTATGAAATCACAAGACTCATTGTGGGAGGTCAACCTTACACAACAAAGTCTATCATACTATTCCTTAAACTCATTCAACCATCTATCTACACCCTCACCATTTTATTCAGAAATACACTATGTCCAACCACCCTCACTACTTCCAGGGATGTTCCCGTTGTCCTTGTTTTACCATATGAAAAATACTCAGTGTCACTGGAAATACCTCTAAACAGTTTAAGTGTTGCAATCATAATATCACTCTATCTTCTATCAAACTCTGCAGTTTGCATACCCATTCATCTTCATAACCACATTGTTCAGTCATGATATAATTTATCCACCCCTGTAGCCTCTCCAAGGTTACTTAATCCCCTTCAAATTCCAATTACAAGATCTATGCACGATAATCTACACGTGGTTCGATCAGACTTTATACAATGTAATCATCACTCTTATCTCCGCTAGTCAACATCCTCAAGCAATACTCCAGGTTACCTTTACTACCTTTGTGGTATGTCCCTTAAGCTTTAAATTTCTGTCAATCATCACTTCAAAATTCCTTGCCTCCAGTACAGTTCCACCAACAGAATATGCAATCCCTCATCAGTGAATCCAAATTTCATGCTTATATGCGAGTTTTTTTATAGAGTCCAGAAACTCTGATATGAGATCTAACGCAGAAGTTAATAATTTACTTCAGGCTTCAAATAAGTGGGTCAGTGATCTCACCTTAGGCAATATAACAACGGAAGACCGAATATCATTCAATAACGAACAGCTGATGAATACTCGTTCTTGAAATATTTTATCAGCTGTTAAAGCATGATGAATCGACATTTGCATTTCTCTTGTTAACGTGATTTGTAACTTACAATTATGTATTTACAATGCGATTTAAAAATAATCGCATGGATATTCATCGAATAGTAACCAATATGTGCCAGTGAACCATCAGCTGTCCTGCCTGTAATTAAGTGGGTTGTGTAAGATGAACATGAACAAAATATTCATTGAAAGAAAGTACCGTACAAGGTTCTATATCTTTAATAGAAACAACAGTATATATACATATATGTATCTCTTATTTCATATAAGCTGATTTAACGACTTACCACTTATTCCAAGATATTCGACATTAAGAATCATCTACATCGAAATGAAAATATTCCAGAAGCACACATTTTCTCTTTACAACACAGCACACCTAATAATCGCAAGCAGACGCCATTCTACATGTACTACCACATAGTAAGAGTACGCATGCGCCTACTTAGTAAGAATGTCATGAATAGATTGCAAGTACAGACTGTGTGTCATATGCAATTTGATTAACTTTTATCCTATTCAAATTTCAGTTTTGAATATAAAACAGTAAAAATAAATATAACCTTTCTCCACAATGGTATTACATTCCTAGTTTTCAGTAAAAAAATAAATAAAAATGACGAATCCGTAGTTTGTCGGATTTTTTGTTTCAGCTCCATTTGTGATAAACAAGGTGAAGCATATCGTATTTGTATTTCTTCAGAATTTTTGACTGATTCAAAAATTGTGAAGAAATACAACTCGCCGCTACCTATAAACTAATCAACCAGATCCACAATTTGCTACCTTCTCCAAAAAGCAAAATCTCACTTATGATGCTACCTGGCTTATAAGAAGTTCCATGTTCCTGTAAGATGTCTTACTACGGACGAATAGGAAGATCTATAAGTAAACGCATTTCTGAACATCAAGACAACATTCGTCTTATCAAACCGCACAAATCTGGCCTCGCACAACATGAAGTTGAAAACCCTGACCAAAGGATCCAATAGAAAAACATCAAACTGCTACATGGATCCTTATATAAACATGAGCGTTTATATAAAGAAAGTGCTGAAGCCTTACGTCACAGACCCAATCTGAACCGTAATGACCGTCTTAATATCCCAAAAGTCTTGGAAATTATTATCTCAATTGTATAAAATAAATTTATCAGATATATTTTAATTTAATTTTAATTATATATATATATATATTTTTTTTTTAATTCCTCAAACACATTACTGTATGAATAGAGTGGTTGCAAGCATTCGCACTTTGAATGTAATTCCTAGTATTGTTTGTAACAACTGTACTGATGATGTCTTAAGATACTTAAGACGAAATATCTCCATATTATTAAAATTTAATTACTGTGGTATACGTGTGAATTTTTAGTTATGAATACTTTACAGGTTTCACAATATAATAGAACCACCTCTGGCAATCCATTCCATTTCACACACTCTCCAAGTAAAAACCTAGTCCGCACACTCTTACTAACCACACTCTTAGACAACTTCCAAGTGTGATCCCTCGTTTTCCTCCCATTCTACATGTATTGAAAATTTTCTTCTGTGTCAATCTTATAGAATTCCTTTAGTAACTTATAAGTTTCTATCCCTTCTCCTCTGCCTCAGCTAAACTCTGCAATCCAGAGACCCTCAATCTATCCTCATAGGGAACATTCCACAGACCTGTCCAGCTTGGTCACTGGTCTCTGAATCTTCTCCACCACCTCCCAATCCCCAAGAAATGCATGCGACCGAATCTGTGCACAGCAATCAACATGTGGCCGAATCATAACCATATAAAGAGGGATAATAACCTCCCTATCATTCAGCATCCAGGTAATCCTCTGATCTATTTTGCCAACTTTGAGTTTCAAATCTCTATCCACCACCACTCCCAGATCCCTTGCCTCATCAGTTTTCTGTAATCTATTACCATCAATATGATATGAGGTATGTAATCCTTTCATCCCAAAGTGCATGATCTTTCAACACTGAATAACTATTGTCCTTTGCCCACACTAACAACTTATTTAAATCATCCTGTAAGATATCTACATCATCTTTATCAACTATTGCCCTTCCTAGTTTTGCACCATCGGCAAACAGAATATCCCCCTCAAATCTTTCGCTATATCATTAATGTACGAATTAAAGAGTAGTGGTCATAGTACAGAGCTCTGGGGCATTCCACTAATCACTTTCATTCGCCTTGATTCCACTCCACCATACACCACCCTTTGATATCTGTCCATCAGCCTTATCCCTGTTCCATGCCACCAGCCTCATATCAATTCCCATTTGCTCCAACTTATATAATAGTTTTGCATGCTATATTCTGTCAAATGCCTTTGCAAATTCCAGCAGTATCATGGTGTAGCCATAACCCTTATTCAATTCTGCTGTCACTTTATCATAAAATGTGAGTAAATTACTGAGGCAGGACCTACCTTTTACAATGCCATGCTGTCCCCCTATAGAGTATCATATTCCTATCAACTCAAGAATGAGTGCAATGAGTGGATGGGAATATGATACTTTAACCACTACTGCAGAGATACTAATTGGTTTGTAATTTACTACTTCTGTCTTGGAGCCACCGCCACCTTTATATAATGGAGCTATCTTACCCTCTATCAGCTTCTTTGGAACTTTGCAGAGCTGAGACTTGATTAAACAAGAGGAGGCACTGCCAGTTCACTTATTCATATTGATATTTTTCGATATAATGAGTAACTCCAGTTCATCTACCTCAATCCTTACATCAGCCTCTGTCACCTCAGTAACTGAAAAGTCGCCACCTAGATGATACACCCTTGCAAAGTGATCACTACATCAGTACATACTGATGTAGTGATCTCGGACAATGAACTGAACTATTTCTTCTGCTTCTGTCACTTTCCTACCATTTAGTGCTGGTTAAAGTTATCTTTCCATAAGCATTCTTTCTGTTACTTGCTACGTAGCGAAATAAAATCTCTTTCTCGGATTTACTTTGGCCTACTTAGCTAATTTTCTATCAAAATCTGATTTAGCCTTCCTTACTATACCAGTGACCTTCTTGCTTGTGCTCTATATTGCTTGTTGACATGCCGATCACCTTGTTCAGACATTATTTCGAACTTATATACAATCGTTTGCTTCCTATTTCCTTTTACTTTAAAAAAAAAAAAAAGGTCCAGAGACGATTGAGTAAGATGATGTCTAGTCTTTGGAATGTTGAGTATGAAGACAGATTGACAAAATGCAATTAGCAGAAATTAGTGGATAGAAGGAGGAGAGGGGATGTGATCGAGACATAAGCCTTTAAGAAGTCATTACCAGATTAATATCATGGAGGTTTTGCATAGAGTGGGTGAAGATAGGGAAAAAACAAGAGGTCATCCCTGGAAGCTGTATTAGGAGAGTGTGAGCAAGGGGATGAGGAGCAGGTTTTTTGCATGGAGAGTGGTGAGGGATTGGAATGCATTGCCCAAGAGTGTAGTAAGCGCAAAGAGAATGAACATATTTAAGGGGCAGTATGATAAACTGTGTGGGTAACAGTGGGACCTCCCATGATGAGTCTTTGACTCCATGGAGGTTTTCTATAATAATAATTTACTCTCCGGCAATAGACGATTCAGCAGATGATTCCAACAAAACAAGTCGTAGACGAATACTCTGTATATTCGGCATCTTTTATGTCTCATTCTTTCTCTCCCTCTTTCTCTCTCCCTCTCTCTCTCTCTCTCTCTCTCTCTCTCTCTCTCTCGTGTGATGGAATAGTTACAAATCAACAAATCAACAATGATCAATAAGTTGAATTGTTTATATATATATATATATATATAGTCTGGTATTTATATAATTTATATATACATGGTATATACAAATCTGGGGTTTTTCCTTCACATGCAGGCAAACCGGCCCCGTGAACACACACACACAGATTACGGTCATGAAAACTGCCTTTAGGGGAGGGGGTGCAACAGAGGAGTAACGAACTGGCTGCATTAATTCGTCGTAAACCCCCTCATTTTGGGAAACTTAACCCGTCCTAGGTCGGATGAGAAGGATAGGTATATACAAATGCCTTCGCAGAATCATGGTGTAGCCCTTTCCTTTATCCAACTCAATTACTCTATTATAAAAAGTTAGTAAATTACTAAGGCAAGACCGACCTTTCATGAAGCCATGCTACCCCTTATACAGTATCATATTCTTATCCACCCATTCTTGTATTCTCTTTGGGACTAATTTTTCTAGTACTTTTTCCACCACACTTGATATACTGATTGTTCTATAATTTGCGAGAATGTGCAAGGGAACATGCATATTCTCGCAAAACCTTAGCTGATATCCCATCCAATCCTACAGCTGCATTATTTGCATTGAGATTCTGCAATATCCTAAGAACCTCCAATTCATCCACCTCTATTTCCACATCTCTGTCGCATATGTAAAGCAGTAGCCTCACTTGGATGATATACCTTTGCAAAATTGTCACTCAGCAACTCAACTAGTTTATCTGTTTTTGTCACCGCGTAACCATCAGAACTCATTAAGGTTATTCTTCCATAACTATTCTTCCTCTTACTTGCCACATAGCGAAAGAACTCTTTGAGATTTCCCTTGGCCTGCTCTGCTAATTTCTTTTCGCCTGATTTTACCTTCCTTACTATACTGATCACGCTTTTTGCCTGACCCTTGTACTGTCCATGAGTTTGCTGATCACTTTTCTCGTTATATACCCTTGACAGCATTTTCTTTTTCGGAAGTTCATGCTTAATGATATTACTCATCCATCTAACTCCTACTTTACTAACTCTCCATACATTAGGTATACAATTTAATATTGCTTCCTCTAGATATCCGTTAACTATCTCCCATGTACTACCAACATTCTTCCTTTGCAGGGTTTTATGCCATGGCACAGGTTCAAGATTCCTCCTAAGCTTGTCATAATCACCTGCCTTTTAGTTCCACATATATCCCTTCTTGAAAGAGTATTCCATACGGTTTACAACCTCCAAGACTGCATGGTCTTGACATGGGAGGTTGTAAACCTTGACTATGAATAGCTCTTCTGATCCTATGACAAGGTCCAATACTCTCCCCTCCATCACATGCTGTCTCAATTAATTATATCTCAGTAAGTGTATAAATTCTATTTCCTTCCTGCCATGTGATCCAGTCTATATGTCAATAGTTGAAGTCCCCCCCCCCATAATAATCACTCGATCTGCACTCATTGTACTAATTTGCTGATGCATATCTTTCAGATGATCCAGGGAACCCCAAGTGTATAACACCCAACTGTATATTTTGTGTTACTGGCCTTGATCTCACGCCAGACTACTTCAAAATAACAGCCATCCTCCCGCCTACTCCTATTCTTTTTGAATGCAATTCATCCCCTATTATCAGCAGTACTCTTGAATCCTTATATAATAAAATTTGTATCCCCTTTTTAGGATCTGCTGTAGCTCAAAATCTATTTGTCCAAATTATTCAGTCACATTCATTTTATATCCATTGCTCTTCCACTCCAAGTTCTAATAACTATTGACCTTTTCCACTAGATATCGGAAAGCTTCAGCATCTAATCCAAATATCTAAACAATGAGATTATCTTTCTTGGAGGCTTCAACTTTCACAACTGATTATTTAATTACACCGATTCAAGCTGAAGGAGATGCTGATATATTGAATATCAGTACAACTATTTACAAACTGTCCAACTGTCCACTAAAACACCCAAAGTTGTCTTTATTCTCCACCGTATACGTTTAATCTCTTCTTAACCAGTTCTCATGATAAACGCTGAAGATATCAATTCTTGGTAATTCAGACCAGAGTGTTCTTCCCTACAGACGTTTCACTGTTTGAATACAGAAGCCTGCCCTACCGAATAACTGAAAGAATTCTTACTACAATGAATGCCTTCATCCCCCATTCCTCAAAAAAAAAAAAAAAAAATAGATCGCTGTCTAACATTGAATTTTGTAACAAATGTGCCAAAGCAGTTCAATAGAAGAACTCTGCATATCGCAAGTAGCTTGAAACTCAAAATCCTATATCCCATTCCTACAAGGGAGCACATGAAAGCTGAAAACAGATAATCAGCCAATCTAAATCCGACTTTCCGAGTGACAAGTTCAATAAACTGGTCTTTTGCTCAAATGACAGTACAACTTCCAGGTTCTTCAGAAAGACCATTAAACTTCTGCCCATCTAGATTGTGCTATTGTAACGTCATCAAAATGCAAGTAGTTCTTCTGCATCATTCTCTTCTCTACTCCTGCATTAATAAACTAGCGAAGGTATGTTCGACATTATTAAGAACTGCACTGAAAGACATGAAAGACTAATTAGCTTGCATATAAAAGTGTCGAGTGGTCCTAATAGCATCCTGAATTAACATTTATCCGTTTTTTGCCCATTTACAATCTCTTCTACCCATTTTACATCTAGTCTTATCTATGGAAACTAGCTTATATCAAACCAATCCCAAAGGAAACAAAAAGCAACCATCTAGCTATTGTGCCATTGTATTCACCTCAATCTTATCGAAAATAATAGACACAGTCGTCATTAATCAATTATTTTGCCACCTAGAAGCCCTGTTGATATTGTAAATGCAATACAAAATCTTTCGTAATAGAGTTTGAGTTGTAAAACAGTACAATCGATTTTCTTCAGTTGTGAGGTTGAAAACCAGAGTTATCAGGAGTAAGAATACTTCTCTGTACCGACTAACCTGGGTAACAGTTGAAAAAAAGCCTAGAAAAGCTCTACTTTGTGATTAGAATCGATCTTATGATGGTCTTTCTGATCACAGTCTAGTGCTGAGGAAGAAATGCCACTTCCACAGAACGACACGGGTGCCCAGGAATGAAAATGAAGTACAACCAAAGAAATTTATTTATGTGTTTAGCGTTTAATGCACACAGAAAAAAGAAAATAAGCAGATGAAAATATATGAAGAAAACAAAACAAAAAATACAGTTATTGAATCTGTTACAGCTTTAGATTTAACATCCAAAAAAATTAAACGTTAGTTCTAAGCTAAGAGATTATTCGGAAGTCAATGGAATGTTTAATGGTCTAAGAAAAATTGCATATTTTAAAAAACTGAGGACTGTCCATTTCATTTGTGGAGTATCTTTGCATTTGTCATGCCCTCTCTTCGTGCAATTAAGTGTAGACCATATAGGTCTGAGTAAAACATAAAAGCTCTCTAGCTTGGTTGGATCAGGGATGACATTTAAGTAGGAGGGATAAAAATTTCAAGTTTCCGGGAGGAATAATCTCCTTATGAGACCAATTAACTTGCTTTCATTCGTAAAGCCCTTATAATGGTTCTGTAAAATTCGATGTAGCTTAGAATTTTACAAGCACTTTACATCGATTTTTTTACAGAGGTCTCATCTCAAACGTTTGTGCTGAAAAAATAAACTGTATAAAAAAATATATATAGTCCAATGAGAAATTAACCTACTCAAATGTAGTAAACAAAGAATGGCTAAAATTAATAACAACAAGAGTAAATGCTGTCACTGGAAACTGAGTCTTATTGTTTTAACTAAGTGCTTTGGAAACCTTTATTCACAAGCTCTGTGTATGCCAACTGTCAAGGTCATTGTTAAAAGGATTGGCGCGGATCAGACAAGGTTCCACTGTCCGACAAATCGGATTTTTGGAGTGCACTAGGAGAAGAAAGAAATTATCGGCTCTAATAACAGATCAAGGAGACGCGCCGAATTCTTCGGGGGATCTCAATCCTTCTTGCAAGTTCCCGGAGAAGGAAAGATAAAAGGGCGTCGAGGAGAACACGGGATATCGGCAGTCAGAATTAGAGGACATGACTATACGGCGCAGTCAATACTGGAGGCAGTCCAGATCGGACGACGATGCAGCGGGAGGTCAATCGAACCTAGTAACTGCAGAGTAAACTTCAGCCCCGGAAAACTTGCACCACCATCTGGATATGATTGCATCTGCTCATTTCATTGAAACCTCATGCCAGAGCTATCGAGTACCAAAGATTTGCATCTCAAACCCCGCCACCATCCTGATGAGACACCGGTAAAGCGAGACACTGGAAATTATTTCTTTTATGTAATCTAGGAGAAATAATTTAGATGGACTGATAAGATATAAGGTACTAGAAATAAGCAGTGTCTATGAAAAAGTTTTTGCTTGTTAGTAAGTAGAATACTCTTGTGTAATAATTTGATATAGCATGTTAACTTCTTTATGAATAGTTTAGAGTTTTTAATCAATAAGCAGAGAAGTAAAAATGAATATCTACGCTGTATAGTTCGTTTAGAATTGCAACGAGAAGTTTTTTAAACGCTAAACTTTAGCAGATAGGCAGAGAGAGTAACCTCCCTATCATTTAACTGATGTATTTTTGTCTTGAGTGTAAATAAATGTGTTTATTATTAGTCAATAGAGTGCTGCCTGATGTTTTGCTTACAATGCACTGTTCCTAAATAACAAAGACCTGAGAGTAGGAAACAAATAAGGCATTAGAAGCATAATTTAAGTGCTTGTAGACCACAACTCTTTATGCTATTTTATTTGAGGGAATTTTTGCTAGAGAGAGAGAGAGAGAGAGAGATCTGCCGGTCTTAGTACTGAGTCTTATGCCGAGAAAGGAATACTGGTGGCACAGTCAGAACAAATAAATTTTCCAGTATTCTTAGGTATAGACAAGTAATGTGAAAGGTGGATAAACTTTGTATGAAAGAGTAAATGACTGAAATGGAGACATAAGATAGAATAAGAAGTTAGCAAGGATGGAGAAAAATAAAAAAAACATTACAATGGCACAGTGGATGACATAATAAAGTAGTAAATAATATAAAGAGGCAAATATATAGATTAAACATTACAATACGAAAAATAGACCCTCTGTATACAGTTCTTCCCATCATTAATGAAATTCTACTCCATGTCTTCCCAACCAACAGCTGGGAAGTCAGTCCCTATTATTATTATTATTATTATATGACATCTCCAGGGAGTCCAAAGACTCATCGAAGGAGAACATTTGCTCTACAACTCTCCGTCTCCACCACTCAATCCACCAACTTCAACGAATTGAAACTACTTTCATCACCTACACCAACCCCATATACCGCCGACCACCACCACCAATAGCATTTTCACAGACAATCACAAACATCCATGCCCACAGCGGGATTCGAGCCCGCAGCCTTTTGGCTGGAGAGTGCATATGCTAACCACTCAGCCAACCAGGTCGGCAAGCTTTTACTAATAGTGAGCTCAAGCTATCAATAAACCAATACTTTTGGGAGAAAGGACAGTATGACAGACAATTATAAACATCTTATGGTCCTAAATCTTAACACTCATATTATTGTCTGCAATGTGTGATAATTAGCATCCAGCCTGTTGAGTGGTTGAAAAGCGGAGACGCTAACAACTCGTCCAACCAGCCAGCATACCTCATGAAAAACGAAGAGAAAGTAGGGTTAGTTCAGTGAATTTAAAGCTGGACTATGAATGGAGGTTGATCAGCAATTGCTTGTATTTTCATATGCCTAAAGAAAAGGTATGTACAATTTTCATTAGTATTTTAGACTTTATGTCAGTGGCGTAGCTAGAGTGGGGGGGGGGAGGTCCGCTACGGGCGGCACTTTGAACCTTTTTGAACTTTTGCAATTAATTCTAAAATACAATCTCGCGAAATCAGTTCCAAATATTGTAATACTGCTGCGTATTTTCCTCGCGATTGCTGTAAATGTTGCTCGTTGTGAGAGGAGTTTTTCTAAATAAAATTGATTAAGAATTACCTACATTACTATGAAATAGACTTCGCCAATGTCATCGATGATTTTGCTAACAGAAAAGCAAGAAATATAACATTTTAGAATGTTGAAATAAAGTTTTACTTCAAAAATAAACATAGCGTTTTAATTTATTTCCCTATACGTCGTTTTGACTTTTTGTAGTATTTTTGGTGTGTATTGAGAGGGGGCTGCAAACTCAGGGATCGCCCCGGGTGGCAAAAGCTCTAGCTACACCACTGCTTTATCTAAATGTTATTTAATTAATGATTAACTGTTTCGTTTGGTTTTGTTCAACTGGAACAAGGAGCAAAAACAATCATATGGTCAAAGCATTGCCTTTAACATGTTCATTGCCAATCACGCGATATCGCGGGATGCCAATTCTCACCAAACGGCCGATCACGCGTTATCGCGTGGACGTCGCTAACTAAATAAAAATAAAATAAAATAAATTTGGCCACCACACGAAATTCCAATTTTCAGCTTGGCAATGAAAGTGTTAAGAGAGAATTTTATTAGAGGAGTTGAAGAGCTGATGAATTAATCCCTTACAAACTCTGCAAAAAATTTCCATGCCACTGCTTCGTGCGAGATTGAGACGCTTGACAAAATTTCGTTAATGTGATAGACAAAATAGATGAAATAAAAAATAAATCTGGACTAATACTAGCTGTATACTTACCAGGATGTGGGATGATGCGTCCTAAAATATATATTTTTCGCACTCTCATTCAAACTTTTATCCGGTGAACTTTAATGTAGCCCTTAAGAGCACGAAAGAATATTTCCTTACTTAAAATATGTCCATCAAAACATATTAAGTAAAGAAAACTGGCGGGATTGAGACAAGAAAAATGAAACCCGACTACACATCTGGCAAATTGCTGATCGATTGTACTCAAATACGCTTCTATAGCAGGGAAATGATCATCAAGCAAGGTGGTTTCTCGTTGCCTTCCTTGCCGTAACTATATTTATGACTGCAGCAATGTGTGTTCACGGGACCGGTTTGCCTGTTTTGATGGATGAAAAACCCGAGTTTCTGGGAGAAAAACCCTCAACCTTTGTATGAGACCAGTTAACTCACCTTTAATCGAAAGATACCAGATAAAGGTTCCTCAAGTCTTGGACGATAATCAAACCCAGGTCTTTCCAACCAAACGACTTCGTCTATACCGACTGAGCTATGGATAGTGAATTATAGTGCCTAATAAACTCCAAACCAAATGTCATCAGAAATGAAATCTTCCGTACACGTTTTTTTAAATATACGTTTATTAGGCAGTATATACGAAAGACTCTACTCGATAAAATCATGCGTTTTTTTGGGGAAAAAAATTATTATTATATGTAGGCACCTCTAGGGAAGTGAGAGACTCATCGAAGGAAGGCAATGAAATGTGTAATTCCTTCTTTAAAATATTCACCGATATTTTAAAGAAGGAATTAGTTCCTCCACCACCTGCCATGAATTTCCCCTGTATCTATACCGTAAAAAAATCCTACTAATTTTTGTGTATCTATGATATCTCGTCAGTATATACAAAAATCCTTTTATTTTTATTTTATTTTTCAAACATCGAATACCACGCCAGTTTAGGCTGTCTGATTTTAAATTGTTTTAATTTTCCTGAAAATTGATAAATGAAATCATTTCTGAACTCGACGTATACTATATCATTAAAATTACATATTTTTATTAAATAAAAATAAATAAATAAAAGAAAAAATAGGAAAGAAACATTAGACAACAAATTATTTCACACTGGACAAGAAAGAATTTAAGACTTTAATTCAAGCACGTGTTTAAAACAACCCCAATTTGTTAATTTAGGAAGCACACTGCGAGCCTATTTAATCCTTTAAACCAGTTGTGTAGTGCATCTTTACTTCCTGTTATTTTTAATTGATAACCTAGATTTCTCCCCCATGAAATGCAAAGACGCGAAACAAAGAAATTAATAATAGAAACGAAATTAGTACATTAATATTTGTGCAACACTTTTTTTTTTGTCACATGCTTTTCTCTCTCTCTCTCTCTCTCTCTCATTGAGGATCTAGCAGATATTTCCGTTACAACACTATGCTAAGTTGTTTTTAATTTCAATCAATAGGAGTCACAATGGTTGTCATTGCAAGTAATAACACTTGAGTGTTGAAAAAAATAAAACTGATAGAAATTAAACTTTTTTTTTTCCCCTTCAGATTCTTGTATTCTTATGTTTGAAAAGTATGGCAGTTTGCTAATATCCAGTTCTGGGTAGTGAGAAAACATTTTGGGAGGAATCCCTGTTACAATGAATACTGAACAACTTTTCCAGGATTCATGGCCAGTTTTAGGCCAAATGGACCCAACAGATCCCGCACTATGTGATGAACCAAGAGATTGCAGGCGTATCCTTCATAAAAAATAGTAAACATTTCATAGAAAAAGTGAAAGATATACATATTGGTCCAACAGACATCTTAGCAAGTCTCGACATTATCAGCTTGTTTACAAACGTCCCGAGACAAGAAATTTTGAATCTCCTAGAAGACCTCTTCCCTCCGGACATCTTGAATCTTTTTAAACATTGTATAAACAATACTTTTTTCACCTATAAAGACAGAATCTGGGAACAAAAAGAAGGACTGGCCATGGGTTCATCATTATCACCGGTATTAGCAAACCTATTTACGGAAAAATTTGAAAACAATGCTCTTAAGAATTACCATAAAAAAATCAAAAATATGGCTACGCTATGTGGACGATATTTTCATCATATTCAGTGGCACAACAGATGAACTTATCAATTTCAAAGATTATCTCAACAATTTGCACAACACCATAAAATTCACTTTAGAACAAGAAAAAAATAAAAAAACTTCCTTTTCTGGATATTCTATTAGAAGTTAATGAAGAAAGTAAACTCTCCGTCTCAGTATATAGGAAGCCGACAAACACTGGAAGATTTCTAAATGCAACCTCACACCACCATCCTTCACAAAAAATAAGCTTAATTAAAACTCTTCGAGACAGAGCATACAATATCTCCAGCACACAAGAAAGATGTAAAGAAGAACTAAAATATTTAACACAAATCCTCCAACAGAATGGATATGAAACAAAAACCATCAAGAGAATCCTTAAAATGCCTCCAGCTAACAACACAATAAAACAGGATTACAAAAACGCAATCTCGCTTCCTTATATCAAAAATGTTACAGATAAGCTAGCCAAATTAATGAACAAACACAACATAAAAGTAGCCTTCCTTCCTATGGAAAAAATCTCAAGATTCCTACATCCACCAAAACCAACTCATCATCCTCTTAAAAAACCAGGAGTCTACAAAATCCATTGCTCTTGCGGGATTTGCTACGTAGAACAGACAGGAAGATCTGGAGAAATATGCATGGCTGAACACCAAAAAGACGTACAATACAAAAGCGAACAAAAAACGGGTCTTGCTTTCCATACTGCTTCCACTGGACACGATGTACTCTGGCAAAAAACGACGATGTCATACATAGAAAACAACAGTTATATAAGAAAATTTAAAGAAGCTGCTAATATGTTAAAAAACCCAACCCAATGCAATAAAAATCAAGATTTAATTCTCCATCGTGTGGTGAGCTCTAATAAAAAAATCTACCTCAATCTGAGCTCGGACTGTATGAACGAGAACAAGAACACGTGACATCGTCCAGTATTGTTCAACGTCAATAATGTTATATATCTGCATTCTGTTATTTGAGTTTTATGAATAGCCAGACGGTTATGATTTGTATTTATTAATTCTCTTGTTTAAACTTTAAGTTATACTATTTACCCCCTGAAGATGTAAATCCTACGATTTACGAAACTTGTCGGGAACTATTATTTCAGTGTTTTATATAACTGAATAATAAAAAAATGTGGTGTAATCACCGAAATATATCTTTTGAAACAAGAGATTTCAAATTTGATAAACTTTTCGAAGATTTTGATGAACACAAAGCAATAAACTATTCTTTGTAATATTTTTTATTTTAATTTATTTTATTATTTGTTTTTGTTTGCAAAAGTATAATCAATAAATGCGTGTCTAAATTTTGCTTATCATATATTCCAGATTAAGGTTCCATTAAAATAATCCCAATTTGGCTGCGCATTTTGCTGGCAGTCTCGCCAGTCACACAAAATAAATAAATTATCCGTAGCAAAGTACTACTAATACGACACGAAGGTGAAAGTACTCTATTGATATATATAAGCAATATTCCAATTGCTTACTCTGTAGTATGAATACATGTTAATTACAAACAAGCTTACTATTACTGAGTATTTGTTACTTCCATATTGTCACAAAATTAAATTATGATCATTTGACTGTATGATTTTAGCCCTATCCCTTTTACACGGCTGTATCCACCCGTGTGGCATCTATTCCGTTAGCTATCTGATGACGTCATTCAGAATTTGTAATCATGATCTCCTGAAAACATTTCACAGTTCTTGGGAAAGAAGAGTGCGGAGCCTAAGCATCTCACAGCACGTTCCAGAGTATCTCAAGTGATCGATTGAATTGAAGTCCAGTGAATTCGTTAGCCATTCAGGATGGATTGATGTCTGGAAGCCGTGCATAAGAGATCCATCTGTCTGTTTTTTGCATCATAATCACAGATTCATTTACATGGTACAATAAGAATCGCGACTCATTGGACCACTACAACTTTTCCCACTCCTCGAAGAGGGCTATCGTCCTTGGAACTCCATTTTTTTTTCTTCTTAATGTGGCTCCACAGATATATGCTCTTCTTTACTGCGACTCTGTAATGTACATGCAAGTATGATGCTATAATCTTCCCTACTCAAAAAAAAAAAAAAAAAAAAAAAAAGCAAGTTATTTCTAAATACATTGATTGAACTACAGTGGGCTCCATTATTCTTTTCTATTCAACTTGAGATCGATCGCGCAGTAAAATATAAATCACAAACTGTTGAATGACATCAACCAAACGGCCATGACATGTTCGGTGTTGAAGGAAAATCCTAAACAGACATAAAGCAACAGATGTCTTGTTTCTGCCAATAAATATTTTCCTTGAGATTCTTTTAATTGTCTAAACAGACGTTTACTACTCAACTAAACAGCTCTGAGATTTTGAAACGGCAATTAAACAGAATGTAATCGGTCGTCTTGATATTACAGACAGGAAAACGTTTAAAGGACGATTCGAAATTGCTCTCGAAGTTAAAGCATCAATTCGTTTATTCATAACATTTGAATGCGTCATCTATATTATTAAATATAAATCCATTCACTAATACAATCTTAATGTTGCTTTGAGTGATGACAAGAAGAAACAGTATATCGAATTTGAACATTTAAGAAGAAGAGAGTTGCAATTACATCATTTTAAAATACCAACACTGCAATTACCTACAACTGTAATTGCAATTACCTACTACTCGTATTGTAATGGTTTGCTCGGTACAATATATATTACTCGCACGCTCTCTCTCTCTCTCTCTCTCTCTCTCTTTCTCTTGAAATTAGAGTTAAATAATTTAAGTTTAAAGTTAGATTTTAGTTTTATTTTAATCTGCATGTTCAGCTTTAATTTACATTTGAATTTAAAATATCCGTTTTCCAGAGAAGAATCGTAAATATTAAATCAGAAACTAAAAGTGCTAAAATCTGAGAGTTATTATTATGTGGTGCCAACTACCACATAATAATTATTTTGTGGCGTCAACTTACCACAGAAGTTTGACCTTTCCTCTGTGGGGGGATGAGGCGCATACCGCAACCCCTGTATTACTTAGTTTCTGAATAGTTTCCTTCAGTGGTCACCAACGTAATGATATAGTAAAAGCATTTGAATGCTGCACATCGGATTTCACCAAATTCTGCGTGCACCACATTGTGGTCGCCACGACATCAGTTCCATCAGCGTTTCCCCAAAAATATCTTTCAGCGTAACATGGGTAGTATTTAAAGTTTGAGACAGGAATAAAATAAAGCTGTTGCATTCGTTTTTTTAACATAATTTCATCAACAATTATCATTTGAATTATAGACTAAGTATACTTCAGAACTACATATCTGGAACTATCAGTTAGAACACCACAAAGTATGAAACTTGTTTTATTAGAAATAGAGTCAAATATATTTTTCAGTGATGTAAAATAATAAACGTGATTAGTTTAACAGTTATCATATTATGCGAAATACTTCATGTATTGAGTTTTATGAATCACTTCTTTGTATATCTTAATAATTAGTTCTAAAATGTATTTATCATCATCATCTTCGTCATCAGTTAGGCATCTCCATGGAGGCCCACACTAATCGTTATTCGAAGATACCTATATTATCTCTAATTAAACTGATTCACTGACAAAGAATTCACAATCACCTCCGGCAATCTATTTCACTCATTCGCCACTCTCCAGGCAAAAAATTTAAAAAAATTAAAAAATAAATAAATTTAGACCCCACATTCCTTTTAAGCACACTTCTACTCAGATTCCAATGGTTTCTCCTATATCTATTCTATACAAATCTTTTGGTACTTTATATTTTCGATCATATCCCCCCCCCTCTTCTATTATCCAATTTTTGTAATCCACAAATCTTCAATCCCTTCCCATGGTAGCACTTCTTAAGTGAATACCATGTCCGTCATCCGCCTTGAATCATCTCCACCAATTCCACGTATCCAAGACATTTTTCCAGCATCCAAATAATCAACTGTTCTATTTTTCCCCACTTTTCCAATATAAATTCTCTTAAGTTCAATTTCCTGTCTACCATGGCCCGCAAATTCCTGGCGTCACCGTTCGTTAGTATAATGCATAGAACTCAATGCAAGTCGAAATGGAAATTTTCGATCCAAATTGCATAAGTTTAACACTTTGCCACACTGTAGCAAGCAAGAGCTCTAATCGTTAATACACAGTCAGTTTTTTTTCAAGCAGGGTTTTTTCTCCCGGAAACTCGGGTTTTTCATCCTGCATACAGACAAATCAGCCCTTCAGAACACACGCAATTTACAGACAAAAAAAAATACTAGTTGTGGTGGTGGTGGAGATGGGCGGTAGATGGCGTTGATGGAGATGATTGGTAGTAGAGGTTCGGTGTAGTACTAGGTTGAGACAGTTGTATAATAGTTGTCCTCCCGCGATGAGTCCTCGGACTCCTTGGAGGTGTCACGAATAATAATAATAATAATAATAATTCTTCAAGATCAGTATTGCTTTATTTACTATTGTCCTCATCACCATCAAATCATCTCCTATATCTCTGATGTCTGTCTACCATTCACCATTTTATCAATTTCACCAACATGATACCATTTCCATTTGCTCCATTAGCTTATCATATGGTAACTTGTCACATGCTTTTGAAAAGTCCAACGATATCATAATATAGCCATTTCCTTTATCCAACTCTCCTATTATTCTGTGAAACAGAGTAAATTGATAAGGAAAAGCAGTCAACATAATTATAAATTATTGTAAAAGTATTAAATTAAAACTCAATTTTATTTAAATTTGAATTATTCATTAATTTAAACGTGAATATTTTTAAACCATAAGCTTATGCGCAGAAACGATCAGAAATAAATATAAACAGACAGATTGGTGTAAGAGTAAGGCTTAAGCTAATTTCGTTTGTAGTCTTCAATGTCAATTTGAAAATCAATTTTGATTTACTAATGGAATATATTTAGCACACGACGAAAATCAATTCGGTCATCAATTGTCTGCACTTATCTCATTTAGTGTTAGATTCTCTGGCGAAATAACTTTTGATTTTGAAAATAATAGCTGCAGGTAATGTAGACGCAATGAAATAGGTCCTTTGATTAGCAAAGACTTTTCTATGCAATATTAAAAGAGATTTTGGCTCGGAATTTGCTTCGGGCTGATGATATTCAAGCGGTTCTGTTTCACCTAAGAAAAATGAAAATTCCGTAAGCTATCAGATTTCATTTATTTAGATAAAATTTCCTTTGATATTAAGCAAGCTAAAGGCAAACAGAAGTTTACACTGCCGAACAAAAGTTTTAAACTTTGTTTCTCTGACCTTCACAATGTCCTTCTGGAACACATTATTCTCGTGGTATACAGAATGAAAATTACAAATATTGCATAATATTTAATTTTCACCTTTGTTTATCTTCGTGACCAATGCCTTTAATGCTATCACCGAACTTACCTCATTACAAGTCTAGACAAATTTACATGAACTTAATTATCTCCTTCATGTTTCTTTTGAGAAGCCTTTTAATGGGAAAGAATATCTATTTAGTAATGTTTAATGCTGGTTAGTAGCTAATAAAAGTATATATTAAGCTGAAAGATAATTCCCTTTTTTTATGTTTTTTTAAGGTTGACCTAAACAACGAACATAATAGCAAAGTGTACGCCATAAATAAAACAAACAGCTTCCGTTGACTTTCTTTGCTATGCGTTTATGTTTCGACTTGAGTTCATTATTATTATTATTATTATTATTATTATTATTATTATTATTATTATTATTATTATTATTATTAGTGGCGGCTCGTGGCTTGAAATCGTGGAGGTGCTGCAACTTTCGAAATATACATACACACTGTAAGTACAGTGTATACGTGTTTGGATAAAATATCAAAATTATGGTAAAAATTAAAAAAAAAATTAAACATGAAAAATATTGCTTATTATCGATAAAATTATAGTTTGGTATAATTCAAAATTACTTAAAAATAAAATCCATTATCATAATCCCAATAATGTTCTAAAATAAAAACTATAACAAATGTTATGTCTTTAATTGTAATGTTCAAATATTTAAAGAGAGGGAGTAAACACGATAAGCTACAAACACTCCTACCTGCGCAAACTGCATATAAACAACAGTCGAATTGTGTGACGGATAGTGCCGCATTACGCTAATAGCTCGCATCTCACTATTATGCTTGCGCGCGTAGCAAATACTAGCAATATGACACTGTGGTAAACAGTGCTGCTAGCGTCCTTCGCCCTCCTAAGTACTACAAGATGGATTTTTATTATTTTTTATAGAAAATAAGAGAATTGTATAGGATTGTTGATGATAAAATTAAATATTAGAAGCAAATATAAATAAATTAATAAATGTATTTATATATCGAGAAAAATTGGGGTGCTGCAGTTCTGCAGTGCCTATGCACGAGCCGCCATTATTATTATTATTATTATTATTATTATTATTATTATTATTAACAATATAGTGCACAATGGTCTCATGTAAACTCATCTTCATAATTCAAAATTCAAACTCATGATTCAAAATAGTGAAGACTAAAAACTGCACACCCTGTTAATTACAATCTTAACATGTACAAATATTTATTTATTTACGTTTTTAATGCTGATCTCACCCGAAAAGTTGTAAACTTATCTAATTGCTGCCATTTCTAAGATAAAGATTAGAGAATTAGGAATTTTTCTTTAGACTAAACATTCCAAAAAACAAAAAAAGTTTGAAGATATTTTATGGGCATCGAGTAAGTAGGAGTATCATAGACAAAAAAAAAAAAAAAAAAAAAAGATTATTTGATTTCAAGAGACTAAATGCTAGAGTTGAAATTAAAATGACAGTAAACAAAGATAGTTCTTATAATTTTAGCTCTTAAAAATAGCAACCACGTTTTACGGGGAAAAATATCTATAAATATACACGGATTACCAAAGAATTGCGATTATTATTATTATCAGCAGCAGCGGTTCTAACGGGCGCTTAAGCGTCCATGACTTTCAAAGTAGCCTTGGATTTAGTAACCATAAATTCAGGAAAAGTTGGTTAGCCCTATGCCTATCAGCTGTATTTTGTCTGTAAACTGCGAGGTTCTACTGGACAGTTAACTTGGTTACAGGAGGACCAAAAAAACAAAAAACCGATTTTTCGGAGGATCAACTCTGCCACCTCCTTATGAGACCGGCTAACTTACTTTCAGTTGAAAAGCCCTGATAAAGGTTTTTCGTCCTAAATGGGATGAATTTAAGCCTAAATCTTTCCATTCAAAGATTTTCGTGTATACCAACTGCATCAATAATATTAGCAACAAAAAAAACTATCTTTAGAAGTACGAGATAGAGCAGATTTTATAATATTTGATATCGATAATAGAACTACGCCGTTTCCAAGCGATCTTTGATACTATAAAATGAAGAACAACAAAAAAAAAAGAAAAAAAAGAAACTAAATACAATTAACATTTATAAAGCCATTGCAGTACCAACAATATTTTATTTGAAATGTTAAAATGTGGTTTAAAAAAAAAAAAAAAAACGGTTGAAGTAGAATACAAACAGCTGAAATGAAATTTCTTAAAACAAAGGATGCACGAGAATGGAAAGAATATGAAATGACGAAGTGATGTTCAAAATGGCTACCAGAAGGCGGCCATTTTGAATATTTAGTAAATATCAAGTCATTCACAGATATTTTCAAATATCCATTCGCCTGTGCAATAATGTGACATTTCTAAGTATGGCCTCATTTATAAATCTTGAAGACTTTACATAAGGCTGTAGGATATGTAAGCGTATAGAGTTTTTTTTTTATTATTATTTGATTGAAGTAATCAGTTTATGAGACCTCTAAATTTTTAATTTTTTTAAATTCAAGCAATGAATGATTTATATATTCCTAAATTTTAACAACCGGTTCTCTAATTTATTTGAAATATGAGAGCCAGTTCGAAACCGGTTGTTAAAAAATTAACAACCGGTTCTAGAAAATTGGTAATAGGCGGTTACAGCTCACCAATATATATATATATATATATATATATATATATATATATATCCCCTGTAAGTCTACACAATATTTGAAACTTTTCTCCCATACTCTAACCCACTTCCTGTAAAAATGCACATTTCTCTCCAATTACTAAACCATAAGTGACCAATTTTTATTCCTGCCTGACACCATTTTCTCTTACAGCCTTAAATTGACTTACTTAAAAAACATCACAATTCTGTTAGCGGAAGAAGAGGACAATTGCTCTAAAATACAAATGAATAATAAAAACTTCAGCTTCTGCTAGCTACACGCGGAAGCTGAAAAACTAATAGGTCATCCCGTAGGAACAACACACTCGCACAAAGCACCATATGGCGAGCATGCGCAGATAACACTTGTTACGGCTGCTCGATTCCTTGCAGAACTAGATTATAAAAGCACAACAAATACGCTCTTAAAGAACTTCCTTTCGATAGGCGGCTGGATAGAGAAACTAAACATTCCGCCCTCTCTTGACCTCGACCTGTCCCCTCGTCTTTTTTTGAGGGGACGTGACTCAGTGACCAATTTAACAACCGTTAGGGTCATCGAAGCCGGATTTCTGTTACTGCTACAATGCAATCTTACAACGGAAGTGCACAAGATCCTCTTTGGTAAAATAAAGTTCAAAGAATAAAATAAAGAAGAAAGATTTTTTTAAAAAAAAAGCATCTGGATCAAACTTTATGCTTCAATGAATTAGGAATAATAGTATTATCGATTTCCACAAGAAAAATTTTTGTATGTATTGCCTTTTTTTTTTTTTACTTTTTTTTAGTGACACCATCTGTATCACTTAACCTACTATGTTTGTCATCGTTTTTTTTTTTTTTAGTATAGGAGTACATGAGCTAATTTACATAATGATAATAATAATAATAATCCATGGTACTTACACATGACTTGCCCACACTAGCTTTATATATATATATAGTTTTTGAACTGGATTTATTTTATGTTATGTTATTATATGGGATTATGTTATTATATTATTGTGATTATTATATCATGTGTATAGGGATATGACACCAAACCGTCAATAACTGGTTTGCTTCCTCTCCGAAATGGGAAAAGAGGCTGGAGTCAAGAAGCAGAAGCCAACAAACTCTTTGTACCATGTATGCGATAATATATCCTGGTACCATGACTGGTACGTTGATAAAACTGTGAGGTAGTGGCTAGCGATTAAGAGGTCTCAATAATGGCTCTTCTCTCAACCAAGGGGTATTTTTTAAAAAAATAATTGCTATAGTTTTTAACATATCGACAGTGAGTTGACTATTCTTTATTTTTTCTTTTTATATCTGATCCACATACGAAAGGCCTATAGCACATTAGTGCCTTGTGCGGGCAAGGGGAATAGAAGAGAGGAGGAGTGTGTTCACAGTTTTCTTGAACAGCTGAGAGTTGTAATCTTTGGGGGGGGGGGGACTTGTAAGGACAGAAGTAGATTGAATGAAAGAAGAGGCAGTGAAGTGGGTTCGGTGAGTTTTAAGATGGACTGTAAATGGGTGTTGGGTAGCGGTGGTTCTATTTTGATAATTTTGGAGGAGAGTGGAGGAATAATAGTAGCCAATTAAGCAGAAGTCCATGAAAGTATCTGTAGAAGAGACACAAGTCAAAAACTGAACGTCCAAAAGTCCTAATAAAGATTTTCGAAACCAGATGCGATGGAATAGGGTGGTTAATCCTTATTCCGGTAGTTTTCTATAGTCTGTATTATTGTATGTGTGTGTTCTTCTGGCCAGTGTATCTCTGGAGGGATGAAAAACACGTTTCCAGGAGAAAGAATCTTGCTCCCGTACAAGACTGGCTAACTCACCTTTAAATGAAAAGCTCTAATAAAGGTTTGAAGTTTTTTCCACTTGGTTAGACTATAATAAATTTAGTTTAATCCTTTATCCAAGTGTAAGCAAACAAAGTTTGCGCCTGAAGTATCTTCAGGACTGAGGCAACTCGTGGTAAAGGTGAACCAAGCTCTCATCTTGGTCTTGGTATCATTACTTGTCTTGGTATTCCCATAATGCAAAGCACATCTCCTTGCGGATATGTATAATGCCATGCATTAAAGGAAGGGTCAAATGATTAAACTAATTTTATCTAATAAGGGTTATTCGTGTGCTAGACAGACAGAACTCTTGAGAATGGTAAAGCATTTTTTTATTATTATTATTAAAGTATAGAGACATCAATTTAGGATAAGTAAGATATTAAAATGGAGAATATTTTGGATCTATCCATATTTATAACCAAATAGAAAGAAACTTAAAATGTTATGTAGCGCAAACCAAGGCAACTTCGATGTCGAAGTACTCCAATAGCATTTCAAAACTTTAAATAGCTTCTTTTAATATTTGGCTATAAAATATCGATTGATGCATAATATCCTTTTATTGATTGAATTTAATTTAATTTGCAAACGTTTATTTGCAAACGTTAATGAAACAGCACATAGACAGAACCATTATGGTTTACAGTTATGTAAAAACTATAAATCTATTAAAATTGTGTTGAAAAAGATGAAATATTGTTTTCATGTGAAGGTGTTCTGTTTAAAGTTAATATAGATAAAGTGTGATTTTAAGAACCAGGTTAAACCTCTGATAATGACGCTGCCCTTCTTCCATCTGACTCATCCAAGTAAGGGAAATATTACAGAATTTCAAATGTCAAAATTGGCACACAGTCAACCGAACTATTGGAATTCTGATGGAACTCCCCAAATGGCATAAAATCGTGACGTCACAGCAGGAAAAAACTATGAAAATATTTGTATTTCCTTAAAACTACTAGAACTTCCTGGAGTATCTAAGACTATTATCGGGACCCTAATCCAAAAGTGAAGTTTACTAGTTAGGATTTCGTAAGACTAGAATGAAAACTCAGACTTGTAAATGTATTTGAATAAAAATCTACAAACATGGAAAATAATTACAGAAGTTTATATATTTATAGCTAATTAATTAAATCTCCAAAAAAGAATGAAGCTGTTAATTGCATCCATTAGGAACAACAGAGCTTAGAATTGGTTCCGAGGGCTCTGAGGAGGACAAAAAAAAAAAAAAAAAAGGAATCAAGGGATCTATCGAAAGCTTTTTTTTTGTTGTATCGAAGTTATATTCTAAAACATACAGTATAATTAGTATGTGAAAAAAACTCCAGACTGTTGAATACGCACTTGCACCTCTATTGTCTTTTGTCGAACTCGGTTCACTCAGAAAAAGTTTTAGCCTCACCATGGTTACTGCTGTTGTATTGTGATTGGCTAAGCCTCGCTTAGTATGCACTAAGAATGAATCATATTACCACAGGAAAAAAAGAAAAGGAAAAACATTTCTGTTTGTAACAGTTAGAGTGAAAGATTCAGAGGCGTAACCACCATGCCTCGAAACCCTGCACTGTGCTGGGTGCAGAAGGGAGGAGAGGGTTTAATGGGTCTAAAAAAGCTCTCCAAGAACTTTAGTTTCTAGATCTTGGTCATATTTTTAGTGAAAACTGTTTGTTCCTATCTTTCAATGAAAAAAAAAAACAAAAAAAGAAAGAAACATCAGCCCCTGCCCAAAATATGACAAACAATCATCGCTAATGTTATATAATTTTAAGTTAGAAGAATGTTCCTCGAACATAAGAAAATACAAGTATCTTTGCATTCTTTACAACGATTAGATCATTTTTTTTTCTAATGACAAAATTTTTCGCATAGCTCTGTTTGCACAAACATCCGTTTGCAAGGAAGTCAATATTCCAGCCTATTGACTAGAAGAATATTGATTTGGAAGTCGATATTCCATTTCTTAACTGTTCTCACCTGGTTGACAGAAATGCACGGGCACTTCCCAATATCAAAGGGTGCTATTACAAGTGGCAAGTTAACTCCTCAATCAGCCATTTATTATAGTTGAGATAAAGTCAGCAAAAGCCTAATTTGTTATTATTGCTCAGAATATTGAATGTATTTCAAACAGCTTTAAGCCGGTTTCAAGCTCAGAAAATATACTTCTTTTATGGTAATTCCATCCATGAATAGTTCGAAATCTACGAGGGATGGGCGGTCTGGAAAGTGATGATAAACTCCTAGAAGAAAAATTAATTAATTTTATGTCTTCATATACATCCTAAAAGAAAGGATATTTTCTGAAAAAACATTTTATATGAAAAAAAAAATGTTCTAGGTGTTTATGAAAACTTTCCAGCCCCCCCCCCCCCACACACACACACACATAGCACATTAGTATTGGGAGTAAACCAAGTTGATACGCCGAGAACATGTTTTTTTATTTTTTTTATTTTTATTTTTTTTTTAGCCTTTCATTCACTTACGGTACTAATGCATGCAGAAGTTTTCAAAACCTCTAGTGGGTATGAACAGGGCCACACCGCACCCGGGCGACAACATTGATAGGGCGTCATTTTATGTAGCTAATATCTAATTTGGATTATACAATACAGTATTAGATTTGCACCCTGGCTGCAAATACCCTTGGCGGGTATGAACGTCATAAAAAATAAAAATAAAATAAAATGTCTAGTAAGTTGAAGGAACATGAAATAACTCTGATGAAGTTAATTTAAGCGTCTATCTGAGAAAGAGCATTTTTATTTTTATTTTTTATGAAAATGAGTTGCTTTTCAATTCAAACTGAAAATCTGCAGTATGTATATCAATACAGTACATACTTGGCTTTTATAGAGCGGTGTATGATGAGAAAGTAGAAAGACAATAAAATTGCAGATAATATATTTATATTTCTATTATACTGCAGTTTATACCACAATCCAAAATACAATACAATACCAACTAAAACGAACAAAATTTATTTCTAAAATATTTAAAAAAAATACAGAACTTATTTTATCAGAAATTGCTGCGTAATAACACATTACACATTATCTATGTGAAAGGCATTTTAGTCATTTTGCGAAAAAGCAGACGATATTACGTTACGTCATCAAAATATCAAATGTATTTCTGAAGAAAGATAAAGGACTATTTTCGGTAAACATATCTGAATTATATTTATGTCTGATGTAGTTTAAATGTTTATTATTTGTTTTCATTACATAATACTGTTTTAATTAAGCCAATCAACGAAGATGAACGGGAAGAAAAAAATAATTAATTCCAGCAGAAGTGCCGGAAATGAACATAATTCAAATTTGTTTATCAAAATAGGACTTGTAAGGCTCTAATCCATTACCAATTAAAGACATTTTGGTAATGTTAAATACAGAAAAAAACAAAATGCATATCAGTTTTGCGAGTCATTATGTCGCAGTCACTCCCTTCCAGCATACGATGGAAAGTTTTAATCCTGCTATTTGCACTTAACTAGCTGGGAGGTCACCTTGACCTATCAACTATCAAGGGGAAGAGAAAATTATAAGGAAACATTTAACACTCGGTGAAGTGTCACCATATTTCACAGCCCTACAGGTTGGCGGCTCGCCGAAAATACACTGAGCTGTCGCCTACCTAGGATGACTAGTTAAAAACAAGTTTCCTTCGACAAAAAGCAGCTGTGGTGGTAACGGAAACGTTACAAAGGCTTCGATAGATAATCACGGTACTTAAAGGTGTTGGTGGAAACGAGATAAGAGTAGAAACAGCAAGCCGCAACATTTGACAAGTATCAACGAGACAATTTTACACGTTCTGCAGTGACCTATCTTCTGTTGCTTTCTCTAAAACACTGCCAGAGCTTCGGTTTTTGTAGCCTGAAGCAAATATAAGTCGGCATCGTTTTCAATCGTTTGATTCTTGCATATCTTGCTGTTTTTTTTTTGTTTTTTTTTCATGAGATAAATATTTTCCTCTTAAACAGTTGAAAGTTATAACTGAAGACTTATTTAGACGTCAATCCACCAACGATATTTGTGTACTACAGATTTATTTTCGTGGGTGGAAGTTTTCTGTATAAAAATAAATAAATAAACCTTATAAATTCAAGGAGCATAATACCCTCGACAATAACCATATAGACCGATTTACTGAGGCTCCAGGTTGGGGGAGGGGAGGGGATTCAATCTATTTGAATTTCATGCTTCAGTTTATTCCATATTTTTAGGTGGTTTTACAAGCCTATTGCATTCACTTTCTTTTGAGTATATCAACAGCACCTTTCAGCAAGATACATTTTAATCGGAAATGTGGTAGTTTTACTAAACTTTACCCAGCCATTTCCGTGTCTGAAATTATAAAAATAGTACAAAATAATATGCGATTGCGCTTAGATCTCTAAAATTGAATTTTCGTCTGCTGAATGGCGTTATTCTGCAAAAATAGCAGAAAAATGGTAGAATAATAAGCAATCATTATCACAAGATCACTAAAACTCTGAAACATCTGTTTAGCCAAAGTAAAAAACGAAGGTCATATGAGGATCATTGTACTGATGAGGAGGAGCAGGAGGATAAATGCCATTCTCGCTGGTTTTAGCACAATGATTAATTGCTATTTAATTAATTAAGCCACTAATTAAAACAATTAATATCAGTTAGCGCAAATAATTAGTCACTTAAGTCAGCTGAAATACGTGACACGTTCTTGAGAGACAGAGAACTTTTCTTTCTTTCTTTCTTTCTTTTTTTTTTTTCTTCTTCTTCTTCTTTCTGTTGGATTCACAAAGACGACATCTCTCTCTCTCTCTCTCTTGTGTACTCGAGAAAAAGAAACGGACAGAAGTTCTTATTTGAATGGTTACTTATAGTTGAATGGCATAAATACGTTAGGATTCAATGGAAAGATGTGGGGCTCTTTCCTGACATCTTTGTTTATACTTGCGAGGTTGAAACATCGGTTTGCAAAATCGCTGTACTTAAACATTATTCTTAAATGTCATCCTCTTTGCGAAGATGGTCATCGAGATAGTGCAACAAATTCTAGAATTAAAATATTTTAAAATTCTTTAAATAATATTTAAAAAGATGTAAAATATTCAAAAATGTTTTGTGTATTCCAATAATAGACAAAAGAAGTTATTGCTTAATTTTGGAATTTCTAGATATGGTAATATTCTTATGATTCTTAGTATGGGTTGGAACTATGGCCGAAACAAGTGAAATAATGAGGCAAGTATATTATGTGTGTAGGCAATAGGGTTTTTTCCTTCCCGGAACTCAACTTTTTGTCCAACAAGACAGATAAGCCCACCAGAAAATGCAAGCAATCAACAGACATAGCTGACTGTCTATATAGGTTTATATGGACAGTCTTAGGTTTCTATGGAACTAAGTTCCTTTGCCGTGATACATTCAATCTAGTCCGTTAAGAGGAAGATGAGACGGGCTTTATGAAATATAACTTGTGAAATTTGAGAAGAGAGACGCGATAAACCTTAGGAAAGATCCCAAGGAAAGAATGAAATACGACATTTCGTTAAATTTCGTCAGCAAAACGAAAGTTATTACCAAGGTCATTACTTTGTATCATTTCAAATCATGTTTTTATCAAAAGTGTTATGAAATATCCATATTATTCACGCGCACAATAATATCCAACCCTTAAGAGTATCCAATCCTAAAGAAGGCAAATTATAGCTAAGACAATGGCGTCTGCTTTTCAATATCACCAAAGTCATCTATATTAATTATCATCTACACGAGCACATCGCTATGACTGGATATATGATAGTGAAGTGGACAGTGTTATACTGATCTACTGAAATATTGAGGCACAGTTAACTACGTATAAATGGCATGAAGGGCTCATAAAGGTGTTCGCTTGCGCGAAAACTCTCGGGATTTGACCTCATTCGCAACAAGATGAGATTGATCCATCTGTACGTACATCCTTGTCATAGATACGCTTTTCTTTCTCACCTCAACAGTTTAATTGCTGAAAAAGAGGAAGAGGTCAGATGGTGAATATGAATATTAGTAAAACTTGTAACGCTAAGAGTATCCTTTAACTTATCGTTTTTTTTAAAAAAAGAAAATAAGGAACTTTTGGCAAGAGAATAATATAGATTAGCAGAGGAGCGGGAGCCAAATTTCTTTTAGTTTATTAGATCTGGGTCAGAGAAATTACTTTTTTTTTTTATGGTTTCATTTTCTCTTGAAATATTTCCTACTTAAGTTAGTTATCACTCGAAGGACAAACTTTTTTTGCTTGATTTGATGAAAAATTCAGCTTAAATTCAATTTGATTTTAACATAATCAAATGTGACCTAATCTAATCAGACTAATTCGATTGCCTTTCATGCTATGACTTGCTGAGATGCGATTTCAATGTAGTATTAAAACAAAAACTTCTGGAAAGTAAAATTTAAAATAATCATAATAATAAAATTCTCAATACTAATCATCATTGCGTAAAAATTGTGTAAATTCATTTAAACAGTTTTTTTTAAATTAATATTTAAAAATAATAAAATTGAAATTTAAAAATATAACTTTAAAAATTTTTTAATTAAAATTTAATGAACAATTAAATTTTTAAAACTAAATTTTAAAAGCAATTACAAATTTAAAATAATTAAAATTTTAAAAATTAAAAGTTAATGAATAATTAAAATTTTAAAAAAATTAAATTTAAAAGCAATTAAAATTATTTAAATGCTAAATTATATTGATTAAATTTTACGAAAATCTTCACGAATTACAAAAAGAATAAAAAAAACAAACCAACAAATCCCAGAAATCTGTAATCAGAGAAACAGCCGCTCACGCCATTAAATATAAAAATGTTCCACAAATTGAAAAGCTTAGCATCCTCGATCATATAAGAAATGAATGCGAAATTTACAATCAATCAGAATACTCCGTGACCACCAATGCCATCCTCAGTATATATCGGGAATAGCTAAACAGTTGCTGATGTCAGCTTTGTCGTCTATAAAACAAATATGTATTTTCGAAAAAGGCACATGGAATTAAACCAAACGATGCGGTCGACCAGCTCGATACTCATATGACCACTCTCATATCAATGTGGAAATCTGCGCATGCTGAAATATGCGCATTCAGACTCTCTGAGCTTTTCTTTCGTGACGGTTTGAGTATGATAAACCAAAGAACATTTGATGTTTAAAATTTAATTTTAAATATCAAAAATAGTGTAATCTTGTGAAAAAGACCAGAAGTGCATAACCAAGGTAAAATAGTTCTTTACATAAATGAGGCTCTAAGACTGCGCTTGAAAATTACAGACCGATCACCATCTCGTGAGTAGTGGTAAAAGTATTGGAAAGTTGATTAAAGACAGAATTCAAGAATGGGTAAAAAATTATGATATTATATGAGGATCAACATGGCTTGTGAAGGGTCGGTCATTCCTTAGTAATTTACTAACTTTTTATAATAGATTAACAACGGACAGGGGGAATGGCTACACAGTGACACTGCTGGATTTTGCTAAGGCTTTTGACAGGATATCCATCGGAAGTCTTTTATACAAATTGCAAGAAATGGAAATGGATAGGAAACTGGTGATATGGATAAAAGGGTGGCTAATGGACAGATACCAAAAAGTAGTGTATGGAGGAGCAGAGTCTAGTATGAAGCAGGATCATTATTGTTTATTTTGTGCATAAATAAGAGAAAACGTTTTGAAGGGAGATATTCAGTTGTTTGCTGATGATGGTGGGTAGCGCAATAATTAATCAAGCTGATGTTGAGAGTTTGTAGGATGATTTAAATAAGCTGGCAGCATGGGCAAAAGGCAATGGATGTCAGTTCAATGTGAAAAGTGTAAAGTTATGCATTTTGAGATTAAAAGATTACAAGCTGCGTACCACATTGATGGAACAGTACCCCAAGAGATTGATGAGGCTATGGACTTGGGGATGTTAGTAGATAGAGAGTTGAAGTTCAGAGGGCATATTGCTAAGGCATCCGAAATAGCTCATAGGATTACTTGGTTATTGAAAATTACTAACATGCAGAGATAAAAAAGTTATTATTCCGCTTTATAAGGCGATGACACGTCCACATCTGGATTACTGTGATCATGTCTGGTCACTTGGATTCCTTGATGAAGTGGCAGAAAGATTCAGCAGTGAGTGACCAAGTTGGTGACGTAATGAATGCATACATTGATAGATTGAGAGTTTGTGGATTACAGAGGTTAGTTGATAGGTGGAGAAGAGGAGGTATGATAGAAACATTTAAGTTGCTTAACGGTTTTTATAAAACTAATACAGGGAAAATATTTCACCAGTGGGATAGTGGTGGAAGAACAGGAGATCATCCCTGGAAATTAAGTAAGAGTGTAGTTAACGGGGGTGTGAGGACAAGATTTTTCGCTTGGAGAGTGGTGAATGAATAGAATGCGTTGTCTGACTCAGTTGTGAGTGCTTCGTCTGCCAATGAGTTCAAGAAGAGGTATGATAGGTATTGTGTGGATAGTTTCAGTCTCCAGGAGATTCCCCTGTGTATAAATATTTAATACAACTGCCGATCAATATTGGAATAACACGCATTCCATAACGATGTGTTGCTGATATCCATCCATATAAATAAAATTTATATTCATCTATTCATATTTTGAATCGTGCGTTTATTTTTGGGTTGTGTGACTTTGTTTAATTGCGTGAAACATAGACAGAAAAATAACCAATAATGTTTTCCACTTAGAATTTCAAAATTACTTTATGTTGCTGAGGATTGAAGCAACTGTTCTCCATTTACTGATTACAGCTGTTGATCCAAATCACATCGAACTACATAAATATTATTGTTGCATCTTAAAAGCATTATAGCAGAATGGAATAGGTGTCGCTGACAAGCAATGTGAGGTGGTCGAGACGTTCGTTAAGCTGTCCTCGCACGGAGACGTCTGGGACCAGACTTCATTAAGAATGTATCATTAGCGCTAACAGAGGGAGCTGAGAGGAAATATAAAAATGAGGGAAGAAAAGGGGACCAGAAAATGACTGGTACCGTCACAGTTTCCAACATTTTTTTTTTTTTTTCAGCTGGTTTTGTCATGCTGTAAGTAATTTGTGGACTGGGAGCTCTCATTCACTTGTATATTCACTCTTCAGCACCAAATAACCGCAAAGCCGCCAGCCATAAAACAGGGCCCTTTGATGAATTCAAAGCACACTGTTTTATGGCAGTACAAATTAGTTCTCTTCCATAGTTGTGGGTCACCTTCGAAATAGTTTCCTTCGGCACTGAGTTTTTTTTTTTTTTTCTCTCTCTCTTTTTAAATTAATTTTAGAGGTCACTCTACAGCGATTGTCGAATATCGTAGTTGCAGCTGCCTTTAATTTTTTTTTTTATTGACAAATATCCTGAATAAATACCCTTAATGAAATCTCACCCTTTAGGTGAGATTTCATTAAGTGTCATCTTAAGGGACATTTCCTTAAGGTCATTTTTTGACATTGTAAAGAAACCAAGAAAATTAGAAAGCTAAAGGGATTGAAAATATCCTACACAATAAAATTTATTATTTTGGAGTTCCTATCTTTGTTTGAAACACCTTTTAGTGAAGATGGTAAACTAAATATGAACATAAACAACGAAATAAGCAAAGCTAGCACTATTATAATATCACGTACACGTCCCTTCATGGCGCATATCAGGAACTTGATGATTATGATGATGGCTGTATTAAAAAGAACCTTAAAAGAGACTTCGTGTGGTATTAAAATAGGAAGAAGTAAAATCGTCCTTACATTGCAGTGAATTGGGCGAATAAAAGTGTAGTATCGATACTTCAACAGAATCTAATAAAACAGCATAAGCCTAAAAATAAAAAATAAACGATAATCCGAACTTTCGTAAGATCATCCGTTTAATTACTAAGACCACTCATGATGCAAGCTATGCATATTGCGTTTTATGTCATCTTCACAACTTACTTTGAAATTTCCTAGTAGCAATAGTATTCATTGTCTGTCTATTTAGCTTATTTAGAGAAAGGTTTATATACAATATACATTATATATGTAATAATTTGAACTACTAAAATAATTTTAATGTTAAATTAAAATTATTACATTAAAGTTCCTGTATTAAACATTTTCAAATTAAGAAAAAACCACATAAAAAGAAACAGATATTGGCCTCTTTCATAATTTGACGTCTGCTAATTGCGTTGGCATGACAACTACTTGCCATCAGAAATTTTATGTTGTGTACGTAATAACTTTGTAATTTCATGCTTATACAAAAAGCTTCTTCCTACAAATAAAACTGCAGGTTTATATCAAACAATTTGCAATTAACGGAACACGATAATTAATTTTAATAATAATTAAAAATTGCGCACACAAGCAATAAGTTTTTTTTCCTGGTAAGTATTATTTCAAACTTGGCTCATGGGTAAGAGAGAAAAAAAAAAAAGAACGCCTTTATTCTATTAAAAATAAAAGACATCTAATTCTCACTGCCAAAAATGCTCGGGGTATTTTTGGCAGCCTTTTTTAACTGATAACTTCTCATTTTCTTCTTCGCTGCTATAAAACAAACTGTCTGGAGAATTTTATGTTTATCTTAATAGGCATGTACGAATACCTGGATATTTAAAACTACGTCCATCATGACGTAACATTTTTAAAGACAATTTGGAGAATAATTATTTGTTTTTGTTTTTTAAATGTTGCTTTGCAATTATAATCATTCACTGTAATTGCTGAGTTTATCAGTTAACATCTCCAGTATCGCTTTATTGGCACACAAAGCTATCTTTTGTTTTCCACCCACACAACAATAAAAAACAAAGGTCATCTGTTTTATTTTAATTCTTCGAAAGCTGTAATGTGTTCTGACACTTTAATGTCCAATTCACAAAAACATTAAAGAGGCGAAGGTCAATTTAAATGGCCCTTTTTTTTCCTTTTTTTTTTTTTCCCCTTGCGATTCTATTCCGGGCTGTATAAAAGCAGTCAATAGTAACTTCTCGCTCACTACCTCAAGGCTGTTTCTATGACATCCTTTACAGCAAAGAGCTGGCCTTCAAAAACATAGAGAGGGTTGTAATGATATATAATTTGTTGATGTTTGCCATTGTGGCAGCATTTGGTGGTTTCTAGCCTTGAAAAATGTAATAAGATGAACACCACTTAGTGAGACAGGGAAAAAAATATACATTCGATGAAAATCTTTACTGGAAGTAATACTCATAAGTGACTTTTTGTGTGAATACCTTTTTTATTTTGCCCTAGAGAATTAATAGGCTCTTTACTGGCTTACATTTCTGGCAAACATTGTACATTAGCTTAACAAAGCGGAATACACAAACATGTAGTTGGTCTGTTGCTACAGCGATAAATGATGAATAAAAAATATAAACATGTGCCCGTTACTTATCAAGATTATCCTAAACGCCCATTTTCTTAATTTTTTTTTTTTACAAATGATGGTAAGAGGCATTTAAAATTTTACACATAATTTGTTCATTATCAGTTAGTGTGACATCTGCCGAAAGAATATGTTTTTCTTTAAAAAAAAAGTCTGAAAATCGATTTAGTGCGGCCTAGTTTTTACTTTTATTTTATTTTTTTATGTTGAGTCTCTGCACGAGAGTTGGTTGATCAACCTATAATACATTAGTTGGCCGAGTGGTTAACGGATCTGCACTCCAACCAACCGATTGCAGGGGGGGGTGAAACCTTGGATATGAATGTTTGCAATTGTCTTTATTTCATTACACGGTGTGAAACCACCACCCTACTACACTGGAGACCTGAAGTGGTTTAAAAAAGTTCCATGTATGGTTAACCAGGCTGGCCTTGGCGAGTAATCCTTTTCCCGCCTTACGAGACAGGCTAATTCACTTCATTTTGAAATCTCTATAAAGATTCTTTGCGTCCTAGACACAATTCCACCTTGGATCTTTACATCTTTTATTCTTTCCCTCCTCTTTTACCTTGCGGTGTCGAGAATTTTTCTACATTTGACTGAGCCAACTACATAAGGTAGTTGGCCCTATGCTTTCCGGTGTATCCTATTCTGTGTTCACGGGCCGGTTTGCCTGTTCTGGAGGAGGGGGGGGGATGAAAAAACCTACCTCGTATGAGACCCGTTACTCACGGGTCTCTAACTCACCTTTAATCGAAAGAGACCAGATAAAGATTCCTCAAGTCACTGACGGGAATCGAACCCAGGTCTTTTCGATCAAACGGCTTCGTCCATAGTAGAGGGCCTTCGGGTCTTTACTACCAACGAGTATTTGTTCATACTGACTGACCTACGGAAGCACTACTAATATGTAAAATAACAAAAAGGCTTTTTGTTATTTTACAAAATGTTTTTGTTATTTACTGTATTAAATGACATTGTGACTTGGAAATACCATACTGGACACAAGAGCAGCAAAACGTCTAAAATACTGGATTTACTAACGTAGTAGAAGTCGCTTCCCTATCATGATGAAACAATATTCATCATGCTGCAAATTGCATTGTCATCCTGAAATTAAAAGAAACGATTTCTCCGAATTCTTCGGCGAAAGCAGCAGATTTGGTAGCTTACCTATATTTCCCACCCAAAAAGTCTACAAATACACAATGTCTTACGTCCTACATATAAAATATTCAATAACCACTCGGGTGTGGACTGTCTCAGTGAATTACTAATCTCTAGTAACTTACTCTCGGTCTATATGCCGAGCAGTTGACATTTAACGTGTCATCAATATCACTCCTCTCGGATTCTTTTGATTGATGTCAAGGCAAACACGTAGAAAGAAGGAATATGAATTATGTTGGAACTAATTAACGGTCTTGTAATATTGCTGTTGATGCGATACGTTTATGTTATTGTATGTATGTGTGTGTGTGTGTGTGTGTATGTGTGTGTGTAACTCAAACATAGGAATAAGATATTGATATACTGTAAAAATACTATAGTGGATTCTCTTTAATAGTGTAGATTACTTACGGTCTATTATAACCAGGATTTAAAGTTTTTCTGGTTTTTTTTTTTCATATTTTTACCCGATTTCACGTTCTGCTATTTTATAAAAGCCAAGTCATTTATTTATTTATTATTTTTATTTATTTATTTATTATTTTTATTTATTTATTTATTATTTTTATTTATTTATTTTTATTTTAATTAATTAATTAATTTTATTTATTTATTATTTTTGCAAATTTGTGCTCCATACGGATCCTAATACGAAGAATATTTTGTTTAATATTAAAGAAGATCAAACAGTCTTTGCGCGCCTCACGACATATATTGCCATACAATCTACAGATTAAAAGATTATCTTTTCGAATGTCTTCAACATAAGCAACACACATCCGCTTTAGCTCATCACACTGAGTCAGCCAGTTCATCGGTACTGCATCGATATCTTCAAACTTTATGCATCTATGACAGAAGTCATTTTCATGGGGGGGGGAAATGCTCAAGGACCCTCTCCCGTTGCAGTTACTTTCGTCCCTGAATTGCATCAACGAAGGTAGTAATATGTTATCTACGGTGTGAACGCTCCGGTTATGCGGTTGACATTAACCAGAAGTCCAAAACTCTTCAAGGATATTTCAAGGACTATCACAGATTATTATCAAAAGATGCACGGATTATTCTCTCATACAGTCCATCGACAATTCACGTGTTACAACAATGTTAAAACGAACTGAAAGTGTGATACCAATTCTTCGCTCAGTGAAATGCATATTTTGTGTATCCTTCGTGATATACGTTTAAAAATTACGCCACCGAAGAATACTAAGCAAAACTATACACATCATAAAAGGTTTGTTTATTTCTGACAAAGTTTCGAACGCCTTTTATTGCGTAAAATCAGTCACGTCAAAATTTAAAACGGTCCAATAGCAACTGTTGTTAAGTAGTCCGTTTTAATCACTCAATTTAGTATTTTGTATTAGAATAGATCAATTTAAATACTCTATTTACGCAAGCATTGGAACAAAAAAGAAATCGCATCGATTGGTTGAATAAATTCACAAGAAACCCTCATTTATTTTGATATTATTGAATTCGGAGACTAAATCGGGTCAGCAATTTACAGAACCAGATCTTTACTCCACTTCTTTGTCCTGCCCTAGTAGTTTAAGTAATACCACGTAGTTGAAATAATTAGTGTTCTATACTTTCACCCCTGATGAGCTAATCACGGGTTCAGGTCTACTTGTGATACATGGGAAACGTATTGAAAAATAAATAAATTAATTTAAAAAAATCAAAGAAACCATAAATCTTGAAAGATATCACCTAAATGAACACGATAATGCTATAAATCTTACATTAAAAAAACATTCATTTTTAAGCAATAGCCAGAACATGAGCATACGTTGTAAACATGATTCTTGTTCAGAATGCCAAGTAACATCATGACTAAGCAGACGATCAACGCATAGCTTCGATACGTCGTTTTTTGATTTTTCATTTTCCACAACAGTGAGCGAATAAGGAACTTTTCGTCTGCTGATATTTATTCCTTGGATAAATTAGGCATTTGGTATCAGTATTTTTATTTTTTCTTCGGCTATTTTTTTCCGAAATAGCAACTCATTATTGAGAGCAATGACCTCAGCAGTTATTCTCCAAATATTTCCATATAAAAGCAGATGACTTTCCTTAGTGAACATAGCTACGAACTTGTACGAGCTAAATGACTTCGATATCGAAGCCAATTAGTGAAGGAATCTCGTATGATAATTTTCTTAGTGAAGTACAAGTATGAAGGTTCGATTCTCCAAATTTAGCGACATATTTTTATATTGTCTTCCTTTAAAAGTAAACGATAACCTGGTAACAAAATAAAAAAATAAAAAATAAATAAACATCGAACAATTTTGTCCAACAATCATTGTCGGCTTGTTCGATGCCTAGTTTGTGTAATATAGGCTATCTTAACGTTACAGTTCACCGTCCTCATATATACGGAAGACCTCCCTTAGAATAACGCAAGTCCTGTTTCTGGGTCAGCGCTATGTCCCTGAGTGGTTTTGAAGGACAAGTTAACAAACTCCATTAATGTAGTCCCTCCTTCTCAACCTTTTGTGTAGATCCACACATCTAATAGTCATTGTACGTACATACTTTACATGATAAAATGGCATGTTAAGAAAGCCGACGATGTATAAATATCGTCTGCTAATATGACTCGAACACAAATACCAAACAGGAAACTATTCCAGTTCATCTCTAAGTGTTGATTATTGCGGATATAAATGCAGGTGTTGATTATTAGTAGAAATTTCATAACAGTGCTGGAAGAACAGAAGGGCAGAAAGAAAAAAGAAATGCTTCATGTGAAGTGATCCATACATCCTACATTGTGACCCGTCCCACCCCCCCTACATTCATTTGTCCTTTAATTGTACAGTGAAAGTGGGTGCATTCATTTTCCTAGACCCTATGTGTTCATACGTCTCCACATCCTTGGCTATGGCACAATTATTTGACACAGCGGCCATAATAGACATAGATACTTGCGTCAACACTCCCCCATTGCGCCTTTTCGAATCAGGGTCAAAAAAGGGGGTCAGGTGTCAACTCCAGGGAGAGAGAGAGTAGGGCGTCCCATTTTTCTCTTGCAGTGTGAAAAGACTTTTCTAAAGGTCTATTTCCTCATGGATCTGCAAATTGAGTATTTTCGTCATAAGTCTCTAATGGAATAAATATTTGTAGAATATATTAATCATTTATATCTACTGACATCGTTTTTTACGTGTTAGGAGAGGAAGGCGTGGAAAATTAAAAAAAAAAACGGATTTTTATGTGCTTTTAGTAAAGCTTTAACGTTGTTAGGAATTCTTTTGTGCATTCGATGGTACTCAAATTTCAGATCCCCTCGAGACTTTGCAATGTACGTCATCCAGATCATCAATTACTATATGCAAATATTGCATGCCATCAATACCACTCGATGACATTTAATCAAGGTCTTTTATATCCAAAATCTTATATATCCACTCTCCAACCAACAAGCTGTGGGTTCGAATCCCGCAGTGGGTATGAATGTTTCTGATTGCTTTACGTGGGAGATGAATTTCATCACCCGGTGTGAGACCACTATTCCCCCCCCCCCCTTACTAGATCAGTGATTCTTAACCTTTTCGAAGTCACGGAACACTTTTGATTCTAAGAAAAATTTGGGGAACACCAAAAGCATTAGGGTCATAAAACTAACAATAAAAATATGCATGGAGTTGTCTTTTATAAAAATATAACTTATTTTAATGCGATACTTGAGCTTTTGCAGATTTCAGCAATATCAGGTATAATATGTAATAAAGCTACCCTCATCTCTTTGTTTATATTAGTAAGTCTTTCACGCGTTTTAGTTTTTATATTGGTTAATATTCAGAAGCCGAGCTTACACAAATATGATGTTGAAAACAGTAACAAAATTTTCGATGTTCTTGTGAGGAGAGCTGGGTAGTGTCAACGATCAGTTAATGTCAACAGATCGTTGACAATAACTGATTCTTCTTGTAATTTCACAAGAAGAACTATCTGCTTCGAAAATTCACAACTCGATGTATTAACTGTGTCAAATGGATTTCGTATCCGGTCATAACTGTGCCTATTTAAGGAAGGAAAGTAACTTGAAACTTTTCTTCCAATATTGTTAAATTTTTACACATTAAAAATAGTACCTATAAACGATATTCTATTGGTTTAGAAGTCAACGCGCAAAGCAGTCATCATTGTTAGGATCAGAGTAACCAATTAAACTCAGAACAGTGTCATGTGACATCTTTCACTGGCGGAACACCTATAACCAGTTCGCGGAACACAAGCGTTCCGAGGAACACCGGTCAAGAACACTGCTCTGGATAAAGGCCTGAAAAAGTTCCATTTCGGCTCTATAGCAGGGCTTCTGGAGTATGCAAAAAACAAATATAGCACTAAAAATATAAAATGAATAAAATATAAAAAAATCAATAGGTTTACAATTTCGTGGATAAGAGTCCCATGAAAATTGCAATAAAAACCACAAAGTAATCTATAAGCTGAAAAGACTGGTGTGATAGTTTAAATCACGTGTATCATTAGGCATGTTACGTGCAGTCTCTCCATTGTTGTGTAAACTTTGTCAGTGATTGCTGCATAGCAGAGGCGTTTAATGCTACACATGTTAATTAATGCCTTTCAGATGTCGTGAAGGATCATGGATGACTTCAACAACAACCTGTCGAAGTAATTCTCTTCTGAGTATGGATAAAGCTGTATTTCTCAGGGGTTTGATTACACCTAATATTTGTTGAGGATGTTAGTCAATGTTGGAAGAGACGTGGGATGTCTGGAGTGTGGTGTTCACTTGGAAAGGAAAATTTTACTATCACCTTATGGTCTTGCAATGGGTTCACCTTTAAAAGTGGAAAAATTTGAATCGGCTATAGGCTCATCGACCTTAAAACCACATATGTATGGTGGAGATATGTGGATTACATCTTTATCATCTGGAAACCTGTAAAACTTTCTATATTTTCTGAATAATCGACTTCTTAAAATTTGCATTCATTACAAGTAGAAAACAACTGAAAATGACCATTCCTAGACATCCTTCTCAACAAACACATCGCTGGAGGATTATCATTAGAAGTCTATAGGAAGGAAACAAATATAGGAGGACACCTACAAGCAAGCTCATTCTACCACCCTCAACAAAAATTACGTCGAATCAAAACCTTGAAAAATAGAGCTTTAAACATACCAAAAAAATGGCAAAATCAAACGAAAACAAGAACTTCAAATCCTATGTCATCAATCCCTACAAAATGGATATCATAAAAGGTACTAAAGAAACTTTTATTTTCCGACAAACCATCCAGCAAGAACTCAAAAATTAATTACAAAGACACTTTATCCGTTCCATACGTTGGCAATACATAAAAAGGGGCCAAAGTATTAAAAGTAGTTGACATCAGAACAGCCTTGAAACTAGTCACCTTACAAAGCATTCTACGCTTCCCCTAAACACAATAGTAGTAGTAGTAGGGGTGGCATTAGTGATCAGATCAAGATCAAAATAAGATAAGGAATCGTGACGTCATTGGTTGATAAGAAAATGACGTCATTGTGGGCGTGACGTCATGAGATTGGAATGTTTGGAATTTCTCTGGGGCATATGTGTCAATGAGGTGAGTTCTTGTGTTTTGGTTCGCTTATAGAATTATGGGTGATGGTAGAGATAAGGATTCGTGTTGTGATTGGTGGGGCACTAGTGACCAGATGAAGATCAAGATAAGATAAGGAATCATGTCCTGGGTGTGTGTTGTTATCAGATGAAGATAAGTGACGTCATTTGTTAGTTGTAAATAAGTTTGTTAGTTGTAAATAAGTGACGTTATTTTGAATGGAAAGGGAGATATATTAGTGTATAATGAATCGTGTCGTGATTGGTGGGACACTACTGACCAGATCAAGATCAAGATAAGATAAGGAATCATGACGTGAATGTTTGTTGTTATAGAGTTTGGAATGTTTGGAATTTCGCTGGGGCCACCGTCTGTCAGGGACATCATGTGGTGTTTTTGGTTCACTTATTGCCTTGTGGGTGATTTTTTAGAGATAAGAATCATGACATTATGTGTTTGGAAATTTCTAGGGAACATATGTCTCTCTGTGATATCACATGATGTTTTGGTTTGGCTATGGAATTGTGGGCAATGTTTTTGAGATTAGATATCTTGAAATTTTCCCAGAGTGACACACATTTTCATTGTCGTCATGTTTTGCCTTTGGTAGTCTATTGATGGGTGTACTTATTTCCAATACATTTTGTGGTATTTCTTTCCTGTTATAGGGTGGGAATTCTTAGAGAAATTCGTGATGGTGGCTGTGTTTCGAACTTTTCTAAATAATTTAATTATATACTGGTGTCCCTCAAACACACACTTTTTTCTTCTATAGATGGCTGTACTAAAAAAAAAGTCTCTGGTTAGTTTGTGGCATGAAATTTTACAAGGAGAAAAAAAATGTTATGGTCTTATTTAAATTGTATAACACTTCAACGACACCCAATTTGTTCATTTAAATTTACACATTTTATTTGAATGAAATATTGTTTACAAATTGTATTTACTGAATCTAACATACAGGAATAAAGTGAAAAATACAATCTTTTTTTTTGTTTGTTCCTTACTCTTATTATTGTTAAATTTGCACTGTCGTTCAAAGCTTCTTCCCATGCTTGTGGAATTGCCATCATGTGGTTTTTGACAATGTGACTCTCATCTGAAAGTTAATTTTCATCTGGTGATCGTTCGGAATTTATTACTGTAGTAAAATTAAGGGTTGCATATTTATTTTTTTGAAACCAATACATATACTTCTGACAATTATTAAAAGCACAGAATCTTTCGTTATGTTTCCAAAAGCATTTAAAAGTACACGTTTTGGGCATCCAGTTTCATTTAAATCAAGAACAGGCCTCCCTATTAACCTGGTTAATGTTTTTGATTTTTCTCTTCCTTTTTCGCATAATAATTGATATTTGCATGTTGATTCTATCATCTAATTTCTTAGTTTGTTCAGAGATGGTGAACCAATTTCCCATTTCAGCTGATAGTTGTATTTTATTAACCAAGAATTCTGTTTTTTAACTCTTTCATGTAATTCTTTCCAACTACAAGGTGATTTTGTCAATGCATATCTTACAATAATTCCATCAGAAATACAAATTTCTTTAGGAAATAAATTTGAAGTCTTATTCAAAAGAAATTAGCAATCAATTATACCAATAATAACCCAAAATTCGTATTTTTCACTTATTTCACTGATTATTAGCTCTGATCGTATATTTTATGTTAACTTTCTTTTACAAAATTCTAAACAATTAGAACTTTTCACAAAGAAACTTTCAAAGAATTTTTTTTGAAAGCACAAAACACCACAACACAAAACAGCATCTGCAGTGGATGAACCATTACCTTAAGTCCAAAGTCACTCAACTCTATGGTATTTGCTTATAGTACTGTTTACACTTACCATGCCCTACTCTGACCCTTCCTTCAAAAATGAACCTTTTACGCAGATGACTCAATGACATGTTTTCACATGCTGCTGGATAAACTGTTGGTGTGTTTTTATCTTATTTTGTGTGGGGAAAGGTAAAATTTGTATATATGTTATCTGGAGAGTACAAACATTTTTTCTATAGCAAACTTTAAGAGTTAAAGTCACGTTTTTGGTTAATGATTTGTTATCTCTCTGTAAAACAACCAAATTCTAACAGTTCAGATTTTCGATTATGTGAACGAATTGTTTTCAGATAACTCAAGCAATGTCAATAGGTAGCATTAGACAATTTCTAAAATAATCAATACATGGATATCAGTTTGCAATGCTTTTTTTCCTGTTCCTGACATTAATTTTACAGTTGCGATTTTTTTTAAAATAATTAAACAGAATTGCATTAAGGTATAAAGTTGTGGATTTAAATATCAAGTTCTAATCAGAATAACTGAATAAAACATTCACTGTGGAAAAACACAACAACAAAAGTACACATCTTTGTTCATTTAAGTTTACAAATGCATATTTTATTTTGCTGAAATACTATTTACAAGTATATTCACTGAGAAAAATTCTAAACATGTAATTACCTAAAAATATTTCACAATATTTAGTTTAGACTCTTAACATTTTCCAAAGAGTTCAATGAATAAAATTTTTGTTACTCACTGTTTCTTGGTTACATTACATCAAAATAGCTGGTGATGCAAAAGTTTTTAAATCAGGTACCATGGTAACCACACTTCCATACATTTGGTATTGTGTCGGTCTGGAAATGACACCAAAAGTTCTAATTCTTTAGAATTTTGTAAAAGAAAGTTAACATAAAATATACGATCAGAGCTAATAATCAGTGAAATAATAATAATAATAATAATAAATAACTATTTATTTGTGGAGCCATATGAAGTAATCTAAGAAGAAGAATGAAGGAAAACGATTAGGAAAAATCGACAGTGTGTAAAAAATACGAATTTTCAGTTATCATTGGGATAATTGATTGCCAATTTCTTTTGAATAAGAGTTCAAATTTATTTCCTAAAGAAATTTGTATTTCTGATGGAATTATTGTAAGATATGCATTGACAAAATCACCTTGTAGTTGGAAAGAATTACATGAAAGAGTTAAAAAACAGAATTCTTGGTTAATAAAATATAACCATCAGCTGAAGTGGGAAATTGGTTCACTAGCTTTGGACAAACTAAGAGATTGGATGATAGAATCAACATGCAAATATCAAATATTATGCGAAAAAGGAGGAGAAAAATCAAAATATTAATGAGATTAATAGGGGGGGGGCCTGTTCTTGATTTAAATGAAATTGGATGCCTAAAATGTGAAAACATAATGTGTACTTTTAAATGCTTTTGGAAACATAACAAAAGATTCTGTGCTTTTAATAATTCTCAGAAGTATATGTATTGGCTTAAAAAAATAAATATTCAACCCTTAATTTTACTACAGTAATAAATTCGCAACGATCACCAAATGAAAAATTAACTTTCAGATGAGAGTCACATTGTCAAAAACCACATGATGGCAATTCCACAACATGGGAAGAAGCTTTGAAGGACAGTGCAAATGTAACAATAATAAGAGTAGGAACCAAAAAAAAAAGATTCTATTTTTCACTTTATTTAATTTCTGTATGTTAGATTCAGTAAATAAAATTTGTTAATAATATTACAGGCAAATGAAAGGTAACATAGAAATTAACAAAGTATATATTACAGAGCTAATATTCATTTGAAATAATAAGAAATAACTATTTATTTGCAGTGCTGGCAAAAGAAATTTCTAAAAGAAAATGCAACGGCGAGTTCAAAACCTTGTTTGTCACATATGTTACTTAAAATTACTAATGCTAAAGAAAAAAATAAATAAATTTCAGTTACAGAAATAAGTTAAGAGCACAAGGAATCGCAGGTAAAATTAAGTCAATATTGGTTTTAAAAAAATTAAATGTAAGCATTAATTTACTACACCAATAAATACCAACGGTAACGAAGAATGAATAATTTTAGGATATGTGTCATCACAATCATGTCAATGCTAATCACTTAGTCATATGTAAGTATTTGAGAAACATCCAAACTTGGGAAAATGATACCTTTTGAACAATACTGCAATTTACGGATGACTCATGTCATCTTCATGAAAGATCCCTTTGAAGAAAACCGTGATTTGTAGTAACCACTCACTGGAGGGATATTGCTTATGACGATAACATAGCATGATCTTACGGGCTGAAATCTAAAGGAAGAAGTACTCAACTATTTCAGGTTACACTATTTACAGAAATTTCGTTCTTTCTGGTTTTTGTGTTTGTGTTGTGGTGTGGATATAATATTCAACTATTTCGGAATCTTCGCATTTAGAAGAGCCATTCTGGAAAGATAGTAAGTAATTTTAATTATCATTAGAATTTATAGAATACATACAAAAGGTTTTGTAATCCATTTAACTGTGCATTTATTTTAAATTTATTTTAAAATGCCGTAGAGATACCAGCATATAATTAAATTATTCAGAAAATTCGAAACACAGCTGCCACTAGACTCTACTCTAAGAATTCCCCCTTTAACAGGAAAGAAATACCCCAAAATGTATTGGAAAATTAGTACAGTGTGTTTGAGGGACACCAGTATATAATTAAATTATTTAGAAAAGCTCAAAACACAGCCGCCATCACGACTTTCTCTAAGAATTCCCACCCTTTAACAGGAAAGACATACCACAAAATGTATTGGAAATTAGTACACCCATCAATTGACAACCAAAGACAAAACATGACACCAATGATGAATGTGTGTCACCCTGGGAAAATTCTATGATATCTTATCTCAAAAACATCGCCCACAATTTCATAGCCAAACCAAAACACCATGTGATATCACTGAGAGACATATGTTCCCCAGAAATTTCTAAATGCATAACGTCATGATTCTTATCTCTAAATTCCACCCACAAGGCATTAAGTGAACCAAAAACACCACATGATGTCCCTGACAGACGGTGGCCCCAGCGAAATTCCAAACATTCCAAACTCTATAACAACAAACATTCACGTCACGATTCCTTATCTTATCTCGATCTTGATCTGGTCAGTAGTGTCCCACCAATCACGACACGATTCCTTAAACACTAATATATCTCCCTTTCCATTCAAAACAACAACGTCACTTATTTACAACAAACAAATGACGTCACTTATCTTCATCTGATAACAACACACACACCCATGGCACGATTCCTTATTTTATTTTGATCTTGATCTGGTCACTAGTGCCCCACCAATGACAACAGGAATCCTTATCTCTAGCATCACCCATAATTCCATACGCGAACCAAAACACAAGAACTCACGTCACTGATATATATACCCCCCAGGGAAATTTCAAACATTCCAATCTCATGACGTCACGCCCACAATGACGTCATCTTCTTATCAACCAATGACGTCACGATTCCTTATATTTTCTTGATCTGGTCACTAGTGCCACCCCTACTACTGACAATGTTCCTCTTTATTCGGGTGTATACACGATTCCGTGTTCTTATGGAAAGATATACGTAGGTCAGACTGGCAGAAGATTCGTTGAAAACAAAGGAAAAAAGAAAGTGGACTCCTAGCACACATCCTCAAAGAACATCACACGAGAAATTGGCGAGCATCCTCCACGTCCTACTTAGAAAAGAAGTTCTTCGATAGGTTGTTGTTGAAGTCCTCTGAGGTCATTCGCTCAAAAGGCACACTTAATAGAAATCAAGGATTGATCCTTCACAACATCTGGAAGTAATAATTATAGTACGTCCACAAATACGAGACCCTTCGACACTTCTGCGCATGACAACAGAAGGAGAATCCATTCTGATAATAGGGTAATCAATCCATCTTCTGGGACGAATTTATTATTACACGTCGGAAAATTAACTTCTCTTTTATGATCATTGTAGTTTTTAAAGTGGTAACTATTCTGCTTGTGTAGCAGTCGGGAAATTTTACCTATAACGTACGTCATTTCACGTGTTGGCGACCAATTCGTACGTTCCTCATTTCTTTCTCCTCTTCCGCATGAATTGACTATTCTTGGCAAGTCGCCAAGCGAAGCTCTTAAAAGTGTGGGCGTACTATAGTATGTGTAACGCTAAAGACCTCTCCTATGCAAGCAGTCGCATTCAATTTCCACAACAGGGGAGATACTGCACGTGATACTTGTGACTAAAACTATCATTCCAGTCTTTTCAATTCATAGATATTAACTGCCGTTGGAAAACGTTTATTTTGTTGCCCGGTTTTATATTTAAGTTAAGCAATCTCCTAATGATGCTGTTAATGATATAGACAGCGAAACGTGTTGAGGAAATACATCTGGCATAAATAAAATAAAAAAAAATACGAATTAAAACCTGGTAGTTATTCAATTGAAAAGTTTATTATACGAAGATAAGATGTAATAACCCGGATGAGATTAAACTTGAAGTAATCTTGGAAAGAAATAAACCTTAAAGTGAAGAATCAGAAAAGGAATGTTTAAATGGGAATAGAAACACACTCCTTTTCATAGATGACTACATAAACATAAAAAATACAAAATACCTAAAACTAACAGAAGTAATAAATTGTGGGCTTAAAAACCAAAGCTAGCATATTAGATTAAAATACAAACATTTATGGAAGTGAAATCGGGTCAACACAAAGAAAGATACGCAAAGATTAATAGCAGCCAAATAAAATTTCTGAGGAAAAGAGCAAAATAGGTCTTATTTGATCATAAAAGAAGTGAAGAATGCAAAAATTACAGCAAGGGACCAGTAAAAAGAAATAATCACACAAAAAGTGAAAAAAAATATTTAAAAAAAATCTCAGTTTCTCATTAGCTTCGCAGTACGTTCGTCCATATATTTTTTATAAGGTAGTGTATATTAAACTGTCCAGTGTCACCAACTGCTGTATTATTTATTGTCGGAAAAAAATATGTATTTCTACCTAAGATAAAGATTACTTGAATCAAATACTCATTAATTCTTGGTTGCTATCAATAAAACAATTAATAAACACAAATAAAATATAACCTAGAAAAGTAACATCGTTTAGATAATGATGTCACATACTATCCTATGATAACACCCGTTTGTAGTTTTTACCAGCTGCAAACTGTTAAGAGAACTAACGTTAGATCCATGGCAACAAATCAAACGAAATTCAATAGCAGACGTTTGAAACCATTGTGTTATAATATCTGTCCTTGCTATGTTTGATAAGGCAACCATCCTATGCGGCATATCATGTACCACTACAGGATGCTAGAGTCTATATCTGTATCTGTCACCAAGGTATCGCCTGCCACTAGAGCTTCTTCATGTCCTTGGACACCGCAAAAGCCATTAGTAAACAGCTTAACGTACCTCCCTCTTGCGAACGGCGCTATCTGACGCAAAGAGGTGTAGCAACGAAGGGATGAGATACTACAGAGAACGCAATCACCTGAGTATTGTTTGTAGGGCACGTGCATGTTATATTTGAACTGGCGACTATGTGTGTGTGTGTGTGTTAACGCAAAGTGAAATAGATGCAAGAAACAGCTGGAATCAAACAGAACTTGAGTGTTTGTGAAACTAGCTTCTTTACCAACATCTACATACATAATCTAAAATATAATAATAATAAATAGCTAAAATAAAATGATAATGAGTGTGTACGTCTCAGCTTAAGATAAAACCGGGCCCCTAAATATTATTTTTGCTTAGACCATTAATTAACAACGTGTCGTTTATTTATAAATTAATATTATATTTTAATAACGTTTAAATTTGATGGAAAAAAAGTCAAACAAGTGACGATTCCAAAATTTCGAATCTGTCCTTCCAAAATAAATAAATAAAATCAGAGCCAGAATGCTTCGATACACTTCTAAGTGATGACCCTGACTATGGTAAATGTTTACCTGAGTAATAATTTTATTTCAAGGGAAATCAAAATCCACCGATCCGTATCAACACTTGCAGGAAACCTGTGCTTTCAGCTGATGCAGTTGCATTGGCAATAATAATAATCTACTCTATACTATAAAATGATAAGCTGAAACGGGAAACGGATGTGACGTTGGCTTGAAACGGATGTAGGCTGTAACGTTTTTGTCAAGTTATTTGAAACTCAGGGGCTACCCTGAGTGTCGAGTCTTCAAAATTCGAGTCATCGGAATTCAAGGAGAACCGGACTACCAGTCCGGAACTCGGGGGGGGGGGAGTAGACGCCCCTTTTGAAGACTCGACACTCAAGGTATCCCCTGAGTGTCGAGTCTTCAAAATTCGAGTCGTCAGAATTCAAGGAGAACCGGCCTATATATAAAATGCAACACGCTGTTCAGAAAACACCACCTTCTGTCCTCTATTTCGTTCTTCAGAGGCAATGTATTTATTTCTAATACCACAAATAAGCCTAAAATTAATTTTTGGTTATCTATTATTCTCATAGACAAGGAAAAAATTAAGATACGAGGGTGGTCTGAAAAGTTCTCCGCCTAACAGTGAAAAACTTATAATTTCAAAATTATTTTTATTTTTCAACATAATCTCCCTTAAGACTAATACATTTCTTCCAGCGATGCTCCAGCGCCATTATCCCGTCCCTGTATTGGTTCTCAGTAAGATCTGCAAAATACTCCTCTACAGCTGTAATCACCTCTTGATTCGAAGAAAAACACTGACCAGCGAGGAAGAGTTTTAGTTTTAGGAAGAGATAGAAGTCAGAGGGAGCCAAATCTAGGGAATAGGGTGGATGTAGCAACAATTCATAGTGCAGATCCCTTAATTTTCCCATTGCCAAAACGCCTTTATCGGCAGTGCATTGTCCGGATGAAAGATGATTTTTTTCTTCTGCAAACCGGGTCTTTTCTCACGAATTTTTTCGTCTAGTCTGGTTAAAAGATCGGAATAATATTCTCCGGCTATTGTTTTACCATTTTCAAGATAATTAATAAACAAAATCCCTTTAGCATCCCAAAACACCGATGCCATGACCTTTCCTGCTGATGGAACCCACTTTGTCTCCTTCGGCGCTGAATAACCGGCTTCTGTCCACTGTTTTGACTGCTGTTTGGATTCTGGTGTGCAATGGTGAATCCAAGTCTCATCCATACTAATAAATCGACGCACAAAATCAGTTTTATTCTTGTTAAAACGCTCCAAGCACTGTTCAGAGATTTTTATGCGAGTGCGTTTTTGATCTGCTGTGAGCAAGCGCGGCAACCATCTTGCGCAAAGCTTTCTTATTTGCAATTCTTCATGCAAAATATATCCTATATTCTTTTGAAATGCCTATAGTCTCAGCAATTTCACGCACTTTGACTCGCCGGTCATCCAATACCATATCGTGCACTTAATCAATGATTGGTGTTGTTACACTTTTTCGATCCTTCACGTGGATTATCTTCAAGGCTGGTGCGGCCACGTTTAAACTCGGCAGCTCATTTCTTAATTGTAGAAAACGAAGGAGAAGAGTGCCCATAAACTTTTGTGAACATCGAATGAATTACTTTTGGCGTTAAACCTTCTTTTACAAAGAATTTTATAACCGCACGATGGTCAATTTTATCCATTTCAAGGGATGCAGACAACACTTTTACTTCAGACAGCTGTATAAAACAAACTAGTTGATAGAATGACTTGCAATTTCACACAGATGCTTATGACAGATCTACTAACTTAGAAAAAAAAAATCGTGCCGATAGTGTTGCCATCTATGGTCGAGGCCTGGAACTTTTAAGACCACGCACGTATAAATAAATATATATAAATATATCAATAAATATATTCGAACTCACTAATGAGATATAATCATTTATTTCTGAAAAATTTCCCAAATTTACATAACTGTTCTGATTGCAATAAAAAGCATTAGCATAAACAGTTAGCGAAAAGGCTCGAAGTGAGCCTACAGATGAATACAACTGTCGCCAAAAGCTGTAATAACCACAACTTGTCATAATGCGCAGTTATTTCTAAACATTGGAATGGATGAAATACTACAGCGAATGAAGAATAAAAATAAATCAATAGTGCGTGAGAATACGTGGCATAAATTGTTTCGCAACCTTGCGAAACGCAAAGTGAATAAACACCTAAAAACAACTAAAAGAAATTATATTTATATTAGTGATTTTCTTCCTTGAATACTTATATAACAACTAAAACACTTTTTTTGAATGTCAGTCAAGTGGGTTTTTAATTTATTGTCCTACATGTTTCGCCGATTTTTGCTATCGGCATCTTCAGGGAATACAATTGGTAAGCTATATGAAGGTAACAGACGAGGTTTTAACTGACAGTTCTAATTCATACAAAATTAGAATTGTGCGAGACAATGCGCGTGTCTCGGGAGCATGATTTATTTGTTACGAGACATAATGCAATTGGCATGAAAGTTCATTTCTTTGATGTTTAGTGATCTGATTAAAGCTTTCCAAATTTCCTGTAGGATTAGACCTTGATTCTTATTTAGGTTTCCTGTTGAACGGGCGACCATAGGAGCCTCCTTGAAGGTTCTGGAATGATAGTTCTCTTCAATATAGGGAATATGACTCTCATCCCACTCAATGAGATGGTTGGTAGAGGCAAAGTGGCAAGAAAGGCCTGAAATATCTTGTCTGTTGTTTCTGACATATCCTGTGCGTTCTTTCTGTCTCGTTTCGAAGCGTCTAGAGGTCTGACCAACGTAACTAACACCACAGGAGCAAGGTATATTATATACTCCAGAGTACTTGTAGAATGGATGAGGGTCTTTCGATGATCTTAAAAATTTCCGAATAGTATTGACTGGCTTGAATGTTACTCTAATGTTGTGTGCTTTTAGAAGGATAGCCAATTTTTTGGAAATACTGCTGACAAATGGAATAGTTATAGTACACTGATGTATTGGGTGTCATCACGTTGTCTTTGTGGTATATCCGAAAAGAGTACATTGTTGCAGAGTCTTTTGGGATAACCATTTAAGGATAGCTCTCTGGATATTGTAGTTAATTCTTTTTGTAAGTCATCTTGGTCTGTTGTGTAATGTATAGCTCTTTTCTTAAGCATATGGATAATGCTAAGTTTCTGGGATATATGATGAGACGAGTTGAAATGGAGGTAACGTCCAGTATTCGTAGGTTTTCTATATACAGACAGGTTGATACTGTTATTGTTTTTTTTTTCTTTTAAATTAAGGAATAATAAAGATATCATCACACTTAAAGCTGACAAAGGCAACAATACTGTTATCTTAAATAAAAAAGATTATGAAGAAAAAATTAAAACTCCATTATCAGACACGTCTGTCTAAGACGTCCTCAGTATAGATCCTACGCAAAAAACCATAACGACACCAATGAACTATTACGTGGAATGATTAACTGGCCTGTAGACTTAATAAGAAAGCTAAAATCCATGCACCCGTTGACTCCAAGATTGTATAGCGTTCCTAAAATACATAAAGAAGGTATACCATTACGTCCAATAGTTGATGGAATCTATTCTCCTACTTACCAACTGTCTAAATATCTAGCCAAGATTTTACAACAACACATCCACAACTCAGATACTTATATTAAAATCTCGCAACATTTTATTGAAAAATTAAAAAATATATATCCCTATATCTGAAGATGATATACTAGCAAGCCTTGACGTCACATCTCTGTTTACAAACATTCCAGTTGTGGAAGTCATCAACATCTTAGACAACTTGTTCCCAAGAAACATCACTACTTTGTCCAATCATTGCTTAACTTCGAACTATTTCATTTAGCAAAAAACAGCCTACAAACAACTTACCCGATTAGCCATGGGTCGCCCCCTCTCTCCTTCTTGTGCTGACTTATTCATGGAAGACCTAGAAGATAAAATCTTATCCCAAATTACCCCAAAACAGAAAACTTGGTACAGATATGTTGATGACATCTTTATCATTTGGAATCATACAAAAGAAGAACTAATGGATTATCTCAACGAAATCAATAGTTTCCACCATACCATCAATTCACATTAGAAATTGAAAAAGATGAAAAACTTCCATTTCTAGACATCCTAATAAAAAAAAAAAAAACAATAACTGTATCAACCTGTCTGTGTATAGAAAACCTACGGATACTGGACGTTACCTCCATTTCAACTCGTCTCATCATATATCCCAGAAACTTAGCATTATCCATATGCTTAAGAAAAGAGCTATACATTACACAACAGACCAAGATGACTTACAAAAAGAATTAACTACAATATCCAGAGAGCTATCCTTAAATGGTTATCCCAAAAGACTCTGCAACAATGTACTCTTTTCGGATATACCACAAAGACAACGTGATGACACCCAATACATCAGTGTACTATAACTATTCCATTTGTCAGCAGTATTTCAAAAAAATTGGCTATCCTTCTAAAAGCACACAACATTAGAGTAGCATTCAAGCCAGTCAATACTATTCGGAAATTTTTAAGATCACCGAAAGACCCTCATCCATTTTACAAGTACTCTGGAGTATATAATATATCTTGCTCCTGTGGTGTTAGTTACGTTGATCAGACTCTAGAAGCTTCGAGACAGAAAGAACACATTGGATATGTCAGAAACAACAGACAAGATATTTCAGGCCTTTCTTGCCACTTTGCCTCTACCAACCATCTCATTGAGTGGGGATAAGAGTCATATTCCCTATATTGAAGAGAACTATCATTCCAGAACCTTCAAGGAGGCTGCTACGGTTGCCCGTTCAACAGGAAACCTAAATAAGAATCAAGGTCTAATCCTACCGGAAATTTGGAAAGCTTTAATTAGATCACTAAACATCAAAGAAATGAACTTTCATGCCAATTACATTATGTCTGGTAACAAATAAATCATGTTCCCGAGACACGCGCATTGTCTCGCACAATACTAATTTTGTATGAATTAGAACTGTCAGTTAAAACCTCGTCTGTTACCTTCATGTCGCTTATCAATTGTATTCCCTGAAGATGCCGATAGCAAAAATCGGCGAAACATGTAGGACAATAAATTAAAAACCCACTTGACTAACATTCAAAAAAAGTGTTTTAGTTATAATATTTATATTATTTTAGAATTATAGAAACATGCATTTATTATTTGGTCGTCAATAATATCAATGAATTTAAAACAGAACATTTGATTGCCCGTTTTCCGTGTGATTTTTTTATTCAGTTTAATAAATAATTCTGTTCTTTAAATAGCATTCTTCCAGAGTTTGGGAAAACGAAAATTCTTATCTTGTTTCTTGTTCTTAACTACATTTTAAATTTATATTCACAAAACTTTTAGCATCAACGATTATTAGTTGTTGCTAAAAGTTTGTGAATCTAAATGTAAAAATATTCAAAGACAAACATTTTTGGTATTTATCTTTATTTGGGTTCATAAAATTTTTTATGAATATTAGACTACTTTATTAATGCAGTTGGTCGGATCTGATACACACTCCTAGTCATAAAAAATGCTTAAAGTGAAATCGGTATTGAGAATTTATTAAACCTCGAATAAGCAATGCTTTTTTTCTACTACTTTTTTTTATGTGACTTTATATTACTTAGTTTTCGAATAAAGCAAATGTTTGTTACTGGGTTAAACTTTTCATCCTTTTCCAATCATCTCAAAACTGATTCTTTCAGTTAGTAAACATGATCGTTATTTGATGCCAAACAGGATTGCCAACTTTAAAGACATTTTTATGAGCAAGAAGGTAAAAAAAATGCAGCAGCTAAGTTTACTTTAAAACTATTACACATAAAATTAAACAATATTTAGTTTTTAATACGCTACACAAGCAAAACATTTCTAGAATTATTTCTAGAAACTTAAGTACATCTAGGGTACAATGGCATCAAACTAAACATTACAGAAATTCATATTCTTACTTAAGTTAGATATAAATTATATATCTAAGTTGAGTCAGGTATACCGCTACTAAACTTTTGCGGTTGCTTCTATGTTTGCGATGGGAAAACCTAAACGTCACAACCCGAGAATAACTCAGCCCTGAAAGAAAGGAAAAACGCGAAAGCAAGTAAACTACGTTGATTTCATCACCACGTTGATGAAATCAATGCACACGAGATTCGCCACCTCCACGTATAGGTGAGCTTGTTTACAGGTACACATCGCTCAATTTCTTTCTCATGGTCATTTGGAAATATTGTTTACTGTTATATACGTTTCAATTTATTTTAATGCATATTTATCCACATTTATTTTAATACATACATATTCACACATACTATCACACACACGCATGAGTACTGTACGCGCACAGATGTGAGACCCTTCGACACTTCTGCGCAGTCAGAAGAAGGAAGGAGAATCCATTCCGAGAATAGGGGTAATCAATCCGTCTTGTGGGGTGAGTTATTTATTATTACAGGTCAAAAAATTAACTTTTCTTTTATGAATATTGTCGTTTTTAAAGTGGTAACTATTTTGCTTGTATAACAGTTAGAAAATTTTACGTTTAAAATTAGCACGTGATTGCGTCACCGACACGTGATTGCGCGTGTCGGTGACCAATTTCGTACATCAGTAGTATACCAGCCACTAGGTGACCAGATCAAGTTCAAGATAAGATAAGGAATCGTGACGTGATTGGTTGTTCATTTGATGACGTCATGAGTTTGTAATGTTTGGAATTTCCCTGGGGGCATATGTGTCTGTCAGTGACATCAGTTCTTGTGTTTTAATTGATCTTCTGCGACAACGTCTGTGACACTTTCCTGGGGAAACGTGTCGTAACGTTTCACTTTTCCCCTGCCAATTGTTGTTAAGTAGTTCACCTAGTCTTATAAATTCTTTATATACCTCCTCGAATATTGTCTCATTTAGCTGTTTTTCCATGATTAACAATGTATCTTAAAAAAAAAAAAAACGCTTACCGTGCAGTTGTAGTCTTACCGGCACTGCTACAAGACTCGGTACTTTTCTGGCAAGAGCACTGAATCAAAAATTGCATGATCTTCAAGACACATAATATAATAAATGCACCACAATTCCAAAACTGACTGAGGACATCCTATGATCACCAATTCTAATCGACTCTCCCTAACACACATCCACGTCACGATTCCTTATCTTATTTTGATCTTGATCTGGTTAAAAATGCCCCACCAATCACGACACGATTCCTTATCCACTAATATATCTTCCTTTCCATTCAAAACAATAACGTCACTTATTTACAACTAACAAATGACGTCACTTATCTTCATCTGATAACAACACACACACACCCATGGCACGATTCGTTATCTTATCTTGATCTAGTCAGAAGCCTCACCAATCACAACACGAATCCTTTTCTCTACCAGCACCCATAATTCCATACGCGAACCAAAACACAAGAACTGACGTCACTGACACAAATTTCCCCAATGAAATTCCAAACATTACAAACTTATGACGTCATCAAATGAGCAACCAATCACGTCACGATTCCTTATCTTATCTTGATCTTCATCTGGTCACTAGTGGCTGGCATACTACTTACATCGTTTATTTCTTTCTCTCCTTTAGCATGAATTGACTATTCTTGGCAATCTGCCAACCCCGGTTCTATGAGCTGTGCGTTTACAAGAAGTACAACCAAATTACCAACCGATTGAAGAGCTTTGTAGATCATCTGTATCGATGATGCTCTTTGGTTGAAAGGTCCATGGTAGGATTTGACCAGCCACCTGTTGATTTGAGAGTGGATATGTTGGGATTTGTTATGATCATTAATATTTCCTGCTATTAAAGCAGGTGTGTGTGTGTGCGTAAACTGCTGTAACGTAGTGTAAGTCAAGATATAGAATTTCAGCAACACAGCGGCCATATATTCATTTTTTTAATAGGTTATTAGTTTTATTCTCTGCAACTCCTGTGTTTCACATTGTTTTCCTCAAAGCTTATCATTATTTTTATTTTATTTTTCATTTCCTTCTTGAAAATAATAAAAGATCATATAGATATTTAGGCAGCAATATAAGTTCTAGTGACTGAACCCTCCTTTACTGATAGATGAAGAAGAATCATCGGAGAGTGATTGTTCCGTGCTTGGTTTTTCCTGCCAAGTGTTGTTCCAACCATTGTTTCAATAATAATAAATAATCGATGTCATTAAATCTTATTTACTTATTTTTCTTTCGTCTGTTATAGTTATTATTATTTGTGTGATCTTTGAGTTAAAAATGCTTCGTTCATAGTAATAAAGAGAATCAGACGTTGACGTCTTTCGCAGTTTTGCGAGGTAGGCAGTTGCTTACGTTGTTTATACATAAATACGCATGCCTGTAATGTGAAAAGGATAATGAGATTGAAGAATTGTTTTTTAAGTTGGCATCACTGTTAATTGAAACGGCGATGCCAACTTAATGCAATGTAATATTCCTATAAAGGAATAAAAAGCAACAGCTTTGCCTACCTAGATGGCTGAGGATAAAATCATTCATTCGTAATTAAAGTTGAGAGATTATTTTCATCCGCTGATGTGACGCACCACCACTAACTCGCTTATTGAAAGCCTCAAATGACATGAGAAAGACCCTATATGTATGTTAAAACATACATATAGGGTCTTTGCACATTAATAGCTATTTAATGTGCAAAGCACAATGAAGCCTTTATATGTAACCTAGATTTGTTTTATTATTATTATTATTATTATTATAGATTTTTTTTTTTAATACGAAGATGTGAAGCATACAAATATAGCAATGGAAACACATTCATTTACGACATTTTCGCAACACTTTGTGCTCTCTGTTCTTCTACTTACAGCTCATTGTGGTGAGAAGCAAAGCAGGAGATGTGGACGAAGCATGTCAGTAGTACACGCTACCAGGAGGGATCACCGCATGAAAGTCACATCAATATTCCAGACTAACGTAGGAAACATCAGGAGAGGAGGTTAGCGGCCTATCTTCCAAATGTAAGAAAAAAAATTCTCAAAGAATAAATGGAAACTGTAATCGGAGAAGTGTTACTTTCTGGGGTTTTTTTTAGAGAGGATTACCAAGATTCAAATAAAAATTACAAATAATCACTTACATTTTATTAGTAATTAACGTCCAGAAGAAAACCAAAAGTGAAAAGAGACACTTTTTTTTAAATTATTATTATTAAACTTCGCAAACAAAGAGAAATTATTATTATAACGGAAATCCAAATGTCAGCACTGGAAGCTAAATAATTCGCAGAAAAAACAAATGTACAGTTTGTATACCGATATAGGCATAGAGTTTTAAAAAAGAAAATACTGATCTTAGTAAACATTACATTTGACTCAAAGGATTTCAGGATTAAAAAAAAAAAAAAAAAAAAAAACATGTCGGAATCAGCTAGCGATAGCGGACAGAAAACGTTGAGTCGGATAAGACAGGTAATCGAAACACAAAGAGGCATTCAACTGATGGAAAAAAGAAAAAAAAAAAAACCCATAAATAATCAAGATATGTAGGTGATACAGTACTGATCACTGAGAAAGAAAATAATTTGCAAAATATAACAGAAAATTGTTATAAAGTTGATCTAAAATATCCAAAAAAACAAAACACTGATAATCTTAGATAAAAGGACGGATAAAAATCTAAACAAAACACATTAAAAAGTCAACCCATAGAACAAATCGGCAGATTTATACATCTGGGAAGTGTAACCAGTAATTAGTTGTGATGGGAAACGTGAACAAAAAAGGAATACAAATAACAAAAATGGTATTTTAGCATGAAAGAAATATTCACAGGCAAATTAATTTAAACACGAGCATGCGACTGATGACTTTCTATGTCTGTTCTATTAATGTACACATCAAAAAGACATAGAAAATTGGAGAAAAAAATGGAAGAAAAGTTTGGTTGATCTGAGGATGGGATTACTAAATGGAACGATTCGGATTATGGATGGAAAGAAGTTAGAAGAAAAGGAAGTACTTTAAAGAGGCTATTTCAAACCAAAAAGAAGCTTACTAGATGAGGTCGGATGAGGGAAATGAAATCCTTAGAACATACCCCAAGAGAAAAAAGACTCACTAATATCATCATCCCATGAAAACTAAAGAGGAAGAACCCGACTGCGACATCATTATGTGAAGGAGATAAGGCATTGGACAGCCAAAAGTACCATCCAAATCTTTAGAGATGCACAACATAAGAAGAGAAGAACTATGGTCTTCGGATCGAAGACGGTACTTGAATGAATGAAATAAATGAATATGTCCCCATAACTGCACGGAAGAATACTTTACTTAACATCACAAATGGATTATATGATGCTTATATAACCATTCAAAATAAATTGCAGTTATTTGAATATGTATACAGAGATACCAGTAATAGAACAAGAAGATTGGGAATAATACTTCACTCTTTGTGCGATAATGAAGAGAACATAATTGTACCAACAAATCTAAATGGTGATGATAAACTAGAACTGATGCTCAATTATGGTCGGAAAGAATTTCAGAAATCGGCTGGTATATTAATGCCATTCAAAACAAATTGTTAAAATATGGAGTTAATATTATACTGACAGAATTATTAATAATAGCATTCTTAGAAATAAATAAATTAATTAAGAGACGAGTGGTGAAAAAATATTGCTGCTTGAAATAACTATAAAGGAATTAATCTGCTATCAGAATGGACTTAAAGCACGTGTAAAACTTATTCAGGGATATTTAAATGAATAATTAGCATTAAATGATGAACAATCAGGATTTTTATGTATAAGTGCAATAGTCAAGTGCAGCAGATAATAGCAAAATCAACAGAATTTAGTAAAGCGATATACGTTTGATAGATCTACAGAATGCATTTGATATACATTTTCAAAGTGGTATAAAAGATTAATAATAAACTCAAATATTAAAAAACAAATTATAGACTTGATTTAAAAAAAAGTCAAAATCATCTAAAAATAAATTCTCTAATGCCTTGATGTTTCCCGAAGGAGTTCGGCAGAGTTCATTTAGTCTTAACCAATCTTTGGAAATTGGTGGCCAGACGTTTTCCACTCTTACATGTCACCGATAGTTGAGTTCATAGCCACCAATTATTCTGAAAACTTCCAGCAAGAACTACCGCAGTGAGTTTTCACCATATTGTGTTCCTAAGTGTTACTGGTATTATTGTTTGAAATAATACAAGTTCTATCGCTTTTCTAAGTTGCGTGGTTAAAACTCGAGTTCTTGGTAAAATAAAACCCTACTTGCTTGCACTAAAGATAGAGTACTAACTCAAGAAGTGGCAATTCTATTCTAGTTAGGGACCAGAATCGAACGTATGATGGTCTTTGTTTTGGTAGTCTAGCATTATGGAAGCTAAAGTTTGACTATAAGATCACACAGGCGATGATGTAAATTATTAGCAGACTCAAAAGATGAATTGTAGTCTTAAAAATGTCATTTTCAATAAATACATTTATAATAATGAAGTAAATACTGCTAACTGAGAAAGTGATCAGTTTTAAATTTAAATTAAATTATTTTTTTATTATATGATACCTCCATGGAGTCATACGTCTCATCGCGATAGGTCACACTGCATAATAACACAATCCATCGTTTACATTGATCATTCCCTGACCATCCGCACTACATAATTCACCATTTGTGCTACGCTACCCCATGCAGTTTTTTTTTGTCTGCTAATTCCGTGTGTTCTTCGGCTGGTTTTCCTGTTTTGAGGGAAAATGGCAAATTTAAATATCTTGCAATTGTGATGCGGGAATAACAGAGAATAAGAAAATAAAAGATGAACAGTACGGTAGTTATATTAGCGAGAAAACCAAAGAAAAGAACGAAGGATGACTTGGAAAAACTATTAAAGAAACAGTTAAAATGTTTCTTTCATTTTATTTATTTTAATTGTGGAAATTAATTGAAATTTTATTTAATTTCAAAATTTCAATTCACGTGCCTTTAAACAGCATATGGACGCTTCTAAGATTGGGGGGGGGGTAAAAAAAAAGCCGTTTTGTAGAGTGTTCCAACACCCTGACATTTCGCGTATCCACCCTGATTTTTACCAATCTTTTGAAAGTCAAACCTTTACGACTTCAGTTGTTTACCGTTATCTGCCAAATGCAACTTCCCAGTTTCAGTTGTTGATTTGCCAAGTGTAATAATGGTTCCAGCACATGCGCACAAGCAATGCATATTCTGAATTCATAGATAAACAAAAGGACAGTTTAAAAAATAAAAATAAATAAAAAAATGAGTTAGTCTTCTATGTAATTCTGAGTCCTTATTTTGACCCTGAGTGCTCCCCACTCCCGATTTAATCTTATTAGATTATATGATAGGTCTTAAATATCTTGCTCTATATAAATTCACACTTCAATAAATAAATTAAAAAAAAAAAATCAAAAATCCCTGAATCAATTATGAAAAATCCTTGGATTTTTTTTATATGCGGCCTTTTTCCCCCTCACGGCCTTCAGGATAATTGAGTAGAAAATATCCTTTTTCGCTCCCCCCCCCTTCTGCCTAGCGACCTATCTTCCCTCTACTTGGCTCAAGTCCAGTTGCCTGTACGCAACGTCGGTCGACAAATGACGTTAAAGCGAAGGTGCAGGAGTGAGGTCAACCGTAAGAGTGAAAATGTACCCTAGAAGCCAAGTACTGCATCATCTCCTCTCCCTACCCTGACGTTTATATACGGCGGATTCCTTCTTTGTGGCCTTGGAAATATAGGTAGCGTTTATAATTTCTTCAAAGAGTTCTTCACAAAAACCAGGCGAGATGCTGCCCCAATTGTTCAAGGAAACTCCCTCTCTCCCCGTATGGTTTGAGGGAACAAGGAGAGAGGGATAAAAACTGTACTTTCAAAGTACAGTATAGTTCTTTTTTTCCCCTTCAACCAGGAAATGAAGTGTTATGAAAACACGAAAATATTAAATCCTTCATATGCAGTGTATTATTTTTAAGATGCGTTTACAGGATATTGATGGCAGCTTCCTGTCGATAAAAGTCAGCCACATGTAGTGGTATGAATATTTATAGATCCCACTCTAATTAAATCGAGTGTAGCAGAACACATGAGTTTCAAAAACAATTTAATTAGAACGAAATTCTCCTTATAGAAAAAAAACAAAAAATTTCTAGGATCTGAGCAAGGACAACGCTATTAAAATTTCTTAAGTTCTCGATGTTCTGAGAATGCATTGCAGACTATAGGAAGAGTTAAAATAGGCTCAGAAAATTAAGTTTCTTTCTAGGAACAATGTTTCATAGTACATGTAGGAGTAGCCAATGGGTTCAGTCGATGCTTTTAAACATGTGGGCTTATTTGCGTCATCGGGCGCATATATGCAGACGATAAAACGCCCACTGCTTTACCACATCCTAAATTTTGAAACTTTACCAGATGGATAGCGCCTGAATAGATAGAAATGGAATACGAAAAGTGGTACTTAATTTATGCGAAGCAGTTTCAGCGGAGGAAAAAGATAAAAACTAATTTGAAAATAATTTTAAACAATTTTAAATGATTTTTATCGTTAATCGTTATTAAATTCCTTATATGCCTTAGTTTATGCATTACATCTTTTTATGCAACAGTAAGAATTATCTAGTTCCTTTTCAAGAGCTAACCAGTCTTGGGTGGAGGTAGAGGATTCTCCTTTTGTTCTCAGAAAGCTAAGTTATCTGAGAACATCCGCGTGCAAGTGATAGCTAGACGAGGATGAATTACAGCCATTAACTGAGAGGGAAGGGAATAAAATAAAGAAACAAACACTATTTTACACTTCGAAGTTTAAAATACAGGGGTGTCCGTAGCTCTGTTAGTTTTGACGAGGTCCTTCGATTGGAAAGACCCGTCTAGAACACTGAAGAGCCTTTATCAGAGTATCAGAGGTATGCACTGAAGTATTATTTTTAAAATGATTATTTATAAAGTTCATTTTAAGAGTCTTGGTGTGTGAAGAGCAACACTGCTTTTATTTGGGTAGCGTGTAATGCACATTCGTGCGGTTACCCTAGTGGCTGTGCGCTTCGCAACCATATGCCTGGGAGAGGAGTGTCCTAGGTTCGATTCCCGTCGCCGACGTGAGGAGCTTAAGGATCTTTCTCATACATAGCCAAGTTAGCCGGTCTTGGGGGAGGACAGCAGGGTTTTTTCTCCCCAGTTCATCTGGAGTTTTTCCTCCCGCCAAAGCAGGCAAACCGGCCCAGTGAACATCAGACATATGTACAGACATAGGACACACCGGGAGGTATAGGGCTAGGCACCTTATCCTCGGGACGGGTACGGCTTAGAAGGGCTAAAGATAGCCCCGTAACAGGCCACTAGGCCTAATACGTGAAAGGAAGAAGAAGAAGTAATGCACATTTCTAGTAGACAAGTCACATGTCTAGAATGCAGAGACGTAATCAAATTAGAAAAACGTACTAAAACAGATTTTTGCAATTATTGATATATGTTAAATTATGATGATGATGATGATGTCATGCTAGACTTTCTGTTTATGAATGGATAAAATGTTTTTTTTTTCTTTTTTTCCAAGAAGTTGTCCCTAAATGATATCACTTTTTTTTCGGTACAATTAAAAAAAAATTTTTTTCCATTTTAAAATCTCTAGATAATATTTTTGGTTTTTTCATTAAGTACAATAATATTCACTATATCATATTTAATCATCAACTAAATCAAGTCAATAACCGAATTCAGACTTTGGGGGGAGGAGCATTAATGATTTTTCAAATATGTTAAAATACTCCGATTCTCAATTGAAGATTTCAAATTTTTTTCTAATAAAATATTTTGAGTTTTTTGGTCACATGATTCCTCGCGCTCATACTTTATATTCTGCAAAATAAAAATTTAAAAAATAAAAATAAAAACTTCAAGTAGTCATTGAAATTCATAGCCCAGGAAGTGGAATTCTTGGAAAGGGATCGCGGCTATTTGTATAGCAGCCCCACCCACGCAAAGTTGAGTAGGAATATGCTGATAACGTAAACAAACGCTATGAAGAAAAGATAAAGTATTTTTATTCCTTTATATTATATATATTTTTTTTTTTTTTTTTTCATTTTCAGAAGAAGGGAGATCTCGTCTTTATCGACGACCGTGGGTGGAATCGGACGAGGCAAATGGAAGTAAATAATTAGGTAAAATATAACATTAGAAGAATTAATAATTTTTTTAATTTCCTGATTTATTTAAAAAACTTTGTTACTTTATTATTGGAACTCGCAAAACTGTTTCTACGAACTAATTAAAAAAAAAATTATAATTTTTTCCACAATAGTTCAGAAATTGGTATTTTTATGATGCTGAAAGAAAATGTAGCAATAGTTGTAGTATTTTTTCAATCCTTCTTTCTATTCTGAAACTATTTCGACTTATTTAAAGTAAATTAATTGTGGTAACGAGATGACACACTTTTTTTACCGCAAAGAAAAGCAGTTCTAAGAAAAAGAACGGCTAACATTATTTTCGTAAGGAATTTTTCGAGCGTATTCACAGAACTAAGGCTGCTTAGAACTATGTCGGTCTTGTACGTGTTCCGCATCCTCTCATCTCTATTAAGTTAATTTGAGAATCTTGTCACCCTGCGATAGCATCCTCCATTAACGAAGGCATTATGAAGTTCCTGAACTCCGAATGAGCGGAGTTTAATTAGTTAAATCACCCATTTCACTCTCTCTCTCTCTCTCTCGTGTAGCATTTGGTGCAGTAACTAATTATAGGATCGATCCAACTATAATCGAATTTCGAACGGAGATTCCTTTATTCCTTTAAGCCATCATCTGACCTTGGCCTAGGTACTTATCGACAAATTGCTGCAATGCTCGATTATCAAAAGGATGTATAAACAACAGTATGACATTGATGAGTCAGAACGCCTTCTACATGTGTATCCGAGCTAGTACAGACCACATTTCGTAACTTTGTGTTCAGGAAGAAAATGCGTTTCACCATTGAAGCGTAGTTAACAGAAGCGTACGACTGCATTTTGGTACGTGCGCATAACGGGCTAAAATGTCACTTTATTTTTATTTGCTTTTTCCAATTCAAAAATATTTGTGCGTTACGTTAATACTTGTATGTTGGAAAATAACACCTTACTATTGTTTTGCGACAGAAGTAAGATATATGTGATATTAGTTGAATATTCTACGCTTGTTGAGGACGTCACCAGAACCTATTGTCGTCATGGAAACACAAACTATGACGTCACACCTATTTCGCTTGTATTTTCTTCACAGCATAACTTACAGATTTCATCAAATTCGTTGTCGTATTCGTCAATTTCCGTTAATTCGCGCGCGCGCGCGCACACACACACACACACACACACACACACACACACACACACACACACACACACACACACACACACACACACACACACACACACACACACACACACACACACACACACACAGAAATTTTAGTGCAGCATTTTTTTACATCTGTTGGTAGGGACCGTTAAGTTTTTGAAACTGAAGGTTGAAATATTTTTGCGTTTTATTATGGAATTACTCTGTACAGTGGCACACCCAGAGGAGGGAGCCAAGGGGCCCTGACCCCTCCCTCCAAAGAAAAAAGAAAAAAAAACTAGAAAATTTTCCAAAAATATTTTCCTAATTAGAATTCATTTTTTTAATTTATGTTGTGTCGGGTCTTCTATTTCTATACTACTTATGAATTAGCGATCATTGCAGGTGCTCAGTCATAGGTCGTATGCGATACGTAGTGTTTATTCTCAAATCGTCTACTCAACTTGCCCCTCCCCCCCCCCCCCCCAAGATTAAATCCTGAGTGCGCTACTGACTCTGCAGAAACAAATGTTAACATAATTAATCAAACATTCGCTGTATATATATATATATTTTTTTTTACCTAAGTTTTTTAATAAGTTTTTTTACCTTGGGTAATGTATATTAGGGTTACCAAGTAATATTATAAACTTGGTTATTTTACTCCTAATCCCAAGTAAGCAAACAGTTAAGTTTGCGCCTGAACGTAGTTCAAGTCTAAAAGTAGTGCAACACCAGGGCAACTCATTGTAAAGGTGGGTAAAGCTCTGATCACTATTCTTAGTATTTTCCATCATGTAAAGCACATCTCACTAAGAGATGTATACTGCAATACATTATGGGTGGGGTCACTACCCAGACCGGTTTCAACCTTTTTTGAGGTCTCCTCAGTCAGTAGCTAGACCCTAAATACCAAGGTTTTAGTAATACAGAGCCTTATCAACTTTACCTATACAAGTTGTCTATATCTCCCCCAGAGATTCTTATTCAAAATAAAAACACCTTGTTGCAACGTCACCATCCTTTATCAAGAACACTACAGAATTTGTTACATACATCAAGATATTACAGTTAATGAAGATGACATCATGGCTAGCTTGGACATAACTTCTTTGTTCACTAATGTCCCAACAGATGAAGTCCTAACATTACTCAAGGATAAGTTATCCAAAAAAATGTTAGCCTTGCTTACACATTGCATCAGGTCCGGTTACTTCAAATTTCAAGATAATATATACAAACAAAATCATGGACTGGGCACGGGTAATCCTTTATCCTCAGTACTCGCAAATATTTACTTAGAGGATTTTGAAACCAAGGCTATCTCTTCCTTTATTTTAACACCTAAAGTTTGGAAACGTTATGTGGATGATGCCTCCATTGATTGGAGCCATGGACATGAATCCCTTATGGTTTTCCTCGAACATCTCAATAGCCAACATCAAAGTATTAAGTTTATTGCCGAGCTAGAAACGGATAATTCCTTGCCTTTTCCGATGTCAAACTGACTCGCTCTTCTGGTAAACTCAAAATATCGATATATAGAAAGCGCACACATACCAACAGATATCTGCATAGTCATTCGCATCACTCCCCTCCTCATAAGCTTGGAATAATTTCTACCTTGGGACATAGAGCCCGTTCTCTTCTGGATGACCCAAATGAACTTCTTACAGAAATAAACCATCTGAAAACTTCTTTCGAAGTTAATGGATATTCCAAGAGAATCATTGAAAAATTCCTTCTTAATCCTCCTAGACATCACTAGAAGAAACAAATAGATTCAAAGGCAATATATCTATTCCTTACATAAGTACAGTTTCACATAAATTAGCAAAATTCTAAGAAAATACAATATCAGAACCTTGTTCACTCCACTTCCAAAGATCCGTTTCTTAATAAGCCACCCAAAATTTGTCATCACCATCTCAAATACCCTGGTGTATATAAAATATTGTGTGATTGTGATATTCCTTATTTAGGGCAGACAGACAAATCTGTCGAATTGCGTATGGAAGAACGCATGAGGGACATTACTTACAAGAGACAGCGAGCCAGTGCATTATCAACAGTGCAAAGTCACAAAGTCTGCTGGGAAAAATCTACTAACATCTTCCGTTGCAATGATGAACTAGAGAGAATAATCGTGGAATCTAGAGAAATCATCTTCAATCCTGTTCATCTAAATAATAACTTGAGCTTCAACCCCCCCAGATAGTCATTCAGCTGTAATCATGTACTGGCGTTCACGTGATGCTGCAAGCACGCAATCTCCCAACAATACAACAAACGAAAGAACAGCTTTAAATATAACTACAACGTTTTCATGCTAATTATGTATAGAGATTCTCTATGTTGTTCATAGTCTTTTAACCTTCAGTGTTTAGTGTTTTTTCTTTTTTCTTTCTTTTATAATGTCACCTGATGAAGGCTGTTACAGGCCGAAACTAATCGTGTTTTTATATTAAAACCTTTTTACCTAAATTTCGGTTTTAGTCATTGAATTCTTTATATATATATATATATATATATATATATATATATATATATATATATATATATATATATATGCAAAATCGATAAATAGGCACCATATTAAATTTTTATATGATAAGATATACTTTTAATCTCATAATTTGCAGTCTTTCATCTGATGTGTGTTCTTAGGCTAGTTTGGCAATTTTGTAGTTGTGTTGAAGGACAAAATATTTTGTACCTTTTTTATGACATCTATTACTAAATAATATAAATATACCAAAGGTTAGTTATTTGTAAATGTTACTCTTTTTTTTTCTTTAATACTAAAAATGTAACATCACAAATAAGTGCTATATTAGGGAAAAAGAAAAATCCATTAATCCCATAAATGGAAGGTTTAGAAATTTTTGCATGTGGAATTCATATCAAGCAATAAAAATAATTAGCAAAGAAACTGGTACTAAATCGATAATAATTACTAATGAACTTCCGGTTTTTAACATTGGAAGATGAAAGCATAACATCGACGAAAAGAAATCTTTTAATAAAACATAATTTTCGATTAAATATTGAAAAAGGCCGCCGTAGCACTTCAACGACATACAAATCAATTCATTATGTTTATCGAGAATTTTAGATGTAATTCCAAAAGTTTACTTGATTTTCGTTTATTTTTAAAGAACCAAGTATAGCAAAATTGCTACTGTACGTTCTTGATTCTTTTTTTCTACCGAATTCCTATTTTTTTTCTTTCTTTTCCTTAGCGTAATATTGAAGTAACTGAACATGGCCATCTATGTACTAAAAAAAAGCTCTAATTTTGCCTCAAAAAGAAGGAAGCGGCCTATATTCTCCAACATAAAAAAACGCAACCCAACAGTGAACATTTAAAGGCAATGTTTATACTCACGAAAAGAGAACGAGAATGATTGATTTCAAAATTATATACAAAAGGTGTGTCAAATATGCTAACCTCAGGCCAAGTGTGAGTGTGAGTTCTAAATGCTACTTGTACTACTCAGTACTGTATATACTGTATATCATATATATATATGATAATATATATATATATATATATATATATATATATATTATCAAACGCAAGATATTTAGCGAACTTAAGCTGGAAGCACTGAAACCTCAAGCTGTAAAAGGAGACTACTGTACTGACCCTGAAGTGACCAAGAATATGAATGGCGCAGAACCAGATTCCAACGTGCAGATTGCTGAAAAATCTTGAAAATATACAAATAGTTGAAAGGAAGCTATCAGAGAAGGAATAAGAACTCGCAAGAAAAATTATCGAGCAAATGAACAGCAACCTGGAACGACTTAGGCTTCCAGTATTGAGACAAGCACCTCAACGAAAACTGAAGGAACTCCTACAAGACGCCAATAAAGCTGCAAGGGATATTCCTACTGGAACTATTGGACAAACGAATCAACTTATGTACTCAATAGCCTACGTCGTAACATCTGAATTAGGATATAAGATTAGTGAACCCAAAAGCAGTAAGGCTCAGGAACCAAAATGGAAGCATCGACTAGAGAATAAAATTCTAAAATTCAGAGCAGACGTGAGCAATTTGAAAAACCTTAAGGAAAAGAAGCTGAAAAACACGAAAATCTGAAATAACCTCATAAAGAGATATAATACCGGAACACCATCTATTGATGAAGTATTAGAGGAACTGAAACAAAAAATAGTTGTTGCGACTAAAATAAGAAGTACAGTGCACGCATTGAACAGTACAAGCAAAATTCGATGTTTTTCGCAAATCAGCACCAATTTTACAAGAAAATTGATTGCTGCAGGAATGATAATCTTAAAGAAAATATAAATATAAATACCAGAGACAAATAAAATACACTTACATTTTGGAAAAACCTATGGGACAAGCCTAAGAGGCACAATAACAAGGCAAAGTGGATTGAACAAATTACGAACGAATCTCAAGAACGAAAAATGGACCAATTGAAAATAACAACTGAAATGGTTCAAAAGCAAGCTAAAAAGATAAAAAATTGGTCAACACCCCGGAAGGATGCATTACATGGCTACTGGTTGAAATATTTCACAGACTTACACGAAAGACTTGCTAACCAATTTTATGATGTTTTAGAAGGACAAAGCAAAGAAGAGTGGCTCACAGCAAGGAAAACGTTTGTAATCATAAAGGATAAAGAAAAAAAGGCCCAAACCCAGAAAACTTCCGACCAATAACCGCCTGCCAACAACTTTTAAGCTACTCACAGGCATACTAGCTGATAAAATTTACAGCTATCTTAAAGCAAATTCTCTTTTCCCAATTGAACAAAAAGGTAACAGCAAAAATTCAAGAGGCACAAAAGACCAATTGCTGATTGATAAAATGATTCTGAAACACTGCAAACGCAGACAAACCAACCTTTATATGGCTTGGATAGATTATATAAAAGCGTTTGATTCGGTGCCTCATAGTTGGATTTTAAAATGCACAAAACTATTCAATATTAGCGAAAACGTACAAAACGTTTTGCAATCCAGCATGAAAAACTGGAAAACAACGTAGCTTCTGAATAGAGAAGAAATTAGAGAGATAAACATCAAAAGGGGTATCTTTCAAAGAGACTCATTATCTCCTCTATTGTTTATCTTGTCATTGATCACCTTAACCAGAATTTTAAATAAAATTGTTCATGGTTATCAAACTGCGCAAAAGAAGTGAAAAGATATCTCACCTTTCATACATGGACGATCTGAAGTTATACGAATCAGTGAATGAACTCGGATCATTGCTTAATACTGTCCACATATTCAATCAAGATATATCAATGGGTTTTGGCTTAGACAAATGTGCATTTGCTGGAATAACAAGAGAAAAGTTTGAAGATCTGAACGAAATCGAGCTGTTCAATGGTAAAATAATCAAGGCAATAAAATTTGAAGATAGCTACAAATATTTGGGAATTTTAGAAGCATCAGAAATTTTGCACAATAAGACCAAAGAAAGAACTAGAGCAGAATACATAAGACGACTAAGAAAACTCCTTACGTCAATGCTTAATGCTGGAAATTTGATAAAAACAATTAATACCTGGGCCATACCTGTTCTGATATATTCAGCAGGCATTGTTGAATGGACCTAGCTAGAGATGGAAGATTTAGACCGAAAAACTCGAAAATTACTGACAATGCACCATGCCCTCAATCCTCGCAGTGACATTGATAGGCTCTATCTCTCACAAAAGGAGGCAGAGGATTATTACAAGTAAAGCAAGTTCATTGAAGAAGAAGAAAAACGAAATTTGAATGATTATCTGCGGCAAACAACGGAAAAATTTCTAATTGAGGTAAGGAAGAGGGTTTATTTAAACCCATGGAGACAAACTTGGAATACAAAACCAACCAAGTAAACGTCAGAACTGAAAGATGGAAAAATAAGGCATTGCATGGAAGATACCTTCACAGCATATAGAACAGCGCTGACAGCATCTTGACCTGGCAATGGTTGAGAAATGGAGCACTAAAGAAAGAAACAGAATCGGTAATTTTTGCAGCACAAGAACAGGCCATTAAAACCAACGTTATGAATATAAAAAATTCAAAAATATAAAAAATTCAAGAAGACAGTAAATGCAGATTGTGCAAAGAAAGGTGTTGGATTCTAAATGAAGAGAAATGAAACTTGTTAATACTTCTTTCAGAATCCAACATAATCCTCCGTGTCAAAGGCAAGACTTGTAAATATTATTTATTGTTTACCTCTTGCTTATAGTGTGTTATTCATATAATTGCCTTGAATTTTGTTTATTATTATTTAATAATATAATCTTAAGTAATGTAATAGTTATAAAAAGGACTCTGTATAAAAATGTCATTCATTTTATTTAATTTATTCCTATAATAATATTGTAAGAAATTATATATATGTAAGTTTAATGTACCCTATGTGAACTATGATATTTTTTATTTAACATTACTGAAAGAGAAAGTAATTTTATGTAATTCTTCTGATTGGATTTAATTGGCTGTTGTCAAGGAAACGGAGTTAATTTTAGAAAGCGCGTGCGTGGAGCATGAGCTATGGTATTCGAAGGGAGATGGAGTTGATATGAGCCGAACTGGCTAGAACCGGATTTTGGCGGGAAGAATGAAGGTATTTTATTGGAAAGCGAAAGTAAACAGGGGAGAGTGGTAGGGTGGATCTTTACACCTTCTTCAGTATTTCTTGCCCAGGATAAATTGATATTATGTTCTCCTAGGGATCTTGAGACTGAGGTCTATTTGTCTTTATCTCGAAGGATAACTGGAGGGACCTTTTCTTTTCAATCAGATCTCCCAAGACAGAAAAGAAAAGGTCCCTCCAGTTATCCTGGAGGGACCTTTTCTTTTCGCAAAATCCTGGCGGAGTACCTCAAGGTTCTCTTCTGGACCCAATATTTTTCACAATTTACATGGCAGATATTCCTCTCAACCCAAAAACAACTACTACGGCTCTTTATGCCGACGACACCGCTATTCTAGCTAGATCGCTCAGCCCTCACCTAGCAATCACTAGACTCCAAGGAAGTATCAATGAGCTAGCAAACTGGTTTACCAACTGGAGAATTCAAGTAAACCCCCTCAAAAGCTCAGCCATGATGTTTTCAAGAAGAAAGATCGGCAACAAACAAGACATCCTGCTCTCTGTTCAAAAGATCCCATGGCATTCAGAGACCAAATATCTTATGGTATTGATGGATAAGAAACTCCTTTTCAACAAACACATCAATCTCATTTGCTCCAAATCTTCCAAAGTCATAGCTCAGCTCTACCCATTGATCAACCGCAAGAGCAAATTGAACCTACATAATAAATTGCTTCTTTACCGGATGGTAATATGTCCAGTCATCACCTACGCCTCACCAGCATGGAGTCACACTTCAAGATCAAACATTTCAAAATTACAGAGAATCCAAATCAAACGCCTTAAGATGATCCTGGATGCACCGTGGTTCATCAGAAATTCACAGATTCACCGAGAAACCGGCATTCCATACATCTCCTCCCTTCTTCGTGATCTTGCAGAAAAATTCTTCGTGAAGTCAAGTTCACATTCAAGCCCACTAATCGTGCAAGCTGTCAAATACAATGAGACTGATTACTACAAACACAAAAGACCGAAGGCTATTCTTCTCTCAACCGATCATAGCTAAAACTACTACCCTCAGAGGGCGAGCTTAATTGCTCACAAATCTCCCATTCCCAAATAACTCTCATTACAGATAAAGGGGAATATGAAAAGCACTTGTGCTTCACCCATCCTGTCAGTAACGTCAATGGTCGTCAATGGTCAAACAGGGGAGAAGCATTCAGGACAGCACGGAGATAAGTAACGGGTGTCAGTAAAGGGAATTTGGAAATGTCATAAATAAATTAAGAAGGGACAGGGAAATTAATAGGCAATTAGGAATATTTCTATGGAATTCTAAAATTACGTCGAATTCCAATTGTTTTGAGGAAGAATAGTGCAAAGCTGAAATTAATGCGTAGAAGAAAATAAGGAATAAGTAGATTACCTGAAACGAGTGCGTCAAGACGTGAAGATTCCTTTTGAATAGTGTTACTTCAAAGTGATAGTTAACTTCAGTTTTAAGTGTGCCTATAGTGAATCCAATGTGCAAAGGATGTAACCCGGTAAGAGCATTCCATTTTTTTTTATATTTCAGCGTGAAGAAATAAGAGTTAGCTCCGCCCGATATATCTTAACATTAACTGTGGCGTTCTACTAAAATTAGCAGGAGTATGGAGCTTTAAAGTGTTTCCCCCTTGAAGTGATAACTGCCTCATAATTGAATTAAGTGTTTGTTGACTAAGAGAGAATTAGAGAATTCTACTTTAAGAATATTTACTGTAAGATTCTGTAACATTGAAACTGTGTGAACCAATTTTAATTATTCAGAAGAATGTAAAATTGACAGCTGGATGTCTGATGCCTAATAAGTTGATTTGCATTATCTTGTTTTCAAAGTTATACTTAATGTACATGTTATGTAACCCTGCATTAAATGTTTTGTTTTATTGATTCCAATTTGGTGTTTACCTGATTCTCTTTCATTGCACCACTCATAAAGTTTATCGGACGTAGCGGAAGCCTTAAATGATAATATTAACCTCGGCCTGTAGAAAAGTGAGATTGCTAAAGTTAGTTGATGATTGATTCCACTATATTATATAGACTAATCTGAATATAGGGTGGCGTAGGATAATATAAATTCCTCTATATTTGGATTAGTAATCAACCCACAATTAATTAAGATAATATAAAACAGATAATTTAAATAAGGACTACGTTCTAACAAGATGGCGGATTCAGAGCCAGGATGTATGATCCAACAAAAGGAAGAAACGGTAGACCACATTATAAGTGGATGTAGCAAAATCGCACAAATTGAGTACCGTAAAAGACATGATAACGTAGCCAAGATAATTCACTGGCATTTATGTACAAAGTATGGGTTTAAAGGGTCTAAAGACTATTGGAAGCATAAAGTCCACCAGAAAGTGGTTGAGAATGAAAAAGCTAAAATACGCTGGGATTTCAAAATCCAGACTGACGAAAGCTTGGAATGTAATATACCCGATATAACAGTAGTTGAAAAAAAAGTGAAAACAAGGGTGTTAAGTTTATCGAAATATTAGCACCAGGAGATAGTCGGATTGATGACAGAGAAAATGAAAAAATTACAGTGTATCGCGAGTTGCAAGTCCAAGTTGAACGAATCTGGCAAAAGAAAACGAAAGTTGTTCCGATAATAATAATAGGTGCTTAAGGCGCCATCCCTGAAATATTGAAAAAACATCTAGAAGCACTCGAGTTAGATGGATTAAAAATTGGGCAGCTGCAAAAGGCCGCTTTGTTCGGCACAGCTTTCATTTTCAGAAAGTATTTCCACAACTCATAGGCCCTTGGGTAGGGCCCGAATTAGTGGAATATAACCAGCCTTTTACTTAAGACTGAGGAAGCAAATCAAGCTTTGATGAATATTATATATATATATATATATGTGTGTGTGTGTGTGTGTGTTTTATTTATTTTTTTTTCAGCAAAATGTTCCAAAAATTTCATTATTTCAAATTTCTTCCTTCATCACATAGCAGGAGCCGATTGGACTGAGTCGGTCACTTTGAGGCCAACCCTAATTGTTTCTCGGTAGCATACCAATTCTTGTATATAATTTCAGACCTCCCATTCAGAGCCTTTTGACTCTATGGAGGTTTTAATAATAATAATAATAATTTTTTTTATCAGTACAAGCTAGTCGCCACGCTTACCAAAATGGTCGCCATGAAATACTACCCTTCAGTACTCAGCCCTGTTTTTTTTTTTTTGTTTGTTCCACTTCAAATAGCAAATTATTGTGTATTTAATGTGAGTTTAATTTGATTCACGACAATCTTCATTAAAGTTTTTTTTAATTTGTCATCAGGGTCATCAATGTAGGCTTTCAGATCCTTATCTGCGACTTGATGATTATAAAAACGGGGTATTAGCAATCTAAATGCTCATTATATGGTCTTTAGCATACATACATACATACAGGGGAATCATGTTACAAAACAGTTGTAATATCTTTCGATTGGGTGTACATGCTAATTCGAACCTCTTCCAAATTTAAATACATTCATTAAAAATCCATACGAAAAAAAAATAGTGGAGTAAGGTTCAGACTTCTTGGTGAATCTAGCTCATCCGTAACGTGTTAAACAGAAGACGTGTAACCTTTGGTTCAAAAGATTGAATTTGAACCATAAGGGTCCTGGGGAACAATTTTAGAAACTTTTTTTTTTTTTTCACAACACCGACAACTAGGCTTGAGCTAAACAACCGCCCATCCCCGCAAAACCAATACTTCTTTTACTAATCTAAACAATCAACGACCCAATCCCAAATTTTGTATGATTATAATAATATTTATTAAAGAAAATGAAATTAAGTAAATAAACTACTTAATAAAAATAATATCAGTTTTATTAATAATCATCTATTGTTCTGTTGCTCCCTCGAGTAACTTTGCACTCTAAGACAAGCACTTCGTCTCATTTAACCATCGTATCAGGGATATCAACTGAGCATAACTATTCAAATGATTGAATCCTTCTTCTGTCCATAACCATTTATACATTTTCTTTGCACCAGGAATTGGCTATTCCATGAACCGTTGGTAATACTGAAGAGGACGGATATCGTCTTGCGGCAGCAACTCAAGTATCTCCTTAATTTTACAGAAAGTAGTTGACAGGCATGCTGGTTTCTGAAGAAAGCTTCTTTACACACTTTTTGTAATTTTGCACAATCCACGAAGTATTCTTCGATAGCCACTTACTGTCTTTTCTTTATTAAGCATCTGTGTCTTTCCACAGATGCTTATCAATGCTTATTTCTCCTCAAATTCTTTTCTGATGGCTTCATAATTTTCTTTTCTGATGTAATTTTCCAAAATGAATATATTTCGCTAAAGAATGAGGAATGTCATGGGAAAATTCAGGTAATACCAGAACCACCTTGCTTACTGGAGACCTTGAGAATGCATGATGCTTGACCTCTAAAGCAAAATTCCCGGATTATCTAACCTTTGACCTAGTCACGACATTAAAATATCTTCCAGGAAGTAGGTTGGTGCATGATGTTCTTAAGTTGCAGTTTTTTTTTATTTGACTATCAAAAGTATTTAAATTTTGGAATAATTCTTAATATTACAAAATTTTGCACATCAGATTCATTATAATTTGTTTGTTTTTGAGGACTGTTATTGTTAGTGCATTAAAATTATACTGGTAGACACCATGACTTTAAGGCCAATGCAGTGTTGTCTGTCAGCTGCATGCGATCATCTGGCTGATTGATTGTCTTGAAGTGAGGGAGAAAATATCCAAGTTTCGATGGAAAAAATCTCAACAATCTTCGTATACATACCGGCCACTAAATTAGAAACCTTTATGCAGATGCATGTAAACGTCCCTTACGCAGCGTATATGCAAAATACTTGGTCACGTGCGTCATCACGTGTTCTAGGCAACTATTTAAGAATGCTGTGTTCAGTAATCGTCAATGGTGTCGATCACAATAGGAAAAACAAAAGAACTTTCGAGTTTCAATAAAAGGCTTATTGTGGGTGTCCGTCTGGCTGGAGTCAGGATTTTGAAAACAACAGAGCTGACTGGTTTCTCAGACGGTGAGATATTCCAGATGGTTAATCAGTAGAAAAATAACCCACATTGTTTGCCTAAGAGGCGTAACTGTAATTCTAAGATATGCAGGAACGAGATCGTCGTCGTCTGAGAAGGCTTGTAAGAACAAACAGAACTTCCTGTATACAATTGATTGAAGCATTTGACGAAGGCTATTGTCGATCCATATCTCACCGAACTATGCATAGAGAATTGAAGCCTCTATAAGTTTTTTGCTTCCTAAACGGGATTCGAACCTAGATATTTCCAACCAAAAAGTGTATCGATAGCGAATGAGCTAATGGAGATCTCTGTTTCTGAAGACATTAAAGAAGTTGAATCGGGATGAAGTTGGCAATGTATAATCCAACGTTTGAAGTCCGATATTTGGTTTGGTTTAGTTTAACTGGAATTATGGCCAGTGTATTATGTTTCTTAATGGTGTATGCAAGGGCAGCTCATGCATAGGCACTGCAGCACCGCCAATTTTTCTCGATATATAAATATATTTATTAATTTATTTATATTTGCTTCTAATATTTAATTTTATCATCAACAATCCTATACAATTCTCTTATTTTGTATAAAAAATAATAAAAATCCATCTTGTAGCAATCAGGAGGGCGAAGGACGCTAGCACCCACTGTTTACCACAGTGTCATATTGCTGGTATTTGCTAGCATATGCACGTCATATTGAGATGCGAGCTATTAGCGAATGCGGCACTGTCCGTCGCGCAGTTCCACTGTTGTTTGTATGCAGTTTGCGCCAGTAGTAGAGTGTTCGTAGTGCTTATCGTGTTTACTCCGTCTCCTTAAATATTTGGACATCACAATTAAAGGATTTAATTGTAATGTCCAGAAATTGTAAATCCATTCCTTTAATTACAGTTAAAGGAATGGATTTTATTTTTAAGTAATTTTGAATTATACTGAACTGTATAATTTTATCGATAACAAACAATATTTTTATGTTTAATTTTTACCATAATTTTGATATTTTATCCAAACACGTATACACTGTACTTACAGTGTGTATGTATATTTCGAAAGTTGCAGCATCCCCACGCTTTCAAGCCACGAGCCGCCACTGGGTGTATGTGTGTGTTTTCTGGACAATTGTCCTACTTTGGCAGGATAAAAAACTCGGGTTCCTGGGAGGAGAAACCTTACTGTCTCTGTATGAAACTAGCTGACCTATCTTCAGAAGAAAAGGCCTAATAAAGGTATGTCGCATTCTAGATGGTATTCGATTGAAACGTAGATCTTTCCATTCTAGGACAAACGTTGGCATCCTTACGACTGCGCTACGGAGACGCTTTCAGTTGACCGAAGTAGTGATACATGTGCCGAATCCCGATACCATATAGGGTGAGGTATGATAAAGGAAGAAAATAGTCTCTAATGATACTTCTTTTTTTTTTTTCTTCTTTTCTTAGGCGTTGAATGGTGCTAACCAATAAAAAATGAAGTCATTACTTTAACGTTTACGGGAAAAAATCAATGAATATATAAAAATAAATAAATTCTTGAGCTCCACTTCTTGTGTATGGTCATAAGAAAACCGCAATATTTTATTTAAATAACAGGATATCGATGGTTAATAAACGTTTGCAGAAAGATGCGTAACATACGACAGTAGTTTGCGACGACACATCTTACACATTAGCAATAAGTGCAACAGAAAACTGCAACGTCCATTTAATAGAAAGTTTCGCAATAAAAGAAAACCCTAAGGGAAGCTATCTGTTATTACTTTTTTGGCACTTAGGGGGCGAAAGAAGGATCGTCTGGGGGCCTACATGCAGGTTCGTCGGTGGTGTTTTACGGGGAGTTCTTTATAGTTACTGCGCTAAGGCCTTGGTTACGTATTCACTGGATACTTGGGTCAAGGTTATCAAACAAGAGTGATTAAGGATATTTGGAGAGAGTGTGAAAGAGAAAGAGAGAGAGAAAAAAAAAACAGACAGAGCGCGCGCTCACAGACAGACAGACAACAAGAAAAGACAAAGACAAGGATCAAAAAACAAAAACAAAAAAAACAGAGATGAACAAAAATAAATGAAATTAAGAACCGCCTTCGAATACTCTTCAATAGGAAGGTGAATATGCTTGAAAACGCTTTGGAGGGGGGGGGGGGGATACTGAACACCAAAATAAAATATGTATAAAGAATTACAAATAATATAAGAAGTCTATTTTGTTTTAAATTTCGGGCTAAAACACTGCCACCCTTCCTTTTGTGGGAAGAAAAGGGAGGATTTATTAGTTATTTATTTCTTTTAAAAATTCGTTTTGGGGATTTCCAGATATATTGATAATATCGTAAACATGTTAGTGTCAAAATCTCTCTCTTTTTTTTCTTTCTTTCTTGAGTCGCATTCGATTGTACCCACGATTTCCTTTGTTTCAATTCAGAGAAGCCACGTTACCTAACAACATACCAAATATGCAGAGTTTTAAATAACATACATTGGGTGCAAAATTTTAAAAAATGCTCTTGGAATAATATTAGTGAGTACTTATTCTCTCTGGATTTACCCTTATCCTCTGTGAGAAACTTTTATTATGGAAGTTTTTGCCGACCTTCACCCTTGCGAAACTGTGTCAATTGTCGTTTAGGTCAAGGCTGATTTGGATCTTTATCTCTGACTGGGTGTTTTCCTCTCTCACTCTTTTTCCCTATTTCTGTCTATATATCTAGCTGTGTGTGTGTGTGTGTGTGTGTGTGTGTGTGTGTGTGTGTGTGTGTGTGTGTGTGTGTGTGTGTGTGTGTGTGTGTGTGTGTGTGTGTGTGTGTGAAGTTCCTCGAGACTGCAGCGAACACCTGGTTAAAATGCACGTACCTAGAATGAAGGTAGGACTCAAGGATTCTCAGAATTATTCCGAAATATGCTCACGTCATTTACAAGTGTAAGAAGAGGAAAATATTTTGCAGACGGTTTGGAAATGACAAAATCATTAGCAGGAACTATTCAAGAGTTGAGGATATGGGAATAATAATCAAAAAGACAAAACAGAAATTAATAACTTCGTTCTATTTCTACAACGAAGTTATTAATTTCTCTTTTGTTTGGAAACTCTAATAAAGGTTCTTCACGTCCTAGACTGGGTTCGAACCCAGGTCTGACCAACAAAAGAGTTCCGTCGAAACCGACGAAGCCTTTTCATTATTTCACATGTAAGTTGAAAGAACGAAGAACTCACTAACAGTTTGAACAATGCTTAATTAAAGTTTGGGTGAGGGCTCTTCTGATTGATTATTATCATCATTCAGAACTCATTTGTTCATCACGAATTTCTTCACGAAAGGACTATCGTCAGCGTCTGGACGTACACAAGTATAATAGGTTGTCTAAGATTATGGCTTCCAAATTTTTAATGTGGTACCTACGCCTCCCCTATCTTAAAAACTTAGAAAATATTTTTGAAAATAACGAAACAGTTCGATTCGATTTAATTCCATTTTCATGAAATTTCATTTCGTTCTTTCATTTGATTTTAGAAAGAATAATATTCTGCAGTGGAAAATATTCTTAACAGTAAACATAGATAAGATTTTCCTCCCTAATAGTTAAGAACCTTCCGAAGAATTTGAATTTTATTTAAAAAAAAGATAATCGACAGTGTTAGTAACACAATCCAGAATTACTTTAAACTCTAACAGTGCAACAGCATGTAAAGATCAAAAAAGTGTGTTTAGATCGTAACATACACTGCGTTTAAAAATTATAAATGCTCCATGTGGATCTTGTGAGGTAATTCATCACGGCAAAATATAGTTGTTGCCATTACAGCCTCACCCGACGACTTGAAGAAACTTCCAATAGGATCGGATAAGCAGGCTCAATATTACCCTCACGTCGTTTGCAATTTCCTTCTTCTTTTTAATTCAAAATAATATAAAAGAAATCGGACACTTCCAAACGAAGGCCGAGTCACCTGAGTAAGTGAAGACAGTAAGGCTGCGAAACCAGATAGGAGAGGGAGGGGGGGGGCAATCAGAGATTGTTCTTTTCTGTTTTACGCATGCATGTAACCGCATCGTATCTTTCATAACCAGATCTGACGGGATAGATTGGATAATCCTTATTCTTGTAGTCTCCTATGTTTGTATATAACTTGTGTCCTGTTGAGGCAAGACAAACCAGAGTTTCTGGGAGGTGACACCCTTCTATATCCATATGAAAACCATCTAACTCACCTTCCATTCAAAAGTCCTGAACAAGGTTCTTCGCGTCCTAGACAGGATTCGAATCCAGGTCATCGTTGAAACTGACTGATCTGCAAAGGCTCACAATCATCAATAAGATGATTGATGATTGTGAGCAAATATCTAATTTAGCACTTTTATTTCAAGCCATCTTAGGCTTACAGTAAACACGATGGAAGACGAAAATTGTATACCACTAAACTTGTATATCACATATTTTATAAATAAAACCTAATATAAAGAGAATTTCACTGGAATAAATAACTTTAAAAAAATTTTGCTGAAGGTATAAAGGAACAGAAATTAAATAAGAAAGAAACGAAAGTTAATGTATGTAATTTAGTTATTTCGTTCTGATTACAAAAGAGAGATCAATTAATGAAGCCTCCTGAAACAGCGTTTTGCTTACATTCTTTATATAGAATGAACATTCTTTGCATGGAAGAAACCCAATCCATTTTTTCGGGCAAAGGAGTGGATTCCATGGATGAGAAAGCAATACAGTTGGCTGCCATTTGCTTTACTGCCATCACTTTTTAATAATTAATGATACTGTTGTTGCCGCTGTTTTTGTATGGCACGAATTTCAGCGGTAAACTTACATTCGAAGCAGTTAAAAACAAACAAACGAATCCTTGCAAATAAAAAAAAAATTAATAATTTATTAATTTATTTCCATGACGTTTTACTCATTAAAATCGCATTTATGGATCGTTTTATGTAGAAAAAAAAATCTGATTTACTAGTGCTTTATAGCAGAGTAAAGGCCTTCTTAATTACCTTTAAATACGTGTCAGCCATTCTATCTGTTGCTCTGTTAATGTTAATGTCGATAATTAATTTCTAATATTATGTTTATTTATAGAAGCGATAAAACAATAGGTTAACAAGCAAACAAAATTTAGATCATTAATTTATTTTTATAGCAGACTGCTTGAACACTGAATAATATCAAAAATACTATAACAACAAAACGGAAACTATTAATCCACCTACCGGATAATCAACAAACCAACGTCATTTCCACAAGTATATGTATTCCCTACTGAAAACCTTTCTTTTCAATATATTTTAGTCAAAATATGCTCTCAATACTGAGTCAGTTTCTAGCTCATTGGAAGCGAGCTATACGAGAGAAAAACACTGAATAAACATCTCCAACATTCTCAATAACAAGGTCAGTTTGAAGGTGAAATTGCTAATCCTGTGTGTGAGCGCGCTCTTTTTCTCTGCTTTGTGAAGTACTGTTTATCTGGTATTCAGCTTGCTGGATAATTGTTGAACTAAAGAGACTTCGTCTCTATGACAACTAGTAACCGAAGCAACAAGACAGCTCTTGAAAAGCGACTGCTTTTCAAGGTTGCAATCATGTTTCTGTTCTAACTAACGTCAGACGAACTAGCGTATTAGGAAAGAGTTCTGATCAACAGCGATGCGATGTGTACACGTTAAAAACAAATGTCATATACACTTCGAGTTTTCCAGGTTCACTACGTGGCGTTAGAAGTTTTATTATCCTGCCTTGAAGATTCAAAACACTATTAAGAATTTAGGTTTAGTATGTAGCTGTATAATGGTAAAGTAATGCCTTATGTTTATAAAATCGAGATGAGAAATTCGACTATTTCTTCCCTAGCAAATGATAATGAATAATAATAATAATAATAATAATAATAATAAAAAAAAAAATAAAAAAAATAAAATAATAATAATAATAATAATAATAATAATAATAATAAGTCACGTTCAGGTAATATGACAAAGTGTTTACTGCGATATATAATTTTGTGAACAGTTATATGTATGCTGCTGCTATAATTTATAAAAACTAATTCCCTGTCACAGAAACCCAATACCAAACGCGCAGATAAATTAACAGAGCAGACGATATCACGTTAAGCGGCAACATCAGAAAATTCTTCGAGGTTAGAAAGGTTTTGAAATTAGCAACTGTTTCACGTCTGCGAACTGTGCTTCGCATAGCAAGTACAGCCAGAGAAGCAAAATGGAGAAAATATTAACTACATTATATAACAGTTTTTATGCAGTTGTATAAATCCGCAAATATAAATTAAATTATAATATGAGTCTGAGTTTTATTTTTCAGTAGAATGTTGTCTATAATATGTTTTTTACACAACTGCAATAGGAAGTTTCTAGCGTGTATGTGTGTGCAACCTTGACCGGAAGCTGGTTCAGGTATTAAAAACTTCCGGTCAAGGTTGACTGAGCCATAGGTTCAAGGATAGCTACTGAAGGCCATGAATATACTGAAGTCTGTAATATAATGGTGGAAAATAAATAAACAAATGTGACAATTTATTATTTATTGCTTTGATAATTATTGTTTGGTATGATTCGACATAATCATGATTTTTCTTTTTTATATTTCATTTTCTTATTTCATTTCTTTCTTTTTTTTTTTTTGCACATCTCTGAAGTTGCACACATTTCCCTCCACAGTAGACTTTCCAACTTTTATGGGAGGGAATAATTGTCTTTAAAAAAATAAATAAATAAAATAAAACAATCCGAAGCGTGAATCCTTTGTTTATAACAACCACTAATTCCTAAGAACAAAATTTTTGAAACAAGCACTAAAGAGAAATAAAATATCTCGGGGTGATTTTTTTTTCAATTAATTTCTTCTGTTATTCGATATACATGAAAATTAATTCTGTACAGCTTTACAATAAGTTTACGGATATACAAACAAAGTATTAATTTATCTTATGATTTCAAAATACATCTTGGCTGGTTTAGTTATTTGTAATTATTAAATTTAAAAACAATTTTAACATGGGGATTTCTGAGACTCTCTCAGAAATCCCCGTGGGGGGGGGGCATTAATTCCGAAAAGATTTCACGTCAATTGAAAGAAGGCTTTGCAATCATATCATTGTATTAGCTCAAAAAACTCCCTCCAAGAGCACGATTTACATCTGAAATTCCAGAAGCATTTTTTTTATAAAGACTAAAAGGTGAAAATAATTTTTCTAAAGGTTAGGTTTATCTGTCCTCCCCAAGGTAATCCATACAAACCGCCAACTATCTAACATAAAAACGTCTATTTGTGGGCTTGGCCTCTCTGATGTAACCGAATCTAAATAGCAAATAACAACATCGATCCCTCCTTGCAGTAAGGGAAAAAATTAATTAAATAATTTTATAACGAAAATAATATTTATATGAATTTAATTAATACTTTATTGAAAAGTATTTTCGATTAAGCAATAATCCTTTATAAAATTATATGTATTTATATATTCTCACATATATATATATAACCCTGGAATAGAAAGGCTAAAATGAAAATGGAAACGATAAAATATAATACATCTAGCAAACTGGAACTTAAGAGGAATAGCATATAAAGAAATAGAATTAGACCAAATATTAAATGAAAGAAATTTTCAAATCACTGAAACAAAACAAAAAAAAAAAAAAAGAAAAGAAAAGAAATTAAAAGGAACCATGAGAACTGAAAATTTTAATATAATATATAGTGGAGTTGAGAGATCATAGAGCATAAACAGAAAAATTCGATCACAAAAGAAATGAAGAAATTATGAAAGAATTAAACCAGGAATCAATAATGGAACAAATTAAAAAAAATATAAACATAAATGGATGGAACACGTTGAAAGAATGAAAACAGAAAGATTATCAAAACAAGTCTTAAATTATAAACCATTAAGAAAAGGAACGTCCTCTTAAGAGATTCAATGTGAACAGGCCAGCCAATCTAGGCCTAAATCCGACAAGCATGATGATGATATATTCCCATCATCAAACTATATTTATTTCCCTGGCTGTCTTCTCTTCAACCAACAGGCTGTAGATTGGAATCGCACTGACACTGTTGGGTGCTTGTAATGTAGGTGGTAGATGATTTTTGTTGTCCGATGTGCAACCACCACATATTAGTTGGATGTCTTAAAGTAGCTTGATAAAAGTTCCGTGTCTACGCTAGGTTTATATATATATAATTTTCTTCAGAAGAAGGGAAAATAATGATTCGCTATCCATATGGACATTGTTTTAAAACTTGCTGGCGGGTATTTCTCACACATCAGCATACTACTATAATCATCTCTACGGGCCAGAATTGGGGTTAAGGCCTTCGGTTCTCTTTCTCTGTCTCTCTTTCCCCCTGGTGTAAACTAGAGGACCATAAACTACAAAAAATAAAAAGTTGCTGTTCTAGAAAGAAATAGAGAATAAAAAAATAAAATAAAAAAAAAAGAAGCCAATTTCTGAACAAAACTATGGCCAAATACTGACATGAATGCCACGGTCTAAAGGGAAGAGGCACCGTTGACCCACGTACGGATATTTCCATTGTGTGGTCCTATAGCAGTGTCCTTGAGGGGGGCCCATGCAAACCCAGGTCACAGGAAATGGGGGAGAATGATAAGGTCAGTGGTGGGACTTGAGGGGGGGGGATGAAAACGCGTGTACACACAAATTCAGGGATGTCTGAAAAATTTAAACATAACGGACGAGATACTAGGAAAGGATGTTTTAATCTCTCTCTCTCTCTCTCTCTCTCTCTCTCTCTCTTTCTTTCTATCTGTCTATCCGTATTTTTCTTTCTTTCTCGAAGTTCACACATATGCAACAGACATAATCGATTCTTCTGTTGCATCCACTGCTCAGTGTTCCACGGTTGTTTTATGCATGCAAAATACAAACATCGAACATGCTTCAGTGACAAGCAGGAACTTAGACGCGGAAGTACTTTCTCCTTTATTACAACTTTTGAACATTTCGCAACTGAGGTGTAACAGCAGTCACTATAGCGACAAAATCGTTTCTTTTCATCGTGGTTTGGAAGCCTTTCTGACTGCTCGATAGTGAATGTTAAACGCAGACAGACTTTTGATCCTATCTGCTTTTCACTGTAGCCTTTGAGCTGTGCTTACAAGTTATTGCAACATATAAATGATAGGAACAAATAAAATTGAAAAGAAAAGCATTTAATATATTTTAATTTTTTTTTTTTTTTTTTTTTTTTTTTTTTTTTAGATCTGTATAGTATAGGGTTTTCATAATTCGGTTGCTTCTTCTTTTGTCTATCGGTATATCTATTTTAGCAAATAATTTGATTTATATCAGAATTTTTATTCATTAAAATGCAAAATTATACTTTTAAAAAATATAAAAGTGTGAAAATAAATGTTAAATACATTTTTAAAATAAATAAAAAAATAAAAAAATAAAAAACGTAAAATTCAAAATGAATGCCTTAAGATAACCTAATTAAAACACGCTTTGATTGTAACGCAATTTTTGTAACGATTTTTGTAAAATCTAATGAGATTAACCGTAGATGAACTGGTTGACCTCAGCGAATGAACCTGTACTTCAGTTCACTATTACGAACCAGCTTTGGAGATTTTAATAAACTCCACGTTATTTTTATTAAATACTTTGTAAACGTGTGAAAAACTACTGATTTAGGCAGATTGGCGAATGTGTGTGATTTAAATACAGAGAAAAAAAATTATTTTTTTTTTTTGCATGTAAATATCAGAATTTTTTTTAGACGAATGTTGAAGACTCCCTCTAGCGGTAACTTGTGGCAAGCTCATTTTGGTAGTAATGAGGAAGTGACAATAACCTCTTGAAATAATACTGACGACGCTAGAGTAGCATGAGAGAGATATTCTTGAAGTATTCTGAACTAGATATATTGAAACTTGTCTGCTCGATACAGGAAAAGTCAATAAATATGAGATGGAGGGTATAAAAATTCAGTAGAATTTGATTCCCTTCTCAAAAAATAAATTGTGATTGCTCTAAAGAGCTTTTAAGTTCTTCAGTAATCTTATTTGCGTCTTGAGAAAGATTTTTAGCTTTGACAAAAATAAATCTCAGACAGTCGCTTTTTTTGCATTAAAATTTTCGTGCTATAGCGGCTGTGTTAGCAGGTTAAAAGGACTACAAAATGAAATAATGAAAAATTATCGTAGATAGATAGATAGATAGATTTTTTGGTAACCTATGCAAGCGAGAATTCAAGATAATATATAACTTAACGCAAATTAAAAACAACTTGCGAACTCTTAATTTAAAAAAATAAAAAAATAAAAATTGAAAACAGGTAGTGTTTTCACACTATTTTGACACATTCTTTAAGAAATTTGCCTCCGGAAACTCAAGTTTTCATACTAAAAACAGACAAACTGGTCCATGAACACACATATCTATAGAAATACCATGGGACAAGGATAGCAACAAGACACCATTTTATTCTACAATAATTCCCTAGTAATGTAGCATTGCCACCTCACTGACCATTGAGTTTAGAGAAAATACACAGACAATACTAGAACTGCGCACAAAAAAGGCAACTGCTTGATCCTCACTGCAAGGAAACGGTTTTCAATGCTGAAATTCAAAAGCGGTATTATCCAATAGTACAAACAATTTAATTAATTATTTAATTTGATTTCAATATATAATCACTTCATTTACTTACAAATGGCAAGCTTCTAGTAGCAACAAAAATATTTCAACATCTTTTGGATGACAGCTGAAACAAGAACTGATTACTGCGCATAAGTAAAACCTATTGTTGCCATGGAAATGAGACACATGAAATCGCATACGTTTACCATTACCATTAACATTACTGACAGGATGGGTGAAGCACTAGTGATTTTTATATTTCCCTTTATCTGTAATGAGAGTTGTTTGGAAATGGGAGGTTTGTGAGCAGTTAAGCTCGCCCTCTGAGGGCAGTTGTGTTAGCTATGATCAGTTGAGAGAAGAATAGCCTTCGGTCTTTTGTGTTTGTAATAATCAGTCTCATTGTAATTGACAGCTTGTACGATTAGTGGGTTTGAATGTGAACTTGACTTCACGAAGAATTTTTCTGCAAAATTACGAAGAAAGGAAGAAATGTATGGAATGCTGGTTTCTCGGTGAATCTGTGAATTTCTGATGAACCACGTGCATCCAGGATCATCCTAAGGCATTTGTTTTGGACTCTCTGCAATTTCGAAATGTTTGATCTTGAAGTGTGACTCCATGCTGGTGAGGCGTAGATAATGACTGAACGTATTACCATCCGGTAAAGAAGCAATTTATTATGTAGGTTCAATTTGCTCTTGCGGTTGATCAATGGGTAGAGCTGTGCTATTACTTTGGAAGATTTGGAGCAAATGAGATTGATGTGCTTGTTAAAAAGGGGTTTCTTATCCATTAATACCCCAAGATATTTGGTCTCTGATTGCCATGGGATCTTATGACCAGAGAGCAGGATATCTTCTTTGTTGCAGACCTTTCTTCTTGAAAACAACATGGCTGAGTTTTGAGGGGGTTCACTTGAATCATTCCCAGCTGGTGAACCAGTTTGCTAACTCACTGATACTTCCTTGGAGTCTAGTGATTGCTAGGCGAGGGCTGAGCGATCTAGCTAGAATAGCGGTGTCATCGGCATGAAGGGCCGTAGTAGTTGTTCTTGAATTGAGAGGAATATCTGCCATGTAAGTTGTGAAAACTATTGGGGCCAGAAGAGAACCCTGAGGTACTCCCACCAGAATTTTGCGCCTTAATGACACAATTCCATTGAGTTTTACTTGCATGTATCTTTCATTGATATATGAATATATGAGTTTCACTAGTTTAATTGGGATATTGTTTTCAATTAGTTTGAAGATAAGGCCTTGATGCCAGACCTTATCAAAGGCCTTGGCAACATCCAAAAATACAGCAGCAGTGTGAAGGTGCCAGTTAAAACCATGAGTGATATGTTTTGTTAGTCGGTGAATTTGTTGCACCGTGTTGTGAGCTTTGCGAAACCCAAATTGCTCATTTGGGATTATTTTCTGTTTGTCCACTGCTGATTAGTCTTGATAGGATGACCTTTTCTATTACTTTGCCAAGACAGGAAAGAAGACTGATGGGCCTGTAGCTTTGGGGAAGTTGTGGGTTATTACCAGATTTTTTCAGAGGTATAATGTCCGCGATTTTCCAATCAGAGGGAAAGTACTGAAATCGTAAAATGGTATTGGTAATATTAACTAGATGAATTATGGCTTTCCGTGGGAGTAGCTTTATTATTCGATTGGTAATGCCGTCAGGGCCGGGGGCCTTTTTATTCTTCAGATGGGAAATAATATTTATTATTTCTGTTGGAGATGTGGGGTGATGGTTTCTGAATCATCCTTAGGCTGTCTTAGTGCATTTCTAACTTTACGATGAACTTTGTAAATGAGATTGATATTTAAGTTTATGTAAGATGGGCTGCATTGATTTTCCAGATTGTCAATTGGGGCTTCTACTTTTTCTTCATCTGAGTGTGCAATTCCAAGATTGGTCTTCAAAGGGGGAAGTGGTTGTCTTTTGGTACGAAGAGATTTTACAAACTTCCACATGGAGTTATCTTCTGGGTTGATTTCCTTCAGTTTGGATTCCCATTTGGAATTCCTGTGCATCTGAAGGGCTTCTCGAACCTGTCTGTTCAGGTTGTTTGAGGTTGTTTTATCCTGCGGGGCTCTGGTGTTGTGATATCGCTTTCTGACTTTATTTTTGGCCCTAATCAGGTCCATTATCTCTTCTCAGATCCAGTTGGGAGCGTGGAAGACAGTGGTTTGAGTGACTGATGCTATTGCTGTGTTGATTTGCTAGTTAAATTGCTTACAGCTTGGTCTATTTCTTCTTTTTTACGAATGACAGGGGATGGACGGATGTGGTCTGGGAGAACCTTTGAGAGCTTGTCCCATGGTAAGAAAGAATGATGGGGAGAGAGCTGATCTTGAAGTCCTAACCTGAGAAGGATGGGATTATGATCTGAGTTAAGCTCTTCTAATGTCTCCAGCTGGTATTGATATTTGATGTTTCTGAGGATAACTATGTCTAATACATCAGAACTTCCTGATAGGCTGTAGTGGGTGGGCTCAATGGGTCCAGCTACTATTGATGAGTCGAGCGTGTAGTTGAATAAGGTATGGCCTTTGGAATTGATTGACGAACTGAACCAGGCCGTGTGTTTGGAGTTTAGGTCTCCAGCTATAATTATGGAATCCGTGGAGCCGAGGATGGAGTCTAAGTCTGCTGTCAGTAGTGGAATGCTGGGAGGATTGTACGCTGCGTAGATTTTGAGTTTGCCTGCGTTATTAGTGTGCACCTCCACACCTGTCACTTCAAGGTTCAGAGTTTGAGGAGTTAGTCACCGAGTTGTGGCTTAAATAATTTTTAATAAAAATAGCTGTTCTGCCTCCACTAGAGTTAAGTCTGTCTGTCGTATATAAAATATAACCTCTTAGTTTTGGATTGTTTGGATTGTTTGATGGTCTGAGGTGGTATTCACTGATCAAGATTATGTCTGGATTGTATCTTTTTGCGAATTCTTGCAGCTCGAGAATTTTATTTGCTAAGCCATTGGCATTCCATGCTGTTATCGTGAGAGAATTTGGTTTAAATTTTTTAAACATTATAGAAAGCTGTCAATATGGATTGGGTTTCTAGATAGAATCTCTTTTTGGAAGATGGTGAGATGCTTGCTTTGCTGAATTCATGCAGCATTGTTGCAAGTGACTAGGTTAAAGTTGATGTGAGATTAGAGCTTGTACGCTCTTGCGGTGAAGGAGTCTGGGTTCTTACCGCTTCCACATATGATTTGGACATGGATGAAGGTCGAGTGCCTTCCTGTGTTGCCGAATGTGAGGTATTGTGATCTGGAGGGCGACCTGTTTAGTTGTTTCTGTCATTGCTTGGAGGAGCGTGGTTCGTTCTTGTTGATCCACGGTTTTTTGGATGGAAAGGCATCCCTTGTAATTAGAGGGATGTGGTCCTCTACAATTGGCACAATAGGCAGTTGTGGATCTGGGCTTGGTGCAGGAGTTAGTTTGGTGACCCGCACCGCATTTTAGGCATCTGTAGGCAGCTCTGCACAGTTTTTGGGCACGCCCCCGAACCTCTGGCATCTGTGGCATTGCCCTGCCGATGCCTTCTTCCGTAGAAGTTTGGTTGTAATTTTAAGCTTACAAATGTCGGTAACTTCATAGATTCTTTTTTGTGTGTTGGAGATTTCGACCAACACCAGTGGCATTGGTGTTTTATCTGACCTCAACATTCTACTGAGTTTGATTGGGGTCAATCCTTGATTGATGAGGTCAGCTGTGATCTCATCAGTTGTGATGCCCTCAGCCACTCCTCTTAGAACTACTTTTAAGTTCTCGCTTGCTAGCGCAAAGGTGTGGAAGGGCAATTTAGAGTTGTCCAGCATTTTCGTCATCATGCGATAATCTGTGACAGTGGTAGGGTGAATCTTTACACCCTCTTCAGTATTTCTTGCCCAGGAGAAATTGATATTTTGTTCTCCTAGGGATCTTGAGACTGAGGTCCATTTATCTTTATCTCGAAGGATAACTGGAGGGACCTTTACTTTTCTATCTTGGGTGATCTGATTTTGGTGAGTTGTTACATCATCTTCCATTCCACCTTCCAAAGTTCTGCATCTTTTATTAGATTGTTCCTCCTGTGAACAATTATTATTATTATTATTATTATTATTATTATTATTATTATTATTATTATTATTATTATTTCGGGCGACTCAAGGAGTCCTTAGACTCATCGAGGGAGGCCCTAAACATCATGTCCACACAACTATGCGATTACATTCTCACAGTATCTATCATACCTTGCCTTGAACTCGTTCACCGTCATAGCACCCATAACAGACTCTGGCAGCTTATTCCACTCATTTACCACTCTAAAAGTAAAGAACCTAGCTCTAACACCCCTGCTAACCACACTCTTGCCCAGCTTCCATAGGTGTCCCCTAGTTCTCCCACCACCACCAGTCCTGATCTCAAAAATATCCTCTGAATTAATCCTATAGAATCCCTTTAGCAATTTGAATGTCTCAATCATATCTCCCCTTTTCCGCCTATCAACTAGTTTCTGCAACCCACAAATCTTCAACATGTTCTCATATGGTTCATTCCATAGACCTGTTATCAGCTTAGTCACTCGCCTCTGGATCCTCTCCACCTCCTCCCCATCAAGAAGGAACCGAGGTGACCAAATCTGGGCACAGTCGAACTGTCGGGGAGTCTTTGTAGGTGGAACAGATGTAATGTCCTCTTCGATGTCCAAATCATCATCTTCAGTGTCATTTACTTGAGTGAAGAGATTCAAGCAACCAGGATAATCCGTTTCAAATTTCTTTAGGATGAATTTGAGAATGTCAAGTGACATTTATTTGTTTAACTGTTGAATGGCGTCCTTGATAGCTTTTACATTCTCCATCCTTGTGTACAATGAGGGATGATTCAGATGTCTTATTCCTGACGATCTAGGAGGGTGGTCTTTTGACAAATCCCTCAGACTCATGCGAGAGTCTACCAGCTAAGCAATGTGCAATCACAAAAATAGACAAAAGGAAGAAAGCTTATCTCTAAATATATCTTTCGGAAGTCCCAACCATTATATACAGCATAGAACCTTTTTCAACACAAATTTGCCGCCTTTTTCGGGACAAATCGCATACGTATATTGGGTTGACAACAAAATAAACTATTTTGTTATAAGAAAAAAAAAAGTGTGTGTGTGTCTAAGAAAAAAAAAAATATATATATATATATATATATATTTATTTATTTATTTCATTTATTTTTTTCTTGTGATATAACCACCTCCCACTCTCCAAAAGTGATACGTTATTTTCAAGGTGGATCGGTAATCAGCGATATACTGTTTATATTATAAAATTTAATAACGCAGTCGGGTATAATCGCATCGAATAATAGGATTCACTGCGCATTCTAAACTGCGCATATTTTTAAAAAGCTGGTACAAACGACATTGAAAACATAATAATAATAAATACTTCGTATCCTGATAGAAATTGACCTTTGTTTATCTACTATCTGCATTTCTAGACATTCCATGCGTTCTACTTTTGCCTATTAAATGTTAACAGAAGACTTCATATCAGCCTTTCTTCAATAAATTCTTCAAAGAACATTTCAAGTACAGCTGACATAGAAAAGGGGAGGAGAAGACAGGGGTGAAATTCGATGCTAGCTACATATGCTTTTCAGAATGTTATCCGTTTTTGCTATGATGTGTTTACAACTCGCGGCGGTAATATTTCATGCTGACTGAACACTTGCTAACAGCTGCAGCTTTTCAGATCGTCTTTTTAGATATTATGTCTAATGGCTGAAAACTCATCGATACACTAATCTTATATGCAAAAAATGTTCATTTTTTCCCCTTACAATTTTAGATGTAAGGTTAACGGTGAAGTTTTTGTATAAATTGTAAAACGACACCTCATGGCATAGTTTTGTAATCTAAACCCATAGAAATTTAATCTGTTGCTTGACGCTATAATACGATCATCAGACAAAACAACTGGTACGATGGCGGGATATGTTTCACAAAAGCATATCTTTAAATGCGTCATAAATGTATGAGGGGCGCATACTGTATTTGTTAATTATATATTCTCCACCTCGCAACCATATGTCTGGGAAAAGAGTGTCCTGGGTTCGATTCCCATCGTTGACGTAAGGAGCTTAGGATCTTTCTCAGATATAGCCAAGTTAGCCGGTCTTGGGTGTGGACTTCAGGGTTTTTCTCTCCACTTTAGGTTTTTCTGGGTTTTTCCTCCCGCAAGCAGGCAAACCGGCCCCGTGAACACACGCATCTACAGACATAGGACACACCGGGAGGCATAGGGCCAACCACCTTATCCTCGAGACGGGTACGGCTTGGAAAGGACTTAGGATAGCTCTGTAACAGGCCAGTAGGCCTAATTTGAAAAGAAGAAGATATTCTCCACCAAGTTGGTTTGCTTTTGCGAGAAGGGATTAGACGGTATCAGTGACGCACTCGGGATTTAATCTTAGGGGGCCGAGTTCAGTACACGATTTGAGAATATACACTACGCATCGCATACGACCTATGACTGAGCATCTGCAATGATCGCTAATTCATAAGTAGCATAGAAATAGAAGACCCGACACAACATAAATAAAAAATGAATTTTAATTAGGAAGAGATTTTTTTGGAAAATTTTCTAGTGTTCTTTTTCCTTTTTCTTTGGGGGATGCCAGGGCCCCTTGGCCTCCCCTCTGGAGGGGATTAGAACCCAAGTATTTCCAGTCAAAGGGCGTGATCATTCTTACGACTTACAAATTCATCTTAGAAGGCTTGACAATTTAAGAAGCGTTTTAGTGTGAGAATCCATCACGAAAAAGTGAGGAATATTTTCAACTCGTGTGTGTGTGTGTGTGTGTGTGTGTGTGTGCGCGCGCGCCAAACTTTGGAGAAGCGGCTGAGGGAAACAAGATATGAACGTTCAAGTCAAAGTTCCGAAAATATCGGAAGAATGCTACAGTCACTATCCCTCTGTCTTTTGTTATATAACAACTCGGCATAACGCTTCGTTCATCGACTTTTTTTCGATGCCTCTGGCGATAGTTGATAAACAAGCCAGTGCAAAGCTCATAAAATTGGCTGATCCGACAACACCATTAAAATCTGTACATTTTTTTTTTATTTGTTCCTTGAATTCTGCAAAGTGTTTCATTGTAAAGAAATATTTGTAGTATAAAATACTGTTTTTAAATTTAAACAATAGTAGAACAAACGAATGTATAAAGATTTTTTCTACTTTATTTTTATTATTATTAAAAAAAAAAAGATGACGTTTGTGACATTCGAGGAGTGGGTTATGAAGCTCTTTGACGTTACACACTTGGCGTGACAGAAGGAAGTTTGAAAGGCTGACAAGAAATGTAACATTTAAGAAGAAACACAAATTAATATGGAAAGTACGGGCGCGATCACACGCACGCACACATCTCCAGCACATTTCCCTCTCCCCTAGCGGTTGGAAATCTAAACTTGTAAATAAATAAAACCACATGGCCTTCGCGATTATATCCAAGGGTCTGATAAGTCTATAAACAGAGAAGGTAAGTGGAGCCACGCGTGATTGTATCCTCGTTCCCCTTGCTCACCAACAGACTTAAGAACAGAATGTATTCTCAAGAGAACAATCCAATCAATCAACTGTCAAACGGAGCAATCTCAAACGACGACCTTTTTGACAAATTAATCAATACAGACCGCAATTTATCATAATGACCATCGCTATTTAAAGGTCTTCCTTTTTCACTCAGGTGTCAGTTCGACTGCTGTCGTCACCTTGTTAACTTCAGAGGTCTGCGTTAACAAACATGACCTTCAGCCTAGACTCATTCGTTGTCGGGACAGCAGTTATTATCGGCTGGCGTCCGAACAAGAAGAGTAAAGTGTCTAGCAGGACCAGCAAGGAGGGTAAGAAGAGGGGAGGGCAGCGGTGTTTTTGGTGCAGTGTTTACTTTCCAACTAATGACTGGACTGAAGACGAATACTGGGAGAAATACGAGACCATCATGACCTCGCTACACCATTAAGAAACCAAACGCCTACACGTTCAAGTGTTGCAGAATCGGATTAATAAAAGGCTTTGTATTCTCAGTTGAATGTTATGGCTGCATTAAAATAACATTCACTCATAAAGCTTAAGTACATGTACTTCTAATTTTTTTGCATAGATCACTTCGTTTATCAGTCCGTTTGTGATAATAATTATTTCGAAATTTAGCCCAATAGTAGCCAAAATATGGCGACCAAAAGATAAATATAATTTTTTTAATTTTCTATGTTTGTCATTTTATTATTATTATTTTTTTTTAGGTTAGGCGGCAGAGAGATATTCGTTTATATTTACATTCATTTATATTTTTTATTAATGAATTTTCTGGCTATTAAATGAAACATGATAAATTTAATAAATAGAAAAGTAACAATTTTTCTTTGGTGACTATTTACAATGCATGATTCCGCATACATGGTAATTACTGTGCCAGTGGATTGCCATCTAGTGAGAAAATTCGACTATTATTATAAATCAGATATCATTACATTTACGATATACTAGCATTATTCTAAGCTTTTTTTTATTTTTTATTTTTTTTGAGAAATGAATCCCTACACTTTGGAAATTATGTCAACGCAATAAAATTTCGTTACTTTCATAGCATCTCCCTTTTAATATTAGGCCATTTTTAATACCAAGATATGTATGATAACATCGTACAATTAACTTTGATATACTGTATATTACAATATAATTACTAAATATCAGAAACAAAACAAATATATATTAGAATAATAGCTCAGAGGCAGTAATGTATGGACATGAGCATTTCCATTTGAAAAGAACTTTGATTTATTATGCTACGAGAAATCCTTTACCTTTTTTTTTTTTTTTTTTCAAATAAAGATTAGTTAGACCTGGATGATTGTGAACGTGTTTAGGTGACAGACGATTTTTGTTTCCCGGTGTGAAATTACCATCCTGTTTATCAAAGGATTGAAGTGACTTGAAAATTCCATGCTTGTTCTATAGAGCAGAGTTTTGGAATGATCTAACCCTTAAATCACCCAGGGTACTAATGTACCATAGGGTTCTACCTACTCCCTTTGGGAATAAAAGGGTTAGAGGAGTTATTTATTATACACATAATAATGAACTAAATACAAATATTTTATGAATTAACTAATAGTACACTTTATCCATATTTATTAATTCATCTATATCATTGTGTCAACATTATTTTTGTTCCTTTAAGAGAATGGCAAAGTCATGTAATCGATTTTGTATCTCTATGGCTCAAAAATATGTTTGCTTAATTTTATTTTAGGAACCATGTTTTACCACTAGCAGCTAATAAGTATATTTGTTAAAGATATACTTAATGCTGTCGTTATATTTGGAAAAAAAAGTTGGATATAATAAGCTTCCAATTTCTTCTTTAAATTCTTCGACAACAGGAACAACAACAACAACAACATAAGTGATTTGTATTTTGGTTCTTGCAATAGGACTCACTTTAATATTTGTTGATTCATGGATTTTCTCATATTGTCCCCACGACAGACCTGACTGCAATAATCAGTATGTTTTAGTTAAATAATAATCAGGATAATCGGAAACCTAATAACCAATAGCCCACAACCTTTTAAATGTCAATCAGTGTCATCTAGACGCAGCCACTTTGGTGAAGTTTGAGCATCACTTGGGAAGACCATTTTTTTGTGCAAGACGTGGAGAAAAAAACTAAATTGAGTATCTTTAATTATGAAGTACTAGAGCAGATGTGTTGAAAGAAAAAAAGAATACGAAGTTTATGAGGCGAAATTATATGAACAAAATGCGCTCGAGTTTTTCCCCCGTGGATGTTTTTTATTTATTTTTATTAATACAAAATAATCCATCATGTTTGAAAAAATAAAAAAATAAATAAATAAGCTGCGTTTGTCGTGTTCCAGCCTAATTTCGTCAAAAAGCGGTCTGGAGGAATTAAATTTGTTAACATTTAATCTATGTTTAGGCTCTATGCCAATAATAATAACGTAAACGGATTGAGGGACGATATTTCTGTTTTCAGGAGAGGGAAAATGAAGACGAAGGATGAAACTATATAGTGATGACTCTTCAGTGAAAAAAGATTTCAATAGACTTGAGTTATGGACAAGTGAGTCTGGAAGAAGTTCGCTGTTGCTGATAGGAAGGCATTGAATTATGGAAAGCGAAGGGCTGTACTTGAACAATTGGAGAGAGGCAATTTACGAGAGTTAGATAAACAAATGCTGTCGTTCAAGCGAAAGTTCATTGCGAAGTTGTAAAGGTAACAGATTCAGATTGTAGGTGAGAAACTTAAAAAGGAAATGACTGTTTCATTCCATATAGTGTTGATCAGACTTTATCTGAACTATACACAGATTTGGTCATTTTGATCAGGAAGATGAGCAATGGTTAGTTAGCTAGTTAGATTACATCGAAGACCAAGGCTATGAGACGAATATTTGTCTTTCTAAAGCGCATGCGTTCTGTGAATTGCTTTTATGTTAAACTGGCTGACGAGGAACCTCTAAAAAAAAAGGTCCCAAGATAATTGACTGAACTAATATCAGCAGTGTGGAATATTGATTACTGGGAGAGATGACTACAATGCTGTGACAGGTGTGACTACAATATTTGGGAGATAGGAGGTTAAGGAAGCAAACTCATCCCACGTCGTTAGGATGAGTTTGCTGAAATGATTGTAATGGCGGAGTTGATTGTAGAATTGAAGGGAATGCAAGAGCATGTGATCATCTATGGATGATATTTAAGGATGTGACAAATATGAATCTGTCAATGAGTATAAAGCACGTTAAGAATATAGCAATAGTTAGTATTTTAGGTGGTTGACATTTCACAATGCTTTTTGTGATTCCCTGGAGGTAATGTGAATCATCAATACTCGCCTTGAACCGTAATTTGAAAGTAAACACTGACGTCTATAGAAATTTTACATACTTTAATATAAAATATTAAAAATTGCTATTTGCAATTATAACATTTTGCAATGAATGATCGATTTTTGAATATTTGTGTATAATGTTTATATATATTTTGTCCAAGTAATTATTAAAAATATATAATGGACTTGTCCCCTCCCATCTTCCCTTTGATGTGTTGGCTCAATGGCCTGTCACATCCAAGTAACTTGGCTTCCTAGAAACCTGATACTACTCGTGATAAGGCAGTTAATATAATCTTATTGTCTGATGACTGTAATGTTCTTCTGACCGGTTTGCCAATTTTGCGGGATAAAAAATCCTTTCACCTCCGTATGATGAAAGGCGTAATGGAATTATTAGTTTTATTAAAAAGTAACCACTCGGCGAATGATTTTAATCAGTTAATTTTGGACTATCTGTGTATAAAGCTTTTGAAAGTTGGAAGCATTTTGTGGAGATGAGACATTAATACTGTGAGAGTTAGATAAGCTGCGAACTCTGATCGGAGACTAAACATGGTGTACGAGTTGAGTTCTAGGAGATCCGAAAATGGCTTTTCAAACCACTTCGGACTTCTAATAAGCAGAGAAAGGAGGTTTCACACCGTCGATAAAGTCAGCAGTGTGAGATCCAGCGAAAACCACACGAACCTAGAGGAATTCAAATCCGCAGCCTGTGAACTGCACATAGCGATTAACATTATCAACTAATTCAAAGAATCAGATGAGATTATTCCTTCACACGGAACCGTAAATAAGAATGAAGCTTAATCTTGCATCACGAGTGGAAATTCCCAACCGATTTTGCAGTCTCTCTTGACTATTCTAACAATCTCGAGACGAGATTGTTAGAACAGACGAGATGATATGGCATATACAGTCCATGAATAGAAGTTATTGTTCATTATCAACGTGTTATGAACTGTATTTCTATTTCTACTCATTAAATTTCTTGCATTTATGTACACGTATGTCACCAAGATAAAACGATCTGATAGCTAAACATGATGGGAACCTTCGAGCTGTATTAAATCGGTATTAACAACAAAACATTTCAGCTATTCTAAACTCAACCTTTCGCTTCAACATTTCTTTCTATTTTGTTTAAATAAATGAATATAGTTTAAAGTACAAAACGGTCGTAGTGAAATTGATTTCCATTACTAAGATGGTTGTTTTGTCTCATAGTGACTGCCACCTACCGGCAAAACTGGAAAACTACAGTGTTATTATATAATTTGGATTCCTAAGTAGTTTTCAAGTCTGTTGTGCCACCCTCCTTTGGTTGTTCGTTTTTTTATTACATCGTTTACGGAGTATGAGGTTGAAAAATAAAAGAAAATGCTTGGAATTACATAAGCAACTTTCTGCTAATCGTTTTTAGCCTACTAGAAACACGGGAGGTCAGCGACCTATATACAGAGCGTGAACTTTACGCCCCCAAGATGTACGGTCAGGTGAGTGCGCAAAAGAAATAATATATCCTGTAACTATATCTGAGAGCACACCCACATACCTAACCTTCTTTCCACACAAGAGGTTAAGCCTTTTAAAGTGCCTCAGTTCCGTGCCTTCTATATGTTCTGCTTTTATTAAAAATCTTGTCAAGTATAAAATTCGTACATGACACATATTATCCATATGTGTCTATATGCGTAAGACAAACTGAAAATTTGACACGCACACGCACTCACGCACACACAGAAAAAAACTTAAACTATCTACATCAAAATTAAGCAAAAATAAAATTATCATAAACAAGGCTCCATTCCAGAATTCTGTATGTAATGGAGGGGCTATTTTACCATTATGAGGGCATAATGGTAAAAATACTCAGCTAAAAATAAGTTAACCAGTCTCATATGCAGGTGGCAAGGTTTTTCTTCCAGAAGCGGTTTTTCATCCACAAAATAGGCATTAGTCGGAGAACACATGCAATTAAAAGGCATAATACGTTGTATCATAGTCTTAACTTCTCCAATCGTATTTCGAAATATCTCAAACCGGTTCAACCCGTGAACATGCAACTGACAGAATTAGCATGGCAGACTATGTCGAAGATTTAACATGCTTAACCAGGTGAATGTACGTTTACGAATGTCAACATACTTTGCCGGAACAGGCTATTGAGCATAATATGTGGATGGAAAACTAGTTGACTGGTTGCTTAAATGGCCAAAGGAATTAAAGTCATCAATCTAGTGTATTGACTTAAAGCAGTTATGTTCAAAGGCCAGTTTTTCTGTTTTTTCGAGAGTAAAAATCCTATACAAAACCAGCTAGCCCATCTTCATTTGAAAAGCCCTTATGAACTTTCTCTCATTTCTGGAATCCGAACCTAGGTCTTTCCATTCCTAAGGTTATAGTCACTAAGGCATTGGTAAATGAACTGCAATGATTTTGAAAATTATTCAAGTATATTACTATTAAATGTGTTTAAGTTGAAACCTGCTTCAATTTAAGTATATTTTAAAAAATTTCGGTTATTTCTTCGGATGTCTGAGACACATATAGATGCATATTGTGTCGGATAAAACATGAGCTAATAATTCTCATAAAAACTTTAATTATCACAAGGGAGAAGAGGGAATGGAACTGATGGAAGGAAAAAATTAGATGTTCTTAAACTTTTTTTTCCCTTAAGTTTTTCGTTCTTATTTTTGGGGGTGGATGCATCTAATATACTTAACATCTACCCCTTTTCCATCCATTTTACAAATCACCTTAGTACTCAGAAGCATTTACGAAGTCTTTATTGTTCGGTGCACAGCATCAATGTACACGTATCTAGTTTTTTTAAAAAAATATTGTATATAGACGCTGAGTTTACGCAAGTTACACTTAAATGTTATGTGAATAAATATCACTAGAGGCGAGATCATGGGAAAACACTATTCTTTTCGTCTACTTTCTCCGTTCAGCAGCATGCGTGGTTTACCGGATTCTTTGCAACATGGAATTACCAGCTTACTGCACAGAGGATTTCTATACCATGACATATTTGTACAAAGGCGTACATCGCGCTGTTACTTTGTGAATTTAGCGTCACATGTCCTATTTACAGTCCAGTAAGCTTGAGTTGAAATGATTTTTCAGAGACACGTTGGGTTATTCAAAGGAGGGTAGAAAGAGAAGAAGAAAAAAATACATAAGAAAAAAAAAAGAAAGAAAGAAGTAATTTAGACAGCGTTTGTCAGTATCAGTGCCGTTACAGTTTCTATTTTGCGATCCGTATAACGGACGCTAACCTTCACGTTGTTCTCTTGTCCCTCACATAGAGGGCAGTGACCGAGTCCTGTACTTGTCGGCTGTGACTCTGTAGATCACACATCCCCTACTCCCCATTTAAACACACACACACACATACACACGGACACATACGCACGCACTGAAAAAAAAGGCTTCTAACGCTACCCCGCCAGTGACCTCATCGACGTACCGATCGCAGCTGCGAGAAAGGCTTACCTCCTCCTCCTCCTCCCCCTCTCTCCCCACACTCCATAATCCTATCCCCCTACACAGCTGACAGTGTTACTTCCCTCTGTGTTGTCTGCTTTTGGCAATGAGCTCCTCCAGGCGAGATTCTTTTCAAGTCTAAGGGAACTGACTAAAACAGCATTTCTTGACTTTTCCCCTCTGATGACCCCTTTTTCATCGAAAAGATTTATTTAGCTGTCCACAACTTTCTCTTTTCTCTGTTTTCCTTACTGACCGAACAGTTCTTATAAAGAACGAAGAGATCAAATGAATGACCATTTTTTTTTTGTTTTGTTTTACGAAAAGCATTTGGTACCTTCTCTTCTTCCTGGCGAACACAAAAGATTGGTTAAGAGGCATCGCTCTCAAGTGACTGGGAAGGAATCGTAAATTTCTTCTGCTTCTGCTTCTGCAATATTCCCTCTTTCTTATATCGACTTGTTATCCAAGCAGAGCGTGCATTGCAAGTTAAATTTTTATGCTCAAAACAGTGGTTCTCAAGGTTATGGAATCAAAAATTCTGTTATTAGGATCAAGACTACAAATCAAATTCTATTCATTTTCATTATTATTTTTTTATTTTATTTTATTATTATATCACTTTATTCTAAATTTCAACACCATTTTGAATAATCATATGTGTAACCAAGAGCAACCGGATTACGTAATACATTGTCATGGTATACACGATATATACTGTATATGTAATACACAACATTTAAATTTTACATTTTACTAAATTTCACTTTATAGTACACAATTTTGAATAATCATATGTGTAACCAAGAGCAACAGCTCATCACATTTAAATTTTATATTTTACTAATGTGAATCTTTGAATATAAATATTCTGGAAACCATTACCTAAATATGATAATTCGTACAATTATTTTGAAGCGTTTCCTCATTTCTGTAGAAAAATAAATATTCTTTGATCAGAGTTTTGGATGGACATTGTTTTTAAGCAAGCATTTTAAGGAGATGTCCATGGCTGATTCTTGAAACAGTTTCCTGCAAAATTCATAAAGGACATGCGCCCACTCAGTTTCCGTTTTAAGCTTCACCATAGTAGTACTACAGATATACCACTGATTTTCCGGCATCGTTGGTTCCAGAGACTTGCTGGATTAGTCGGATTAGAATAATTATTATTATGAACGATCTCCGACCAACGGAGGTCGTGTCATAATAATACACATCAGTAAACATCTGATAAATTATTATTACGTGATACAGTACCGTGGACCACTGGAAACTTAAATACTGGATGTAATTAAACATGAATTCAGTGACTGAATAAAATGCATTAATAAAAATGATACAGTTCAAGTAGATATGGATTCGTGCTCATACTTGATACCACCACCACCACCACCACTGTGAACTAGTCCTTGCTTAAAAACTCTATCTAGGGTTAAATGTAGACAAAATAAGCTAAGAATCATCTAAAATCAAAAGATCTCCATCAAGTGCAGATGATAACATGCCCACATTTGGATTTGGCGCCATCTGTGAATGGTAGTCGCTGGAATTTCAAGTACGCTATTGTAATTTTCTCTGGACTAAAGTACCAGACCATCCGTTGCCGGAAAATCGGTGGTGTATCTGTATTTTTTTTTTTTTCAAAAAAAAAAAAAAAAAAAAAAAAAATCCATGTTACGTAGCTGGAAGAATGATATCCTAGAAATTATCTAAACTTTTATTCCGCGAGGGCAGTAATAGATGGGACTCTTTAGTTCGGCGTCTGTGCACTCTCCGTGTGAGTGCTAAGGTGAAATTTTCTGGGTTGCTGGATTAAAACTCAATTTTCGCGAGGAAAAACCATACTTGCCTTACTCAAAGTTCGACTAACTCTGGAATTGGCTGAAAAATGATATAAATTCCATAAAGATATAAGTTCCATAATTATGGAACTTATATCCCATCTCTTGGAACTTATATCCCATCTTTTGGATTTGAATCTGTTCATAATGCTGTTATTGATTTCATGCAATATTCCCTTCACTCCCCAACCCCTATAGTGATAAAGCTAAGGCTCTTTGGTAAAAACGTTAGCAACATTTTATCTAATCTTTGAACTTATTTTAAATGTTTGCCGGTAGTTTCATAATGCTAATATCAAAATGTAGGGCGATCAGCAGGAGTGACTTGATAAGCGGATACCGACCCGTTCTCATGACATCAATGATAATTCAGAAGATATACGGGATGCGGCCAAACCAGGGGCGCCCCATTACGCTATGAGAGCCCGCTGTGGAATATCCGGAGAAAGGAGGAGGAGGGTAGGGGAAAAACAGGGGATAGAAGAGAATTTGACCGTGAACCTAGTCGCGTATGGTGGCTTAAATTTCTATGATTGACATGGAACATAACGAAGACCCTGTAACTTGTTTTTTCCCCCATCCCCCATGGGTACGGAGTTACACAAATGTCGAGGTCACCAAAGTGAGTGAGAGGGGGTGAAGGGAGGGGGAAGGGCGGATGTTATTCCTCCCTCTTTGGACTAACGTTGGACATATCTCGTTGGGGAGAATCTTTAAAACAGTAGGATAAAGAGGACGAGAGAGAGTGGAAACACTGGATTTATTCCTTCCCTTGAGACTAAAACTGGATACTCTGTATGATGGGGGAATCCTTTAAAACAGTGGAAGAAAGAGAGAGAGAGAGAGAGAGAGAGAGAGAGATGCAGAGTTTTGATTTCTAATAAGTTTTCAAGCCGAATCAATTAGTATCTTGAGACTTTTTTTTAAGAAATAATTACGAAACAATATGAAACATTCAAACGTTTATATACGAATATGTAATCGTTTGAATAGGACATTATAATATTTTAGAGAATATTAACCATATTTTGCCGTATAACAGAATGCGCGGAATACAGCGATACTGGTATATTAGAATATTCAAATCAATGCGTTAAAATATTCTATTATTATGATGAGTATGTAGATTTTTTCGACCAAAAAACGAATGTTACAAATAAGTTCTTTAACTGCGTTTAATAATAAAAAAAACCCATCAGTTCCTCAGAAAAAAGAGCTCTTTCAAATTCAAAGAACAAAGATATTATAATATTTAGGATTGATAAAGGCAATTCAACTGTTAATACTCCTTAACTCCACGATCATCTTCCGCTTATCGTAGATGGTATTAACTCTACTTATTTCTTATCAAAACATCTGGCTAATCTTCTAAAGGACATCAGACATATGAACTCCATCAAAAACTCGCAACACTTCGTAGAAAAACTAGGAGAAATTTCTATCTTACTAACGGTATTCTAGATATTGTAACTTTGTTCAGAAGTGTACCTGTAGATGATCTGTTCCCTCCTGACATCTCTCAACTATTTGGACATTGTCTCAACTCAAATCACTCGTATTTCCGATGGAATGGGAAAATCTATAAACAACTCTCTGGTCTTGCAGCGGGAAGCCCTCTATCTCCTCCATGCTGATTCATTCCCTTTGAAACGTTTTACATGAATTTGAAAAGATTTCTTGATAGGTGTATATCTAAAACCGTCACTTTGGTGGAGACACGTAGATGACATTTATAATCTGGAAACACAGTGTGGCTGAGTTACACAATTTTCTTTCATCTATTAACTCTTTCCATGATAAAATTAAATTCACTTTAGAACTTGAAAATGAAAGAAAATTACTTTTCCTAGATATATTAATTGCGAAAAAGGCAGAAGGATGATGCGTCTCGCTTAGCACATACCGTAAGCCTACTCATGCAGGTCATTACCTACATTGCTCTTCATCACCACATATCGCAAAAATTAGGTATTATACATACACTGAAAAAAAGGGCATTCTCTATTACAAGAGATGAAGAAACACTAAAAGAAGAATTACATTTTTTTCTCCAACTACTGATGAGCGATGGACATTCTAAGAAAATAGTACAAAGAATTCTATTCTTTTTACTCCTGCTCTACAACAAATTCCTGACATTCGCAACAGAGCCTCAGTTTCCATCCTTTATATTGGTAGACTTTCTCTCAAAATCACGAATGGTACGAGTGACTTTAAATGAAGCCCATTGTGACTATACGATTCCTATTGCGTTCACCTAAGGATCTCAACCCTTTCAACAAACATCCTGACAATATTCCATAACAATAATTTAACCAAGGAATGATTTTTATGTGATATTTGGAAGTCACTTATTGGATCTTTCCACACGTCAGACCGACTTTAATAATAATTATTATTATGTGACACCTCCAGGAAGTCCAAAGACTCATCGAGGGAGAATGTGCCAACACCATCGAACGATTGTGTCCCCTTCTAACTACTAACCGCGCTCACACCTGCTTAACTTTTTGCGAGCCATTAGTAGCAGAGGATCTACCAATCGACCAACCTTCGCTGGCTTTTCTGCTAACTATCAAGCATACCTACTGAACAATGAGTGACCCCCTGCTTCCAAGTTTCACGTATTTCTGTTTGTTTGTTTGTATGTTTCTTTACTTTGTCTAACGATTTCTACATGTTCCGTTTTAGTTACGTAATGGTTGATTTATTTCATTTACCATTTATTGTATTTTGTTCTTCCTTACCCAGAAGAAGCCACTAGCATATGTGGCAAAACTAATTGGTTTAACTATTTATATTATCACGATCTATTAAACCATTAACACTGGGTCTTATTATTATTTGTTCTGTTATTATTTTAACTTCAAATGAAGTGCATTGCAACTGTTAAACGAATTAATAACTCTTAATAATTACATACGTAGAAAGGCTCCCATATCTTAACAACATTTGTTTGTTTTACGAAGCGATTTACTGGTTATATTTTATGAAATTTGTAGATGGCGTGCCGCAACAATCAACGTGATGTGCGCATACTCAGATTCTAATGACCTGATATTGCTTTTAAGACTAACGAAAGTGTTGATAATCAGCCAAAAATTAAGAATTTTAACATTCATCAGCAGGTCAAGCGTAGTTTCATAATGGTAGGTAACACTAATAATGCTGTTAGCTTTATTTATTGATATAATAATTTTACCTTTATTTATTTATTTTTGAACTGTTGCAAATTCCATTCTTCAAATTTTCTCATCGGATAAGCAGATCATATCAATGAGAATGGTTATGATCTGTCATTTATTATTATTATTATTATTACATCAACTATCCTGGAGTCAAAGACTCATCGAAAGAGAGGTTTATACCATTAACAATTATTACATACATTGCATGCAATAATTATGTATAGTAATATAAAATTTGCTCACAAAGAAATTATCGATATATATTTTACAATTATTTGTGCCATTATCAGTAAAAAAATCTTGCCATTGAGAACAAATTGAAAGAAAGTTAAGATGGCAAAATAAGAAAACTTCCAATAATTCATGTGTGCACATACTTATTTTAAATCAGCTGTCCATCGACATATTTAAAATAATTCTTTAAGACCGATCTTAATAAAATAAAATAAAAACAATAAAATAAAACACCTAGTTCTGATATTCTGAGTGTTGATGACCATTTGGTGTTTCCTAGGAGAAGACATTCAGGTCAGCGACCCAACGTTTACCCCCTTCTCCCGCTGCGAATGTAGACAACTGCCCCGCCCAGTAAATGAGAATTTCGTGATTCAAAAATCACGTGATGCCAATCCATGTAAAATTGTCTGCACTAAGGACCAATCATCTTATCTTCTACTTCAGATCTGTTTTTTTTTTTTTTTTTTTTGTAGATTCTTTTGCTTTTTTCCTTAAAATAGATAACTTTGATTTGAACTTTCACATCATCTATTCAGTCAAATCATGCCAAATAGGCGTTACCAAATTCTACTGCTTTACGATTGAACTCTATACTTTTGCTGGATCTGACCTTTATTATACACTTTCTAAGGGAAAAAAAAATCTAAAAACTGTAAAGTATTAAAATTTTCAGATAAAGTTGGCGCAATAATAAATCTCAAATGTCTACAATTGTATAAATCATGCTATCCGCCTGAATTAAACTAGATGGTTTGTTGGTATCTCTTGACAGCACATAATCGGTTTCATATATTGCTCTTCCTTTTAGCTTGCAGTTAATACCCTGTTTCTCTCTCTCTCCCCCCACGCTAATCTCTCCAATGGCGTTTATGTTCACTTCCATTTGTGGCGGAATCTCCTAACTTAATCCATCAACGGCAGTTATTATTTTGTTTTTTGATGGTATCTTATTTCGTTCCTTTCTTCTTGCATATCCATTCCCTTTCAAGAAAGTTGTTTGTATTATAGTCAGTCAAAATAATACGTAAATAAATTAATAACTGCTACATGTTATTTGTTCTTGTTTTTATATATATATATATATATATATATATATATATAGTTAAACAGCTGAGACTCGTGAGATCACTACATTACGTTTCAGATAATTTTCACTATTTTGATGTTGTTTACTTCCTTTTGCATTTAATTACTGATTTTCATAATTTTAGTAGTTGAAATGCAGTCCATTTTGACCTTAATAGCTGTGAATCATTGCTAAAGTTAGCAGAAATAACAGGAAAGTGAGAACTAGGAGGGTGGAAATGAAGGTCAAATATTTGTAAGCAGCTATTACTTTTCTTTCGCGTGATATCTCTTGAAGGTTATGATTACAATTAAAAGCACCCTACACTTACCTGGTTTCTCAGTTTTACTTTGTATATAAAACCAAGTACACGAGCGCCATCTTTCAAAATAGGACTGCTTAGAATAATTGCATGAAAAAAATAAAAAAAATCACTACTCTAATCATTTTTGAAGTTTAAAAAATACGAGTGATGTCTCCTACTTTTTACTACTATAAGAGAAAAGAAATAGCATCATCAGCTGTTTTTAAGTGATTTTTAGAGCGTTGACACTACGAAAGTAAATGGTAATAGGGTAAGTTTTTTAGAAGGTAGGATAGCCCTAGGCTGTTAACTTTTAGCGTTCTCAAAAAAAAAAATAAAATAAAATAATAATAACTGAATGGCGAGGTTATACAGCATAAGATGATGGCGCGAAACAGCGTAATCTATAGTAATAGTTATTGATTTAAGTTTAGTTTTTTTTTGAGAGTTTTTTAAGAGTAATTTCGAGTCATTGCTCCTAGCCATTAATACGAATAGAAATCTAAACATTCAAAACAGCTGTTCAGAGAACGACACACACACACACACACACACACACTGCTTTTTTAAAGTTAGTTACATTTATATCCGTTAATTTAAATTTTATTTAGAAATTTAGTTAAATTTATATTCAGCAAACTCTTAGCAATTAGAAAATCCATTAATTAGATTGCGATAGTGTCTTTTAGTCTCGTGTGTGTGTGTGTGTGTGTATTCACATTACAAAAGAAAAACTAATAGACTTTCGACATTAAAGATATAACTTTATGGTTGTTAGAGTGTATACACTTGGCAGTGAAGCTTGTGACGCTAAATAGGCTTTATTAATACGTGTAATTATTATTACATTTTCTGTTCAGTACAAAATGCTGAATACATTAATTTTTTGTTCATAAATATACATAAAATACTACTACTACTACTACTACTACTACTACTACTGCTACTACCACTACTAATAATAATAATGTTAACCGCATAATTAATTTTCATTTTATCCACATCTTTCGAAGCCAGTGATTGATTTATATGAAGTTGATTTTAGGTATCATTAATTATATAATTAGGCTAATAATAGTTTTCTGCAATATTCTTTTCATTAATACAGTGATACTGTATAATTTCCAATGGACATGTGCGAGCTTGTTTATTTTCCTCTTTTAGAATCAGTATCCATTTAATTTGAGTAGGCGCTGTACTTTAATTTAAATATTCATAGAATAATAATAATCCTTCAAACATCCTTCATTTTCTAATTGTTTTTCTAGTCAATTGTTTTCCTAACTATTAGCAGTAATTTAAAAGATGCAGAAACTCGAATTTCTTATTAATTGAATATGTGAGTGCTGGTAATACATTTCTAAAATATTTTGAATTACAATAAATAATTATTATGTCCAGTAAAAAGAGGATATCTTTAATAAGATTAAAGATATATAGCCTCTTATCACTTACTCATATTTAGCATTCGTGTTATTTTATTTTATTTTTTGACCTGTTGGTTGGAGAATGGATACGCTAATTTCCTTTACTCTTTGTTATTAATTGTTCAGATCTCAGAAACCACGACTGCATTGATTCCCTCATCATGAAGATAAAACGGACTTAAAATGTTTATTTTAATTATAATTATTTTGTAATTATTCTTTTAACATTACTTTAACAAAGTTAGTTAATTATTACAATTAACATTTCACGGTTTATCAAATAAATGTTTCAGGATTTATGCCTACAAAATCTTCCAAGTTGAGAAAAGTAACGATTTTTATTCATTTAAAAGTAGCATATTTTGAGATGTTTAATTATGTACCTTTATTTGGTTGGAAAAAAAAAATAGTCGAGGCGAATAAACTGCTATTAAACATTGTCTATCGGCCCTTTCTTTCTTACAAACCTAATGGTTCAAGAAACTTACTTCCGCTCATTAGCTCTGCAGGTGGCGAGATTTGCTTCTACATTTACCACAGTTGTTAAATTGCAGATCAACCAGGAGCTCGCATCATAGGCACACAAGGAGTTTCATGTATTCACCATGTCCGGTAATCAGTACTGCTAAGCAGTATCACTTTGGTGTTTCGAATTAAAATAATACACTAATTTGGAAGAAAATGTTGATAGGAAGCTAGTAATAATCAAAGCTTAAATTACATTCGATAATCTTAGTATCTGTACACAACTTTTTGAGGGTTCATATCAGAAAATGAAATAATGAGAATCCAACATGGAGTTTAGTTTTTGGTTGTTTGTTTGTTTGTTTCTTTTTCACCGTTTATTTACACGGCACCTTTCGATCTTTTACCTCTGCATCAAATCTATTAAAACCACCAGAAACTTTATGTATTGAATTATTCAATATCGTCTGCTCCTTCCCTAATGCATAACGTCTGCTCGTATAGATTGCAGGTTAACAAACCGTGGATTACTGCATAACAGTTTTTGATTCTCAGACTTATAAAAACTTATATCATAATAAGTTAGATATAAATATTAACTGGATATCGTCTGCAAGTTTTAAACTGGTACCTGATGGAGTGGAAAAATTCAATTTAATTAAAGTTCATATGTTACTTTGCTTTAGGTCGGCTGGCAGATCAATGGTTTCAGAGCTTGCGAAACTTTACTTTACTTTACTTATGCCATAGATCAATATCGGCAACTTGTTCGAAGAATATTTTCTCAAATAAAAATCGTGTTCGTCAGAAGCAAGCTTGCTTTAATGTTAAAACATTTTCTGTACTTCTTATTAAAAATTGGAAAGTGACTTTCAAAACCCGTTAATTACACGGAGAATTTAGATGTTTTTTGTAGTTTAAAGTACAGGCTGTTTGCAGAAAAGTTTTCGATAATTACAATAAAGATTTTTATCTAACAGCTAAGATTATTTAGTAATGTTTGTAAGTTTGACGTCTTTTCAGGCCCTACCTTTTTTTTTTTTCCGAACTTTTCAGTAACTTTGTGAAGCAAAGTAAAAACTGTTATTATAAAAAAATTAATTAATTTAGTAATATTCACTTTCAAAATTGCTTCATTAGTTCGTTTTAGAAAGTCTGATTATATATATATACTGTATGAGACAGCGTCAGTTGAGTTGATACAAAAAGAGCAAATAGTTGGATTGAGTTGTTTTCCTTTGAGAGCGCATGCGCATTACGGTATTTGTGCAGAAAGCTAACAGCGGATAGATAACTCGTCGATAAACACCAGATATTTGTGCTATTTTTGCAGCGCTAAGAGATAGAGTTATTTAGTCTCTGAAAAGAAAGAAATCTTTATGATGAATGATTGCGTAGTTAAAGTAAACGAAAATTTAAGGTCATGTAAATTTTGATATGTACTACTTCTGTACAAATATTGATTAAGGATTGACTGTTCCGTATAGATTATTTCAGATTTTTTTAAGTGTATGGGTGTTCATATTATTTACTGCTGACGATACATTTCTGCAACATGTGAAGTCCTTGTCTAGTTTGTCCTTTATTAGAATTTCTGCTTAAATTATTCTCTTGTCATCTTAACACCACGATTTCTTTCATAAGTACGTGTTTAATGAAACTACCAAGAAACTAGGAAGTGCGAAAAGGGGAGTTGTCCTTGAACACAGCGTCATAAACCTTGACACTTGCTAATCTAAAAATTATAGTCGGGAATAAAGTCGTCAGTTTTTTTTTTTATTATTTTTTAGCGCCTTGAAGATGTTTCGAGTAACGAAATTCATGCATTTATATCTTTTTCTTTTTCTTTCTTTCTTCGGATGTAACAGTTTGTGCATGTAATAAGAGATTTGGGCTCGAATACAGAAACAGAAATTTATTAAGACTAAGGAGAGAGGTGAAACCTCCAATATATCGATACTGTTGTGTATACTTATTATATAATTAGGCGTTTTCTATTGCCTTTTTAGCAATTTATAAAAGATGTATTTTAGTTAGCAATGTCTGATTGAGCATTTATCAAAAATAAATTGTTTTATTTGCGGCAGAGGAAGCATTCGCTGCATAAATGAGACTATAGAATTATACCCATTTAATATTACACCATTAATGAAGAATTTGTTTATTATTATTATTATTTCATTTTTCTGCCAAGACACATTACAATAGCCATATAGGATGGCAACAACGCTACGAATTACCGAATTCCTACTGTGTATCAAATAAACGTAATATTACGAAAATGTATTCAAGACCGGTTTATGGTTTTGAACATAAAACTAACTTCCATATAGCTTGAGACTGACTAACTCATTGCTGAAGATTAAAAAAAAAAGAAAAAAAAAAAGAAATCAGTAGCAAGTAATTCATATACTAACCACAACGATTGCCATGCAACAAAATCAATGCATAACAAGAGATCCCCCGTCTCTCCCCCTCCCCCAAGGCCGCCGTAACCCACTAAGCAACAAAGGCAATACATAGGAGCGGCAAGTTTTGGAGGATGGCAAAATCTAACAAAATTGTATTCAACCATAAAAGTATCCTGTCTTTCTTTTTTTTTCCTTTCTCCTTTTTGTATACATTTTAATTTTATGTATGTTCTTGAATTTAGGGATGGAAAAATAATGCTTGCCTAGGGGTTCATATATCCTAACAACGGTCCTGATTTCCCATCTTATTCTCCTATTTCATATAGGTTGGTTTGCATGTATTCACTCCAACTGATTCTATTATTCCTTTACTCTCGTCCTTTTTTTAATTTTTTTTTTATTTTCACTTAATGCACAAAAATAGTATTATTAGTGAGCGTTAGATGGCATAGTGTGCAGATGGTGAATAGTATGTAGTCTCCAGAATCTAGATCAAAGATTAAATAGTGTGGACTGTGAGTTGTGTAGTGTGTAGTTTCTTTTCGCTACGAGTCTTCGAACTCTTTAGAGACATCATGTAATAATAATAATAAGAAGAAGAAGAAGAAGAATAACAACACTGACATTTTCAGCAAATACGATATATCTGTCAGACTAGTCAATCTCTTAACAACCATGACCTTTTTGTCAATAATCAACAGCGATACCAAAGAACAATCATTAACAAAAAAAATAACAATGGCAACATGTGTTTAACGGCTGCATGTTCAGACACTTCGTGATGACTGTCATTAAGTCGAATAATAATAAACAGCGATAATAGCAATATGCACAGCTCTTATTAAACTGTGCATATTGCATATTAATCACCAAGTAATCATATATTACTATAAAACTGTAATTCAAAATGTAAACGTAATCAAAATTAATACCAACAACAACATCAACTAAATTAATATTTTAATGTGAGTCATCCATGGCTTCTGGGGGATTTGAAGCTATAGACTGCACGATAAACGAGCAAGCAGTTGCTTTAATGTTCAAATTACAGCAAACCCGCCGACTCATAACTATCATAATACATTCTCATCATTCACTTTGTGAATCTTCTGATATGAATAGACTGAAAATCCTCAGTCTGTTCATATCCATTATAAATCTCCATGACCAAAGTTGAGAATGAGAATCCAGTACTGGTCTGATAAGCGACGAAAGGAATAATATCTCCCCATATAAGTAAGGCTTATTTTAATTAAACCCAGAGAAGTATTTAAGTTCCCAGCCCTTCCTATCACTATTTTTCGGTACATCTTTTTTTTCATATTTAAAAAGATAATAATTAAACGTTATTTTTAACATATAATGACATTATTCGAAATTTATTATTTTAACGCTTGTTTTATATTCATAATAATAATGCCGAATTTTATATTAAAATAAATGTATCATATTGTATGTTTTAAGAATATATACTGCTTATTTTTAAGTCTATAATTTTGAAAATGATATTTGGCACCGTAGTCCATTGTCAATATTGTCCATAGATAAATATTCTACTAATTAAATCATGGATAATATTTGGCAACGCACCAGATATTATTTTTAAAATTAACCAATATTTTAAAGCTAAACAGCGTATATAATAAACCTAAACAATTCTGAGTTTTTTTAGAACAAAATACCGAAATGCTTATCTTTTTCTTACGTAGTTATATTCAATGGCTAGCCACAGCCAAGTAACTTAGCATCTTAACTATCTAATTAATTCTGTGAGAGGGCAGTTAATTCTGTCTAAATTGTCTGCAGTGTCAGTCAGCTGCGTGTATTCTCTGCGCGTAAGCAAGCAGTTGTTTTAATGTTCAACTTACAGCCAAATAATATTTGATAGTACTGTTCTATATGATATCCTATAGGACAGTACTTCTTAACCCAAATCACCGTTTCATTTTTAAATCGCAATCCAACATTCGCTGCTGTGGATCATAGCAACAAAATAGATACAAAAATTTGTTTTAGATAATTACGTATACGAAGCCTCATGAGAGTCTATAACTGAAATAGGACAATATTTATTTTCTCTTATTTTTCATTTTTTTCCTTTTATTTATTTCTTTCTTTTTATTTATTTATTTTTAATATTCTTGCTTGCTACCTCCATATGAGATCAGCTAACTATTAAATGTGAATTGCCAGTCTTGAACCTATGCATATCTACGTACATAATATACCATATCTATCACTGTCATCCAGGGCAGCGAGTTTATAGAATTAACGTATGCCAAAACTTAACACGTCGCTCCCAAAAAGAAATGGGAAAAGATAAAATTTCATTTGATTTCAAAACAGACGTGTATATGAAAACTATTTTACTTGTGTGTACTATGTTTTCATTGATTTCAAAAAGCGATAATCTTGACTGGTGATATATTTAGAATGATGTCATCACAAAGTTCATCTTCCATTAACGTTTTAAACACAATATCCTGTCGCAGTCAAGCAACATGACTTTTTTTTTTTTTTTTTTTTTTAAACCTAGAGAGGTTAAGTTCATCCTAACTGTATGTTTGTTACGTTTATTAATTATATGTATTCTGTGGCTGGTTTTGTAGAAAGACACCTTTCCATCTTCACACGAGATCTGCTAACACACCTTCAGTTGAAATGTTCGTACAAAAATCTCTGCTTGCCTCCTAGATGGATTAGAATTCACTTTTGAAATTAAAAAAAAAAAAAAATGAAAAACGTCTTCCAGTTGCGCTATGGAAATACATGTAAATCTTTAAAAATCATTCTAAAATTTAAAAAAAAAAAAAACTCCCCAAAGAATCTAATTATTAATTTATCTCATGGATTCACCCGCGCACTGCCGTTACAAAATATAAATAAAGTTATAGGGAAAGAGGCAACAATTTGTGTATCATTTTAAATATGTAACATGATACTAGGGCCAAAAGTGTTAAAAAAAAGGGTGACTTTATTTAAGGAGGGCTCATGATTTGCAAAATGGAATCGCAAAAAAGGTGTGGCATTATGCACATTAGTCTTCAGCTCAGTGTGAGAACTATATACAGTAACTGTCAGTATTTGCTTTTGAAACTTGAAACATTTCGAAAGGGATCTAAAGTTAGGAAAATACAAACTTCGTCATACGTTACCTTCTGACCACCTTACCGGCCAGTATGGATCAAATACGCATCAGCATTCGCTTCGTATCCATCATATATTTCAATGTTATAACAATGGTATTACAATTTTAATAAGCACTTCGCATCCATGATAACTTGAACGTCTATAGACGTCTAGGCCGGTAGCGTGGTTAAACATTACTTAAAAGACACGAGCTCCGTTCACCTCGTACAATTTGCTTTTTATCGGTACCTTTGATTACGAGGGTGTCATCATGCATTACAAGCATTAATAAAAGACACATATCTCGGGTCTCGCGCAATACTAAGGCAACTCTTGCCAAAGGTGTACTTTCGTAAGCTGTGCATCACTTTCGACACTTTTAACTTTTCAGAATATTTGCTTAACAGTTTGTAAGTGAAAAGAAATTTTGAGTTATTACCTCTAAGCAATTTTGGTAAAATAATTATGCCTGTTAAACTAAAGGGCCTCGAATATCCTATGTTGTTTAATAATAAAAAAAAATGTCTTTACATCCTACCGTAACATTGACCTTCTCCAGAAAATAAAACTTTGACAACTAATTTGAACTATTCAGCTTAAAATTATAATTTTTGTTTTTATTTCTGAATATATTTTATATCACGTCTTTGCTCCTTTCCTTAGTGATGTAGTCACAATATTTAAAAACTACTGATTTGGCATTATATTTGTTGACCATTCCTTTAATAGACATAGGGAGATCGTATACTGTTTCGACATTAAATGCGCCCTTAACGGATTTCCACACGACTGAGAATCCGCTTGAACTCGTCCAGATAACCATAATGGTGACGCAACACACCCTTACAACCGAACAGGAGCTGTAACTCCAGTGGCCAGCTGTTACCCGATTCAACCAACTAAACCGTGTCATCCCACCCACCTTCCTTTGTTCTTACCCTAACTGACTAACCGATATTTTAAGAACCAACTATTGCAAGGACTGAACTACAAATAAAAAAAAAAAAAAGAATAAAATAAGTGCAACCCACCTTCTCCAATCCCACACCAGGAGACTCTTTCTAACCACCCCGACTTAACAGAAGAGTCATTAAGCATGATGTCGCCTCACGAACGAGGATGTGAGGACAGGTGGTTTAACAAGTGATGATTTCAAGGACAACACTTCCGTTGGGGTAAAAAGATGAATACCTCACAGGTGTTCGATAGGGACTATATAGAAAATGTTGTTCACCGAATAGTTCTCATAAATTGCATGGTTATTGAATATCAGATTTAAAAAAAAAAAAAGATGTTTTGCAATGTGCCTATAAGCTTAATATGCACTTCGAGTTGCAAATATCTCTCCTTTCAATTGTTCAATAGAGGAAGAGTTCGATAATGAAACCAGCAAGAGTCCTAATAATTTTGGAACGTAGTGTTTATATCGACTACAATGGAAAATCGTGGCGGTGTAAAAATAGTTAATGTTAGAGCCTGATAAACTCACGTAGACTGTCCTGAATAATTGAATTACAACTATCCAAGCTGGTCAAGGCCAGGTGTGTTCGATTTTCAGCCATCGATTGTTCTTAAAATAGATTAAGGAACTGCTCCAACGTTCATGAGTTATTGTTACGAGCTGACTTCACTAATACTGTCATTAGGGTCTTATCAGAAGTAGAATGAGATCCCAAATTCCTCGTACTCCTCACCGAAAGAAAAAAATCCACAAGGATTCATCCAGAACCGCTAACTCTGTTACATTAATTGTTTTAGCTTGAAGCCCACTGTTATCTCCTGTCACTTCTTCTTCTTCTTCTGTTCAGACATATTCGACCCACTTTTAGTCTTTGAATTTTATTGATCACTTCTTAACTTTATCCAGTCATTATTCCCCTGGACATTAGTAAATGCGAATCTAACTTAGTTACGTTTCTTAAACCAAAGAAATTCTCTCTAATTCGTTTGGTTACTTACCAAAAGTATTAAAGAGGATTATTGGAGTAAAAGCTAAAGAAGACTGCACGTAATAGAAAGATTACGTTGGCTGAATAGAATATAAAGATTAAAGTCCAACGGAAAAGAAGAAGAAGAAAATACCGAAAGATAACAGAAAGTGATACGTAGGAAAATAGATTAAGAAAGAAGGAAGGGACGAAATGCAGCGATAAAAAAAAAGACAAAAAGAGGAAGAAGAAGAAATAAGTATGCAAAGTGGCTTGAAAAAGGTTCAATGTTTGGTCCCTGGAGCAGGGTTTTTGGATATCTAACCTTTTAGCTCACCACAGTACTAACATACTGTAGGTTTACAACTTTTCCTGAGGATTCACATAAAGAAAAAAAAAAAAATTCATCTCGATATCTTCAGAGAAGACTGCTTGGTTCGTCATGCAACAAGTTTACATCGGGGAGAAAAAACGAAGGAGCATGTTTACTCAATCGTAAAGCTGTCAACATATTTGTGAATAAAGAACTATATTAACTTATCTCCTATCCGAGAAATGATAGAAAAATATTAACGCAAGTGAATTTAATGCGTTTGGTTACATGTCTAGCTGATATGAAGCCTCCAGCTGGGAAAGCTCTCTTCACACAAACGGTAAGATTTGTTTATACAGTTTTAGAGAGAGAGAGTGAACTGCACATAGGGGAAAGAGGTAAAATATTTCAGTTCTAGAAATACTAAATTTAAATCAGCATAGAGAGTCCGTTCACTTGTCGGCTTCCTGTATCCGTTACCACTACATTATTTATTCAACTTCACCATCGAAATAAGAAAGACACGCAATGGGGTCTTTCACTTACGCTTTATTACTTACGCTTCTTACTGACAGTGAAGCCTTACTGAGCGACTGACTAAACATCATGTGTTGTCTGTCTGCTTCATTTGTTAGCAGCTACCAAATAAACATTTGTCACAGTGGCATACCTACAAGACGCATCACCCCTCTCGTTCCTCTGGTTTTAGGCAATCGCAATAAATTACGTGTTTGTGTGTGTATGGGGGGGGGGGGAATCTTAGCTGTTGGTTCTTTCGCAAACGGTTGGAATGTTTTTATATTATGTTATTTAGAAGTTTGTACGAAACATTAAAACTAAACATTAATTTTAATTAATATTAAAACGATTTTTTAAAGGAATCTTTGGTTAATTCTGTATTTAGAAAATTGATTTATAATTTATAGATGGTATGAGGTCTCTTATTAATATTCTCATAACGAGTTTGTATAAAAAGTGGTCTTTTTTATATAAAAAAATATCAGCTCTCTCTCTTTGTGTCCTCATTTCCTTTTCTCATCTATTTGTCCTTGTTATAAATCTTTGGTCTGAGTCTCCTTATCTTCATCGTTTTCTCTTCGTAAGACTTGCTAGTACGTAGAAAGGGCAGCACAACTGATTATAAGAAAAAAGCAGTCTGCCTGCTCCATCTGGTGCTTCGCATGTCAATCAACTTAATAATTATTAAATTAGCAGGTTAAACTGGTCTCATGCACTTCAACCCAGCAGTGCCACTCAGAAAATACATTGTCGTCATGTTCGTCTATTTTGACACACGGCAAACATCTTTAATCTCGACACCACCAATCTGTCTTGTAAGACCTGTCTCTGTACTTTGCTCACCGCCCATGTTAGTAGCAGGTAGGAAAGATAGAAGCTCGTTTGTAAGAAATAAGTAGACGCTTGTTGAACTCTGACCTAAAATAATTGACTCCTACACTAACATCAGTTCTAAATGCGTATTGTAATTTATTTATTTATTCCCCCCCCCTCCCTTTTTTTTTAAGCAACGTACTTTGACTGCGACCCACATATAGGGAGGATTTCTCTCATCTAAATTCTTACCTTCTTTAGGACTGTAAATAGGAAATTAGCTATTTTAAAGCGCAAGAATATCGTTCGTTATGTTAATAATTATTTAGTTGGTTTAGATTTACATTGAGCGTTTTCATTGATTGATGATAAATAAATGATAAGACGGAAACAAAAGGAAACTAAAAATAAAAGGGCATATGCAGCATACACAATTTGTGTAATAAACAAAACGAAAGAAATAATATCTATCTATATTTTTTCGAGGAGAGCATGGAGATAAGTATATCGATGTATTTTTCCAGTTGTCATTGTCTTGTGTGTGTTATACACATACACATCCGCTACCACTTCGTAGATGCGGGTCTCTTATCAAAGTCTAGCACTCCGGAAACACGTCACACATCCTTGTAATACTAAACCTTATCATGACTGATGCATAAAGATATGTGACCGGAACAACACTCCAAAGTATTGAGTAGTGAGAACCGCTTCATCCAATCCTGAAGTGATGAGTATTTAGGTTTGGCATCCTTCTTGAAGAAAGTACGAGATTTGGCTGTCATGAAACCGTTCGTTAAGAATAGTAACAGCGAGGGAAAGAGTGTGAGGAACTTGTGTAATATCGGTAGCATGTTTATTTATTTATTTCTGTTGAAAGGATGTTGAGTATGTTCCCCCCCCCCCTCTGTAATGCAGATATTTTGTTTGAATTTTCCTGCATTCCCCCCTCCCTACTTTAGGGAAAAGTGCAGCAGTGTTTTCCCCTAAAATATTTTTCTATCCCTCTGCATATATGAATACGCAAACGTGCATTAGGGTTTGTGGGGTGGGGGGGGGATGAGTATTTTAGAGTATCAGTATTAGTAAAATAAATGAAATTACAGTATTCCTACTGTCTCAACAAAACACGGCATTTCTTTCTGTCGAAATATAATTTCGACTTTTGTATTTTCAGTTTGCAGTTTTTGTATTTTCCTGAAATTTTTGTTGCTTTACGTATTTCAATAAACAAGATTAATAGTATATCTCACTTGGAAACTCCTTATCTTTGGGGGGGGGGGGAATATAAAGAAGTAAAAAAAATCGACGTTTTCACTTTTTGTTTCCTCATACGAACACAAAATAACATCAAATGGATGCCACGCCATCATTTGCAAGGTGGTAATATGACTGGAAACGCATTACATGATTCGATTTGTGCATGTTAGGGATACCGCACTGACAAAAAAATTATTAACTATTTATTTATGGATAAGCAAAATCATATTGCGGAGAAAGGTTTGAATTTGATGTAATACCTTTACTAATAGTACCGATGTACTAAACGAACAGCGAGTGGTTTGTGCAGTTATGTCATTAGGGTAGATTATTTTCATCATCTGGTGTGAGACCACCACCTTCTTTGAAATGATGAAAAAGTTGCATGTTTGGTCTAGGGATAAGATTCTTGGATTATATATATATATTCATGTGGGGGATTTTCCCTTTCTCCCCCATCCCTTTGGGAGGGCGTGTTGAGCCCGCCTGATGAAGGATGCAATATATATAGTTTTATGACTCTAGATCCGTGTGTGTGTGTGTGTGTGTGTTTGCCTGTTCTGAGGGACAAAACATCCCTCTACTTCCGTATGAGACCGGCTAACTCACCTTTATCGAAAGAGACTACGTTTCTCAAAGGTTTCTCACGTCATAGACGGGAATCGAACCCAAGTCTTTAAATAAAAAAAAAAAAAAAAGCATCGTCGATATCGACTGAGCTACCGAGGCCTGCTCAGCTGTAGAACTAATCCATAAATTTCTTTGTCAACTCTGTGAAAAAGTGATGTGTGCCATCGTATCGAACGAGCATCTATGTTAGAATAAAGTCCTTCACAAAATAGTTCTTGTTACTTTATTATTTGAAACACTCGCGTACGTGAAATGCATATATTTCGAATAATCATATTTATCTTACAGTAACTTTAACTTCTGGCCTGATTGACCGAGTGGTTAGCGTATCCAGCCAAGAGGCTAAAGGTTTCAAATCTCGCCAGATGCATGGATATTTGTGGTCGTCCTACTTAACTCTTTGTGGAAAGGGCATATACCACCCTATCACGTCCTCTAACAGAAGGCTTCATTCTCAAAACTCAGTGAGTTATGGGGATGACCATACGGTATCTAAATGACGGCGCATGTGAATAACTGACTTTAATTCTTACAAAATATTAGCGAAATTGTGAATTTATTTGAAAACGAAACAAGTGCATATTTAGTAGTTTATTTTCACTTTTAAAACTAATAAGCTTATATTGCTAATATCAGCAACCTGTTAACACAAGCTTGCCACACTGGAATTTAATTTAAAAAAAAATACGTGTTTATTTTTAGTTGTTTCAGATCTTTCATAATTAGATTTTCATTGCATTGCTGTGAACTGTAAAATAATTTATGATCATCATTCGTTTCTTTCTTAGGTTCTAAAGTACTATATGCGATTTGATTGTTTTAAAATTTACCTTGGGATAATACATTGACTTTAACCCATGGATTTAACTCAAATAAATTGTCGAGTCGCATTTAGATTACCCAGGTTTTTTTACCGAAGTATTTTTTAAAGCTATGCATGGAAAATCCGAGGAATTATATCATTTAGTAAAGAGAATGGTGGCCCTCTCCGAAACCACTAAGGGACTGCGTGTGGCTACGAATTGTGAATCTCTGACACTGATATAAACGTGAATAGTTTATAGGCGTGGTATTCATTTCTAATGCGATAAACGATGCATCAAATATAAACGCCATCACAACTTTTGAGGTTCTGTTCTTTATCATTTTTCTGTAATATTTCATAATAATAAAAAATCGGATTGACTGAACACATTAGGCGTAATAAATTATGTCGGTTTGGGACTTCAAAATTTATTGCAATAAGCAGATGATAATAACAGTAATCCTATTTAACCTCCAAGCTAATTCCTGCATTCTCATGCTTTTGTTTTGTATTTCTCCCCTTTATATGTGCTAGCAAAATTCTTTTTAAAAATTTAAAGTGCTTAGGCAAACGACCCCGAAAAACGTCGAGTTAATCTCCACCCTAACATGATTAGATATACAGATCCATTAAGACATCACCCAAACAGTTTTTAACTCGTTAATTTTTAATGAAGACTAATAAAATAATGAAATTATTTCTCGCACGTTTGGTAAGCTACTGCCTTCATTTTTCAATAAAAAAATTAAGGCAGTAAAGCTAAAAATAAAAAATATCACAATAACTCAAATGAAATAAAAAGTTCGAGCAAGTGATAATTTAAAATGTCTAGTGGTGGATACCAAACATATTTAAATAAGCTCCAAATGTCACGCGCATGCGCGCGAACAGAAGACACAGAGGTTTCAAGATATGGATAGAGTTGAGAACGCCCTGACATACTCTGAAGACCCAGCATGCGAATATGTTATCCGTAGAAAAATGCATTAGGTGTGGGACAAAGGAGACGCTAGTGGTTGATTCAGAGCCCTCAACTTCAGCTGGGAAAGGCAATCAATAAATAATTGCTTCAATTTTCTGTTGATGTAATAGTGTATATGTATAAATGGCTGAAAGTGGAAACAGGCTTCCTACCGATTTCTAGATCTTAGGACTAAAAAAAATCTTCGATTATTCCATTTGGGGGAAAAAAAATGAATTGGAGAATTCCAACACACACATTAAATAGAAATGCATTCGTTTTGTTCTTCGTTAAATGATTTTTATTTCGTAATTCATCAATAATAATTAGGGCCAGGGGTGGAATAAAACATATTTCAAGTGGAGTTGGACAAATAATTGAATAAGTAAACTTCCCTTTATCTATTCAAATTATTCTTGTGATAAGAAAATAAGCGATCTGAAAACCATAGGAATATTGTTGGAAATTGTGTATAATGTTTTTTTCACAATTTCAATCACTGTCTTATTCACAGAACGATTATAGATTCGACTCTTCAATCATAAAATAAATAAGACCACAATGAGTAGCTTTTTTCATTGATATCTAAGAGAATTTTCGTGAGTTCAAAGACACGCACTCGTTATTGTGAACCAGCTCACGATCTATTGGAGGCCTCATTCTACGTAACAGATAAGGATGCTCATTACCAAATCACTCCGTAGAGCAAATTACTTCTTTCCCTCCCCCACTCTTTCCCTCTCCCTCAAAATATACCTACACCTAAGTAACACTCAGTTATGACGCAGGCATCATTTGTATTACCCGCATTATCTGTATTTATCACATCTCGCTTACATCTATATCCTTTCTAATGACTTTAGGTGCCATGATTTTTAAAAAGGGTGTCCACAATATTTTACAAAATCTTTTACTCTCAGCTGACCTGGTTTGCCGTAATGCAAGATGGGTGGGTAGATGTTCGGGAGGTCTTTGCACTGTCACCAAGAAACCTTATTTCTTAATGGTCTCTTGTTTCCTTTGCAAGATAAGACAAACGCCTGCCTACACCTAAAAAAAAAAAAATGTTCCAATGAAGAGGTCAATCGGTTCTTAAGAAGGTACTGCGAACATCTACCCTTACTTGTAATATGATTCTGGGTTGGAATATGAATACTAAGAGTACATTTTTATTGTTTCACTTTTTTTTTCTCTATTGACCAGAGCAGCGGATATCCGGCTATGGAGAATTTCTTTAGATTCTAATGTTACTCCCTCCCCGCAATGCATATTCCAAGGAAAGTAAACAGTATATCATGTTAGAGTTCTGGTTTCTTTGTTACCAGACACCCGACCTTTACTTCCACTGTTCAAACCTTTGTCTCTACTCATAGGGTACGCTTTAGTAGTACGAATAGTAACAATGATGATAAATAAATAGGGATAAATAAAATAGAAATATAATAAGATTACATTATTTTGTGAATGCATATTAGAGAAGATTATGTTGTTACATGTATAACGAATTATGTGACTACGACAATAAATAAATAATAAGAAACATTCCTTATCTAGATAGATTTTGAGTGAAGTGAGTTCAGATGGTTCCTTGTAAAAAAAAGAAAAAAAGAAAACGTAATGATTGCATACATCCAATTTTGTCTGAAGGATGCACCCCCCCCCCCCTCTCTATGATCAGAAACTTGAATTATCGAAGATGTTTTTGAGTTTTTGAGACCTTTTCAATCGAAGCCTATTTACTGGTCTTAGATAAAGTCCGCAGAGATTGTCCTATGAAAAGTACCCATTTTTACTTCCACAAACAGACCTGAGAACACACTAATTCTGTGAGTCAATGCCGGCCTGGTTGGTCGAGTGGTTAGCATATCCGCTCCTCAGTGGCTGCGGGTTCGAATCCTGCCTTGGGCATGGATGTTTGTGATTGTGTGTGGAAATACTACTGGTGGTGGTGAGCGGTAGATGGTGTTGGTGTAGTTGCGGTTAGTTGTAGCTGGTGGATTTGAGTGGTGGAGACAGAGTTGTAGAGTAAGTGCCCTCCCTCGATGAGTCTTTGGACTCCTTGGAAGTGTCACGTAATAATAATAATAATAATGAGACAACTTCAGTGGTCAGGAAAGGCGATAAGCAGTGTAATGGAGAAAACTTATTTCTATTTATTGAAAAATAAATTATAATTAAGCGGTGTAAGCTATACAGATATACCTAATATGTATATTTTTGAGATTGCCTTTTTAAGCCAATGATGCAATTAAATGATACTATCAGGTAATGATAAACTTTTTTTACAGGACTACGTGATCTGTTCATAAAGTATGGCGATTGGATTAAGAATACGAATTTGCAGGGTTAGGAATTTAGTCTCCTTCAAATTATATTCCTTTTGCAGAAAAACAAGAGTTATTGAAATCCATTTTCGGGTTGCCTAAAGGTGTGTTCGTCGCACCGAGCCAAATCTGGAGACTGCTGTACGTATAATTATGGTGTTCCGTTTTGTGTCGAAAATGCGTATTCATTTGTTAGAAGACATAACACAGCATTTGGTAGTGGAAACTCTAGAACTCATATTTTTTATACTTCTCTCAGAGTTTGTTAATCGCTACTCCCTTCCTCATCTCACTGGTCAAGTGTCCTTGGCTTTCCTAACCTTAATTTATTAGGATCAAAACGTTTATTCAATAGGCATAAAAATTAGTTTTATACCTACTGAATATATTTTTTTCTGAAAACTGCGTGTGATCTCATGGCTGGCTTGTCTGTTTGCGAGATCAAAAGTTCCATGCATCCAGAAAAAAAAAAAAAAAGCGTCCACCTCCGTATGAGACCGGCTAGCTTACCTTCAGTCGAAAAGCTGTTATAAAGATTCTTCGCGTCTTAGACAAGTTTCGAACCCAGGTCTTTCAAGCCAAAGGACATAGTCGATACCTATTATGCTACAAAGGCTCGTAGTACGTAGTACAAGACCGTGAATGCTTTAAAATGGCATCTACTTATCTTGCATAAGAATCATTTTTGGCTATCTAATACGTTACAAAAATACTTTTAGACACCTTGTAGAACACCACTCTCATGGCTGTGTTATCGTCATAACGCTTGAATTATGAGCCTTATTAATGCTTTACATATTGATATATCTCAAGTATAAAACTTAAATAAATCGCAATCAGAAACATTACATCTCGCGAAAAAGAAAGAATTTTAATTCGTGAATATCTGTCTGTTCGACTTACTACATCAGGTGCACATTTTACACGTGCAAAACAAGGAAGAATAAGAATTTATGTTTTGAATGTTATATGTGCCGGTCTGGTTGACTGAGTGGTTAGCGTCATTCGCTCTACAGTCATTCGAACGCTGAGGGTTTGAATCCAGCCATGAGCATGGATGTTTGTAATTATCCTACTAACTCTGTGTGAAAAGGGCATCTGCCATCCTGCAACTTCTTTTAGCAGAAAGCTTCATTCCCAAAACCCTGTGATTTACGGAAGGGACCACATGACGTCACATGGAAACAACTAACAAACCGATGCTATATATAACGAAATAAAGCATGTTTTGTTACATCAGACCAGTGACCTATGTCTCAACTTGTTCAAACTTGTACAGACATGCTCTTCCTGTCATAATAATGATCAATCGGATGATTGTCGGATCCGATCTAATCTTGCTTCACCGAGTGAGATTTATATACACCTACAGAGAAAGAGGAGAGGGGTGATCAAGAATGTAGCTATTTTAGTTTATTTCTATTTTAAATTTCTTACCTTTTATATAAATTTAGCATCTCATTGTCGAGGAAGAACATCCTCTGCAGCATCTTTCGCTCCTTGGCAGACCACCCTATCTGAGACATCATAAACACACAGAAAGACGTTAACTAATCACACTCGTGTAAATACTGCTCTTTCTTCACATTCATTCCCGTTGATCTTTGTGGATCTTTCAATAAAAGTAAATTAGATTTCACGGAAGTGTTTCTTGAAGGTCACTTACACGCGATCATGCGCATACACTTTCAGTATCCTTCGTCCAAGGACGAACAAATGATTGCGTGACCAGCTGACAAGATTTCAAAGTTTCTCCGATAAGAGCATCCATCAGGTTTCCCTTAACTATTCACTTATTTAGTATCGCTCTTGTCAGGATTCCATATTTCAAGAAATCTTGAAACGTGTGTGTTGTAACAATGAAAAATTACCCTCCTCAGTCTGTGATTCTGGATTATAATAATCGAGTTGGCTTCGATGAATTAATCTACTTTTTTTTTATAATCGAACGTTAGGGATAGTTATTCATTGCATTTAAAAACCATAAAGAAACATGAGCATTTCAATGAAACGATGCAACATTAGCTGTTATTATTATTATTATTATGACCTTCCACCAGATGAGATAAGTTCATCTAAGGTGGCAACGTCATGATCTTTCACGAATTATTGGAGTTCATACTTATTATATCTGGATACTTGTGATTACTACGAAATGTGTTCAAGGTCTGTTTATGTTTGCGTGGAAAAAACCAGAGCACCCGGAGGAAATCCAACACAAACAGCAGTAGCCTGAGAAAGACTGACTCAGTGCTGAGAGAGAGAGAGAGAGAATAACAGATTGGCCATATATTGATAAATCTACTGTGGCTAAACCGATACGTACTGCGAATAACACCACTCACGTATAGAAAGACTTGTATATTCACTCAGGATATCTTCTTTATCATTTATTCTCGCGTCATTTTATTTATTTTTTCATTTATTTTTATTTATTTTTATACATTTACATACAAATACAATTTTGTGTATAAATTACATATTTGTGTACACATTTTCTACACATAATAATACTGACATGTCGGATATTGCCAAATTACATAATTATTATACAATTTTATTTACGCACATATTAACCTATGTTTATTAATCTATTTATTAACCTGTTATTTCTGAAAATTCAGCACTTAAATTCACCGCGCATGAATTATCCTAACTGGTTTGCGAAGGCGAGTACACCTATTTTTCTACCCTTAACACTAAACATCAAACTCGTCTTGTTTATTTTATAATACACTCAGAATCAATTTATTAACTTCAACTATCGTATAACTAGAGCCTCCGTAACTCCGTCAGTATAGACGAAGTCTTTGGTCGGAAAGATCTGAGCCCGATTTCCGTGAGTATCGTGAGGAACCTTCATCTGGTCTCTTTCGACTAAAGGTGAGTTAGCCAGTCTCATACGGAGGTAGAGTGTTTTTTCACCCGGAAACTAGGGGTTTTCGTCTCTCAGAACAGGCAAACAGGCCCCGTGAACACATTCCTCTACAGACACAGGACACCTCCAGGAATAAGGAGTAACCAACCTATTTCGGTTCCGAATACCGTCATGGTAAAATATGTAGGTCTACGTGTGAGCTTAAATTAGGATAGGATCTTATAAATGTCTTCTTCTGTTAGATAAAGTCATCAGATTATAATCACCTGACTCTCATAATATATTTCATATCTTCTTTTTCTCCGCTCATCCATTTTTATTTTCACTCAGCCGAATATGGCAATACCCCGTTTAGCGCTGATTGGCGAAAAAATCACAGGAACATATGCTTAATTACGATTGGTTAGAAGTAAGGGACCAAATCCCACTTTCTGGGGAACATCAAGAAGAACCTTCGAAATTCCCTTCTTCTTCTGTTTTGGTGAGATCCCAAAATTTTCGTGAAACAGCTTGGTAAGTTAATCGAATAAATAACCCAGCTAGTGACTAGTAAAACAAATACAAGATGCGAAATAAATAAATTACTGGTGATTTGTTTATTTTGTTTAAATTTCTGTATCCCGTTTAAGGCAATCATCGTGCTTGTTGGAAGTCCAGAGTGGCTTGCAAAAGTTCCATGTTTGGTCTCTCGAGCAGGTTTTTTTGAAATATGTAACATTATTTCACTCACGAAACTTGTGATACAGTAGTACGGCTAAGTTTTTTTATATTTTTTTACATAATCCGGCAACCTGCAACTTGTCCCCCCCCCAGCTCTAGAGACGAAACATGGAATATTTTCAAGCCACTTCGCGCCTCCAGTAAGCAGGCAATAGTCACCTGGCGTTGAAATTCACCTCCCACCTAAAGGTGGACCTGCGTTCATCTTCAGGTGGAAGAGGAATCAACCACAAACATAGATTCGGCATCTATAACCCATTAGTTATAGATGTTGGTAGGATTCGAACCCGCAGCCTGGTTGGAAAGAGGCTACCTACTCGTCCCACCATGGGGATTGACCTAAAAAAAATGATATTTTCTTCTCTTCATTCACTTCCTTACGAAAACATCAGTGTCTTTTGAATTGAGTCACGACAATTTTGACTTAAATAAGAATAAAAAATAAACAAGCACACTTTAGAGAAAGCCTGCAAGAAAAAGATAGATGAGGAGGGGGGTAAAAGCTGGCTGAAATATTTAAAGGCGCGACACAAGTTGAGGTGTGTGCGAAATCGAAATGTGAAGCGCACGACGAACCTAAATAACCTACGACATTACACGTAATAGAAGCGTAGGTAGTGACGTATTTTTAGAAGAATGAAAATTAGAATATTTAGGTGAGGTTATCGCAGAAAGGAGTCTTTAAGAAGCGATGAGAGCGTGAACCATAATTGGAAAAGCGAGTCAAAATCGATCAAGATTAGTAGGGCATGTCTTGAGCAGCGAAGATACCGAGTCAATCAGGAAAACTGCAGATATGGAAGGGAAGAGGCTGAGAAGGAAAAAAAAAAGTCAATAGAAGATTCTATATGCAGTTTTGAGTTGGAGAACGGAATGAATATGAAGGGAATAAAAAGGAGTTCTTGTACGAATAGATTTGTAGACTACAAGAGAAGAAGAAAGATTGTTCGGCACAGAAAAGAGCCATTGACTTCAATATCGAAACCTTAGTAAGCATCTTGTTGTTTCTATTCATTTGAACAAATCTGAAAGAAATCTGAAAAAATATATATACACATTTTGATATATTTATACAAATTTATATAACCACTGTTTAAATCATATGGTTACCAAATAGCTTCAATATACATTGACCAAACTGACACCATTTCTCTCTCTCTCTCTCTCTCTCTCTCTCTCGCACTCTGATATTTATAGATTCAGTGTGAGGTCAGAGCGCACACACACTGTTCGAGGCATGGCGTGAATTCGTTACGACCTCCCTCACTGAACGCGCAAGGGAGGTACGATGTGTGTTGTAAGCAGAAGAGGGGATAGGGGAAGAAGACAGGGAGACTACCTGCCAGTGACAGCTGCAAACGGATAATGGCAGCTGAGCAAGCGACAGAATATTGCTTCCCTTTCAGCTTTATACTTGGGGGAGGGAGGACGTGCAAATTACATACGAGTAAGAGATTGCAACTTGTCCCCCCCCCCAGCTCTTTCAGTAATCATTGTTTATAACCTCCCTCATTTCTCCTGAATAATCTTGTATAGTTAGAAGATAGATTAAGCTGATTATCTCAGAATATTTGACCATTTAAAGAAGATAATCTTCCTGGATTGTGTCGCGATGTATTTCAATAGATGTATTAGACTTGTAATATTCTCTACTTTCGATTAGAATGAAAATAGCAAAAAGAAAATTTCATAACTTATCTGCATTCGCATATTTCATACACGAAGAAAAGGTCATCATCAAAGATTTAATCTTCCTTTTAAAAACCCCATCATGTGATTTCCAAGATCAAACAGCTCATGAGTTATATATGGAGTTATTACACTGAACGTCTAAGAGCATTTCTCAAAAGGGCATTGTGTGCGAACAGGAATGGTAAACTTCGTGATCAGCATACTCGATCATTATCAGTGATAATTTACAGGCCATAGATTATCAGGATACTTCAAAAAGAAGAAGATGATGATGAAGAGGAAAAATACGAAGAGAATTGGTTATTTGTTATATCAAAAAATTCAGTTTTTTTTTGTTGATTATTAAGAACCATTACTGGGAGTAGACCATATGGAGAATAATTTTAGAAGTGAGCAGGTATACTGGTAGAAAGAATAATCATACTTTTTGTTATTATTAATCATTTTGACATAATACTCAGCTAGGTATGTCAAAATTCTATGCCATATTAGTGTTATGGGTAAAATTGTCATTAAAAATATTCATTTTGGTGTCGTGTGTTAAAAGTACCTTCAACAATGTTGTTTTTGAACGTTTTCAAGTGGTAAATAAATATTGAGGATCTAACTTTGTTTTGTGACAGTGTATACGTCGATTTTATTGATTTTAGAAAAATCGTCTTTTGTCCATTTAAGGTATGTTACTTGAGATATAATTTCGTAATGAATGTCGTGAAATTTGAAATCAAACTAAACAGCAGACAAGCTATTATCGTGTGTGGCCAGCAAAGCAGTCTCCAGTCGCAGTTTTCTCCTCCCCCTCTCCTCTTACATGCAGTGCGGTTACCACTATTCATGCGCATGCCTAGCATACTGTAATTAACTAAGGAGCCAGTACCTCCTCCATTCGAAGGTACAAGAACAAAGCGGTTCCGCAGGCTACATAGTAGACGAGACCGAACCTAATGGTAATGCATGGATGTTTTACGTCAGCGTCTCCAAAAAAAAACTCCGTATCCTCTTCCGTTCAAGATCCTTCCTTTCAACTTTACAGCCCCCAACACTGTATAAGAGCCTCCGTAGCCCAGTCGGTTTCGATGAAGTCTTTTAGTTGAAAAAAAAAAAAAAAGGTTTCTAATCCCGTCTAAGACGCGAAGAACTTTTGTAAGGACTCTTAGCTGAAGATGAATTATTCTATATATAAATCCCAAATTCGCACAACCTTAGAATACTGTTCTCACCTTTTGGTAGAATATCAAAATACCCTGAAAATTGATATATCCCCTCTCCTCCCAGTTTCAAATTGGCTCACTCCAGTATTCTCATATGAAAGTTGTTCTGTTTCTTCCTGATGCCTTTTTGATATTTTCACGATCGTTGTTCCACTTCTCATCCTCTTCATGGAATACAATCTGTGGGTGTTCAAGAAACGCATCAACGTGTTTCATCTTTCTTCTTTCCCACTTAACACGGTCCTCTCGTGTTATAGGTTTTGGATGCATCGTTGAAACGCATATATTCCGTGTGTGTGTGTGTGTGTGTGTGTGTGCGCGTGCGTGCGTAAGAAAAAAGGATATAAGAATATGTTTTATAAAATAAAAGCTACAAAAAGTATAAATGAAAAACTGAAAGTACCTTCCTCGGTCGTCTCCTCTAAACTAATTGGAACACATCTCAATATGTCACATCAGATTAAAGCTCACGACCAGAGGTATATTCTTAAAAATCCAAACTCTCCTTTACTGCCACCCACTGATGGCTCTCGTAATCGAATGTCACATTATATTCGTGTGCAGACTAGCTTATTTCCTAACGCTGTGGCATCGCTTGATTCATTATGGGAGAACGGAACTGCTGCAGTAACTTGAATAATTAACGTCTAAAACTTCGTCGTTAATCTAATTTTGCACTTTAGGCATTTCTTTTAATTAAAACGTTTTAAAGTTAATAGCGGGAATTTAAAGTGGTCGTAAATCGTTCATCGGTTTGAATCAGTTCTGAGAGAGAGAGAGAGAGAGAGAGAGAGAGAGAAGAGAGAGAGAGAGAGAGAGAGAGAGAGAGAGGAGAGAGAGAGAGAGAGAGAGAGAGAGAGATTCATTCAATAGAAATACTTTTCCACAGACGTCTGCCAATGGACAAGAAGATTACAATATAAGATGAATACGAAGAAATTCAGCATCCTTATTATAATTCTTGTATGAACGTCGACAAGATTCCAAACGTTTTAAGCCAATGTTGAGTTTGCCGATCTCATTGGCGAAAGTTTTTCTCTGGGAAAAAAAAAAATCATTATGACGAGTGATAATCATTATACACTGATATCATGGCTTTCGTAGTGATTCTTCTTCTTTGGATATTGCACAGCAACATCTCTGTGAGCTGATGCTGTAAAATCTCAGACGTTACTGAGGCTCTTCAAGAGCCTCAGTCACGCAGTGATCATGTCCTTTGGTTGAAAGGTCCTGAGTCAAAATCACATCGGAGATGCAAAAGAACCTTTATCATTTTTTTCCCAGTTTTTTGCTAAAGATGAATTAGCTAATCTCATACGTGGATGAAATTCCTGAGTCCACGATTATAAGAAAAGATTATATAAGAAAGAGAAAAAGTGATTTGTAGTAACCTGGAGATGTAAGTCAAGAATTCGAGCTTTCACAATACCACCAATACGTAGCTGTATTTTGTTTTTGTGAAACAAAGGTGAACTTTGTTTCGTTGGCTCATTATACGAATGCCTGCTCGTTTCTGATACTATGGGCTGATTAGTCACAAAGAGTAATTGTAGAAAAGATGGCGTGTGCATCTAGAAGCAGATTTTGCAGTACTTGTTTCACGGAATACTTTTAATGGCGGATTCAAGAAGTCAGAACGATGGCACCTCCCTTAAAAAAAGGAATTCGTCAGTAAAACAATTAAAAACAAATGTTATATGTTTATTTGAATTATAATACGAACGTGTTAGTAAATACTTGAAGTTAATTAAATTAACAAAGCAAGAAATGTTAAAAAAATCGAACAAGTATGTTTGTCATTTGTCTTTCCTAATATGTGCGAATTTTCCCCCTCCCCACACAAAAAAAAAAACAACCACAATTTTAATCTCCTATTAAAAATCAATTGGAATTTTGGTATGCACTGCAAAACTTGGATGCATTCAGATTTTAATCTATCCATTAACACTTCTCCGAACCTTAGTGATTTTTTAATATAACAAATATGAAAAGAAAAAAAAAGAAAGAAAACAAATCCCCTGTTTCCTCGAAGAGTTGTAGCATTCCAACGAGAACTTGGCATTTCCTAAACACACCTAAAATTGTCGAGCTCACATTTTTTTTTTTTTTTTCTGATTTAATTATTAAGGTGTAATGCGTAGTGTCGGTGAACTAGCAAGTCATAAGCTTGGCCAATTAAGCACGTGGCTGACAAATGCACTTCTCCTGAGAACGTTTGTTACAAAGAACTCGGGCTTTTCTTCTTCTTCCATCCTTAACATTGTGTACATGCTTCTCTTGGCTTGCGGGTTCAACCGATTGCTTCTGTGAAACAAAGTTCACCTTTGGCATTCCAGAAGAGGCCAATATCCTCACTAGGGGTCGCTGACTCCTGCGGAACAGACGTGAAGGTCATGTGGATGGAAGAAAAGAAAAAAAAAGAGAGAGAGAGAAAAAAAAAAAAAAAAAAAAACAACGTAGCGTTTAACGAAGGTAACGTCTTTGGCCTGCAGCACTTTCGCGAGACTAAGAAAGTGCCAGAGAAAGTTGACCTTAATTCCCGTGCACTTGGCGTTCATCAGGACGCAGTCTTTTGTTGTGTCGTAATGCACTCGAGTATAGTATCCGAGTAGGCTAATTACAGCTTCCGTTTGCTCGTTTTCATTTGAGGTGCTTTCAAAGTAAACGTCATCATTGGCTTTTAATACTTGTTATGTTAGTAGTTCTTCCTTTGTATGGACTTGTTTTTTTTTGTTGTTGTTATTCACATTCTCTCTCTCTCTCTCTCTCTCTCTCTGTGTGTGTGTGTGTGTGTGTTTCTCTCCTCTAGTGTCCTTAATTCTGTTTCCAGTTTTTTTTTCCCTTTTTAATTCTGTCTCTCTCTGTTGCCTCTCCTTTTAGATTTCTCCTCTAGTCTTTTTTTCTCATCCTCTTTTTCGTGTTATTCATGTTGCTTCTTTTAATTTCTTGTTTCTCTTTATAATTTTGTATTTCAGTTATTATTTTAAAATGTATTAATAATTTAAACAGTAATATATCGATATATAGTATTAATACAGTCATTAACATATAACTGACATATCAATAACTAAGATATTTATTGTTGTTCAACGTGAACTATAAGCAAATAATAAGAGTCGAACTGCCATCCTGGGATTGTATAAACTTATACATTTCTTTCTTTCTTTTTTTAAATTTTTTTTTTTAGAATATGCGCTATATACTGATCAATCTTTTATCCAACTTTAGCTGAGAACCCCCTATGTATCTTCAGATACCGTCTAAACAGGGAGAAAAAATTATTCATAAATACACATACACACAGTAGAAAGTACGAAATATTTTCACTTAAACAAATTGCCACTAGAGGGAGCCTGGAGACGTTCAGTAAACTCCTAACTTTAGATGATCACAGTTGGATGTCGGAATAGGCTATTCACTCAAAATGAAATGGATTAGTTTGCAGCTTATGTGATGCATTTTTGGTCAATAAATTGTATATACTCTGAAAGCTATGGTTGTTGTCTGTTTTGAGACAATCATTTTTTTCCCCCTGTCCTTACAGAAACAGTGTTATACTTCAAAGTTTCTAAATAAATAAAAAAAATTAAATAACTGTATGATCTTGAGGCAATTGATAACTTAGTACTAAGTTAATGCATTTTGTAATAATAATAATAATAACAATACCTTGTTTTGGCCCATTTCTCCTCTCCGATTGTTAATCGAATACCTATTCTGTCTGTTAAAGTACACTTTTTTTATTACTAATGAAAAACAAATGGAATATAAAGAAAATATTTGTCTGATTCGTTCATGATATCAATACATTTTAGAAAGTAAACAGTTATGTAATAAAAGTGCATTACAATTGACTAGGTTAATTAAAACATCTGAAGCAACTCAACCAGTACTACTTACTGTCATGAAATAGTGGTTTTTACTAAAGTTCTTAACCAACCCTTGTGCGTGTGCGTGTGTGTGTGTGTGTGTGTTATGCAACTGGATAAGACTTCTTTTTTGCACAAACTTTTGTACAGAGCAGATGCTGTCTTATTTATATGCCTGCAAACCATGCATTATTACTGTATGTGGACTTTTTTTCGTTTTTATTTTTTTATGACTTTGTGACAAATTATTCACTGCTAAAACTGGATAGAAATTCTCGTTTAGTAACTAAACGTATTGCACTGCCGAAACAGGTTCGATCATTGGCTCAAGCTACCACCATGGCTTCTGAATATTGATTGATCCATCAATTAATGACACCCCTTTCGAGAGAAGTTATTTCTCTCATTCTTCCACCTGACCTCGACAGCTGGATTGCTTTTTTTTTTTTTCAGTATTCTGCGGGTATCTACCTTCACCGACAAAAAAGGCAACGACCTTACAAACGTGAATTCAGAGTATGAACCCCTCTTTCCAGAAGCGGAACTAAGTAGTATTACCCTCGGGAAATCCGCCTCACCCTCGTTCCACCACTACTTCTTACTGTGAATAATAATAAGGGATGTTTGTTTATAGCCCAATATCAAGGCAACTCATAAGGTTCAAGATGAAGCTTCTGTTTCTATTTTAGCAATGAAAAATAAAATCCACTCGTATGTAATAACCTCTTCAACCTCCCCCTCCCCCCCTCTCCCTTCTGTTTTATTGGATTTTGCATCCGTTTTGTAATTTATTCCGGTCATGGACACACCCTGAGTAATTCCCCCTAAGGTGCAAGATGTGATCCACCGCCTATGCTATTAAATTTAAATCGTGTATCGCCTCTAAGGGCTGTCGACAGTCCGAATATTGGTGTGGTTCTAATTCTATTGGGCTCGTATTTTGTTTCAACTTTTGCTTATATATATATATATATATATATATATATATATAATTGCAAGATTGTCAGAGTATTGGAGATTAATTATGGCTGATTCCTGACACTCCTGAACTCACAGGTGTTCAGGAGTCGATAACTGCAACAGTTTATGCTAGATCATTATGTACTGAATTCCACAGCTTTCGTTTCCGTAGGAAGGCTGCTATGTACAAGTCCCTCCCCTCCCAACAGGGTTTATTGCCGTGATGCAGAGCTCCAGCTGATTGGAACATAGACTTTTAGAAATCTCTGGTATAGCGTGAACAATCAAGATACACATGCTTCAGCTCAGATGGAAATACTAAGGTATGGTAGTTGCCAAACAGGACATTATTTACCAGGGTGTATCATCCCATCTGTTGAGTGCGTGAGTGGTAGCGTTGTAGTTTGGGAATGTGTCTGCCATTTTGATTTAGAACTCCTTTTCGTAGTATCTGAACTAGAACCCAAAAAGATGAATCCCGAATATTATATTGACATTCTGGATAATTCTGTGTTGCCTGAGCTGTTGCTATACTAGGAACTCAAATTAAAATAAATTATGATAATACACCCTATCATATTTCAAAAACTCTGTATCGACGTAGTTTGAAGAAGTGGATATGCAAAAGTTAGCCATGAAACAGAATCTCGATCTGAACTCCAAAGGGAACGCAAGTTGTGGATTCGATCGTAAGCCTGTACTGCAGGCATCGACTACTTGCCATTTTGGTGAAGAATGCAGCAAAGTAACCTATCTTTATTCATCAACATTAATGGAAATTTTATCCAGGAGCGTGGCACGTTTATTGGCTATAAAAGGTACACTGAAATTGGTGTCGCATTCAGATGTTCAATAATTTTTGTAGCTTGGTGAAGCATAAGATACTGTGCGAATGTTGGTAATGCTCATAAGAAATAGTTTTTAGTGTAGTGGCTTTTAAACATTATTTTAAATAAAATACATGCGATAAGTTGTTCACATCTACAGTCTTATTTTTAATGTTTAAGTCACAAGGGCATGCACCAGTTTAAAAGATTGTAAAGGTAATATTGAATAAAAGGATATTAAAAATCTATTATTCTGTCTTAGTCGAATATTTCGAAAATTGACCATAGAGCTTACGAGAATACAACCTTCGACATGGGAGATCCGTTGATATTATCGCTATAAAGAATCCTTAAAATCCTATGATAAATCATTCTTATACTGCTGATGTATTTTTTATATAGCATTTTCTTTGTCCAGCTACTAATTGATGATTACTCCAACTCTGGGTAAAATTGCGCCTCCTAAAATTATTTCCCCCCCCCCCAAAAAAAAATTGTCGAAGTTTTGAAGTTTCTTCCCCAAAATGTTAATTTTATTTGGGGTTTTCTTTTTTACTCTAAATTTGATTTCAGTTATTTTTATATTCTATATTTTATGTTTTTTTTGATATTCTTAATTAGCGGAAGTAAAAAATGATCGCCCATTCCGCTGTTTTCAAAACACACTTTTGAAATATTGGATAGTATTGTAAAAATATTTATTTTATATTTTTAATGATGAAAACGCTCCCAAAAATTATAAAGAAAAAGAGTTAAATCTTCTTATTTTGTTTTCTTCATTTGTATTTCTTCTGATTTTTGATAGATTTGCAGAAAAAAAAAAAAAAACAGGGGGGGGGGATACGTAAACTCTTTACATGTGGTAAAGTTGTTGCCCACTCTCATAGACTGCACGTGGGTGGCTCTCCACCCGTCCTTGGATCACCAGGCAATAACCTGTAAGGTTGGTGGAAACCAGCCATTAAGGTTACTGCCTCGCACCTGTAGCGTTTATAGGGGTTACAAGAAGTGCTAAGAAGTTTCGGGCTGCGGTGTAAATCAACCGAATCAAAGGCATAGTTAACTTCGTTAATCTGTTAAGGAAAGATCCAAAAAAAAAAAAAGCTACTGCACGTTTTGTAAAAGATACCGAAAATTGTGTTTGTATTTATTTATTAGTCCTAGCTCGTTCAGGGAAAGTTCCTTAATACGTAATATGCCGTACGTGTGCGTGCATGTGCGGAGGCAAGTAATGTCATCGTCCTCGTGCTATTTTTCATCTTGCATTTATCCGATCTGTGGTCTGTATTGTTAAAAATCCTAATTATAGACCGTAAAACATGTGATCCAAATACACTATCTGTTCTCCACACTATTTGCAGTAACAACTGACATCCATAGCTATTAGTGTAAAGACGATATACTCAATCGCTACATGTTGTATTTATATTTGGAGAAGATGCAACGACTAAATTGTAATAAATGATTTAAATTAATCACATACCAACCTTATTCCATCCTTTCTTTTTTTTTTTTTTTTCTCTAACCCCTTTACCCTTTTTTCTTTCTTTCTCAAGAACTATCGTATGAAGGATACCAGGATTGAAGCATTCCCCCAAAATATCAAGGTCATTATTGTTGGATGATTATAACCAATTATCTTTCATATAATTTTAATAAAATTAGCCTTACATGTAGCTTTATGTATAAAACACAAATGCATGCTACTGCCGGCGAAAGCGAAGTATTCAAGTAATATTCTTACTTTAAAAGTGTATCAATTAAACATCAGATGAGCTTTGTAGCTAGTAGAATATCGCAAACCGTATGACGCAAGATGGAGTTATGTTTACAACAAGCTGTTGTGCAATGGCTTCAAACTTTATATGAGGATGATTAATTCTCTTGTGAGTCAGTATTTAAAGTAGCGCCATCTGCTTGCTCATGTTGGAAACTTGAGTTCTTGACTCATATCACGTCACTCGTTGGACGAAATTGTGAACTCTGACGAACCCTATTCCACATGGGTATGCCAACAGGTTCCAAATGGAAATATTTTTAGATGCATCTAATCTTGATATTTTGCGTAGAGAAGCTTTACCTATGCTTTCCTTACACTGCCTTCTTTTAGCAATCACGCATAACTATTCTGTTTTTTTTTTGTCCAGCCTGCAGATGTTTTTGGCAAGACAGAGTTTGTTGACCTTTTAACCCCATTAGAAATACCACTTCCACATTCGTCGGCCTGTGATAGTGCAAGTGTTTCAGTGCGTCCACAAGTTTCCTGAGCTGCAGGTGATTTTAGGAACTTCCTTGTAATTTCGCTATCCAAGTTTTATCTTTATCTGACTAATGATTACTCCTTTGAAATTAGACATGTTGTTCTTGTATATCTTTCGCTGTATCTATGTATTTATATATTTTTTTCTTTCTTTCTTTCTCTGTGTTGTTGGTTCGTATGCACTGAGGCTTTCAATTTAGTTGCTTCGGCGTAGTTTAAATAAATTAGACTAAGAATTATTGCAACAGGACACTTACGTTCGAAGTGCGTCAAATTTCGTTCAAGAGCGAATTCAGTACGAATTCCAAAATGAAGCGAGGCAACCTAACTTATTAATGAGATAAATGCGAATTCGGAGTCACGTGAAAAAAAGACAGTGGCACGGTTCAAACTGCTCTAAAGTCCTAACCATGTTTTTTTCATATTAAAAAAAAAATCAATAAATCAAACCAAACCAAATGTTCTTCTTTCTCTTTCTCTTTTCTTTCTTCATCCTCCTTTTTCTCCTCTCTCTCTCTCTCTCTCTCTCTCTACCTCTATTCTTTCTTTCTTTCTTTTTATCTTCCTCTATTCTTTCTTTTTATCTCCCTCTATTCTTTCTTTCTCTATCAACCCTTCGCTCGCTTTGCTTCTTTTTCTCTTCTTTTTTACTCTCTCAGTCGCTCATTCCTTCTATTTTCCGTTTTTCTCCATTTATTTATTCTCTCTTTCTCTCATTTCCTTTTTTTTATTTCTTTTTTATTCTTTCTCTCACTCGTTCATTACCTATCCTGTTTTCTTTTGACAAATGTGTTCATCTTTCCTAACAACGTTCTGTTTAGGATTTTTTAAAAAATATTTCTCTTCATTGGAGTATTTCAATTTTTTTGTGGAACATTAATTGTCCCATCTTTTTTTTTTTAAATCCGAATAAAAAGTTAAAATATTAAAATATTTAAAATATTAAAAATTTTTTAAAATATTTAATTTTATATTTTAATATTTAATTTTATATTTTAATATTTAATTTTATATTTTAATATTTAAATAATTTAAAATATTTAAAATTTTAAATATTTAAAAAAATAAAGGTTAATTGTCCCATCCCCCCCCCCCCCTTTTTTTTAACACACTATGCTTTATTTGAAAAACACATCCGAATCTAAATTCGACAACATTACCGAAAATTTTCCTCCATTTTCGGATTAATGTGAATTTACATATTTTTCTCACAAAGCTGTCTTATCCTATCCTAATTTACGCTTACGCTATGTAAGCATTCGGAACCGAAATCCTACGGAATAGGTTGGTTACTCCTTATTCCTGGAGGTGTCCTGTGTCTGTTCATGGGGCCGGTTTACCTATTCAAGGGGACGAAAAACCCCAGTTTCCGGGTGAAAAAAATCCCCTACCACCGTAAGAGACCGGCTAACTCGCCTTTCATCGAAAAGTGACCAGATAGAGGTTCTTCACGTCACTAACGGGAATCGAGCCCAGGTCTTTCCAACCAAAGGGCTTCGTCTATACTGACTGAGCTACGGAGGCTCCCCACAAAGCTACCACTTCAAATGGTCCAGAAGAACACAGTGTTTATGTTGTTAGGAATGTTATGTCTCGTTATTTTCCCCAGGTCTTTTAATACCCAGGATTGAGCTGTCTAAGCATTCGAGTTTCTTCGTCTTGAAGTTATACTTAAGGTGATTACACCATCCACAAGTATGTTGAATATTCATCTCGGTTTTTCTTTACTGCATCGTGTATTAAAATGTCGGCTGGCATACTGGTCCTCAGAAAACATAAGATGTATATCGTTCAGGCTATGAAATAAAATAAAATAAACGACAGAAATGTGTAAGTATTGTTTATTAAAGTTGAATGGTATACGCAACACACACACACACACACAGAGAAAATATTTTGTCCGAACCCGTTGCCTAATCAATATCAGATGCCAGTAAAAAGACAAGATATTTTTAATTGTATTACGTGATGGGACAGAAAATTATTTCGGAAAAAAAAAAAACTGGTCCTCAGCTGTGTAAAATTGGGAACTCTGCTGTAGTAGAGTTCATGGACAAGAACTTTTCGTTGAAGAAACAAACTTGAAAAATTCTAATTGTTAGCTCTCCTGCATTTTTGTTTAATCATAATTTATTAATTTTTAGACTTTATCTGTATATTAATATTCACTAAATCAATATCGCGATATAAAGAGTGATGATAATGATACAGTGAACAAATGATATTCCATGATCCATGTCATGAAGGATTTCTGTACTACTCGATCAAAGTCTTTTGCCAGTTGTCTCAGGTCACTGTTATCAGCATTCGTAAGATTCTAATCAAACTGTAGGATACACCTTTTGGGGTTGCAAGAAAGAACTCTCCTGAATATCACTCCTCTGCATTTCACTTTCCAGTTCATCTCTGGCTTTCTTCATCTTGACTTTTTTTTTCTTTATCTCAGTTTCAATCATTTCTGTCTGAGAAATTTCAAGTCTACTCACAACCGAAGTATACACTACCCTTTCAGTGATGTATCTTCTAAGCGTTGTTGTTGTTACTTGTTTCTAAACTTTGTCTTTCTCTCTCTCTCTCTCTCTCTCTTTCTCTCTCTCTCTTCGCTCTTTTAGCAGATGAAATCCTGATTAGTTGCCACGAAAAGTATATTTTTACAATAACGTATGCATCAACTATGAGCTTTAAAATCACAGATACAGTATTATAGTCTGAATATTAACAAGTAGTACAATAACTTCAGATTGGAATGTTAGTTATAGAATTTACATGAGACTGGGAAGAATCTAATTGAAAATAAAATATGGAGTTTATGTGAATGTTCCGTTGTTTTCAGCTTGCTAACCTTTGGAGATTAAAAAAATCGACAAATAAAAGAACTGTTCTGGCGTGAATCTTTTTATTATATATGTACGAGGGTGGTCTGAAACGTTCTCGGCCTCTACCATAGATGGCAACACTATCGGCAAGATTTTTTTTTTTCTAAGTTGGTACATCTGCCATAAGCATCGATGTGAAATTGCAAGTCATTCTATCAAGTAGTTTGTTTTATACAGCTGTCTGAAGCAAAAGTGTTGGCTGTATCCCTTGAAATGAATAAAACTGAGTGCGGTTATAAAATTCTTTGTAAAAGAAGGTTTAACACGAAATGAAATTCATTCGAAGTTCATGAAAGTTTATGGGCAACCTTCGTTTTCGACAATTAAGAAATGGGCTGCCGAGTTTAAACGTGGCCGTACCAGCCTTGAAGATGATCCACGTGAAGATGAAGATGAAGGACGTCAAAAGTGTTAACAACACCAGAAATCATTGATGAAGTGCACGATATGGTATTGGATGACCGGCGAGTCAAAGTGCCTATAGTCTCAGCGTGAAATTGCTGAGACTATAGGCATTTCAAAAGAACGTGTAGAATATATTTTGCATGGAGAATTGCAAATGAAAAAGCTTTGTGCTAGATGGTGTTTTTGATCTGCTCACAGCAGATCAAAAACGCACTCGCATGAAAATCTCTGAACAGTGCTTGGAGCGTTTTAACAAGAATAAAACTGATTTTGTGCGTCGATTTATTGCTATGGATGAGACTTGGATTCACCATTACACACCAGAATCCAAACAGCAGTGAAAACAGTGGACAGAAGCCGGTTGATCAGCGCCGAAGGAGACAAATTCGGTTCCATCAGCAGGAAAGGTCATGGCATCAGTGTTTTGGGATGCTAAACATTTTTTTTTTTTTTTTGTTAATTACTTGAAAAGGGTAAAGCAATTACCGGGGAATATTATTCCGATCTTTTAACCAGACTAGACGAAAAAATTCGTGAGAAAAGACCCGGTTTGCAGAAGGAAAAAATCATCTTTCATCCGGACAATGCACTGCCGATAAAGGCGTTTTGGCAATGGGAAAATTAAGGGATCTGCACTATGAATTGCTGGAACATCCACCCTCTTCCCCAGATTTGGCTCCCTCTGACTTCTATCTCTTCCCAAAACTAAAACTCTTCCTCGCTGGTCAGCGTTTTTCTTCGAATCAAGAGGTGATTGCAACTGTAGAGGGGTATTTTGCAGATCTTACTGAGAACCACTACAGGGACGGGATAATGGCGCTGGAATAAATGCATCAGTCTTAAGGGAGATTATGTTGAAAAATAAAAATAATTTTGAAATTATAAATCCGTTTTTTCATTTTAGGCTGAGAACTTTTCAGACCACCCTCGTATGTTATACACGTTCATTGAATTTTTTTTTTTTTTTTTTTTTGATAGATGATTGTTGATCCTGGAGGAAGAGCTCTTTTTAAGGAGGACTCTTACAGAAGAGAATAGAGGTGGATGGAATGAAAGACTAGCAGTCCAACTGCAAACCTACTTCTACTCGTCTATAATAAGTTAAAAACCACATAAAACCCACTGCATCAAATTTTTCCGGGAGGAACAGTTTGGGTTCAAATGTAGACTACGATCGTCGCCACCGTGACAGGCGGTTCATAGAAGATTTGGCGGTAACTGCAAAAATTCAAATTTATATAAGTTGCAGAAAACCGAGAAAAAATAAATAAATATAAAAAGTACTGTAAATACTATGTCAGAAATTATCTGATAATGTATTTTACTTTGTTCGTATATATCAGGAAAATATTTTTATTTGTCTATAACAAAATAATCAGCCAAAATAAATGTAAAAATTAACAGAAAATGTGATAGTAATATTTGAATTGTAGATTTATAAATATCACGTATATGTGATGAGAATAATAAACTTTTTCAAGTTTGGTCGCTAGAGCAGCGTTTCCGGATTAGCTCAGCCTTAGCTGAGCTAATCCGGAAACGTATTAGTGTGATAGAGTATTGTGTGATTTACAATCTTGTGTGATTGGGATTCACATTAAAAAAAAAAAAAAGCCGTGATTTATTCACAGTGAATTAACCGTTCTCCTGCAAATATAAGATTCCTCCCAGAAGCTGTTTTTCTCCGCTACTTTTATTATTAATGTATTCGTAAACAATAACTGTTTTAAAAAAATCAGCAGCCGATTATTATTATAGATGTTATAATAGGTACATTAGGATGGTATGTATAATAGTTATTGCGAAGAAAACTTCGCTGAGTTAATCGGAGATTAATTTGATACACTCTTTCTCTCTCTCTCTCTACTTTCGCTTTCTCTGTAACAGTACTTCTTCCCACTGTTTCACCTTCATTCGTTACGTGAGCCCATTGCTCACTTTCACTGACAGCTACACAAAGAGTGTCAGTGAAAAGGTGACACTTGAGCCTGCTTGGCTTACAAACACACTCTCTGATACACCCACACGTACTTTAAAGTACCCTCGACTATATTTGCTTTGAAATGATTCCAACAACCGAGCTGATGGAAAATTATGTCTTGGTGCGTCACCATCGTCTGGTTATTCCTCTCTTCTTTTCTTCTTTCTATAACGCATTCCCGCTGCTGTTGGATTCTGTCGCTTCGCACCCGTCCTCAATTTTCCTGCCCTGCGCAGTTGTTTTTCTCTTAACTTCATTTTTTTTTTTTCTATCACAACTATTGCATTCACTCGTCTCTTACTTTTTTTTCTCTCTTGGTGTTTCATTTCTTCAGTTTTATCAAGAAAATGAATATCCTCATAATCCTACTTCTACCCACCACATTTCCTATTTCCACATATTCATCTTTAAGCGTCTTAATTTAGATATTTCTAACAGGGAGTGAGGGATGAAGAAGGAAAGAGGGATGAAAGAGAGACTGATGTGAAGCATGACAGCAAAAAAAAAAAAAAAAAAAAAAAAAATTAATAAAGACCTGTGTGTGTGTGTGTGTGTGTGTGTGTGTGTGTGTGTGTGTGTGTGTGTGTGTGTGTGTGTGTGTGTGTGTGTGTTTGCGAGCTCTCGCATTGCTAAATGAATGATTAATTGGCTGAATATATGAAAATATGTACGTATTTCGCATAGGGACTTCGCTGACATTTTGTAGAGAAAGTTTTGGATAATAGTAACGCTGTAACTAACAACGTTACCGTAGTCACAGCGTTAGATTAAAAAAAAAAAAAAAAAAAATTCACGACTTCAATTAGCCGTTTTCTTTTTTAATTTTCGAAAAACATTTTTTGTACCTTTTCTAAGACAGTGTAAGCTATAATGATGAAACTTCTGCTTATACTCCATTTCTTCTTTTATAGTTTTCTGTAAAATGTAACTGAAAAGAGAAGTATTTGACGCTTTCTTTTTTCCGCAAGTTCTACGGAATCTCCTATTAGAAGTTCAAACATAAAAATACATCTATAGGGTTCACATTCCTTACTGGGCAATAGGAGAATAAACAGTTACGTCGGCTTATCCTAACAGGAGAACTTGGAGTCTAAAAACATCAACAATTTTCCTCTTTTTGTAAAGAGAATCTTCTCTCTCTCTCTCTCTCTCTGGGTAGGACTTCCATAGCTCTATCCGTATCCACGACTCCTCCTGGTTGGAAAGACGTGGTTTCGAATCCCGTCTAGGGAACACTTAGAATCTTTATAAGGCTTTTCGTCGGAAGGGGTGAGGTAGCCTGTCTCATATGGGAGTGGGAGGGTTCCCCCCCCGCGGAAACTCATGCGTTTCATCCTGCAAAACAGGCAAACTGGCTAGAAGAACACGCGCCATTAACAGCCATAATATACTTTCATAGTCTTAATTGCTTCGGTCGTAATTCTAAACACCTATAACTACTCTCTCTCTCTCTCTCTCTCTCTCTCTCTCTCTCTCTCTCTCTCTCTCTCTCTCTCTCTCTCTCTCTCTCTCTCTCTCTCTCTCTCTATTGGATGTACGCGGGTCTTCGCAGCACGTGAGCTCACTATACTGATGGGGTTGGGAGGCAAGTCCCAGAGATAGAGCTTAGAATTCTGTGCAGTAATAGCATCTTTTAACATCTATCAACTAATAATAATAATAATAATAATAATTCAAGATGCAGTTTGTATATTCGTTTTTGTTATCCAGGAATGTTTGTCAAACTGTAATTTGCTTGTCTCCAAGAATATTCGTATAAATTCATAGGCATGAGAGGTGTAAAAATTTTAAAATCAGTATCAACCTTTTGATGCTAAAGTTTGTGAATCCCTGTATATAATATTGATTATTCCTAACTGAAAAAAAAAAAAAAAAAAAAAAAACCCTTCGGAAGACTGAGTCGCTCTACGAATCTGACGTATAGTTTTACTGCAAACTTCGAATAAGAATTCCTACGAAAATCTTCACACTGAGGGAACTACTCATCTCCACTCTCTCATAATCTCTCTATAAACGCGCTATATAATAAATAATAAATTTCTTCTAGAAGAACGGAGTTTGAGAATTCGAAGTGTATGCAGCCACATCGCACTTATTTAGAAAACATTTTCCTTCTGATAAAATAATAGGATTTCGACAGTCATGTACATGTATTTTGCTGTAATTTGCTGCAACACTGGCGATTGTTGTTTTATCTACGAGTGTGCATACGGCATATGAATCAGCATTTTATTCACTTGGAGTGTTATTAATAGAATTAGCATCTATCAGGTCTCCATATCCTTCAAAAATGACCCTGAGTACTGTGACCTTGTTATAACCTCCTACACATTTTCATCTCCTCATCGTGACCTTAATCGGATAAGGAAACAAAACAAAACTATAATCGCGTTGGATTTTTGCATTTGCAAATCTACTGGTTAAAAAGCGTAGATAAGTACCTTCTATTTAGATATGGAATTCGAAGTGCACAGTCCATTGCGGGGTGTGTGTTTCCAATTTTAAATTATCAAATCAGGTCGTATTGTTTATCTAGTAAAAAAAAAAAAAAAGTCAGCTAAACACGCCGTGTTTTCACATCCCCCTTCCTTTGTACAATTTAAAGATTTTGGTGAAAACAGTATATATGGGTGCGCGCACTTGTGTGTGTGTGTGTGTGTGTGTGTGTGTGTGTGTGTGTGTGTGTGTGTGTGTGTGTGTCATCAGTAAACGCAAAAAAAAAAAAAAAAAAAATTAATAATAATAACAACAATAATAAACAATAGTTATCTTCCTAGATTGAAAACGTCTCAATAGCCAGTTGGTAGTGACGCCATCTGCTTTCGTTTGGAGCGACTACTTATTTGTTATTTAAGGAAATGAAGCTCGATATTTTAATTAATTAATTAATCGTTAGCTTAATCAATGTCAAAATCCAAAGATCTATTTAACTGTTTGCTTTGTTTTGTGTTTGCCAGGCTTTTGGGCGCCCTAGGAGCAAATGGAATCGCCGTGAGGTACGAAAGGATGTCCAAATAATAATTTCTTGATAATATTAATCAATACTGCTTAATTATTAACATTGTTAAACCATTAATATTTATCATATGTATTAATATTGCTCAATAATGATAATTAGCAAAAAAAAAAATTATTTATTAAATTTAGATTAATAGAATACGTATTATACGATGTTGAGAGCAATGGAAATAGAGGACGCTACTGAATAAAGTTTTGAAAACAAGTTAGTTAAATAATCAAAAAAAGAATTTTTTTTTTTCCCAGCCTCCATAGCTCAGTTGGTTTCTACGAAGCCCTTTGGTTGGAATCAAAATGTGATGCTGACCAAAAAAATTTGGTCGCACCTCTGTCTACTAGTTAGCTGAGCTACTGATGTACTAATTAAGTATTGTCTGTTCATTGACTAATTCAACGCTTCCAAATTCAAAATTGGCGCCAAAGGGAAGATTTGATGACATCAACACAATTGAAAATATAAAATTATATCGCGTCTCAAAAGAACAACTTCTAAAGGGAGAAGGTAGATCATGAAACAGCAAATAAATGCCCATCATCTTAGAAAAAATAAATAGATAAATAAACCCTGAAATTATTTGATGACAACTTTATACGACGACATTAGTGATAATTGTCCTGTTACAACAGTCAATTGTTTTGATACCCACAATGCTGAGTTTTTGCCACTAGATGTGGTTTATTATGTGATTCACTGGAGTCCTTTCTTCAAGTTAACTCTTGATGGACAATACTTTCAGATGTAAAAAAGAAAAAATATGAATATCTTGATATTTATCTTCAAAGCTTTCTTACCTTCTTTTTAAAGAAGGTAAGAAAATTCTTAAAACTCACTTGACAACAGAAGCACAACACAAGACATTCGTATGCAGTCGGTATCCTCTGCTGTTTCACGGCATCGCATACCGGAAAGATGTAATAAAAGCACAAAATGGTGTCTGATGTTCACGGAATCTTTGCTTATGTGTTGTTAAAGTTTCAGATAAGCAGAAAAAAAATCCAGCCATATAGTTATTAGTCCGACGTGTACTAAAAAAAATGGTTCGAGAACTATTTTATGGACTTTTTTTTTTTTTTTGTATACAGTTTAACGTTCTATTTGCACAAATAAATTTAGTGCAGATACCTCATTTTATCGTCGAGTGGTTTAGATTTTGAAGGTCATTGCAGATACGACAGACTTGACCTTCGTATAATGTGTTCTTCGTACTTCGTACGTAAGTCTGTCCTCTGTAAAGAACGCCGAAAAATGTTAAGGACAAAACCTATTTGGAAAGTTATATTAGTAGCCTTAATCTTTGAACCGTATACTTAGAGATCACATCATAAAAGTAATATTTTTATATTATAGCAAAAGAATTAAATGCTAGAGTAGGAAACAGAAAAATCAAAACAAACATGAGATTTGGCGAAGATAAATGTAATAGTAATGAATGCAGACTACGAGACATTGCCACTTATCATATGAGAATAATGAATAGATTTGAACCTAAAGACAAAAAACAAATATACATGGTCAACCAGAGGATATAATAAATCAGTTATTCATTATATTATTGCAAGATTTAAGCTATCTGAGTTAATCCCATCGCGTTTTGAATTAAACTCTGATGGTAATGGCAAAAATCTGATTTAAACTAAGATGGCTAAAAATAACATGGAAAATGCCTATCAGCAATGTTACGAACTTTTTCTCATTGCAAGATTCCCATACCGGGCAGCAGCATTAAAAATGCATCCGATGGAAAAAACAGAAACCGCACAAGAATCAAATGATAGAGGAGGAATAAAAAAATCGGAAACAAATCCTGGTAAAGCGGCAACAAAAAAGCTTAGGGATAAAGAGTAAATGGAATAGAAAAAATAAGGATTACGTAACTGGAACAGAGAAATAGAAAATATAATGGCAAGAAAAACAAAGTTACCAGAAATGGTAACTTTGTTTTGATTGCAAGATAGTAGGAACAGAAATAGAGTACAAAAGAAATAGTGCTATTACAAAAAGAGAAGTAAGAAAAAGAAAAAAAAAAAAACAGAAAGAGATGGATACAATTAACACAAAAAATGTTTGAAGTTAGTCGATCTAAATATACCAATCCAACTCTTACAGTCTATTTAACAAATATATATACAGGAAATAAAATAGCAGTCAAATTGGAACAAATATTAGAATAAAGAGACATGTCGAGAGGAATATCTTATCGTCTACGCTTTTTTTAATATATGTATATAAATAAAATTATAACAATTTTGAAACAGCATCGCCCGTTTGGTATAATAAAGCACAAACAAAGATGACACACTATTATTTGCTGGTGATCACGTTGCATTACATACATCGGAAGATGTTGACAAAGATCGATTATGAATTGCTTCTGATTTCGTTCATTACTGAGGAAGGCCTGAAGGTCTCTTCCCCTAATGGGGAGAGAGTTGGGTCTACTTCTCCCAAAATGCGAGAAGTAGAAAATGAGAAATATCTAAAAAAAGAAAATTAGAATATCTAAATAACAATATGAATAAAAACCTAATAACATGAGAATATCTAAAGTAAAAACATGGATTTCAAAGGAGAAAATCCAGTAAGAAGTGAAATAATGACAGATAATAAAATATAACGCGTAAATACTACACGTAAATACGTATAACTAAAACTGGCCGAGCAGGTGTCACAGACTCAGGAAACCTAACAAAAAATAATTTAAAAAAATCCAATAATAAAAAATAAATGTATTATTATTTTACATATAAATGTTTATCAATATATTGTTTTAGACGAAACTTTTCTAAATAAAAATTTTCAATTATTCTTCAAGTTAAGGGGTTGCATAATTAACATTCCCCCATTGAGTGTAAAAATTTGGAGAGGGCGACATATTGCATTTTGCAAAGTGCAAAGCAATATTCATCTACGAAGCTACCGCATGCATAAGAGTGTATAATATCTTACTATCCATATATGTAAATAATTTATAGACTGATAATATTTTTTAAATATTTTCTTTGCTGAATAGGATATTGTAACGCGATTTCTTTTTTAAAGTAACATGTCTGCATTTTAAAACTGTGAGATATTTTCTCCGATCAGTCATGACAGTGAAGATAGTGTAAGAAATATAAAAGAAAGTGTGGCAGGTCATTTCGTCTCCAGCAATTGAAGTCACTTTGATTTCTCTCTCTCTTTTTTTTAGGGAACGGTTCCTATCTTGAGCAATGTAACTGTCACCATTCCCAATATTTTTATTAAAATATCATCACCGACCGATGTTTCACTTTCATTTCATCCATCGTACAGAGTGTTTTCTTCGCTCACTTGGACCTGTGAATACAGATTAACAATTTTGCTCTAAGTAAGATTGCCTTCATTTTCAGGATTCTCCGGAATTAATCTACCAAAGATGTATCTTTGGTAGATTAATTCCGGATTAATCTATTTATTCCGATTTTTGGCGGGATTCGAATCCACAGCCGAATTCGAATCCATACTTATCTGCTAGTGATGAGTAAAGGATTGTCCATATGAACCTATCTGAGTGTTTATGAATTATTACAAGGAAGAAAAAAAAAAAAGAGAGAAAACCTAAGAAAAGAAGTAAGTTAAAAAAAGCAGAAGAAACTAAAACAATTTAATTGGACCTTTTATTGTATCAAAATTCTAATTCATTACAAGCTTATTACAACTAATTAAAAAATTTGTGTGTGCACTTTTGATTCACAAAATGGTCGATTCGTTTTGAACAGTTCACAGGACTGTTTATTTTAGTCGGCCAACAACAAACGAATCTAACCGTACATTTTGACTATTACTTCACTTCCCCTTTCTTTTATTTCTTTTATTTATTTATTTTGGTTACTTCCCCCCCCCCCCTTCGAGTACAAAGCAATACATTGACAGTGAATTAAAAGCAAGCACAACAATAAAAAGTTCTTTAAATAATTCACAGTTTATTATTTTAAGATTTAGCAGTTGATAAATCAAGTGATTTAAATTGCCGACATTGAAATTTTAGGTCTCCGTCAAACAGCATTTCAATTAATTTTTCAATGAATTGTTTCATTTGATGATTAGCTGTTTCGAGGGAATGCGGATTTTTTGGCTAATTGTCTTTCGATGAATTGTGGATTTTGGTGAATTGTCTTTCGATAAATTGTGATTTTTTTGGCTAATTGCCTTTTGACGAATTGTGGATTTTTTTGGCTAATTGCCTTTCGATGAATTGTGGATTTTTGTCAAATTATCTTTCGATGTATTGCTTTTTCGATGTTATTGGTCGATGAATAATTTTCGGTGAATTGCCTACACACCAGTGTTGAGAGCGTTTAAGATGGCACACCTTGAGTGTCGTGATGCCGATGGAATGATGATTGCTTCAGATTACGTGAAGATTGTTGCAGACCAGGTATTCCTTTCATATCCACTGTTTATCCATCTAGTAACTGTTGCTTTCAGCAAGATAATGTGCCATGTCCTAAAGTGTAGAGTCCGGCAGAAATGATTCCAAGAAGCATGAAGGTTGCTTTACCAACCCAGTTCAGTTAAGCATTGGTAGGATAAGATGAAACCAACAGTTCGCTGCAGGATTGGGATCGACTGCCATAGCCAGCATCTTTGTCAGGGGCGAATGCTGGTCTTGAAATTCACGCTTGCTCTTGTTATCATTCAGGGAGTGAGAGGTGTGATTGAAGTCTGATTAGCGGAATAATGAATTACTGACCATTTAAAACTATATATTTAGAAATTTATGTACATTTAATCATACAAATACAACATTTATTTTACAAATGATATTCTATCTCTTTCAATTTAGCTACTTGAATACAAATTCTATTCCCACGGTTCTTCTTTATGAACTGGCCAATAACATCGTCATAAAAAGTTGGTTGTAACTTAATTTTCCCAAGCAACACGCACACTTGTAAAGGCTGGCTGAAACTCACTGGCTGGAACTACGTTGACTGCGTATGGCCTGTGTTTAAGGCGACGTGAAGGGAGCGGAAATGACTATGCGCGCGCATGAAATTACAGTGTTGCAGCGAGGACCTGGAAGCTCCGACAACCGAACAAGCCAAGGTAGCTTTGACTAGACGAGCAAGCATCGTTTTCGATACACAACGTAAAGCTCAATTATTGCCGCGCAAGCTTAAAACGTCTTCTGTCTACAAAAATAAAAGCCTAAATGGAATGCTTATAAATGCATGCATTTATTAACAAATAAATATTCTTTCTCAAGTAATGAGCTTCGCCCCTGATCTTTGTGGAAGACTTTTGGTACTTGAATCCACACGCTTCGATCTGTTTAGCAGAACTGCTACTACTGGCTAAAAAAAAAATATATAAATATAAAAAAGTAGGTTTATTTAATAAATTTTTCACTCTGTGTATATAAAGTGGGAAAATAGAAAATACAAAAACAGCATCAATTTATGGACAAGACCCTCGGAATGAAGCAGAACAGGCCCCCATTATCTTCTGAAACTTTTATGTGAATAGCGATCCTAATTGTATGACTTCAAATCTATGCAGGAAATATCATGCCCTGTATTATTTTTATGATAGGAAACACCTTAAGAAAAAGAACTTCCTTAGCTCTCATGGCATACTAAATCTGCTTAAGAACCTTGTCAGACGTTTATTCTGAGTTGTATGCATCTTAACAAAAGTAGATGATGAATAGATTATTAAAGATAAGAGACAATAGCTGTCCTAACTATGTTTAAGAACAAAATTTGTTTGTTGATAAAAAAATACAAATTTCATCTTCCTTTGATTACGTCTGTGTTCTGCTACAGAAACAACCTACAAGATTAATGACGTTTTATTTTCTTCATAAAACATCGTCTAGAGTCACCTGTTAGCAACGACCAAGCCACCAAGTAAACTTTTGCATCCCATTTTCCACAGCAACCCACGCTTTCGCCATTGTAACGAGAGGAGGGTTGCTCAACACGCCCAGTTGGGTAAGATCTAATTAGAAGTCGTCCGCATGAACAATAGGAGAACCCTCGAGAAGGTTTAGCATTTCTAAATAGCAACTGCTGCAGAGATGTATCGATTAGGGTGGTTTAAAAAAAAAATAAATAAAACCACTCACTTTCTTTCCTTTTATTCTCACCATCTGCGCATTGCGGCATTATATTCCACGAAAGAGGTCATGTGGTAATGATTAAGAAATTCGTTTGGGAAATAGAAGGATACAGAGAGTCGGCTTACTTCGATTATGCAATTCGCGCGTGTGTGTGTGTGTGTGTGTGTGTGTGTAGCGAACTTGTTAACAAGTAAGCCTAAATTTGAAGGCGATGAAAGTGCTGCAGTTTCTTATTTCATTCCTTTCGTGTGGATTTTATTCTTTAAATAGATCTTTGGAACTCTGTTCAAAGTCTATTGGTTTCAAATTTTTAAAGATTTTTAATTGAACTTTTCCTCTTTCTCTTAAAAGAAGGACCAGAAAAGCTTCCGACAGAACATCGGAAGGATAGTCAATTATAAATAACCTGACAAATGCGACTGCTTATAGAAAAGCAAATTTTGAGCATTTGAGAAAAATCGTATCGCATGAAAACGGCCATAGCTCATCCATACAAAGCGCCTAATTCAAACAGGATAATTTCAAGCATTGGCCTCGCATTCTAGACCTGGCCAAGAACTACTGTCTTCATATCCCAATCATAGACGATTATAATCACGCTGGTTGTTTCTTTAATCTTGAATGAATACGACAATCTTTTTTGCTCTAGATTGGTAGTCGGTTATTGTTCAGCAACGTTCCTCGCTGTTGGTAGTAACACAATTATCAGTATTTTGAATACGTTTTCTCGGTTGGCTTTTACTTTTACTAAGAAGCCAGTTATGTGTTGAAGGCGAGACAAACAGTGACTGGAGTTTGGCTTCCACTATAGCGTGGAAACTTGAAGTCCATATTTAGTTAAATAAATTAAAATGGAATGACAGAGTTATAATGTGTGGTTAATGTTGATCTCCCGTGATGAGCCCTTGAATTTCATGGTTTTTTCCCATTTATTCCCATCTAATATACTAATAGAATTTATTATATTATACGGTAACCTCAGAGACTTCCTTGTAATATAATAATAGTAATAATAATAATAATAATAATAAAGGGCAGTTTAATTAATAAGTTGAAAGCTTAGTTGTCGTGTTTTCTGTATTGCTTTTTTTATTTTATTATTATTACGTTTCTTTTTTTTTTATGTACTTTCTACCAACAAAAGGTTGCACACCAAAAGCCTATAACCTGGCTAAGAATCATCGTTAGTGTGTACGTATGTGTACAGAATATTTATTGATGGTATACAATCCGTTGTTCAGACCATATATAGTTTCCGGTTTACACTTAAAAGTTTTAATACAATACAAGGAACATGTCTCACATTTTTTTTTTTTTTTTGTTCCGCTTCTGCTTTTCCATTTTAAAATATAATTGGTGACTCTTGAAACCTACACGAGATGGAATTAAAATCATAATTAATAGCCATAAGCATTATGGCTATTAAACAGAAGCCAGTCGCTTTTGTTGAGATATTTACTTGGGTATCCAATATGTTCTATGGATTTAAGACCAATACTGTCGGCCGGGATGTTGAAACTTGGTTGTGGGGGGTTGGGGATCTCACAATATCTTGATAGATATTACGATTCATAAGTTCTACCTAATTGGCTTGTTGACTTTAAAAAAATCTGATTGCCAATAAGAAAAAAAAAATGGAAGGAAAGGAGTATCTTGAGCGACAGAAGGGCGTAGCGAGATATTTTTTCATTCGATCCTGAGCCACCTCTGTCTATGAAGCTCATTCTCTCTCTCTCTCTCTCTCTCTCTCTCCTTTTGAAAATATCAGTTACGCTGTTGTCAGTTATATGAATAAAATTATGGTATAACATTTTTGCTTATAAATTATTATTGCTGATGGAGTTACATATTTCAACGAAAAAAAAAAAAAAACAGTTCTGCACACATAATCACCTCAGCGGTGCATGCAGACAGACTTCAGCCAATGTTTGGATAGTTGCGTGAGTATTCCACGCTAGAACTGATGGAACCTCATTGTCGGCGCTCGTTACTGAATTCTGACACAAAGCGATGTCCTCTTAAGTGATGCTTCGGTTTCTTGGGGGGGGGGGGGGGATGAAAGTCGTCTGGAGCTGATAAGTGTGAGCTGTGTGATAGGAGAGCCAAGTCGTATTTCTTTCAGTTATGGAAGTAAAGCTTCTGTATGTCACAATGGACTTCGAATCCATTTCTTCATTTAATGCAGTGCTTCAACGTTATGCTCAGTGATAAGGGTGCTATGAGGTAATGTATATATATCGAACAGTATATATTATGTACACACTCCCTCACCATAAAATAAAATAAAAAATCATTCGGCCTCAGTATAATAAGTAACCTAAAAGTTACTAAATAGAAAGGGCCCTCTTAAAAGTATAGCTAAGGGACCACAACAATTTTAAATCTGCCCCTGATTACGCATCATTTTATCTGTAGTAATATCATCTCCACACACCATTTTTGCTGCTATAATTCGGAAGCGACATCTAGTGGTAAACTGGAAATTTCACACGCTTCGTATAAACTTTGGAAACCACTGCTACTATGTAGAGGACGTGTTCTCGAATTCTGAAAAGTTTTACGATAATTATTACAGCATAACAGCATCGATGTTATAAACTTCAGTATTTGCATCAAGAGATGACAGAAATGTCCAAATAGGACAGAAAATGAAATCCAAATCTAAACTCGAAACTGTAACAAGTACTGTACTGAACTGCTTAACTCGTTTTTTTTTTTTTTTTTTTTTTTTTTTCGTACTCTTTCTTAAGTATTTCAAGACAGCTGCTTTTGTTTAGATATTTACTTGCAACACACAAACAGTCAATTGTGGCCAATAATATGGAAAACCAGTCGTTGCTGTAATCATAGTTTGAAACATAGCAAACTCAAGTTGTAACAGTGCTATTTATTCTTCGCCAGTGGGAGAAGAAAACCGATGCAGGGAAATGTTATCCAATAAAAAGTAATAAATGAAGTGAAAGCGTTCAAAATTTATTTACTACTATTACAAAAGAAAAAAAAATAGATATCTTGTATCGCAAATTGTATATACGCACTGTATGATGTGAGTAAATACGGCTGTTCGTGTGTGTGTGTGTGTGTGTGAGAGAGAGAGAGAGAATGCGGTCTAGTCATATGCATAAATAGCCATTCTGTAGTAATGTTTGAAGATTGCCAGCAATTTTCAACCAACGCAAATCCAGTGTGTGCACTACATTAAGTTAATCTGCTAGTGGGTGGTGGATGAATTCGGGATCAAAACATGTTTATCCACCTTTTCCAAGGAGACATCTAAAACAGCTACGTAAACAGGTCGGCTTTCATTTCGCTGATAAATTAGCGTAACTTTATCGTCACGAACTTTGTTATTTGAAGTTACAAACGTTGCAAAAATGCATCGAAAGTCAGTGCATGAATCGGTTTTTATTTGATATTCATACATTTACGTATTTATTTTATTTTTATTTTTAATACACTTTAAAGATAATTAAATAGATTTGCATAAGTTTAAGTTATCGAATTATAAAGTAGAACGACTAACAATTATTAACGCATTTTCACTGTTCGGTAAAAAAAAAAAAAAATCTTAAACAGCATAGAGCCAACTACAGACGCTTATTTTGGGGTGATGTTTGTCAATGGTGATACAGAAACGTCTGTGAAGGTATTTTTTTTTTTGTGTGTGTACTCATAGATATTTCTTTTTCTTCTTAATATCCAACTTTATGTGATATTATTAATATAGTTAATGGTAACAGAACTTTTGTTATGTGACTTCCACTCAGGATTTTATAAACCTATAGTCCATTAGTCTGCGCAGTTAGACGAGTGACTGTGCGCTTCGCAACCATATTCCTGGGGAAGGAGTGTCCTGGGTTCGATTCCCGTCAACGACGTGAAGAGATCAAGGATCTTCCATAGTTAGCCGGGCGTGGGCAGCAGGTTTCCCCATCCCCAGTTTATCTGGGGGTTTTCATCCAGCAAGCAGGCAAACCGGCCCCGTGAACACACAGGCTACAGTCATAGGACACCTCCAGGAATAAGCAGTAACCAACCTATTCAATAGGATTTCGGTTCCGAATGCCTACACGGTAAAAAAATGTGGTGTGTGCGCGTGAGCGTAAATTAGGAAATAGTCTATTAGTACCGTTGGTAGGCTAAGATTTTTTTTTTGTAATTTTATATATATTTCTTTGTATTCTCGAAATATATTTTGCACATCCCTGGACGCCAAATGTAAATTTCTCGCTTCCCTTCAGTCCTCAAAAAAAAGAAAAAAAAAAAAAAAAGAAAAGAAAAAAAAAAGGGGGGGGGTGATGAAATTTGTCTCTCATAACTATCCATGTTCAGGACAGAATTCGAATCCGTAGCCTGCAGGTGGGGGATCGAATGCACTACTCATTCAGTCAGCCAAGCTATACCTTTCAAACTGACAGTCTAAATATAGTGTAGATAAGAATGTCAGTGATAGCACTGATGACCGAAGCGGAATTGTGAAATAAAAGAATCCACCCCCCCATCCATAAAGATATGTCACATGCTCAATAAAGAATGGATATACCAGCCATTCTACCCGAGTGGAGAAACTTGTGACTATACGAGTGTCATTTCTAAAGTTCCCTATAATGTATACCCCTGTTCTTAAACCAAACATTTATTTAACGAAATAAATATCCAGGCCTTCAATGTAATCCCAATCCTGCCTTATCGCTGCTATTCAACGTTTGGTTAAGTCTTGTGTTTCTGTCAGCAAACCTTTTTGTTTTTGTTTGATGTGTTAGTAAGTCGGGTCACTTCAGCAGAAACCTCGTCAAAGTATAGTGAAGCGTTTCCCACAGTGTGGTTCTTTTAACTTCGGGAACGGATCGAAGCGTGAAGGGGCTCATGTTATGACTGTATGGGGGGGGGTGAGGAAGTACTTGTCATCCGTACTTTTCCGTAAGATCAGCTTCACGTGAAACATCTGGCGTCGCACTGTTATGTAAAATGTTCAATAACCGATTTGAGTCAGATTTTGAAGTTTTATTTCGAGGTATACAGGGAACACAATCGTACTTGTCACGCAGAACTTTTGAACCGACCCTGGTACACACACACACACACACACACACACGCGCGCGCGCGCGCACGCGCTTTGTCTTGTCTTAGTGACAGTAACTTGTTGCAAATAATTCTTCGTGCAGCAACAGGCAAGAAGAAAATTAATTGTTAATACGAGAAAGAAACAGTTTCATCCATCTGAGTATCAATTTTAGGGAACTCCTGCACAAGAATTTTATTTATTCAACTTGTCTATAAAATGGGAATCATTTTATATATCTCACTGAGGCTTGAGGCATTAATTCTTTATGTATAGGATTACTATAAAGTGTTTTCACTTTGAAGCATGTATTACAGGGAAAAAAAAAAAAAAAAAAACTGAAGTGACTTACAGATGAAAAAAAAAAAAAAAAAATGCCGGCCAAATCTTTATTTACAAGTGTTCAATATGAGGAACAGAGCTTCCGTAGCTCAGTCGGTATAGACGAAGAAGCTCTTTGATCGGAAAGACCTGGGCCCGATTCTCGTCAGTGACGCGAGGACGCCTTCTGCTGGTAACTCACCATTTCTTCAGCACGAAAACGTGTTCACACGATGGTCAAGATTCAGTTTTACGCCTCTGTAGATTGATTTTTTATATTGTTTTTAAATTTATTTATATATTTTTCCAGACCATTTCGACCTAAGCCGAAAACGACTCTCGGTTCAATTGTAATAATGAATGATTTCAGTATTGTAAGAACGGATTTGCGAAATGCCACCTTTTACGATTGTATGTGCATCATTTTCATGCTTGTTGGCTTTTGACAAAGAACTGTTTATTGTCATTTGTAACATATAATTTGTATCGCTTCGAAGCGTTTGTACAATTTTGCCGCCGAACACTGTCCAGTTTAAAATTCCTTATTACATTTCAATTCCATCCAGTTAGAGGAACCGTTATTACCGTGTAGTTTCAAATCCTTTCTCCAAATGTTGATACTCAAAATAGTCCGACGGAAACGAAAATTGAATTGGTTCAAAATATGTCAGCAAGAATCTGAAAAGCCAAATTTCAATAACATTTTCCCAGCTAGAGCTAAGGAAATCAAATGGGCTGTACACGTTTTGCGAAACTTACCTGAACCTGATCCAGTGATGGGTGATGAATGAAATACGAAAGTTGTAATAAAAATATTAAATGGCTGGTTTCGTGTTTTTATTATATCCTAGTGCGAACTGTGTGTGTGTGTTGTAAGAGAGAGAGAGAGAGAGAGATAGGATGAGTTGGATTGTTTAAAACTAATGTTAAGGCGAACGTGCTCATTGTCTGCTATTCGGGAGGTTCAAATCTTGCCACTTCTGAGATCATCTAATTCAACTTTGAAAAGACCTCGAAAACCAACCCCTTTTCTCGCTTGGAAGAGATTCTAATCCAGGCCACCTGAGGACAATAGGAAGTGTTACTACATCATGTCTGAAAGTCCGAGCATCATAGCGAGAATACAGATCCTTTTAAGATAGTTTATTTTTTGACCTGTGATGGATGGGTGATATCTCTGCATGAATTCATGTAGTATTTCCTTGAACCTCTTCCAACAAATGAAATTTTATATCTTTGCCATCCTTATACAGCTATCTGTGAAGTCTCCAGAGAATGGCAGTTGAGTTCCTTGAAGAGCCGAAAAATAAAAACTCAACGAATAAAAAAATATATAAAAAATGACCGAAGCATCTTTTTCTTTTAGTTTTTCATCAGCGGGATGTTTACTATGCGAGGGTGCTGAACTTTGTTATCTGTGCGCAAGGGCCGGTCGACCGTTGATATGCCTCACTTAATATACGTGTCACTTACAAGTAACGGGGTCGTCCGGGGAAGGGAAAAGAAAAGGGGACAAAGTGCAAACGACCTACTTTGAATCATTTCCGAAACAATAGAATCGCTCAGCCAAACTCACCACCAAGGACAAAATCACCATTTTTCTGACCTTCTCCAAGGGGGAAATAGCCAATGTGCTTGTGCTGACATCTAGTGACCACTTCCAAACCATTCGTCAGATCTTTCGAAATATACCTTCAGGTTCTCGAAACTGTTTCTTGCTCCATTTCTGAAATTCTAGTATGCGCTGTTGTTAGGAGAAAAGATTCATCCAGATATCTAGGACAGGATACCACTCGACGACCGAGTATGTCCTGCCCTGGTATAAGGAGCTCGCCGTTTGGGTGACATACATAAATGTGTATATCGTCCTGGCACAAGTAACTGTGACATGTCAACAACTGCAATTATTACTTGGATTAACCCGGATATAAACCAGAACACGAGATTACTGGTCTCCCAGTAACCCGGAAATTCCACCAAAAATATTTTCCGTAGGTGTTGTATACAGGCCCGTTTCTACATTTTGCGGGGCCCTATGAGAAATGGAAAATCGGGGCCCCTGAAAGTTAGTGACATTTATGGAAATTTTAAATGGAAGAATATCTTGTTAATTAATTAATTAAATCCTAAATATGAAAAATATTTATGCACATAAATAAACAAGTAGGTTCTTTGGTATCAATTTAAGTAAAGAGAAAAAATTACTTAAAAAATAAATGTGTTTGTATGTACATGATATATTATTTTATTATGTAAGTACACATTATCATATAAATACGCGAGAACAATGATTTATTTTTAAAAAAATAATAATATAAAAATATGAAAAAAATTATCAATTTTTACTATAAAGAATGAAATATATGTATAACAACTTATAAGATTTAAAAGAAATCTTAATATATTAAATTTTATTTAATCGAATGCGCTTATCAATAAAATCATTTATAACGCTATCGAAATTCAAATTTTTTGCAATTTCATGCTCTATAGATATTATTGCCAGGGACGACAAACGTTCTTGAGACATAGAAGATCGCAAATAGGGTTTTATTAATTTTAATTTGGAAAATGACCTTTCTGCTGATGCGACCGTAACTGGACTGGTCCATAATATTTGAAATGTCGTAGTAATATTTGGATAAATATCCGACAAATTATTTGCAATTATGAATTTTAGAATATTAATGGGTGCATCTTCTGGAACAATATTTCTAAAAATAATTAATTCATTGTAAAATTCAGATTCATCAATATCTGAATAAATAAATGTATTTAATTTTTGATACAGCTGTTTGCAGCAAAATTTTAATTCATTTTTCGTCGAAGAAAAAATACTTTTCTTCGACGTACTCGACTTTCTTTAAATTTAATTTCTATTTCTAATAGATTTGACAGTTCTTTAGCAATCTCAAAACAGCTTTCAAATCCTGATATTCTCTGCTCTTCAAAGTACTGCACTAACTCTTTGATATGCTTAGTTGCTACGTCTATCGGACTTTTTGCATTTTGCTTTATTTACTAAATTAACTTTTGATAAAAGCTCATACCAAATTACAGGCTTAGTATAAACTCAAATGAATCTATTTGTTCATATATTGAAACCACTTCTACTTTGATAGTATTATCTGATGCAGTTTTAGATAATTCTTTTAGTGCATTTAAAAATTCTGGAATTTGAAAACGTATACAGCTCTAACTGATTCTAGTCTACATTCCCATCTTGTATCACATAACGGTTTTGGAGTTAATTGTTTAACAAATTTCTTTAATATGTCCCAACGTGAAGTTGAGGCAGCAAATAATGTATATATTTTGGTATAACATAAAAAAATTTTTTGCGATGATTTTGGGGCCCTGTGCCACCGCACAGTTCGCACACCCATGAATACGGCCCTGGGTGTATATGATAATTAGAAATATAAGCAGACAGGGGCGCGTCGATCATATGTGCAATGTGTGTATCGCGCACAGGCGCCAGGATAGTAAAGGCGCCAAAGAGGAGGAAATACTTAAAAAAAAACGTTTTTTTAAAGTGATTTTTTGATTGGAGGGGGGGGATAGGGGGCGTCAACTAAAGTTTTGCACACAGGCGCCGGACACTACTGGCGCGCCCCTGTAAGCAGATCAAACGTTATTACTATCATTGATGACATGACCGTTGGATTTTGTAATGAGAAAATATGAATTTTGAACCCCTACGGATGCTTCAAGCGAAAACTTTTGCTACAGTTAAACGCACAGCACCTTCAATATAATAAAATATTTGATTATTAAATAAGTCCACACTTAGTGTGCATTTAAAATATAAAGTATTCTAATTGCGTTTATCTCTGATGCTACACATTGAAATGTGGATTTTTCTCAATGGAAATAGACGCCATCTACCGATGATTTTTAAGACTAGAAAATAAAAGGAACAATTTTGCAGAGGAAAAACGGTAGCTTTTCTTAGTAGTAGGATAGAAAAGTTTTCAATCCATTATTAAGAAAGATGTTTATGGGTTTCAATAAATAGTAACAAGATAAAATCTTTCCTGCAAGCTCTATCTCCATATTTTAAATCAGCAGTCCTAGTTTTGATAACGATATACACCAGATGCTAATATTTAGATCTAGCATGGCGTAGGTCGGTAACCTCTAGCAAGCGAATCACCACCAGGTAGCATACATATGGAACACATTTCTTAATTAAATGTTGGTTTTTATTTACGTATATCATATGTAATATATCTTAGATATAGCGTCTTCATTAACAAGAAATAGAAATGTTAACTTTCACTGATGAACAAGCTTCCCTGTGTGGTCAAAGTTGAGAGCGGTGGCATATTTAAGAAATGGTTGCTGTGCTCAATTGCTCCACCCCCACCCCCCTTATTTGAAGAATTTGAATGTGTACACTTAAAATGCTAGTTCATTGTCATAATTCTTTTTCGATAATTTTTCAGAAATTTTTCATGGGACCCGCGAAAAAGAACTATTTTTATGTAATATAGGGTTCTGCAGTGTCCAAAAGTTTAAAAAACACTGGGACAGACACTAGGTTGGGTGTGGTTTAGGATGCCCTCTGTGGACTCCATGGAAACGTCACGAATTAATAATAATACTAATAAAGCTCAGTACTGCCTATATACTTCTTGTTATTAACTTCATATGTAACCTAGATTTGTTTTCCTTCACGGTACCACAAATACATTTCTTTTAATGTCGCATGTTTTCAAAATTTTGGACCCTCTTATTTCTTAGCTTTATTGCATTGCAAATGATTAGATCAGGGAACAGTATACTATCGATTGTGAAATGTCTCATGTTCTGCTTTTCAAAAAAATAATCCATTTCTGTGATTTAAAAATTGTGTTTCTCTCCGAACCTCAGCAAACTGCTAATTATTATATCGAAACCCTCCATTTTAATTCAAGTTGTGATCAACGAACATTAGTGACTGGTGTTATGACCCGCTGTGACCTCATTAATATCCCTCCCCCTGTACACATTACCCGAATGGAAAGCGTATATCTGTGAACCACAATTTGGAGTGTTTCAGCTACCACCATCATGCTTTGTAGACTTTTCAGAGAATGTTCTACATTATAGTGGACAAGTGGATCGTATTATCTGGGTTGTTCTGAAGTAACCTGCTCTTATTACAACACGTTAATAACTATAACGTGAGTATGAGTGCATTGTATTCGTGTCACTACGTATTTTTTAAAGTTAATAGGTCATAACGACTAATATTTTAAGTAATATGGCAATCACCTACATGAAATATGAATACTTTGTTACGTTATATAAGGTTACTCAGAACTACAGTTAAAAATTAACGTTTATTGTATATTTACTACAAGAATGGTTGGTTACGTATTTTATTTGTTCCAGAAATAATGAAAGGCAATGTCCGTTTAGGTTGAAATTATATTTTTAAGTCAAAAAGAAATTTGTGCATTTCCCCCCTAACAGCATTCCCAGAAATGCCACATGTTTAGTCACGTGAGTCGCGTGTCTGGTTCTTTGCCACGCGGTTCCATTGTTGCTTCCCACGCCAATCGATAAAACTACTAGTCTGGGCTCCATGCGGTTGGGACTACATGCAGAATACTGGTAGCTTTTTCTCGGCGTCACACCATTCTGCTCCCGATCTGAAGCACATCATGCGTACAAGATGCACGCGCGCACGCTTACACATACATATACACAGAGCAAGGAAACACGAAAGGATAATATAAAAAAAAAAAAAAAAAAAAAAAGCCCGGATTCGATCGTTGGCCTCTTGCACCATATTGAGTGCCGTGATCTCGAATATGTTTTCGCCACATTCTCCAGGAGGTCAGCGGTTAAAACAGGTGAGGTGAGTCGGAGTATTGAGTACATGCAAGCAGTTGACAGAACGCTGGACACAAAAGACTTCTTATTAGCTTAAATCCACCCCATTAAGATCCTCCTTTAAAGGAAGGGCTGCATGCGAATCATTTCCTGGTCTCAAATGATTAGGGGGCCCCTATTATTAGGATAAAGCCTATTATTGCCAGCGCGCATGTGTACAAAGAAATCTCTAGAAAAATGGAACACGTGTTGCGATAGCTAAACGTGACGTCATTGCGTTTGTAAAATGGGAACGTACCAGAGCAGCAATGCTCTGTGTACATAAGTCTCATTTTTTGTCCATTAAAAAATTAATAATATTACATGGTTTCCATGGCAATGCTCTCTGAATCCTTTCCCCTACATTACCTCCAAGTTCCGCCCCTCCCAATACTGCTCACTCAAGTCACACACTTCGCTTTGTTTCTGCCGTAACTTGATAACCACATTGCAGTTTTATTTTTATTTATTTATTTTTTTTTTTATGTGGTTCCCACCCATGAAAGGTTATTGCGGACCCAGAGTCCATTCCTCCCGTGGGTGGGTCTAAGGAAGGATTTTTTAATATTCATTCCTTTATGGGTTGTAACTGACATCCTTCATAAGTCTTTTTATTCTCGCAAATTTTGTTATTATTTTTTCTGAATGCTTTCATTTCATACGTATTTATTTATTGCATTTTTGAACTTTCTGTTCTTTTTTTTTTTTTTTTTTTTTCACATACGTATTGGTCGAACTACCGATTTATAGATTCTTACTTTTACTGTCTTTCGTTCAATCTTAATCTTTCGATATGATTGAATTTAAACATATTATATAGATATTTTAATAGCTTTCAAAGATTGTTCTTTTACTTTTGTTATATTTTCATTTATTTCTAGCGGTTAATTAATCCCTCGGTGTTACCGCGTATATCAAAATCGCGTTAATCAATTATAATAACAATCTTTCTTTCTTTCTTTCACTACGTTATTCCCGCTTCCTTTTGCAGAGTCCCCGTATTACTTAGATACGACTTCTTGTTAGTACCACTCCCAACCGACCTGTCCCTTGGTTTGCCGCTGGGGGTGGGGGGGGGGATATATATTTTTTTGACTGTAGCAGCGTATGTTCACGGGCCGGTTTGCCTGCTTGCGGGATGAAAAACGCCAGATAAACTGGCGGAAAAAACCCTACTGCCCGCGTCCAAGACCGGCTGACTTGGCTATGCTTGAGGAAGATCCTCAAGTTCTTCGTGTTCGACGGGAATCGAACCTGGGACACTCCTTCCCCAGGCATATGGTTGCGAATTATTATAATTGATTAACAATCAATTATAATAATCAATGGTAAAAATTACAATTCGTCCATGACCCATTACTGTATTAATAATTCGTTTTATATAGTACTCTTTTAGGAAAGATAAAAAATGAATGCAAGGTAAATGTTTAATAAATACTTGTACCTACATTATTTACTGCAATTTTTTATCAAGAGTCGTTTGAACAGTTTTAGTTTTTTATCGGCATAAATTCTACGATAACAAGCAAAATGACTCTCCAGACCTCGGCAAACAAGCAATAAAACAAAGAAAAAACACTGCAAATATAATACATGATGGTACAAATTAAGGGGATATTGAATACAACATCATTTCATACCTATCCGAATATAGAAACTATAAGAGTTTCGGCGGATGCAAGCATAAGTAGTGCCTTATGGGCAACTCGTAGTAAAGGTGGAGTTAGCTCCAGGCCACTTTCCTGTATTTTCCATAATGTAAAGCACATCTCCTAGAGGGCATGTATGATAAATAAGCCTTTGGCTCTCTATTTCAGTAATACACGATGGTTTATTTATTTTCAGTTACAATCTAAAAATTATTGAACAAAGAATAAAAAAAAAAAAAAACTAAACCATACTATACTGACATCGGAGGTTGCGGTATCTCTCAGATACAATTTACTCTCAAATATCACAAACCTTTACATGACACGTGTCAAAACAAACTGACAGCAAAAAACAGTGCGGAATATCACTCGTAACATATGAATGCCCAGCGACTCGTGACCTCCAAGCTATGCACTATGAAGTGTAAGAATATTTAGATTAAACATTTTGCATGAATCTGTCAGATCAGCTGCGAGCTCCGCATGGTTAAAGGCACGTTAATCAAAACTCTTGCCGCGTATATCAAGGGATTGCTACAATTAATTTCGTCACGTTAATCAAATCCCGCGATAGGCAAGGGATACCTGTATTACATCAGTAACCTGCTCCCAGAGACCAAATGAAATGTGCGGGGGTGGGGGTCTCACGACGGGCGATGAAATTCATCTTCTGCCTAAAGACAATCGCAAACATCCGTGCTCACATTAGGGTTCGAACTCGCACCCTGTTGTTGCGTTGGAAAGCAGATACGCTATAGATTTACTGCATACATTTAACCAAGTTTAAATTCTGTTTTTTTTTTTATTTCATTTTATTCAAGATATTACTCCCTATTTAAAGAGGGAGTAGTAATATTTGTTTGGGGATGATATTCCTTCTGTGGAAATCACTGGAGATTTCACAGATTTTTTTTTTTTTTTTTTTTTTTTTAGCGATGTTAGGTATTTAAATTATTTTAACTCTGTCATTCGACACTAATTTGTCGCAATTTGTTCAAAAATGAAGCTTAGTAATGCTTTAACTTTTGTGACGGCAAGAATTTAAATGTGTAGAAGGAGCCTCTGTTTTTAGACGGAAAAAAAAATGATAAAATGATCACACAATTCATTAATATGATCCTCAATGTGGAAAATAGTCCTATTCTAATCCATTATTTTAGCCCTGCCTGTATGCAGATTACTGGAAATTTCAGAAAAGACTTATCTTTTCCGACTCACACAAACGTTCCATATTCTATCTAGTCGAAACGACCCAATAAACTTCAATCAATAGGCCTTTCACAGTCTCAAACTATTGCTTGATTAGTGTTCTTGCTCTGTATACTCTATAGGGTATATAAAGTAATTATAGAGTTATACAACGTATATTCTCATCTTAAATTTTATAGCAAATACGATTTCAATGGTGTACAAAATATTGCAATTCATCAATCTTTATTAGCTAGGCGTATCTAACTGAGAATATATCAAAATGACTAATAAAATATGTCATATTAACGAATATGTATTTGTATGACATGCTGTTTCTTATTTGAAAGACAACGAAACTTATAGCATGTTAAATTAGGGAGTTAATTAATTAATTTATTTTATTTATTTATTTATTTATTTTTTTGCCTAGTACCGAAGTGGAATGACCTTGAATGCCAGAGCGGAATGAGTTCAACATACAAGACATTCGAGGTGGGTATAACGGATAAAAATGTGTCGGAAATCGGGGTAGCTGATTCATGACAACAGGCGTTTTCACAGGCAGAGCATAGCATCACTCCACCCGTAAAAGGCGAGGAAACTTAGTTCCAATGTCAAGGGCATGACCGTGCTTTTCGTTGATCGGAAATTTAAAAAAAAAAAAAAAAAAAAAAAAGAAGTCTCAACGTTTATATCTTAATAAATTTTAAACATTAGGTCTTTTCATATTTATATTTTTAGGTATTAGAACACAGTTTATGACCAGTTTGTAAGATAGTTAATGAATACGGACTTCTATCTATCCCTACTCACTTATTTGTGCTAGTGCTGCTATACGAATATAATGCTTTTCTCTTTCTCTCTTACAATCAAGAAAGAAAATAGTTGCTACAATTAAAAAAAAAAAAAAAAAAAAAAAAAAATATATATATATATATATATATATATATATATATATATATATATATAAGAAAAGTGGGCGCATAATATAAAATGGCTTTAGAAAAGTCATTATTTCTATAATATTCTAAATATTTTAACTTATTTTTTCCTTTTACTTTAATTCATTTTATTAGGAAATATTTAGACTTAAATATAATGATTTATGCATATTGTTTGTTGGTCGTCTAAAATTCAATCACATCATATCGTTTTATTTTTATTTTATTTATTTTTTGTGGAATAAATTTACTTGGTAAAACATAAAGGAATAATACAACATAAAAGATATTTTGCTATAAAATCGCTTATATGTTTCCTAATGGTAGAATAATAAAAATAATTATATTGGATTACTGTCAGATGTATTTTTCTGACAGTAATCATTTTTCTGACAGAAATTATTGAAATTTCTTTTTTTTTTAATTTTTATTTATTAAAATTACTATATTGTTTTAATATTAGATGTACAAATTACAGTGGTATCTCGTAAATCGTATACAGTCCTTTTATCTATATTATTCTATGCATATTTAAATGAATAACTGGAAATACGACAAGTGCGCTTCTATAATTAAAAGTTAAATAATTACAAACTTTGTATATTTATAGTTATCTCAGCTGCGATATACAAGACGAAATAACGTTTATTTATTTATTTTTTAAATATTAACATAATTTCCATAATAGTAGCGATTGTTTTCTTTTAAATATGCACAGATATCATAGACAAGTATTGCCATCTAGGGACAGCTTTGTGTACTTTACAATGACAGAGACAAATTTCTGTTATAATATGTGGTAATTTGAATGCAGCTCAGCTAGCCAATGGTGGCGTATCCCGTGGCGTGTCCTTCCATTAAGAGGAGGCCAGGTGCTATATTCACGTACACTGCCACTGAACTCCGATGAAGGTTAACTTTTCGTCAGCTGTTAAGGAGAATGCAACGAATCTGTTGTTCATGTAATTAAAATAAATTTGATGTTTTCTTAAAATTTGTGCTAACTGCGTTGAAAATTGTATTTTTATCAAGTTGTTCATGTAAAAAAATGTATCAAAATAATTTTAAAATCTAACCACCCCTCTAACTCCTTTTATCTCTCACATGGAGTAGACTAAGCTCTTTTAGCCCTAAGTAACGTTTTTGAAGATTGCAAGGCAGCCGGTATCCATCCTTAGCCATTTTGATGACTTAAAATATTAGTGATTAAACTTATACGCACGAAATTAATCACATATTATCATATGTTAATAGTATAATACATTCCACGATTGTTTTATTTCTGAAATATGCATGCACAGATATCATCACTGATAGCTGAGCCCAGAATCATCAAGAATTCTAATACGCACCAGGAAAGAAAGTACAGTAAAGAGTTGCCTCCATCTATACTCGGCTAAAAAACGGCTGAAAAAACTAAAAGTTCCTATAGTTGCTATTAGAAATGAACTTATAATGGTCTTTTTTTCTCTGGTGGTCTAGTGCTATGGAAACAAACCCATAGGATTATATAGGCACCATATAAATATTAGGCATTATTCGATCTCATACAGTAGGTTTTTGCTTCCCGCAAGTCGTATATTTCCTCTTGCAATCAAGAATTTCGATCCTGCAAACACGTTTACTGTCATAATAATATTATTATTATTATTATTATTATTATTATTATTATTCGTGACACCTCCAAGGAGTTCGAAGACTCATCGCGGGAGGACACCTATTGTACAACTCTCCGTCTCCACCACTACACCGCCCCTACTACCAATCATTTACATCAGCGCCATCTACTGCCTACCATCATAGCTAGTATTTTTTGTCTGTAAATTGCGTGTGTTCTGAAGGGCCGATTGATATCACCAATTAATATCGGTGATATTGCTATCCTTCTTCAATATACCTATCCATAGGGGATTTAGAAGTATAAAGGCAAGCCAGTTGAATTCAATGCCTGTAAATCTCTAACAACCACTGGTTTACTTCCATCCTGTAATGATAGAGGGGGGGGGGAAGAGGAAGAAGGATAGCCATAATCTACCGGTGGCAGAGTGCGCCATTCCTCTTCATTTGTCATTTCTTGAGTCAAATAGTCAGCCCAAGAGAGAATCTTGATTTGAGATTTGGGTATTAATGAGGATAATCTTATCAACGTTACTCAAATACAATTTGTCTTATCTTTCATACTAAAGGCTACGCTTCACATTATCTTTGATAATACCCAGATTTCCAGCCAAGTTCAGATTTCTCTCTTGGGCTTATTCTAACCTTTCCTCGCTGTACATCACATCCATCGCTTCCTCTAAAAAATACCACTGGCGTTCTCTTCTTTTCAACACACGTTGTTTTTCATCTGCATAGATTCCAACATTATGCCAATCACAAATTCACCCAACCGCCCAGAAATTTCTTGCTGGATAGCATCAAGCAGGGGGATGGGCTTACTGAATGGCTCCTCTCTTATTCACTGATTGGAGTGAATATATATTCTAGTCCGCGAATAGAGGAATTTTTTCTGAATTTTTTTTTTTTTTTTTCAATCAGTTCCTGAGTTAATTCACCACTGGCACAGAGAAGCAGGCTTTTCTCTCGGAAAATCTAGTTTTTCGTCCTGTACACTAAAAAAAGAAGAAAATGAAAAAATCGACCGTAGAATCCACACTATTTTCGGACAGTAAACATAGTGTTAGAATTAGCGACCACGAGATGGCGGCACTTATTAGCCGTCCTTCTTTACCAGATGTGTCTATTCAAAGGTGTAAAATTTGGAAGAAAAGGACGAGGCTTACCTCCTTCGACTACGATACTGTTTCCCATCATAAATATAGGCGAAAAAAGTTTAAATTTATCGAAAATGATATATTAAAAACTTGCCTACCACGTCAGTTCACACTTCACGGACGCAAAACAGATGACACTAAGAAAAGAAAACCAGCAACTCATGACAAATGACAACGTTCAATTGGATTGGTTGACATAATGCCAGCAAAGGTTTGTCGAGCCTCTGCTACTAATGGCTCACGCAAAACGTTAAGAAATTTTGAGCGCGGTTAGTAGTTGGAAGGGGTTCAATCGTTCGATGCTGTTGGCACACTCGCCCTCGATGAGTCTTTGGACTCATCAGAGGTGTCAAATAATAATAATAAATCACAGCCTCTAGGTGCTATTGTCTCAGAGCTCACCCAGGCCACGCCTTCTGAGCGGTTTAAAACTACTAGAACTCTAAGAATTTGATTCGCTGAGCCATCTGTACATCTTTTCAAAGGGATAGTATATATATATATTATATTATTAGGGATGGGCGGAGTGTTGTTTTATATTTATATAGGGTGAGAAAGAGTGAAGGAGTTGAAAACAGCAACTGATTTTTAGAGGGGGGGGGGTTGACGGGGTGCGGTCCGTTTCGACTATGCTTGGTCGTCGTCTGAACACATGGAGGAAGTGGATGCTATGCCAGGTCGGGTAGGTGCTTCTGCTTCTTTCACAACATAAAATGTGACCTCAATTTTATGTTGTGAAGATTCCAAACCTTGGAGATTATGTAGGGCCTGTGGACGTTGATAGAGTTCGCGTCACATTTTATGGCTATTGTTTCCGATATTCTAAGCATTGTTTCATTGTCTTGTCTGTCTACTATGATGGCCTTGTCGATCTGTATGTTTTTGTTCAAGGGCGTGAACAGCTATTTCCGTTTTCGCTGTGTTGTGTATTCGATTTTTCTTTTTGATGTTACGTTTTTTAGTGTTTAAATGTTCTGGAATAGGGATGTTACATTCGCGGAAGTGTTCTTGTAGTCTTGCCCATAAAGACCTGATGGTGGAACCCGTATAGATGATATCACAGTCTTTTTGGCAGGGAAATTCATAGACTACGTTGTGGCGTTCAAATATTTCTTCTTGTGTGAGATCTAGTGGGTTTTAGGAGATTTGCTAATTTTTGGTTTGTGGTGAATACCAGTTTGTAGTCAGTATGTTTAAAGATGTATTTATAGGCTCGGATATTATTTCTGGGAAAAACTCCCACCACAAACCAAACATTGGCAAATCTCCTAAAACCCACTAGATCTCACACACAAAAAGAAATATTTGAACACCACAACGTAGTCTATAAATTTCCCTGCGAAAAAGACTGTGATATCACCTACACGGGTTCCACCATCAGGTCTTTATGGACAAGACTACAAGAACACTTCCGCGATTGTAACTTCCCTATTCCAGAACATATGAACACTAAAAAACGCAACATCAAAAAGAAAAATCGAATACACAACACAGGAAAAACGGAAATAGCCGTTCACGCCCTTGAACAAAAACATACCTCGCAGATCCAGATCGACAAGGCCATCATAGTAGACTGACAAGACAATGAAACAATGCTTAGAATATCGGAAACAATAGCCATAAAATGTGACGCGAACTCTATCAACGTCCACAGACCCTACGTAATCTCCGAAGTTTGGAAGCTTCACGACATAAAATTGAGGTCACGACCCCGACCAATAGGCGGTAACACAAACACTTCAAAAGCAGAAGCACCTACTCGACCTGGCATAGCATCCACTTCCTCCATGTGTTCAGACGACAACCAAGCATAGTCGAAACCGACCGCACTCCGTCAATCAACCCCCCCCCCTCTAAAAATCGGTTGCTGTTTTCAACCCCTTCAATCTTTCCCACATTATATAAATATAAAACAACGCTCCGCCCATCCCTAATAATATAATATGTATATGTATGTATATATATATGTGTGTGTGTGTGTGTGTGTGTGTGTGTTAAAGATACCAAGCAATTTTAAACCTGGTTTTACTCCATTTTTCCCAAGTAAGCAAACAGACAAAAATGTCAAGTTTGCACCTGCAAGTGATGCAAGACAAGCTGATCCTACAGGTAGTGCAAGACCAAGGCAACTCATGGTAGAGGTGGAACAAGCTCCGATCACTAATCTTAATATTTACCCTTAATGCCAAAACACATCTCCAAGAAGGGGATGTATGATGTTTTGTATTTTAATACAAAATTTTGTATTAAAATGACATTTAAACAGGGGCACTCCTAAACTGAAGCAGGCAAAATAGCCGTTAATATATTGTGTTTACTTTTAGGAATCACGCGAAGTCTGAAAACATTAGGGGAGTCTTTAATGGGAATAAATGCAAAAATATAATATCGGTGATATTGCTATTCCGTGGATGAGCACCGCACAACTGGAATATTCGACCCTGATACAGTATATTCAGTGCGTTTTTTGGGACCTACACTTTCACAAAAACGGTGTATATATAGGGTGGCTTAGAAGTCACAAAGGGGCTTATAAAATGTGAATAACTCATAACTACTTAAAAGAAAATCTCCATGTTTGTATTTCAATGTAAGAAAAAAGAATAAAAATAATTAAGAAATCATTCGTGACTTATGGGCCACCCTGTATATATATATATATATATATATATATATATATATATATATATATATATATATATATATAACTGAAGTCAGTCTGGATCTTTTAATAGTTTACGCTAAGACCATGTTTGCTGATTCATCGTGAAAGGTTCACTGTGAGGCAACAGTTCTTGAGGAAATCATGCATCGTATATTAATACATCACAAAATCATTATAATAAGGCAGCCATGAGGAAACTCAGTTATTCTCATTCCTGGCTTATAGCTCTCCCCCTTCGTACAACTTCAAAGTCTTACTTATTTGTTTACCTGTGGTTAATAATAATAGTAATAAATAAAAAAAAAAACTTCCTCTATCTGACGAGCTCTGGCCAACTTAAAAGTTGGTGAAAGCTTATCAGATGGATGTGAAAAATGTAATTTCTCTTCCTGGTATTTTTCACGCTCTGTAATTTGCATTGGTTTAATTTATCCTCATAACCAGCGTTCCACAAATTTGATGCGGACGTTGGTTATGGCGATAAATTGAAGGAATTCAGATGTGCCAGCCTTGCAATCGCTTTACTGTTGCAACTTATTAGTGTCTCTTTCATCATTGTATTATTTATTTTTCAATTATATCATTATCATTCGTATTTTCCACTCTTCGAACTCCACTGTCGAACTAGCATTTATTTCGGGAAGAATTTTAGCTGTTCACTTACTGGAATGTGTGTATATAAAGGGGGGGGGGGGGGTATGTGCGTTCTCTTTTGCGAGAACAGTCTTCAGGTGAAAAACACGTATTATATTAAATGATAATTTTCGTAAACTAGCATTGATTGTCATGGGATTTTCCTTCACAGATGAAGAAACTAACTCGCCAGATTTTAGTGACCTTCTCCGCTTGTATACTCTTTGGTGGCTCGACAGATACCAAGAAGGTAAAGCAATTTCTCATTATTTGTTTCGCAGGAGCATGTTTGTTGTTCCGGAATTGCAATAAGTGATTATTAGTCGAGCCGCATTCGCCTACATTTTGATACATGTTGTCCTTTGTATGTTTCCGCCAAAAAAAAAAAAAAAAAAGACAACTAGAGGGATCATACTTGGTGACTTAAGACGGCATGGCATGGGTCACTCTGCTAATCTATATGGAATTTATTCAAGATGACTTTCACTTGGTTGTCAGAATGGGATGAGGACCTGTCTGGATGGAAGAGGTACTGTGGTGACATTCGAAGGGTAGCATAGTTCCACATGTTCAGATACGTTGATCCCTCTTACTGTGGTTTTCGTGTTGAAAAATGGCCAGCTTTCGCGATTGCGTTTGGGACTGTCATGTTCTCGTTCCATTGCAACCTGTGGATTTTGCCAAATTCGACAGTTATTTCTACGAAACTCACCAGACACTTGAAAGCTTACCTCATTAAAGAAGGGACAACGTGATCGAGAAATAGATTATCATTTCCGCGTGGGTTTGTTTAGTTTGAACTCTAAGCCACAATCTGTGCATAACATCGCGTAGGATAGATAGAATATATTTAGCAACCATGGAATGTATTTGGCATCCCGGGAAACGCATTTATTTGTTTGTTAGTCGTCTTAGTTATTTGACTTTTTAAAAAAATAAAAATAATAATCTTCTTTTCTTTGGTTTATTATATAGTTTATCAACTGCTTCATTATCGATATCAAATATTACATCACATACTAAATATTGAAATGTGTCACACTTAATCTAGAGTTTGTTTTTATTATTATTGTTATTATAAACTTCGAGGGAGTCGAGGACTCATCGAGGGAGGCTGTAAATTACCCAACCCAGCTATCATACCTTCCCTTAAATTCATTCACACTAGATGCACTCACTACTCCTAAGGGCAAATTATTCCCCTCACTCACTGCTCTCTGAGAGAAAAACCTAGCTCTTACCTCTTTCTTGACTGAGAACAACCTTAACTTCCATGGATGCCCCCGTGTTCTCTCCCCGCCTTCCTTATAACGAAAAATTTCTTCATTTGAAATGCTATAACATCCATTCAAAAGTTTATAGACCTCTATCATATCACCCCTCTTTCTCCTGTTAACCAGAGTCTGTAATCCACATACTCGCAATCTGTCCTCATAATCTAAATCCCATAATCCCGATATAATCTTTCTAACTCTCCTTTGCACCCTTTCCACAGCTTCTTTACCCCTTGAAACCCTGGAGACCAAATCTGCGCACAGTAATCCAAGTGTGGTCTTATCAAAGCCTTATAACGAGGCAAAATTACTTCCTTATCCTTACATGTCAAGATTCGCTTCAGCATAAAAATCCTCTGAGTTGTATTTGCAACTTTTGCTATGTGACCTTTGAACTTTAAATTCTTATCCACCAATACACCAAGATTCCTTGCCTCTTCAGTTTCTTGTAGCATAACCCAGCTAATATCATATGCCGCTGGATCTCTAATCACGCCAAAGTGCATAACTTTACATTTACTAACATTAAATTAAACTGACAGCCATTTTCGTTTGCCCAGATTCCCACTCTATTCGAATCATTTTGTAATTGCTGAACATCAGTAGCATCGCTGATTGCCCTGCCTATTCACATCATCAGCAAACAATTGCAAATCTGATAATAGACCCTGCTTGAAGTCATTAATATATAGATTGAACAATAATGGCCTAAGGACTGAACCCTGAGGTACATCACTGGTTACCTTAAATCTGGTAGATTCACACCCACTATATACCACTTTTTGATATCTGTCTGATAACCATCCCCTGATCCAAGTCAATAGTTTATTTTCAATCCCATATCCTCCAGTTTATGCAACAGCCTATCGTTTGGTATCCTATCAAATGCCTTAGAAAACTCCAACATTATCATAGTGTATCCATTTCCTTTATCCAACTCGGCCGTAACATTGTTATAAAATATGAGCAAATTGCTAAAACATGACCATCCTTTAGTAAACCCATGTTGTTCCCTGCAGAGTATAGAATGCTTGTCTACCCATTTCTGTATGCGAGTTCTTACTAACTTCTCTAAAATCTTCACTACCACACCAGAAATACTAATAGGTCGGTAGTCAGACACATCAGTTTTTGCACCACGCTTGTGCAATGGAACTATATTACTTTCCTTCCATTCCTGTGGTATCATTCCTGAGCTTTTAAATTACTATTTTAGTTCATATGGGATATTTATCTAATGCCATAATTTTTGTTTTCGTTTATGTAATTCTTAAGTTATATCCCTAGTCGTTGTACTACTGCAGTCAGGATATTTGTTTAAGAAATATTTTTGCTCAGGCTATAGCTGCTTACCGAGAATGAGAAAACCCTTAGAGACTTTTGGGAGGAATACAATTGCATTGTATTTTTTGTCCCGCATACAGACAAGTCGTCCAACAGGCCGACTTGTCGACCTGTTGGACGACTATTGACATTTGATATTGATATTGGGCGGTAGATGGCGTTGTGCACTAATGGTGATAGTGCCGTGGTGTATAGTAGGAGGATTAAGTAAAGAACATGGTGTGTTGTTGTATAGCGTAGTAATATAATAATAATAATGTAGTGATTTCCGACTTACGAATTACAGGAACTATAATTAATAAAACAACTATTATGATAAACTATTTCAAATCTCTATTGAGATTTGAAATTTCTGGTACATGTTTTTCTGGTTTATTCAAATGTTTTATTAATTTATAAGCTATTTTTGATGTCCATGTCCATCGTTTTCAATATTACTAACGAATCTATTATCAATAAGTAATATTAATCAATATTACTAATGAACCCAAGAATCCTTTTTACAATATTTCCTTTTAGTTCTGCACGCAGTTGATTCTTGTTTGTTTCTGCAAATTTAGCTTATAAGTTTTTTGTTTTTGTTTTTGTTTTTATTTCTGGTAAGCTTGAAAATAGCAACAAGCAAGAAAACCAAAAACCACGAATCTAATGAAAGAATAGGGACAGTAAACAGAAGAAATAAAACTTACTTACTAATATAAATAGTATTAGAAAACTATATTAAAAACGACTGTCTTAATACGTATCTCAAATTTCAGTCTCTTCTCACATAAACGAAGAGTGGACAAATATAAAAACATATTAATAAAACAAACAGTAGAAGTTTCCCGGAGAATAACAAAAAACAAAATAAAAAAGGATTAAAATTTGGAATAATGAGATAGCAGCAGATATGGAAGAAAAACAAAGCGACTGCTATCTCATTATTCCAAATTTTAACATTTATTTATTTATTTTTTTTTTGTTATTCTCCGGGAAACTTCTACTGTTTGTTTCATTAATATGTTTATATTTGTCCACTCTTCGTTTATGTCAGAAGAGACTGAAATTTGAGATACGTATTAAGACAGTCGTTTTTAATATAGTTTTCTAATACTATTTATATTAATAGGTAAGTTTTATTTCTTCCTACTCTTTCTTCCTTCATTAGATTCGTGGTTTTGGTTTTCTTGCTTGTTGCTATTTTCAAGCTTACCAGAAAATGGCGTAAGTATATATTTATACTCTGGAAATAGTTGAAGTTCTTACTTATGAAGACTGCTTTTTTTTTTTTTTTTTGTTAACAGTAATATAGTCTATCGATCGTAATCCATTCTCATTCTACACACACACACATATATATATATATTTTTTTTTTTAACTGAAAAAAATAAAAATAAAAAAGTTTTTATTTTGTTTTAATATAATATATTTTGACTGTTCGCTAATGATTTTTAGTTTAATGTAATATATTAAAATTTTGCGTATGAATAGATGTCACTTTTCTTTTTTACATAAAATTTAATAAATTACTTTCCCCCCCCCCCTTCCTTTTTTTTTTTTTTTCCCTGAATTCTTGAGGAAGCGCAAATCATCGCTTTCCTGGATTCCCCACTAGGATAATATCGGAAGTACGTCAATTAATTTAGAATAACAGCATGTTGCTGAGATTCTTAGTCTGCAATTTTCAATGAATTCGTGTGAGTCATATTATTATACCAGGCGTTAAAGGTGATGTTAATTCTGTCATAAAGGAAAGAAGGATATGCTGTCATAAAGGAAGGAAGAATTACTAAGAGAGAGAGAGAGAGAGAGAGAGAGAGAGCAAATAGAAACTATTTCAGTCTGTAAAAATTGTTACAAGAATGCATATTATAAACTGGTATAATGGCCAATTAGCTTAGCTTGTTTGGAACTGGTTAATGTTCTGATAGACGGTTAATCCTGCCTGTATAGTGTATCATGGCTGTCAACTGAGTGTGTGTTTCTTGTCAAAACCAACTAAGATACGGAGGCTCTCTCTCTCTCTCTCTCTTTCTCTCTGTGTGTGTGTGTGTGTGTGTGAGAGAGAGAGAGAGAGAGAGAGAGAGAGAGAGAGAGAGAGACAAACTTACTGTACAAAATCACAATTTATTATTTAAAATCTCAACTAGTTTCGTTTCCATTTATAGTACATTTCTTCAGAAAAGTAAAAGCGAGTTACTTGATATTCCAGTAACTTGGTTTACAACAAGCAAACAAGCTTATTATCAGTTAATAATAATGACCACTTAACATAGGCCAACAATGTTGCTCATGCGCAGTTCGTGACGTATTATGATACAACGTAATATTGTGTATTCAGTTTGCGTCCATATTTGCATTTTTTTTTTTTTTTTGTTTTTTGATGAATAGGGTAACAAGGAACAAAGAATTATCCTACATCAGATTTGATCTTCTTTCTCTTCCCCACGTCGATCTCGGACATCATTACATCGTAATTCACCTTGAATCGCGCGTGCACAGCGATTTAAAATAGATCAGTTTAAAATTGATCTCTTAAATGATCTTAACTAGTGATATCGTTGGCTTGCTTGTTATAAACTCAGTTACTCCATCCATCCATTCATTGAACATCAACAGATGCCGTATAGTCACGCCTTTCCTTCATGATATTCCACACCAGTCCTCGCCAGGCTGTCCTGTTTTATGCTTTTCTGGAGGCTTCAACTCTCTGAAGATCAGTCACTCCAGACATACCCTCTATCTGTCTCATTGAAGACAGATAGACATACCCTCTATCTGTCTCTTCCTCTTTTTCTAGGAACTTTACCTTCTATTACTGTTCTGATAAGTCCTTCTTCCATCCTTTCAACGTATTCTTCTGTCAATATCTTTGAAAAGCCTTAAAGTTTTTACTGATCCTTTATAGCACCCATCCGTTTGTCCGCCTTTCAGTACATGATATCCTCAACAGTTTTCTGTAACACCGCATCTCAAAAGCAACCGTCCTTTTCCTACCAGACTTCTTTAGGCTTCCAAGTCTCATATCTATAAGTCGCTGTTGGAAAAAAACAGCACATTCAGAATCCTTAACTTTGTTCCCTGGAGATAGATCCATCCTTCCAGATTTTAGACAAGTCTCTGACTGTCGTTTTAGCCATTCCTAGTCTTCCTCCGTTGTCTTTTGAACAGCAACATAACACAACAAAACAGTACTACTACTACTACTACTACTAATAATAATAATAAATATACTGTACATTTATTCTGACAATACAGCATAGTCTGAAATTGTTCCAAGCTGAATTTTAGATGATCGATAGTTGCATCGTTTTTGAGAGAACTACAGTATCACATTTTCCACAAATTCACGTATTTTGGAGCAATTAAATCAAGTGCAGTGATTTTTAAATATGTGACAAGTATGTCATAATTATCGTTCGCCCGCGTGGTTTATATACTTCTAGACATATAATTTTAATACTATATATGGATCGATTCAAACCCAAATTGAGATGATTCTATAATTTTAATAGACATGACAAATATCAAATTTTATTAAATTTCGTACAGCCAGTTCCGAAGAATTAATATCATTTGGAAATATTTTAACAATAAAATTATCCTAATGAGAGTAAAATGAATGACGTTAGCATATTCTTGTGTATATCCCAAATACAAAAATTTATGGCAATTTATAATTTTCTTCTATGTGTCCGTACGAATGGTCTACTTAAAAGAAAAACTGAATTATTCTAAAATAATTTGGACAGTGGAATGGGCACTGCATCAACGAATCTGCTCTCCAACCAATATCGTTCGTTGGAACCCAATTACTAGTATGAATGTATTTAGGTGGGAGAGGAATTATATTATGTTATATCATATTGAGAAATCAAGCAGTGTAGTTTTAATGTAACTTTTTTTTAAGCTTTAAACTCTTTTCTTTGCTTGTTCATGGTACTAATCTGATGTATGATAGGTTTCCAATCTTTCGTGGGTGGAATTGCCATTTAAAAAAATTAAAATAAAAATACACTGCTTGATTTCATTGCGACACAAAGGATTGTGAAAACAAAACAAAAATGAAGAATATCAGTGATTGCAATAATTATAGAAAGACTTGCCTAATATCTCTAATAAACAGCTGTATTTCAGAAAATTAGAAAGCAAGTAGAACTAGATCTATCAACTCCGATGCGATTCAGAAAAGAGCAGAACGTGATCTACAAATTTCATGTAAGGAATAACAAATAGACCTGTGTAGCTCAGTGAAAGTGGCACCTGCGTCCTCTGCACTTGGCCGCTCGAAGTTAGACCGAGGTACAAGTCTAGTCACGGACTACAGGAACTTTTTCTAAGCCTATCTTCGACCGGTTCCCCAGTTAGTCGATCTCTGGCACGGGCAAGCGGGTTTTTCCTTCCAGAAACTCCGGTTTTTTGTTCCCTATACTCAAGGAAATCGACCGTAGTACCAACATTATTTCTGACAATAACATATCCTATTAGGGGTAGGCACCAAGAAATCGCAGCACTTGTTTACTGGTCTCTTCTTCAGTAGCCGCCTATAATTAGTGATAGACATGGGCCAGCTATCTCTGATTGGCTACCGGTGGAGAATTGAACTGCCCACTCAGTCTCCAAAAGCTAGATAGGGTATAAAGGCCTCGCCTACTCCCTATTAGGGAATAAGAGGCGTTAGCTGATTTATTTTTATTTATTTACAAATAGGTAGAGTGCAATATATATCAGCATCCTGCCAACCCCAGCTTTTTGCTGTGTGACCTGTTTGCATCAAAGTTACTTTGGCCGTAATACAAACGGAACTAAACCAAATTTTTACCATCTAACAAATCTATTTTTTCATCCCCTTCTCCCAGAAAAAACATGCAAAGTGACTGGAGAACACACGCAGTTAATATGAATAATATGCTGCCGTCATAGCAGTATTCGCTTCGGTATGATTCCCACCACTTCAATCCTAACAGCATTTCTTAGCATAAACGTTAGTTTATGCTCTCAGAAATCATTAATCTTTATTCTAAATAGTAGAATCACAAGGTGATGTATTTTAAGAATCTTTCAAAATAATGACTGAGCGTCTGTCAATAGTCAGCATGTATGAGTTGGAGAAAAAACTCATTTTACTATCGCATGAGACATGCAAACTCAATTTCCACTGAAAACCTTAAAGCAGTTCTTCGCATTTAAGGTTCGAATTCCGTCCTAGATGAACATTGTTGTTTCAAAGTATATCGTTAACGACTGAATTACAAAGGCTCTAATCATCCTAGGAAGAAACTTAGCTTACATATAAATTGCAAATCAGCAGAATAAAATTGACGGATGTAAAAGGAAAATGGCTTGTTGTTAATTCAAATGTATGACAGGACTGCTGGCTATTATCTCCACTGCTAATTTTATAATCTATGTGGACAACACTAGTAATTGAAAGGAGCATTCAACGTGAAATCAAATTAGTACACGTTAAGTTCCATGTAGATACCATCACACATCTGCTTGAAGTCTTCGAAGAGTTTGTGCTCAATTAAATAATTGCTTTGACTAATTCGATGTGTAAATTATCTGTAAAAATGCAAAGACTATGAAAATAGTCATTGAAACATCTTAGACATTTGAACATCAGCTGCAATCTTAGTAGTGAACTTATAAAACAGATTAGATATTTTAGTTGTTTATACAGGGTGTCCCAAAATTCACGCAAGAAGTAATTTTAATAGAAAACACAGGTTTTTAATTAAAAATTGTAATTTCTTATTGATTCACAAAGTATACAGTATAGGGTTATGCATGGAATAGCATATCGGGTAAATGGCCTCCACGGCTTTGCTGGCACATACGCACTCTTTTGTCGAAATTTTCCATGACCGTTTTGCATAAATGTGGCTGAATTTCGTTGATACAGCGCTCAATTTTCTCCTTCAAGGCGTGGGTGGTCGTGGGCTTGTTGGCATAAACCTTAGACTTCAAAAAACTCCAAAGAAAAAAGTCCAACGGCGTTAAGTCACATGATCTGGGCTGCCAATTCTGATCACCAAAACGGGAAATTATACGACCAGAAAATGACTCATGCAGTAATTGAATTGTTTCTCGGGCTGTATGGCATGTGGCACCTTGTCGAAACCACATGTCGTCCACATCCATATCTTGCAATTTAGGCACAAAAAACTGGATTATCATTTCGCGATAGCGAGCACCATTAATTGTTATTGCCTTACCAGCCACATTTTCGAAGAATGGACCGATGATGCCTTCAGCCCAAAATCCGCACCAAACGGTGACACGTTGTGGATGCATTTGTTTCTCAACAATCACTCGTGGATTTTCTGAACCCCAAAATGCGACAATTTTGTCGATTAACGAAGCCATCAAAATGAAAATGAGCCTCATCGCTGAAGATGATTTTGTTCGAAAAATAAGCATCCACTTGTTGTTTCATAATCCATTCAACGAACTCTCTGCGCTGTGTGTGGTCATTTTTAATTAACCCTGAACTGTCAGCTGTCACGCTGTCTTTTTTTTTCTCGTTGGCAACACTTTACCGCACAAATGGCGCTAAATTTAAATCTTGCGTGAATTTTGGAACACCCTGTACATATATTTTAAATATGGAAATGGATAATTGAATAAGTTAGGCCAATTTGATAAGAAACCAGTTAAATAAATCCGTATGAAAGAAGAGGGAAATTAACCAGAAGTTCAAACAACCAATGTTCAAAGCATTGTTCAAGCCTATTTTAACATATAGGGCTGAGAACTAAATAAAACAATAAACCTTTCTTCAAAGATTGGAGAGATGTAAAAGAGCGATGAGCAAAATAAGTGGAGTACACAGATTGACACCAGTGTAAAGGCTCAGCACAGATAAAAGATGGAAATGTAAGGGTAAATCAAATCAGACTCCTAACAAATGGCAGACCAAATTGGGAGACAGTCATATACTAATAGGAAACTATTCATGATATGTTAATTGTGTCCTGCTATAAAACATCTGGAACATCTTGTGTATATACATAAAAATCTGATTATGATGATCAATAATAATATTAATTTTGTTTCATTTTCCATTTTTGCAAATGAAGGGCACTACATGTAGTTGCCCAGGATATCATTATGTTAATTTATGCTATAAATATTATTCTATAGTATGTTAATTTATTTACGTGTACTGTCTTTATTTCTGCTAGATATTCTCGACATCTGACCTTGCCGATCAAGCTAGAAGAAATAACGACGTTTTATCTGTTAGTAATAATTTAGGACAAATTGTCAATCTGCCCACCATAACACCGGATAGTCCTTACCATGCGAATAGTTTAGACCTCTTCTTAACCAGCTTTCCTTTCCAATATACTCCCGAACCAAATACGAGGTATTTAGTTATTTGGTTCGGGAGAGCTCAGAAATAGTAATCAAATTTTGGAAATGAGTACAAACCATGGTACTATAGCAGAGGTCGGGTTATCACTCGACCTGATACTATAATGCCAATGGACATGACAATGAGAATGGTTATATATCTTTCAATAGAGCCTGTGTAGCTCAGTGGATGTGGCGTTTGCACACAACGGCGCTTGGCCGCATGAAGCAAGACTTGGTTTCGAGTCTAGTCGGCGACTAGAGGAAACTTTTCTAAGCCTTTTTTCGGCTGGATCCCGAGTTAGTCGATCTCTGGCACGGGAAAGCAGTTTTTTTCCTCCCGGAAACTCGGGTGTTTCGTCCCGTAAACTCAAGAAAATCGACCGTAGAACCCACATTATTTCGGACATTAAATATATTGTGTTAGGGTTTGGGACCACGAGATGGCGGCACATTTGAGCCGTTTCTCTTCGCTGTGTACCGCTTAATTAGTGATAGCCTTGGGCCATCTATCTCTGATTGGTACCAGTGGAGATTGACTGCCCACGCAGTCTCCAAAAGTTAGATAGGGCTAAATGGTCTCGCCTACTCCCCGTATACGGGAATAAAAAGGCGTTAGCTGATTTTTTTTGATCTTCCCTTTTCTGCAGAACAATCATAGTAATGATTTTCTGTAGTAAAAACCATTGGCATTATAGTATCAGGTCGAGTGATAACCCGACCTGCTCCTATAGTACCATGGTTTCTACTCATTTCCAAAATTTGATTACTATTTCTGAGCTCTCTCGAACCAAATACCTCCTCTGAAAGAGCAGCTAAAATAACCCTTACTAGTATTTAGTGGAAATTCGGGGTTTTTAAAACCGAAAGATTATTAAAAGGTATAAAAACCCTGTTAAACTCGCATTATTTCAAACGGTTTAATACCAACTACAATTTGGGAACAGGAGATGCGACAGTTGTCTGCTGTACTCGCATCATTTAAAGTTTCCATGTGTGAGTATCCATTAACTCAATTATTGGTGTCAAGAAAGTTCTGCTTGCTTTCGAGAATCAAATGCATTAAAGTAGGATTTATTTATTTTTATAATACTAAATTACGAGATCTTCTGATAATATGATGGTGCTTTTTTTTTTCTGGAAGCCGTGTTGGATTTTTGAGATAATGTTGTAATTTTATAAATAGTTCCGTAGTCTAGTGTGTTATTTTTTCAAGAATTTTGACTGGTAGGTTAGCTATTGGTGTATCAGTTCTTTTGCCATGTTTGTAAATTAGCGTAAGTATCGCAGTTTTTCGTTGTTGTAGAATACTACCAGCGTCGAATATTATGTTCACGAGTCTCAGAAGTATAGGATTTATTTGTCCAAAGGGTGTTAAAAGGTCTGCGAGTCTTATTTTGTCTATTCCTGGAGTGGTCTTTGGTTTTAGCTGTAAGAGCTCTTTCTTCAGTGCTTGTTTTGCTGACTTTGTGTTGGTAATTTTTTTGTTGATCATTGGTAGATTATCTTTTTTGAGTTGTGTGATATTGCTCGTGAAGGAATAGTTGAATAAGTCTGCTAGTTCCGCTTGGTTCATATCCTGACCAAAGCATTTTGCAATAAAATGTTGTGGTGAAGTTTTCTTTTTTCGAATTAATAATTCGTTAAGTGTAGCCTATGTTTGCTTCTTCATATTTTCATTTCATTCAGTAAATTTTTGAAAGCAGTGTCTTTTTTCCTACAAATTTTTGTTGTCAGTTGACTTCTTGTGTTTTTATATAATGTTTGTAGATGAGTATTACTGGGTGGCATTTTTAGTCTTTTCCATAGATTTCCTTTATTTCCTCATACTATTTAGAATGTCGCCATTTATCCATGAGTAATTGTCCGTTTGTGTCCTCGTTTGTGTAGGCTTTGTTGCTTATTTTATTTATTTTTATTTATTTATTTATTTATTAAAGTTACAGGGTCATTTATCTTTAGTAGGCAATTCCAGTCTGTATTTTTTATAAGGTTGTCGACAATGCTTTTTAATATGATCGAGTTTTGCGGTGTTGAAAGGAAGCTGAGACAAAATCGCAATCTGCGATTTTGGCGTTAATTAATTACTGGTGAGGTATATGTATGGATCGGAGCCTGCATGTTGATATGGTCAATACATGCATGTATTTGTGAATTTTTGAGTATTTCTTCTTTTGTTGGGGAGTTTATGGTAGGGTTTATGTTGTACTGACGAGTATATCAAGGTATGTGTTAGTGGTTGAAGAAGCATGGTGTAGAGTATTAATGTTAATGTCCCCTGTAAGGATGAGCCGATATGTTATACGGGGTTCAATGCTGTTCAGCCATGCTTCTAATTCGTGTAGAAAGCTGAGTGGATTATTATACGTGGGTCTGTATATTATGTTTATCGTGTATTTGACGCTATGTTTGTCGTTATTTGTGATATTTCCGAAATTAATGTTTCTGCATGTTCGAAGTGAGTTTGTTATTTGGTCACACTATTTTTCTTTGATAAATGCCGTGATGCCGCCTCCTTTTTTGCTTGGTCTACATAAGTTGTAGGACTGGTAGTTACTAATGTTGTATGCATAAGTTTCTGTGTCATTTATTCCAACTTGAGTTAGGATCAGTACGTCTATGTTTGTCAAGGTGTAGTTGAGCAGTGTTATCAGTGTTTCTTTATACTTCTTATGTTTGTGTGTATGATGGTGAAGTTGGTGTTGCCTGTCCCTTTCTTCAAAGAGTCAGAGACTTCGAAATTTATATTTTCTGACTGGATATGTTGCCCAGATTTGAGATCTCCATAATATAGTTTTTAAAAATAATTTTAAATCTTGTTCTTAAGGATGGGGAGATTTAATGTACTGTATTGGTAGACTGCTTAGGTCGAATTTTCTTGCAATACAATGATATAAACTCCAGTGTTTTCATTCTGTTTCATAAATGTTTGTGAATCATTAGTCTACAGGAGCTTGTTGTTTTTCTCTGTTTTTGTATTCCTTGCCTGGTATAAAAGATTTTTAAAGAATGGAGTCCAGTGTTCAGATATATAGATTGGAGTTGAGAGTTGCTTGTTAGCTAGGATCGATGTTGGCTGCCTTTTTTTTGCTTGCTTCTAGAATGCGGTCTCTTAAAAGACTGCTGGTAAAACGAGCGATAATTGGTGACGGTCTCTCTTGATTTTTATGTGGTCCTCTATTAACAGAGGTAATGCCCGTGGCTATGACTGGAATGCGAATCCAATTAGTTGCACTATGGTTAGTTGGTGCCAATTAGTTGCTTAAATCTTCAATCTTTTCTTTGCTATTCCGTCTATTTGAAGTTATTTTTGTAGTATATGCAAGACTGGCGCTTGAGAGTATTTACTTCTCTCCGCAATTCTTCATTTTCGTGCTTGAGGTTTCCCTACGTTTCTATCCTACCGTTAATTTCCTTTTTGTCTCGCACAGTTTCAAGATGTAAAGTTCCTACTCCTCAATTTTTTTGTTAATTTGTTCCATCTGAGTATTAAGTAAGTCTAACCATGAGTTTGACTGAATCTAAATTGCCAGTAATCTTAGGATCAGGAAGGAACTTACCTTGCTGTGCATTGTTGCTTTTTCTTGATGTCTGTTCTTTGTTTTCATTTTCTCACGGCCTTGTGGACGCCATTCAGTACATTTCTCAGCTTCCTTTGCTTTCCACGTGGTTTCCGAGATCCCTGAGGACTAGTAGTGTAGTCTTCGATCGCGCCCAGAGCAATGCGGCCCGTTCCCTTCGTTGCTTAATGGCTTAGTACCCTTGTTACAGGACATTATGCTTAGTGACCTTTGATGTCTCGGTAACCTTTGGAATTTCCTTCCCTGAGCAAGTGCAGCATATCTATTAAAATGGAGACATCATTTGTTATTCGTTGGTGACCACAGTCCACGTTGTCTAAGACTTTCATCATTCAAAATTTGGATTCTACTTAGCCGATTTCGATGAATTATACTTCTGTCTTCAGCGTAACACGTAGAATTACCTTGTAGCACTTTTAAATAAAAAATAGGAATTAAAACCACTTTAAAACTATAAAAACGGGAGCAGTGAAAGTCAGCGTGGATGCACTCCTACACCTACACAGTGCTTTCTGATAACAATAATTTATTAATAGTAATATTATTATTCGTGGCAGTAGTATCTAAGACTTCCATCGAGTTAAGGACTTATTGAGGGGGGCATAGATCATCCACATCAGCAATCACACTCCTATTACTTCAACAAGCCAACTTTTCTACTCAGTGACTGCTCTCTGAGAGAAAAACTCTATCTTTCACCGTTCTTTATCAACAAACGCAACTTCCACGGATATCCCTCTGTTTTCTCTATTTTCCGTATAATGAAACTTTTCATTTGTCGACAACCTATGACACTCTTTCAGAAGTTTATTGACCTCTATCATATTATGCGACTTTTTGCTGCTTACCAGTGTCTGCACTTCACATTCTGTCAATCGTTTTCATAACCTGCATTCCATAATCCCGATATCATCTTTGCTACACTTCTTTATATCCTTTCCACATCGTCTTTATCGCCTCAGAACTTATATCATTGAGATATACAGGGTGTTCGGGATAAATTTGACAGTTTCGTAAGGAAAAAGAAAATCTTCTTTGTATCTATTAAATTTAATGAATTGACAAAAAAACATTACAGGCAGAGTTAATTACAATACTATCAACAAGATTTACTCAAAATAACCACCATTAGCATCGATCACAGCTTCAATTCTGCTTCGGAACCTCGAACAAGCTGATGCTACAGTCTCCCTGGGAAGGGCCGCAAAAACTGTTTTAATTTTATCCATTAACTGGGCTTTTGTATTACTGGAAGTGCGATTGGTGTCTTTTTCAACTGCGCCCCATACAAAATAATCTATGGGGTTAAGGTCTGGGGAGTTTGGAGGCCAAACATTTGGACTGGTGAAGTCGTAGAAATTTTCAGACAACCATTTTTGACTTTTCCCAGAGGTGTGGCAAGGGGTCGAATCCTGCTGCCATACATACGGCCTACCATTGGCTACCCTTGTTATCCAGGGCTTGACTACAGTTAGCAACTCCACGAACAAAGCCCGAATTCCAATGCCAGGGTTCTTCAACACCTGTTCCTGCAGATTTGCGAGGAATTCTGCTGTACAAACGCAATCAGATCGTCTGCTAGGGATCTTTCTTCTTGCTACATCCTCGTAGTCACCATTACAAGTCTCTAGTTCATGCCTGATTGTTTTTACTGTATTCAGGGAGCATTGGGCAGCAGTCGTAATATCCTTATTTTGATGGCGGGCACGAATCATCATGATACAAGTTATTCTCTTCCATGATTCAGGTGGGTTCCAGCTATCCATCCTTTCTGACATCTTGTATATGAATGAAGAAGGGTCCAAACTTTTAAATGAAGAGAAGTGTGTGTTAATACATGTAACTTACGGAAAAATATAATTAATTATAAATATGTCAAATTTATCCCGAACACCCTGTATATATATATATATAAGTTGATAAGAGAAATCTGTTAGATATATACAGGTGAATTATAGTGCATATAGGTGGTGGATAGCGCTCGTCTTTCACTTACCTGTTAGACTCGACCTATCATGACCAAGTAACTGGTTACTTAGAAATCTAACTAATGCTTTGCAGGACCGTTAATCCTATCAGCATAGCGCAGTATGTCTGCCTATTATGTATTCTGCGGTTGGTTTGCTATTGTGCGGTAGTAAAAACCCTGTCACAGTACTATGAAACCAGTTAACTCCTCTGCAGCTGAAAAGTTCTTTAAAGGTTCTTTCCGTCGTAGACGAAATTCGAACCCAGGTCTTCCAGCCAATGGAAATTGTCGATACAAAGTGAGCTATGGAGTTTTTCTAATAATTTATTTGCTACAGGTGGTTTCGTTGTTGTTTGGAATGACGGCCGAAGAAACTAAGGCTATGGTCCAGTGTGTTATGTCTGTTAATTTTATGTGTTCTCTGACCAGTTTATCTGTTTTGTAGCACTGAATTTCTGGAAGGAAAATACAAACATCGTTAGAACAACAATTATCATTAAACTTTGAAGTTTTATTTTATTTTATTTTATTTTATTTTTATTTTATTTATTTTATCCAAAAAACGTTGGGAAATACTGGTCTAGAATGTAAAGAAATTTATAAGGACTTTTTAATCTGAAGGTGAGTTACTTGTCTCATACGGAGATGAAAGTTTTTTGTTCCCTCCCCCCCGAAAAACTTCGATTTTTATTTCCAAAACCAGCAAATCAGTCAAAAGAACACATACACTTAACACTTAACATCCCGGACGGGCCCAACTTTTGAGCGCCTCCGTAGCGCAATTGGAAGAACGACGGTACATTGCGCCCTTCGATTGGAATAGGCCTAAGTTCGATTCTCGTCGCGACGGGAGGAATCTTTATCTGGTCGATTTCAATCGATGGTGAGTTAGCCGATCTCATACGGGGGTAGCAGGGTTTTTTCTCCCGGAAACTCGGGTTTTTCATCCCGCATACATACAAATCGGCCCTTCAGAACACACGCAATTTACAGACAAAAATTACTAGTTGTGGTGGTGTTGGAGGTGGGCGGTAGATGGCGTTGATTCGTAGTAGAGGTAAGGTGTAGAGACAGTTGAAGATGTCCTCCCGCGATGAGTCTTCGGACTCCTTGGAGGTATCAGGAATAATAATAATAATAATAATAATACATAAAACACTGGTCTCATAGTCATAATCTTTAGCCATAATACAAAACCACCTAACCTTACTCTGTCATATTTTCTTTGCGCTTATATATATATATATATATTATTTTATTTTATTTTATTTTATTTTATTTTATTTTTACCGAAGGTACCTGTGATATGATGGGCAAAGATTCTATAAATACATTTTTTATATATACACAATTCTTGTTTCCCCCCTCTAAATTAACCAATTTAATATTATTATTATTATTATTATTAGTATTATTATTATTATTACGTGATACCTCCAAGGAGTCCAAGGACTTATCCTGGGAGGACATACTACTCTACTACACAACATATCACCGTATGTCCTCAATTCTATAAATTTGGAGTAAATGGATCTCCCAGTTTTTTCTTTCTTTTTTTTCGTAGTATTTGTTTATTAATTAATATTTTGTCTTATTATGATTTCAATTGTATGTAAGAGAAAGAAAATAGAACAGGACATAAAGTGAGGCATAATATATATTTTTTCCTCTTAAAACAGTAAGGAATAGCCAATGAATGAATTGTTTTATGACGTAATTGCGGTCCATGATTATCTTGGTAGTTGCGGAAACTGGGCGAATTGATAACAGTGAGTTACCTCATGGCATGTGATTAAACTCGTGGAGTCGAAATGTGGGTAAGCGTATTGAGGTTGTAACCATGGAATTATGTTCTGATTTTTAGGCGATATTAAAGAGATGATTTTGTGAGGTAAATTCTTATAGCTGTAATATTTTGAATGTATATATATATACTGAAATTAAAAAGTTCCGTCAAGTGAGGTATGTTAATTTTGTTTACAATTGCTAGTTTGCTATTGAATTGCATGTCTGGAAATTAGTATTGCTCATTTAAATGCCCAGGTTTGCTTTTGAATGGGTGATAAGCTTCAACTAAATGGAATCATTCCTTGTATATACATGCAACCAGAGGAAAACAACAGGAGTCTTTCAATGCATGGGGATCTGGTGTTAATAATAATAATAACATCAAATTTTTAGGATTTTACATATAGTTTTACGCACAAGGTACATCTATCGTGCAGTTTAATTTTATAGCAAGAAGTAGACATTTTTATGTTATTGTGGGTATTATAAAACTTATAGTTCTGTTCAAAGCTTTCACTAAAAGTTTTAGTGATTAATGTAATTTTGGAGTAGATTTCATGACGACATCAGAAATTTTGTCAATGTCAAATGCTCATTGTAGCCTTGATAAGATCCCATCTCGACTACTGTGCCCAGATTTGGTCACCTAGGTTTCTTCTTGATGGGGAGGAGGTGGAGAGGATCCAGAGGCGAGTGACCAAGATGATAGCAGGTCTGTGGAATGAACCTTATGAGAACAGGTTGAGGATTTGTGGGTTGCAAAAATTGGTTAATAGGCGGAGGAGGGGAGATATGATTGAGACATTCAAATTACTGAAGGGTTTCTATAAAATTAATTCAGAAGATATTTTTGAGAAACAGGGCTGGTTATGGGAGGACTAGGGTACATCCATGGAAACTGGGCAAAAGTGTGGTTAGTAAAGGTGTTAGAGCTGGGTTCTTTACTTTTAGAGTGGTGAATGAGTGGAATGCGCTCCCAGAGTCTGGTGGATGCTGTGACAGTGAATGAGTTTAAGGTGAGGTATGATAGATACTGTATGAATGTCGAATAGTTGTGATGAATATGATTTGGGGCCTCCTTCAATGAGTCTAATGACTCCCTGGAGTTGCCCATAATAATAATAATATAATTAATGTTTTTTTTTTTTTTTTTTTTTTTTTTTTTTTTTAAGTAACAAATACTTACATCTGGATTTGATAATACTTGTTTAACACCTAACACACATGCATTCAGATACTAGAATCCAAACGAAAAACTGCTTATCAAATATAGGGCTAATTCTCTTTTTACACGATTTCGAAATAACAAAAGCAAGACTATTTGTACACTGTATATTTTGATTTAATAAGGTTCAAATGGCGCTTATTTTTAAAACTTTTGTTTGAATTCACTTCTGTTAAAAAGAGTATTTCCATTAAAATTATCATTTTCTAGTACAGTACATATGTACTTAGACTTCAATTTTGCAGAACCTCGATGTTTTAAATATCAGGGATTACTCTAACAAAAAGTAGAACTTATATAGCGAAATCACAAACTGGTGTTGATGGCTTTAAAGCATTTGAGGATCATGTGACTCTGTTATTTTGCAGTAATGCTATATGAAAAACCATTACTCATTAATGATCCCTAAGATGGACAATGAAACGTGTGGATTTTAACATGCTATCAGTGCACTGGAAGGCAAATAAAAAAAGGTTGGGTTACAAAAGAAATTTTTAATGAATGGTTTGATCAATGTTTTGTTCAAGAAGTTAAATGCTATTTGATGGGAAAAAATCTGGACCTTAAAGTTTTATTGATTATAGACAATGTCCATCCTGTTTTAGAACACCCGAATGGGTAATTTTGTTCTTTGCCACCTAATACAACCACTAGAACAGGGTGTGATCGCTACCTTCAAAACTTATTACATAAGAAGAATATTTCAATACATATTGGATATTGGCCAGTCTGGTTGGCTGAGTGGTTAGCGTATCTGCTCTCCAGCCAAAAGGCTGTGGGTTCGAATCTCACCATGGGCACGGATGTTTGTGATTGTCTGTGAAAGTACTAGTGGTGGTGGTCAGCAGTAGATGCCATTGGTGTAGATGATGAAGGTAGTTGTGGTTGGTGGCAGGGTGGAGACGGAAAGTTGTAGAGCAGGTTCCCTCTCTCGATGAGTTTTTGGACTCCCTGGAGGTGCTACGTAATAATAATAATAAACTAGATAAGGATAATTTACTGACAGTTATTGATGTGAAGAAGAAAGTTTCTATTTTGGATTGCATCAAACTTGCTAAGTTGGTATTATCAGAATTGAAACCATCAACTTTAAATGCATGCTGGAAAGCTACTTGGCCAGAATGTGTGAAAAAGAAAAATTCTGTACCTTTGTATACAACTGAATATCCCAATATCTTCACATTAGCACATGCAGTTGGCAGAGAAGGATTTGATTATTTTTTGTCTGCAGATATTGAAGAATAGATGGTTGACAAGGCTGTTAGTAATGATGAAATAATAGAAGCTGTCTTGAGAATCTCAATGAAAAAGAAAAAAGTGATGATGAAGAAATTCTACTCACTGCAGGATTAATTAAAGAAGGGCTTCCAATGGCTAGTAAAATTGCAGTCATTTTCTTACAAATGATCCAAATACTGAATGAGCTGAACAGTTTAAACATGAGCTGAAGTCATGTATGGTGGGATATGCAGAATTATCCAAAGATTTAGTCAAAACAGGATTTCAGTGATTAATTGCAGAGTTCGTGGTAAAAAAAAAAGTCAACCTTCAGAATTTTTGGAAATTAGTGCTAATTTAGTTCCTTTTACTGATGAAAACGTTTCGGCATTGCAGTATGAATAGGATGGCCAAAGTGTTTCAAGTGATGGAAGTGATTTAATTCCAGTCTCTCACAAAATAATGCAGCTACTGTCAGAAAGTGATGGCATATAAAATTTAACTAATAACTATATGCATGGGTGTATTTGGATCTTTTCGAATTTCTGTTTTATTAGTGAGACACTATTTTCTTTAAGATATATGTTTTGTTTGAAAATAACTTATTGTTCATATTGGGTTTTCACAACTGGAATCATTCTTCTATTTTTTCATATGCAGTGCATTCTTTTTTACACGGTTTTCATTTACACAATTTTTTCTGGAACCAATCTACCATATAAATGGAGAATTGGGTGTAACATTACAAAACTGGACATTAACTGTAGAGTGTAAGTAGAGAAAGGTTGTAGGGTGGCATCTTGCTAAGGAAGCCTTTATGTTGGACATGATTCAATGTTAACAGGTTTTTTCTTAACTTTCTACACATCCACTGCAGTAATGTATTACAGGTTAAACAATATCTGTGTGGGGGATTACCATATATATATATATATATATATATATATATATATAAAAAAATCCAACGACTGAGATTCTTGAAACCTCTCCATAGCATTTGGCCAGATGTAAGTAGTGGAATTTGGAAAAGACTGAATTTGATTCTAGTCATTATTTTTACCTGACATCTCCAGAGAGTCCAAAGATTCGAGGGAGGGTACCTACTCTATGACTCTCTGTATCCACCACTCAATCCACAAACAAACCGCAACTACACCAACACCATCTACCACCCATCACTGCCACCACTAGTATTTTCAAAGACAATTACAAACATCCATGCTCATGGAGGGATTCAAACCCACAAGGGATACGCTAACCACTTGGGCAACCAGGCCGGCTAAAAACGAGGAGATCACTCATACCTTTGGCAAACAAGAATGAAATTGTACTTCATTTTATTTTATATCATGATGGAGAGGAATCTTTATATTGGCTTTTTCAATTGATTGTGAGTTAGTTGATCTCATATGGAGGTAGCAGGGTTTTTCCTCCCAAAAATTCGGGTTTTCATCCTGCATATAAGCAAATTGGCCAACAAGACACACAATTTACAGACTCAAAATACTATTGGTGGTGGGCAGTACATGACATTGTGTGTTAATGGTGTTAGTGTTGTGGCAGTAGAATTAAGTAGAGGAGATGGAGTTCTTGTGTAGTGGATTAGTGTGCCCTGTGCTCTCCTGCGATGAGTGCAAGGACTCCTTGGAGGTTTCACATAATAATAATAATCAGCATTAGAGAGTGAATTGAGTTCTGAGTTTAAATGATGGTGAAAGAAATGCAAAAGAATATGAATGAAGTGATTGAAAGTAGTGGTTGTGGTGGTGGAAGTTCAAAAGAATGTAGAAGAACTGAATAAAGAAATAGCTCGCTTACAATAGTCCTCCTCAGGACAAAGCACGAGATTGAAAGGCTGTAGAAACAGCAAGATATTAGCGAACTGAGAACAGAAAAAAGCAAGAGCTCCAAAGTCAAAAAGAAAATGTAAGAATAAATGAGAGAAAGCGAAAGCCCTCTGTTTCCACCTTTGGCAAACTATTTTTTGAACATCTGGAAGACACCTTGTTTTCATCTTTATTTATTTATTTATTTATTTATTTATGCTTATGGCTTCATGAAAACTGGTAAGTGAAAAGTACAATCACAATTTCCAGAAACAAATGATGAAAATCTTAACATATAAAAGTTCATTACATAAAAGGCACAACATGCTTTCTAAATCTTTCCTTTTTTTTAAAAAAAATATAAAGCAAAAGTAACTTGTCATAATTAAGCCAGGGACAATTATCATCCTGCTGCACCAGGTATGACAAGGCTGTATGTTCTCACAACACTTCATAACATAAAAGTAGCTGTATTCGAGTTTTAAGTAGAGAGTAGTTGTGTCTTGTGTGAGAAAATTTGATCCATTAGAGGAGGCCCGTTTCACACTGTATCATCATCTTCTAACATGAAGAGGAGTTCTGCTGATACTATGATGAGGATTATGAGAGTAACTATGAGAATAACGTCTTCGTGGTGAGATGGGACCGTGATCTTCTATTTCCTCCATAACCACCGCCACCATCATACCAACTACAAGTTAGTATGATGGAAACAAAATTCAAGGCCTCATCCGTCACCTTGTGGATGTCTTGTAGGCCACCATCGTGAAATTGGAGGCTTGGGCTGTCGTACGCTATATGAGTAATCGTCTGATCTACGGGAGAACAATCACAATAAGGGTGATCTGACAGCCCCCATTTATGTAGAAGATAGCCACATCTGCCCTGACTAGTTCTGATCCTGTTTATGGATGCCCAAATCTTCCTAGGAAGATCAAAACCAGGCTGCGGAGCACAGGGATCTTCTACCAGTAAGCCGTTTGTTGGTAGATTGTTGGACCAGTATTCTCTCCGTATGTCAGATATTGATGGCAGCGCAGCTGAAGAGAGTTCATCCATGGACCAGAGAGGCTTTCTAGATTTGAGGCGAAGACTAGGTGGGTTTATGAGAGTCCGGTGTAGGGGTAGGAGTGGGTTGCTCATTGCTTTATTAAATTCCTTAATCGAGGCTTGTCTTCTCCGTACGTGTGGTGGAGCAATGTTGGATAGAACAGGCAGCCAGGAGAGAGAGGGGTGCTTCTCACTGTCCCACTAATTGTGTGCATGGTAGAGTTCAGCTTGGTGTCTATAATGTTAGTGTGTGTACTTCTTTCCCAGACAGGAGTACGATATTCTGCTGCAGAGAATGTGAGGGCTAGTGCAGATGACCTTAGGACTTCTGCACCACAACCCCAGGTTGTTCCAGCAAGCCTTGAAATGATGTTATTTCTGGTTTTAATTTTATTGGAGAGGTTGATGATGTGCCTTTTATAGGTTAGGCTTCTGCCCAGGCTCACTCCAAGGTATTTTGGGTGAGACTCATGTTCTACCATTTTTCCACAGAAGGAAAGGTTGAGTTGTCGATTCGCCTCTGCATTGTACAGGTGAAATACTGAGGACATTGTTTTCATTGGAAAACAGTGTCCTCAGTATTTTTCAGCAATCTTCCAGATGTTTCAAACTATTTTTTGAAACATCTGGAAGACACCTTGTTTTCATCCATTCATCCCCAACCCTCTCTTTGGTTTTGTTATGTTGATGATGTGATGTCTTTGCTATTTGGCCACATGCTGAAGAGGAACTTACCACATTTCTACAACAGATAAATAGCATTCACCCATGCATTCAGTTCACCATGGAAAAAGAAAAGTCTGGTAGTTTACCATTCTTGGACATCCTCTGATACTTTGTCAACAAGTGTCTATCGAAAACCTACCTTTACTGGCAGATACATTTATCAAAAGTCTGCTCATCACACCTCTCAAAAAATCAGCATTATCAAATCTTTAATTAATAGAGCACATAAAGTGTGCTGCTCCCCATTAAGCTTACAACAAGAACTTTTCACTATAAAAAAGTTAATAGACTCTAATGGTTACAACCGTAATCAAATCCAGCAGATAATTGACTCCTATGTTCCAACCCTCAGGAGTCTTCAACAGACTGCAGAGTTCCAATACCTTATATTTCAGGCATCTCAGAACCTATTGGCAGAATTTTGAAGAAGTATCATCTTATTCCCACATATTTTCTTATCAACAAAATTTCTCACTTGTTGCCATCTACAAAAGACAAACTGGCACCTCTATCATTAGCTGGTGTTTACCAGATACCGTGTGAATGTAATAATTTATCCTACTTTGGACAAACAGTCCGTTCTGTGGAAAAAAGAATGAAGGAACATCAATATTATATCAAATACATGAAACCTCATAAGTCTAGTCTAGCACAACATAGCATTGACTCTAAACATAATATCCAATGGGATAAAATTTGTCTTCTTTACAGATGCAAGTTTAAATATGAATGCCTTTTCAAAGAAAGTTGCAAAGCCCTTTTTTCAAATGGCCAAACAGCCAAATTTGAATTGAAATGACTGTCTCCCCCCCCCCTCCCCAAAAAAAAAGTTTGGGAGATTCTTATCTTATGCAACCATCAATGAATTAATTTTTAAGACTTATTTAATAATATTTTATTAGCATTAATCTTCTGGTACACGACAAAAATTTAATTGTTTATCCACCAACAGTTCTGTACTTTGTATTCCATTCCTTTAACTGATGATGTACTGTTACTTTAAGTATGAAATATTTGTACCTTTAATTAATTAAAGTTATTACTGTTGGTTTTATACGTGTTAAGTTATTAATATATGAATGTTTCATTTAGGTGTCAGCTCTGGCAAAGTCTTTAAGAGAGTGGAAGAAGGGCAAAATAATAATAATAATACTTATTATTATAATAATGTTATAATATTATTAAATATCAAAATAATATTTATATTAATAATATTAATTCAATATATTAAATTATATTAAAATATAATATATTTAATATAATAATAATTAATTAATATTAAATATTAAAATATATTTTAAAAAAATTATGTGACACCTCCAGAGAGTCCTAAGACTCATCGAGGAAGAGTGTGCCAACAGCATCAAACGATTGAACCCGTCCAACTACTAACCATGCTCAAACTTGCTTAAGCTACTAGTAGCAGAGGCTCTACCAATTGACCAATCTTTTCCTTTGCACAAGGGAGAATCAAGTCTGTGGCAGCAAATTATAGACCAATCAGTATGTCAGGAGTGGTGGTAAAAATACTGGAAAAATTGGTCAAAAAGAGAATTCAGGAATGGGTGGATAAGAATATGATATCTGAGGCGACAGCATGGTTTGTGAAGGGTCAGTCATGCCTTAGTTATCTATTACTAAGGTATGATGTGGATTAAAGGGTGGGTGATAGAAGATACCAAATTCCAGCAGAAGGCAGGTGACTAGTGGTGTGCTGGTAAATGATATAGGAAATACTTGATATTTCCACAATATCATCAAGTATGATTAATCTATATATTAAAATATACAGATTATATTTTCTGTAAAGGGAAGTTAATTTGTGGAGTTTTTACACAAGTCCTGGCTGTGATTTGCATAATTAACCACGCTACCGGCCAAGACATCTATAGATATCGAGTTTATCATGGATGCGAAGTGCATATTAAAATTTTAATACCATTGATATTACATTGAAATATATGATGGATACGAAGCGTATGCATATCCGTATTTGATCCATAATGGCCGGTGAGGTGATTAATCAGTTGGTATGGATATCTTGAAATTCTATGTAACCTGTTTAGCGTACTCCACCACCTGTTTTTCACCTTCACTTTTCACAGTCTTATCTTATTCTTAAGATGAAGCCATATTCTCTACTATACACTATGATTGTATTATATTATCCTCTTTTTAATTCCTATTTTATTCTTTTCACAAAAAAAAAAAAAAAAAAAAAAAAAAAACCCTGGGCCACCAATGTAAATGTTAAAATATGCTTAGGTCTTTATTGGCCTACCATTTCAACATATTTAAACTTAAAAATGTTATGAATGACAGTTAAGGAACAAAGAAAGTTTTTACCTTCGGCTTTATCTATGTTTACTAAAATATACTTTTCCACTTTTTGTTTTTAATTTTTGAATAACTTGTAGCATACATTTATGTTTTAATTGCCAAACCACAGGGTTCAAGGCAATAAGTTTAACAGAAGGGGTGCTCATAAACAAAATGTGAGATCTTACATTTCAGTCTTGTAAGCACTTCTTAGTGTATCAAATCCACACAGATCTGAGTCTTTTTCCTGCCATCCTAGCAACAAACACCTGTTTTGCTAACTTTTCCACTTCCATTCTGTTTAAGTGACCACACCACCTTAGATTAACTCTACTTACACATTCCAGAAAATTAACAATGTCTCAACCTTCCTAATATCCTTATTTGTCATGTGATTTTACCATTGATGTCATCTGTTCAGTCTCCTAATTTTTCCAACTTTCATATCTATGGTTTATGGTTTCCAGTCTTTGATCAAGTGTTTTATTTCTAACCCAGCTCTCAGATCTAAAAGTCAAATTGGTTCGAACACTGCCTTGTATGAAGATAGCTTAATGATTTGACTAATTCTCTTTTATTCCATATAATTTTATTCGCTTAACTCCCCACAATACTAGCTTTGGTTATTCTGTTACCTATTTCCATATTTAATTTACCATCTTCACTAAAAATTGTGCTAAAATGTTATTTCTTCTGTAGGTTCTCTGATTCAGAATACAGTTGAAGTTTGGTTTCTGCCTGTTATTGTAATTTTTGTGGTCCTTTTTGCTAGTTTTCATGCCATGTTTGTTACAGCATTTATTCAATTTATTTAAGGAATTCTGCAAACTTGTACTGGATTTACTTTAGGAATATAACAACTGCATAGTTTAATTGAAAAGACCTAGGTTCGAATCCTGTCTCGAAAGCAAAGAACCTTTTATCAGGGACTATTTTCCCCTGAAGATGGGTTAGCTGATCTATGAGAAGGGCTTTACTCTTGGAAACTTGGGTTTTTCATCCTGCAAACAGATAAAACTGGCCAGTAGAACCCACACATTTGACAGACATAATACACTGGCCTCATAGCCTGAGTTTCTTTGGCTGTAAATCCAAATCAACAACCAGCCAGTCTGCATATATTAAAAGCTGACATTAAATCTCCAATTTTTCATATCAAGTTTAATGTCACATTCCTTTGTAATGTGATCCATATAGGTGATGAATAACAGTGGAAATGTGCTCCCTTGTCTTGCACATGAATTAACATCAGATCATCTTCCTGTATCTCCTTCAATTATAACTGCTTACTAACAAATCTGCAGTCTAGCAGATTTGTTAGTCAGCAGTTATATGACAGCCGTAATGGGGCTGCCATCTTGAGGCCTTAAAGTGCTAGGAGGAAATTTTAAAGAGAAGACATGGAGATAGATTAGAGATAGAAATAGAATGACCCATAACCCTTGAGTACTCTAATAGCATTAGGGTCATCAGTTAACAAGAGTTGGTCAAGGAATGCCATATAGGAAAGGTTGAAGAGCAAGGGGGAGCCCAACTCGAAGGAGGAGGAGAGAATAAAACCAGCTAGGGGACCATGGGAAAGCCACTTCCCTTGTTGTCAAGATGATAGCCCCCCCCCCCCTGTGGCCCTGTTGGTCCACAAGTCCTTATTCAACATATTTGGACCATCCCACCATATCTGGTCGGCTCCTCTATCTACCACCCAGGGGACGCACCATCTGGAGGCTAATTATAATATATAATTAGCTATAAATAATTTATAACATTTTTGCCCATATTTATAATGGGAAAGAGTATCGATGATCTAATAAATGTCCAGTTTTTTGTCCAGAGCTTTCATAGATTGATTGACTATGATTATAGTCAGAGGTTGGAACTTGTGTATAAATATGTAAGTTATTTCAGCCTTTGTTTTGTTTAGTCTGGAAAAATAATAATTTCCCAAGTGATTACTTTTCCAATTTCTGTGTGTATTGTATGACTGTATTTAAAAATTGTATCAAGATTCCAATTATCCATGTCTCACTCTAGTATTTGCCAATGATAATCTAATCTCACCATGAAGCATAAACCCTTTGTGCGTTTCACATAAACGGAAGCATAGCTATTGTTCATTTGACCTTTATACTTTCCATATTTAAAATTATATTAATTGATAAATTATTCAAAGTTATTCTACAATTAATTGCATTGGACCAATTAAGATGAGCGCTGATGCTCTACACACTCTTAATTCATACATCAATAAAAATGCAATCATATGGTCAAATTGATATGAATTTTGTAGCACATCATGGGTTGCATAAGCCACATGACAGCACACCCAACCTAAATGGGCATGTGAAGCCACCGATATATAAATTAAGAGAGACCTCTAGGAAGTCAGGAACTCGTCGAGGGATTCTATATGCACCATCTGTCATACTTGTACCTGAATTCATTCACACAACTTGCGTATATAATATCCAATGGCAGTCCGTTTCATCCATGCACCACTCCATGAGAGAAACATGTAGATCTCACCCCTTTCTTCATGGAATTAATTTTCAGTTTCCAAGGATGCCCTTTTGTCTTTTCTCCATCCTCAATAAAATGAAAAATTCCATCAACTGAAATCCAGTATGACCCTTTTAGAAGTTTGTAAGTCTCAATCATATTACTTCTGCTTACTAGTGTCTGCAGTCTACAAATTATCAATATGACTTCATAATCAGTATTCCACAAACCTGATATAATTTTTAACACTCCTTTGCACTCCCTCTCTATTGTCTTAGTCACCATGGAAACCAGGAGACCAGACATGCACATAATAGTACAAGTGAGGTCTTGTAGAGAGGCTAAATAACAACTTATTTTTATGTGTCAAAGCTCGTTTCAGCATTGTAGTTATCCTCTGAGTTGTACGAGGATGGTCTGAAAAGTTCTCAGCCTCGACCATAGATGGCAGCACTAGTGGCACGATTTTTTTTCCTAAGTTGGTACATTTGGCATAAGCATCCATATGAAATTGCAAGTCATTATATCAATTAATTTGTTTTATACAACTGTCTGAAGCAAAAGTGTTGTCTGTATCCCTTGAAATGGATAAAATCAAGTATTGTACGGTTATAAAATTCTTTATAAAAGAAGGTTTAAAGAAATTCATTCGAAGTTCATAAAAGTTTATAGGCACTCTTCTCCTTCATTTTCGACAATTAAGAAATGGGCTGCCGAGTTTAAATGTGGCCGTACCAGCCTTGAAGATGATTCACATGAAGGACGTCCAAAAAAGTGTAACACCAGAAATCATTGATCAAATGCACGATATGATATTGGATGACCAGCAAGTCAAAGTGCGTGCAATTGCTGAGACTGTAGGCATTTAAAGAATGTGTAAGATATATTTTGCATGAAGGATTGCAAATGAAAAAGGTTTGCGCAAGATGGGTGCCGCGCTTGCTCACAGCAGATCAAAAACGCACATGCATGAAAATCTCTGAACAGTGCTTGGAGCGTTTTAACAAGAATAAAACTGATTTTGTGAGTCGATTTATTACTATGGATGAGACTGAGATTCACCATTACACACCAGAGTCAAAACAGTGGACAGAATCCAGTTGTTCAGCGCCAAAGAAGACAAAGTCTGTTCCATCAGCAGGAAAGGTCATGACATCAGTGTTATGGGATGCTAAAGGTATTTTGTTTATTAATTATCTTGAAAAGGGAAAAAAACAACCGGGTAATATTATTCCAATCTTTTAACCAGACTAGACAAAAAAATTCGTGAGAAAAGACCCGATTTGTAGAAGAAAAAAATCATCTTTCATCAGGACAATGCACCTGCCCACAAAGGTGTTTTGGCAATTGAAAAATTAAGGGATCTGCCCTATGATTTGTTGGAACATCCATCCTATTCCCCAGATTTGGCTCCCTCTGACTTCTGTCTCTTCCCAAAACTAAAACTCTTCTTCTTCTCTGGTCGGTGTTTTTCTTCAAATCAAGAGGTGATTGCAGCCGTAGAGGGGTATTTTGCAGATCTTACTGAGAGCCACTACAGAGACCGGATAATGGTGCTGGTACATTGCTGGAATAAATGCATTAATCTTAAGGGAGATTATGTTGAAAAAAAAATTTTTTTAATGAGAAATTTGTGTTTTCATTGTTAGGCCAGGAATTTTTCAGACCACCCTTGTATTTGGCTCTTGAACTTCAACATCCTATCTACTAAAGCTCCAGAATCCCTAACCTGATCAGTTTCTTCTAGCATAATCCCATCAATATATATAGTATGACATTGGATATCTAATCTCACCAAAGTTGCATGACTTTACATTTCTAATATTGAACAGACAGACATTTTCCCATGCCCACAATTCCAACCCATTGAAATCATTCTGCAAGTATTGCATGTCAGCCACATTTCTGATTATCTTTGCATCATCAGCAAATAGCAGTATATTGCCTGTCAAATCCTTTCCAATGTCATTAATGTACAGATTGAATAACAGTGTAAATCTTGCATTCATATACCCTTTATACCACTTTTTGATATCAGTCAGTCAGGCATCCTGTTATCCACTCAAATATTTTATAATCCAAACCTATATTCTCCAATATATGCAACAGTTTTCCATGCTGTATTCTATCAATAGCCTTAGCAAAGTTCAAAAGTATCATTGTGTATCCATTCCCTTTGTCCAACTCAGTGGTAGCAACATTATTATAGAATGTGAGCAAGTTTCTAAAGCATTATCTTCCCTTAGTAAAGCCATGCTATTTATTGGAAGTAAAGGTTCTCTGTCAACCCATTTCTGAATGTGAACCCAACCAAATTTTCCAAAATTTTCACTCCCACTCCAGAGATACTAGTCCTCACCAGGGATACATCAGTCTTTCCAGAACCCTTGTGCAATGGGTTTACCGTACATTCTTTCTGCTCCTGTGGAATCTTTCCTGTTCTGAGACTTAAATTATATAGTAGTCAAAGGAATACCAGTTTAGCTGAACACTCTTTTAGCATTCTTGCTGATATTCTATCAGTCCCTATTGCTGAATTTTTATTCAGTTTGTGCAACAGCTCTAATACCTCACTGTTATATGCTTGAATTTCTTCATTCAGTGAAGCGGTAGCAGTGAGTGCAGTGCTGCATATACCAGGTTGATAGCTTTTAGCAAAATAGGCACGCATTAGTTGAACAACTTTCTGTATCTGTCACCATCTGCATTCAGTAGAACTATTTTTTCATTAAGTATAATTTCTGGGATTCTGTTTCTGGGAAAAAGATTCCGATGACGGTCAGACGATGACCGAAACGGTCCACACCCCGTTAACCCCTATCCCAGTTTCCACATAAGGATACCCTTCCCCTTCGTTTCCCCCTCTCCCTCCTCCCCACAAAAAATGCGGCCCTAAACAAAATAATATATATGTATATTATTAATAGTAACCCGGGTTTCCAAACTTATTTCCCGTAAAACACACCCCCATGTCCCTTCCCCCCATTTATAAACAACCTTTAGCAGGATCTTGGAATTGGAAGGCATCATAGAACCAAAAAACAAGGTATGTACAAAATTTTTCCACTTCTTTTATTCTGCCATAATTGCCTTCTATATGCACCCATAATGCCCTAAAAAAATATATATACCCTTTTTTGAGTAATGTTAGCCAGTTTATTAAAATAAGGGACACTCCTAAACAAAAAACAGGCTATAATAGCCGTAATTATATTAATACTATTCTTTCATATTCATTCTTTCTTTTACTTGCAGCATAACGATAGAATTCTTTGGTCTTGTCTTTAGCTTGAAGAGCCAGTTTCTTTTCATGCGCAGACTTAGGTTTCTGTACAACAATTGATTCTTCTGGCCTGCTGCTTATAATTTTCATAGTTTACATCATTCTTATGCACACAGTATTCCTTCCACATCATATTTTGCTTATGAATGAATCTCTTGCTTGATAAGATTATATGTTCATTTCACTCCCCTATTTATTCTTCAAACTCTAAGGATACATTCTGATGTTGCATCATTTAAGTATTTTTTTAAAATGTGCCTGTGCACTGTCGATATCCTTCCCATCCAACAACTGATACCATGGAGCAGAATCCAGCATACTCTTCAGTTGGTCATAATTTCCTGCTTTGTAGTTCATCATGTAACCTTTTCTGAATGGAATATTTATAAACTTACTTTCTAAGTGAGTAGTGCATGATCACTGTCACCAACTGGAGGCAGAATAGTCACGACTTCAACTGAAATCCACTCTGACGCTATAATCAAATCTAATACTCTTTGACTTTGAGTTCCTTCTGTCACATGCTGATTGAGGAAGTTGTCTCACAACAGCTCAGTAAATTCCGTTTCATTCTTCTCATGAGATTTGTACCACTATCCAACCAATGTTTGAATAATTAAATTCTCCCATTACAATTACTCTTTTTGCATCCATTGTCTTTATTCAGTGACTCATTTCTTCATCACTAGCAACCAGTCACTGGATCTTTAACAACACTCCACTATGTATTTGATCTTGTTAACCTCTACCTCACACCTAATGGCTTCAAATTCACTGCCAGATGAAAAACTGTTACTAGTATTACAGTCATAGATCTCAACACTAACTTGATTTAAGTCATCCAATAACATTAGCAGCACACCCCCCACTTCTCCTATCCTGTCTTTCCTTCCTAAAAATACTGTACCCTTTACACTTGATACCAGTAAGTATGTATGCTTCTGATTGCCAGGTCTCACTAATACCTACAATCTGAGGTACCAATATATTGACTAAGGGGACAAACTCTCCCCCTTTGTTTCTGATATTACTAGTGTTTGTGTACAGACATAAGCTGCCTGCATAATTTTTTGTGTACTCTTGTCTGTGTGACACAGGGGGATAACTTGCACATCTCTGTTCTTATCCAATGTCTTATTTATGCCCACATCTTTGCTTTATGGGTCTGAACTCATTCTCTCTCTCCAGTCATTTCCATGATAATACCCATTCTCATTATTACCACAGTTACATAACATTGTCATTACACACAGGTTTTCACCATTCCTACCATCATAATTTAGTTTCCACGACTCTCTAAAAGCAGGCTGTCCCTCTTATACAAATGTTCCAGCGTAGGCTGTCCCTCTTATACAAATCTAATCTTCCCTCAAACTCATAGATATGTATAAAATAAATCTGGTAGCATTTTCTTCCCCAAAATGAGTAGGCAAGATGGGATAATGTGTGTGTGTGTAAAAAAAATTAGGTATTACTGTATGAGAAATTTGAGATCATTCACATACAAGACAAACATTTTGACTCTTTTTATTCTTCCTTTTTCCCTTTGCTTCTTCTTAATCCTTTCTTTCTTTTTTATTTTCCAAGTAGATTTCATCTTCTGTCTAATTATAATTGCTATGTTTCAAATCTTCATAAAGGAAGCTATGATACATTTTCAGAAAGTTCAATGTTAATTCACCTTTCACTGTGAAAAGCCTTCATAAAAATTCCTATTACCTCAGATGGGAATTAGAAATTTTAGGTGTGAGAAGACATTTTGTGATAGCAAAATTCTTGGATATGGCTGCAAGCTATTTAAGACTAGAGGATGGCCAAAGTCAGGTGGACTTAGCCAGATAGTTGCATGTGAGTCATTGTGTGATTCAGAAACTGTGGAACAAATTCCAGTAGCCACAAACAAACAGCAAATAATCAGTGTCTCTGATTATCTGCTCACCAAAACAGGATGCTACTCTGAATTGGCTACAGGAATATTAGCTTCTTCTATGTGTGTGTGCAGAAGGCTTCAGAAAGATGGTCTGTATGCTAGGCGACTGCTATTCTACTTGCTCCTTTTTCCCATGCCACAGGAAAGAACATTTGATGTGAGCCAGGATGCACGTCAACTTGACTCAAGGCCAATTGAGATCAGTATTGTTTATAGTTAAGTCTCGATTTGCTCTAGAAAACAATACCAGGCATGTTCTGATCTGGAGAGAACCAGAGACACATCATCCCTCTGATATCTGTGAAAGGAACACTTATGGTGGAGGTAGTGTGATGATTTGGGATGGTATCTTGTTGGGTGGACGTATGTGCTTCCTAGCAGAACCATAAATGCTGAAATGTAAATGAGGTCCTAGACTCTTGTGTTTGTCCACAAGACAAACACATGAGTGATAAGAGGAGAAATTTATCCTACAGGAAAATGCTTATTCTCATTGAGCAAAGCTCTTTGACCAATATCTTCAAGAAGACACTGTTGTATGTTTGGGCTGGCCAGCCAAGTCTCCTTATCTTAATTCTGTTGAGCATGTGTGGGATGCTCTAGGATGTTGCTGCTCTCAACCCTTCCTCCATCCCCGAAACTTTCAGGCAATTTGGAGAGCTTTGCAAGAGCAATGGTTGTTATTACCAACTGAACTCCTGCACAACATAAACAGTGAAACATCTTTATGAGCACTGAATTGCTGTGAGTGGATGACCACATTTCTTATAATTTAATCTACACATACCTTATTGAGGCACTTTGAGAATCTCATCTTAACCTTTTGTTTTTGACCATTGTCTTCATGTATCCATTTGTTACTGAATTAAACTATTTATTTACAATTTGGATGTTTCTTTCACATCTGATATATCATACTACTTTTTACTGAATTGCATAAAAATTCATCACACAGTTTTTGACTTATGATTTTTCTCTTTTCCTTTCTTTATGGAAACCAGTATGTCTATTACTTGTGGTATACAGCCATTGCAGCATAACAGACCATGCTATAGATACTGATCACTGGATTCTGTGGAAGAAAACCTCCCTCTTGTACAGGTATACACATAAATGCGTGAGACTTTTCCTAGAATCTGCCTCAGCATTACATCATATGCCAAATCTCAAAAAATTCGGCTGCTTTACGTTACCTACAATCTGGGAGACTGTCAGCTTGTTTCCATCATTTTAACCATAGGGGGTATCAATTAGAACTGTAGGTTCCTGCCATTCATATTTCTGTTTGCTTTTTTACCAGTGTGCCTGTATGCATGTGCTCATGAAAATGCCTAGGTGGCATAAGCAAAATATTAGCATAATAATTTATTTATATAAATATTAATTGCATTTATTATCTGTAGATGTGTATTTATTCCACAAAACATCAACGTGAATGATAATCGATATCTGACTATCCATACCCTATCATCCTATTTATTCTTTGAACTCTGGGGACACATTCTAATATTGCATCATTTTTTAATACTTCCACACACTGTTAATATCCTTTCCATCTAGTATCAGATACCATGGGACTGAACCTAATATTCTCCTTACTTGGTCAGTTTCTATTTTGTAGTTCGGCATGTAACCTTTTCTGAATGGAACATCCACACATTTAGCCATTTCCAAAATCAGTGTTACATGGTCACTGTCATCATTGAATGATGGCAGTGACTATGCTGCAGGTTCGAATCCTGCTGTGGGCATGGATGGTTGTGATAGTCCGTGAAAATACTAGGAGGGCACCTACTCTACAACTCTCCATCACTCGGTCCACCAACTACAATGAACCACAACTACAGCAATGCCATCTTAGTTAGTGGACTGAGTGATGGAGCCAGAGAGTTGTAGAGTAGGTGTCCTCCCTTGATGAGTCTTTGGACTCCCTGGAAGTGTCACATTAATAATAATAAAGGATACAGTACTGTAATTGACTCAGTCTATAGTTCTCATGTCTATCTCAGAAGAGAAGTTTTAGAATGTTTAGAAGTTGCAAAAGAGCTGTCAGTTAGTTGAAATTTCATTTTGAAAAAATAAAATAAATAAAAAGAAAGCTTGCCTCAATCGCAGGGTAGTTTGTCTTTTCTGGTCCCTCAGTAAAGCACAGACAGGGACTTCTGCTCTTTTTGAGTATCTCCGTAGTACAGTCTGTAGGATGATTCTTGATGTTGGTTAAAAATTTGAATCTTATCCTGGATATGAGAAATCTGTAAGGGTTTTTCAACTGAAAGTGAGTTCTCATACAAAAGTAGCAATTATTCCACAAAACATATAAAACTATCCAATGAACATAAGCCATGCAGTTAAGAGTCACTTTTTATAATGTGAATCCTAGCCCTGAGATTGTAAGCCAATAGTATATTAGTATTAGCACAATGAGTGGGCTAAGGGGTTAGATAAGTCTGGAAATCTTGCTCTAGAGACCAAGTACGAAACTTTAAGTTACTTGAAGTATACAATAAGCAGGGTAGCAGTCTCACACTGAGTAGTGAGATTCATTTACCACCAAAAAAAAGCATTCACAAAACATCCATGCTCATTTAGATTTGAATTCATAGCTTGTTGAAGGATGGATATGTTAACTGCTTAATCAACTTCTCTCATGGCTTAGCTACTTAAGTGATGCCAGACAGAAAACCAATCAACCAATGAACAGTGTACAAACAAGATTCATACTGATTTTTCCTTCAGTTGTGACATGTTTTAGGTCAGTGTCATACATGTAGAGGAAGGCTTATGCGTTCATTGTACATGTTGAATAATTTTAACAGTATGGATGAGAACACAGACTGATAAGAAAATAACTATTTATTAACTAATTGCTGATATTCTATTCAGCATCTTCAGAGCACAAAAAAAGGTTTGTCACTGTATGCAAGACAACCACAATCCGCTGTAACAATGGGACTATTTTGAACAATTGTAACGTACAACACAAAGACTAAAGTCTTGATTAATTGCCATCTATGTTGGGGGGGGGGAACGGAGAAAAAATGTATTAATTTTGTCTTAAGATGACCGTCTCCCAAATTTTTGACAAATTTATACAGCCATACTCTTGTTGAGGTTTGGAGTATATTTCAAGGCTTCTGTTGTTTTTCCTGGAAACAACAGAAGCCTTGAAATATACTCCAAACCTCAACTTCTATGATTTATTAAAGCTTCTGTGCATCACTTTTGTTTTTTTCCAATTAATCCTGTGTGCAGGAGTATCTAAATCATGGTCTGCTAGACCTGACTTGCCATAACAATAGTGCCAGATGTTTTTTTTATGTTCACCGAGGCAGATGTCCACAGTTCTTCCTGTCTGTCCATAATAAGCTTGATCACACGAACAGGGCACTTCATAGACTCCTGGTTGTGATAAAGGAGAGATTCTGTCTTTGGGTGAACGGATGAGAGTTGCCAATTCCACATATGGTTTAAATGCAGTGCATAATTGATGTTTGTTAAGCTTAACAAACATCAACTACTGCTTAAATTAAGGGGATATTAAATCCCGCATAGTTTTAAAACCGAATAAGAAACTCAAAGATCGGAATCAGAGAGTTTCTTGCCGAATATAGTAAACTATAAAGTATCAGCGACACTAGCGTTAGCCAATGCAAGTGATCCTAGTATGTAGTACAATACCGGGCAACTCGTTGCAAAGGTGGAGGAAGTTCAGATCGCTATTCTTAGGTATTTTCCATAATGTAAAAACACATTTTCTAGGAAATGTATGCTGTTATTACATTATGGAGGGAGGTCACTACCCAGACCGGTTTCAGCCTTTTTTGAGGCTTCATCAGTGAGTAGCTAGACCTAATACCAAAGTGTATAGCGAAAAGAACTTATGTATTCTGCGAACAAGTTTTCTAAACAGGTGCAACCATTAAGTTACTTAAGTATAAAGAGCTAATAAGCTTCATTTCAGCAATGAAAACATTACTTAAATTAATTACTTAAATTAAATTAAAACTATGCGGGATTTAATATCCCCTTAATTTAAGTAATGTTTTCACATCCGAAATGAAGCTTATTAGCTCTTTATACTTAAGTAATCAACTATTGCATTATATATATCCTAAAGGTGTGTTTTGTATCATATACAAAGGCAATTCATGTAAAGTCATTAGCCTCTATATACAAGTGGCCCAGTCATGATGGTACTTCATGTGCAGACTTTGTTTGCTTACACTTGGATAAAGGATGTAATTTCTTGGCATCTTTAATTTATAGTATAACCAAAAAACTTGCAACAGCATGTTATTTAGTTGGATAAAATGTTAAAATACTTTTAATTTAACAATGGATTTAGTTCTCTTTACTCAGTATTTATCTACAAATATATTTATTTTCAGAATATATCTATCAATCAGGTGATAATTAAATTTCAAAGTAATAACACAGCCTCTGCTTTAAACTCAGGAATGTAATAGTTTTTGAAAAGTTCAACTTTTTCAGGTAAGTGTTAATTCAAAAAATATTCTAATTATTATATATATTTTGTGATATTAGTTCAACACATGCACACAGTGAAAAGTTATTAATTTTTTTTTCTAATTTTTTAACACTTCAGATATTTTTGAACACGTAAATTATTTTATCCTCAGTGATAAAAAAAATGCTACACAGATTGAAAAACAAGTTAAGACTAGCAACTGGCTAACTGAAGGCAAGTGCATGGCAGAGAGAAATGTGTGTGCTCCACTGTCAAAATTCTTTCTGATAGACTGAGATAAAAGGTTTATGTGAAGTACATAATGTTGTTTAAGATGAGAATTTCCTATATGTTTGGCATGGATAACCCACCTCATTAATTTTTTGAGTAATGTTAACAAAGCTGTAGGACTCTCCTTGAAAGTACACATACCTCTAAAACTATTTCTGTGGATCAGCTTAATGCTCTTTCAAAATATTCTGCATTCAGTGTTAACATCATATTGGGCTAGACCACACGTGTAATTAATTCACTATAGCAGGTGTTTTTGGTGTTCAGTAAACCTTTTTTTCTATGAGACATCCAATTTTAACAAAATAAGAGCAGTTACACTTACATACACATCGAATAGAGAATGGGGAACTTGCTTATCTTTGGTGGTCAGTTAAAAAAAAAAAGTTTGTTACATTTAAATTTTAAATGTGATGACAGAACTTGCTTGCTGGTTACTTATTTGGAAATGGAATCTTTTAACTCGCCTTGTTCATTCATACATTCATTATGGACTGTTCTGAAAGCCTGTTACATCACATCAACTTGAATCTGAATGATGAATTATCTCTGCCAAAGGTAAAATAAGGAAAATTCTAATCTTAAGCAATCTTAATTAGTTTATTTATTTTTTGATTCGTAAGTGTTATATATTTATACACAGGTAATTTACTTAAATCATGTGAAAGGATTCCAGCAATGCAACACACTTGTCTCTGGTATATAACAGAGCATTCATGAACAGCTAGCTGATATTGTACATTCTCACCTTCTTTTTCGAGGTTGTGCAGTTTTTTTTTTATCTCACTGAGGACGGAATGACTTGCTCATTTTGAAATATTTCAAACTAACCAAACTTGGGCTAAACATTATTCACACAATGCCTATTATACCTCTCCTTAAACTCATTCACTGACATGTCACTCATAACCACCTCATTTTCACAAAAAATCTAGTCCTTATGCCATTACTAACCAGTCTTATGCAACTTCCAGGGATTGATCCCTTTTTGTCTCCCTTCCAGTCACATTAAAATATTTCTTTAGCATCTACTCTATAAAATCCCTTTAGTAACTTGTGTTATTATAATATCTCCTTTTCTTTCTGTCATCTTAAATTCTGTTACCTACAAATCTTCAATCTGTCCTCCACTCCACAGACTAGTCAGCATTCTGGTCACTTGCCTCTGGATCTTCTTCATCAGTTCTCCAAAATGTTAGGCAACCAAATTTGTGCACACTAGTTTAGATATGGTTATATCTTATAAACAGGGATAATAACTTCCTTATCCTTGCTTATCAGTATGTTGATTAGCATTTAAGTGATCCTATGAACTGTTCCACTTTTGCAATATATCCTCTGAACTCGACCTCTCTATTCATTTCCCCTAAATCTCAAGTCTTTTCCTTTCTTGCTGTGCAGTTTGATCTATGTAATAATAGCCTCTGCTGCTTTTTTCCATAAAAGCATAATTTTACACTTGAGCACATTGAATTGGCAGCTGTTATCCTTTGTCCAAACTACCAGTCTATTTAGATCCATTATGCAGAACTTCTACATTATTTCTCTTTCTAGTTTTACTTCATCAAAAACAACTAGGTATTCCCACTGAAATCATTTCTAGCATATCATTAATGTACAAATTGAACAGCAGTGGCCCAAGCACAGAGCCTTGTGGTACCAATGGTAATTTGTCTTTTCTTTAATGCATTCTTTCATATATTACTCTCTGATGTCTATCCATCTGCTATCCTCTTACTCATATCACCAGCCTCATGTCCATCCTCATTTACTCTGATGTACAGTATGGCTCTGTGTAGTGTTTTGTCAAATTCCTTTGCACAGTGTAGCAATTTCCTTTGTCCCATTTAGCTCTCACTTTATTGTTGAAAGTGAGTAAATTATTTCTCTTGCACTTTCCCATAAAACACAAACTAATATCTCTTCTACTCTCATGTCGGTAGGCACATTTGAGATGTCTTAATATCCTGCATACCTCCAGTTCACTACCTCTCTTCTTACATTATTCCCTGTTATGTCAGTTACTTCATTATCTTCACCCAAATGGTTCACTTTCATGAAGTGATCAAGCAGTAATTTAACTATTTTTTTTTTTTATTCCTTTTCTGTTCCTTGATTTTTTGCATATCCATTCTCTCACTGAACAAAGCTTTCATTTTTAATCCCTTTCTCAGATCTCAACTATTTTAATTGATTCTAACTCTTATGTTAAAATTGTTGGAACACTATTTTGCATGTTATGAATCAACTTTTTAAAATCTTATTTTGTTTATATGATCCAGTTTTGTAATTATTTCATTTTTTTACCTTTTGTGAGTTATATAACATCCAACTTTCTATCATTTAATTTTCAAGTCTTCATATCCTTTGACTAGGGCCTGATTCTACTTTTCTGTTCTAGGTTATGATCATTGGTTTCTAGCTATTGCTATCCTTCTCATCCATCCCTCTAGTAGTTTCTAGCTATTAAACAAAAAAAATAAATAAATAAATAAAAATTGAATATACATTTTCCCTTTTTAACATGATTCATTTTTATTTATTTTTGATTTGGGAAAGACCAGTAAAAAAAAGTAAATAAGAAGCAACTTGCATGAGAAGTTAAATCATTTAGAGTGTCAGAAGTGTTGGGTCAGGTTGAGAGATTGAAGCAGTGGATGGAACACAGAATATGTGTGAAAGTGTAATGGAAGACAGGATTGAAAGAGATCAAAAGTGGCATGAGAGAGAGAGAGAGTAAAAATGTTTGAAAGAATAGTAGTATGATGTATGTAAAAAATGAGAGTTGGCCATAATGAGGGAAATCGCATGGTTACAGAGTAATACATAGGACAAAGCATGAGCTGGAGCAAATGCAGAAATGTCTGGTGAGTGGTTCAGCTGAGAACAGAAAGAAAGAAGTGCAAGAAAAGAGAAAAGAATGCTTGACTAAGAGAGAAGGAAAAATTAAAGAGTCATATGCATTTCTATCATAAAGGTATACTTGGTGAGAAAGGGATAAAATTATGCTTCCTGAGTACAAAAATTAACAATGTCAGCAAGGCTATTAGAATGCTAAAGGATAAAGTGAAAGAGTTGATTGTTTTGTCTGGAACGAATGATTTCAAAGGAGAAAAGTGTGGCATGAGGAAGGGCATTAAGGAGTTACTGAAAGTAATAAAAGAAAAGAGTGAGAGAGTTAAGATAGCGAGTCTGTTGCTGCAGTATGACAAATTTAAACTGAGAAGGAGGGCCATAATAGTGAATAAATTGATGCATAGGTCATGCAGGAGGAATGATGTGGAATTTGTGGATGTGAGGACAAAAAAGACATATACAAGAAGCATGGCTTGTATCTGAATGGATTTGGTGTTCAGAGTCTGGAAAAAGTGTTGTTGAATGAAGTGACAGTGGATGTGCAAAATCAGAGAAACTAGAGCTTTTAGAGAGAAGCTGTTGAATGAGTACAGAGATACCAGTAAGGCAGTTGAGTGTAAGAATGGGCATAAAATGTCTAAGTTAGTACTACTGGCAACAAACCAGAATGGGATAGTTAGTATAAAGCATAAGGACAGAGGTGGGCCTAAGGGGCTATTGCACTTCTTGTATATGCATGAAAGCAACATTTGGAATAAGGGGGAGGAGTTTTTAGCATTGATTAGTTCATTCTGGCCAAAGGTTATTGGCAGTACCGAGACATGAAGATGCTATAGTTAGTGGGATAGAATATGAAAAGTATAGTGTTTTCAGAGAGGATAGAAAGAAAAGATGTGGGGAGGGAGTATTATTGATGATAGCCAATGAACTGCAACTAAAGGAGTTGAGTTCAACTGCAAGCCAGTGAAAATAGCACATTTGGGGCTATCTGGTGTGCGAGACAGTGGCTGGTAGAACAATATACATTCGAGTCTCTTTTTATGCAGTAGATACGTTCCACAGAAAACCACATATAAAAAATTTCACAAAAAAAAGACCTAACTTATGTTGAAAAATTAGGGATACGTTCCATACTTTTCTCCACTAATTTCCTGTGCCAAAGTAATGATTTCAGCTGATAATGTAGATGGTTGCACTGTTTGCAACACATCCAGGCCAAGCTGCTTTCCAGCAGGCATTTAAAGTTTGTGGTCTTATTTCAGCGATAGCAGATGCAACATGGTTTAAGCAGTCCAAAATAGAAAATTTTTTCCAAACGCCAGTTACTGTTAATGATTCATTTTCTAGTTTATCGTATATAAATTGAAAAGTGTGCTTAATGTAATATTTTTTAAAAGTAGCAATTATGCCTTGATCTAATGGCTGAATAATTCTTGTTGTATTGGGTGGAAAAAACACATTTGGATGTTCTAAATGCAGATGACTTGGTGCATTGTCAACAATTAATAAAACTTTAAAATTGAGAGCTTTTTGCTTCATATATGTTTCCACTTCTGGTACAAAGCAATTATTGAACCATTCAGTAAATACAGCAATTGTTACCCAGGCCTTTGTATTAGCCATCTAATGTACAGGCAGCTGTTTTAGATCTTTGCCTTTTAGAGCACGTGGTCTTAGAAATCGATTTACTAGGAGGAGTTTCAACATTCGATCTTCTGATGGATTGCTACAAAGTAACAACGTTATTCGATCTTTGCTTGCTTTAAACCCACTTGCTTTTTTCTCAGACTTTGCGATGTAGGTTTGACTAGGCATTTTCTTCCAAAACAATCCTGTTTCATCAGCGTTAAACACTTGATCGGGACAATATACACCATCTTCAATCATTTTGGCTAACTTCTCTTGAAAATTTTTGGCTGCTTTTTCATCTGCTGCTGCAACCTCACCTGTAATCTTCACGTTATGAAGTGCATTCCTTTTTTAAAAATCCGGTTAACCATCCTTTGCTAGCTGAAAATTCTTTATCAGCCTGGGAAGCAGAAGTAGACGGCTCCAATTTCTTCATCTGTTCATAAAACCGAAGAGCTTTTTGTTTAATTAAACAACCACTTATAGGAATTCTTCTTTGAGTTAATTCTTCAATCCAAATTACGAGGACTCTTTCTGTTTTTTTCTAGTAAAGCATCTCTTGAGTACAATGATAATTTGGCACTTAGTTTTGTGCCAGAAATGACAGATTTTCTTATTGTGACTTCATTGTTTTTAATCGCTCTTATAGTAGATTCGCCTAAATTAAAAAGTTCACCAATCGCTGTAGATCCCTCTCCTTTTGCTAAGCGATCTAAAATTGCAATTTTTATTTCCAAAGAAATTGCTCTTCTTTGGTGCTTTTTTTCTCCATTGGGCCAAATTAAATCTTTAAAATAAGAATTAGCAAATAAAAAAAAGAGATGAATGGGAAGAAGGAATTGAAATTTATGCAGTTACGAAGGAATAATTAACTGAGGCAGCAGCATGTGATGGAATGTGCTAAGGTTTTTGAGAGTTGTAGATCTAGTAATATTGCATCAGTGAATTTGTCTGTTTCCAGTATGACCACATTCTCACCAATTGGTGAGAGTCATATGGTCTTGACCTGGAAGTTGCCTAAATGTGTGGAATTTCAGTTAAGAGGGAGTGTATGTGGAAGTACAGGAGTCTTCAATAAGTGATCAGTTGGTAATGTTAGAATTGTTCCAAAACAACAGCATCCATGAAGCATTTTAATATAATTTAAATTCATAAGTTAACAAAACCAGAATACAAGGAGTACTCTGTAAGCTTATGAGTTTAAATTATATTAACCATATCAGAAATTTAAAAATGTATAGAAAATGGCAGGATGTGTGATGGGATTTATTAACTGTTCTCTTTTTTTTGCTGTTCAATCCCAAAGTAACTTCTGCAAAGACAAAGCTACCAATCAGGCCAGCATTTCAGACTAAATGCTTTTATACAATTGCCCAACTGATATAAATATGTGCAATATTATTTGGTGACCTTCGTAGTTGCATACATCGTTTAATATATAGTCATACCCCAAAGTTACGCGGTAGGTGGGACCAAGAAAAAGCGCGTAAGTCGAATTCACGTAACTCGGGGTATAATTTTGCATGTAATTTATATATACAAACATACAATTGGGACCAAAGGTTTACAAAAACACCTATATTTTTTAAGAAATATAATCATAATTGTAGTTTTTCGTACATAAAAAAAAGAAAGTTATTTCGATGTTGATGGTTTCAAAAAATCTAATAGATTCGTCTAACGGCATAATGTCTTTTTCATGTCACACAAAATTTCTTCATAGCAAGCTAACGATTTTTTTTATTCCTTGCCTTGTGGCTACAATTCATTCCTCGTTAGAATCTATGTCCACCAAAATCTGTAAACCTTTCTTTTATGATTGTTCTTACTGTGGATTCCTGTAGAACTTCTTTGCTAGCTCACAAATTTTCATTCCGCCTTCAAAATCCTTAATAATGTTGAGTTTTGTTTCCAAAGTCAATGTTTTTTTTTTCTTGCTAGCTGTAGAAGAATCGGACTTGCTTCTTTTGGACGACATTATTATTTTTTTTTGTGATGAAATATTTATCAAGAACATAACATTAAACAATCGCAAGGTTTGTAGACTATAAAAATCGTGTATGAATGGAGGCCGCTCGAAACAAGTCAGTGCTTGTTCACAGCATGTGCAACACTGGTGAATGTGGCTGGCGCCGGAAAGATACGACTAGTGGTGAAGCGGGATGGGAATACGTACATATAAGAAACTGCATAACTCCGGATTCGCATAAGTCGGGGTATAGCTGTATATAATTATGGCCTATTAAGGTAGAAGATCAGCAGTCCTTTCCCCCCCCCCTTTAAAATCTAAAATTTACTCGAGTGAATGATTATGGTATAACATTTTAATATCAACAGCTTAAGTATTTACCTTAAACATGTTGCTCTCGGCAGTATAGTTAAAGAAAAGATGTTTTCTTTAAGGCATAGATGTTTTGACACATCTATGCATAGGATTAGCAGTGATGTGTATCGTTATATGTAATTACTGAGATAAGATTTGTTCAGAAATTTTAAAAGAAAAGATGTATTTATTACAATATTAGACTTAATATTGTGTAGTTTTGTTTTGTTTGCCTTGCGTATTTTAGTGCGTCTATTTTTGGTGTGTTATAACGTATAATTTGACAAAACACGTTACAGATAAGTATGGCACCTGTGCGAAGGAAAATGGCGGCCAGTAATGAAGGTTCGCCATCGTTATCAAAGAACGGTAGCATAAAAGAAATGAGTCAGTGTACTAGCTGTGAAATGTACGCTTTGCGGAGTGCGGTCGAGTGTGGTTAGATGATAATAAAGGATTGAATGTGTGTAGAAAATGTAGGGAGAATGCGGAATTGAAGTGTATTTCGGATCGTGAGTGTGATATTTTTGTCAACCTTCAGAATGAAGGAAATAGGGATATGACAAGAAACGGCAAGGTTGTACATGAAAATTGTGAGAGTGTGAATGTAGAAAGTGTGAATGATAGTATAAATGGTTTCTCAGAGAACAAAAAAGATGAGATAGATGCATTGAGTGAGATCGCGTTGTTGAATAGTGCGATAGAAAGAGCAAAACAGCAGCTAGAGTGCATGAACAAAAGTAGAGACTGAATGAACCAACCAATAATAAAAGGTATGACAGGAAAAATAGACGTATGAATGTGAACATGAACAAAATGAAGGATAGAGTGCTGTATGGAGACTCGTTAGTACGAGGTGTGTTAGTAGAGGATTTGACAAAATCGTACTAACCTGGTGCAACCATAAAGGATGTAACTGCGTCTATTAGAGAGCAAAAGGAAAGGGTGAAAGAAATGATTGTTGTGGCAGGTACGAATGATTTGAAAGGAGATAAAATGGAAATGATAGAAGACCTGAATGAATTGTTTGAGGTAGCAAAAGAAAAGAGTGAGAGAGTTAGAATGATTAGTCTTTTGCCACGGTATGACAGTGAAATGTTTAAAAGGAGGGCTATAATTGCAAATGAATTTATGCGTGGGTTATGTATGACGAGTGGTGTGGAATTTGTGGATGTGTGGAGTGAGTTTGATGGGCGAAAGGATCTATATAAGATGGATGGCTTGCATTTGAATGGTTACGGTGTAAGAAGACTTGAGAAAGTGTTGCTGAATGTAGTGGATGTGCAAATTCAGTGAAACTAGATTTGTTAGGGGGGGGGGGAGTAGAGATACGGTCCTTATGGAGGCAGTTGAATGTAAGAATGAATATAATATGCCAGAGCAAATAAGGACAACAAATCTGAGTGGGATAGTTAATATAAGGCATCAAGGTAGGGTTGGGGCTAATGGGGGTCTTAAATTCATGTACACTAATGCTAGGAGTATTAGGAACAAGAAGGAAGAGTTTTTGGCCATGGTTGGCACTTCCAGACCACAGGTTATAGGTATTAGTGAAACATGGCTGACTGTAGATGATATAATTAGTGGGATTGAATGTGATGGGTATAGTGTGTTCAGGAATGACAGAGAGAATAAAATGGGGGGAGGAGTATTGTTGATGATAGCTGATGAGCTCCAGCCAAGGAGAATAGAAGTTGAATTGCAGGATAGGGAAAAGAGCACATTTGAGGCCATTTGGTGTGAGATTGTGGCTAGCAGAACTAAATATACAATTGGGTGCTGCTATAGACCAGGTGATGGAAAAGATGGTGGTGACAGTATGCACAAGCAAATAGAAGAAATGGGTGGAAGGAGGGTGATTATTATGGGAGATTTCAACTATGGTCGCATTGATTGGAGTGAGGAGAGGACACACGGGAGGAAGGAACTGGATTTTACGCGGTTATTAAGGGATAACTATCTGCGACAGCATGTAATGGAAAATACTAGGGGTCAGAGAGTGCTTGACCTAGTAATTACATCTGAGGATTTGGCTGTAACAAATATGACCACATTGCCACCAATCGGTGAGAGTGATCATAGGGTCTTAACTTGGGAGGTGGCTAAAGGTGTAGAATTTTCAATTAAGACAGGGTACATGTGGAATTATCGGGCTGGAAAGTATGACAAGCTTAGGAGTTTGATTGGTTCAGTGCCATGGCATGTACAACTGCAAGGACTAGAAGTTGATAGTGCATGGGAGGTAGTTAAGAAGTGCTTGCATGAAGCAATGGCTGACTGTATACCTAGAGTCCGAATAATAAATCAAGTAGGGGTTAAATGGATGAATAACACCATTAAGCTTGAGTTGCAAAAAAAGAAACAACTATGGAGGGAATTTAAGGAGAAGGGTGACCGGCAGGCACATGAACGGTATAAAGCGCAGGCCAGAAGTGTGACGAGTGTGGTAAGAAAAGCAAAAAAGGATTACGAAAGAACATTGGCCATGCAGGCTAAAGAGAATCCTAAACAGTTTTTTAGATATGTAGCAAGCAAAAGGAAAAATGTACATGGCAGATTGATTTTAAAGAATGCCGATGGTAGGGAGGTAACTGAATCAGTTGAGATAGTTGAGTTACTGAGTGAGCACTTTGCAAAAGTATATCATCCAGGTGGTGACATTGCAGAAACGATCAATACATCTGTGGGATTGGATGGTATACCAGCTCGTGTTGTACGAGAAACAGCTAAAGCATTGTCAGTACCCTTGACCATTTTGTTTAATTTGAGTCTCGGGTCTGGGTTAGTCCCGAGCGGGTGGAAAGAGGGGAAAATAGTTCCACTGCATAAAGGTGGTTCCAAGACTGCTGTTGTAAATTACCGACCGATTAGCATATCAGGAATCATTGTCAAGGTCTTAGAGAAAATAGCCAAGAGGAAAATACAAGATTGGATAGAAGAAAATGGGATACTGTATCGGGGACAGCATTGTTTTGTGAAGGGTAGGTCATGCCTCAGTAACTTGCTCACGTATTATAACACAGTGACGGCTGAACTGGATAAGGGTAATGGGTTTACGGTGATTCTACTGGACCTTGCCAAGGCCTTTGACAGGATTCCACATGGAATTCTAATCAGTAAATTGCAGCATATGGGAATGGACATAGGGTTGGTGAGATGGATAGGAGGGTGGTTGACGGAGAGATATCAGAGAGTGGTTTATTCGGGAGTAGAGTCCACAAGACGGCCTGTGACTAGTGGTGTGCCACAAGGATCTGTTCTTGGACCACTGCTGTTTAATTTGTTCATAAATGATATAGGAAATGATCTGAGAGGAACAGTTCATTTGTTTGCGGATGATGCGAAGTTGGGTAGGGCAATAGTGAATGCAGATGACGTCAAAATTTTGCAGGATGATTTGGATAGATTGGAGGTCTGGGCTAAGGAGAATGGATGTCAGTTTAATGTGGCAAAATGTAAGGTTATGCATTTTGGGGTGAAAAGATTGGCGGCAGTTTACTGCATTGGTGGAACCCTGCTCCAGGAAATTGATGAGGCACGAGATTTAGGAGTGTTGGTAGATAAGGAATTGAAATTTAGGGGACACATTGCAAAAGTGACCAAAACAGCTCATCAAATCACTTGGTTGCTGAAGAATACGTTGACAAGCAGAGACAAGCAGGTTATTGTTCCTCTCTATCGAGCCTTGATAAGACCCCATCTAGACTACTGTGCTCAGATTTGGTCACCTAGGTTTCTTCTTGATGGGGAGGAGGTGGAGAGGATCCAGAGGCGAGTGACCAAGATGATAGCAGGTCTGTGGAATGAACCGTATGAGAACAGGTTGAGGATTTGTGGGTTGCAAAAATTGGTTGATAGCGGAGGAGGGGAGATATGATTGAGACATTCAAATTACTGAAGGGTTTCTATAAAATTAATTCAGAAGATATTTTTGAGAACAGGGCTGGTTGTGGGAGGACTAGGGGACATCCATGGAAACTGGGCAAAAGTATGGTTAGTAAAGGTGTTAGAGCTGGGTTCTTTACTTTTAGAGTAGTGAATGAGTGGAATGCGCTCCCTGAGTCTGTGGTGGATGCTGTGACAGTGAATGAGTTTAAGGCGAGGTATGATAGATACTGTATGAATGTCAAATAGTTGTGATGAATATGATTTGGGGCCTCCCTCGATGAGTCTAATGACTCCCTGGAGTTGCCCGTAATAATAGTAATAATAATAATAATAATAATATATTTTTAAAAGATTTATTTATTTGTATGGTCAAATAAAGCAGATTAGGGCTATATATTTATTACAAATTAAGTTTTAAATTGGACAACCATTGCACTTCTCCCTTTGTAGCTTGATGTAATTCTGCTATTCCCCCCCCCCCCCCACACACACACTTGGGAAATGGGAAATTGAACAAGACTGCATTATATGAGACATGGTTTGCAGAGCATTCACAATATGGCTGATTGGAAATTTTTCATTTATGAAGTTGATATTTACATCTTCAATGGCCTGTCCTAATCCTGTTTAGGTTGAACCATTGTTTGTGTGGCAGATCAAATCCAGGAGGCTTAGAACAGGGATCTTCAATAAGTGATCGATTGGTAATGTTAGAATTGTTCTAAAGATTCCTCAGTTCATCCTCAGGATTAAAGTTGTGAGTTTCCAATAGCTGTCCTCAGACCAAACGGAGTGATGATCTAAGTTGGGTTCGTGGCAGATTTTTTAATATATTTGAGATCAATTGTAGAGGATCAGATTAGTTTTTTTATATTTTTTCAAAGTTATAGTCTGTCTTCTAAGATCTGGTGGGGATGACATTTGCTAGGAAAGGAAGCCATGGTAGAGGAGTTGATTTCAGAGTACCTGAGATAATATGCAGGGTTTGGTTCAGTTTTATATCTATTAACTTGGCGTGAGCACTTCTACTCCAGACTGGGGCATAGTACTCTGCTGTTGAGAAGACCAAACCCAGGGCTGACACCCTAAGTGTAAAGGCTCTGCATCGCATCCCCAGTCAGTTTAAAGATATTGCTTCTAGCTTCAGTTTTATTTCCCAGTTGTTGTATATGCTTTTTGTAGGCGAGTTCTAGGGTGACTCCTAGATATTTTTGGTAATCTTCATGGTTTATGACTTTATTACAAAATTAAGATTTAGTGTGCATTTAGCTTCAGAGTTGATCTAGTGGAATGTAGATGAGACAGTTTTTGCTGGATTAGGTCTTAGAAACCAGGAGTTGAAATAGTTTTCCAGTTGTATTAGGTTGTTGTCAAGGGATTTCTCCACTTTGCTAAAACCAGGCTTATGACTAATGATAGCTAGGTCATCAGCATACATGAACTTGTGGGAATTTATGGAAGGTAGGTAGGTCTGATATATAACCATCGAAGAGAGCTGGAGACAAGACCGGGTGAGGCCATTTTGGAGGAATCTTGTCCTGCTTTTTCTTGTACCAAGCCTCACATGGAATTTATGATTTGAAAGCATTAAGTTTAGAAGATTTTATTTTATTTTTTTTTTGCATTGGAGGATATTTGCTAATTTAAATGAGTCCTTTTTTTTTAAAGTCTTCATAGATCTTGCATCTGCCTATGATACTATATGGTATCATAGGCAGATGCAAGATCTATGAAGACTTTTTCAGTATTGATTTCTTATTGATTTGAAAGAAAGATGGAGTCCTTGACATACTATACTCGAGGGAGGGATCAAAACTCCCCAAGAAGTATGAAATCATTTAACAATAAATGGTTGATTGAATATGTTTAACCTAGCAGTTCATGGCAGTTCCAAAAATAGTATCATATGACCTGAAAAATTGATTTCTAAAGATGGAGCATAAAAATTTGATTTGGTAATATGCAGAGAAAGTACAATGAAACAACTTTTCTTTGGATATCTGTTAAAATTGTACAAAGAAATTGGAAAAAAAACCCTCTGACAATTGGATCAGTAGAGATTCATAATAATGTAGTTAAATAGGAAGTAAGGATATAATAGGAAGTAAGTGCTTGAACTCAACGTACTGTACCATATAAACCTTATATTCACCAAATTCCTCATGTCTATTCTCAATTCGATAGAAATGTTTCTCTTTGGATTATCTGTTAGGACTCCTCCAATATTGTCGTATGGTATATATCATTCTTCTAAAGCACTTCTTATTGTACCAAACTGCCTAGTTCTCGGTCTTTCTCTGTATCTTTTATATCATCCTGACATCCGTTTCATAAATTTCCTTTTCCATTCAGGTTAAATGACTATAAGATTAGATCAGGTCACACATTCCTGAATGCCAACAATGTCAGGTTCCTACCTAATATTGTAATTTTAAATACAATTCTGCCATTAAAGCGTTCACTCTTCTAATTTTTTTTAAAACTCTCATATCTGCATATTCCAGTCTTAGATCAGCTGATGTATTTTTAAACCACTTCTCTTAGAGCTGTAAGTTAAAATTGGTTTGAACAGCTGGAATATAGCTAGTTGAGCATTTTGAATAATTTGTCACTTTATTCACTTGATTCCCTTTCCAGATTTGCTTATTCTGATGGAAAATTTAATATTTCCAATATTCAGTTTGTCATCTTCGCTATAAAATTACCCAAATAAGTGAAACATTTGATTATTCTGTAGGTGCTCTATTCAGAAATTAACATCTCCAATTTTAACATCAGGCTTAATGCAACATTTCCTTTATAATGTGATCCATATAGATGAGATAAATAACAGTGGGAATAGTGTACCATTATCTAATGCCTGAATTTACATCAAGCCATTTTCCCTTACCTTCTTTAATTCAAACTACTGACTTACAATTCGGATATGAACTATGTTGTCCGATATAACATTCCATTTACACCATTTAATTGTAGTGTTTTGAAGAGGGTTTCTCTTGCACTTGTCATATGCTTTTTCCAGATCTACAAAACTTAAATATAGATTCTTGCTATAAATTAAAGATGCCAAGAAATTATATATTCTGGGTTTAACCCTTTATCTAAGTGTAAACAAACGAACCTTCACAACTGGGCTACTTGTATATATAGAGGCTAATGACTTCACATCAATTACGTTAGCATCCCATAATACAAAGCACATCTCCTTTCAGACAAGTATAATGCATTATGAGAAGGGTCACTACCCAGACTGGTTTTGATCTTTATTGAAGTATGTTAAAGTGCAGGAATACCTCTCCAGAAACTGAGTGATCTTCAAGATCACTCTAAATCTCACTGAGTAACCCTAAAGGATCACTAGTAAAATCATTACTGCTGATCTGAGTTGCTCTAGGACAGGAAACTAAGCAGTGGCTCTACCCATTGACAGGCAGAAACCAGCAATTGAACAGAACTTCCCTACTCTCTGAGAAACAAACTACCATCAATGGGATCCAGACCCAGAAGAGATATAAAGGTTGAAGTAATGCAGAAGTCATATGTTTTTCATATGTAAGTAGTGAAAAGGTGTATCACCTTATTATTAAGATACTCTGGGTCAGAGATAGATGTTGAAAGTTTTTTCATTGTGTTATACTACAAATTAAAGATTCCAAGAAATTATATTCTTTGTATCTTCAGTGCCAAGAGTATAATTCTTGGCATTAAAAACATTACCCATTTTTATTCAAAATAAACAAATTTGAAATTGAGGAATGGAATGTCTCATTAAGGACACTTTTCATTTTTGTTCAATAAATCAAAATGGGCAATCCAGTTAATTGATGAGTTTCTCTCCTTTACAGGCTCACTCCAGTTGCTTTCTGATAGGCATTCTCTGCTGAATTGAATGTCCCCGGTATTGCCCTTTCCCTTTAACCTGTAAAAATGTAGGCAACTGCTGGTCAGTATCCATTCACTATTCAACTTGAGACATTCTGAATCAACTTCTCATCCTCCTCTTTCATTCAGTTTATCTCTGTTCTTTGGAACAGTCTTCTTTGTATGGTTTTCCTTAAAGACTGCACACTCTCCATTATGTTCAAAAAATATAACAGGTTGCTTTTCTTTTCTAATCACTTGCCTACAAATCCCATTGATGTACTGGATCTTTTACAGCTTCTTGTGTATGCATATGATTAATAATAATAATAAGACTTAAGTTCTAGAATAACTTGCCTGTGGATGGTGAGAAAAAATTACTCTTATATGTGTTTTGTGCATTTTGTAAAGCACCTCTGATAATAGGAGACTGAGCAACAGAATGTGAATATTATAAGAGGAATAATGCTCTATCACATTAAATTACCATATGATGAGGTTGTATAAATAAGTTGTAGAATAAGTGTGATGGAGAGCCACTTGCATAAATTATATTAAATGAGAGAGAGAAAAATTGGTCAAAAGACAAAGCTAGCTGTATATGAGCATCTTCAAGCCATTATTAAAATGTGTATTTGAGAGTTAAGTCCAAATTAAAACTATTGATCTATGGAAAAGATGTCCACAATTGTTGGAAGAGAGTAGTTTTATGGGCTGCAGCAAGATAAGCGAATTTCTGTTTGTCCTGTTTGGAAGAGATATCCTTATGTAGATTTCAAAAGAGATGAATAGCATGAGTGGGTGTGGAGTTTTTAAGGATGATATATTGAGATGAATGTAATATGTATGTATAGGAAGACTGTGTGTGTGTGGAGAGTAGAATAAGAAAGGTGAGTGAATGAATATGGGTATGCAGGAAGTGTGACAGCTAATGGGCTACGAGGCTTCATTGAATCAGTAGAGAACATGCAATAAGCAATGTTGAACAAAGAGCGTAAAGGCAGTGCAGAGTGTAAGAATATGAGGGCATAAGGGAGAAAATCATGATTGTGGATATGGAAGGAAGAAAGAGAGTTGAATTAACAATAAGATTGTGTTCAAGACTGATGGTGAGAAACAGAGTGGCTAACAGCAAGATAGTGAGAATCAATAACAATGAGAAAATGATTCAAGACAAAGCAAAGTTGGTGAAGATGAGGCAAGAGATGAATATGAATTGTGGTGTGCATGTGTGTGTGTACACACACATAGGTATCCCTTGATTAATGCTATTAATTGATCCCTAGATTTACCGCGTATATCAAAATCGCGTTAATCAATTATAATAATCAATGGTAAAAATTATAATTCGTCCATGATTGATTACTGTATTAATAATTTGTTTTATATGGTGCTCTTTTAGGAAAGATAAAAAAATGAATGCAAAGTAAATTTTAATAAATGCTTGTACCTACACTAGTTACTGCAATTTTTTTATCAAAAAAGTAATCAAGAGTCCAATAAATTTAGTTTAATCCTTTATCCAAGTGTGAGCAAACAAAGTTTGCGCCTGAAGTATCTTCAGGACTGGGGTAAGGTGATACAGCACCAGGGCAACTCGTTGCAAAGGTGGAGCAAGCTACCAACACTCCTGTCTCAGTATCTCCTATAATGCAAAACACATCTCCTTGCGGATATGTCTAATGTTATGCATTAAGGGAAGGGCCACTACCCAGACTAGATACTGGGTAGTGGCCCTTCCCTTAATGCATAACATTAGACATATCCGCAAGGAGATGTGTTTTGCATTATAGGAGATACTGAGACAGGAGTGTTGGTAGCTTGCTCCACCTTTGCAACGAGTTGCCCTGGTGCTGTATCACCTTACCCCAGTCCTGAAGATACTTCAGGCGCAAACTTTGTTTGCTCACACTTGGATAAAGGATTAAACTAAATTTATTATACTCTAACCAAGTGAAAAATAAACTTTCAACATCTTTCTCTAAATCCAGAGTAATTTATTAAAAAAGGGTGGCACACCATTTGGCAACTCCGATAGGTAGAGATGACCTGCAAATGCTTCTGCCTGGTATCTCAACTTGGGCCTGGCTCCCACTGAAGAGACCTCAATAAAGGTCGAAACTAGTCTGGGTAGTGGCCCTTCCCTTAATGCATAACATTAGACATATCCGCAAGGAGATGTATTTTGCATTATAGGAGATACTGAGACAGGAGTGTTGGTAGCTTGCTCCACCTTTGCAACGAGTTGCCCTGGTGCTGTATCACCTTACCCCAGTCCTGAAGATACTTCAGGCGCAAACTTTGTTTGCTCACACTTGGATAAAGGATTAAACTAAATTTATTATACTCTAACCAAGTGAAAAATAAACTTTCAATAATCAAGAGTCCTTTGAACAGTTTTAGTTTTTTTCTTAACAGCATAAATTCTACGATAACAAGCAAAATGATTCTCTAGACCTCGGCAAACAAGCATTCTTTGATTAACATCTGGATCCATATCCATTACTTGCTGCTTAAATGATTCTAAACTGCAACATATTCCATCCAGTTCTTTGATTGTTATCTCTTTTGGAACCTTATCTTCACATTCCATTTGTTTGTTGTCTTCATATGTGTGTTGTTCAATTTCAAGAAGATCATTGTCACTGAAATCTTTTGAATTTGAATCCAATAATTCTTTAACATCTTCTGCATCAACACTATCAAAACCATGCTCTTGACCAGTTGCAATGATTTCTTCAACCATGTTGTTCACAGGATTTTGAAAACCACCCAAGTCATTAGTGCATTCTGGCAAAAGGTTTTTCCAAACAGCTCTCATGTAGCTAGAAGACACTTGCTCTCATGAGTCATGAATGTTTTCAATTGCGTATTTAATGTTAAAATTTTTCCAAAATTCTTAGAGTATAATCACATTTTCTCCCATTGTTGTTTCTACTGCCTTTGAGAATGTCTTTTTAAGAAAACAGGCTTTGAAAGTTGCATTGACATCCATGGCCATGGGCTGTAGCAATAATGTCGTATTTGGTTGAAAAAATACTTTCATATTCTCGCACAGATCTTTAAGAGAATTTGGATGACTAGGTGCATTATCTAAAAGAAAAAGAGCTTTGAAAGCTAAGTTATTTCTCTTGCTATAAGCTTCAACTGCCAGACAAAAATAAGACTTAAACTAATCTTCGAATAGGCTTTGGGTGATAACCCAAGCCTTCTGATTCGCCCACCAAATTACAGGTAAAGAGTTCTTGTTACATCCTTTTAAAGTCCTTGGGTTCTGAGTTTGATTGACAAGCAGCGGCTTCAATTTAAAATCTCCATTAGCATTCCCTCCAAGCATAACAGTTAAGCAATATCTTTTGATACCAGACTGCGCTACTTCTTTTTTTGATATAAAAGTTCTAGATGGCATTTTTTTTCCAGTAGAGGCCAGTTTCATCTACATTGAAAATTTGGTGGTAATCATAATCATTTTCTTCGATAATTTTCTGCAGCTCAGCAGGAAATGTAGGTGCAGCATCTTCATCAGCACTTGCAGCGTCACCTGTTATTTTCATTCTTTAGTGTCCAGCCCTAGATAAAATTTTCAAGCCAGCCTTTGTTAGCTGCAAATTTTGAATTGTCTTCTTTATATTTAGTCTCTTTAAGTCTTGAAAACAGGCTTAGAGCTTTGTCCTTGATATTATAGGCACTAATTGGAATTCTCTTTTGATTGCAGTCTTCTAGCCAAATAATATTTCAACCATTATAGCACTTTGTTATGTGTGCATTGCATACCTGGCAGATGTAGATGCAACTTTACCTTGCTCACAGTACTCATCAGCTTTGGATTAGTCAGTATTGTAGACTTGTTAAAACCAAATTCACTTGCAATCTTACTTTTACTTTCAGCACGTTTAAATCTTTTAATTATATCAAATTTTGTATATAAGGTAATTACTTTCCTCCTCTTTTTTTCACTTAATGACCTGGTTGTGGGATTGCTCTTATTCTTCGACATGATTAATTGGCTGTAAAATTTACGAAGAATGTAATTTGTAAATACAGCAGAACAATTGGAGCTTGTAATACACCCACTCTTAATGCTTCATCGTGCTCACAACTTTCTTTCTCTCGGCCAGGAAACACTTCTCAAGGCTTGCATGTTTTTTGCATGACATGATAAATTTTAAAGTGCATTAATTAAAACTCTTGCTGCGTATATAAAGGGATTATTGCAATTAATTTTGCTGCGTTAATCAAATCCCATGTTAAGCAAGGGATACCTGTATATGTTGTGAAATGTGAATGTGTAAGAAAGAATGGAATGAAAGGTGGCTGAGGAGGTAATGAATGATTTGAGTGGTGCTGTATGGCATTTCGATTATTTTAGATGTGGTATGTGAAAAAATGCACACGGTTTGTTTTCCAGGAGGGAGAATGAGTAGAGTGACGGGCATTGGATATAAGGAGTAAGCATGCAAGAAGAGTTGGTAATGGTAGTAGGAACAAATGATTTAATTGCAAACTTGGAGAATGTGAGAATAAGTGCCAGGAGGTAGTTGAGGAGAGTAAAAGATAACATTGTGGTAGGAGAGATGGTCAGTGCATTGCTCAGGTATTGACAGTGATGAGTTTGAGTTGATAAGTGATTACAAATAGCATATTAGCAGAGCTGTGTGATGAGAAAGGGATATAGTTTGTGAATCTATGGGATGAGTTTGATGGATGAAGAGTAATGGACATCATTTAAATGATTTGGTGTGAGTTATCAGAGACTGTTGCAAGGGAAAGTAAGAGTAGCAGTGAAGTGATCTGAAAAAGTAAGAGAGAGAGAGATTGAAGGAGTGCTTGTAAATGGAAAGTTGAGTAGTGTGGATGAGAAAAAAGAGAGAATTGGAATGCAAGACAGGAAACTGGGAGGGACTTGGGATCAACAGTGAGGCACTGTATGAAAACAGTCGTATGTATGTGAGCAAACAGCAAAAGAATGAGATAGCCTGGAATGAATGGAGAGCATTTGAATCTGGCAAAAATTAAGATGCTGGTAGAGCATGAAATAGCCAAGAGCAGGAATCATATCTGAGAAGTTGTTGAACTACAGACCCAGAAGTAAACTACCATGTTTGTTTACAAATGCCAAGAGTATCAAAATAAGGGGAACATACGAGTGTGGTCTGAAACGTTCTCGACCTAACAACAAAAAAACAAATTTATAATTTCAAAATTATTTTTATTTTTCAACATAATCTCCCTTAAGACTAATACATTTATTCCAGCAATGCTCCAGCACCATTATCCTGTCCCTCTAGTGTTTCTCAGTAAGATCTGCAAAATACCCCTCTACAGCTGCAATCATCTCTTATTTCGAAGAAAAATGCTAACTGGGTTTTAGCGAGGAAGAGATAGAAGTCAGAGGGAGCCATATCTAGGGAATAGGGTGGATGTTCCAACAATTCATAGTGCAGATCCCTTAAATTTCCCACCTTTGTGGGCAGGTGCATTGTCCCGATGAAAGATGATTTTTTTCTTTTGCAAACCAGGTCTTTTCTCACGAATTTTTTCATCTAGTCTGGTTAAAAGATCGGAATAATATTCCCTGGTTATTGTTTTACCCTTTTCAAAATAATGGAACTGACTTTGTCTTCTTTGGCGCTAAACAACCAGCTTCTGTTCACTGTTTGGATTCTGGTGTGTAATGGTGAATCTAAGTCTCATCCATAGTAATAAATTGATGCACAAAATCAGTTTTATTCTTGTTAAAATGCTCCAAGCACTGTTCAGAGATTTTCATGCGAGTGTGTTTTTGATCTGCTGTGAGCATTTGCAGCACCCATCTTGCACAAAGCTTTTTCATTTGCAATTCTTCATTGCAAAATATATCTTACATGTTCTTTTGAAATGCCTATCTCACCAATTTCATGCACTCTGACTCATCGAATACCATATCGTGCACTTGATCAATGATTTCTGGTGTTGTTACACTTTTTGGACATCCTTCACGTGGATTATCTTCAAGGCTGGTACAGCCACGTTTAAACTCGGCAGCCCATTTCTTAATTGTCAAAAATGAAGGAGAAGAATGCCTATAAACTTTTATGAACTTTGAATGGATTTCTTTTGGCGTTAAACCTTCTTTTACAAAGAATTTCATAACCGCACGATACTCAATTTTATCCATTTCAAGGGATACAGACAACACTTTTGCTTCAGACAGCTGTATAAAACAAAATTCTTGATAGAATGACTTGCAATTTCACATGGATGCTTATGACAGATGTACCAACGTAGAAAAAAAATCTTGCCGATAATGTTGCCATCTATGGTGGAGACCAAGAACTTTTCAGGCCACCCTCATATTTGCTGCACAAATAGAATACATTTGCCCAAAAATTATTGAAATAAGTGAGATAAGGATAACATCCTGACAAGAATAGAGATGGAAGGGGGAAGGAGGCAGAGTGCTCTTGATGACATCAGGATTTCCTCCTTGAAGATATCAAGGAGGAAATAGTAGCAATGATTTTTACAGTATGCTGGGATGCAGAGGTGAATAGAATGAAATTGTGTGTGTGTGTGTGTGTGTGTGTGTGTGTGTGTGTGTGTGTGTGTGTGTGTGTAGTTTTTTTCTGTACCATGCACTTGATCAATGATTCTATCATTCTATCATATCTCACCCATGAAAGTTTTTGTAAACTCATGGTACATTTGAACTGTTTGGGTTAGTTTTTTTAAAGTTAGTCTTACAAAGAAACAAATAACTATATACAAATATCTACAGCAGAGTAAAAAAAAAAAAAAGAACAAAAGCAGGTATAATGATACACAAATCTATGCAGAACAGTATTATATATTATAACTACTGGACTGAAAGACTAATAAAAATTAGACTAGAAATATTCAGAGGTTAGATAACAATAATGGGGGCATATACACCTAGAAGAGGGGAAAGAAAACAGTAAAATCTTATGTAAAGAATTGCAGAAAGTCATAGGAAAAAACAAATAAAATAGACTAATTATTACTAGCAAAGGAGTTAAATGTCTCAATAGGAAACAGAAACTAAAAAACAAACTGAGGGAGATTTGGTGAAGATACATGAAATCAAAATGGACACAAGCTGTGAGATTTTGTCATTTATAATAATATGAGAATAATGAACTCGGTATTTAAACATAAAGAAATACATAAACATATATGGTCAGAGGATGGTAGTCAGTTATTGACTGCATTATCACAAATTTTAAATTAGCCAAATTAATCCTAGTTGTAAAAGTTTTGAATTGAGGCTTGGAATTAAATTCTGATCATTTTATGGTATTGGCAAAAATTCAATCTAAACCAAAATGGCTAAAAATAAATAAAGTGGAAAATAGTTATCAACCAAGTTCCCCATATTAGGCAACGATATCAGAAATGCACTGATTTAAAAACAGAAACTTTACATGAATCAAATGACCTAGAAGAGGAATGGGGAAAATCCAAAACAAATCCTGACAAAAGTGGCAACAGAAATCTTAAGAATGAAAAGTAAATGGAATATAAAAAAAAAAGACTACAAAACTGGGACAAAGAAATAGATAAGATAATAATAAAAAAAAAAAAGAGTTCCTAGAAATAGCTCAATTTCAACACAGTAGAAGCAAAGATAGAGTACAGTTACAAAACGAGAATTAAGGAAAATAAAAACATAAAGAGAGATAGGACTGTTTTGTAACTGAACTAGAAAAAGATATAACTAAGCTAAAACCAAAAACCTATAAAATAATAAAATACATGAACAAAGAAATTAAAGAAAAGGTAAAAATACAAACATTGGATTTAGAATGGGTAACTTATTTTCAAAATCTCTAGCCTGATGATAATAAAGAAGTAAAATTTTATACAACAAAGAATGATCTAACGGAGAATATTATGATGTCATAACTAAATGATACAATAAATAAGATGAAAAATAGGAAAATACCAGGAGAAGACAATATAAACATGGAAGTGTTCAAAAATGTAGGGGGAAAATTTTTTCTGAAAAGAATTTCAGAGAGACTTCTGAAATTTTGGATTTCTGGAAAAACTCCAAACTCTTGGGGGAAAAAAAAAGCACTGGTTATCCCAGTTTATAAAAAAAGGAAGTAAAGATGACTGCAATAACTATAGGTGAATTAGTCTGCTAAATGCAGATTACAAAATATATTCAAGAATGTTAAAAAAGAAACTAAACAGTATTGTAAATTAAAGACGCCAAGAAGTTATATTCTTGGCTAATCCTTTATCCAAGTGTAAGCAAACAAAGTTTGCTCGTGAAGTTACTTCACGACTGGGCTACTTGTATGTAGAAGCTAATGACTTCACATCAATTGTCTTAGTATCCCAAGATGCAACTCACATATCCTTGTGGATATGTATAATGCTATGCATTATAGTTCGCCCACCGATTAGAGGTCCCTCGACACTTCTGTGCATGTCAGAAAAAGGAGAATCCATTCTGATAATAGGGTAATCAATCTGTCTTCTGGGATGTGTTTGTTTATTATTACCGGTCGGAAAATTTAGCTTTTCTTTTACGAACATTGTAGTTTTTAAAGTGTAACTATTTTGCTTGTATGACAGTTGGAAAAATGTACGTAGAATATTAACAAAATTAAAAAAGGTATAGCATAAAATAAAAATAATTATACAGAAAAACAGAAATTTTTTCAAATGAACTTAGATATTCTAAACTTACAGTTGAGAGAACTGAGACACTTTAATGTCCTAAACTGATTAATTATTTATGACTTGTTGTGACTTTTAACAAACCCATGAAAAAAAAAAGGTTGGAAAAAAATACCATTATCAAATCCTTTTAATCTTAATCGATGTCCTCTGAATCCATAGTCGTCTGAATCGATGTCCGAATTGCCATTCACTCAAACTGATCACCAAAGGTTCGCATAATTCTTCGATAATTCTGTCTCTGTCCCAATACATATTTTCCAATGAGGTGACATGAAAGCAATATTTTCCCCAATTTTGAACTGTAATACTTTCAATCGCCTGTTCTGAAAGCTTAAAAAGTTTCGACATGTCAATATCTCCAGTTACGTTACGATGGCGAATGAAACTTTTCACTTCTGCCCAAACATACTCAATAGCATTAATATCACAATGTAGGGGGAAAATGGTGGCAGCCTCAAAGCTAGAAATCCATGCTCTTTGAGCATTGTGTCGAATTTAAATAGTTTAGTTGCGGGCGAGTTTCTTTTGACCAAATTAAGCAATTCAGTTTTTCGCATATCTGGGGAATGAGAAATGTTATTTGCAGAGAGCCAATCCATAAGAACTTGCTTCTTATTAGACCAATTTGGAACTTTGTTTAATCGAATAGAGTGATATGAAGCGTTATCAATTTTCATTCTTTCAAAGTGTTCCATCCATTTGTGTTTATATATTTTAATTTTTTCTATTACTGATTCCTGGTTTTAATTCTTTCATAATTTCTTTTGTGATCAAATAGAGTGTTATTAATCTTTGTCTTTTTTGTTTTATTGTCCAGATTTTACTTCCATACAATAGGACTGGTAGGGCTAATGTATGTATACTTTTAGTCTGGTTTGTTTTTGTACTAGAATTGGTTTAAATATGGAGTTAATTACACTGTTATTTTTAAATATTTTGCGATTTTTAGGTTTATATCTTTTTCATTTTCATATGTAATGATGCATCCTAGGTAGTTAAATGAATTCACCTGTTCTAAAATCTTTTAATCTATTACTATTTTAGTTCTTACTGGGCCATCGTTTTTGATTTTTCTGTTGATATTATCATTCCATAATCTTTGGCTATCTCATTTAAATTTAAAATACCTTTCTGTAAGTTATCTTCAGAATTTGTAATTATTTGGTCATTGGCAAAAAGGAGAGTGTTTAAAAAGAGTTGCTGAAAAGGACACCCCTGTTGGACTCCTTGGTTTATCTCTTTCATATATGATAGCTCATGGTTTAATCTTATTTGTATCTGATTATTTTCATTATATACTTACGATAGCTTTTAGAATATTATTTGGTATTTCTCTTTCTTTTAATATGTTAAATAATATGCTTCTTTAACTTCGTCAAATGTTTTTTCAAAGTCAATAAACGTAATATGTGTTTCTAAATTGTATTCTTCTTTTCTTTATTATTAATTTTAGGCAGAAGGCCAGGTCTATACATGATCGTCCTTGTATAAATCCATTCTGTACTTCTAAAATAAAATTTTCAGAATATTTTATTAGTTTGTTATTTAAAATTCTACTATATATTTTGTAACAGTAATTTAGTGTACTTATACCTCTATAGTTTTTAGGGTCATCTCTACTACCTTTTTTAAAGATAGGAATCACAATTGCTTTTTTCCATTCTATTGGGGGTTTACTAGTTGAATAGATTTTATTTAAAAATAATAGGAGTCTTTCTTTGAACCTTGTTCCTGCATATTTATATAATTCTGAGCCTGACTCATCTTCTCTAGATGATTTTCTGTTTCTTGTTTCTTTCCATTAAATGCTTGCCAGTTATCTTTTTTAAAATATTTATCTGTCCATAATTCTATATACAAATTTAGAAATTCTTCTAATTTCAATTCAGTGTTTAATTTTATGTTTTCTTTAGTATCTGTACTTATGTGTTTCAAAATCTTATATACATTGGGTCATATTTTATATACGTCATGTTCTAAATTAGAAACAAATTTGTTCCACGAGAGGTATTTTTCTGACTTCTCTTTTAGCTATTGCTCTTATTCTTTTATATTCTATTTCATCTTCTAATCGTTTACTGCTTAACCATTTATGATATGCTTCTTTTTTCAATTTGATTATTTCTTTGATTGTATCATCCCATATCTTCAGTTTTTTTTAATTGAATTTTTTGGTCTTTCCTAAGCTTTTGTGTGCTGCTGTATTTAGTATTGTTTTTATATTAAGCCATTCCATTTCTTCATTTTGTTTTATTTTATCTTAATATTGGTTAATTCTTTGTTCATATAGACACTGTATATTTGTGTCATTTAATAATCTAGTTTTATAGACAAATGTTTAAATTTTCTTTCTGTTCTTGTTATTTGTAGCCATGTAATCTTAATTTTATTTTAATGAGGAAGTGGTCACTACTTATTTTATATCCTCTGTGAACTCTAACATGTAAAGAGATCTTTGATGTCTTTTCATTTAAGATAAAATAATCTAATATTGATTTCCATCCTCTTGCTGCCCAAGTATATTTATGTATGTCTTTTTGTTTATAGAAAGAATTCATTATTTTAAGGTTATTATAAACTACATAGTCTATCAATTTTTTACCATTCCTGTTTAGAGTATGTTCTTAATGTATTCCTATATTATTATTAATTTTCGTGTTTCCAATTGCATTTAAGTCTCCTGTTAATATTACATAATCATTTTATTTTATTTTATTATATATGTATGTTTTTTAATTGATTATAAAATTCAATATTATCCTGTTCTCTTCCTTCTTCTGGAGCATATAAACCAGTTATTGTTAAATAACCTCTATCTATTTTTATTCTGGCTTCTATTCTTTCATTCCATAATCTATAATGTTTTAACTGTTTTGAAAGGGAATTGTGAATCCAAATCATAACACCTGCTTATGCTCTTTGGTCTCTGTCAACTCCACTATGTATTACATTAAAATTTTCAGTTCTCATGGTTCCTTTTTAATTTCTTTCTTGTTTCAGTGATTACTGCTATTTGAAAATTTCTTTCATTTAATATTTGGTCTAATTCCGTTTCTGTATATGCTATTCCTTTTACATTCCAGTTTGCTATATATATATTATATTTTGTCCTTTCCATTTTCATTTTACCTTTTCCATGGATTCATTCCGATTACTTTTCTCTGTCGGCTTAAAAGTAGAATAATGTTCTCCATGTCAGGTGACTAGCCTGGCAATGGATAGTCCAGTGGTAGAGCTGCTACCTTAAGGCTTCTGGACTAGCCTTCTTCCAAATTTAAACTCATAGGAGGAATAGGGTATATTGAAGGGGAAAGAGTAGATTATAGTAGAATAGAGTAGAATTATAGTAGAAGTTTATAGAGAAGACATAGATATAGATCAGAAATGGAAAGACCCTATGGCCCTTGAGTACTCTAATAGTATAAGGGTAATAAAATAAGAGGAGTTGGATGATAACGCCTTATAGAGAAGATTAAAGTGAGTGGATCTTCCTCAAAGTAGAGGAAGAAGAGGATAGATCCAGCTAGGGGATCATGGGAGTGCTACTTCTCTTACAATCAAGATGGCCCTGTTGGTCCATGAGTCCTTATTCAATATATTCGGACCACCCCACCATAAACACACACGCGTACATGGTGGGCTCCCCTATCTGCCACCCAGGGGATGTGCTCTCTAGAGGTTACAGGTTCCCTGGAATATAGCAATAAATTAGAACAAATATCAGAATGAAAAGACATATCAAAAGGAGTAAGGCAAGAATGTAATCTATCACCTATATTTCTATAATATATAAAATTGTAACAATCTGGAAATAGCATAACCCAGTTGGTATACAAATTGTATTAGCTACATCACAAGATGATCTAGAGAGATCAGTAAAATCATTAAATTAAATTTCAGAAGAATTTAATATGAGAATATCAAAAGTAAAGACAAAAATAGTGCTTTCAAAGGAGAAAAACCAATAAGAAGTAAAATAGTGATAGATTAGAACAAGTAAATACTTTCAGGTATTCAAGGGGCCAGACTAATCTTGGTCCTCTGAGTTGGGGGTTTTGTGTAAGGCTGGTTACCTTACCAAGTAAAAAATTTCTCTAACTCAGATGCTTGGACTAGAAAATTCATCAGACTGAAACAACAGAAAATTACCAAGAAAGAATAAAGGTTAAACAATTAGCAATCTCCGACATTTTAAAAGTAGCCATGTGGAATGTGAAGCATAACAATTAAGGAATTAGAATTGGTAAAACAACTAAAAGTATTAATATATCCATGATAACAAAAAGAAATTAAAGGGAACAAAATATATAGAAGGTTTTACTATGCTATATAGTGGAGGTGGACCATCATATCAGAGCTTCTAGTAGTGTGGCCATTTTAATCGATAATAAATGGAAAAATAGAATACGAAAGTACAATTTGGTAAATGATTGAATTATAGCAGTTAAATTAAAAACATTATTATTATTATTACGGGTATCTCCATGGAGTCAGTAGACTCATCGCGGGAGACCCAAACTAGCAAAACAATATCTGTCATATCTCTTCTTGAATTCATTTACAGATGAAGAGCTCACAACAAAGTCAGGCAATGAATTCCACTCATTCACCACCCTCCAGGCAAAAAACCTTGTTCTGACACCTTTGTTAACCACACTCTTCTTTAATTTCCAGAGATGACCTCTTGTTCTTCCATCACTATCACACAGCTGAAACATTTCCCCTGCATCAATCCTATAAAAACCTTTTAGTAATTTGAATGTTTCTATCATATCCCCTCTTCTTCGCCTATCAACCAATCTCTGCAATCCACAAGCTCTCAATCTATCAATGTAGGGAGCATTTTTTATATCACTCACCAACTTGGTCACTCTTCTCTGAACCCTCTCCACAGCCTCCTCATCTCCAAGGAATCCAGGTGACCAGACCTGAGCACAGTAATCCAAATGTGGAAGTATCAATGCTTTATAAAGGGGAATAATAACCTCTTTATCTCTGGATGTCAGTGTGTTCCTCAACAACCAAGTAATCCTATGTGCAATCTTGGACACCTTAGCAATGTGTCCTCTGAACTTCATCTCCTTATCTACCAATACCCCTAAGTCCCTAGCCTCATCAATCTCTTGGAGTACCTTTCCATCGATGTAGTACACAGCTGGTAATCTTTTAATCCCAAAATGCAAGACTTTACACTTTTCCACATTGAACTGACATCCATTTTCTTTTGCCCATTTTACCAGCTTATTTAAATCCTCCTGCAAACTTTCAACATCAGCTTGATTTTTTATTGCACTACACAACTTTGCATCATCAGCAAACAACTGAATATCTCCCTTTAAGCCGTTTCCTATATCATTTATATACAAATTAAACAACATTGGCCCAAGCACAGAGCCCTGAGGGACACCACTGGTCACCTGCCTCATTCTGGACTCGGCTCCTCCATACACCACCTTATGGTATCTCTCCCTGAGCCATTCTCCTATCCATATCACCAATTTAATATCCATTCCCATCTGCTCCAATTTGAGTAAGAGTGTTCTATGGGGTATCCTGTCAAAAGCCTTAGCAAAATCCAGAAGTACCACTGTGTAGCCAGTTCCTTTGTCCAACTCTGATGTTATTCTATTATGGATAGTTAATAGATTGCTAAGGCAGGATCTACCTTTAACAAAACCATGTTGGCCTCTATAGAGTATCATATCCTGATCCACCCATTCTTGAATTTTGTCTTTAACCAACTTTTCCAATACTTTTACCACTACTCCTGAGATGGTGATTGGTCTGTAATTCAATACTGCAGTTTTAGAGCCACCCTTATGCAAAGGAACCACTTTGCCTAACTTCCACTCCCTAGGGACCATACCAGAGTTCAAACTTAAATTAAATATCCAGGTAAGAGGGGTTGACAATTCATTTGCACATTCACGCAACACCCGAGCTGATATTCCATCTAAGCCTACCGCAGTGTTTGCATTTAAGTTTCGCAATATATTTAATACCTCTGATTCTTTAGCTTCAATTCTCACATTAGGTATTGCTATAGGTATAGAGATATCCTCACTTGGGTGATAGACTTTTGAGAAGTGATCACTCAGTAACTCGACTATTACATCTGATTTTGTCACCTCAATACCATCAGCACCCACTAAGGTTATCCTTCCGAAGTCATTCTTCCTAACTTTATGTTAGGAAGAATGACTTCGGAAGAATGACTTGATAAAAATTTTATTATATAAAAAATAATAATGTCATCCAAAAGAAGCAAGTCTGATTCTTCTACTGCTAGCAAGAAAAGAAGAACATAAAGAAGCTACTTAAATATCATAGGAGTATGAGCCCCTGAAGAAGGTAGAAAAGAGGATTCTGAACAATTTTATGAGTAACTACAAAAACAGTTAAATAAATGTAATAAAAATGACTATATATTAATAGCAGGAGATCTTAATGCTAGAGTTGGAAATAATCCAATCCTAAATGTCTTAGGAAAATATGGAGAAATTTGCATGAATAACAATGGGCAAGAACTATTAGACTTTTGTACTGTTAATAATTTTAAAATAACCAATACACTTTTTCAAAAAAATAATATAAATATACTTGGAATGGCAGAGGAACGAGATCTATAATTGATTGTATCATTACTAATCAGAAACTAGCTCCATGTGTGAGAGATGTACATGTTTACAGAGGAAGTGAAATTTTTTCAAATCACTATTTAGTAATCTCTAAAATAGAAATACTAGCAAAATGGAGAAAGGAAGTAAATAAGAAAAAAACAAGAAATAGAACAAGTATACAGAGTATGTCTATTACAAAAAAGAAAGCATTAGAATGCTATATCAATCATGATTAACAGATTACCTAAAAGAAGTCCAAATCATTGAAGATATAGACAAGAATAGAAAACTTTAACAAAGATAATCCATAAAGCAGTATCTGAAGTACATGGAAAGAAAAATAAAATACAGTCATACCCCGACTTACGTGAATCCGGAGTTACGTGGTTTCTTATATGTATGTATTCCCGTCCCGCTTCACGCCTCACCACTAGTCGTATCTTTCAGGTGCCGGCCGCATTCACCAGTGTCGCACATGCTGTGAACAAGCACTGGCATGTTTTGCGTGGTCTCCATTCATACACGATTTTTATAGTCTACAAACCTTGCGATTGTTTAATGTTATGTTCTTGATAAAAATTTTATTATATAAAAAATAATAATGTCATCCAAAAGAAGCAAGTCTGATTCTTCTACTGCTAGCAAGAAAAGAAAAACATTGACTTTGGAAACAAAACTCAACATTATTAAGGATTTTGAAGGCAGAATGAAAATTTGTGAACTAGCAAAGAAGTTTGATCTACAGGAATCCATAGTAAGAACAATCATAAAAGAAAGGTTTACAGATTTTGGATGACATAGATTCTAACGAGGAACGAATTGTAGCCACAAGGCAAGGAATAAAAAAATCATTAGCTTCTATGAAGAAATTTTAGCGTGACAAGAAAAAGACATTATGCTGTCAGATGAATCTATTAGATTTTATGAAACCATCGACGTCGAAATAACTTTCTTTTTTTTATGTACGAAAAACTACAATTATGATTATATTTCTTAAAAAATATAGGTGTTTTTGTAAACCTTTGGTCCCAATTGTATGTTTGTATGTATAAATTACATTCAAAATTATACCCTGAGTTACGTGAATTTGACTTACGTGCTTTTTGTCGGTCCCACCTACCGCTTAACTTTGGGGTTTTACTGTATTAAAAATCTGGAACACAGCTATAGAAAATGCAGTAAAAGAAAAACAAATGGCATACAAATCACTTCTTCAAAAACATACAAAGGAAACAGAAGAAATATAGCTAAAGCCATAGTATAGAAAGCTCACCAAGATTCTTGGGACAGGTTTATTAATAAAATAGGAGACATACATGGAAGACAAGACATAGCCTACAAAATATTAAGGAAATTTATTATTATTACGGGTATCTCCATGGAGTCAGTAGACTCATCGCAGGAGATCCAAACTATCAAAACAGTATCTGTCATACCTCTTCTTGAATTCATTTACAGACAAAGAACTCACAACTGAGTCAGGCAAAGCATTCCACCCACTCACCACCCTCCAAGCAAAACATCTAGTTCTCACACCCTTGTTAACCACACTTTTCCTTAATTTCCAGGGATGACCTCTTGTTCTTCCATCACTATCACACAGCTGAAATATTTCCCCTGCATCAATCTTATTAAAACACTTTTAGTAATTTAAATGTTTCTATCATATCCCCTCTTCTCTGCCTATCAACCAACCTCTGCAATTCACCAGCTCTCAATCAATGTAGGGAGCATTTTTTACATCACTCACCAACTTAGTCACTCTCCTCTGAATCCTCTCCAAACCTCCTCATCTTCAGAGAATCCAGGTGACCAGACTTGAGCACGGTAATCCAAATGTGGAAGTATCAACACCGTATAAAGGGGAATAATAACCTCTTTATCTCTGGATGTTAGTGTGTTCTTCAATAACTACGTGCAATCTTGGATACCTTATCAATGTGCCCTCTGAACTTCATCTGTCTATCCACCAACACCCCCAAGTCCATAGCATTATCAACCTCTTGGAGTACTGTTCCATCAGTGTGGTACACAGCTGGTAATCTTTTAATCCCAAAATGCATAACTTTACCCTTTTCCACATTGAACTGATATCCATTACCGTTTGCCCATTTTGGCAGCTTATTTAAATCATCCTGCAAACTCTCAACATCAGATCAATTTTTTATTGCATTACCCAACTTTGCATCATTATCAAACAACTGAATATCTCTCTTCAAGCCATTTCTTATATCAGTTATGTACAAATTAACAATAACAGCCAAAGCACAGAGCCCTGAGGCACACCACTGGTCACCTGCCTCATCCTGGACTGTGCTCCTCCGTACACTACTTGCTGGTATCTCTCCATGAGCCATTCTCTTATCCATAACACCAGTTTAGTATCCATCCCCATCTGCTTTAATTTGTGCAACAGTATTCCATGGGGTATCCTGTCAAAAGCCTTAGCAAAATCCAGTAGTATCAATGTGTAGCTATTTCCCTTGTCCAACTCATGTCATTTTATTATAAAAAGTTAATAAATTGCTAAGGCAGGATCGACCTTTAACAAAACTATGTTGGCCCCTATAGAGTATCATATTCTGATCCACCCATTCATTGAATTCTGTCCTTAACCAACTTTTCCATATACTTTTACCACCACTCCCGAGATGGTGATTGGTCTGTAATTAACTACCGCAGTCTTAGAGCCACCTTCATGCAAAGGAACCACTTTGCCTTCCTTCCACTCCCTAGAGACCATACCAGAGTTTAAACTTAAGTTAAATAATCAAGTAAGATGCATTGACAATTCCTTTGCATATTCACGCAACATCCGAGCTGATATTCCATCTAAACCTATAGCAGTGTTTGCATTTGAATTCTGCAATATATTAAGTACCTCTGATTTATTAACTTCAATTCTCACAACATACAGTGCAAATCAACATAATACAAGAGAAACAATGGATAGAACATAAGAATTTATGGTAAGATCCAAATTTATTAACAGGAAATAGTAATGAAAATCAGCACTGGTATAGAACCAGTAAAATTGGAGGAATTAAAAGAAGCAATAAGGTATCAAAAAAATAGAAAATCAACCAGATTAGATGACATAAATAGAGAGCTTTTGAAATATGGCAGAGAATATTTACATCACAGATTCTTAAAATTAATAAATAACTGTTGGAGGAAATGTGAGGTTCCATCAGATTGGTTAAAAGCTAAGGTTATATCCATATTTAAGAAAGAAGACAGTGATGATTGTGGAAATTACAGAGAAATAAGTTTATTAAATACAGGTTACAAAATTTACAGTAAAATCCTGAATAAATGACTTAGAAATATTGCAAACAGTCTATTCTCAGAAGAACAAAATGATTTCAGACATGGAAGGCCATGTATGGATAATATTTATGTACTAAAACAAATTACTGAAAAAATACGAGAATTTATCTTGGAGACTCATATGGCCTTTATAGATTACAAGAAAACTTGTGATAAAATACACAGAGAAAAGCTATGGAATATAATCCATTACATTTGTTATAAGCTATAGAAAGTTTATATAAAGATACAAAAATACAGTTATAGTTGAATAATAAATTAACAGAAGAGATTGAAATAAATCAAGGTGTCAGACAGGGATGCAGCTTTTCTCCAACTTTATTCAATATACAGTCGGGTCTCTTTTTATGCGGTAGATACGTTCCACAGAAAACTGCATATAAAAAAATCGCACAAAACAGACCTAACTTACATTGAAAAAGTAGGGATACGTTCCATAATTTTCTAAAACTGCATAAAACCGAAGCAATGAATTGAAATAAACCTAAAAGGTTTATAAAAATTCAGGAAAATAAGAATGCCTAAGTTTGTTTTATTTATTTAATTTTATTGAAAAGTAACGATTTTTTTTTTTTACATTTTTTCATCAGAATTAACGTCGCTATTAGACAATATTCGGCAATGTTTGCGAACTGGTGCGAAATCACTTTCATCACCAGAAGATATAGTCAGTGCATCAGAACTGTATGGTAAAGGCAATGGTTCTTCACAAACAGAATTTGCTTCACCCTCGTTCTGTGCTGATTTTTTTCTTCTGACAATTTAATCAGTGATTAAACTTTGCGATGACGATTTTACTCATTTTTTATACAGCTTGCGATATCCATATCCAGAAATACAGTTCTTCAGCTCACACTGAAATTTAAAGGCTTGTTCAGAATTTGTGTCATTAACGAGAAAATGATTTTTCCAATTTACTGCACAATTCAAGACCTTCTCGAATTATATTTGCAGGGAGGGGGGACAGATTTTTCTTCCACTTCACTATCGTTTTTCTGGATCTTTGATAATATCTAAAGTTACTTTACCAAGCATGTAGCATCATACTTTTCCTAGTCTTCTTTGTGATCACCTAAATAACCTGATAATGCCACCAAATTAAAGCTCCATGTCCTCCCATACTATGACCAAACATTTGGTGGCATTATCAGGTTGTTTAGGTGATCACAAATATCTAAAGTTAATTGATATCCAATAATATCATCGTCACTTAAGGCATTATCCACATGCAATTCGTCTACATCATTCTGGCTAAATGTATCAAAACCTTCTCCACCAATTTCATGTGCCAAAGTAATGATTTCAGCTGATAATGTAGATGTTTGAATGGTTATACTGTTTGTAAAACATCCAGGCCAAGCTGCTTTCCAGCAGGCATTAAAGTTTGTGTTCTTATTTAGTAGCAGATACAACATGATTAAGCAGTCCAAAATAGAAAGTTTTTTCCAAATGTCAGTTACTGTTAATGATTCATTTTCTACTTTATCCAATATAAATTGAAAATGTGCTTAACGTAATATTTTTTAAAAGTAGCAATTATGCCTTGGTCTAATGGTTGACTAATGCTTGTTGTATTGCATTAAAAAAACACTATCTGCACATTTGGATGTTCTAAATGCGGATGATTTAGTGCATTGTCAACAGTTAATAAAACTTTTAAATTGAGAGGTTTTTGCTTCATATATGTTTTCACTTCTGGTACAAAGCAATTATTGAACCATTTAGTAAATACAGCAATTGTTACCCCGGCCTTTGTATTAGCCATCCAATATACGGATAGCTGTATTAGATCTTTGCCTTTTAGAGCACGTGATCTTAGAGATCAATTTACAAGGACAGCATTTCAGCATTTAATCCCCTGATGCATTGCTACAAAGTAACAATGTTACTTGATCTTTGCTTGCTTTAAACCTACTTGCTTTTTTCTCAGACTTTGCGATGTAAGTTCGACTAGGCATTTTCTTCCAAAACAATCCTGTTTCGTCAGCTTTAAAAACTTGATCGGGACATTATCCACCATCTTCAATAATTTTGGCTAACTTCTCTTGAAAAGTTTTGGCGGCTGCTTCATCTGCTGCTACAACCTTGCCTGTAATCTTTCCATTATGAAGTGCATTCCTATAAGTGGTTAAGTGGTTATTTAATTAAACAAAAAGCTTTTTTGAGCTTTTTGTTTAATTAAATAACCACTTATAGGAATTCTTCTTTAATTCTTCAATCCAAATTATGAGTGCTCATTCCGTTTTTTCTAATAATGCATCTCTTGAATACGATGATAATTTGCAATTTGGTTTTGTTCCAGAAATGACAAATTTTCTTATTGTGACTTCATTGTTTTTAATTGCTCTTATAGTAGATTCGCCTAAATTAAATGTTTACCAATCGCTGTAAATCCCTCTCCTTTTGCTAAGCGTTCTAAAATTGCAATTTTCATTTACAAAGAAATTGCTTTTCTTTGGTGCTTTTTTTTTTTCTCCACTGGGCCAAATTAAATCTTTAAAATAAAAATTAGCAAAATTTAGACTTTTGATAATGAAAAGACAAACACTTACTCATATGCAAAATTAAACTTCACGGACACTCATTGCTTGCACGTTACTCACGTTACACCAGAATGTGCTGCAACACGCTGGTCATCATGTACAATGGTATATAAGTTTTGAAGTTATGCGCCACATAAAAAAGATGCGCATAAAAAGAGACCCGAGTGTGTGTGTGTGTGTGTGTGTGTGTGTGTGTGTGTGTGTGTGTGTGTGTGTGTGTGTGTGTGTGTGTGTGTGTGTGTGTGTGTATTGACCAGATTATTAAAATATGGAAACCAACAATAAAACAAGGTATCCAGTTAACCACACGAACTGCTATTAATACAATGCTGTATGCGGATGATCAAATTATATTACAAGACAATGAAGATGATTTTCAAAAATCAGTTTATGAATTAAACAGAATAAGCCAACAATCCAATTTAAAAATTTCACAAAAGAAAAACGTTATGGCAATTAAATGTTGGGATCATTTTAGATCAAAAATAGTTATAGAAAATAAAATAATAGAACAGATGACACAGTTTAATTATTTAGGCTGCATAATAACATATCTTAAAGATATAGATGAAATAATAAAAAAAAAATTCAGAAAATCTGTGGAACAATTACAAGGATACTGAATAAAAAAATCAAGACGATAAACTCAACTAAAATTTTACAAAGTAATGGCCACTCCCACTATTATATTATACACCCTCTGTCCAAAAAGAAACCGAACTTTTCAAAAATAGAAGAAACTAGTGGCACCACCTGTTGTTTTTAATTTTTTAAGAGTAATAAAATAATGTACAAAATTAGCCCATATAAGAAGTGAAGACATGAGAAAGAAACTAGATATTTATAACATAAAAGAAAAGATCAAGGAATATAGAAAGAAATGAAAAGAACATCTACGGGGGGGGAGACAGAAATGAGATGGAAAGACCAGTGAAGCCGGAACATGCAAATGCCTAATCCTTGAAAAAAAGAAATACTTTCAAATATCTGGGATGCAACTTATCATATGAAGATGAAAAAGATATAGACATTAAAATATCAAATTTTGTTTAAGTAAATGGCATAATAAATGATATGTTTAAGTCATCCTTGTAGAAAAATACACTAGAATCAGATTATATGACATTCTGTGTAAACGAACTTTATTATATTTAAGTGAAACATGGACCATAAAAAAAGAATGGAAAATGGATTGAAATAGCAGAAATGAAATTTCTTCAAAAAACAGCTGGATATGCAAGGTGGAACCATAAAACAAATGAAGAAATTTTACGATCCCTGAATATGAAACCAGTTAACCACTATATAAGTAAATATAAACAAATATGGCTAGAGTATCTAAATTGAATGGATAATAGCAGACTGCCAACAATACTATATGGATATAAAATAAATTGGAAGACCAAGAAAGTGATGGCATGAGACCAGAATAGGCCTGAAATCCATGATAGGAAGAAGAAGCACTAGTGTGGGCATTGCACTAAAAACAAAACATGGGCCTTTTTTAAGCCTCTTCAAGCCTACTGTCCATTGGTTGGGGGGAGTGGATACTAACCACATGGTCAACCAAGATGGCATGTTTAGTTCGTTGTTGTTATTGACCTATGTGGAGGACATTGACAAGGAAATGTGCAAGCAAAAGCCCAGCATATAAGAAAAGATAATCATTATAGGGGTTTTAATTATGTAATATAGATTAGAATGAAGAGATTGCATCTGGGATGGGGGACAAAAAGAAGAATTTCTTAAATTTTTGAGGGACAGCTATCTTAGTACATAACAGATGACACACAAGGCTCGAGGAACTTTGATTATGGTAAGAGTGATCATGAAGGGGTCACTTGGGTGGTAGCTAGCCATATTAAGGATTTCTGTAAGGAAAGGATATATGTGAAACTCAAAGGCTGGTTGAAAAACTCAGCAGACAGTTTGGAGCTATATGAGAAATTGAGAAGATTAGTGCTGCTTGGCACTGTTCTAGAAATTTAGCAGAAGCATCATCTGAATGTATTTCCAATAGTTAGGAGGTTAAATAAGATAGTTGTAAAATGGACAAATAAAGAGAATAAGCATGCAGTTTGGAAGAAGGCAGCATAGGATGAGAAATAATCAGTTGAATGAAAAGTATATAGAGCAAGCCAGGAAGGTGACTTGTTTGGCAAGGATAGCAAAAGTGCAGTGTGAGCAGCATTTAACTATTAAGAGAAAAACGCACGTGCACACACACAAAAACAGGAAACTCCTTTGATATGCAGCAAGTTTAAAAAAGAATCCTGCCAAGGGCATGGCTGTTTGTGATTGTCCTACTAACCAAATTACCGTATGTACTGCTGTGTCCTGTGCCATATGACCTTTGATGTCTTTGTGCCATAAAAAAATGAATTATCATCATCATCTTCCTTATACCCTCTTTTACCTTGCGGTGTCGAGGGTCCATTGATCATCGGACTTACTCCGTTTACAGGATAAGGTGGTCAGCCTTATGCCCCGGTGTATCCTATAGCCTGTAGTGTTGAGTTCTCAAGGCCAGTTTGCCTGCTTTGTGGGATGAAAAACCCCAGAATAAACTGGGGAAAAAACCCTGCTGTCCACGTCCAAGACTGGCTAACTTGGCTATGGCTGAGGAAGATCCTTCAGCTCCTCACGTCACCGACGGGAATCGAACCTAGGACACTCCTTCCCCAGGCATATGGTTGCGAAGCGCATAGCCACTAGGCCAACCGCGCGGACTAATGAATTATTATAGAAGGATGATATTGATTGATAAAAATCATAAAATGATAACCACTGTAAAAGGTATAATTCAGATATTAAATGAGCAAGTCATGAAAGCATCACATCCTCATGAATGCAGAGCTTGTGGGTAATGAGAAAGGAGGGGAAGAGAAATGGATGATGAGTGAATAGGAAATATATGGGGAATTGAATAAACTTGATGTTGTTAAGGTGGTTGGAATTGATGATGTATCACCATGTATTTTGAGAGAATGTTCAAGGAGAATTAAGAACTGTCTTCATGTTTAACATACACTGGACAAACTACCTTTTTACCTTTATATGAAAAAATTTCATGACTACAGCCAAATGTGGACATAAATTTATTGCCAGCATATTAATAAATGATATTACACAAAAAAAAAAAAGTGTTATAAATTTCATACAAATTATATTGCAAAACTATGTAGAGAGATATTTCAGTATGGAACATGTCCACTATGAACTGTGATGGAGCTCTCACAACAGTGGCTGAGTGGTTAGTGTATCTGCTCTCCAACCAAGAGGCTGTGGGTTTGAATCCAGCCAAGGGCATGGATGTTTGTGTATATACTGCTGTGTCCTGTGTCATATGACCTTTGATGATTTTGTGCCATAAATAAAAAAAAAAAAATCACGTCGTACCATGCTTAGCACCAAGTGATTCTGGAGTTAATAAGGTAAACTGGTCCACTCCTTCAGAGCAAGGAAAAGGCCTTGTTTGTTTTCTGGAGGGGAATTTCAAGCAGCAGTGCTTCTCCCTATTGTATCCCAAATGTGTTCTATGGGGTTGAGATCTGGGGAGTATGCTGGCCACTTGATTTCCTGTTTTTTAGTTGTTGCCCATGTCTCACTTCCATAGGTAAATGCTGGAATAATGCATATATTAAAGTGCTTTCTTTTTAGGCATAAGTAAATCTCCTAGCAGATAGTTTGTATGCAGCCAAAATGCTTTTGTTTCATTGTGTGATTCTTCTACTTATTTCTTTATCTTGTTTTTCCTTAAAACTAATTGACCAAGTTAAATATAGTCACACACCCCCACAATTTCAATATGATTATCTGTTAATTTTTCTTTCATTTGATCTGAATTTGTCATCATGTTGGTTTTAGTTAGATTAATCTTTAAACCTTTTTTTTCCTGCTTTCTCTATCAAGGTCATTTAGCATTTCCTGAGCTTCTTTATTTTAATTTTGGACACTCTGCATCCATGTATTTATTGACATGTAAACACATCTAGCCACTGCTTATATATGATGAAAGGGAAGGCCTGTTCTGTATGTGGTTTGGAAAGAAATATAATTTTATGCAATTCAGTAACTATGTGACAGCTTTCTATTAGCAAAGTATATGCATAAAACGTTTTTGAACTCTGCATGAAAAGCCCTTTAAAATCAAGTATCACATATTGTTATAAGAGAAAAAAAAAAATCCCCTTCAAAGTAGCACTATCTGGAGGAACTGTTGCAGATTAAAATCCATCCCGTTCTTGAAGTTGTATCATGAGTGGAAAAAAACCTTCCAAGTTGGTGGCTATAGCCTCTACTGTTCAATGGATTATCCGACAAACTACTGAGGAATATATATTAAGATAATGAACTTAAATGGTATTTACATGCATTAAAAAGGAATAAAGGTGTAGATAAATTGTCTATTACTATTATTAAAGGATGCCTCTGAGTTAATCACAGGAGGGCCCTCTAATCCAATGGAGAATTAAATAGCTAATCCACTATTTAATTCTCGAACTACATACAATGACACTATTACTAATACTACTATCAATAGCATCTACTGCCCACCAAAACAACAACAGTATTTTTTGTCTGTAAATTGCATAAGTTCTCACAGTTTGTTTGTATGTAGGATCTACATACTGGGACACAAGGTTGAAATAGGGGATCAACTGATATAGAATCTGTATATGACAGCTTTGTGATATTATACTTTTTTTTTTTTTAACTTGAAGTTAATTTGAATTTCATAGTTTTTGGAATAGAAGGTATTATGACAAACACGAAATGCTTCACATCTAGTGCTGTTATCCAAATTTGGTTGTTATTGAACTTATGTATAAAAATTATTTTCACATAATTACAGAATTTGTAAATGGATGGTAAATATTCATTTGGTTTAATGACTAGACCTGTATGTGGAAATACTGTCAATAAATTGTGCCAAGTGAGTATTTCAAATCCATTTACAACAAGGTTTGTAGTTATGTGAAAGTAATGGTTATTCTTAGCCCAGCTTTTATATATGTTTTGATAACAAATGAACTGAGCCTTGACAATTCATAAAAAATTAACACATTTGTCATCTTTTTTTTTAATTAACATATCTTAATTAAATAATTCCATGCTTTGCTTAGTAAGGGAGCATTGTCAAGGCAGTAAATAAATCTATTGTTGATAGTGAGATCTTCAGATTCAAGATATAAGACATATATAGAGATTTCAAAATAGAAAGTAATCAAAATAAATACTAAGCTTAAAAGAAAGGAGAAAGTAATCACCATTTGGGAGCATAATAAAAATGAGCATATAAAAATAAAAACATTGAAAAGAAAAATGTATAAATATTACTAGAGAAAATGTGGAAGCATTCGGAAATAAGAATCTAAAGTTCAGAGAGCCAGTTTAAAAATATGAATATAAAAAAATTTTCTTGATTCTGCTAGGAAAGTAGATGTTAAAGTTGTCGGCAAGAGGATAGAAAAATTAAAACTTCATAGTGGACTGTAAATTAAAAGATACAGTCCTAGAAGAGAAATCATATTGAAAATTACTGGCAATTAAGCCAGCATGTATCCTTAGAAAATACAAAGAAATATCATTTATTTTAAGAGAACATGTGTACTAGACATTTATTTTCTCCATGATGATGTCTATGTTACATTGGATGAAATACAGAGAAAAATGTAATCTGTGTGTATAAGTAGCTAAAAGAAAAAAATCATGGGAGGACATTAGGATGAATATGGAGCATAAGCACTTTATTAAAAGCTTTCTCTTGAGTGTAGCCCTCTGTAGATCCATATCTTTGATCTACAGAGAGAGATCTACTTCAAAAAAAAAAAAAAAAGAGAGAGAGAAATTAAGACTTCTAGCATTCATGTGGTTTTGGTGCCAGCTACCAAAGATCACATGGACAGAAATAGCTACAAATGAAGAGGTATTAAGAGAGGCAGAAGAAAAAAAAAGAGAAATACTACATATGTTAGAAAAAAGGAGAAATAACTTGACAGGACACCTACTAAGACAATTTGATTGGACTACAATTTGATGGAGCAAAGACCTGGTAGAAGGAGACCAAGAACCCAATCCATCATTGACAACAAAAATGGACATAGTTACCAAACAGTCAAATTCGCAGCACAAAACAGAAGACTATTGCCAACAACCATGCTACTTATCAACCAATAGGTTTAGGAGAGAAGAAGATGGAGCATATCACACAGGTGGCAAAATGTTCTGTAGGCTATTGAAAAAGCATAGAAAGTGCATTATTATTATTGTATGGGCACCTCCATGGAGTCTGAAGATCATTGCTCGAAACACCAACCTTGGCAACCCATTCCGTTCGTTCACAACTCTGCAAGCAAAAAATGTAGTCCTCACATGCCTCTTAACTGCTTTTACTCATCTTCCATGGATGACCTTGCTCTGTCCTCTGTAATCAAGTGCTGAAACATTTTTCCAGCATCAATCCTGTGAAACTGTTTAAGTAATTTAAATGTTTCTATTATATCCTCTCTTTTTCACCTATCAACCAACTTTTGCAATCCACACACATCCTCATTCAATCCTTATAGGGCACATTCCACAGACCACTCACCATCTTGGTTGCTGCTTGCCTCTGAATCCTCTCCACTACTCCCTCATTCCCAAGAAACCGGAGACCAGACCTGTGCACAATAATCCAGATGTGGACATATCAAGGCCTTATAAAGAGGAATAACAATTTATCTCTACTTGTTAGTGTTCTTCAATTGCCAAGTAATCTTATAAACTACCTTAGCAATATGCCTTTTAAACTTCAATTCTCTGTCTAAGAAATCCCTAGTTTCATCTGCTTTTTGGAGTATGGTTCCTTTAATGTGATACACTGCTTGTAATCCATTTTATCCCAAAATGCATAACTTCACATTTCTCTACATTAAATTGATATCCATAATCTTTTACCCATGCTGATAGCCTATTTAAATCATCCATCAAGCTTTCACATTGCCTTGATAAACTATTACTATACTTCATTTTGCATTATCAGGAAACATCTGAATATTTCCTTTCAGGGTATTTCCTTTATCATTTATGTACAAATCAAACAGTATTGGTCCTAGCACAGAACATTGTCTCACACTACTAGTCACCTGCTTTTGCCTAGACTCTCCTCTGTATACTGCTTTTTGATATCTCTCCAGCAGCCACCTTCTTATCCACACAACCAGTGTCATATCTATCCCCATTTGTTCTAATTTGCATAACAGTTCCATGTTTAGTCTGTGAAATGCAATGCCTTTGCAAAATGATCATGTAGCCATTTCCTTTATCCAACTCAGCTGTCACTTTATTATAAAAATTAGTAAATTAGAAAGGCATGAACAACCCTTCAAAACGCCATGTTGACCCTCATACTGTATTGTTCTTATCTGCTCATTTTTGAATTCTCATTTTGACCAATTTTTCCAGTACTTTTACCACCACTCCTGAGATACTGATTGGACTATAATTTACTACTGTTGTCTTAGAACCTCCCTTATGCAAAAGGAATTATTTGCCCTCTTTCCTCTCCCTTGGAACTCTGCCAGAGCTGAGACTCAGAGAGCCTAGTCAGAGGTATTGCAAGTTCCCTTGTACATTCTTGTAAAATGTGAGCTGATATACACAGCTGTATTTACATTGAAATTTTGCAATATCCTAAGAACCTCCAATTCACAGATCCCACATCAGCTCTGTTACAGCATTACATTCTTGTAAAGTGGTCATGCAGTAACTCAACTATTTTGTCTGCTTCTGTCGGCATCACACTCATTAAGGTTACATGTCATGTAACGAATGAACTCTTTGGCATTTCCTCCCATATACATCCTTCTCTTGCATGGTTTTATGCAAGAGAAGCTTCAAGCATAGCTTCAAGCTTCCCTCCTAAGCTTGTCATAATCACCTGCCTTGCAGTTCTACATATATCCCTTCTCGATAGGATATTCCTTATATTTTACAATCTCAAGTCAAGACCACATGGTCACTTTCCCCCCTAATGTGGCCACCTTAGTTTGGATAGTTCTTCTGATCCTATACCAGGTCTAATGCTCTTACACCTGAGTTCCCCTTCGTCACGTTGCCTATTTATCTCTCAGTAGATGTATAAATTCCATCATTTCCTTTCTGCTGTATGATCTTTCTTTCTTCCAATTTATATCTTCATTATTGAAGCCTCCCATAATAATCACTCGACATGTACTCATTTCATTGTACTAATTTCTTGATAGATGTCCTCCACAATCCTCCTTGGAACCCCCCCCCCCCCCATCCTTTAGCAGCAACCAACCACATATATATTTTGTCTTTTGTCTTATTGGCTTTGATCAGACATCAGAGCACTTGAAATGGACAGCCACCCTTCTGCCTATCTTCTATTCTTTTTGACTGCAATTCATCTTCTATCATCCAGAAATCCTCCCAATCCTGTCTTTTCAATCCTTTATCTACAATTTGCTTGTGGCATTTTTTTTTAGAAAACTCTGTAGAAGAATCTCACTAAATGATTGATGAACTGGATACAGAAAGTAAAGAGAAAGAATTCAATATAGACAAAAACAAAAATAATGCATAATAAGTATTCATCAAAAAGTCATTATAAACGGAATGCCAGGAAATTGATATAGTAACCTTCTATGTTTACCTAGGACAAAAATTTGCAGTAGAGGAAGACCATGAAGAAGAAATTGCATAGAATTCAGCTTAGTTGGATAGCCTTTGGAAAACACTGTGAAGCACTTAAAAGAAAAATATTCAACAGTTGTATACTTCCAGTCATGACATGGAAATGGAATGTGGACTTTGACTAAAAAGACCAACAAGTTGAGGATTTACCAGAGGAAAATGGAAAAATTGTTACTTGGTATTACCATTAGAAAGTACAATACTTGGTCAGAGCTCAGACTAGCGTGAGAGACATAACAATCATTAAAAGATTCAAATGACAATTGGTAGGTCATTTTGCAAGAAGTAATGCTCAAAAATGGACAAAGCTGGTATCAGAATGGTATCCCAGAGATGGAAAGAGCTATTGGAAGACCAAAGCGATGGTGGGCGAATGAGATGGCTGGAAGGAATTAGAAAAGCTTAAGATAAAATTGAAGGGAGGACTTTGAGGGAGGTCTTCATCCAGCAGTGGGCAGAAAAAAATGGCTGATGACAATAACTAGCAGTATGATGAGGATAGTGTTTGAGATTTGTGTGCACCAGGTGAAAAATGACCAAACCTGATGTAGGATCATACCGCATTTCTTGTTACATTGATTAGTTTTTAACTTTTCTGATGACTAAATGCCCTGTCAAAGAAATTGTAATCAATGGAGGCCATGTTTGTCTGCTGCCATACTTGATTTATCTGTGTTGTATGTGCTGCTGGTCCTTATTTATGTTAGCTTTTTTTACTCCACATTCTTGACATGTTTCTGACATGCATCTCTCTCTCTCCTGACTGGCCTGTTTGTCTTGCATAGGAATTCCACATTTGTTCTCTTCTTGTGGTTTATTGGGTTGTAATGGGAAAGTTTTGGAGGTTGATGGAGACTTCAGATGTTGTTCATTGAAAGAAAGCTACTTTTATTTCTTGTTGGCCCAACATTTTTTATATCTTTTTCATGATGTATTTCAGGATATATTTAAGAAGCGATACTGCTCCTTTATATTCCTGGTTTTTCTCCCATCTGTTTGTTCCCTAGACAAACAGATGGGAGAAAACAGGAATATAAACATTCTCAACCATAATTTTGGTATTTTAATAATTTTTTAAAGGATAAGACTGAGGTATTAGATTTCTCATTTTCACTTCTCCCTACTGCTAGAAACATTATTCTATGTTATGTCAGTTTTTTGTGATGGAAGTATACAAGATTACTTATTTGTGTGGAATTTACTGTATGAGACAAACTAGCTGGAAGAAGAGATACTCATGTCAGAAATAAATGTGGAGAATACATTAGTCAGGACTAGCATCACATGTACACAAGACGCAAATCATCAGGTAGTATAGCAGCACACACAAACAGCCTACATTGATTACAATTTCTATTCATCAGAACATTCAAAGAGCCATCAGAAATGTTAAAACAAAACAAAAAAAAAACATAATTAGTGTAACAAGAAACAAGGTATACTCCTACATTAACTTAGGTCATCTTTAATAAGATGCCTGGCATATGCAGACCATGAACACTACACATTACACTGCTAGCTATTATCATATAACAAATCATTCCTTCCCAATATTGTAGGCCTATTTAAAATATTTTGTATTACTTTTATTTGTTTGTTACTTAACTAAGTCTGTAATATCAGTTTAGTTTTTATTTCACTTTCTTGATAAATTAAGTAGTTACAACCTAACATTTTGCCAGCTCAAGCTAGCATTATCTAAGGCATTTTTAAGATACATGCTCAACGAGACTAGAATTACAATGGCTTACAGAACAAGGACAATCACACGTATGGAATGTGACAGTGGTGCTCTCTGCAGTGATGTGATTATTGTTAATGATTGGATAAGGCAGTAAACCAAAATTTATGTAGAATTACACCATTTCTGTTATAGTTCAATGGGTTTTGTAGCACATGCAATGCTTATAGGAACAGTCCCTGTGATTTAAAAGTTTTCTAGTGGCTACATTGTATAATTCAAGAAGCATGGTGAAAGCCACATTCAGGATGATTGGAGTAAAGCTCTTATACTACCGATCTATGAAAAAGGAAAATAAAAATTGGATGTGAGAATGATAAGGATTTGCTGCTGAATGTTCTTAATAAGATTTATGCAAGCATACTTAAGAAGTGATTAAGAAAAATATCATGATAGGACTTTAGTTCCTTGTATTGTTCATTATAATTTTTCAACTGGTCCTGCTGTTAACTAATTGTTGCTGTTCTTATACTGTGACATATAGTTCATGAAAAGTCAGGTATAAGATAATGGTGCATACTATTTTGACTTCTATTTATTATCCATAGGATCACATTATGAAGGAAAATAGCATTACTTGATAACAGAATTGGATATATTAAACTAAACTTCTTTATATAAATGATATACAGAATTTATTTAGGAGTACAAGTCCAGTGCAGAACCATCTAATGAAATTGGATAAATATGAAAATCAGCAACGAAAGATAAAAAAACAACTGCGAAACCATGGAACACATCAGTTGCATTCTTAGTAGAGAACAGCTAATAAACCAAATATTTCAGCTGTGTGGAAAGGCTTGTGTGTTCGTCGTACATGTTGATTAATTTTAACAGTATAGTTGAGAACATAGACTGATAAGAAAATAACTATTTATGAACTTTTTGCTGGTATATTCTATCCAGCATTTTCACAGCACAAAAACAGTTTGTCACAGTACGCGAAACAACAACAATCCATATGTCAGTGGGACAGTTTGAACAATAGTCACTTCCTGGTCTAAAGAAACAGTTAAAAAATTCAAGCCCTTCCATGTTAAAACGCCCAGGATATATGGAGCACCAAAAATTCACAAACAGGATACACCCTTATGCCCTATTGTGGATAGCTTTAAACATTCCCACATATAAACATGTTAGACATTTAGCTAAGCTACTAGCCACTCTCACAAACAATTCTCCCTCCCTTGTTAAAAATTCTGCTCACCTAAAAAGTATTTTAGAAAACCATAATTCACAAATGTGCCATTAATTAAAACAAGGGTTTTAATTACGGTACATTATTACTAAACCCTATTACTAAAGTTACACTTTCCCCCTGATATATATGAACTAACCATTTAAATTCACAGTACATGCAGGTTATTTTACATGGAAAGGAAACATATATACAAACAATTAGATGGAACAGCAATGGGCTCCCCCTTAGCCAACTTCTACATAGAACACTTGGAAAAGCTATCAATACAGCTGCTCTCAAACCAAGGCTACGCTATGTTGATGTGCATGCTCTTTGGCCACATGGCCCAGACACATTGGATAAAGAGCAAGCACATCATCAACATAGCATGGCCTTGGTTTGAGAGCAGCTGTATTGATAGCTTTTCCAAGTGTTCTATGTAGAAGTTGGCTAAGGGGGAGCCCATTGCTATTCCATCTAATTGTTTGTATATGTTTCCTTTCCACATAAAATAGCCTACATGTACTGTGAATTTAAATAGTTAGTTCATATATATCAGGGGGAAAGTGTGACTTTGGTAAATCAAGGGTTTTAATTAACTGTACATTTGTGAATAGTGAGGTGATATCAAAATTCACCATTATGTCTGAACTTTTTAAGGTATGGTTTTCTAAAATACTTTTTAGGTGAGCAGAATTTTTCTTAGCACATTTAAATAGCCAACACCCAAAAATCCACTTTATAATGGAACTGGAAGCTAATGACTGTCTGCCCTTCCTGGACACACTAATCGCACATCTTCCAGATGGTTCCTTGTAATTTTTGGTTTTTATAGAAAACCCACACATACAGGGAGATATTTACACAAACAATCACACCATCACCCATCCCAACAGTATGGTATCCTAAAAACACTAACCCACAGAGCTAGACGATTTGTTCCAATGACAATGCCTTCACTGCCCGAACTCACTCATTTATGTCATACCTTTCTTAGCCAATGGCTATAATCCCCCATAAGATAGACAAAATACTAAATGCTCCTCAGAAATCCCCCAACCATCTACCACAAAACTGTCACCATCCCATACATTCAAGGTAAATCTCTGAAAAGATATCTAGAGTGCTTAGTAAACATCAGCTATGCACTGTATTTAAACCGTATATCAAATTGGTAACTCTCATCTGTTCACCCAAGAACAGAATCTCTTTATCACATTTGGGAGTGTGAATTGCCCTGTTCGTGTAATTGAGCTTATTATGGACAGACAGGAAGAACTGCGGACATCTGCCTCAGTGAACATAAAAAAATACATGTGGCACTATTGCTATGGCAATTCGGGTCTAGCAGACCATGCCTTGGATACCCCTGCACACAGAATCAATTGGAAAAAAACAAAAGTTCTGTTGATTATAAGTTAGAATCAACAGAAGCCTTGAAACATACTCTAAACCTCAACAAGTATGGCTGTATAAATTTGCCAAAGATTTGGGAGACAGTTATCTTAAGACCAATTAATAAATGCTTTCTCTTTTTTTTTTTTTTTATTTCAACATAGATGGTGCTTAATTAAGACTTAAGTCTTTGTGTTGTACGTTACAATTGTTCAAACTAGTCCCATTGTTATACCAGATTGTGGTTGTCTCGTGCACTGTGATAAACCTTTTTTGTACTCTGAAGATGCTGAATAGAATATCAGGATTTTTTTATTTATTTTTTTTTATTATTTTTTTTTTTAGTGATAGTCAGTTGCAAAGCTGGTATGGTGGTGTTGGGGAGGGGGGAGAACAATTAAATGCATTTATGGAATAAATGAGAAATTAGCCTAATCACTATCAGTATACAGTACAGTATTCAAACTTATTGCTCTTTGAAATCAAACAGTTGATCAAAGACTATGAATTCTAAGGAAAATTAGGGACATGAATAGATAGTGTCAAAATAGTATTAAAAAATGAAGATATTAGAAAGGAATTTGCTTCATTAGCATTCAGGGATGTTTGAGCAGAACTAATCCAAGATGGTATGGTCACAAACAGAATGGGAAAGGAAAGCAACACATGTTTTTGTTGGCAGGAAAAAAAGACCTAGAGGAAAACTAGGATATAGGTAGTAATTTGGTTGTCTTAAATGGTAGTTGTCTTAAAAACTGAAAATGTCCGAACTGACAAAAAAACAGATTTAATTTGGAGGAAAATTGTTCAGAGGATGTCGGTAATAATGTAAACCTATTATATTATGTGGTGATATCATAGCATCAATTTACGCTTTGAGAGAACGTATTCAGGATGATGCTGTATCACTGATAATGTGATTTTTGTTCTACCGTATGTATATTTAGGGATTATCTGCAATTGGTCGAAGTTATTTAATTTTTTTTTTTTTTTTTGTTTGTTTCTGATGTTCATTTGGCAAAATGCATGAGCTGAAATCCGCGTATTTCAGTTGTTTATATTAGTTCCCAGCCTCCAAGGAGTTACAGTGAAATTTGTAACTTCTTGAAGGCTAGGGATGAAGTATTTTTCCCCAAGTGTGCAACTCCATGCTTTTGTTCATTATCAGTAGCTCTGAAAATTGCAGTTATTTTCAGTCAGAGCTATTAGAGATTAGGGCAAATGTATATGCATTTGCAGAACTGAGAGTATTGATATATTTACTTCATAAAAATGATGAATGAATTATTATAATGCTGGCCATTTTTTTGAATTAGCTATTATGATAGCTACAATAAACATTGCGGATAGTTAGCAGTACATGTTATGATGGTTGTGAGAGCGTCAGTTTCTCTTTTATTGACCTTGAATTGTTTTCCGCTTGTTTCATTTTCCTTATATACGGTTTTTTTTTCTCTCCCTCCCCTTGTGTCTTTATACAAGACACGTTTCTATACCGAAAACCAAAAGGGTGTCTCTTAAGCAAGATCAGAAAAAAGTGAATTTGGCTAGAATAGTATAGTTAAGAAACCACTGGCTTTTAAAGGCCGAGGCAGATTGCTTGCACAACTTTTCCATGAAAAGACGAGGTCACTGTCACGAGCTGTATTTTCGTCGTTTTCCAAATACGCATTTCTCCGCGGTTGACGTATTCTCGGCGGATGTTATGTGAACCTGGTGTTGGGCATGCGCACTCCTTAAAATTGCTGATTCACTGTTGTGCTCTGTGTTTGTCTAGGTATAGTTAACCGGTGTCGGTTGTTTGATGCGTCTGAATGCGACCACGTTGATAATAATTCAGCAATTATAACGATGATTTCATTTAAAATCGAATACTACATTTTAGAAAAAATGTTCAGTAGGTATATATGTTAACTGTGCAATGTCTTTTGCGAAATTACGGCACCGCATACATTTTATTGAACAGTAACGTGTTTAAAGCGTAAGTCCTCATTTGTTGGTTGCTGCCTCTTTATCTGTTATTGTCAGTAAAAGTTATACATAAATTTTATATTAACTTTTTACATGGCATGAGTTTCCATTTTCTGTAAAGCATTCTGTAAGCACACACATGTATAAACAGATTTCCATATATCTTCATAAATAGTGATACGAATTTTCAAGCGGAAAACTTGTGGGTTTAAACGAGTGGCAGTCAGCTGTTTTGATCGCGTGTGCTATCAATACCCACAGAGGTTTCCTTGCATGAAGTTCGTTGTTGGTAGTCTTAAGCAAGTTAAAGTTTAAATAAGTTACGAATTTTATGTTTTCTAAATTAGAAAGGTATAATTACAAGTTATTTTTAAAATCGTTTTAATGAAGTACTTCTACTCACTGCACTGCTTGGCTGCTTTATTTCCTGTAGTTAAAATTGAAGAGTCTTCTCATGGTCGGATCTGCATAAAGGAACAAGCAGAAATTTAACTCCTGGACTTAAGTGTGTCTGCACTGGGTTTGGCAAGATGACTGTAGCAGCACGCCGCAGAGTGAGGTATCTTGTGATTTTGATTTTGTCTCTTGGATCACTAACTTTATACTTGTTAAAGACAACTAAAGGGGCTTCAGAAGAAAATAAAGCTCTCAGGTTGAAGCAATCATCAGAGCAAATTTTTGAACAAAAACTTAATTCTGATACAACAGATCCAAGGCTTGGGTGGAGATATTTTGATGAAAAGACATATGTTGCAAAATCTAGACTCCAGCCAGGTGCTGATGCCTATGCACGCAATAAATTTAATCAAGAAGCTAGTGATAAACTGTCAAGTAACAGAGAGATTCCTGATACTCGTCATCCTAGGTGCTCCACTAAAACCTACAGACGTGATTTTCCACCAACTAGTGTCATTATTACATTTCACAATGAAGCCAGGTCAGCTTTATTACGAACAATAGTTAGTGTCTTAAATAGAAGTCCAGATCACTTGATTAAGGAAATCATTTTAGTTGATGATTTTAGTGATGATCCCTCTGATGGACAGGAATTGGCAAAAATCCAGAAAGTTCGTATACTTAGAAATGAAAAACGAGAGGGTTTGGTTCGGTCTCGCGTAAAAGGTGCAGATGCTGCAACTGCTGAAATACTAACTTTTCTGGATAGCCATTGTGAATGTAATGTAAACTGGCTTGAACCATTACTTGAAAGAGTTATTGAAGATTCTACAAGAGTTGTTTGTCCAGTGATTGATGTTATAAATATGGATGACTTCAAATATTATGGTGCATCTACTGATCTGAGAGGTGGGTTTGAATGGAATTTAGTTTTTAAATGGGAGTTTCTATCAACCAAAGAAAGACAGCAGAGGTCTTCTGATCCTACATCTCCAATCAAAACACCAATGATTGCAGGTGGTTTGTTTCTTATTTACAAAAGTTACTTTGATAAACTTGGTAAATATGATACTCAGATGGATATATGGGGAGGTGAAAATCTTGAAATATCATTTCGGGTATGGCAGTGTGGTGGAAGTCTTGAAATAATACCATGTAGTAGAATAGGGCATGTATTCCGAAAACAACATCCTTACTCTTTTCCTGGGGGAAGTGGTAATGTTTTTGCTAGAAATACCAAACGAGCAGCAGAAGTTTGGATGGATGATTATAAAAAATATTATTACTCAGCAGTTCCTGTAGCAAAAAATGTACCAATTGGTAGTATAGATGATCGTACTGAATTGCGAAAGAAACTAAACTGCAAGCCATTCAAATGGTTCCTTGAAAATGTGTATCCAGAATTAAAAATACCTAATCGTGGTGCACGTCGTCATGGTTCTATGCGTCAGGGACTATTATGCATGGATACGCTCGGACATTCAGCTGGAGGATATGTTGGCATGTACAGCTGCCATGGTGCTGGTGGAAATCAAGAATGGCAATTTTCTCGAGATCACTTAATTAAGCATGATGAATTGTGTTTAAGTCTTCCTAACCCAAAAGTTCACTCCCAAATAATTTTACAGCATTGTAAAGATAATATTAGTCAGAAATGGTACTGGTGGAAAAATGGACATATGCTAAAACATTTTGCTCATGATTTATGCATTGACAGTGAGAATTACCATACTGAAGGATTAAGAGTTAGCATGTGTAATGATAAACTTATGAGTCAGCAGTGGACCTATATCAGTAGTGTAAAGTGATGTTATACAATAGTTATTTATTAAATTGTGCCAGTGTATAGATGTTATTGAACTTTATGGACCCCATATTTCTTCTATATAAATTACTTAATCTTTATAATGATTTTGTGATTTTGACAGTTGTTTCATATTTAAAGAACTTTTTTTTTTTACAAAGTTTTTACATTAGATATTTGTAGTCTATTTTTAAAGTATTAGCTAGTCAAATTCTCAGTGATGTATGATGTATAGTTATATTAGAGTGGATTACAAAACAAAAGCTGCCTATGCATGCAGTGAGTGGTACAGAAGTACACTAATATTAAATTATGGAGCAGAGAGAGAGAGATTTCATTACTTATGGAAGTCTTATTTTTAATGTTCTTAAACATAATTTTTATAATGTAGCTTAAGCATGATGATAACTTCAACAGACTTTGCTGTATTTTATTATTATTATAAACATCTTATATAAATGATAGCAGAATGATTTGGAAATATAATTAAAACACACATAATTATGTGAAAAACAGTCTGGCTTTGTTCTGTTTTAGGGGAATCTTCATATGTTTCATATGTGTTGTACCTGACACTTCCAAATTTCTGTTGTTTTCAGCTGTTGCCTTGTTTATGTTATTTCATTTTTGATTACTAGTTAGCAGTTATGAAACTTTAAGATATCTTTCCATTCTTTGTGCCATCAGCCACATAGTAATAGATTACTAACTTTTACAGAAAGGCTTATAGTTCCTGCAGTAGGGACATATACTCCAAGAGTCCACTGACAATAATTCTTATTTGAGGCTACTCAGTATGTGAAATTTAAGAGTATTTGTTTCAGGAGGTTTTTTTTTCCCCCTTCTATTCTATTACTTGTTTAAAGTTGTACATAATACACAGAAAGAATTGTTATATGTTAATCTGTTAAGTCAGTGAACAAGGATTATGTATTTTTGATTTTATGATATGTAAGTTTTGTATGTAGTTGAAGGTTAGTTGCTGCATTTTTGTTCACATTTCTTTTACAGTTGAATTGGTTACCAGTTATGGAAATTGATATTTAATCTTAAATAACATAAGCACAATGGCTGATGTGTGATATATGTTTGAGGGATTTGATTTCAGGTGAAGCTTATTAAATGCCATTAGGTAATTTGTTAGCTCAGTCTTACTATTTCTCAATAAAATTTGAGCATAAATATATATTATTCCCATCTCTTTCAGTACTGCACTGTAGTCATTTTTTTTTTTTTTTTTTTTTTTTTTTTAAGAAAGTTTGGGGTGGTTATTTATTTGCCCTATCCAGAAAGACTGAACTTTCTAGGTCAACATAATAATATAATCTGGTGCTTGCCTTTATTGGCATCTCTACTAAAAATTCATGTTGTTTGGGCATTTAAGCAATACTGCCAAAGAAAGTGACTTTTTTTTTTCATAATTTCACTTGAGTATAGTGCCAAAATGTTTTGTGTGCCTACCTATGGTGCAACCAAAAAGTCACTTTGCTGAATTATGCAATAAAAATCCTATTTTTGAAACTAGGCAAGATTTCAGTTGTGTCTGCGTGAAAGAAAGAGGAAGGGGCACTGAAAATGTGTTATAAAATGATTGTATATGAGAAGGAAAGAATGAATGTATCTTTATTTTTTTATTATTTTTTCTTTGTCAAGTGCATAAAATTTAGTCTTCAGTTTATTTTTTGGAATTGCTGGTGAGTTGTAGTTAACTGCTTCAGTGCATTTTTTTTTTTTAATTTATAATAGGTAAATTTTTTTAATCACATATACATTTACAATACACACACACACACTTTTATGTGAATTATTAACTCTTGCAAGAGTTATTGTTAATGGGTCCATGGAGTCCAAAGACTTATCACAGGAGTTCACAATATACCTATCATACCTCTTGCGATGTAACCAAATTCACCATGGGAGTAAGAAACCAACCGTTATTATAACAACGCCTATCGTACCTCTCCTTAAACTGATTCACCGACAGAGAACTGACAGCTGCCTCTAGCAGCCCATTCCATTCATTTACCACCTCCCCTTAACAAAGCCATGCTGACCTCTAAAAAGTATCTATCAGATCTTGAATTCTGGTTTTAACCAACTTTTCCCAAACCTTAGCGCCTCCGTAGCGCAATTGGAAGAATGACGGTACATTGCGCCCTTCGATTGGAATAGAATCTACCCAGAAACTCAGGTTTTTCATCCCGCATACAGACAAATCGGCCCTTCAGAACACGCAATTTACAGACAAAAAATACTAGTTGTTGTGGTGGTGGACGGTAGATGGCGCTGATGGAGATGATTCGTAGTAGAGGTTCGGTGTAGTGGTTGAGACAGTTGTAGGTGTCCTCACGTGATGAGTCTTCGGACTCCTTGGAGGTATCAGGAATAATAATAATTAACCACCACCCCCGAGATAGTAACAGGTCTGCGGTTTTCAACCTCTGTTTTTGACCTACTTTTATGCAATGGAACTATCATACCCTCCTTGGAACTACACCTGAGCTGAGACTTAATAAAAAGACTAGTCAATGCAAGGCATTGACTAGTCTTTTTATTTGACTAGTCTCCCTTGCACATTCACGCAATCCATCCATTGAAATCCCATTTAATCCTATGGAAGAATTCATGTTCCATATCCACCTATGTCTCATGAGCTCTCTCTATTGTACCTTTATCTTGTTGATAAACTTTCACAAAATAATCACGCAACTATTTCTTTTGGTTCTATTACCATTCTATTGGCAGCATTCAAAGATAGCTTTCCATAAAGCTATTAAAATTTTTAATAAAAATGAGAAATGATGCAGATGTACTGGTGCTTCAGAGCGATTTGAATAAAGTGACTATGTGGGTAGACAGTGGAGATGTCAATTTAACATCAGTAAATGTAAGGTTTTGCATTTTGGATCTCAAAAAAGTAAAGGCTGCATATCATATTGGAGACATTGTATTACAGGAGGTGGAGGAAGCGTGTGATCTTGGGATATTGGTGGATAAAGAATTGAAGTTCAAAGGACATATTGCAAAAATAATAACAACAGTAAAGAAATGACAGTATACTAAGAAAAACACTGACAAATAGAGAACGATGTGGTCATTCCACTGTACAAGGCTTTGATTAGACCACATCTGGACTACTGCGCATTGATTTGGTTTCCTAGGTGAGAAGCAAACTGGAAAAAAGTTCAGAGGCGAATAACAAAAGCAATATCGGGATTGTGGAATACTGACTGTGAAGACAGGTTGAGAGAATGTAGATTACAGATGCTAGTCAGGTGGAAGAGGGGCAATATTGAGACATATAAATTACTAAGGGGTGCTTATCAAATAGATACCGAGGATATTTTTCAAAGGGTACAACCCTTTGAAAAATATCCTCAGTATCTATTTGATAAGAAAAGGAAGGAAGGGGATAGAGATAAGGTCATTCTTGGAAATTGTACAAAGGTATAGTATATAAGAGAGTGGCATGACTTTTTTGCATGGAGAGTGGTTGGTGAGTGGAATTTATTGCCAAATAAGATGTGAGTGCACAAACATTGAACCAATTTAAGATAAGGTATGATAAACATTATCTCTTTTTAGAATGCATCTTACTATAGCCTCCCTTGATGAGTCTTGACTCCAGGTTTTTGTATAATAATAACTATTTTTCTTTTTTACTTGCAACATAGTGAAAAAATTCCTTTTGGATTCACTTTGGAATGTTCAGCCAATACTTTTACCAAAGGCATAATGACTGTGTTTGCAATCTTTAGAGTTAAGGAAGAGTGGTTATGGAAGTACTTATACAATAAGCAAAAGGCAGCATGATTTCTTTGAAATAGAGACTGCAGTGTAAGAGTTAAGGATTGGTAGTTCACATTAAAAAAAAAAAACATGCAGCATCTTGTGGGTTTTAAAGGTTTTTAGTGTGAGAATAGAGCAGTATTCAAAAGTGTAACATTATTATAATGTGTGCATTATATTATATGATATATGAGATTTGTTATAAATTGACAAGGATGACCCAATTGTAAGATATCTTCACCATACAATAAATAAAAAAAAAATTGCTTCAAAACCTTAACCCATAATTTGCATTTATCAAATCTATCATTGTGACCTATTGTAGAATTTTATGGGATCAAAAAGTTTCAGTAAAGTCTGGTGAAGTTATTTATAGCTTATCTAGGTCATTATTAAAATGAAATGGATGAAATGTTATTTGCTAGTCTAATGCTATATGTGTATATATAATGTTAAAAGTAAGCCACTAGTTTGGCACATTGAAATGTATTTCTTGAACTGTAGTATCAGTTAAAATTACTGGCATTTTTTAAAATATTTGAAGTACATTTTAAGTATATAATCTGCAGTATTTTAAATTTAATTTTAAGAAAAGTTTTCTATAATATTAGTCTTATTGATTATAATATTAAGCTACTTCTCCTCCCCTCTTAGATAATGCTTATTTGCTAAGGTTTTCATTATTAAATGATTTAATGAAATCATGTGAATTCAGTTAGCTTTATTAATTTCTCTGTGATTGATATTACAGATTGTTATGATGTATAACAAATATTTTGCCAGTTATTCAAATAAAGTAGTCAACATTGATTTTTTTTTTCTCCCCTCTGGAAAAATCTATAAATGTTTATTGAATATATTGTACAAACAAAAGACACATAGCACAAGTGAGTTTCGTGATGCATTCATTCATATTCATCCAGAGTGATTTACTATATTTATTATTAATAATAATTTTATCCACTGTTAACAAATCATATAAAATAGTAACATTGCCAGTTGTAAGAATATAGGTAAAACAGTTATAGATGTAGCTCTCTTAATGATGTGATTTTAGACTTTTTAGATTGACTAAAGATTACTGTTATCAAGCAAAATAACTTGATCTTTAACTCTTATGAGAACAACTGCTAAGCATTAGCTAATATCAGTGTTGATGATTAGTGCTTGTCATTTGTTCTTGTGTAAACAGGGTATGTATTTTGGAATCTGTTTTAGGATTTTGTGGATAAACTGTTCAGAAGTTTAAGTCATCGGATTGATATTTTTAATTAATAAAATTTTACTTAAACATGGACCAACTATATACTATACTATTAAACACATAGCTTTAATTTATGTTTGTTATACTCAACTGAGTGCTGTTTTGAAGTGTTATCAATTTTTATTATCTTATCTGGTTGAGTATTGTGAACTTGTTGAGATTCTAAACTTCAGAAATATTTGGTATCAAATTGTTAATGTAAGTTGATATATGTGTAGTTAATTTAATTTTGTCCCTGGTTATATTGAAACATAAGAACTAGTGGTATTCTTTTATTCATCATTAATGTGACCTAATTTTAGTATCAGATTTAGAATATGAAAATCTGAAATGTTGCTGGTATTTCACTTTAAAGTATTTAAGTGAATTGTCACACACAAATTTTATAAAAAATGTTTGAATGACTTCAATTTATGAAGTACATTCTTTATGTATTTGAGCACCTGTAATAATAACATAATTATCTATTACTTTCATATAAGCAGAAAATAATTCTTTAATTTTTCCCTAATATTCTAAATGCTTCTGTATGGTTTGGTTACTTGAGATTTTGCAGAGATATTTGATTGCTTGCATGATAAGTTCATTTTTAAACTGAAGCAGTTAGTAGTATACTGGAGGACTAATATGAGTGTGTGCACATATGAGATCCCAGTAGGGCGACATAAGGAATGATTTTCTGTCCATTTTTTTTTTGTTTGTTTGTTTATTCTGTTTGTCAGTTTTATGATACTCAAGTGTCAAGAGGTGCAACTATTTGCAGACGTAAAAATTGGAAGAGCAAGAGGGAAAATCAAATACTGTGATATTTGTTATCTTGAGTTCATTGTGTAGAAATTATGGAGGCAAAAACACACATTAGAGCAATTACTTTACTTACAACTTATAATACACATAAATAAGCTATAGCATAACTTCTTTGTTAACCATTTATACTAGCCTGATGCATAGTGAGGAGGAATAGTAAAATATAAATTATAAAAAATTATGATAAAAAAATTAAAAGTAGAACTACATCCATTGCTACTTGTTAACTTCTCTATAATCCTGTTATCTTTATTTTCCGTCCACTGATCAGATTTCCTTGTGTTGGAGTTCTGCCATTTTGGTCTTCTGATGTTCTATACCTGAATGCTATAGAGGTTGCAGATGGATTTTCCAGATTCTTGGAATTACTAATCCATCATTCTTGTTGAGATTGGGATAATGAATCAGGATCTCACAGTTTCTTTGAATTTCCTTTCTTACAATGTGCAGGAACTTATTACCTTTCCAATTAATTCTATGACACAGTTGGAGTGCCTGATCAAAAAGACCATTTTACCATAATGGAGGAATTTGCTAAAGGAATGATGAACACAAAATATCATTTGTGTTCATGCACTCCAAATGTGTTACAGAATTAATTGGAAAGGCACTAAGTCCCTGCACTTCACCAAAACATCATAGGAAAGAAAATTCAAAGAAACTGGTGAGATCCTGATTCATCATTCCAATCTCAACAAGAATGATGGATTAATAATTTCAAGAATCTAGAAGACCAAGATGGCAGATCTCCAACACAAAATCTGATCAGTGGACAGAAAATAAAGATAACAGGATGATAGAGAAGTTATCAAGTAGCAATAGATGTAGTTTCACTTTTATTTATTTTTAATAATTTTTATTCCATGCATCACTCTTTGTAATGGTTATCAAAGCAGTTATGCTATACCTTAAGTGCACTATGATACAGCTTGCATTTTAGTTCATAAGTATGGATTCCTGACAATGACCTTGATATAGAGGTTAAAATGTTATGAGTTATTTTTCTTAGTTTTAAGTAAAGTTATTGCTCTAATATGTATTTTTGTCTCTGTAATTTCTGTACAATGAATACTGATTACCATGTTACCTTGAGTATTTTATATGCTCAGAAATAATGTTTTAATGTGTCTGTGAAAAGCTCTGGGACTTGGTCATTTCGTACCTCAGTAAGCAAGGTGGTGTTCGCTGAACACTGGGCATCAAAAATCATCTAATCCCAGAATAGGTTAAAAAGCATCAATATCTCAGTGGATCCAAACCCATATCCTAATGATCACATTTGCTATCTCCTTGGCTAGCTATGCTGGCATGATGCACTTTGGTCAGCATAACTTTGAAACTTTTATCATATTAATATACAAGTTGTAAAGTAAAAATTTTGGTTTGTTGGTGGATGAGTGTTAATTTGAAACGGCTTTAATAGTAACTGGTCAACAGCAGACAGAATATTAGGTCACAGTACAATATTGACCAGTATGGATAAGATAGTGGTAACTTGTCTGTATTGTTTATCAATATTTAAGTGATGTGCTCTGATTTAAAATACTTGGTTTTCACATAATGAAATGGAAAAAAATTATAGAAGTTTATCACAACAAATATATTAGGATTATAAATTATATATTTAGTTTAATCATTTCTTTCTCTAATATTAGGATTATTGAATTGTTCATATGACCAGCTGCATATTTTACTATATTGAGCAAAATATGTAGCAATGCTGATTTATTTTTGCTTCATCTACCAAATTTTTCTGCTGGGTTGGAAAGCATATTACAAAAATTATATTCTTGTTTTCCCCAATATTTCATTCTAGAAATTTGCATGCAAAATATCTTCCCAATTAAGCTACTTGTATATAAAGCAGATGATTCTAAAAGTATCTTAGTTATGAAGATATATATGCAAACTGTCATATGCTAAGGGGTAAAATATAGATTAAAAATTAATCTAATTTCTTGTCAAGTATAATATGCTTTCCAAATGTGGGTGGGGTAATTTACCACATATGATGTGACACCACCACTATGCTGCTTGCTGGTTTCAAAGTAGATTGAAAACTTTATTCTCTAGAACAGTGTTTCTAAATTACATACCCTTAATCCATGCATGCTATTAATATGTTATAGGTTTACAATCTTTTGTGAATAGGATCTCCTTGGCACAAAATAAATAAAAATCCAGAGTCTACTGATAATATGGTGATGCCCTGTTTTGTTACTTGTATATGAGGAAATAAGGGCTGCCTTTGAGATAGCTCTTGGTATTTCTGATTCTAGCTCTCATTGATGAGATCTTGTTACATGTCAAAATTAGTTTGGAAAGTAATTTTCGCTATAAATATGACATGAGGTGCTTTGCATTATGTGGTACAAAGAACAAGTTGAAGTGAAGGCAATTGCTCTGTTATAAGTCTTAGTCATGAGGATATTTCCGATATAAAACTCTTGGGCAGATATTTCTTCACCAAGAAATATGAAATAAAACAAGAATGTAATTTGTTAGGTTATGTTTTTTGCTCAGCCAGCATTTGTTTATAACTCATACCTTGCATGTCACTAATATCACCAATTCCTACCAATCTGAATCAAACTAATTAGTTTTGGAAAAGTAACCTTAAAAATGAATATTCATAAGTGATCTTTGAAATAATTGTTATGGCCACCAACTGAGACAAAGATGCTGTAAAAAATCCATTTCACAGAGATGAGAGATGATTAATGTACTTGATTATTGGAGTGGGTGACTGTTGAACTAATAACTTTTATTACTTAAGCATATGGTCACAAGACACCAGGACCAGAATCCAGAATTAAGTTAACATAGCATTCTTTTTAATGGAAAGCATGGATTTGTTAAAGGTTATGTGCTGGTAATCTATTTACTTATTTCACATGACAAGTGAAATGCATACACAATGGTATACTTAAATTTTTGCAAAGGCCTTTGATAGGTTGCCACAAGACAAGTTGGTAATTAAATTGAAATGGATTGGGTTGGATAAGGCAGTTTGGGAAAGTTTCATGGAGGGAGGAATTGGAAGGCTGGGATATCATTAGTGTGTGGGAAATTATGAAAGATTATTTGTTAGCAGCAATGGTAAGTTGTATACCATGAGTGAACAAGAGGACATAATTTGGAGTAAAGTGGATGACAAACAATATTAAACAGGAATTGAATGCAAAAAAGAGCTTATGGAAGAGATATAAGGAGACAGGTGAAGAGAAGATGCATGACGAGTATAAGACACAAGCCAGAAGAGTGACTGGTATGGTAAGGAAGACAAAACTGGAATATGAGAGGAGATTGGCCCTAAGATCCAAAGAAAATCCTAGGTAATTTTTTAGATATGTGGCCAGTAGGAGGAGAAATGACTGTGGGATAAAAATGGAAATAGAGTGACTGATGCAGAGGACATAGTGGAATTGTTCAATGAACACTTTATTAGAGTATTTCATCCTGGAGGAGTCAGTTTTAATGCTAGAGAGATTGGGCAGGTTCGAGATTTAGAGGTACAGGAGGAGAGTGTGTTTCAAATACTGAGTACTCTGGATGTCAGTAAAGCTGTGGGACTGGATGGTATTTCACCACGAGTTTTGAGAGAATGTGCTAGGGAACTGACAGTGCCTTTGACCTGGCTTTTCAATGAAAGTTTGGCTGCAGGAAAGGTGCCCGTGGAATGGAAGGAAAGTAAGATAGTGCCATTGCATAAGGGCGGTAGCAGACTGGAATTGTCTAATTATAGGCCAGTTTGTGTGTCATCAGTAGTTATTAAGATCTTGGAGAAAGTAGTGAAGGACCGTATACAGCATTGACAGATTAGGGTAATGTTATCTGTGAGAGTCAACATGGATTTGTGAAGGGGTGCTCTTGTTTTAGCAATATGCTGGTCTTTTATGATAAAGTTACAAGAGCATTAGATGAGGGAAAGGCATATACTGCCATTTTCTTAGACTTAGCAAAGGTATTTGACAGGGTGCCACATGGTAAGCTGATATTTAAGTTGCAGCACATGGGTCTGGATGTCAGATTGGTCAACTGGATTCAGGATTGGCTGTCCGATAGGTATCAGAGAGTTGTGTATGGTGGGGCAGTTTCAAGGAAGCAGAGGGTTATAAGTGGGGTCTTACAGGCTTCAGTACTGGGACATATATTGTTTAACCTTTATATTTCAATGACATTGTTAGTGGATTGCAAGGGGATATTCAGTTGTTTGTGGATGATGCAAAGCTGGGAAGGATTATTAGTAATAGTGCAGAAGCGGTAGCCCTGCAAGAAGATTTGAATAAGCTAGATAGATGGGCAAATGAATAGGGGTATCGGTTTAATGCAGCAAAATGTAAGGTCTTGAGGTTTGGAAAACATCGATGGGACACTGCATACTCTGTGTAGGAGTTATACTGGAGGAAGTAGGGGAGACAAGAGATCTGGGGGTTGGTGATTGATAGAAACCTGAAATTTAGGGGACATATTGCAAAGGTGGTGAAGGTAGCACAGAGGAGTGCTGCGATAATGAGAAGGACGCTGACCTGCAGAAATAAAACAGTTATCATTCCATTGTATAAGACCCTGATCAGACCATACTTGGACTATTGTTCTCAGATTTGGTCCCCAGGATTTGAAGCGGATAAATTAACTGTGGAAAGGGTACAAAGGCAAATAACAAAGATGGTTTCAGGACTGTACAGTGATAGTTATGAGGATCGGCTTACAGAGTTTGGTGGATAGAAGAAGGTGAGGTGATATGATTGAGACATTTAAACTGTTGAGAGGTGGTTACAAGGTTGACACTTAGGGAGTTCTTTCACTTGATTGAACAGCGGGAAGGAGTGATGACAAGAGGCCATTCCTGGAAGTTATGAAAGGAATCTGTGAGCAAGAGGTTGAAGAGTGGTTTCTTTGCATGGAGGGTGGTTGAACCATGAATGCATTGCCTGATGGAGTGGTGAGAGCAAGAACCGTCAATGAGTTTAAGGAGTGGTATGATAGACTTTGTGTTTCTTAGGGGGGACCTCCCCTTGATGAATCTTGATAGACTTTGTGTTTCTTAGGAAGGACTTCCCGCGATGAGTCTTTTGACTCCATGGATGCCTGAATAATAATAAAAATAATAATAACAGATTAGTGCATTGGGTTGGAGACTTGTTATGTGATAGGTATCAGCAAGTTGTGTATGGGAGAGTAGTATCTCACAGGAGGAGAGTCACCAGTGGTGTGTCCCAAGGGTCTGTTTTGAGCCATTGCTGTTTAACTTGTATGTTAATGATGTTGGGAAAGGTTTGAATGGGGATATGCAGTGGAAAGAACTGAAAAGTAGACTAGATGTGACTTTAGAAGAGGACTTGAATAGACTGAGTGAATGGGAAAGGTTGAGTAGATTGTTAGCTCACTCTTGCAAAGCATAAGGTCTTAAAATTCAGGAAACAAAGATGGGATGAGTTGGTAGGGATACCTTAGAAGAAGTGGAGGTGATGGTAGATAAGGATCTGAAATTTAGAAGACATTGCTAAAGTTGTGAGGACACAGCAGATTCTGACTTTTTACATTGCTGAAAGTTTCCTGAGAAATTCAGCCTAATTGGACTAACAGGAAGAGCAGTTTCCTAGTGGAAGGAAGCAATCACCACAAACTCCTCTTTTAGTCTTCTCAGTCAAAAAATGAAAGTGCTGATTTCTTTCTCAGACATCTGTACAACTCACATTGTTCAATTGTTTTTGACTGCATTTGTAATAATTGTTTATGATCCCCGTTTCAGCATTAATAGGATTAAAATGGAGATCAGTAAAGAGAGCAGTTATTAGGTTATGTATTGCTTTTTTCTGAGTAGCATCCTGAGAGCAAAACAACATGTTATAGTTTATATACAACAGTAAATGAAACAGTTCAAATTGTGACACAGAACTTTAATTTGATGTGCCTTCTAATGTTGTATAAAGGAGTTATTACATTTGTGTAGGAGTTGTCCTTAAGATGATTGTCTTCCAAATTTTTGGCAGATTAATGGAGCCATATTTGTTAAGGTTAGGAGAGAATGCTTCATAACCATTGCTGACTCTAAAAATAGTGTCTCTGATCTGTAATGACTTATGTATAGCACATTGGTTTTTTCCCATCTAATCTTGTGTGAAGGAGGTGTTCAAAGCATGGTCTACCAGTCCTGATTTGCTATAATAATGATAATGAATGTATTTCTTGTGTTCAAGGTTAATGGATCTTCCTGTTTTTATGTTTTCTAAGACAGATGTTGTTTTGTAGCTGGCTTGTTTGGTAGTTACAGCAGTAAAGCATTACTGCTGTAACTTCAAATAGAGTAAGTTCTGTCTCCATAGTATGTGTGTGTCATGACTTGGAAGGGAATTACACAACTTGAAAAAGAGAGAAATAGAAACTTAAACTTTGGAGATCTGTACATACTGCCATTTCAGCTTCCAATGAAGAAAGTAGTGGTGTTTTACTGGGGAGTGATGGTCATCTCTCTCTCAGCTAATAGGCTGTAACTGTTTCCCAGGCTTAATTTCCATGTGTCTTAAATGGTATTGTTTTTTTAGTTGAGATTGAAAAGTCTGAAAAAATAAGAATTTGTGACAGTCAAAAAATTCTGGGGTGATGGGGAGGGACGAAGTGACATTACTTAAGAATGATGCTAATAAGATTTTTTTTTTCCCTTTATGAAGAATGATATGGAAAGTTGCATACTGAGTAAATCTGTTTACAAATGCAACTTCTATAAAATTGATCAGAAGCACAAATTTCTTTACTGATTCATTCCTATTTTGATTGAAGATTTTACTAGACAAAAATTATTTATTCTTGTCATATTCAATCATTTTGCCATCCTGTTCTTTAAATTTACCTTGGCACATTTTTAAAAGGAACAAAACAAAAACATTTTCTTTTTTACATGTTTTATTGCAGATTGCTATGAAACTTCAAATATATCACAAAAGCATTTGAAAATAAAAAAAAATTAAAAAAAAAAGTTGCTTTGTTTATAAAAGACATGCTGATGGATGGAATAAAGATGATCATTTTTAGTTGGAAGCTTTCTGGGAGTTAAAGTATACAGAATGAGTGTACTGAGGATGAATAATCAAAGTGATCATGACTTTTCACTACTGCTCCATCATATTGTAGACAGATTACTAAGATAGAGATAAAATTGTGTTACTTGTGTTTGCTGTTGGGGCAGGAAGAATTATTGAGGGGACATTTTTTTAAGAAAGCAAATGAAATATGCATAAACTGCCATGCTATACAATAGAGATTTTATTGCTGGATTATTTCAAAAATGGCTTTGAAAGTGATTTTTTTTTTTTTTTTTTTTTTTTTTTGCAGATATGGCACAATCAGAGCAGTGTTCATATCTAGAAGAAGGAGAGGTGATATGATTGCAACTTTTAAACTGTTGAGAGGTGGTTACAGGGTTGACACTGGGGAGTTCTTTTGCTTGGTTGAACAGCAGGAAGGAGTGATGACAAGAGGCCATCCCTGGAAGTTACGAAAGGAAACTGTGAGCAGTGTGATGGATTTGTGAAGGGGCGCTCTTGTTTCAGCAATATGCTAGCCTTTTATGATAAAGTTACAAGAGCATTAGATGAGGGAAAGGCATATACTGCCATTTTCTTAGATTTAGCGAAGGCATTTGACAGGGTGCCACACGATAAGCTGATATTTTTTAAGTTGCAGCACATGGGTCTGGATATCAGATTGGTCAACTGGATTCAGGATTGGCTGTCTGATAGGTATCAGAGAGTTGTGTATGGTGGGGCAGTTTCAAGGAAGCAGAGGGTTACAAGTGGGGTCCCACAGGGCTCAGTACTGGGACCTATATTGTTTAACCTTTATATCAATGACATTATCAGTGGATTGCAAGGGGATATTCAGTTGTTTGCAGATGATGCGAAGCTGGGAAGGATTATTAGTAATAGTGCAGATGCGGCAGCCCTGCAAGAGGATTTGAATAAGCTAGATAGATGGGCAAATGAATAGGGGTATCGGTTTAATGCAGCAAAATGTAAGGTCTTGAGGTTTAGGAAACATTGATGGGACACTGCATACTCTATGGGAGGAGTTATACTGGAGGAAGTAGGGGAGACAAGAGATCTGGGGTTGATGATTGATAGAAATTTAGGGGACATATTGCAAAGGTGGTGAAAGTAATCCACAGGATTGCTGCAATAATGAGAAGGACACTGACCTGCAGAAATAAAACAGTTATTATTCTGTTGTATAAGACCCTGATCAGACCACACTTGGACTGTTGTTCTCAGATTTGGTCCCCAGGATTTGAAGGGGATAAATTAACTGTGGAAATGGTACAAAGGCGGATAACAAAGATGGTTTCAGGACTGTACAATGATAGTTATGAGGATCGGCTGAGGGAATGTGGACTGTAGAGTTTGGTGGATAGAAGGAGAGGTGATATGATTGAGACTTTTAAACTGTTGAGAGGTGGTTACAGGGTTGACACTGGGGAGTTCTTTCGCTTGGTTGAACAGCAGGAAGGAATGATGACAAGAGGCCATCCCTGGAAGTTAAGAAAGGAATCTGTGAGCAAGAGGTTGAGGAGTGGTTTCTTTGCATGGAGGGTGATTGAACCATGGAATGCATTGCCTGATGGAGTGGTGAGAGCAAGAACAGTCAATGAGTTTAAGGAGTGGTACGATAGACTTTGTGTTTCTTAGGCGCGGGGGACCTCCCCTCGATGAGTCTTGATAGACTTTGTGTTTCTTAGGAAGGACCTCCCACGATGAGTCTTTTGATTCTGTGGAGGCCTGAATAATAATAATCTCAAAACCTTGCTTCACAAAGTGTCCAGAAATGAACTTGCATACCAAATTAAGAATTTGCACAAAATGCATCTTGTTGATCCTTGGTCCATGTTTTATTCTTGCATTACTGTGCAAACCTTTGTGGTTAGAGTTAACTTTTTAAAAAAATAGACTTTGAAAGTTCTGAAACTCAAGCAGACAAAATAGTTTTATAGAAAGTTATTTCCTTCTTTAAGAAGGAGCTTATGGACCTCACTAAAGAAAACAATTCCCCCACTCAATCTTAAAGAATTCTTCTATTCCGCTATTCCACTGATATGATTCTCATAAAAAAAAATATATATATATATATATATATAAAAATATAAAAGTGAACCATGTAGTGCTTGCTATGTGTATATAAACTTCTTTTTTCTTTTTTAATTTTCTTCGCTTTTTATTTTGTCAAATGCCACTGCAAAAGAGCATACTGAAACGTGTAATGTGTCCTTCGAAGTGTTGCTCTAGTAGGCTACAAACGAACAGTCCAAGACATTGCAAAGATGGGAATGTTGATTTTTACGTAATTTTTTTTTTAATTAACTAACAATTTACTCCTTAGATGAATTGGCTAAAACATTCAAGAAGTAAATTTTTGAAATAATTTAAATGATGCAACTTGGAGCTGCCTTTGGCATTTTACTTTATTTTCTTTCTTTTACATTTCTACCATTCATCTTAGTCCATTTGTGTGGAAATTATTAGTGAAGTTTAGTGTTAGAAGCATCTGTATTTGAAATTTCATTGAAAATGACTGATCGATGCAACCTGTAAAGGTGTTTATGCAGGATGGAAGTCTAATTAGTTTGAATTTCTCAGTGGTCCTGCTACAGTGTAATTGATCGAAGTTGCTTGACCTATGACTTGTTAAGATTCCTGCAGAGGAGGAGAAGAAATATAACACTTTTTGGACAGCTTTCACTCTTTTCAAAGTTGCCTAGTTTTGTAATTAATTGATGACTAAAATAGCTAGTAGTGACTGTTGAGTTGATACAATGTGCACTCAATCAGACAAAATAGTTTTATAGAAAGTTATTTCCTTCTTTAGGAAGGAGTTTATGGACCTAACTAAAGAAAACAATCCACCCACTCAATCTTAAAGACTTCCTCTCTATTCCACTGATATGATTCTCATAAAAAAAAAAAAAAATATATATATATATATATATATATATATATATATAAGTGAACCATATAGTGTTCATTTTACTTCTTCTTTTCAGCCATTTTCTGTCCGCTGCTGGATGAAGACCTCCTCCAGTTCTTTTCTGGCAATGGTTGACCAATTTTCCCCAACAAAATTTGACAATTCATCACTCCACCTTCTTTTAGGATGTCCTTGGAATCATTTATCTTATTTTGGAATCCAGTTCGTTTGTATGGTTGTCCATCGCTCATCTTCTCTTCTGGATAGATCTCTGGCCCATTTCCATTTTAGTCGCTTATGGTAAAGAATGATGCGAGTCTGGCTTCTTATCCAGGTGTTTTGCTTATCTTTTAATGTGATGCCTAGCATCAACCTCTCCATTTTCTTTGAGTTGTTGCTAGTTTATTTGCCAGTGCTTTTGTTAGAGACAAAGTTTCATAACCATATGTGATGACTGGATGTATACACTAGTTAAATGTCTTCCTTTTTGAACAGAGTGGGACATCATTGTTTTGAAAAATGCTTTTCAATTTTCTGAATGCACTCCAGGCAAGTTGAACTCTCCTATTTATTTCCTTTTGGAGCCCACAGTTGAGATCAGTGAGATGACTTATGTATATGAAGGGACTCTTTCCAAGAAATTGTTTACCATTATTATGTTTTTTGGTGTTACAAAATGATTAAACATGAAGAAAGTTATTTTACTTACATTATTTTAAATAATTAATGGTATTGTTGCCTTTTTTTTTTTTTTTTGTCTCCACCTACAAAAGATTGTAAACTATATAGTATATTAGTACCATGGGTGGACACTGAGAAGTTTCCAATTAATTTTTTTTTTTTTTTTTACATTGTACAGAAACCCTGCTCTAGAGATCAAACATAGAACTGTTTTTCAAATCACTTTGGCTCGAAACAAGTGAGACACTTTGGACAGTGATCAAGTAACTTTGGACAGTTACTTGATCACTGGGCAATGAAATCCATCTCTCACCTAAAGATGATCGCTAACATCCATATTCATATCAGGATTCGAATCTGCTGAATGTTGGTTTAAGAGCAGATATGCTAATCACTTGGCCAATCAGGCCAGCAAACCAGTGATCCATTAGTTCATCTCAGTTCTTTCAAATAATGTACAGGACCAATGGTCAGTGTCTTCATTGCCTGGAAGCAAACAAATTAGTAAACATCATGATGAGTTCAGTCACCCTCAGTCCGGACAGAGAGATCTCCTCACATTGACCGCTTTTGGACTCATGCTACAGAAAGACTTACAGAAACTCATGAGGCTTTTGACATTTCCAGAGCATCTGATTGAGTTTGGCATAGAGTCTTACTTATCAAACCAAGATCTTATATTCTGATGTCTGCTCTTTGCATTTGGATTGCTAATTTCTTCTCTTGTTCATCCACTACATGTCATTAGAGAACTCCTTTTTCAGATTTGTCTACCAGAAGATATCTGAAGAAATGAGACTATTCTATCCAAACAAATCTCTCTGCCAGCAGAGTACTCTCCAGGAACTCTGTACTTTTTTGTTTACACTCTTATGCATACATGTTCTCTCACTAACCTCAGATTCTGTTTTTAATTTGTTGATGACAGCATACTTCATTCCTCTTTTTCATTGACAGATGCAGTGGTTAGAAATTCCAGTTTTCAAGATCTTCCATAATAACCAATTTGCGAAATACTGATCTCGCCATTCTCCATTGAGGCGAGATTCTACAGTATTTGTTGCTACCAAAATGCAGTCCTGTTTCTTATAGGTAAAATCCCATGTCACTTCTCGTTTGTCTCCGATACTACTTATCTCTAGGCAAAATCAAATATCTCTTCTTAGGCTATTACGCTAGTCTTTCCTGACACAAACATGTATATCATTAGCTCTGGCAAGCTTGATGTCCTTTTTGCTTCAGACATTACGTCTCACTTGTACAACTGCTAATATTATATAAATCTGAAATCTGCCTTTTTTTACTAAGTAATTTAAGGAAATTATAATGTCAACTAGGATATACATTAAAATAAATTTTAATATACTTCAGTATTTCGGCAACGTCACATTGCCATTTTCAAGAAACTTAAGAACAAGACACATGCACGCAGGCATAACAAACAGTAAATGAGGAAGAAGCAGGAAGCTATTATTTCTCCTAAAGTCCTTAAACTCTGCCCCACAAAAACCAACCATTTGGCTTCGCTATGTTGATGATGTGTACGCTATTTGGCCACATGGCTCCGATGCACTCCTCTCCTTCCTAACACATATAAACAACCAACACCCCAGAATCAAATTCACCCTGGAAGAGGGAAAAAAAACAACTGCCTTCCTTTCTTAGACACACTAGTCACCTGCCAGCCTGATGGAACCTTGGTTTTCTCAGTCTATAGAAAGCCCACCCATACAGGCAGATACATTCACCAACAATCCCACCACCCCTCCTCGTAACAATATGGAGTCATTAAGACACTACACAACAGGGCTAAACTTATCTGTTCAAATGACAGTGCCCTAACCACAGAACTAAACCACATTCTCAACACTTTCTTAGCCAATGGCTACCCCTGCCCCCAAAAAAATCCAAAAAATATTGAAACCAGTAACCCTCCCCCCACCACAATAAAGATTACTCTAAATCCATCACTATACCCTATATCCGAGGCACCTCGAAAAAATTACAAAAATCCTAAAAAAACATGCCTTAACTTCTTGTTACAAACCATATAAAAAATTGGCATCCCTTATCTGCTCTACTAAAGACCAATCTCCTCCCCTAGACTTACCTGGTGTATATCAGGTCTCTTGCAGCTGTAAGCTGTCCTACTTTGGCCAAACAGGCAGGACAGCCAACATCAGAATTTCAGAACATAAGGACTACATCCGGTTTCACCAATACAACCACTCTGGTCTTGCTGACCATGCGCTGGATACCTGCCATAGAATACGGTGGAAGAAAGCCACGATAGTACACCGTAGTAAATACAAATATGAAAGGCTTTTCATGGAATCAGCTTCAGCTCTAAGAAACAATCAAACCTCAACTTATCTGTTGAGGCTGCATGAGACTGCCTCAAATTTGGGAAACCTACATCAGAAGATCTTCAGCCCAATCGCCCAAGAATACCAACATTGCCCGCTAGGCGGGCACCATCAGGACTTTAGGAGCTTCCTGCTTCTTCCTCATTTGCTGTTTGTTGTGCCTGCATGCACGTGTCTTGTTCTTAAGTTTCTTGAAAATGGCAACGTGATGTTGCCGAAATATTGAAGTATATTAAAATTTATTTTAATGTATATTCTAGTTGACATTGTAATTTCCTTAAATTACTTAGTAAAAAATGCATAACCAACGTCTAAGCCTTTCCACGAGAATTACTGAATTCTGCCTGCCCATAGAATTCTCACATTTGGAGTAGTGTACCAAAAACTTCCTGAAAAATGCTTGAAAAGGATAACCTAGTTAACATGTTAACCTCTTTCGCAGATTCATGCTACTCATTTTCTCTCATTGTTTCTATCTTTTTCTATATATGTTTTCATGGTCACTGTTTGCTAAAGTGGCATTGTTCATCATATTCATCAATTCATCAATATATACTTAAACATCAGACTTATTTGACCAACTTCTCATCTTCCTCTATTCTGCGATACCTCTGTTTATTAGGAAGAGCTTTCTTCACATCACATGGCATTTAGGTACTATGAATTACTGAGTTTTTTTATACCAAGGTCAGAATTGTACTTGTATTTAAATTGTACCAACCTCTATGTTCTTCAGTGCATGGCTCATTTTTTTGTATATGAGATGTTTTTTTTTTTATGAGATAACATGTACTTTATCTGATTTTCCTGTCCCTTTATAATAATGCAATAAATATATCTGAAATAATGAGAGCCTGAAAAATTCTATTTACATATTTAAAGCATTTAACACAAGTGTTTAGCATACAACATGTATGTTTATTTGTCCCCTCTCTGTTTGTACATTAAAAATGTACAAACAGAGAGGCGAATTTATTTCTCAGTTTACTTGTACTTTTACATTCCTTTAGACATTTAGTAGCTGGAACAGACTCTCAAATCAGGCAGCATACATATCTTTTATTTTCACATGAGCACAGAGAATTTGCTGGAGATAATTTGAGATCATACTATATTCCACATTATTTTATGCACTTAATCAGTGATTGTACTTTTATTTTTTTTTTTATACTTCGATTTCACACTGAATGTGATTTCTGTGGTAATACTTGAATTCTTGCAACAGTGTGAGATCTGATGTATATTATAAATGCAAAATATTTCAGAAATTTTTTTCTTTTTCCTTGAGAAGTTATCCCATCATAAGAATGCAGTAAGTGTAATTATCTGGAGAGTAATGAGGAGGGGGGGGGAGCATGAAGTATCCCAGTTACACATCTAATACATAAATATTTACTTATATTCTGTTTGTTATATTTAATTTTTTTAGCACTGCAGAGAGCATTTTGTTACTTGATTTCTGCCGTATCTACTATTTCATCGTCGTTGTCTGAGCAATTTAGGTATAGGCTTTTTATGTACTGTTCCTGCTCTGCAGATGAAGTTGATCTTTCCACTTAATCTTGGATATCCACTGTCTCTTCTTCCTGTAGGTTTATATGCTAATTTGGGAATCCTATTTTTATTCATCCTTTCTATGTGGTGTAGCCAATTTTGTTGATATTCTTCTATTTCTTGTATGATGTTTGTTGTATCTAATCTCTCTTATTTCTGTGTTTTTCTTTTTATCTAACCTAGTGAGTCCCAGGAGAGGTCTTAGAAACTTCATCCATGCTGCTTCCAGTCTTTGTTTCTTTGTTTTAGAATCCAAGTTTCACTTCCAAATTTGAGAGATGGTTTAGAGGTCATATTATGTAATCTTAATTGAGTTTCTTTAGTCATTTGTTTTCCAAAATATCTTTTAATTATGCCATTTCATTCTATTGTAAATTTGTAGTTTTGCTTCCAATTGTGAATCAGTATTGTATTGCAAGATTATATTTCCCAAGTATTTGAATTCTGTAACTTGTTCTATTATTTTATTGTTAAGCATAATTTTGACTTTTCGAATGGTGTTTCCACACATTGCCATAGCCTTTGTTTTTGTTTCAGAGATTTTCATTTAAAATTTTTTTGTTATTTCATTTAGATGGTTAGTTGCAATTTGGAGTTTATCTTCTGAATTTGGAATTGATCACCTGTATAAAGTATTGTATTTAGCTGTATATTATTTGTTAGTTTAACTTCATCTTTGACATTCTTTTATGATTCTGTTTATACAAATGTTGAATAGGATTGGGGATAAGCAACAACCTTGTCTTACTCCTTTATTTATAGTTATAGGTTCTGATAATGTTCAATCTTCAAATTTGACACAAATTTTTGTTTCTCTGTATAGACTTTTTATTGCATTAATTAATTGAGGAGGTATTTTATCATCTTGCAATGTTTTTCAGAGTAGATTTCTGTTCAAGTTATCATATGCCTTTGCGTAGTCAATAAATAGAAGAAAAGTGGGCAGATTAAATTCGTTTCTTTTTTCTATGATTTGTTGCATTGTGAAAGAGGCATCTGTGTATCCTCTCCCTCTTCTTAAACCACACTGTTCTTCTTCTAAATAATTTTCTGTATATTTAATTAGTCATTCTTTAAAATGTTTGCTTATAGTTTAGAAGCTGTTATTAAGACAGTAATGCCTTTGTAATATCCACATTTGTCTTTGGGACCTTTTTTGTGAATATTTATTACTGCTCCAGTTTTCCATTCTTTTGGGAACTTTTGATAATTCCAGATATTATTGAACAGTTTAAGTAGGTTTTCTTTTAAGCTGTTGTCTGCATGTTTAAAGAGCTCAATTCATATTCCATCCATGCCTGGGCTTTTTCTATTTAGTGAGTTTTTCAGTTCTTTTTATAATTCTTCCATTGCTATTTCTTCTGTACTTTCCTGTGCATTGATATCTTCAATTATGTGAGTTTTGTCATTGTTTTGTATTTCTTGTTTTTCATTCCACAATGTTTTATAGTGTTCTATCCAATCTGCTTTGGAAATTAGATTATTTCTTAATTGGTCATTTTCTGCTTTTTTTTTTTTTTTCAGTTGCGTGAAAATTTTAAAAACTATTCTTTGTGGCCCAGTGATATCCTGCTCTAATGATTTAACATATTTACTCCAATCTTCTCTGCATATACTTCTGGAAAGCTTTCTGACTTCAGCCTGTAGTTTCTTATATTCTATATAGTCTGTATAGTGCTTTTACTCTGCAGATAATTTTAAAAGCCTGTTTTTTCCTTTTGAATTTCAAGTTCTGAGCCATTTTTTGTTTTTCCTTGTTTGTATCCTAGACTTTCTTCTGCTGCTTTTAGTATGGTTTCCTTTATATTTTTCCAGTCAGTTTCAATATTGTTTGTTGTTGGTTTTATTTTATCTCTTATTCTGCTTTTATATAAGTTTCTGATACTCTCCTGGTCTAGGAAGTGAATTTTAAATTGTTTATTAGATGTTGGTTCATTATCTTTTTTTTCTTTTGAAGTATGTGGTTCTTTTTATGAATTCAAATCTGCTTTCAACTAACATGTGATCACTATCAATTTCGCTTCCTCTAAAATCCCTTGTATCCTTGATATTATTTAGTTTGCTGTTAATAATAATGTAATCTATTATTGATTTAGTTCCTCTTGCTTCCCATGTGTACTTATGTATATTTTTATGTCTGAAGAAAGTATTGCTGATTTTTAGACTGTTAAATGTGCTGAAGTCTCTTAATAAAATTCCATTGTTATTGATTATCGATTCTCCCTCTGATCCAATGCATCCTGTTATTGAGTTATTTCCCACTCTAGCGTTGAATCTCCCATCAAGATTGTTGCTTCATTTTTATTTGTTTCATCAATACATTCCTGAAGTTTTCTGTAAAATTCTTCTGTCTCTTCCTCTTTTTCATCTACTGGTGCATAAATTCCGAAAACGTTGAATGTTTGATTCGTAATTTTTATTCTGTCTGATATCCAAGTATAATCCGAAATTTTGTTTTTCCATTTTTTATTAATCCAAATTGCGACTCCAGAAGAAGCACATTTGTCTTCTGGAACTAGGGAGAAGATCATGACATAATCTTCCAGAATTTGAGATCCCTTCTTTTTCTTCTTTGTCTCAGTTATTGCTGCTATATCAATGTTTCTATTTTACTATTTATAAATAAATAAAAAATTACAATACAAGCTTGATGAAAGAAAACATCATCAGGCTAGTGTGTTAAAAGTCATCAGTAAGAGTGATACTACACCTCCTTCCACAGATTACTTAAATTCCTACTTTATACTTGTGTAAAATCTATAGGATATGTTCGAATTGAGTACTATATGTATAATTTTTGTCAAAAAAAAAAATTTTGTTAGTTTCACTTGTTAGAAGGAAAATAGAGCTTCTATGGAAAAAACCAACCTCAGAATACAAGATCAACTTATTTTGTGTTCTGCAGGGGAGGGAAATCAAACACCACCTGAGTCATGCCGAGTAATCAACCATGTGATTAAACTGATATACATAACACAAATTTTACTACATTGTGCATATATTGGTCGGCTTGGGTATATTCACACTCATAACTTAAATGAACATCTTCCTCCTGTGTTTTCTTGCATCCTTTATTATTATTAAATACAAATTCATAATAATGCACATAAGCAGCACTAAATTATACAATTATTATGCGTTAGTTAGTTTTTTCTTTATAGCTATCTAAATTTACTGCTTCTGTAGGATGTTGCTAAAAGTCATTCTGCAATTTTCCAACCTAAGTAAAAATTGATCTGGGTCTTTCTTTTGCTATTAATTTTTTTATTATGCCTACTCAAGCCGAGTGCAATATTATTATGTAAGACCTCCAGGGAGTCAAGAACTTGTTGAGGAAGGCTATACATTACCCATACCAGCTTTCATATTAGGTGTATGCTCACTACTTTAACAGAAAACTGTTCCACTGACTCACTGCTCTGTAAAAGAAAAAACCTAGCTCTCACCCCTTTCTTAACTATGCATAAACTTAGTTCCCATGGATGTCCCACACCTTTCATATAACAAAAAATTTCATAAATATTCCTTATTCTTGCATGTCACTGTTTGTTTCAACATCTCAGTTATTCTCTGGGTTGTAATTGCAATTTTTACTATGTGACCTTTGAACTTCAAATTCATATCTAACATAATTCTAAGATTCCTGACCTCCTTGGTTTTTTGTAGCATAATCCTACCAATATAATGCCATTGGGTAATTGAATATTACTGAATGGTAGAGAAACATAGTATTATCAGATACTTTTATATTTTTTAACCCCTTCATTGCTAATTAATATGTATACTAGTATTCTAGAAATTTGATAGCAGCATTTCAGTTTCTCCCGGATTTTTTGGATTAAATACTTTTATTTCTTCTTATAGTGCTTTTATTCACTGAAGACTTTTCTGATGATTTTGCAATTGTTAAAAGTGCAGACATTTTTACGGGAAAAAATTAGAGTGTGTTATTTCTATAATTATATATAAAGCTAATATTTTTAAAAAATTTTCATTCTAAATCTAAAAATATAGATATACAAAAAAATGACCAATCAGAACCATTTCACATACTTTTGCTATATAGAATAAATACCACTCAAAAAGTACAGGGATAAAATAACTTTCCTTCTTTGGAGGCATCTGTAGCTAAAACCAATAAACGGAATGATACCAAATTTTATATTGAGACTTTTGAAGGCATGGGGAGATGAATTCTGCGAAAAAATATTTAGTACCAAAAGTTGCCGATGGGGGAAATTTTGGCGCTGGCAGAGCCAAAAACAAGCAGATAATTACATTAGGCAGATAAAATGGAATAATAACATTTAGACGGTGTAAGCGACAGCCACGTCACTCATTCCAGCTGGATATGTGGCGCGTTACAATGATGATAATAATAATAATTAAACTAAAACAACAACTTGCGAGAGACTCAGAAATTAATGTGGTGATTGTGAACTCACAGGAAATGTTTTATTCATTATAATCCGGCTCCCCTGGACCACATACACAATTTTCAATGTGCTGACCTTTCTTGTGTACAACAAATTGCATCTGGTGTACGACATGCTCAACAGCTGAGCGTAAGGAGTCGGATTGGATGTTCATAACAGCCCGTTTTATGTTCTCTTTCAAGACATGCAAGTTGGGAATGCCACCAACATACACAACAGATTTCAAATACTGTTTAAGGTAAAACAACAGATGCCTCCAAAGAACGAAAGTTATTTTATGGCTACCCTGTACATAAATCAATAATACAAATAAAAAAGGGATATAGATCAATAACTGCTATATTAACACAGTTTATAGTGGACCAGGTGCTAGAACTTGCACAAGTGTGCAGCTGCCAAAAGAGGCTGATACTCACTTGCTTACAGTTAGGTAACCTTCAGTGTTAACCTAGGAATTGTAATATATTTTATCTATTGTCATCATTGTTAACATTCCCATGATATTTCTGTATCCTCATGAATTAGCCTATAATTTTGAAATTCAGTATATATCTTAGTTTAGATGTTTGGCCTTATCTCGGATTAGTGCAGCACCCATGGAATAAGTGATTTAGATTCAAATCTCCTTCACAGTAAGACCTTCACTATGGTCATATACTACCCATTGTTTCTGTTACTGTTGATAACATTTATCAAAATTTGTTTTATGGATGTCCAAAACTGTTAAATTTTATATAATGTTTCATAAATGTGGCTTTCAGTTTTTTTTCGTGTTTTCCTCTGAACTGCAGCATGTAAATATTTTAAAATCTCTGTACAAATAAGTGACAGGAAATGCATTTTGAATATTTGCACACATCCGATGAATATAGAGGATATTTTTGATTCAGTACCATAAATAAAATAATAATAATAAATGACCTCTGTTTTGACTCGCAACTTCATCATTTGTTGTGTTTAGGAAGTTGTCAGAGTTTGAAGAATAAACAGGGTAGGAGTTAAATGGACAAACAGTCTTGTTATGAAAATTAGAAGACTTACAACATTTGTACAGAAAGCATTTAAATATGAAAAGGCTCTCTTTAGCTCTGTAAACCAAAGACTATCCAAAAGAATTCTCTCGTAATGCTTTAAGTAAAAGAAAGAATCTGGAAGAATAACTACACTGAAGGTAGATAGTATGCAGAAGTGATTGTTCAAGTAATAATTGCTCTTTTGCTAAACTTGTTATTTAGCAAACTGCTAATCTCTTCATTGGATGGAAAAACTGAAGTGTATGAGGAGGTACCAGAGCTGTTGTACCAACTGAATAAGAATTTGTCGGTAGGGATTGATTAGATATCAACACAGATGGCAAAAGAATGCTCGGCTGAACTAGCTGTTCCTTTGACCAGACTATATAACGGGTGGGCAAGTTCTTCGGTAATAAGAGCCGCATATAATACATTTCTGAATGTTCAAGAGCCACAGAAAATATTATTTTAAAATTGTATTTATAAATAATAAAAAATACAACTATATAGTAGTCCTACTCACCAAAGAAGAATATGATTAATCTCTACTCATTGAAGGCTTTGATTGATTCTTCATTTGTGCAGTTAATAGTTTAAAATCTGGCTGGTAGGATGTCAAAGCTGTTCTAAGAAGCTCGATGAGGTGGCTATTAGTGAGGATAGCATGATGTTTTGACTTGACAAATTTCATTACAGAGAAGAGAGATTCACAGCAGTAAGTTATCCCAAAAATAGAGAGTAGTTGGAAGCCAGTTTTCTGAAGATTGGGATACTTTGCTTCTGGGATTTGTTTCCAAAAGTCAATTACAGATGAGCTTTTATGTACTAGCTTCAAACCTACATCTTCCTGCAGCTCATAAGCTCTGTCTCTGTTGAAGCAACATCTGCAGTAAAAGGTACAACAACAGGACATCCATCGTTGATGACAAGATTAATTTTAATTTTTGTGACATCAATCACAAAAGGATTCACAAGAAATTCAAAACATGGCTTTAACTTTTTTAGTTTCTCAAACCTATTCTCAAAATCATTATAAAGTGTTTCTAAGTTTCCTTCATGCTGTTTCAGTTAAAATCATCCTTCCATTGTTGGTTAAAACTCTCATTTCTTGTTCTTATTTCTGTTTTATACTCTTCTGTTGCTCAGTCATTTTAAACAAGGGTTTTATAACTTTCAATAAAATCAATCTTAATTATTTATTAATCAGAAAAGTACTTATCTACACTAAAATTCACTAGTTATGTTCCGCTACCACCGTAACTTGTGTGTACTGCATGAAGAGTGATGATGCAGAGGCACTGGGTAATGCAGCGATCATAGTAGTTACTTTTGGAACTAATTTGATAGAGTGACATAGTCCATAAAATGTCGAAACACTTTTTACCAACCAAATACGATAATAAAATCCACATTAACAACTCTTTTTGCCAGTACCACTTAAAAGCTAAAAATGTAAAGTTTCAAAATATATGTTTTTTAATTATCTTTAAAGCATTTATGAAATAAAATATTCTAATATTGGTACATACTATACTACTATAGATTATTAATATAAAAGTTTAGAAAATATGGCAATGAAAATCAGTATTGTCTCGGGAGTCACGCAGAGTAGCTTTGGGAGCTGCAGTTTGCCCATCCCTGCTATAATTTAAATCTCAGAACAAGGAAGATTCTACAGGAGTAGAAAGAATGAATGTATGATAATTTTTTTTTTAAAATTCTTGAATAAGTTGGTTGGCCCTATGGCCTGTCTGTAGATGCATGTGTTCGCAGGGCTGGTTTGGCTGTTCTGGGGTAAATATAACCCTAAGTTACCAGGTGACTCCCTCCCTCCCTGTATGAGACCAGCTAACTCGCCTGTCATCGAAAGAGACAAGATAGAGGTTCCTTCACTGACAGAATCGAACCCAGGTCTTTCTGACCAAAGGGATTTGTCTATAATGACTGAGCTACAGAGGCTTACATTAATGACATGGGAAGGATTTGACAGGAGATATAGCTGTTTGCTGAAATCGAGATTGTGGCCAATATGCTGTACTTGTAGAATGGTTTGAATAGGCTGGAGCGAGCACTTGAAAGTGACTATCAATTCAATGTTGTAAATGTAAAGTATGTACTTTTGCATTATGAGAGAGATCAAGTGTCGTGTTATATTTCTGGGATTATGCTAGAAGAAACCAATCAAGCAAAGGATCTTGGAGTTTTAGTAGATTGAAAGTTGAGTTCAAGGGCCATATGGCAAAAATTTTAAATACATCTTAGAGGATAAATTGCAATGCTGAAATGAGCCTTGACATGTAAGGATAATGAAGTCATTTTGTCCCTTACAAGACTTTGATACAACCCTATTTAGACTGTTGTGTGCAGGTCTGGTCTCCATGGTGAGATACAGTGGAGATAGAATGTTAAAGATTGTGTTGGGATTCTGGAATACACATTACAAAGACAGAATTGAAAATTTGTAGACTGCAGACATTAATAGATTTGTAGAGCTCAATCATGATATGATTGAGCTCTACAAATCTTCCTCACCCTCCATAAAATGAAAAATTCCAGCAGATGGAATTTTTCATTTTATGGAGGGTGAGGAGAGGCGTCCATAGACTTTGAATGGAGTGAAAGCCAGATTTTTCATTTGTAGAATGGTGTGTGATTGAAATGGATTGCCTTTAGAGGTTGTGAGTGTAAGTAGGATGGATGAATTCAAGACAAGGCATTGACAGCTGGTGCAGGTAATGTGTGACTTTCCTTGATGAGTTCTGACTCCCTGGAAGTCTCTCTTAATGCAAGCCCATACAAATTAGAGGCTGTATACAAATGTTTTTTTCTGTTGCTGATGTACAGATGCAGATATACTTTGTTGAAATGCATTTCATTTTACATTTTAAATCTTAGTTAAAGTTGGGTTGCACAAGCTTATAGAACTATAGTCAAAGAAGGATAATATTTTTATCATTCATTAATATTGATTGATGATTGCCCAAAGTGTAGGTTGCTTTTCATTGACATTCTTTTTTTATTTAATTGAAAAAACTGTGCACCTCATAGCAGTATCTCCATGTGCCTTCCTTTATTTAATTGTTTCACTGATTTTAAAATATCATATTGTTCCATATTTTCAGATATTAAAAATCACTGCAAAACATTTTATTAGCTCATCACTGAACATTCTTCTGCTTAAATCTACACAATGTTTTGTGGTGTATTCTACACACTGTATCATTAACAAATGTATGCTTATTATGATGACATCTTCTCTTTGTCTTCTCATATGGAGGGAGAAGGATTTTCCCTCTGCAAAACTAAGGTTTTTCATCCTACAAAACAAGTAGACTGACCATTAGGACATATCCAGTTAACAGCCATACTGCCTCATAGCCTAAGTTGCTTCAGCTGTAAATACAAAATGACAAATCTTTTTGTCTTCCCAAAAAGATTATAACCTTCAGCTGTTTAAAAACTTATCAACACAGTCATTCTTTTTTTTTTTTTTTTCTCTCTCCTATCCTCTAGTCCATGCTTGGTACTGATATGCTATGTTGCAACCTTTCAATGTGTGAGTCAGATATGTAACTCACCCACACAAATTTTTGCATACATCAGAAAAGGTAGCTTCCTTTAGCTTCTACTTGTTTCAGATGTTTTGAAATAAGTAATAGATATTTAGGCTTCTGAATCTTGCCTTTTTTTTTTTAGTGATCCCATTAAATACGCTTCCCACATAACTAGCTTGGTCAAACATTCATTTGTTAAATTAAAAAAAAGTATAATTAATTACTATTGCAAAATCTTAGCCGAAAGTAATTAACTGTATCTTTGGAATGCAATAACAGGAAAATAAGCATGCACAAGTAGTTGTAAAAATTAACACTTGGTAATGGCTACAATCACATTTTTTGTAATTTTGAAGAATTAATCCTGAAATAGAGATTTGCACACAGCCATTTTTATTAAGACTTGATTATCATTAGATAATTCACATAAAAAAAAAAAAAAAACTAAATGCTAGTCAAACTTGGGAGTATATGAATGTAATTCTTCCTCGATTGTTAGAGAAGATTTCTTTACCACTTGGGTAGAAGTTCTTGATTATAAGATGTTTTTCATAAATCAATTGTTTTCTAATGTGAATAGGTTTTCTGTGTGCCCTGCATGGGAAAGATACTTTGGTTCTTTTATAATAGTTTCAAGGAAAGGTAATTTTTGAGTACCACTATTTTGAAGTTGAGGCAGCTGCATTGGTTACCACTAACGTCTCTAATTCTGTGACCAGATCCAATACTTAGTCTCCTCTGTTACATGTTTTTTGAGATAAATTTTTCTTAGTAGCTGTTCATTAATTTCCTTCCCCCCTGTGACCATTCCTCCTAATCTGTGTCCTCATAGTTATTTTTCCTGCCCTTATTATGTTAAATTGCTAATGCATGTCATCTACATTCTTCCTTATATCACCTTGCCTATAGCATCAACCAACTATATATATCATACTGTTGGCCACTATTTCACACCACATAGCCTCAAATGACCCGCCCTCTTCATCCCTGTTCTTATGTACTTCTGTTTTTTTTTGGTTTTAGTTTTTTTTACTGTCATTGACAACCATTCCTGCCATTCTGTTCTGTGATTTCTGAAAATATACCCCTTGCATTCCATTCATGTGATCATCTTCTGCCAACCAAGTCTCATTATGCCTGTAACTTTTGGCCAGCTTGAATCAGCCAGTGCCCAAAACTCTTCTCTTATTCCTAATACTTTGAGATTAGTATGTATAAACTGCAATACCTCCATCCCCTCCCCTCCCTTACACCTTATAATGATTTCCCAATGAAGTAAAGAACCTGAATAGCTACATTCAGCATCATGTAATCACTCTCCCACTTGTCTCTATTTTACCTGCATATAACCCTAAACACTAGTTTCCCTGACTTTGTACTTCTGAACTCTCAGTGAACAATAATTTCTCAAGACACCTAACTCCAAATCCATTCAAATGCAAATTATCTGCTTTAAAGATCTTCTGTCCATCAACCCCACTACACACCATTCCTCCTGCAAAATGATTTATTTGCAATCATAGTTCTTTTCAATGTACCTCTATCATACCATGGCAGCAGACTTGCAATTCTACTTTTTCACTTCTTGTTTGCTTGCATCAGCAACTTTTTCATATCCTCTCATACCAGTTTTCACCTGCTAGATCATCAGTATGAGCCAAAATAATCATCTCTTTCAATTTCCTTCTTAGCATTCTTAATCTTGGCTGTAATTTTTCTCATTCTGATATATGTGATCTCTAGTCTTAAACTGTTTTATTTATTTTATTTCTAACCCTACTCTTTAAGTTAAAATTATGATAACTAATATTTAAGGAATTGACAGCGTATACTAGAAATATAGATTAAATAAACTTTAATATATACTTTCCGATATTTCGGCGAACGTCACGTTGCCATCTTTCTTGGGAACTTATTAAAAAGACACGTGCACACAAATACTAATAACAGCAAATGAGACTGAAGCTAGGAAGCTAGCATTTTCCTAAAGTCCTGATGGTGCCCCCTTAGGGGGCACCATCAGGACTTTAGGACATTTGCTGTTATTAGTACTTGTGTGCATGTGTCTTTTTAATAAGTTCCCAAGAAGATGGCAACGTGACGTTCGCCGAAATATCGGAAAGTATATATTAAAGTTTATTTAATCTATATTTCTAGTATACGCTGTCAATTCCTTAAATATTAGTTATCATGTTTAACCAGCGTATAAGCCTCTTAACAAGAATAAGTTAAAATTAATTTGAACATTCTCTTATATGCCAGTTTCGTGTTTTGTCTAAGTTCTCTCTTGTTCCATGTAAATTTGTTAATCTGACTTCCCACTATACTAGCTTTGCTTATTCAGTTGTTTACTTCCATATTTAATTTGCTATCTTCATTAAAAATTGTGCCTAAATAGCTGAAATATCTTCAACTATTTCAACTCTATTGATATGCAGTTGAAGTTTTCTAACCTATTTTTATTGTCAGTTTTCATATCAAATTTATTACAGCTATTATTCAGTTTAGTTAAAGAATCCTGGAGACTTCCATTGGATTTGTTTAGTAATATCCTATATCATCATTTGCATCATGGTTCTATTTTCAGTTCTAACTGCTGACTTACAACTTAAATAGACTATATGTATATTGGAAGTTTTTCCATTTGGTTATACTATAAATTAGAGGTACTTGGTTTAATCCTTTATCCAAGTATAAGCAAACAGTTTGCACCTGAAATATAATCAGGACTGAGGCAACTTGTATATAGAAGCTAATGAATTCAATCACTTGCCTTAGTATCCCATAATACAAAGCGCATATTCTTATGGGTATGTATAATGCTATGCATTATGGGAAGGGTCACTACCCAGACTGGTTGAGGTTGGTCACTACCCTTTATTGAGGTTTCGTCAGTGGGAGTCAGACTCAGAGGTGATACCAAGGTAGAAGTAATGCCGAAGTCATATTTTCATATATGAGTAGCCAAAACGTGTCACACCTTATTATTAAAATACTCTGGATTAGAGATAGTTGTTGGAAGTTTTTTCACTTAGTTATACTACTTGATTTCCACTTGGCTTTGCATTATGGGATGCTAAGGCAAGTGATGTGAAGTCATTAGCTTTTATATACGAGTTGCCCCAGTCTGGGTCTGGCTCCCACTGACGAGACCTCAATAAAGGTTGAAACTGGTCTGGGCAATGACCCTTCCCATAATGCATAGCATTATACATACCCATAAGGATATGTGCTTTGCATTATGGATACTAGGGCAAGTGATGTGAAGTCATTTGCTTCTATATACGAGTTGTCCCAGTCCTGATTATATTTCAGGTGCAAACTCTGTTTGCTTACAGTTGGATAAAGGATTAAACCAAGTATATAATTTCCTGGTATCTTTAATTTATATGTATATTGATCTGCACAGTGTTTTTCATTTACCCCTATATGCAGACAAAATCTTGTCATGTGCTTATGCCACATCTACAAAACTTAAGATCTTAAACTACAGATCTTTGTCATATTCTCGTGCTTTCTCAACTATTTGTCATAAAGTGAAAATCTGATCACAATCTAACTTCTGTTTGAGCTGAACCCTGTTGCTCTTCTAAGTTTCTCTTCTGTGATTTTTATTAGTCCTTTTTGCTTGCATAAATGGAATGCTTAGTAGAGAAATTCCTCTATAATTCTCACGTTGTTGTTTCCTTTTTTTTTTTTTTTTTTAATATAAAAAGAGATTTCACCTCATGACTGGACATTCTGACTTATGCAGTATAGCTCTCTAAAACTTTTTTTACTTCCATATTTAAGCATTTCTGGTAAAATATTAAGTAATCACTCCATATATTCAGAATATCTTTACTTTCTGTTTTCATGTCCTGTTTATCATCTCTAATTACTTTTTACTGTGTTTCCTCCAGGAGGATATTTTGCAATGTTCCTGCTACTACACATAGCTTAGCTCTGTGGCATTTTTTTTCTTATTCTTTTAGGACACTGCCAACTGACTTGTTGGGAACTTTCAATACGCTTTCTTTTTCTTGTCTGTCTCTTTAACACTTGTGTCTATTATATAGTTTTCTATCTTTGCAGACAACTTCACATTTGTCTTCCTAGCTGAATCATTCAGTATTTTCTTGAGAATTTGCCACTAAGACTGTAAGGCGTAGTTCTTGTTTTTGAACTCTTTCATTTTTTCTTGAATAATGTGTGTATAGTTTACAGTATGAACTGTAAACTATACACAGTTCGGTGTATAGTTTACAGTTCAAGGCTGCTCAACTAAACTTTATTACTTTTTTTTTCCATTTTGAATATGGTATTCATTTTTATCCTGCTTAAAAGAAAGTGGTGATCACTTCCAATTTTTGATATGCTGTATACTCTTATATCCTGAACCAATATGAAGGTAATACTTTCAGTGATAATGCAATAAGACCTTTTTTTTGTCTTCTCTCCATGTGAATTTGCACTTATACCTGTGAATTAAAACATAGTGAAATTAAACTGGGAATCTTATATATATATATATATATATATATATATATATGTATGTATGTTTTTACATGAATATAGAATGTAAACGCCAAATTATTTGAATTACAAAATGAGAATTAACATTGATTTGTTGTTCACGGATCACTTATGTCTGGTTTCTGTTGAAATCAAAAAATTTTTAGCACTTTCACAGTTCCTACTATCTGTTTTCCATATTTCAAGGGTTATGGAAAAATTAAATATTTTTTCATTTTCAAATATTAAACAGTATATTTACATATACTGTTCTATTTTTATTTTTTAAAAATTTTATTTATTTTTTATTACCCTTGAAATACATCTACACTATGGCATAGAAAGGGGAAGTAATTACTAGGCTAAACCGCTTCCATTTTTGTAAAATGTTTGTAAGCATGGGGTTTTGTGTTTGTTAAATGAATTGGGGGTCGCAATTTATTAGCAAGTGCTTGTTTGTTTATAAACATGCATTATTCTCATCTTAAAAGTTTGTAAGTAGAGGGGCCTGTATATTCCATTTTGTGATGGATGTATTTCGGTACAGGAATGTTCATTAGCATGTTACATGGTAATAAATTAGCTGATAAAGTTGATCTTTTAATTTAGTAAAATTAAAAGATCAACTTTTAATCCATTTAATCTAGTTCTCTAGAATTATTAAGATGTTATTAGTTACAGGTGCTCTCATATTTAACAGTATGCCTATTTAATGCTATGCAGTATTTTTCAATAATGTAATTCCTCACTTTGTATTTTGTTTCTATTATGTATAAAAACTTCATTAAATGCTGTTTGTTAACATAAGTCTTTTGTCTGTCATAACTTGTCTTAAATTAATAGTATAATAGTTTTTTGTTCTGTATGCAGAAGCTCTATTATGCATTTAAGTTAAAATAGTGTATGAAACTTGACAAGTAATATCTTAAGAGTCTATAGCTTTCAATAACGATACAAGCATATTGAGTCGAAAAGACTGGAGTTCAAATCACAAAAACCTATGGAACTGTTTTACGATTGTTTGCTATCAAGCAAAGGATCATCAGAGAATTATCAAATCATTTATAGAAATAGTACGGAATCCTATTACTAAAAAGTAAAGTAAATGAACATTTAGAATGGAATTCAAAGAACATGACCATGGTGTATTTGTTGTTTACAGACATCTAAAACTTAAATCCCCACTCCTGCGTGCGCGTGCGCACAAACACGCACACACACAATTTTTACCTTGTAGAGCAGTATAATTTTGTTGTATGCCATCTAGATTGTAACCTAGTTTTAAAATTTATTATAAGAAGAATTTTGTGGCCCTATCTTTCATTTATACTAAATTAGCTGGTCTCAAGCAGTACTATTCTTCCTTTTCTCTCATTATTAATAATACCCTTTGGTTGGAAAGAACCCCCTGGGTTCAAACCCTGTTCTAGGATGCAGAAAACATAAGGGCTTTTCCATATGAGACCAGCTAATTCACCATCAATTGATAAGTTAGCTGGGTTTCATATGGATGTGGCAGTCATTCATTCCAGAAACCTGGGCTTTTCATCCTGCAGAACAGGTAAGCTGGCTAGAACATGTACAAACATGATCAGTGGCTTCATACCTTAATTGTTTTTGGCTGTAATTGCCAACATCAACCAAACCCCCCCATTCTTGGTCATGTGGATTCCTCTTCTCCTGTTTTTATTTTAAGAAAAAATATACAAAACTGGTCTGAGAATATATGTGCAATTACCAGGCATAATAGAACATGGGAACTATAACCAATCTTAACCTATCAAAAAAAAAAAAAAAAAAAAAGTCAGTACAATGCCAATAAGTCCAGATATATATGAAAATAAGACGATGATGATACATTTATTTTTTATTTTGGAATGTTTAGTAATTTACTCCTATTTATTGATAACTGTTTTCCATAAAGAAATACTGTGATATTTATGGATAGGATTTAAAAGAACAACTGTCATTGTAGTGAATGAATTTGTTAAGGAAGTGCTATAAAGAAAAACTATCGACAACCTGAGGGTGGGGATAAAAAGGAGCAGGACAGAATATGAACTAGAAAATTCTGTAATAGAAGAAAATATGATTATTGAAAAATAACATTGACTAGAGATGGTAGGAAGATAACTAAAGCAGAAATTTTTTTTTGTGTGTGTGTGAATTCCACTCAACAATACTTGTTAACCTATTGAACATTAGTACTGTGGATAGAATAAGGGATAAATATTCTTATCTTGCCAAATGTGGAACTTTTTCTCCCAAGCCACCTTATGCTTTCTAATAAACAGGGAGTTGGTCTCATCTAAACTCATGTTCTATCAGTGTACCATAGATTACAAAACTCCAGGAGTTTCAAGAATGTATATCAATAAGTTGAAATGGATATATCACCAGAAATGCTCAAAGATTGGAGGTAAACATTCTGTAGGGCTACAGAATTGACTGTTCCAGATAAGATTTATGCATCTATGCTTGAAAAGAAGTTAAGAAAAATTGGAAGAACAAACCTGGATTCTGCCAAGATCAGATTTTTGCTTAAAAATATATAGTTGAGAAATCATGGAAATCCTGGAGACTTGCAATCCCTTGCAAGTCTCCAGGATTCTCTAACTAAACTGTATTTAAGACAATATCAGAAACTAATAATGCATATTTGGTAATGGAGCTACTCTATTTTCCAACCAAAGTCTAATTTAGATCTAATATAATTTTTTTTTTAAAGGCAGGGATGACAAGGTATTTAGCGCTGAAGTTGATTATACCATAAAATGCAATAAGAGAAAGTTGTGGAGAATGAATTTCGGTTATGTGAACTAATGAAACCATAAAAATGACGAGTCACATGGACTATAGAATTTGAAAGATTAAGAATTAAAATTATGAAAGCTAAATTTAGTTTCAATAATTATGAAGTTATAATTAAATTATATAATGTACAGTCCAGGTTACTTCCAATTTCAACCCAATCATGAAAAGTTAAGGAAAGAGAAATGATTACATGCTGAAAAAGCAAACCTCCCAAAACCGTATTAGTTCCAACTTTAATGACATTCATCTCCAAACTGCAAAACTTTATCCTTTTTCCCTCCTGACAAGCTCAAATTTTAGTTTTCGATTTTTTGATCATTTTGATTTTCCCACTTAACTCATTCTTTATTCTTTTTGTCTCAAAGGTGGCATTTGTGCATGTGGAATCATTCCTAACAAATAAGTCGGCAGATCCCTTAAAAGAATGCAGAGAAAAATATAAGAGTTAAGTTTTGTGTAAAAGTAGCTAAACAAAAGGCATGGAAGACTGGTAAAAATATATTAGTTATTTTCTCTGGACTATTGGAAAAAAAAACAAACAAACAAACTTAGAAATAGAAAGAGTACTGTGAAAGGAATCAAGATGATTAAGATGACATGAAAACTGAAGGTAAGGATATTTTGGATATATAGACTAATTACTTTGAAAAATTGTTAAATGAAACAAGCAGTAACAGAACAGTAGTAGAAAATATTTAAGAAGAATGCAAACAGGAGTACATATCAATACCTGAGGTAGGAAAAAAACTATTATAAACCTGAAATGTGGGAAGACAGCTGGAGTAGATGATATGCTCAAGTAAAGAGGTATAAAAGGTTGCATTGTCTACATTGCATAATTCAGGCTGCTTGGTTTACAAGGTCTATTTCAAGATGATTGGAGTACGGCTTTCATAGTTTACATTTGTAAAAAACGGGAAATAAAACAATGTGAGAATTGCAAATGAATTTCCCTACTTGTTGTTGTTTTGTTAGAGGATAAGGTAGGAGAGACAATGAGTTGTGTGTAGTGGAGTAGTGTGTCCTCCATGATGAGTCCTTGGAAGTGTCATGTAATAATTGTTAATAATTGTTTGAGATAAAAATGAAAGCATACTTGTGAAGAGGCTAAGAACAATTGCAGAAGACAAACTTAGAATAACCTGGATTTAGGCCTAAATAGGGATTTTCATGATGTGATTTTCTCTTTACAACAAATGGTTGAGAAATCATGAGAATATAAAAAGCACCTGTGCTAAAGTTTTGTACATCTAGAAAAGGCATACAACAAGATTCTAGTGCTATTGGGGTAAATAGAACATTATACAGAGTTAAATCTATATTTAAGTTTGTGGGTCAGCAGTTAGATTGATGGATGTACAGGAAAGTATAAAATCAGGTCGTATGACAAGGCTGCATCCTATCTCCACTCGTATTCATCATCTATATGGTTCATGTTACGAAAGAAAGGGGCATTAAACATGATATAAAAATTAGTTATCAAACTTAGATCTTTATGCTGATGATGTATTCATACAGAAATCCCTTGCAAGTCTCCAGGATTCTCTAACTAAACTGAATAACAGCTATTACAAATTTAAGTATGAAAATTAAGAATAGAAAGATCGAAACTGTGAAAATAGTAGAAAGATGGAAAACTTCAACTACAGTCTCAGTGGAGAACCTGTAGAAGCAGTAACATATTTCATTATTTATTGTGAAATATCTTACTTGTTACTTGATTTTCAGTGAAGAGGATAAATTAGATGTGGAAAGACAATAGAATAAGCAAAGCTGGTATAGTGGAGAACTGGTTGAATAAATTTACATGGAATAAGAGAGAGAGAGAGAGAGAGAAATTAGCTAGGAGATTATTTATACTAACAATGTATATAACAGTGTTCAAACCAATTTTAACCTATGGAGAATTTGGTTAGAAATACTTGATCAAAAGGAGACCACAAATTTGAGATTTATGTAAAAAAAAATTAGGGTTATGAACAGATGGTAACATCATATTAAAAAAAAAAAATGAAAATATTAGCAAGCTATCTGACATTGTTAGCATTCAAGAATGTGTGAGAAGAGTTAATCTAAGATTGTATAGTATGGTCACTTAAACGGAATGGGAGAGAATAAAGTTATCAAAGCAGGTGTTACATGCCAAGATGGCAGGAAAAAAGACCTAGAGGAGTACCACGATCTAGGTCACTCGATGCAGTAAAAAATATTCTAGATGACGTATAAGTATGTCTTCAAGAATTCAGAAAACCATCCATACATGGCACTGTTGTGTTTAGGTCTTGTGACCTTTCATGCATTGGGTTATTATATATATATATATATATATATATATATATATATATTAGGCCCCCCCCCTGAGTTTCGCAGTGGTAAACCAGTTCTCCATGAATTCTGATGACTCGAAATTTAAAAACTCGAAAGCACCCCCCCCCCAAGTTCCGGACTGGTATGTGCCGGTTCTCCTTGAATTCTGATGACTCGAATTTTGGAAACTCAAAAGGGGTCCGCTTACGGCGCCCAACCCCCTGAGTTCCAGACTGGTAAGCCAGTTCTCCTTGAATTCTGATGACTAGAAAGGGTGATCCCCCCCCCGAGCTTACGGCACCCAATCATCCCCAGTTCTGGACTGGTAGGCCGGTTCTCTCTTGAATAACGTTACAAAAAAAAAGCTTATCATTTTATATTATAGAGTATATATATATATATATATATATAATAAGAGAGAGAGAGATCTGACAATATTGGAGTGCTGACAAGTGATAAATTAAATTAGAGGAAAATTATTGACAGTGGATTAGTTATAATGTAAACTTGACCATATAGTATTGTCATAATATTCTATAAACTCCTTAATGATACACATCAAGAAATTAATGATCTGCCTTTGTACCCTTTCTGAAGTTTATCCCCTGAAAAATCTAGGTGGAAAGATTATATAGTATGAATGTGGTCTGATCAAGTGTTGTATACAGTAAAACCATCACACTTATCTGTGCTTCTGTGTTCTTCTTGCCACTGCAGACAGCTGTAGTTGCAAGAAGTTGCACTCTGCAATTAAACAACATTGCACTTGCAATGTCATTTAATTTCCTCTTGATCATTATTCCTAAATTAAGGTTGTATGCTATATATTAGGTAAAAGCTGTATATTAGGTGCCTGGTGAGTAGTAATAAAAATATAGTGATGTGAACTCAAAAATGTATAGTAAAATAATCTGGCATTAATTACATACATTTTTGTAATTGTAACTCAGTTACAATCAGATTGCATGCTAGTTTCATGAAAAGCTGATGTGTGTATATACAAATCCTGTAAAAGCTGAACACTTTTTTCTAGGCTTCAGAAAAACTCACAAAAATTGCAATATTTAGATAAGTTAAATTCTAATTGATACTATATCTTTTTTAAGGTTTTGATATAGTTATTAACCCTTAATTTCAATTTAGTCATATTATGTAAAGGAAATGAAAGTGAAATGATTGAAAATATACTGAACAACAGAAATATATGTTTCAATAAAAGAAGGAACTAAATGTTATCAAAGCACTAAAATAAGATAGCTGTCAAATGGATCATTGTAGTATAACAGTGACACCTGATCCTCGTCTTCATTTAATTTGAAAAAGTTATTACTCCATAAACTTCATGAGAATTTTTCAAACTGATACATAGTATACAGGTAATTCCCCTTTCCGTTCCAAGAAGTTCGCATTAAACAGGAATACTTTTTTTTTTTTTTTTGCACATCTATTGATTTTTTTACATACTTGAGAGCCTTATTTGTTGTTATTTGCATGTTGATGGTATCCATTTTTGATTTAAATCTTCAATCCATGCAGCTAGCAAATTATCCAACTCTTAGTGGTTTTACTCTGGGAATGGGTGATTTCCTTTGTTGAGAAGGGAGTAATATTTCCACTCACTTGATATTATTGATAATAAAATTTTATTTATGAAATTAATTAATAAATTTAATGTTAATTAAAAATATTTTTAATTGTATCATCTTTAAAGATTGTTCTTATTATAGACTCATTGAATACTGTTATATGTGTTAGTTATGGATATTGGCATACATGTTAGTTATGGATACCCCACAGGTTTCACTATATATGTATATAAATTCAACAATCTTAAAACCTTGCAAGTTATATCTTCAAATCAGTAACAAATTTTGTACTCGCAGATATGAGGTGATGTGCTTCGTATAAGGCAAATGTATAGAGGGCAGAAAAAAATCCATGTAAATTAGGGATTACCTGTATGTTATTACTATTATTATTATTATCCTAAGACCCCTATGTAGTCAAAGACTCATCTAGGAGGTCCTTTTGTCATACACATGCAGCTCATCATACTGTGCGTTAAACACACTCAAATTTTCTGCAGGCACCACTCTCTCTGGCAAGGCATTCCAATCATTCACAATTCTGCATGCAAAACACCTGCTTCTCACTCCCCTGCTCACTTATACTGTTTGGGTAAAATTAAAGAATAATATAGTTTAGTCATATTAGGAAATATTGGCCATTAGTTTGATTAAATAAAAAAAAAAAATGTAATTTCAAAAGTCATAATTTCAGGTTCATATTCTTTGTTCCATTGTTCGCATTCTTTTTTTTTTTTTTTTTTTTTCCCTTCTCTTCCTGTTTGAGCAAATGCATTATTTTAACTTTACCTGTACTATTATTGTAAATAGCAGGGATTACAATTAGGAAGCATCACAGTATGCTGGATTGTACATTATCAACTGTAGTTGATAATGTTCAACTTAAATAACTTATAAAAATCTTGCATTGTTAAGAACACTATAATAGCATGGAGAACTAAATTCCAATCTGTCTGCACCTGATTCCATCGAACTGTAGTAATATCTTTATATTAAAAAGTTGTGCTTGTGAAAATGTGATATTGTGCATACTCTTAAGTTTACCAATGGAATTTATTTTGCTCAGAAATAATAATAAAAATAGTGTTTCATATCAGGCTGTTACAATTTTCTTTTAACTGTGAGTGCTCAGACAGCCTCAACTATTATTGTGCCATAGGTCTAGCACAATAATGATGTTAGAGTATTAATTTGATAAAATAAATCTATTTATAGATGGTTAATTTAAGTCGGACTTAAGCATCTGAATGTGACATGTAGTGATTTTTTTTTAAAGTATTTTAAAAAAAATGTACATGCTTTGAAATTACAATAGTTTTACTGATGTAAACTCATGCTGTGTTTAGAATGTTGCACTGTTTTAATGACATTATGGATTTGTTGTTTTAAGGATACTTGCGACATAAGACTGAATGATATAATCACGTAATCACAAGAAAGATATTTATTTAACCAAATATTTCGGTCTGGAAATAGCAGACCATCGTCGGTGGTATTACAAGAACAGTTTAAAAAAATATACAAGCTAGAATACTAACAATAGATCGTTGAAATTAGAACATGCCGCGTGATGTTATATCACTAAGTATGAAACGAAATATTTTGAAGTAGAAACATGATTGAATTTGCTATAAAAAAAAAAAAAAAAAAAAAAAAAAAAAAAAAAATTAATGAGTAATCTTGATTAGGCTTTCCCAGATTTTTGATATAGATATGCAGTCATTACGATTCAGGTTGGGATGATGGAGCAAGGCCTCCACGCTTTCCTTGAACAAACGTTCGAACCTATAACGGGATCTATGTAAGAGGCGAGTTTTGGACCAAAGGATGCTGTGGTCAGTTTCAATCCCGTGTTGAGCCAAACCAGACTTTTCAGGTTTATTGTGAAGAATGGATGATTGATGTTCTTGGATTCTTTTTTCAAGAGAACGTCCAGTCTGTCCAAAGTAAGAGAGATCACAGTTGCAAGGAATTTGATAAACTCCAGGAAGAGATAAAGTTGAGCGTTTGTCTTTAGGAGAAGGAAAATGAGAAGACAATTTGTTAATAGGAGAATACGTAGCTGTTAAATCATATTTCTTCAAAATTCTTGCGATAGGTTCTGAAATACCGGAGATATAAGGAATAGGTACTCGACGTATTGAATCTTTGTTGTTTTGTGGAGGATTATAAGATGTAAGAAGACGTTGAATACTTTTTTCAGAAAAGCCATTGAGTTTCATGTGTTGCTGGATAGTAGAAAGTTCTTTCTGTAGATAATCAAAAGTAGAACAATTAGTTTTGGCTCTTTTGATGAGACATTTTATAATTCCTGTTTTTTGACATGGATGATGGGCTGATTCTTTCAGAATATAACGACCTGTGAATGTTGGTTTCCTGTATACTGTAGTTGTAAGAATATTTGAAGATGATCGGATGAGGAGAACGTCTAAAAAAGATAACTGGTTGTTTTCTTCTAATTCCATAGTAAACTTTATGCGATGATGTAAGGAATTAATACTGTTTAAAAAGGACGATAAAGTGTTTTTACTGTGAGGCCAAATAGCAAATATGTCATCTATATATCTTACCCAAAAAGATGGTAGAGGGAAACTAGATGTGAAGAGGACTTTTTCTAAATGTTCTAAATAAAAGTTGGCTAAAGCTGGAGAAAGAGGACTTCCCATGGCTGTTCCTTCTACTTGGCTATAAAATTTGTTTTGACATATGAAATAACCAGAATGTATAACGAAATCGAATAGTTTTATAATATCTTGAGGAAAGATGTCAGCAAGTAGTTTTAAAGTTTCCTTAAGAGGTACATTGGTGTATAAAGATTCTATATCAAAACTAACCATAAGATCTGTAGGTTGTAATGAGACATCTTTTAATTTTTCTAAGAAATCTGAGGAGTTTTTTAAAAAAGAACTCGAGTTGCCAATGTAAGATTTCAGTAATTTAGCTAGATATTTGGCTATACGGTAAGTAGGAGAATCAATGCAATCTACTATTGGACGAAGAGGATAGTCAATCTTATGGATTTTTGGAAGGCCATAAAATCTAGGAGGTCTTGCAAAATGAGTTTTAAGTCTTTCAATTGTGTCTTTATCCAAACTGATGACTTCATCAAGGAGAGAATTTAATTTCTTTAGTTGTCTGTTGGTTGGATTATAATCAATTTCTTGATATGTGGAGCGATCTCGAAGCAAAAGAGAAAGTTTTCTTCTGTAATTTACTGAGTCCATAACTACTGTTGCTTTTCCCTTGTCAGCTTTAGTGATAATGAGGTGATTATTTTTTCTCAAGGACTGTAAAGATTTCATTTCAGAAGGAGATATGTTAGAAGGAGGAAGTTTAGCCTTAAGTAGAGAAGAAGCGACTTCTAGGCGAAGAGCATTAGCTTTATCGCTGGTTAGATGATTAAGATTCCTTTCAATGTTAACTAGGAAATCTAGATATGGTATTTTATTTGGAACAATAGAAAAATCATGTCCTTTTGAAAGGATGAGGGTTTCGCTTTTAGTCAAAGGACGTCCGGATATATTTACAATCCAATTATCTGGAGTTATGAATGGCTTGGATTGTTTAGACGAAAGAGCCTCATATTTACGGTTAAGATGTTGACTTAGTTTATTATAAGCACGTTGAGTAGAACGTTTAGCTACATTTAGAACTATGTGAGAAAGATGTGGATCCAAATTTGTGGATATATAGGTGCGTAAATCAGAAGTCTGATGACTGTGAATAGCAAGATCACGTTTAGCAGCTTTAAGTTGATTACGGATTAGAGATAAACTTGTGTTCCGGTAAATATTATGAGCTCCAGGAGATTTTATTGTTTCTTTAATCTTAGCGAAATTGGGAATAATCTTGTTGTCGCGGCACTTTTTTAAGAAATTAATCTTTGCTCGTAACCTACCTTGTATAACTGAAAGTTTTCCTAATTTACCAGTTATTTTGGTAGCATTTTCCCCGTGAAGGATAAGAATTTGTTGTTTTAAGGATACTTGCGACATAAGACTGAATGATATAATCACGTAATCACAAGAAAGATATTTATTTAACCAAATATTTCGGTCTGGAAATAGCAGACCATCGTCGGTGGTATTACAAGAACAGTTTAAAAAAATATACAAGCTAGAATACTAACAATAGATCGTTGAAATTAGAACATGCCGCGTGATGTTATATCACTAAGTATGAAACGAAATATTTTGAAGTAGAAACATGATTGAATTTGCTATAAAAAAAAAAAAAAAAAAAAAAAAAAAAAAAAAAAAAAAAAAAATTAATGAGTAATCTTGATTAGGCTTTCCCAGATTTTTGATATAGATATGCAGTCATTACGATTCAGGTTGGGATGATGGAGCAAGGCCTCCACGCTTTCCTTGAACAAACGTTCGAACCTATAACGGGATCTATGTAAGAGGCGAGTTTTGGACCAAAGGATGCTGTGGTCAGTTTCAATCCCGTGTTGAGCCAAACCAGACTTTTCAGGTTTATTGTGAAGAATGGATGATTGATGTTCTTGGATTCTTTTTTCAAGAGAACGTCCAGTCTGTCCAAAGTAAGAGAGATCACAGTTGCAAGGAATTTGATAAACTCCAGGAAGAGATAAAGTTGAGCGTTTGTCTTTAGGAGAAGGAAAATGAGAAGACAATTTGTTAATAGGAGAATTATCACTCATTATCACTAAAGCTGACAAGGGAAAAGCAACAGTAGTTATGGACTCAGTAAATTACAGAAGAAAACTTTCTCTTTTGCTTCGAGATCGCTCCACATATCAAGAAATTGATTATAATCCAACCAACAGACAACTAAAGAAATTAAATTCTCTCCTTGATGAAGTCATCAGTTTGGATAAAGACACAATTGAAAGACTTAAAACTCATTTTGCAAGACCTCCTAGATTTTATGGCCTTCCAAAAATCCATAAGATTGACTATCCTCTTCGTCCAATAGTAGATTGCATTGATTCTCCTACTTACCGTATAGCCAAATATCTAGCTAAATTACTGAAATCTTACATTGGCAACTCGAGTTCTTTTTTAAAAAACTCCTCAGATTTCTTAGAAAAATTAAAAGATGTCTCATTACAACCTACAGATCTTATGGTTAGTTTTGATATAGAATCTTTATACACCAATGTACCTCTTAAGGAAACTTTAAAACTACTTGCTGACATCTTTCCTCAAGATATTATAAAACTATTCGATTTCGTTATACATTCTGGTTATTTCATATGTCAAAACAAATTTTATAGCCAAGTAGAAGGAACAGCCATGGGAAGTCCTCTTTCTCCAGCTTTAGCCAACTTTTATTTAGAACATTTAGAAAAAGTCCTCTTCACATCTAGTTTCCCTCTACCATCTTTTTGGGTAAGATATATAGATGACATATTTGCTATTTGGCCTCACAGTAAAAACACTTTATCGTCCTTTTTAAACAGTATTAATTCCTTACATCATCGCATAAAGTTTACTATGGAATTAGAAGAAAACAACCAGTTATCTTTTTTAGACGTTCTCCTCATCCGATCATCTTCAAATATTCTTACAACTACAGTATACAGGAAACCAACATTCACAGGTCGTTATATTCTGAAAGAATCAGCCCATCATCCATGTCAAAAAACAGGAATTATAAAATGTCTCATCAAAAGAGCCAAAACTAATTGTTCTACTTTTGATTATCTACAGAAAGAACTTTCTACTATCCAGCAACACATGAAACTCAATGGCTTTTCTGAAAAAAGTATTCAACGTCTTCTTACATCTTATAATCCTCCACAAAACAACAAAGATTCAATACGTCGAGTACCTATTCCTTATATCTCCGGTATTTCAGAACCTATCGCAAGAATTTTGAAGAAATATGATTTAACAGCTACGTATTCTCCTATTAACAAATTGTCTTCTCATTTTCCTTCTCCTAAAGACAAACGCTCAACTTTATCTCTTCCTGGAGTTTATCAAATTCCTTGCAACTGTGATCTCTCTTACTTTGGACAGACTGGACGTTCTCTTGAAAAAAGAATCCAAGAACATCAATCATCCATTCTTCACAATAAACCTGAAAAGTCTGGTTTGGCTCAACACGGGATTGAAACTGACCACAGCATCCTTTGGTCCAAAACTCGCCTCTTACATAGATCCCGTTATAGGTTCGAACGTTTGTTCAAGGAAAGCGTGGAGGCCTTGCTCCATCATCCCAACCTGAATCGTAATGACTGCATATCTATATCAAAAATCTGGGAAAGCCTAATCAAGATTACTCATTAATTTTTTTTTTTTTTTTTTTTTTTTTTTTTTTTTTTTTTTTTTTTTTTTATAGCAAATTCAATCATGTTTCTACTTCAAAATATTTCGTTTCATACTTAGTGATATAACATCACGCGGCATGTTCTAATTTCAACGATCTATTGTTAGTATTCTAGCTTGTATATTTTTTTAAACTGTTCTTGTAATACCACCGACGATGGTCTGCTATTTCCAGACCGAAATATTTGGTTAAATAAATATCTTTCTTGTGATTACGTGATTATATCATTCGACATTATGGATTAATAAGCTACTATGCTTTATATATATATATATATATATATATATATATATATATATATATATATTAAAAAAAGCATTATAGTATTTAATAACGAATTTAAAACAAGGACATATTTTTTTAATAGAAAACCAACATTTTTTCGTGTACCTATATTCAGGTACACGGAAATGGAGTGCAAGAAAGTGGTGGTAGACCATTTGTGCAATTACAGCTAGAAAGCTTATTTGCATACTTAATGATATCGTATATATTGGTGCTGATCACCATATATCCATGACAATTTTTTGTAGGGAAGCTGTCAGTAGTATTGAAGCAGCAACTATCTGGAATATTTGGTAACATCTGCTCATATCACTTTCTAGAAAAGATACAACTTGATTCAGATGTGAATGAGTGAGTGAGCTGATTTAAAATATAAAAATTTTTTCCCTCAATAGCATTGTGACATAATTTGGAATAGCAACGTGTTTATCAATTTTTTTGCAAAATTGGTAATATAGCTGCAAACACAAATCTTGCAGACGTTGTGAGAAATATCTGAATAATCCAATATCTTGGCACTAGTGATTGCTTTCTTTGGTGTGGAGGTTCTGTGCATCAAGAATTTCTTCACCAGAACCAGACCCAACCATGTATTAGATTCCTTTAGTACCATTACTAAATGTTTTAAGATTCACTTTGTCAGAAATGTTGTTATGAATGATCTTATATACTTTTTTTACATCTTAACAACGAGCCATTTTTGCATAGTCTTGGATGTTCAGATTCTTAGCCAAAAACAGCATCCCTGTAGCATCAAATTTGTCTTCTTGCACCTTCTTCCTCTTTCAGGTTGAAAAACATCCTGAAGAGGAAATGATTTTGTGATGTCATGGATATACAACTTGATTGTGAAATAGCAGTCCATTTCCAAACATGCCTATTAGACATACACTGAATAATGGGAGAGATTGAAGAGGGTTGTTAACTTGAAGTAACTTTTCTTATATGTATTTTAATTTTCCTATAAAAATTTCAGAGTTAGAGATAATGAGTAATTTGTTTTAGTTCATTTTTAAATAAAGCATAGACTATAATGGATGCATTAGTATTCTTCATATCTGATATAGAAACAATATTATTTTTTTAATAAATTATATTCTGGAATATCTTTCAAGCTTTCTTCTGTGGTAGGCAAAAAGATTTCTTGCTATGTTTCTGCTTGTGTAGCAATCATTCATCGTATGCAGTGGTGAGCAATCTCTTGATCTACTGGAATGATGCACCTGCTAATTTTATGAAAGAAAAACTCAACCTATTAATATGCATTTAAGTAATTCAAACTGAGTCTGATATAGTGAGTTATCTGTTTTCCTGGACTTAGGGATAGGACCTAGGTAGGTGGGATAATCAAACTGGTTGAATGACATGAGTATAATTCACAACACCATAGGAACAAAATAACATTTAACTCCTAATATTTTGCTTGTTTTCTAACTAGCATTTTCAGAGCAATAGTTTGTCACAGTACACAAACACCGATCTTCAACCTGGATCAGTCCACGTCTGGACAAAGGTCTCTCCTAATTTTCTCCATTATATTAAATTGCATTCCAGCAGTCCTAACAGTTTTATTTTGCCATCTCTTTCTTGATCTTCCCCTATTTCTCCATTCTATAAATAATGGAGCCATAGGTCTCCGTTCATTGATCTCCATTCTGTAAATAATTTAGACCACCTTGCACTGTTATATCTTACAGTGTGTCCAGCTCATCTCCATTTTGAATGCATAATATTACTGATGATGTCCTGTACACCTGTTCTCAATCTTATCAAATGGAAGGTCATCTGGTCTTGAAGTGTCACATCGAGTATATTCCTTTCCATTCTTCTCTGGATAACTTTTAGTTTGTGAATCCTATTTTGAATTAAGTTCTGAGTTTCTCTGCTATGTGTAATTACAAGTATGATGCATTGATTGAAAACTTTCCTCTTCAAACTAATAGAATATCACCTTTTGAAGATCTTCCATCCTCCCAAAAGCAGCCATCCAATCTAGCTGCATCTGTCTTTTATTTCTTCTGTTTGTCCATCTTTAATTTTTATGATTTGAACCCAGAATGACATATGAATCTACCCTCTCCACTTCTCTGTCTTCTAGTACAATTCTTTTTGGTGTTAAATTGTAATTCATCATTACTTTCATTTTGTTTAAATTCATCTTCAACCCATTTGGCACTTGAGCCAATTCTCTTAGTTTTATTTCTAGGTCTTCTGCTAAGAGAATTATATCATCAGCAAAATACAGATGAGTTCGAATCTTTCTATTAATTTTAATTCCTCTATTCTTCCAGTTCAATTCATGAAAAACTTCTAAGGCAGATGTAAGGAATTTGAGAGAGATTGTATCTCTCTGTCTTATTCCTGTATTTATTGGAAAATTTTCACTTTTCTTATGCAGTTTAATATAACAGACATGGCATGCCTATATATATCTTTCAAGGTGTGTGTGTATGTTTCTTCTGTTCCCTGTTTTGACAGTGATTCTAGGATAGCTGAGGTTTTGATGGAGTCAAATAGTTTTCCAAGTCTACAAACAGTACACAGAGGTTTATTATATATATATATATATATATATTTTTACCTATAATATGCCTGAGCCTATGGATATGACCAGTGGTAGTGTAATTACATTTAAATCTTGACTGCACTTCTGATTGCTTATACTCGAGCTGTTGGGTTATTCTGTTATTACTTTTATGTTTTGTATACTACTGGTAATAAACTATGGGCTTATAATTTGAAATATTCAAATTATAAGCCCATAGTTAATTTTAATTCCAAATTTGAATATTTTTCATATTCTCCTTTTCACCTTTTTTGTAAATTATTATTAATGCATTATTTTATGCTTCTGGAAATTATCCCTGTTTTAAATAAAGTTTGAAGAGTCTTGCCAGGTAATTAGCCACTGTCTTCCCTCAAATTTTCAGCAATTCCACTCATATCCCATCTTTTCCTGGAATCTTCACTGCTTCATTAATTTCAAAACTGCCTCAACCTCTTCTCATAACTTTTCGCACATCCAATTGATAAGTTTTGTATTCTATACTGTAACTAGCTCCTTCAACATCTTCATCATATCTAATATGCAAATTGGCCCTACAGTTTGTTACTGCTGATGTGGATTTCTCCTTTTACAGTAAGTACTATTTTTCCATCTTTCCATTCTCCACTTGTCAGACTCTTGTTTTTCAATAAGAGTGGTTGTAAGCATGGCCTCGTGAAAACCGAAGTCAAGGACAGCAGTATTATCTCCTTCATACATTATGTTAATATATATGTTAATCTAGTTTAGTCCAATAGCTTTACTAAAATGAATTTTCTTATGATTCCAAACACTTCACATTTGTGAACTGCAAGTCCCTCCTTTACCTACTCAGGCATATTCAAGATGAAATATACTGACAGAATACCCCCTGAATATTTTTCAGCGGATGTGACAGTGTTCTATCTTCAGTAACCGTCAGTGTTTCACACTTATCCTTTCTTCTGCCAGCCATATAACTTGAATTCTGTAGGATTCTGCTATGCTGCCTCTACTAGTCTCCTTTCACATGCCAATTTCTTATTCCTTGCTGTGTTCATCACTTTCTAGCCTGTTCCATAATTATATGCCACCAAGAGTACTCTTTATACCTCCTTCATAATATCTACAGCTTCTGCATAATTTAATCATCCATTCATTTTATTCCATTCTGTGTATTCTTCTAACTTTAGAAATATAGTCTGACATTGCCATGAATAAGAACTCTCAAAGTACATTTTGCTCTAGTGAGAGATATTGTATTACTGGAGTCATACTGTATAACTAAAAATATCTGCTGCTTTAAGTGTCCATGAAGATTACTGTCCACCAGGACAAAAGGTTTCTCACCACTGTTGTATGCATATAATCTTAAGACTATACAAATGCCAATCATCTTTTCTTTGTATAAACATGGGGGAGTATAAAGCAAAAAAAGTTTAATTCACTGGTTAATTTTTTGTGTTGTTTCAGTATCTAAGATTCTACATCACCAAAATTATGCAATTTTTATTATTGAATAATATCACATTATCTATTAATCTTGTTGCATGATTCAAGCATTTATTCTGATGTTGATAAAACTAGATGATATAATCCAGAGGCGTAGCTAGGGGAGGGTGGAGGGGGTGCTCCGCCCCGGGCGGCACTTTGAACCTTTTTGAACTTTTGCAGTTAATTCTAAAATACAGTCTCGAGAACTCAGTTCCAAATATTGTAATACTACTACGAATTTTTCTCACAATTGCTGTAAGTGTTGCTAGTTGTGAGAGAAGTTTTTCTAAATAAAATTGATTAAGAATTACCTACATTACTATGAAATAGACTTCACCAATGTCATCGATTTTGCTAACAGATAAGCAAGAAAAATAACATTTTAGAATGTTGAAATTAAAGTTTTACTTCAAAGATAAACAGTGTTTTAATTTATTTTCCTATAATTCATTTTGACTTTTTGTAGTATTTTTGGTGTGTATTGAGAGGGGCAGCAAACTCAGGATCTGCCCCGGGCGGCAAAAGCTCTAGCTACACCACTGATATAATCTATCAAGTGTCATCTCTATCCAGCAGATAATGCTTAACAATTGACTATCATGGTTTATGCAGTTTGTGGTCTTTGGTTAACTGTTTTATTTCTAATCCAACTGTCATTTCCATAAGTTAAAATCAATTTAGTGTTTTGACTAATTTCTCTTTTATTTCATTAAACTTGTTCACCTGACTCCCTGCTATATACCAGCTTTGCTTATTCTTTTATCTATTTCCAAATTTAAGTTGGCATCTTCACTATAAATTGTACTTAAATATTTGAAATATTTTACTTGTTTTGTAATGTCATTGAAAATACTGCTTGTTTTCATTATTTTTGTCTTTTACTTCTGATTTTTATTGTAAATTTGCTTCAGCAATTCTTCAATTTAAGAGTTCAGAAAACCTGTACTGGATTTATTAAGGAATATTATTATAACATGATCATTTGTCTGAAGTAAAGAGCAGAGATTAATATCTCTAGTTTTGATATCAGTTTGTGTCACTTTCCTTCAATATCACCATATATATTGGGATCATTATTGAAGGAAATTTTGTTTTATACCTGATTTTAATCAATTTTCCTGTATATTGTTGTAGGAGCAGGCCTACAACAATATACATATATTGCTTTGTATAATCCCATTTATACCATATAACTAGCATTTTGAAACCCCTCCCTCAAAAAATACCCTGTATCTTTACACCTTATATCATTTTTTCTAGACTGATAAAGCTTAAATACATATCCTTGTTATATTCTCATGATTTCTCAACTGTTTGTTGGAAAGTATTTTCTGATCATGACAACTCCTACCTGAACCCAACTTAGCCTCTGCTCAAGTATACTTGTATAAATCTTTGGACCATTCAATAGAGAAATTCCTGTGTAACACTTTGTAAATGTAATTTTTTTTTTTAAAATTTGCATTTATTAGCACTTTTAATTTTTGCAAGTATTCCACTTCCTTACACTCAGTGCAGTATTAATATCTGCATCATGAAGATTATATTCCTCTTTGATACTGTCAAAATTTCTTTCACTGTAGAGATTGAATGAATGAGAAAAAGCACACTAACACTTTTCTCAATGTGGAAAGGTTCTGACATTTCTCTTTATTAATGGTTGCAGTTGGTTCAAGTATATATAGGATATTGGCTTTGTTATTTCTGTCTGCTCTGTTTTATTTAATGTTTAATAAGAATCTTACAGTGAGGAGGGTCTCAAAAGATTGAAAAGAGGGCAAAATAGTCATATCACAAAAGTGGTACTAAGATAATGTTTGTAATTGTAGATTAGCCTTTCAAATCTACAGTTAAGGTAATGGAGAGACCAGTTAGGGAAAGAACCAGATTGGGCTGATAGACATGTCATTATCACCTTCAATATCTATTTGTTCCCAAGCATGTAAAATTCTAAGTACTTCTACTTCATGCTGTTTGATTTTGATCTGTTTGTAGCATTTGTTGTTTAGTTTAAGCACTTTTGTTTTAATCATATTTAAGACCAATCATTTCAGCTGTTTTATACAAGTGTTCCAATTTTGCTTGCATATCATTGTGTTTTGATTATATCAAAACTATGTCTTCAGCATAATCTAGATTTTTTAACTGTGACATAGGATTCCATTTAATTCCTCTTCTTGCACCTGTAACTTTTCTCAAGATATTTACATAACCCTGTCTTATGCTAGATCTTATCTCAAACATTCGGATGTTGTTTGCTGTGTAAAACACAACTTTACAACTTTTACTTCCGTTATGCATTTCTTTGATTATTCTCACATATTTATCAGGAATTCCATAACTTTTAAGAATTAATCATAATAATTAACATTGCTATCAAAGATCTTATCGACAGTTGTTGAAGATATGTCAATACTGTCAAATGCTTAGCAAAATCTATTAAATTTAGGTATAATGAGCTTCTAAATTCTATACTTTGTTTAATGAACTTCTTTAAGTAAAAATGTGATTTCCAGTATTCCCACCCATTTTAAAACCAGCTTGTTCATGCCTTAATTTATTTTCTACTTCATTTTAATCCTATTTATCAATATTTTACAGGAAATATTTGCAGACAGGCAAATTCCCCTCCAATGCTCACTTCTAGTGAGATCTCCTTTCTTAGAGATTATAATTATCATTGCTTCTTTCTACTGTTTAGGTATCTTTCAGTCTCTAGCATATTGTTAAAAAATCAGTTGCAGTTTATAAGCAACAGTTCCTTTAATTGTCTTAAGCATTTCTGTTGCTATATTATCATTGACTGAAGCCTTTCTACTTTTCATTTTCTTATATTATCTTTTTTATTTCATTTTTAGATATAGGTTCTGATGTTATACTTAAATTTATGCTTACAGGCAGTGGTGCACTCAGGATTTAATCTTGGAGGGGGCCGAGCGCTCGGGATTTAACCTTTGGGGGGGGGCCGAGTTGAGTAGACGTTTTGCGAATACACACTACACATTGCATACGACCTATAACTGAGCATCTGCAGTGATCGCTAATTCATAAGTAGCACACAACATAAATAAAAAAAAAGGAATTTTAATTAGGAAAAGATTTTTGGAAATTTTTCTAGTGTTTTTCCTTTTCTTTGGGCGGTGCCCGGGCCCCTTGTCCCCCCCCCCCCTCTGGGTGCGCCATTGCTTACAGGAGGTTTTTCTATTATCGAACTTCTAATTATGACAGTTATATTGTTTTCTACCAACAATCTTATTTTTCTTCAACCAGCAGCAAATTATCTTTATCTCTTACGGCATTTACTTGCTTCTTTTCTTCGGAGCATAATTTTCTTGTCATCTTTTACAATTTCCTAATGGTGCAGCCTATTGTGCTACTATCGTCAAACTGTCCACATAATTGCTTAAACGAATTCTTCCAGCTCTCTGGGATTTAGCATTTTAACTTTATGCCTTTCTTCTATGAGTCTCCAGGTCCTGTCTGATAACCATTCCTTGTTCTTTTTCCCCTCCTTAGCACCCAAACAGTCTTTTGCAACCTTATTCTATACAATTTAAAACTTTTTTCCATTGTATTTCAATCATGTCTCTGGGCTTTATAATTTCTCACCTTTTAACTTTTCATTTTCTAAAATATGAAATTGATTATTTTATCATAATAGAAAAATTTTTCTTAATTTCATTCATTTTTAATGTAGATGTCATATTTTATCCTTCCATTTTGATTTCCATTTTTTTTTTTTTTTAATCTCATGCAGTTTTAATTTAATTTTGGCTGTTACTAAGTTAATGACCAGATCCTACATCAGACTACCCTTGCAGCCATACCTCTGTTGTCCCATTGAGGATGTTTGTGTTAGTTTTGAAGGCATTGTGATATTACCGAAACTTGAATAGTAAATCTTAATTGAACTAATTTATGTATGACATAAGAGAGGTATATGAACAAGCGAGTTAAACGTAATCTACGTAATTTCACGGATGCTTGATATTTCCAGTATGGGGTTCTGAACTATTCGTTTTATGGTTGGAAATCTTAATTTTTTCATTAGTGTTATCAGCAACATAATATTAAAGGGCAATCAAATACATTATTTTTTAGATGTAAATTAAATGTAAAGAAAGGAAATCAGTTAATAATTTCAGCATGCTTTATGCTCTCCCTAATTTTCAAAAACAGTACATTCCTACTGATTTTTGGCATAGATAAATTTTTTATTTTTTTAAAAAAATCTAATATAATATATTTGCATAATGCTTATTAGATTTTGAGCATATTCTTTATTACATAATCATGCACAAATTTATCTTAATTCAAAGGTGATATGGACGTGGAAAAGAAAATGCCAAGGACATAGATATAGATAAATACGTATAAATATAGAGCAAGTTTATTAGCACTGATTTCTTGATTGGGTTCCTCAGAGATTGTTTCAGCACTGATCATGAAGATCTTATGTAAATTCTGCTCATCATACTTAATAGAAGACTTTGATTAAGCACATTCTGTAAAGTGACAAGATGCAAAGAAATTTGAAATATGATGCAACTGAGAATATTACTGTAGATGCATAGAGTGAAAAACGTGGACTATGTGTTTTATTTATGGAAGAACTGTTTATAAAATGAGTAGCAATCAGTTTTCTTGATGAAACTTGTTCGTTTATGAATTGTTAAGTCAAAATGTTTCACTATAAAAAAGTGATAAATTCACATTTGCTGCAGTTGGCCCTTGTTGTTTCCCTCTTACGTATTGATCCCTACTACATAGATACTGGATGGAGAAATGAACCAGAGGTGCAAGAAATATTCCTGGGGCAGAGTTCTGCATATACCCAGATTAATTTTCATAACTTGAATAACAGGCTTCATGGTTATATTCATCCTAAAAATTTTGATACCAGTATTTCAGATAGGACTTCTGAAACACTTTCATTGTTTGCTGAATTGAATTCATTAGGAAGGTACAGGTGGCCTCATAATATAAGAAATGATGTTATTGCATACCTTGCCAGTAGTTCCGAAGCATCCCCAGAAGATGTACAGCGACCATCTCTATCTGAGAATTCTAGTGATATTTCTGAAAATGGAAATCAGAGTGATCCATTACATGGAACTGAAAGCAGCAGCACAACTTCACATATAAGTACAGAACATAATGCAATAAGTCTTAGTTTGCCTGTGGAAGAAAATGCAAGTGCAGGCTGTGAAACTTCTGCTTCTTCTGAACTCAGTCAAGAGGTATTTATTGCTTTGTTTTTCTTTTGCAATATACTAAAAAATTGTGGAATGCTTAAAAGGATATAATTAACAGTGAGAAAATATGTTCATAAAATCATGTTTTTATGCATGCTAATATATCTTTAAAAATGGCTAGTGTAGGTAGTTAATGTTATTTTTATTTTATTTTATTATTATTATTATATATATATTTTTGATGCAGTATAATTTTGCTAGTATGTCACTCCATAGAGGATGAACAATAACTTAGTTATATTTCTCTTACTGCACACATGCATAATGAGTTCTTTAAGTTTATTTTTATGTAATTCATGTTTACATTTCTCATTAAGAAACACTGCAGTAACATAATGTATAATACATAGAGTAAAATTGGATATTTATTATGTTGTACTCTATATAAAATTCAAATTTTATTGAAATTATAATGATATGTAAAAGTTCACTAGTCTGGTATACTTTAGTATATGTCTATGTATTGTTGATGGTAGAGTAGATAAAATGGGTTGTAGGAATACCCACATTGATCATCTGGCGGGGGGGGGGGGGGGATCTGTTAAATAAGTGAATGAAAATCTCCATACCAATGAGTGAATGTTATTTTGATGCCTGTGGTAATGTTTCCACTCCAAGAAGAAACCAGAGGAATATTTTCTAGGTTTCTTTTTCAGCCATTTCCTCAGATATGTAGTTGTTTGTCAAAGCTGTTAAACAGTAGCCAAGAACTCAACTACTTGTGACAACTAATGGTAGAGACTAGCTACTTTAAGTTATTGCTAAAAGTGTTTTGCCCATTTCTGGGAATAAAAAGGAGTTAGAGGACTGAAATATGAATTGAGAAGTGTCACACAGCCATTAGATATAGAAAGTTTAGCTCATTTATTACAAACATCTACTGTATCTCTAAGACAATAATACAATTAAGTATAGTTTAACAGTATGATTAAACACAATGCTAGACATTAATTAACATTTATATTTCACAAGTCTCATTAGCTGAGTATGCAGTCTTTGCTTTCCAACAAAGGTATGAGCAAACTACTTCAGTTAGTTTGGATGAACCTCAACACCCAACACGAGTCCATCACCTTGATATTTGGAGGCTTAAGGTGCCTTGAAAACTTGCTTGCATGGTCTCCAGAGCAGAATTTTTGAATTTCTTGTACTAATGTACTGTAGGTAGGATTCCCATCTATAAAATAATAAAAATAAATAAACTATACTGGTATACAGTAATTTTACAATTTGCTGATTCACCAAATGCATTTCATTCTGTATGAGGCTTTGTAAAAAGTTAAAAGCTCTTAGATAAATATAATGTAGATGTTTTGTAGATATCAGACAACATGAATATGTAGATGTCATATACAAAAGAAAAAAAAGCAGTCAGGACTTAACACAGGCATCTTATGACCAGTAAATCACATGCATCTGATTATAACACATTATTCTTAAATTTAGAGCATATCAAAGACAGTTCAGAGAAATCATTCAAGTTATAGTCATGGAAGAAATTGAAATAAAAACTTAGACACAGTCATCAGCAAACTGTGAGTAGGTGAAGTTCAAATTTTAATTGGTGGAAAAATTTCCAGATGTGAACTATATTAGATTTATGTATTAACTTAACTCTTGATAAGACCATGCTGTATGAAGTGAAATTCCTGAGGTAAATCAATAAATAGATAAATTACTGCATACTTTTTTTTAATGATAATACCACCAAGAAAGGTTGTAATCTCATTAATACTGTAGGTGGGTGGGTGTTCAATAATTTGGGAATTCTGTACTTTTCAAGCTCCTTGAAGATTTCAATATGCTGGGCCATAAAAGCAGTTACCACCTAAAGTCTCACAAACATGCATATTAGAGTGAGATTTGAATAGGCAGTCTCTTAGTTACCTGTCAGAGATACAATCTACTTGGCTACCCAAGCCAGCCAAATTAAGATGACATATATATAAAATTAATTAGCCCATTAACATTTTCCTAAATTTTTGACTCATTTGCAAAAGTGAGTGAGAAATCTGTGTTGTTTAGATCAGTGACTGGAATTTAGAGACTTCACTTAAAAACACAGGCAGATGTAGCTTTTAGTTTTAGAGTGGAGTTATTGTTATTTTTAGATTTTGACATTTGTGTTATGAATATCATGTTATTCTTTTCATTAATAACATTTTAAATTTGTAATTTGCATTATCATTTTTAAAAGTTTTGTGATTGAATTGAAAATGCACTTTTCTTTTTTTCTGGGGAGGGTAAAAGAAGGAAAGATTTCCTCTTTTTAATTCACCTTTGAATTGAGGGGAGAATGATGAAAGAATCATATACTTGAGTGGAGGGTCATTATTATTAATGTAATGCAGCACTTTTCTCCATATAAAAGGTATTGTGAGGTTTGATTTCAGTTCACTGAACTGAGATTATATGTTTCCAGAATGTACCACAAGTCAGAGTGATCTTAAGTTTAGAAAATCATCATTATTATTATGACACATCCATGGAGTCCCAGGACTCACTCATAATTTATACAGTATATCATAGAATCGATTTAATTTAATATATTTTAAAGTTGTGATTGTATATGATTCAGTATTAATTCTCAAAATAGAATTAACGTACTTCTACTATTTTCAACCTCTTTTAAATTGTATGATAAACATTTTTTTTCTGGTTTCAGAATTGAAAAAGTTAATTCACTTATTCATTAACATTAAATTATAACTGCTTATTTTTATATTGCAATCAGTTTTCCTTCAGAAAAGAAGGAAGGCATTATTACTGTGACATTGCAGTGCTTGGCATTTGTTTCAAAAATGTTGTTTACCATAAGTGGTGGGTGACTAAATAAAAAAAAGCTGGTTATTGTTTGCTTTAAAAATAAAGATTGATAGAGTTTTGATATCAAGTGCATTGATGTGAAAGACTGCTTGAAATGAATCCATTATTTTTAGTGTAGCCATTTGAAGATGAAAAAATGCCTTTTGATGCACGCCAATCTGTGAAAATTAAGAAATTTCATTATGGCATGCAATGCATAAGATTTTAAGTTAGCTTCATTTCAATTTTTAAGTGCTTTTAAGCACTTAAAAATTCAGCAGAGCAATAAAATAATAGGGAAATGTGATTCATTCCAACACATTCAGTTGTAACTTGTAGATAAAATATACTGTGTGCTAAATTATGTTAGCTCTTTACCTACACATTAGTGTGGTGTAAGTTTCCAACGGGAGCTTCCGTAGTTCTGTTGGTTTAGACGAGCCCTTTAGTTGGAAAGGGCTTGGGTTCGAATCCCGCAGGGGTGTGAGAAACCTTTATCAGCTGTTTTCAATCAAATGGTGAGTGAGCCTATCTCATAACAGAGATGGAGTTTTTTTTTTTTTCTTCCGGAAACTGGTTTTTCCGTCCCTCAAAACGGGGCAACCATCTGGATGAACACACGTGTAATATACAGATATAGGACACTTGGGGAATAAGGACTGCCTTTTCCGTCAGATTCGGTTTCGAATACCTGCATGGTTGAAGTGTGTGAGTCTACGCGTAAGCGTAAATTAGGAAGGAAGGTTTCCAACTAGTAGAGCGATTAACATATCTGGAGAAAATCGCTTGGACATGGACTTTTGGAAGCACACAACCATGCAGGAGTATGCAATCCCAACTTCGAAACAGAAAAAAAAAAAAAAAAATTCAGCAGGTTATTACAACTAAATTGGAGATTTTTATTTCTTTTTTTCAGAATTAAATTAGAGAATAAATTGAATTAGGGAATAAATGGCATCGAAAATTATTAAAGAATAATAAATTGCCATTATTGTTTTATAGCAAAGCGATTTGTCTTGAAAACGTAAAAAATGTCAAAAATGACCAGGATCTTATGAAAATATATTTGCATGCAAGCTGACTTGGTATTGCACTACTTAAAAGATGAACTTTGCCCACAGCTCGTTATATTAATCTTTTATTTGTGCTCATTCTGAGAGGGTTTCTGCATAAGTCTCCAGACGAAATGAGCATTTTGAAACTGCTGTCAGCTTAGTAAAAAAAATCCTTCCTCAAAAGCACTAGTAAAAGACAAATTCTTTGCAAAGTTCTTTGTCATTTAAGTTGAACAATACAACTGCAGGCACAGAGGCTGGGAGACGGTCTGCCCAGGGAGGCACCTGGAACCTTTTTGAACTTTTGCAGTTAATTCTAAAATACAGTCTCGAGAACTCATTTCCAAATATTGTAATACTACTGCGAATTTTCCTCACAGTTGCTGTAAGTGTTGCTAGTTGTGAGAGGAGTTTTTCTAAATAAAATTGATTAAGAATTACCTACATTACTATGAAATAGACTTCGCCAATGTCATCGACGATTTTGCTAACAGAATAGCAAGAAAAATAACATTTTAGAATGTTGAAATTAAAATTTTACTTCAAAAATAAACGGGTTTTAATTTATTTCCATATACGTCGTTTTGACTTTTTGTAGTATTTTTGGTGTGTTGAGACGGGGCGGCAAAAGCTCTACTACACCACCGTGTAGGCATGAATCGCTTGATATTCTCTTTCTTGGTAGCAGGATTATTTGCAAGCTGGCCTGGAATCCTCTTAAAGCGTTCATTTGAGTTCTGTTCACCTACTACCTTTCAGCTAGTGGAATACTGGTTTTGAAGCTTTAAAAAAATGCTGGATTTCTGATGTAACTCTGAAAACAGTTATATTACATGTTGGGAGAAAAAGTAACTAGATCTCTCCTCTGGAGTCCAAATATGGTTTTCGGCCACTTCGGTGGTATTAGTCATAGCCTTGCTTTTCCAGGAGTTGCGGTAGTGCTGTATTTCCACTCCTATCTGCATTAGTTTACAGTACTTCTAGACCATTTCCTCTAGTTGGTCGGTTTAATGCCTGTTGGCGGATATTCGATTATATTAAGTCAGCCAACGCAAAAGTAATATTTCGTGGCATGTGGATTGATAAAAGATGTTTGAGATGCTTACCTTCACTACTTTCGGACTTTATCTACATTGTCTTATGTACACTGTTTGTGTACATAAGACAGTTAAGGAATTAAGGACAGTACTTACAGAAAATTATACGGAGAGAAAATTATACTGAAATTATACATTTCAGTATGAAATATGCCCACCCAGAACTGCGATGCAACTCTCACAACGTTGTACCATGCCTAGCACCAAGTGATTCAGGCATTCTTGAGACAAACTGGCCCACTTCTTCAAGGATAAGGCTTTGTTTGTATGGGCATATGGAAGGGAATTTCGAGCAGCAATGCTTCTCCCTATTGCGTTCCAAATGTGTTTTATGCGGTTGAGATCTGGGGAGGGTGCTGGCGCTTGATTCGATTAATATCCTCGGTCTCCAGAAGTATCTCCACTGCTCGTGTACGATGTATTGTAGCATTTGTCATCCATAAAAACGAATTCTTCTCCTATAGCACCGCGGAACAATGGAATGACAGTGAAGAAATTCGTTACAATATCGTTTAGCAGTTATAGTCCTTTTCCCCAGCATTTGTAGCTCGGTGCGTCCATTAAGCATAATGCTTCCCCACACCATGACCCCAGCACTGTCGTATCTATCCATTTCAAGAACATTCTCGCGATGTTAAGCAATACCACTTTCACACCAGATCAAGTGTCGTCTATAATCGGAGAAAAGACTAAAACGACTCATCTGAAAAAGTAGATTAGTCCATTGGTGTCTTGTCCAATTTTTATGGATACACCACCACTGAAAACGTGCTCTACGATGAGCTGGGATAAAGAGGGGACGCTTTCGGTCGTCCGAAGGCGTCCTTGTTGCATAGTTTGTCGCGAATATCCTCGTACCTCTCTTGAATGCTGGCCTGCCGTGCTGCATCGATTACATTTTGCTGTTATAGCCAAAAATCTATCTTGCTTTGTGGTAGAGCGAGGGTGACCTCTTAACAAACGTCTGGAACACATTCCATTGGTTTTAAACTCTGCCCAGAGCCTGGATACAACGCTATGTGAGATTCCAAACTCTGACAATATCAGTAATTCTGCGGCCTGCTTCAAGCTTTCCGATAATTCTTCTCTGCATGAAATCCAGTGATGCCTTTGAGACATTACAAAACATCCAAGTTTACAACTTTATTTCTTTACGGAAAGAGCTTTCCTTCAAACACAATTTGCTTACCACATCCTTTTGGCTTTTATCCTGTTGAGTGCTACCACGTGATCCCTTTGCGCTCGATTCGAAAATTTGAATATGTACCCGCTTCTACTCGAAATCGTCAGTTATACAAATTGCCACAAGCTGATTCGTCTGAATTTGCGGCTGTAATGTAATCTTCAGAAATAGTGTTAAAATAGTAAATAAATCTTTCATTTGTTAAAATGAATGATGCTGTGTTTGGGGCTAGTACAACACAATTATTATGCTATATTACACAATATTATTGACATCGTTTATATTAATTAATCATTGTTTGTGTCATCTCGGCCTCATTTCAGTGTCGTGGAGTGTATATCAACATAGTATCTAGATTATTCGCATAGATGTAATCACACCAGCGAAAAATGCTTCGTGTGAGAAACATTTAGATATACAAAGTTTTAAACCCAGTCACTGGGATGAAATGCTTTTTTTTTTTTTTTTTTCATTTAAAGCTGTATATAAAATATATATCATTTTGCAGTATTTATAGCAGTGAAAGAAGAAATATTAGCATCTGTTCTGCATATTTAATATTTACCACGGTCTTCCCATTATAGATTTGAGGGAGAAATTGAGAATTCATCTTGACTATCCCAGGTAAAAATTTGTTATTTTCTACAATCATCAGTTAAATTTCGAAAGGCTTTAAACGTATAGAAGACAGCTATGCATTTCAAGATTTAATTGACAAATGTGGAAAAGATTTTTTTTTCTTTTCGCAAAATTTTAAATGTATATAACTTTTTAATAACAAAAGAAATGACCTTGATAACATCGTTGTGTAACGAGTGGTTTATTTTTTGTAGTGCCTTGAAGAAATACGCTATTCTAGCCAAGGTCGTTTGTTAACGAAACACCAGTTCACTGACTTGCATTTTGGCACAGTTTCACGTGATGCATGTATGTTGTAAGAATCAGTCCTGTTTGTAGCATTGTTGTAAGTCTCGTCTTTGGGTTTTCTCCCTACGTTGTGAATAATTGGATTCTTGGTTAACATTTTAGTCATGTTTACTAAACAGCTAGCATATTCATATAATAAACAACCATTATCAATACTCTTGAAGTTTTGTATACCTTATTTAATTATTTTTTTACTGCTAATCTCACCCCCCAGAAAAGGTGAGAAACCGATCGTATCCTTTATATCATGAGTGGTTAACACGCTACTTTTAGATAATCTGGGAGCTCTGCTCTAGAAGAGATTAGCATTGTACTTTGTCAAGCCGCTTCATGCTTTAGATAAGGTCAGGGAGGTAGTCTGCACAGAAAGTGAAATCATCTGCGACATACGAATGTTTAGAAATTTTTATTTACATTATTCAATTGCAGTCTGTTAGTTGCAAAGTAGAGATGCTATCCACTCGGTTGGCATTTCTTTATTTTTAAAAATGAGTAAAATGTAAATATATTAACTTTTCAAGAGTTATGCCGTGTTTAGTATTATTACTGCTTTAAATGTCTACAGCTGGAGATGTTAATTTTCTGGTCATTTTTTTAATTGTAACTTGGATAGTTCATTCTCTACTTTTTACCGCAAATTCGGGGTAAAAAGTAGAGAATGAACTATCTTCTTATCACGGATTTTAAGCCATGTAGCTTGTTCTGGTCTCATGCCGTTGTTTTCTTGGTTTTCCTTTTTTTTTTTTTTTCTTCATTTATTTTTGGAAGTCTGCCACTGACCATTTGATTTAAATGTTCTAACCATTTTTGTTTATATACTTATATACTTTTGTTTATTTATTCTTATATAGTAGTTAATTGGCATTATATTCAGGGATTTTAAATTTTCTTCATTTGTTTTATGGTTCCACTTGGAATATCCAACTTTTTTTCTGAGAAATTTAATTCCTTCTGTTTGAATCCGTTTTCCATTCTTCCTTTTTATGGTCCATGTTTCACTATATAATAAAGTTGGTTTAGACAGAACGCTATATAGTCTGATTCCGGTGTGTTTTTGTATCAGGGATGGTTTAAATTTTATTATGCCGTTGACTTGACTTGAACAAAATTTGATATTTTAATGTCTATATCTTTTTCATCTTCATATGATAAGGTGCATTCCAGGTATTTGAAATTATTTACTTGTTCTCATATTTTATTATCTATCACTAATTTACTTCTTATTGTGTTTTCTCCAGTGAAAGGCATTATTTTTGTTTTTACTTTTGATATTCTAGTATTATATTATTCTGAAATTTCATTTAATAATTTTACTGATCTCTGTAGATCATCTTTTGATGTAGCTAATACAATTTGATGATCTGCAAATAATTGTCTATCTTTATTTGTGGGCTTATTTATATACCAAATGGGTTTTGCTGTTTCCAGATTGTTATTTGTCTATTGATTTTATCAAAGGCTTTTTCATAATCAGTGAAGGTCACGTGTGTTTCTTTTTGAAATTCTATTCTCTTTTCGATTAATAATTTTAGAGTGAAAAGTGAGTCTGCAAGATAGGCCTTTTTGAAATCCATCTTGTTCTTCCAGTAGTTTGTACCCTGCATTCAGCAGACATTCCCTCTAGATCATATTTAGAGAATTTCAGAAGTCATTCATTAAATTTTTCACCTGCATTTTTTTATATAGTTTCATGTTTATATTATCTTCTCCTGGTGGTTTTTTTTTTTTTTTTGTATTTTCTTTTTAGTTCTGACATTGTAATATTTTCTGTTAGATCATTTTTTGTTGTATACTTAACTATCATACCGAAAAACGACCCATTCTTGGAGTGTTCACATGAATGTTTACATGAACGAAAGGAAAATGATTACGCCCCTCCCTTTAATGATTGTTTATTCAGGTTTAGCAACACCATTAGCATTTCTCTATAAGTTGAATCGTCAAGTTTTATGAAATAATTGAGTAGATATGATTTTTGTGCTTTCGTTGCTTCAGTACAGATGGACAGCGATAGAATCCCCCCCCCCCCCTTTGTGTGCGTGACGTGGGATTTAGCTTGGAGCTGGTTTAGGAAAGGTTTAGATGGGTGAAATTTATCTAAACTTGCATATCCCACTAGGAGTACCAATCATACAGTGTGACCCATAAGTCACGAAGGGGTTTAAACATTCAATAACTTTTTATTTGTTAATTATTTTTATTATTATTTATTGTTATTTTTTGTTATAATATACAGAACCTGGAGATTTTCTTATTAGTTATGAAAAACCACATCCCTTCCATTTGCGACTTCACAAAGACGAGCCCTTTACCCGGTATGTTCCATGATAGCTGTTAAGGTTTCTGGCTGCAGCGCCCTAATTTCTGTACGAATGTTCTTCAGCTGTTGGATTATCTGGGGCTTGTCACCATACACCTTTTCCTTCAGGTAACTCCATAGGAAGAAGTTGAGAGCCGTCAGATCTGGAGAACGTGACGGCCAATTAATTGTGCACATCTTTGCGAAATTATTCGCTCGCCAAAAAAATGCCTTAGGAGTTCCATTATGGCTAACTGTGGACAGTGGCCCATCTTGCTGAAACCACATCTCAGACCAGTCCTTTGCCGCAGAGCGTACAAAATTTTCAATCATGGCCCGATATCGCCCCCCCCCCCCCGTGACCGTCACTTCACTACCTTCCTCATCTTGAAAGAAGTAAGGCCCGATGATTCCCTGTGACGTTACACCGCCCAAATTGTGCACTTGAGGTGCAATTCGCATTGGTGAACAACTCTTGGATTCTCCGAATCTCAAATCCTGCAGTTCTGCTTGTTTATAAAATCATTGAAGTGAAGTAAGCCTCATCGGGCATAATTAGATGGCTGATAAAGTCTTTTTCTTCTCTAGCCTCTGTTGAAAGTGGATTGCAATATTTACTTTCTGATTAGTTTCCATGATTATTTCCCCTAATGTTCCCTAGAATACCACCGCTCTCTCCCCCCCCCCCCCAAAAAAACAATAAAGAAATTAATGATCAGAAAGTTATAAATCCCTTTGCGACTTATGGGCCACTCTGTATACATGTACGCTCACACTGATTTCCATAAATTAAAGAACAAAGAAAAATCGCGATAACTCGAGGAGAAAAGAGGAAAAAATGTGAAGATCAAAGTGACACTGTCTGATTGTCTTATACAGATGAGGGGCATTGCAAAACCGGGAGTGCTTTTTTGTCTTTTGTGAGTGCCTTTCCATTTCATGTCAGGAGTGAGAACAAGATTTAACCGATGAATTCCGGTAGCGAGCCATCGTAGGAATAGTCAGGCGGAGCTAGCAATTTGGTTGCATGTGAGTTGCTCCGTGGTCCACAGACTGTGGAACCAATTCCAAGTCACAACCAGCATCACGGATATACAGTGTAAGAAGGCCAAGGTGCAGTGGATGACTGATATCTCCGATTACCTGCTCGCCGAAACAGGAGTGCTATCCCGAATCTGCTGACTCCCGTCGGCTATAGGAACATAGATATCTGCATCTACTGTGCGCAGAAGACTTCGCGAAGGTGGTCTGAATTAGGCGACTGGTAGTCTGCGTGGCCCTTTCCCCACGTCACAGGATAGAATGTTTGAAATGAGCCAGGCTCCACTTCAACTGGACTAATGGGGATCGATAACTTTACAGATAAGTCCCGATTTGCTCTATAAAGCGATACCATGCGTACTCTTATCTGAAAAGAACCACAGGTACCATACACCTTATCATCGCTCTAAAGGGACTTATGGTAGAAGTAGTGTTGGAGGAGGCATCTCTTTGGGTGAAGACGGCTGAGACTTGTGTAGGCTTCCGATCGGAACCACTAATGCTGCAACTTATAGACTAGGTTCTGGATCTCCGTGTTCATCTGTATGCTGGTGCTATGTGGGAGACATGTATCCCATAAGTTAATCCTCATCAAGCGAAGCTCGGGGATACATACCTTGAAGAGCCTATCGTACATATGGCCTGGCTAGCAGGTCTCCTGACAATCCCAATCCCGTTGAGCATGTCTTGGAGTGTTCCAGGTAGACGTGTGTTGCTGTCCTCAATCCCCCTCCCCAAAACCTTGAGGGACTTTAGAAAGCTTTGCTTCATAATGGTGTCCAGCTGAGTTCCTGGACACCATTATGAAGCAAGAAACATCGTTTTCAGCTTTCAGCGCTGTATTGCTGTGAGGGACGACCACATTCCTTATTGAGACACTTTGACATTCTCATTTTGACCTCTTGTTGACCATTCTCTTTGTTTCCATTTGTTACTGAATTAAAATATTTACAATTTTTGTGGGTGTTTCTTTCACATGCTTTTCACTGAATTGCATAAAAATTCATCATACAATTTTTTTTAGTTCCTTGATTTTTGGAAACAAGTGTGTCTATATACACTCGTGTTCATAGAAACCGCATTGGGGTGGGGGGGGGGGGGGGTGGGGGGGGGGGGGGGTGGGGGGGGGGGGGGGTGGGGGGGGGGGGGGGTGGGGGGGGGGGGGGGTGGGGGGGGGGGGGGGTGGGGGGGGGGGGGGGTGGGGGGGGGGGGGGGTGGGGGGGGGGGGGGGTGGGGGGGGGGGGGGGTGGGGGGGGGGGGGGGTGGGGGGGGGGGGGGGTGGGGGGGGGGGGGGGTGGGGGGGGGGGGGGGTGGGGGGGGGGGGGGGTGGGGGGGGGGGGGGGTGGGGGGGGGGGGGGGTGGGGGGGGGGGGGGGTGGGGGGGGGGGGGGGTGGGGGGGGGGGGGGGTGGGGGGGGGGGGGGGTGGGGGGGGGGGGGGGTGGGGGGGGGGGGGGGTGGGGGGGGGGGGGGGTGGGGGGGGGGGGGGGTGGGGGGGGGGGGGGGTGGGGGGGGGGGGGGGTGGGGGGGGGGGGGGGTGGGGGGGGGGGGGGGTGGGGGGGGGGGGGGGTGGGGGGGGGGGGGGACATGCTGGACTGGGGCCATTTCCCTTTCTGCTTCTTCATTTTAGAACCCTTTGCAATTCCATCTGTTTCCTTTTGATCCCTGATCATCCCATTACTTTCCTGCCTACACATTCTCTCACCTCCTCTTGGAGCATCCACCTTTCTCACGCTGTGTATCCCTGTCCACCCTGAGCCTCGCCGTTTCCCTGCTCCTCTTGCACACCCATTCTCTCATTTTCTATACTCATACCACTCACTTCCACATTCATTTCCACTCCTTCAATCTCTCCTGCTCTTCCACATCACTCCCCTCTCGATCTGATTCATTCTCTCTATTCACTTCTCTACCTTCCAGCAGCAGTCTCTCCAAGCGACTCACACCATAACCAGATTGTTTTTTTTTTTTTTTTTTTTATGAACAACAAATGATTATAAACTGCATTACTCAGTTTCCGATATTGTATCTTTTTTAGTATCAAAAATTTATACCTAATGTTATTTTATCAGAGACTCTTCACCTTCTTCTTTTGCTGTAAATTGCAACAGAGGTTTTTTTTTTTTTTTTGTAGGATGCACATTACTATAATATCCAGTGCTTAACTACTGTAGATATGTTGAAAATATAATAGGAAGGATATCCTGTATGGAATGATTAAAAATTTATGCTCATTTTTGGATTTTTTACTGCAACCCCCCCCCCTTCTGTTCTGGAACTGAGTTGCATAACTACTTTAAATTTCTATAGCTTTGAAAGCTTTCAGACGGTATTCAAAATCTCTTATTTCAGTTTACCGTTTTGACAAAAGAAATAAAGCAATAATGTTGTATATCGAAGCTTCTAATTCTGTACTCTTTCTTTGAATCTGAAATCAGCTGTCTGCTGAAATTATTCTAAGATTTAGAAATACTATGCTGTATTTTCAACATGTAAAACCCACACAAAGAAAATTGGCAGAAGCAGCTAGGCTCTGCAGTAGCCTAAAAAAAGTAGAAAAAGAAATGTCTAAAGCAACTACTACCATCAATGAAACAGAAAAAATAATAAAATCGTTTTATGAGAACCTTTACTCATTTAAACAAGTAGTCACAGCTCCAGTACTAGATGAAAATTTGGAAATACCATTTGTACTACTTGAAGAAGTAAAAATGGCTATCCACCATATGAAAACTGACCGATCACCAGGAATTGATGGTATAAAATCTGATAAATTAAAAATGGATGAACAAGTACTCTTTAAAGCTATAGCAAAAAGATTTACTCAATATATGCAATTAAGGAAAGCACCTACTGAATGGAAAACACCAAAGACCATAATTCTGCATAAAAAAAGTAATAAAGAAGACATCAGTAATTACAGACCCATCTGTCTATTATCATATTATATATAAAATATTTGCCAGTCATCCTAAACAGAATGCAAACCTCCATCAACAAAAGCAGCTGCAAAGAACAGGCCGGTTTCAAAAAAAGGATTTTCGACACTAGACCACATTCAAACTATTACTCAACTAACAGAAAGATGTAGAGAACACCAGATTCCACTTTGTTTTTTTATATATTTTAAAAAGGCATTTGACACTGTTTAACATAATGCAGTATTCTAAGCTTTAATAGAACAAGGAGTAGAGATAGCATACGAGGTGTGGCTATTAAATAACGAGACTGGTTGCAAAAATGTGGTTTATTATTACAATTGTGCAACTTAATTATTATTCCCTTCAACATACTCCCCTCCTCTATCTATACACTGTTGCATACAAATTTTCCATTGTTGGAAGCAGCGTTGCAAGTCATCAGATGTTATCTGCTTCAGTAGCGCTGCCATTTTCTCCTTTACCTGATTGAGAATCCACTGACTGAAAATGGGTGCCCTTCAATGAGGATTTCAACTTTGGAAAAAGGTAAAAGTCGCATGGAGCTAACTCCTGTGAGTAATGTGGATGGTCCAACACTGGGATCTTCTTATCAGCCAGATACTGCTTTACAGACAGTGCACTGTGGGCATTGTTTGTCCTGATGGAGAATCCAAGCATTGTTTTTCCACAGATCAGGTCTCTTCTTCTTCACTTGTTCTCTCAGCTCGGCCAGAACCTCAAGGCAATAATGTTGGTTAACTGTCTGACCTTCTGATACCCATTCAACCATTACCACGCCACTGATATAAAAACAGACCTGATCAGCATTGCTTTCAGTTTTGACTTGCTCATTCTTGGTGACGTGGGAGTTTTTAAATGCACTGATTGTCTCTTCGTTTCTGGATCGTACTGGAAAATCCACGTCTGATCACATGTGATGAACTTCTGCAAGTCTGGCTCCGCTGTCAGCCGGATGAGGTATAGGAGAAAACAGCAGCGTTACTGAAGCATATAACACCTGATGACTTGCAGCACTGCTTCCAACAATGGATATTGATAGAAGAGGGGAGTATGTTGAAAAGGATAACAATTAGGTTGTACAATTTTAATAATAAACCACATTTTTGCAACCAGTCTCATTATTTAATAGCCACACCAAGTATATCCAGCACATAAAAGATATTTACAAAGAAGGCACAACAAATATCGTCCTTTTCAATCACCTGATTAAAATTAACTTAAGATTATGTGAAGAGATTATCACCTAATCTCTTCACATCTACTCTGGACAGCATGATTAAAAAAACTGACATGAAAGGTGGAATAAATATTGATGGTGAAATGTTTTAATATTCTATTATTAGCTGATGATGTGGTATTAATATCTCACTCCCCCGAGCTAGAATCAATGCCGAATGACATAAGCCAAAAGTGCCAAAAAATTGGATTGGAAATACATCCGGACAAAACAAGATGGATGAAAAATGAATACTGTAAAGATAATACAAATACTCTAGAATCCTACACCATCGAAAAAGCTGAAGATTACATTTACCTCAGACAGTCAATAAAAATGAATAAGGGGATATCAAGGAGAAAAAGAGCTGCTTGGATGGCCCTTCGACAAAATAAAATCAATTACCAACCAAAACAGTGACGAGTGTGTCAGATAAGGGAGAATCATATACAGTGATATTTTTAGACTTTGCAAAAGCGTTTGATAGATTACCATATGATAAGTTGTATTACAAGCTGAAATGGAGGAATAGACAGTATATTGGTTAGATGGATCAGAGCTTGGCTCTCTGAACGATACCAGCAAGTTGTGTATGATAGAGCATTGTCTCAAAAAAGAAGGGTAACCAGTGGAGTGCCCCAGGGTTTTGTTTTTGGGCTCCTGCTGTTTAACTTGCTTGGAAACGATATATCATGTGGCCTGACTGGAGATCTTCGGTTATTTACTGATGATGCAAAGTTGAGAAGAATTATAAGTAGCATTGCTGATGCTGAATCCCTAAAACTTGATAGTTTTAATATCAATAAGTGCAAGGTGTTGCATTTTGTTTGGAGTGCAAAAAATATAAGGCTATGTACTATATTGATGGTGCTATATACTGTAGGAAGTGGATGAGATTAGAATTTGGGAGTGATGGTTGAAGTAGACCAGTGATGGCCCGTACATAAGCACTGCGACACTGCAGCACCCCCCAAGGAAAAAATGAAAAAATTAAATTTTGGTTGTGTTTATAAATAATAACAATGCTTACATTATATAAATGCAATACAACATGTTAAAGGTTACAGCTTATGTTTTGATATTGATAAAATAAAGAGTTGAATATGCCGTAGAATGCATTGCCTAATAGTGGTGAGAGCAAGGATGGTCAATGAGTGGTATGATGGACTTTGTGTTTCCTAGGAAGGACCTTCCGTGATAAGTCTTTTGACTCCACGGAGGCCTGAATAATAAAAATATATTATATATAAAATATATATTATAAAGTTTAGCATATTTATTATTTCAGTTAGCATGAACGTTTGCATGGCATCCATTCATAATATGGCATCCAGTTTTGGAAATTGTTAATTAGATGATAAGAACAGAAACTGTAAGTACAGGACTGTACTGAGGATGGACATATGGATGGGGGAAGGTAACAGTAATGGATTAGGACCATTTCAAAGTCTCTGAAAATGCACTGCTGTGGTTATATACTAATTTCAGCATTTTTACAAACAAAGGGAAAAGAGCTTGTATCTTTGAGAGGGTAAAGTGGTCCAAAGGTTAGTATGCATTCAGAATTGACTTGAAAAAGGGTCAAAGTATTATCTGGTCTGGGTGGTGATGTTTCCCATAATGCACAGCATTATATATGTCTGTAAGGATATGTGCATTACATTATGGGATACTAAGGCAATTGATGTAAAGTCATTAGCCTCTATATAACGAGTTTCCCTGCCATGAAGTTACTTCGTGATCAAACTGTCTGCTTACACTTTGACAAAGGATGAAACCAAGAATATAATTTCTTGGCATCTTTAATTTATGGGTCATAAAGTAGGAAATTTGCATTGGATCCAAATAGTAGATATGGTTTCTGGTCCTTTGTCAAAGCTAACAGCTATAACGTTTATGCAACTCTGGCTTCCATTCTTTTATGTTCTGATTTCTAACACATCATTACCCACAGAAAATGGCAATTTTCTACCTTCTTACTTTTATATCAATTCTTGAATTGTTGATATGAATAATTTTTTATCATTACAAACTCATAACGTTCATAATTACATTTGATTTTTCTGTCATAAAAATGATTCTGGACACACACACACACACACACCAAAAAAATCTTCTGAACCTAATGGAATTTCCAAAATTGTTCTGAAGGTTTATTCTCCAGAGTTGATTCCTGTATTGAGTCATTTATACTCTCCCGGTATTTATCCTGTAGATTGAAAATAAGCCCATTTTCAACCTCTTCCCAAGATTGTGACAAATCTTGATCAGATTATGGTTTAATTATTTTCACTTCACTTCCATTAACAGTCAACTTGGATGCAATCTGGAAAATTCTTGACTAACAAGTCATTGGCAATATGATTCTATCAATCTTGACCAAAAGTTGATTATCATCATAATTTCTTGTTTTAAGAATACTTGTGTCAATGTTTCTTAAAATTCACATCAAATATATGGCCCTTTAATAAATATTAATTATCCTTTTCTTGTGTTATTGTGTAAACTTTAAGAAATATTATCATCATATCTCCATGGAGTAAAAACACTCATTCATGGGAGGTCTGCACTATTCACATAATGCTTACATACCTCTCTACCTCATTCACTAACAATGCACTCACATAATCACCTCTGTGGCTGAATCCAATTGTTCACCACTTCTCTAACCAAAAATCTAGTCCTCACACTATTGCTGACTATGTTTATTCAACTCCCAGAGATGGTCCCTTGTTCTCTCCCCTTGGGTCTGGTAATGAAAAATTTCTTTTACACCTATTCCTATAAAACTCCATTTACTAATATGCTTTTATAGGATAGATGCAGAAGAAATGCAACAGTAACTTACATGTTACTATCTATTTATCCACTTCCCCCCCCCTACCTACTCTACTGACCATACATAACTTACATACCTTCAATTTGTCCTTATAAGGAGCAAGAAACACCAGTGACCAAATCTGTGCACAGTATAGATATAAAGTCAAAGTCTTAGAGAGAGAGAGAGAGAGAGAGAGAGAGAGAGGGTGTGAGTGAGTGTAACTTTCTAATCCTTGCTTGTTGATGTGTTTTTCAACATTTATGTGATCTTTTGCTACTTTGGACACTTTTACAATATGTCCTCTGAACTTTAACTCCCTATCTGTCATTTGGCTTTGAAATGATGTTGGATTTAATAGCCGAATACAGAAGCTATAAAAGTTTCTTGTGAAAACTGACCAGAGAGCTTGCGGGAATACACTTGCTGCCATACTATGAGTTGCCCTAACTGAACCTTATAGGAAACATGAATGCTCAAAGCGCCTGTATATTTGCCTCCTATTGGTCCATTTTGATAAGGTTTCACTGGTCTGACAGCTGTTTCAAACTTATTGGTTTTTGTCAGAGACCAGTTTTAAGTAAAGGGTCTCTCTAAAAATTAAGCGATCCCCGGGCCACTCACCACGAGTGATTGAAAGATTGTCCAACTTGGCGTTGGTTCCACTCAGTAACAGGCTCACTCCACCGAGCAGAACCGCTCATATTTTCCAGGGAAAAGCATCCACTGACGAGGCCCCCACAGGCCATGCTGGAAAACACTTTCCGCAGAGACTCAAAATGCTCTCTCAAGGCAAAATCCCCCGAAATCTTAAGCCCCCCCTCAGTGGATGAGATACAGCAGAAAACGTAAAAAAACTCTCAGTACTAAGGAACTTGAAGCGTCGGAGAGGTGTATTTTCCATAAGCGAACTCTCGGTCGGTGTGTAAAGTATTTGCATAAAGAATTTATAAGTATGACACCTTGCCTCATCCACTTCCTTCAGTATAGTTCCACCAATAGAGGATGAAGCTTTCCATCGCCAGATACCAAATTTCAACATCTTGCACATTTGGCTGCATTAAACTGATACACCCATTCATTTTATCACCAGTTTATTCAAATCCTCCAAAAAGATCAGAACATCAGCACTATTATTAATAACCCTTCCAAGCTTCAAATCATATACAAATAACTGAATATCTCTTGCATTATTGATAATATCTAAAAGTGTTAGTACTGATCCATGTGGAAACCAACTTATGACTTTCCTTTTCCTTGACACTGCTTCCACATATGCAACTCTGATACCTATCACACAGTCAATTTCCAATCCAATTTACTAATTTGATACCTAAACCAAGGTCAGAACTTTATTACCAATCTACCATGTGGCACTCTTTCAAATGCCTTTGCAAAATTGAAACGACAGTATATAGAATTCCTCATCAACTGCTTTTTATTTATTATAAAAGGCAAGCAGATTACTGAAGGAAAGAGTGCTTGTTAACAAATCCATGCTGACTCTCATAGATATTATTATCATCTGCCTAATTTTTATATAATCTCTTGATAATTTCTCCAAAATCTTAACAGCTAGCAATACAGAAGAAATACAAACTATGTTACTTCTGTATTTCAACCATTACTAGACTTTCATTGAACAGCCAGGTCAATGGAGCTGTCAGTTCCTTAGCACATTTTTCTTAAAGCACTTGGCAAAATCCCATCCAGTTCCACCTGCTTCAATGATTCTAGCATACTTATTATTTAGAACACATTCACCTCATGCACTTCTAAACCTTCATGGACAAATAAATGGGTCTTCTTCTACTTTGGTGCATCAGTCTGAAGATTGGTTAGTTATAGCAGCACATCATAACATCCTCTCTTGTGACCTCCTTTTTATCTCTTCATAACTCTTAGTGCCAGTTAGCATCAAGCTGCTAACTGCCGCTAAATGAATGGGTATACTAATTTAATTTAAACAAAGCTCAGTGAGGGTTTTGAGTTTTGGGATTTTTTTTTTTATTATTATTATTGTTACGGGCAATTCCAAGGAGTCCTTAGACACATTGAGGGAAGTCCTAAACATCATGTCAAGAACGATTCCTCATTCATAGTCATGGCACCCACAACAGACTCTAGCAGTTTATTCCACTCATTTACCACTCTCCAAGTAAAAAACCTAGTTTTAATACCCTTGCTAACTACACTCTTGCTCAGTTTCCATGGATGGCCCTTAGTTCTCCCACCATCAGATCTGTTCTGAAAAATTTCCTCTGAATTAATCTTGTAAAAACCTCTCAGTAATTTGAATGTCTCAATCATATCACTACTTTTCCACCTATCAACCAATTTCTGTAACCCACAGATCTTCAACCTGTTCTCATAAGGTTCATTCCATAGACCAGCTACCATCTTGGTCACTCACCTCTGGATCCTCTCTACCTCCTCCCCATCAAGAAGGAACCCTGGCACCCATATTTGGGCACTGTAGTCAAGATGGGTCTTATCAAGGCTTGATAAAGAGGAATAATAACCTGCTTGTCTCTGCTGATCAAAGTATTCTTCAGTAACCAAGTGATCTGATGAGCTGATTTAGCCACTTTTGCTATGTCCCCCCCCCCAAAAAAAAACTTCAATTCCCTATCCACCAACACTCCCAAATGTCTGGCTTCATCAATTCCCTAGAGTACAGTTCCACCAATGTGGTATACCTGCTAATCTTTTCACCCCAAAATGCATAACCTTACACTTTGCTACATTAAAAACTGACATCCATTCTCCTCAGTCCAGTCTGCCAATCTATCCAAATCATTCTGCAAAATTTTGACATCATGTGCATTCACCATTGCTATACCCAACTTTGCATCATCAGCAAATAAATGAACAGTTCTTCTCGGATCCTTTCCTATATCATTAAAGAACAAATTAAATAGCAGTGGTCCAGAAACAGAACCCTGTTGCACACCACTAGTCACAGGCCTTCTTTTGGACTCTACTCCTGAATAAACTACTCTTTGATATCTCTCCATCAACCACCCTCCTATCTCTCACCAACCCTATATCCATTCCCATGTGCTGCAGTTTACTGATTAGAATTCCATGTGGTATCCTAGCAAAGTCTAACAGTATCATTGTAAACCCATTACCCTTATCCAGTTCAGCTATCACTGTGTTATAAAATGTGAGCAAGTTACTGAGGCATGACCTACCCTTCACAAAACCATGCTTCCCCCCCTCTATACAGTATCCCATTTCCATCTATCCATTCCTGTATTTTACTCTTGACTAATTTCTCCAATAACTTGACCATGACTCCCGATATGCTGATCAGTCGGTAATTTGCAACAGCAGTCTTGGAGCCTCCTTTATATGCAAAGGAACTATTTACTCCCTGCCAAGGACCTAACCCAGAGCTGAAACAATATGGGCAAGTGCACTGACAATTCCTTTGCTGCTTCATGTAAGACTCGAGCTGGTATACCATCCAATCCCACAGATGTATTCACATTAAGGTTCTGTAATATACCATTTACCTCCATTTCATTCACCTCAATTCCTGTATAAGCATTTGTTCCCTCATTCCTGCAATACCACCACCTGGATGATATACTCTTACAAAGTGTTCACTATTATATTTACACTAAAGAGGGCGCATATTATATTGGAAATATAAGAAAGTGGAGGGATCTTGTGGTGATGGTGGATTAAGCTTGAAGTTCAGGCTATATTGCAATGCTGAGAAAGATAATGTGATAAGCAGAGATAAGAGGTAGATGGTTCCATTGTATAAGGCTCTGATTATTACCCAGATTTGGTAGCTGGTATTTGAAGAGACCTTCAGGAGGGTACAAAGGCAGGTAGCAAAATTCATCAGGACTGTGGAACATTGGCTGTGATGACATATTAAAGGTATTTAAGATGCAGAGTTTCACAGATAGAATACAAAGTTGTTAATGACACTGTGATATCAATGAGGCATAAGCTGTTGAGAAATATCTACCAGATAAACCAGAATGCAGTTTGCAAAGTCTTGTGAATAGGAGGATGAGACAGGATATGATTGAGATGTTTAAGTTGGTAAAGGGCTGTTACTAGGTTAATGTGGAAGAACTTTTTCATAGAATAGGGAAAGGAGGGGGAGAACAAGAGAACATACCTGGAAGTTATATAAGGAGGGTGTGGACACAAGGAGTAGGTTCTCTACATGGAGAGTGGCTTGTTAGAAGAATACTTTGCCTGACAGTGTGGCAAATGCAGATATATTGAACGAGTTTAAAGCATGGTTTGATGGGCATTGTGTGTAATACTGTTTGCTTCATGTGATGAGCCTTTTGACTCGATGGAGGTCTGGTATTAATAATAATAATAAACACAAGGTAGATTTTTTTCAAATTGTAAATAAAAAAAGAGGAAAGAAATAAAGAGCTATCTCAGGAAATTATGCGAGGAAGTGGTAAGAGAGTAAATAATAGGAGTTTTTTGTTTGTTTGTTACATGGAGAGCAGTAGATGCATGCCTATATCAATTGCTTAAAACAGTAGTAAAAGTGCAGACAGCCATTTCTTAAATAAGATTAGGGCATGTGTTCAGACTGTGGAGTCTAAAGCAGACTTCTCATAACTCCACAAAGGTCTGAGTAATAATTGTGCAAGTGCACTGTCTAACGTTAACTTAACAATGAACAACATTATTATTATTATTATTCAGGCCTCCATGGAGTCAAAAGACTCATCGAGAGAAGTCCCCCCCCCCGAGAAACACAAAGTCTATCATACCACTCCTTAAACTCATTGATCGTTCTCATCAGGCAATACATTCCATGGTTCAACCACCCTCCATGCAAAGAAACCACTCCTTACCCTCTTGCAAACAGTTTCCTTTCATAACTTCCAGGGATGGCCTCGTGTCATCACTCGTTCCTGCTGTTCAACCAAGAGAAAGAACATTAAGTATGAAATTTATTTTTTTACTTTAATTTCCTAAGCTGAACAATTATGCATACAAGCTTGTTAGAGTTAACATTAGGATAAAATGCACAGAATAATATACTGAACTCGCTTTATAATTTGCCTTTATATCAGATGACATAGCACATAATCTGGCTACATCAATGACAATGTAACAATATTCTAAGTACATCTTTTATTTATTTATTTTTTTTTTTGCTGACAAAAAAAAAAAAAAAAAAAAAAAAAAAAAAAAAAAAAAAAAAAAAATTCTCAACCTACTGAGGAAAGTTTATCTCTGAGAAAAATTTCCTCATTATCTGCTTGCTTGCTTTTAAAATTGTTTTTTTTTTTCTATTTTATTGGATTTATTTTTCTTGCATGCATTTTTTTAATGATGCAGAGTTACTTATTGGTTTAAATATGCAATATGCAGAATTTTTTTTTCTTTGTTTTTTTACTTTGGTTTGTTTCTGTTTTTACAGCTTGATATTTATAAAATTTGTCACACAATGGTTACTAGTCTTCCACATGGTGGTGCATCAATAGCCAGAGTAACGTCATTCCAGTGATGTTATCAATATACCTCTCACTGGATCATGTGGTTTTGCTTACTCTCTGCTATCAGGAAACAGGCTAACATCTCATACTTTTGCCAAATTTATCCCAACTTTCATGTAAAACTCGCTTATCGGAGCACTCAATTCATTTCTACATCCAGAAAATGTGCTTCAAATGCAAATAATCCAGGCTACAAGTCATTCCAAACCTGTTCTGGGCCATTTTTCTTTAATTTGCATATTAATGACATAAGGAAAGATTTAATGGAGGGGTATTCAGTTGTTTGCTGATGATACAAAACTGGGGAGGGTAACAGTTGATAAGTGATATAGGTATCCTGCAAGATGGTTTAAATAAATTGTCAGTGTAGGCAAAGGACAGTGTCCGCACGGTTAACCGATTTGTGCTCTGCAACCATGTGCCTGGGAAAGGAGTGTTCTGCGTTTAATTCTTGTCGCCGACGTGAGGAGCCTAGGAATCTTTCTCAGACATAGCCAAGTTAGCCGGTCTTGGGCGTAGACTGCAGGGTTTTTCTCCCCAGTTTATCTGGGGTTTTTCCTCAGATAAACTGGGGAGAAAACAATGTTTTAAGAACACAATGCTTCACAGACAGTTACACATGGTTGAGCGTGGGGATAACGACCCTACCTCATAGTGAGTTATAAAACTCAAAAATGGGAGGCCAAGGCCCTACACAGAGCTGTAATGCCAAATAATAATAAGAAGGCAAAGAACAGTGGTTGTCAATTTAATGCTGCTGCAAAATGTAAGATAATGAACTCTGAGATAAAACGATTACACATTTTGTATTATACTTATTGTAGTGGATTACAGGAAATTAATGAGGGTAGGGATACTTCAAATCTCTGTTCAGCATGGTGGTGGACAGAGATTTGAAGTTCAGAGGAAATATTGCAAAAGTTGCAAAACAGCTCAAAGGATTACTCGGATGCTGCAGAACACATTGACAAGTAAAGATAGAGAGGTTATTAACCCTCTTTATAAAGCTAGGATTTGGTTACATCTTGACTATTGTGCACATATCTGATCATCTGGGTTTCTTGTGAATCAACGGGTTGTAGAGAGGACTCAGAGAAATGAATGACCAACTAGTGACAGGTTTGTGGAATGCTCCCTATGAGGAATGATTGAAGGTTTGTCAATTGGAGGGGGATATGATATTAACTTATTAGTTACTACAGGGATTCCATAAGACTGACAAAAGAAATTTTTCAGTACATGATTTTTCAGCACATGGATCTGGATGTCAGATTAGTCAACTGGATTCAGGATTGGCTGTCTGATAGGTATCAGAGAGTTGTGTATGGTGGAGCAGTTTCAAGGAGGCAGAGGGTTACAAGTGGGGTTCCACAGGGCTCAGTACTAGGACCTATATTGTTTAACCTTTATACCACTGGCATTGCAAGGGGATATTCAGTTGTTTGTGGATGATGCGAAGCTGGGAAGGATTATAAGTAATAGTGCAGATGTGGTAGCCCTGCAAGAGGATTTGAATAAGCTAGATAGATGGGCAAATGAATGGGGATGTCAGTTTAATGCAGCAAAATGTAAGGTCTTGAGGTTTGGGAAACATTGATGGAATGCTGCATTCTCCATGGGAGGAGTTATAGTGGAGGAAGTAGGGAGAGACAAGAGATCTGGGGTTGATGATTGATAGAAACCTGAAATTTAGGGGACATATTGCAAAGGTGGTGAAGGTAACACAGAGGATTGCTGCAATTATGAGAAGGACACTGACCTGCAGAGATAAAAGGGTTATCATTCCATTGTATAAGTCTCTGATCAGACCACACTTAGACTACTGTTCTCAGATTTGGTCCCCAGGATTTGAAGGGGATAAATTAACTGTGGACAAAGACGGATGACAAAGATGGTTTCAGGACTGTACAAGGATAGTTATGAGGATTGGCTGAGGGAATGTGGACTGCAGAGTTTGGTGGATAGAAGAAGGAGAGGTGATATGATTGAGACTTTTAAACTGTTGAGAGGTGGTTACAGGGTTGACACTGGGGAGTTCTTTCGCTTGGTTGAACAGTGGGAAGGAGTGATGACAAGAGGTCATCCCTGGAAGTTATGAAAGGAAACTGTGAGCAAGAGGGTGAGGAGTGGTTTCTTTGCGTGGAGTGTGTTTGAACCATGGAATGCATTGCCTGATGGAGTGGTGAGAGTGAGAACGGTCAATGAGTTTAAGGAGTGGTATGACAGCCTTTGTGTTTCTTAAGGGGGGGAACCTCCCCTCGATTAATCTTGACAGACTTTATGTTCTTAGGAAGAACCTCCCATGATGAGTCTTTTTACTTCATGGAGGCCTGAATAATAATAATAACAATGATGAGTAAGGAGAGAAGGTGTTATCCATGGAAGTTGTGTAAGAGTGTGGTTAGTAAGGATGTGCAGACTAGAATCTTTGCTTAAAGAGTGGTCAATGAGTAGAGCAGGTTTCCAGAGGTAGTTGTGAATGCCCTAATAGTAAATGAGTTTAAGGAGAGGTATGATGGGTATTGGGTGAATATGATTGGTATGGGTTTCCCAAGATGAGTCTTTTGACTCCATTGCAATACCCATAGAGTCATTTTTATGATAATAACAAGAAGAATAAGAAAGTATTTACAGAAAAAAAAAATTCATCAAATGACTCATAATCAAAAGCAGTGTTTATAGACAGTTCATTGAGGAAAATGACTTATTAAAAAACTAATTGAAAGGCAAAAAAACACCAAGTGTTTGGAAACAAACCTAATAAAGTGTGAAGTAAGTTGTTAATAGAAAAAGCATTGATATCAGATGAACAGCATAACTTCACTATACATGCCACTTCAGAAGGGGGAAAAATTTATTTATTATTGAAAGTACGTTACTTTAACAAAATTACAGTATTTTGCCAATTTATGAGATTGAGAGCAGTTAATGATAGGGAGGAGAGACTGACTGTAGGTGAGAGAGAGGCGTATGGGGAGTTGAGTAAAGTAGATGTTAATAAGGCTGTGGGACTTGAAATTTATATCACCACGTATTCTGAAAGAATGTGCCAGGGTGTTGACATCTATCTTGACATATTTTTTTAATATGAGTCTTGCACTCAGTCAAGTTCCTAAGGAGTGGAAGGCAGGCAAGATTGTGCCACTTCATAAAGGAGGTGATCAAACTCAAGCATCAAATTATAGGCCTATCTGTGTGTCAGGTGTTGTGGTTAAGTTATTGGAGAAGCTTGTGAGAACTAGGATCCAGAGTTGGGTTGATAACAATGGTATTATCTTTGATGGACAGCATGGATTTGCTAAAGGGAGGTCATGTTTTAGTAATCTACTTACTTATTACAATAAAGTGGCTGCTTCCTTGGACAGAGGAAAAGGATACACAGTAATATACTTGGATTTTGCAAAGGCTTTTGATACAGTACCTCATGATAGGTTGACAGTCAAACTAGAGCAGATGGGGTTGGATATTAGATTGGTGCATTGGATTGGAGACTGGCTATCTGATAGGTATCAACAAGTTGTGTATGGGAGAGTGATATCCAGGAAAAGGAAAGTCACTAGTGGAGTGCCTCAGGGGTCTGTTTTAGGTCCATTGCTGTTTAACTTGTATATTAATGATATTGATGAAGATTTGGATGGAGATATTCAGTTGTTTGCAGATGATGCAAAGTTGGGACGAACCATGAAGTGTAGTGAACGTTATGGCCTTACAGGAAGACTTGAATAGATTGAGTGATTTGGCACGGAAATGAGGATGCGAGTTCAATATTGCAAAACGTAAGGTTTTAAAATTTGGAAAACAAAGATGGGATGCAGAATTTATGCTTGGTGAGAATATATTGTTGGAGGTAGAGGAAATAAGAGATCTGGGGATGATAGTGGATAAGGATCTAAAATTTAGGGGACACATCGCCAAAATTGTGAAGACAACACAAAGGCTTCTGGGAATGATGCAGAGGACACTGACTTGTAGAAGTAGAGAGATTCTTGTTCCGTTGTATAAAGCTTTGATTAGGCCACACATGAACTATTGTGCAGATTTGGTCACCGGGTTTTCAGAAGGATGAAGAGATGTTGGAAAGGGTCCAAAGGAGACTGACTAAGGTAGTTTCTGACCTCTGGAATGTCAAGTATGAGAAAGATTGAGAAGATGTAATTTGCAGAGTCTGGTAGACAGGAGGAAGAGGGGAGATATGATAGAGACCTACAAGTTGGTAAGGGGTTGTTATAGGATCAATGCTGGAGAAGTTTTACAGAGAATAGTGGGAGATCAGGGGAGAACCACAGGTCATCCCTGGAAACTGTATAAAAAGGGTGTGAGTAGGGGAGTGAGAGGCAGGTTTTTTTCATGCAGAGTTGTGAATGATTGGAATGCCTTGCCTGAGAATGTGGTGTCTGCAAAGAGTTTGAATGTGTTTAAAACACAGTATGATGAGCTGTGTGTGTGTGTGATAAAAGGTCCACCCAGATGAGTCTTTGACTCCATGAGGTCTTGGGGTGGTAATAATAATAATAATAATATATACATATAGACAGCAGATTTCTTTCAACTACTGAGAGTTCTTTAATATGTTTAAATTGCAAAAATTTCTGCCTCTCTAAATGCTGTAATCCTAGAAGAGTAAAGCAAATTGTCAGTATAGGAAGTGATTTGGTGAATGAATTATATATTGCAAAACACAGCGCCTAGAGGAGAATTTAATAATTACTCTCATAAGCCATATGACAGCTTGTTGTAGAGAGAAAAGGAGAACAGTCACAATTCCTACCTATAATTTATATTCAATAAAGTGTAATTAGCTTTTATCCTAATTCATCCATTGTTTGGTTTTAGTCTGTCTTAATCCATTATTTTTTTCACAGTCCATGAAAGCCTATTGTGTGACACCTTCAAGGACTCATGTGGAGGGCTCCACTATGGTCTGGTTAAAGACAACTCTAGAAGTTAAGCACAGGGTAGTTTCACACTGGGTAATAAAAAATATTTATCACCTGAAGACATTGGATATCTGGGATGCATTCACTTGGCCAACTGTAGTAATTACATCATAAGTTCACTGCAAGTGGCTCTGAATTAAATGAAGTATCAAAATATACAGGGATCAATTTCTCTAAGAAATCAGGGCAAATATTACAAATTTTTGTTGATTTGAAAAGAAAAAAAAAACGGAAATATTACATATAGAAAGAGTAATACAAGGCCTCAAAGTTCGCTTATTTATTTTTATTAAAATTTATAAACTATTTTTTTGACAGATGACCCAATCCAATTCTTCAGTACTCATATAATTACTGTAAATTCTTTGTGTACACGCATATATATATATATATATATATATATATATATATAATTTTTTTCTCCTCCATAATGTATATAAAAGTGAATATAACATACACGTTTGGTAAACGTTCGTCCTCCAACTCTGTCTCTTGCTTCCAGAACAAGCACTGATATGCCTGATTCTTTCAGCCATTTGGCGGCACTAAGACCTATTAATAAAATAAAAAAAATCTATTTATCTTTAAAGAAAACACTTAAAATTTATCATTACTAACTAAATGATGTAACTATTACTAACAAGTATTAAGAAATTTGCTTACAAATCAAAGTACAGTATAATGTTCCTTGACCTGCAAACCAGTGATGTTTGTACTTTGAAGGTTAATATAATTTCTGGAGCGCAGCCAACTGCATTAGCTGCTTATGTTGAATCGACGCTATTTCCGTATATCAACTCAAGGCCATGGTGACGAAAAATTTTACAGTGAGACGTAATTTCACTTCTCACACCATGATACTGAATGAGAAACTAAATTGTTCTATTTGTGTGGGTCATTGATTTTTATTGCGGAAAGCTGCTTTTTTTTTTGTTTTTAATAGACGCTATATATATACGCACAGAACCATTTTCGTAAGATGAGATATAACGAACTTTTTAATAAATATCATCATGAATTTAATTTTGAATGTCCAATTATTATTATTATTATTCCTGACACTTCCAAGGAGTCCGAAGACTCATCGCGGGAGGACACCTACAACTGTCTCAACCACTACACCGAACCAACGCCATCTACCACCTACCTCCACCACAACTGGTATTCTATGTCTGTAAATTGCGTGTGTTCTGAATTAGTAAGACACTCATGGGCTGATAAGATCTAGGGCAAGTAATCACAAATGTCGAAAATGATTTGCAGTGATGATAATAATAATGGCTTCATGAAATGAAAAGAAACAAAAAAAATGGTATTTAGAATCATTTATTAATATACAATCTGATGCAGAATTTGTCGAGGAAAGGATTAATGTCAGTCTTTCACAGTAGCTTCCACTAATTGTGCACCAGGGGATTACCCTCTGCTGGCTTCGTGCTCCAATCCCTGGTTGTTGACCTACTTCACGTGCTTTTATTAACTTACGAGTGCTTATAAGGGCCTTTGCATCTTCACATGATCGTCAAGTTTTTTTGGGGTAGATTGAGATCCAGAGGGTAACAGATGGCAATGCTGTAGCCAATGAAGTTTTAACCGAGGCTAGGCTATTGCCGTTGACCAGAGCCTATAGCACAATAACACCTTATCCATACACTTTCTTCTACAAATAATGGGGAATATGAAAAGCATTCTTGCTTCACCCACATGATCGTCAAATGATCTAGAATGAATGCAGGAGAAGTATACCTCTCTTCTTCTCTCCTCGTGGTGTTCTTCTCCCATTACAACATTGCACATCCCAGACCATTAGGAGATCAAGTCAGCAAGGTACTCGACCAAGAAAGGCAATGATGCCATAACTTGTTCATTTCATTAAAGAACATTTTTACTTATAAATTTCACCATTTTTACTTATAAATTTCACGGGGACTTTACATCGCATATGTGTAGATCTAGAATCTTAAAATGACAGTTACTAATTATATGAAGAGCCAAAGACTTCAATTCGGCGACATGAACTTATTTAAGTTAAGGGATATTCATCCCATATTGTTTCTTAGCCGAATAAGAAACTCAGAGTTTCATGCCGAATATAGAAACTATATAAATTTCGGCGATTCCAAGCGTAAGCAAATACCTGGATAGTGCAGCACCTGACCCATTTGGTAGTGCAAACTGAGGCAACTCATAGAAAGGGTGGAGCAAGCTCCGATCACTATTCTTGGTATTTACCCATAATGTGAACTTATGACACATTAGTAATACAGTAATGTAGACCATTACTGTATTACTTCTCTCATAATGTAGAACAGTAATACAGCTTCTAGGAGCTGTATTACTGTTCTACATTATGAGAGAAGGTCACTACCCAGACCGGTTTCAACCTTTATTGAGGTCTCATCAGTGAGTAGGTAGACCTAGTTAATACCAACTTTGTAGCGAACAGAACTTACATCCCTTCTATGAGAATTGCCAAGAAAGTGTCCTAATAAATTACTAATTATACCCTACTCACTGATGAGACCTCAATAAAGGTTGAAACCAGTCTGGGTAGTGACCTTCTCTCATAATGTAGAACAGTAATACAGTTCCTGAGAGCTAAGTTCACATTATGGGCAAATACCAAGAATAGTGATCGGAGCTTGCTCCGCCCTTTCTATGAGTTGCCTCAGTTTGCACTACCTACCAAATGGGTCAGGTGCTGCACTATCCAGGTATTTGCTTACGCTTGGAATCGCCGAAATTTATATAGTTTCTATATTCGGCTAAGAAACAATATGGGATGCAATATCCCTTAACTTAAATAAATTAAAATGACAGTTTTAATATACGCTGTCCTATTATTAAAAATGATGGGACATGCACATAATATAGGCGTAAGTAAAATTCTCTGTTGAAATAAATTAATAACGTATATATATATATAATGAGGATATTAAAGATTCGCCATCTTTTTATAGTCAAATAAAATAAAAAGTTTCGAAATTTTTAAGTGGCGCAATCCAAGGTGACTCCGATGCCGAAGGTTATATTTCCATAAACTATGGCAAAATTTTGAAACTTTTCCACGGTGTCTATAAAAAGATTATGGATATTTAATACCTCGTTATTTTTTGTTAATTTGCAACCTGAAGCATTCTGGATCTATATCTCTGTAATAATATATTTTCTTGTCTTTGGCGGTATTAAATGCCTAAATTCGTGGAAGACTTTCCACTAATTTCTGGGACACGTGCACATAATATAGCTGTAAATAAAAGTCTCATAAAGAAAATCGATGATATTTGTGCTTTCTTCCTCTTCCTTTAAAGCATTAATAAATTCCAATAAGGCCCTCTGACGTGTAATTCTGAGTTCCAGTTAGTCTCATACATATTTGTTCTATTAGATTCATGGCAGTGCAGGGACATTACCATTCTGGAAGATGTAGGTTAAAACATCTATACCATAAAATTCCACAATGTTGAATACTCACAACTGTTCCAAAACATTAATATACAACCTAGAAGTCAGGATTCTATGCACTACGGCTAGTGGACCTAATCGATACAATCAATACCACAGTAATCCTACATCGTCACGGTGTCACCTTCAAACTGTATCGTTGGGACAACACGCCCAATAAAAAGCATTATAAAAGGCATCCTCCCTATCCATAAACCTCCATCACAGGAATAAAACATGAAGCATGATTCGTCACTTCACAGGATCGATTTTTATTGCTACAACTTCCTACTTTGTGCGCTTTTCTAATGCTAATCGTGTATATTCATTGTTCTTAACAAACAGATGTGGACTGCATCTCCTCTGGGAAAATTCATGGCATGCAGTTCCTTACATATCACAGAAAAACATCTTGGGTTGCCTATGGCTTCTCACATCTCTAGACACAAATAATCAAGATTCTGACAGTGACAGCTTTCTCAAGAGGAAGTAAAGGTATTGGCTCCTGTCACCTCCAAAGTTCCATTTCCACAGCTAAACGCGGACAGAAGTTGCTTAACTAATGTGCAGTAATACATACATTTTCTTCAAATGACATCCCACCATTATTATTCCCCATGAAGCGAAGTTAATTCTCAATATACAATCTTGCTTCACAGCGAATTGTTGATTTTCTTGATAAGCCATAATGTTTGCAAAGTCTTTTTCATTTTACTGAGTCACAGTGTCATCCCATGATTGTGGCAGAATAGTGCATATAAAATATTGTTGCAGTCACTTTACGTTGACGTGTGATATTTACCAAATAATATTCCGCACACTAGGAATTAAAAGATATTAAAATACCTTAAAAAGGCATATTTTGATCTCTGCTGACCAGTAAATATCTTCATTATTTCCGAAATACATTATAAATAACAAGCACAAAATTGGTTATATAATATATTATGAGAAAAATATTTGCAGAGATGTGTCCATTTCAGTTGCGGATTGAGCTGACTGGGGACCATTGGCGGTAAAATTTACGAGGTTCCTAAAAAAAAAGTGTTTATATATGTATATGCTACAAAGAGAAGTAGGGCTTCACTATAACAAAAAATTAAACATACATATATGATTCAATATTTGTGATTCAATATTTTTATTTCAAAATATTGCAATAATTTCTTTATATCGTCAGACATAAAATATATAAAAAATATAAAAATTGAAATTCAACAAAATAATAGAATATTCTAAGAAAAGAAATATATTAAAGTTAGAGTAAAAAGTTAAATAAAAGTTTTCCTCGATTTTTTTCTAGCAAATTCATCAATTAATTGAAGTATCAATGTTGTTTAATACTTCCTGTTCATTATACAATAGTGCTTCTGATATCGTGCCGCTTACGAAGTTTTTTTACTCTTTTTATGACAGAGAAAGATTTTTCTCTCGATGAATGGAAATAGGAACAGTAAAGAATAACATAAAATAAAATAAAATAACTTCTACATTTGGAAAAGTTGTCGCTCAAGATCCCTTCGAGTTCTGGGCCCCTGGCGGTCGCCAGGTCAGATACTCGCTTGATCCTCCTCTCGTCCATTTTAGGTCCGTTCTGCAAGTTGTATAAATACATATTATTATTATTATTCACGTCAATTGAATCCTAAGATTCTTCTTGGGAATATATCAAACTCCTTTTTTTTTCCCCATCCGTCAATACGCAAGTTATTCAGAAACTCAGCCGATGTGTATTTATTTATTTATTTGTTAAACTGAATTGTGTAGCTCAGTGGATGTGGCATTTGCATACCACGGCGCTTGGACGCACGAAGGAAGACTTGGTTTCTAGTCTAGTCGGCGACTAAAGGAAATTTTTCTAAGCCTTTTTTTCCCCGGTTCCCGAGTTAGTCGATCTCTGGCACGGGCAAGCGGGTTTTTCATCCCGTAAACTCAAGAAAACCGACCGTAGAACCCACATTATTTCAGACATTAAATATATTGAGTTAGGGTTAGGGACCACGGCATTATTTAAAGCGTAGATAGTGCGCACTGTTCAAAATACGTATTAAAACGTAATAATTGTTTTGAAAAAATTTTCGCTTAAAATAATCCAGAAATATAGTTATAGGAAAATGTCTTGGCTTGGGCCCCCAAAGCTTGAGGTTCTAGGCACGTGCCTCATTGCCTTAATGGGTAATCCGCCACTGGGGGTGCCAGGGCCCCTCTACTCCCTCTGGGTGCGCCATAGGGTTCTGAAAATTTTAGAAAATTTTCCAAAAACCTATTCCTAATTAAAATTATTTTTTTTTTTAATTTATGTTGTGTCGTGTCTTCTATTTGTATCCTAGTTATGAATTAGCAATCATTGCAGATGCTCAGTCATAGGTCGTATGCGATGCATAGTGTGTATTCTCAAATCGTCTACTCAACTCGGACCCCCCCCCCCCCCGAAGATTAAACCCTGAGTGCACTACTGTTTGTTAGTGCAGTGTTTGTTTGATCTTTTTTTTATGTGACACTTACACTCAAGAAAGATTGTACATTGACAGCACAATAAGCGGCTAAGATTTTTATATTTTTTACATAATCTCGAAGAGCTGCTCTATCAGCGCTTCATTAAGTGAGAAATGGTCATACAACTGATCTGATCTAAAAACAGTCACATATATCAATTTCCATGACGAGATTGAAATCTTCAGCCAGCTTGTTGGAGAGTGGGCACGTTAAGCATTCAGCCAAGCAGCCCAAAGGGAAAACACACCGCACACATACTGCTTGAAATGAAGTCAACAGACACTCCCATGGGACAAGGTTCATCGTGCCATGAAACGAGTCACGTGTTTATAGGCCCGTAGAAATTGGAGGAATATGATGCTCCCAAGTGAATGCACTGTGTCCAGCTGAAATGGCTACCAGGAGAGAAGAGAAGAGAACTGACGGAGTTTGAAAGAGACATTGTGATAGGATGCCATGTTGTAGACCTATCTGTCAACAGTTTGCTGAACAGATAGGCCTGCAACATGGCAGGCCTATCTCTGCAACAATCAGGGATACTATACTGAGATGTAAGCCAGGGAATCAAATGCGGGCTACCTCTCAGTGGACGATGACCTATCACACTCGCCGAACATGACTGTAGGATGCAACGAAGGATAATATGTAAAAACCACCATTCGTCGGCCGACACGTTGAACGCGGAGTTCCGAGCATCGACTGGAATACGAATTTGCAAAAAAATCAGAACTGAGGCTCACAATACGGTTTTCCATGCTAGGATCGCAATATGCAAGTCCCAAATTACCCAAACCAAATACAGCGTCGTCTTCAGTGGTGCAAACAGCGTGGACAGCGGGAAGTGGAACCTTGAAACCGGCGAATCACGCTATACCTTATCGAGTATGTGGAAGGGTGTGGGTGGGTCAATGAACGTCTCTTACCAAACTGCGTAACCCCAACTATGAAATTGGAGGTGGTGGTGTGATGATATGGTCCTGTTTTTCGTGGTTTTTTCTCGGACTTCTGTTTGTGGTCCACAAACATTGAATTGCGAGAGGTATCTGAACATTCCGGACAATGCAATGCAAAAGTCCGGAATGTTAATGTTCGTTTCTACGGAACTGATCACATCTTTCAGCAAGACAGTGCACCGTGTCATAAGGTTGCTGCTACTGCTGTAACTGCGTGGTTTGTGGACATGAACGTCATCACACTTACTGGAGTGTGATCGAAAGAAGGTTCTAGGTCCTACATCTTATTAAGGTGTAGTATGGTGTCTGTGTAAGCCTGTGAAAATGGCACACAGGGAGGAAAAAAGTTCGATTCTAATCTCCGACTTTGAGAATTTTTCCTAAGCATTTTTTCAGGCCGTTCCCGAATTACGGATTAAAAACCAGAGTTTTTAACTTGCAACTCCAGAAATTGTAGCCTTCTCATTATTTCAAACAATAATACATACTACTAGGATTAGACACAGCGAGATTGGGAAGTTCTAGGCTATACTCTCTTCTCTGGATGTCTGTGGAAATCATTGACATCCTTGTGTCTGCTCAGTGAAGAGCGGAGTTTGACTGCTTATCGGTGTCTTCAAGAAGTTAGTTGAGGGTAAATAGCCTTGTATACTGTCTTCGAGGAATAAAAGCTGTTAGCGAATGTACGCTTTTTTTTTTTTTTACTTTTTGGCATATGATTTATAGGAAATTTAGTTTTACCTAATTTTGTCACTACAAATAACAATAATGCAACCAAAACTGAAATGCCTTAAGGTATTTTAATGAAAATTTTCCAGTTTCAACAAATTGGAAAACAGTCAGTTTAAAATTATTATTATAAGATTGAATTGTTGTGCCCTATATTGCAAACATGATCCAATGGAAACTAAACTATAGTCTACGACATACTGTAGTGAATATCCTAAATACCATCAAAGTTTATTAAATTTTATCCAGTCGAAAGAGTTTGAACTTACAACTGCTGAAAGAAAAGACAAGAGGCCGATTGAGATGAAGAGCCTTTGTTCACGAGATCACCAATAGTCGAAAACGACTGGATAGCATATAACAATTTTAATTCCTACCTGGGGAGGAGAGGGCGACAGATAGGTGTCACCATCTTGCGGTTCCTAACCCTAACACTATGCTTTATTATCTGAAACCTCTTACCTCTGTTTAGGATATAGTATAGTGTTATAATGTATAATGTTAGGATTCGGAACCACAAAATGGTGACACTTATCTGCTGCTCTCTCCTCTCCGGGTGGGAATTAAAATCACTGATAGTCGTGAGTCACTTAATTGTGATTGGCTAAATTGCTGTTGTTATAGATGTATGGAGAAAGCAACAGGTTACTAAGTCAATGTATTATCTCTAAACTGCGTCTGTTCGTCTGGCTGGATTGTCTGTTTTTTTTTTGGGGGGGGGGGGGGTGATGAAAAACCTGAATTTCGGAAAGAAAAAAAACTACCTAATAAGGTTAAAAACTAATAAAGTTAAAACTACCATAAGGTATTTTAACCTTATTAAATAAAAATCTCAGGAGAAGATATAAATGTAGAAAGTGTTTTACCTTGGGTACAATAAATGTTAAAGATACCAAGCTATTTTAAATCTGGTTTTACTCCATTTCCCAAGTAAGCAAACAGACAAACATGCAGGATCAGCTAGACTGAATGCAGGTGCAAACTTGACTTGTTTGCGCCTTGCAGGCGCAAACAAGTCAAGACTTGCAGAATTTCCTATAACAGGACTAGAGCTAGCGCTCTCTCTAGCCACGTTCTCTTTTCAGTTAACTCAGACGAAGGTCACCAACACATTGTAAACTGGACTCAAACTTCTAACATCCATGTGTGCTACGATGAACTCGAAAGAAAGATTGTTGAATCTAGGGAAATTTCTCTAGATTCCTCTCATATCAACAACAGCCTGAGTTACAATCTCTCTGACGCACACGTTGCTTCTGTTCAGTACTGGCGCACTCGCGACAGCGCGTAATATTCGTTTGTTTGGAACTCATACTCGCATTTGTTTTGCAAACACGTTACTGTCTTTTTATACTTGTTCTGTTATTACAATTTTAAGTCTCTGTAATTTTTTTATATATTTCTTTGATTGTGATACCTAAGAATGTTGATCTATTCAACGAAACTAGTAAACTAGTAGTATCTTTTTAAATATATATTGTCATCTTTTTATCTCTCGGTAACAGTCGTTAAAGCTTTTGCATAATATTCCAACCGAGTAAAAATGAATTTTGAAAAAAAAAAAAAAAAAATATATATATATATATATATATATATATATATATATATATATATATATATATATATATATATATATATATATATATATATATATATATATATATATTTAAGTAAAAAAGGTTTTAATATAAAAACACTACTAGTTTCTGCCTGTAACAACTTTCTTCAGGTGACATTATAAAAGAAAGAAAAAAAAAACACTAAACATTGAAGGTTAAAAGACTATGAGCAACATAGACAGTCTCTATACATAATTAGCATGAAAACGTTGTAGTTGTATTTGAAGCTGTTCTTTCGTTTGTTGTATTGTTGGGAGACTGCGTGCTTGCATCCTCACGTGAACGCCAGTACATGATTACAGCTGAATGACTATCTGGAAGGTTGTAGCTCAAGTTGTTATTTAGATAAAAATAACATTAGCTGTAATCATGTACTGGCGTTCACCTAATATACATTACCCAAGGTTAAAAAACTAATATATATTATATAAATTAGTTTTTTTTTTACCTTGGGTAATGTATATTAGGGTTACTAAGCCATTTTATAAACTTAGTTATTTTACTCCTAATCCCAAGTATGCAAACAATTAAGTTTGCGCCTGAAACATAGTTCAAGTCTAAAGATGGTACAACACCAGGGCAACTCATTGTAAAGGTGGGTAAAGCTCTGATCACTATTCTTAGTATTTTCCATAATGTAAAGCACATCTCGCTAAAAGATGTCTACTGCAATACATTATGGGTGGGGTCACTACCCAGACCGGTTTCAACCTTTTTTTTTTTTTTTGAGGTCTCCTCAGTGAGTAGCTAGACCCTAAATACCAAGATTTTAGTAATACAGAGCCTTATCAACTTTACCTATATATAAAGAGAGAGAGAGAGAGAGAGAGAGAGAACAAGGAACAAAATGATCGTAAATAATCATTACAGTTGCTCATAAAAAGGTACATTTTGCAATAGCATTTTACACCAGTTTTACTTAGAGCCACTTACAGCATATGGACTGTAGACTTAATTTTGTTTTTCCTAATTCCGCCATTAAAATGATCCAATTTAAAATGTCAAAATGATAGTAATTCCTCAAGAGAAGAAGGATTTATTATCATGTTGAGTCGTTTTGCCAATAAAAGTCTTCATTGGTCTTGAACCTACGACTAGGTTAACAGCGGAAATTTGTGCTCATTCCAGCGTATAGGTATGAATATATAAATACACATCGCATTCATGATCTCTTTTTTCTGCTTACACAAACAGAGTTTGAAACTTTTCAGATTTGATTTTCTTTATTGTCAATATTTTTGTTTGTTTTTGAGAGAACCATCATGGTGTGTGACAAATTCATGTCGTATACTCAAACAGCTCTATTCTTGTAAAAATCGAGGAGTATGTCAAAAGTTCACAATGTTTATTGTACTTTGGTTCATTTTTGGCTCATGTACTCTGCACTCATAATTTTGTTTCGTCTAATTTTGCCATTAACAATAGTTTATTGTTATTAACATTACACGGCACTTTCATGAAGTTCCAGGACTTTTCACAGGAGGTGATGACACTGCACAATATAACCAACTTAACTCCATATGACTCCGGAAACATATTTTTGTCTGTTAACTGTGTGTTCTTCTGAAAAAAGCTGCAGAAACCTCTCTATGGGACCTGCTAATTGATCTCCAACTGACAAAGTTCTTATGTTTAACGACTCCTTGTTCTTTACGGATAAGACCTTGTCTTTAACAACTAAATTTGATGCCAGTCAAACCATATAATTCAAAACCGAAGCTTTGATTGTCGATATTTCGTCGTTTTCTCGAAAATTATGTTAAAATTATGTGTCAAAAGTTCGCATAGTTTTCTATATTGATCAGTTTTAGACTTCTGTACTCCGATACATTTGGTTTCAGTTGGAGTAGATATAATCGGTCTATCCAATTGAAAAGCAGTATTTTATAAAAGACTGGACACATTTTAAGAGTAATTCCAAATATCAAATTTCAATGACATTTCACCCACCTAGGGAACTGTTATTATAATTTTAACTCCTTTTGCTAATAAGAATCATCTGATTGAAACCAAAATTGAACTTGAAGGCTACACTCCTCTGCATATCCTAAATGTCAATTTTCATTAAATTCCACTCACCCAGAGTGGTCTTATTAATGCTATTGGTGCTATTGCAATGTATAATTTTGGCACCCTTTTTTTTGACACCCTGCAAATATTGCCAATGAAACGAAAGTTGACCAATTTCCTTGACAAATTTCAATAATATCTGTCCTGCCCTTCTAGCTTGGAAAAACGTGCTTCCTGATGGATGAATAAAACAAATACAATAGATACTTATGCATTTTGTAGAATGTACCTAAAGTTGTCCAAATATGGAGAAAATTGAGAAAAAAATATAATTTATTTATAATATAAACCAGGATTTAACCCCAGACAAAAATATACTACAATAAATTCATATATAAAGAAATATATATATCTTCTCAATATGCTTTAAATAAAACACGATCGAATATTCAATTTAGCGACTTATTATTGTATTGTAATACTTCTTCTTCTCTCTCTCTCTCTCTCTCTCTCTCTCTCACTTGCTATATCTGTACCATTTTTATAGTAAAATGAGGATTTAAAATTATAATAATTTCACTCTGACTTGGTGGAATTTAATAGAATTCAATAATTAGGAAAATTTGTCACTTCATTTTAATATTGGTTTTAAATGGACCGTTTTAATGGCAAAATTAGGCTTTGGCTTGATTGTTCTGATAAACATCTAGAACAGAAATGATATTAAAGCAACTGATATAACAGTTCTCCACAAGGAAGAACATATCTTAAAACCCTTTAATCTCCATGTTTAATCAAATTCTAATCGCGCTGCAAGAAAAGTCCGCAACTGAGATTCATTAAAATTTGTGTGAGATTTTAATGGAGGGTGTCCAAGCATATCCAACAGTGTTTCCAGATGAGTGGTCAAGTTTAAAACTGGGTATCCCGAGACAACAGATGCCCCAGGTCAGGAAGACCTTTCACAGCGATGACACTTGAAAACATGATCCTTGATGAAAGACGAATACCAGCCAATAACATCGCAAAGACTCTGGAGATATCTAGGGAACGAGTTGGAGTTATTATCCACTAACATTTTCCAATGGAAGCAAAATCCGTCTTGTCGTTCTTCCAGTTACACTACGGAGGCGCTTTCAATATTCACTCAAAATATAAAAAATGGTGTTTAAAAGCATTTATTAACAAATGAAATTCATATTAACACAAATTTTATTAAAACACCCCTATAAATTCTGTTAGAAAATACCATATCTTACTTTGCTTAGGGGCCTATTGGAATGTCCGAAGAAATGTTCCCACTGATCAAAAATACTACATTAAAAGAAGATGTACACTCATGAGACAAAACATTATGACCTAGTAGAGCATTAGGCCTGCTATGGTCGATAAAATCGTTTGCATCCTTCTTGGCATTGGCTCCACTGGACCATGGAAGGTGTCAGGAGATATTCTGGACTAAATGGGCAGAATAACGTCTCGGAGATCAGCAACCGAGAGAGGGGCACTGGCGTCGACCGCCGGATATTGCATTCCACGTGAATTCAAATATTCGATGCGATTCAAATAAAGGGAATTAGGCGGCAGGAAAGCCCACTGAATGTTTGGATTATCCTACATAGTGACAATGTGGGCTTATACATCCATCTCTTTCAATGTCCTGTGTCACAAGTTTCTCACTATGTAGGATAATACTTTATCCCAAACAATCCCCAGGTAAGAATTAGCCGTCAAGGTGTGTTTTGCGTGGATGAGAGGACCCAGTGTTGTCCATGTAACATCACATAAGCTGGGTGGGCGTAATGCTTTGACTTATAAGTGTATAACAAGCCTATCCTTAATAATATAACAGTGGTGGATATACACTTTTTGGGGGGGATGATTAAGAACTATTTTCTTTAAATCATTGTTATTTTATCCAATATAATTTACTTCTTTTACTAATTACATTTATGTCAGATTATTAACTTGCATTATAACATAATAAAGACAGATTTTTTTTGTTTTAAATTTTAGGGACGGGAAAGGTCCTTCCTCGGAATCTACTACTGGTGCATAAGGAAGTTAGAACATATGTCTTTAAGAAAGGCCAAGGTCATGTAATTGAAGTGCTTACTGTGACTGCAGACTTAACTAAACGAAAGCTGTCATCCCATGGTATGGATCAGTTTTGACTAATGAGCATTTGCATTCGTTTAAGACTTCCTCTGCTACTACATGAAGATTTAAAAAAATGAAATAATTAAATAAAAGCCGCATAACTCTTAACATAAGTTTTTAAAATATTTTATTACGGAAAACTTGAATATTAAAAAAATTAACTTTTCATTTACGTATCATTTCCATATAGAATTGCACGTGCGATCCACATGTTGTGAAGCAAACATATGAATGTTGTCTATATTTAAGGACATCGTTTTTTTTGGATCTGTACATGCTTATTGATTTCCTACAAAGAAACATTTTGTGAAACGCAATGGTCGATCGTTGCCGGGAAACGATAGAAATGTAGATCTCATGGAGTAAAAGCGACAAGCAACTACTAGTGTAACATGAAATGATTTCAATTTTGCGCAAGCATACATTACAGTTGCGTTCTAGATCTTATTAGTAGTGGGTGACGATTTGAAGAGTTAAATATAACGTTTCATGACCATGAAAAAAAAAAAAAAGAGCGTACATTTCGTATCAAACTACCTATCGCAAAGAAACCTTGCAATATTGTCCCGATGAAATATTCTTATACAATACTATTTTTCCCCCTTTAAATTACAGTACTTTAGATTATACACAAATAGCATTATTCACCGTATAATTTTGGCCATGAAGTATAGTTTAGCTCAAAATGATATCTTAACTAGCCCGTGTACTTTAATTGTCACAGATGATTAAAAATGAGGACAAAAATGATTATGAAACGTCTACACAGATTACTTTCATGTTGTTTCGTAATGGGATATTGAGAATACTTGTTTTTAATCTGATATCTTTTAAATAAAATGTATCAAATTTGGGGAGGAAAGAATCAAACTCTTGTGAGACTATTGAAAGTATTGAGCGAAAAATTTTAATAACTTGTAATTTTACTGAACAGTTGCTTAAAAAAACATAATTTAGAAACTAGATTTCGTTATTTTTAACTGTTAAACCATGATATTTTCTTTTAAAACAATTCTCCAAATCAATGACCTCATTTAATTATTGGTTAATGTGCATTCGGACATCCAAAATCGGCTTCGAAGATATTCTCAGTGTAAATTTAGATTGAATTTCTTATTTTAAACTTTATTTATATATTATGATTGAAAAATGATAACAGTATATCATACTGTTGCCTTACCACTTCGTTTTCAGTTTTTCGAAAGTGTATTTTACTTGCAAGCTAGTCAACTATACGGGAATCAACGCGTGCACACACACACACCTCGCTGTTTGACTTATTCTAAAACAATTTTCGATTAGCGCGCGCACACACACACATATCAACAACAAACTTCTATTTAATTGCACCGATTAGGAAAAAGTGACAAATGTGACTTTTTCCTAATCGTGTGACTGTTCTTATTTATTTCTGAAGTGAATGACTCTATCTTAAAATTTAACACAAAATTTCTAATTTTTATTTTAAATATAACAACAACGGATTCTAAAAGAGTTTCGAAATTTATTAAATATTTCTAGAGAATCAAACCCTTCCCGTTGTCTATTGGGTAAAGTGGAACTTGTTATTTATTTATTATTTTTAAACAACCCCTCTTGTTCAAAAATCGTTTTTCTTTCACAGTCTGTAGAATACTCGACCAATAATTACTTATCTGCTATTTCGGTTAATTCACGGCTAAAAGGAAAAACGAAACATACACTACAAATAATAAACAAGCAGCTAAAGTGGAAACATTAATGATATCATTAATATAACTTGTTAATTTACTTACTTTTTATTGCATGCTATATTTCTCTATGGATTAATCTGTTATTTCTCTTTATATTATTATTATTATACTAACTCTTATACTAGCCATAACGAAAATTCAATTATTTATTACAAGTGATCTTTCCTAAAAGTTTTCTTCGTATTATTTATTTATTTATTTTTAACCTACTAGGTTGCTTTACAATAAAAATATAAATCCAAAGTTCGTTTATTACACTTCAAATACGAAGACAAACAGCGAAAAAATCAATACATATATGCATAACGAAAGACAGCCGTCTAAAATTACTGCAGGAAGAGACAATACAGTTGCAGTACGTCATTAACTACAATATAACACAAGCTACATACCGCTGATGCCAGCTCCCACAACTATAACCTCCGCGTCATTAGGCATCTCGGAAAGAAATCTGACATTCACGCAAGGCTACATTGCTTTCAGTCACTAACACGATAAGTAACAGTAGATACATTACCTTTTTCAGCTGCACTCCATTCAAGACAAGTGCCATCTACATGTCAGTATTGCAACTACAGTAGTTCACTGTAATTAGGCATTAATTGATTAATAATGATAAAAATGATTAATAATTATATACAATTATATACTATATATTCACATAGCTTTTATAACAAATATATTCAGCTATTGTAAATAAAAAATTTAAAAAATATCATTTGTATCTAGTGTAAATGCCAAATGACACTTTTATAATCAGTATAAATGCCAAATGTGGCTTCTTCTCATGAAAAGGTTTATTTAAAACCTATAATTATTTAGTCACTCATACAGTGGATAGGTTAAGGATTTTTTCTACTTTTTATTGATTATATATATATATATATATATATATATATATATATATATATATGATTTTTTTTTAAAAATATAAATTTAATGACTTAAAAACCGAGGTAACTTATAAAGTTTTTTATGAGAATAATACAACTAGTTTCGGCTTATAACAGCCTTCATCAGGTATTCATTAAAGGAAGAGAATAGTAATAAACATTGAAGTATCTAAAAAATTGAAAATTACAGGTAAAAATTGCAACACATAATTGAAACAAAAAACATTGTATTTTTTAAGTAGTTCTAACTGGTGCGCTATTGTTTATTCATTTATTGTTAAAAATGTATCACAACAACCGAGTAGAAGTCCATAATTTATATATATATATACACACACACACACACACACATATGTGTGTGTGTGTGTGTGGTGATCAGCTTTTACTCGGTTGTTGTACATTTGAAAAAAATATAGATTTAATGACTATAAAACCGAGATAACATATAAAGATTTTAATGATAAATACTACTAGTTTCGGCATATAGCAGCCTTCTTCAGGTATTTATAAAGGAATACTAATAAACATTGAATTATCTAAACAAACTGGAAATTACAGGTACAAATTGCCTCACATAATCGATACATAAAAACGTTGTATTTTTTCAAGTTGTTCCAACTGGCGTGCCATTGTTTATTGCAATTGTGCGTGCAGGTTCACGTGAACGCCAATATTGAATACTGCAACATGGCTATCTGGGATGTTATAACTTAAATTGTTGTTTAAGTGGACCGGGTTCAGCAGGATTTCCCTTGATTCTACAATTTTCCTCTCGAACTCATCATCACAGCGAAAGATATTTTCTGATCTATTCCAGCAAACGGAGTGGCTTTGTTGGTCATCATTAGGATTATTTGAAAAAAGAACATGACTGGATAACGCAGTTGCATGAGATCTTTTGTAAGAGATGTCTCTCTTATGCTCTTCTATCCGTTGTTCAATAGATTTGTTTGTTTGTCCAAAGTATGGGATATTGCAATCGCACCATAATTTATATACTCCAGGGTACTTAAGGTTGTGATGAGTAGGTTTTGGATGGCTGATTAGAGAACGGATTTTAGGAAGTGTGGTGAAGAAGGTCCTGATATTATATTTTTTAAGGACTTTAGCTATTTTTTTTGGAGACTGTGCTAATGTATGGAATGGAGATGCTACCTTTAAAATTAATAGTCTCTGTTGTGCACTGCCTAGGAGGATCTAGAAGAAATCTATTGAACAACGGATAGAAGAGCATAAGAGAGACATCTCTTACCAAAGATCTCATGCAACTGCGTTATCCAGTCATGTTCTTTTTTCAAATAATCCTAATGATGAAACAAAGCCACTCCGTTTGCTGGAATAGATCAGAAATATTTTTCGCTGTGATGATGAGTTTGAGAGGAAAATTGTAGAATCAAGGGAAATCCTGCTGAACCCGGTCCACTTAAACAACAATTTAAGTTATAACATCCCAGATAGCCATGCTGCAGTTGTACAATATTGGCGTTCACGTGAACCTGCACGCACAGTTGCAATAAACAATGGCACGCCAGTTGGAACAACTTGAAAAAATACAACGTTTTTATGTATCGATTATGTGAGGCAATTTGTACCTGTAATTTCCAGTTTGTTTAGATAGATAATTCAATGTTTATTAGTATTCCTTTATAAATACCTGAAGAAGGCTGCTATATGCCGAAACTAGTAGTATTTATCATTAAAATCTTTATATGTTATCTCGGTTTTATAGTCATTAAATCTATATTTTTTTCATATATATAAGCAAGGTAAAAAACGAAAGTTTTTTACCTTGGGATACCAAGAAATTTTATAAATTTTAAGGATATCAAGAAATTTTATAAACTTGGTTTTAATCCATTTTTTCCCCAAGTAAGCAAGTAAGGCACGTTTGCGCCTGAGGAATTTAAAGGTGTAAGGTAACTCGTGCTAAAGGTGGCATTATCTGTGATCACTTGCCTAAGAATCCGATAATCTGTGGGGCTTGTACATAAGCACTGCGACACTGCAGTACCCCCAAGGAAAAAACGAAACAATTAAATTTTGTTCGTGTTTATAAATAATAACAATGCTTACAACATTATATAAATGCAGTACAACATGTTAAAGGTTACAGCTTATGTTTTGACGTGGTTGATTGAATAGTTAATAATTGGAATTGTTCGATTAACGCTTTAGATTACGAAACAAATCCACTGCTATTTAACGCAGTGCATTTGGAATATCGAATGCAATGTCGGAATTATCACGTTCGGCCAATTGCAGCTAGACTCGTCGATATTCGTTTGCACTTGTCACTGCACGTAACAAGTGAATCCGACACTGCTCGTTGGGCAGTGTCTCTACAGATAAATTGTATGCTTGCGCGCGTTATTTCTGTGTACAAAACTTTTATTATTAGTGTGTGTGTTCATGGTGAGGGCGAAATATTTTTAATAAAGCAATTTTTTTTAATATGTAAATTTACTTATTAATAAATCGGTTACTGATTAGGAAAAAATGAATTCTTTTTCTTATTTTGTATATGCAGCACCCCACTTAGAATTTTCGCCGGTCGCCACTGCCCATAATACAAAGCACATATCCTTACGGACATGTATAATGCTATGTATTATGGGAAGGGTCACTACCCAGACCGGTTTCGACCTTCATTGAGGTCTCATCAGTGGGAGCCAGACCCAGAAGTGGTGATACCAAGGGTGAAGTAATGCAGAACTTATATTTACCTATATGAGTTGGCACAAGGTGCTTATTAAACGAGTAATTAAATAAATAAAAATTAAATAAAAATCGCAGGGTGAGAGAAAGACACTTATATTCCGAAAACTGCTCTAGAGAATAAACGCAGAACTTTTCTAAGCTATGCTACTTCACGTTTCCAATAGGCAAGGCGGTGGGCTCTCACCAGACCATGAAATTCATTTTACACCTAAAGTTTTTGTGGGACAGTCCTATATAGTCCACATATTATCTATTATTCACCATCCATGCCATATCTTTTAGAACTCGAAACTATGCTAGTTTTGATTTACGTCAGAAGCAACTGAGACTGTACCTATTCTGCAACTCTCCGTCTCCACAAATCCACCAACTACAACGAACAGCAACTACCATCATCATCTACACCAGCGCCATGTACCGCCCACCACTACTTTCACAGACAATCATGTAATTCGGGTGAATTTGTACTTGTCTGTGAAGTATGATTTCAATGTAAATCTATTATTGTGCGTTGATCATAATTTTTAAATGCATTTTCAGGTACCTGACATATACATATTGCTCATATTTTCAACATACAATTTTTTTTTCCTCTATAGAGGGGAAAAAATGGTCTATTTCATAGTTTGTTTTCTTCTTTGGTCTCAACGTTGTTATACCAATCAAGTTTAGTATTATTTTTTCTATTGTGAACTGAGTACAATTTATAAATATGCTAATATATAGACAGCACTGCTATGATAGGGGAAAACATCACACCATTTGTTTAACACAATTATACGTCCTCATCTTATGCTGAATTCATCATCGCAACGTTGAACACAGAAATGAGATAGTAGTATTTATTCACATTTACACAATTTCAATTTTTTTAGAATTGCACAAAATATTTTTAGTTTCTTTTTAGTATTTTAATTTATATAGTTTAAAGTACAATGTTTAAATGACACTGAATATACCAGTTATGGTTTACGAATACAAAATGGACAGGTTGTAAATACTCTCACTCCATTGGCTTGAAATCGTCGGTAGCCTTGACCTCGGCTACCAGTGACGACAGAAGAAGGTGAACAGCTGCATATAGATTTCCAAAAGTTACAGGTAAATATTTTCACCCAACCCCTGTGGTAGGTAGTCGTTTAGAGGATTTATTTGTTTTTTTACAGCATCTCTTTCATAACATTTCGGGTAAGCTATTAAATCCTTGCTGGTCCCGATTATATGGAAGTTAGACTAACAAAAATTAAAAAAAAAACGTTGTTAGTTGTACGTATTTAACAGAAACACAACCAGTTAATTCTTCCTTCAAGTACTATCTTCTATCCGGTGATTAGCAGCCATGGTTCTCCACTTCTTCCTATCATCTCTAAAGATCTAGAAACGCTGCTCTAGGGGCCAACCATGAAACTTTTTCAAGCCACTTCAGGTCACCAATAAGCGTGAAAGTGGTTTCACACCTGGATGTGAAATTCATCTCCCACCGAAAGATATTCGCAAACATCATTTATGTCCAAAGCCGGGTTCGAACCTGCAGCCTGTTGGTCGGAGAGGGGATATGTTATCCACTTGGCCGACCAGGTGGGAAAAGTTATTTTTACTAAAATAACTTTTCCCACCTGGTTAAAGTAAATTAAGTAATTCAGTGTGTTGAAAGATTTCTAATATGTAGAAATTTGAAGGATCTGTTAAACCAATAAAAAAATCACGCTATTAAGTACAACTGTCAAACTCTCCAATGCATCTGTGACGAATGCAGCCTTGCTCGCTGACATATTATACAGAGGGAACTCAGCAGGTGTTCTGTTGACATATTGTTGGGTGGGGGGGGGGGGGACCGTTTTTAAAGGGAATTACATTTATTCCTGGTATAAGCTGTTCTCATTGATTTCTGCTGAAGTAACTAGTCTACGTAACTCAGTTGGTTTAGACCAGCCCTTTGGTTGGAAAGACCCGGGTTCGATTCCCGTCCATGATCCGAGGAAACCTTTATCATATGTTTTCAAGGAAATGGCTAATTAGCAGTTCCATACGGAAGTGGAGGATTTTTCTTTCCTCAAAACAGGCAAACCGGCTGAAGAACACACCAAGGAAATAAGGATCGACCATTCTGTTCTGTCGAATTTGGTTTCGAACTCTTGCGGTAAAGTGTGGTTCTATGCTTAAGGTTAAATTAGGAAGGAAACAGTCTTCAGACGCTTATAATGTTGGTCTCTTCAAATGAATGGAATTGCTGGCGTTTCAACACTTTTGTATCAGTCTTCAGTGACTGTGGTGGAAACTCGTAATAAAAAATGTCTTCTACATCAGGAAAGAGCATTGACGCAATTTCTTGTAACTTAATATTAAATATTTTTTGGCTTTCTTAAATAGCTTAAACTATTTCGCAATTGCTATATTTGCTGAAAATCTACTTGTACGCATCGTTTGTTTCATTTTGTAAACAAACTGCTGCATGAGAAAGCAGAAAAAGACGTGATCATGTGATTCTTTCCTTTAAGTATCGCCGGATATGTAGATAAATCAATAAAATAAAATCAATCTACTAACTTCTTTTTTTTTTTTGGTAGTCCTCTCACATTTTAGTATCTAACACATTTACATACCCCATAGTCAGCTTATAAACCTCACCAATGATAACAGTGTGAGAAGTTCTATTTGTTTATATTCTATTTAATTTCTGTTAACTTTGGGACAAAATCTTTTTTGTATCACGTTATCAGGTTAACCTTGAAACACCCTTTGCAGTTTGTACTTTCGTACTCGATATGTTGTGTTTGTTTACCGCTCGCATATAGGATTAGATCACACTTGTTCTTGATAGATAAATACATCAATGCCACCTTTTCCTATGTAAAAGTATCGGGACGTGATAATTTCATGATAATTTCAATGCTACGGAAGTTATACTATCTTAGAAAAACCCGTACTCAGCCTTCGTTTTTTATAGGATCAGAGTGAATATTTAGAAATATATAAAAGTCAGTGTCGCGTTCATAAGTCAGAATTTTTGTTAAAGCAAATATATTATTGAAAAAAATAGATAGATTCTATTGCATGATTCGTAATTGAAACGAATTATAATAGGCTACATTTTATTCGTATAAATATTTTCAATCAGTAAGCGCAATGATTATCGCATCTGCTTTTATAAAATCATGAAAGATTTATAAAGATTTGCATACATTTTGGAAATGGTCCGGATTCATAACGTCAGTTGCTTAGGCCATGATTCCAGACAACAACTGCTTAATAATTTCGTCATGCATTACTTGATTGTAAAAGAAATTTCAATTAAAATTCGGTCTTCGACAAGAGGAAGGAACTTTTATACCCTTTTCAAGACATGATAAACAACCAAATAATGTCTCAGATGAATCTTCGTGAATTAGATTAGCGAAACTAAGATTATAAGGCAAGTGCACGGTACACATACGAGCCACTGCATTAGGGACTTTTATTTAATACCGTGTTGGATCTCATTTAGCCCGAATTACGACACATATGCGGTTTGGTATAGATTCTACAAGGTGTTGGATTGCATCTACCTGTACAACATACTAGACGTTCACTTTAACTGGCTCAGATTTGATGGAAGAGGAATTAGCTAACGGATGTTTTTTCTAACATATCACATACATAAAAGGGGTTCAGATCCGGGCTTTGTGGTGGTCAGGAAAAATGGTGGAAATCGCTGTTATGCTCGCTGAACTACCGCTGAACAATTCTTGCGCAATGAACATTAGCATGGTTGTCCATGAAACAACCATCATCTGCTGGATAAAAAGTCAACATTGCAGAGTGGACTGATAAGCAACAATGTTCAAATAGTCCTTGTAGGCGACCCGCTCGCACCAACAGAACATGCCCCATATCATGACATCACATCCAGAACCTTCAGATGTATTTATAAAGCAAGCTGTGTACATTTCATCATTGAGTTCTCGCTAAACTCTCGCTACCGTCGGCACAGAACAAGGTGTACTCTGATTCCTCGGGCCATATGACTTTCTTCCAGTATCCAGTCATGGTGTTCTTGACAATACTGTAGACGAACGTTCAGTGGTTTTCGTACCGATCCTGTTCAATCTCCTGCGCATAGTTCGTGCGATATGAGGTCAGAAACAGCCTTCATTAAATGCTTCGGTCAATTGCTGCACACAGGAAGTTCTGTTTATCCGAACAAGCTTTCGAAGACGATGGTGATCTCATTCCTGACAGACTGTCTTAGGACCACAGTTACACCTCTTAGACAATCAATGTGGGTTATTTTTCTACTGATTAAACACCGGGATATCTTACCTTTGAGAAACCAGTCAGCTTTGCTGTTTTCAAATTTAGCCATTTATAATAAGCCCTTTATTGAATTCCGAAAGATCCCCATTTTTTTCCCATTGTGATCAACACTATTGACTCGCGTGGTGTGACCAAGTATTTTGCATATACTGCGTAAATAACGTTTGCATACATTTGTATAAAGGCTTCTAATTCAGTGGCCGGTATGTGTATCTACAGTATTATAAAGGTTACTTGATTTGATGAATAATTACTACATGAATCTCCCTAATATTCATAGTGATCCTTCTGCCTTATTACACAAGAGTGAACGACATATTTGTAAACGAGATTTGGCATATGCTTCTAATTCGGTAACCACTTAAGGACGAAAAACGTAAAATCAAGCAATTCAAACTACATTAAAATGATTTCAATAATGGATATCGAACGATATTAAAAACCCATTCACGTTTTAAGAGTGCATGTCGATTTATGAGTCCCCCACCTCACACAAGCTTCGAACTGACGAATAATCTATCTAAAATTATATTGAGTCAATGGTTCACACTTAACATTGCGTATCATATTTCTGAAAACTATTTCCAGTCAATGAAGTAATTTGGGTGTATTAGTCCCTTGTATCCTTCCTTCTCTTACACATATTAGGCCTAATGGTTAATATGATCAAAAAGTTGTATTTTTATAAAGCTACTTTAGTAATGATAGACAGTTAATCCTATTCCATCTCTACAGCCTACTTTGCTTGTCAGTTTTGTGTATTCTGTGGCAGGTTTGTCTGTCTTGCAGGTGTACATATGAAAGTAACTCAGCATTAGTTGAAAACTCTTATATCCTCGATGGCATTCGCATCCAAGTTCAACCTAACGGTGTCGTCGCTACGAACTGCACTATGGCAGCGCTGTTAAATTTGATGTCTTAAATTATTTTTTAAAATGCATTTTTATGCCAAGGAAAGTCGTAAACTCTTCGTACATTCGTATCGTGAATGATGATTATGACATAATACGGAATTCCTTCTAGAGTAGGAATTCCGTGTTACGTATTGAAGGTCAATCACGGAACTTTTAGAAGTTAATTTAAGGCTGGAGTAAACAGAGTAGTGGTTTCATATTTGGCAATGAAACCGTCAATCTCCTAAAGCACTTACACGAATATCAAAGCCACAGTGAATTAGAATTCATTGCCTGTTTGTTGGATAGCGGAAACGATATCCAACTTATTTGTATTTTAATTTTCCATATTGTTGGATTTAAATCTGATATTGCATTAGCTTTTAGAGATGACTTTGCTCTAATATTTTCCTGTTTAGTTTCAATTTACACATTGATTCTTTTGTAATTGCCATTGTTTTTTTTTGTTTTTTTTACTCAATTGAGAGTAAAAAAACTGTTGCAGTTTAAATTTACACTGCTGAAGTAGTAATATACCCTCGGTATATCTAGCCGACTTTAAATTGTATTTATTTTTTTGTATTGAATTTTGTTATTATTTCATCCGTAATTAAATTCAAATGAATTTGTCTGATTCTTTTTCTTAAGAGATTTTTCCTGTGAGAAAAGTATTTTTTCCTTACAGAGATTAATTAAGAGATCAAATTTATTTTTAAATTGATGAAAAATTCTTTAGATATTCACGTAATTGAAAAGTTTCCTTCACTAAGTTTCCGCTAAATATTTTGGTATGCAATAAAGATTGCATAAGACTGAATCACTAACTTCCAATTATTGTTAACTTCTTGGTTGAAGAAGTTTCTGATTCTCAGTTTAAATAAGTTGCGTGATTCCGTCAGTGTGTGTGTGTGTGTGTGTGTGTGTGTGTGTGTGTGTGTGTGTGTGTGTGTGTGTGTGTGTGTGTGTGTGTGTGTGTGTGTGTGTGTGTGTGTGTGTGTGTGTGTGTGTGTGTGTGTGTGTGTGTGTGTGTGTGTGTGTGTGACACGCTTTGATGTATTAGCAATCAGTAGCGTGAGGCTGAAAAAGCTAAACTTCGCTATTATTATCATTCAAATTTTCGACTGGATAAAAAATAAAAAAGTGGAAAAATGGGAGATATTAGAGAGGAATTAAAAATAAGCGTTTACTATTAGAGAAAAAATTGTGAACTAAAGACAGAAATAAACGAAAAGGGGGAGCGAGCAAGCAAGAGAGAGAGAGAGAGAGAGAGAATTAATAGATTTAAGGATGGTAATGGTACAGGGAAAAACGATTTAAACCACCAAGCCAAGAAGACGAAAATAAGATTTTTTTATATTAATTAAAATAATAAAACATCCGCTAGCCCTTTTATATCCCCCAACGAGGCAGGCCATTTAATTCCCAACTTATGTTTTTTGAAGATCGATAACCAGTCAATCTGGGAAGGAAGTGAATCAAACAACTGCTATCATCCCGGTGTCCCTGATTTTAATATTAAATATTATTGTTTCAAAGATGTGTTTTCTAGGTATATTTTTGAGCCGTCAGGTTTAAAAGCTGATTTTCCCGGAGGAAGAAGTCTCGCTTTCCCGTGCCAAAGATGGTCTAATTTGCAAGATAAAAAAAAGCCTACAAAAAAAGTTCCTTCTCTTCAGGGCTAGAATTGAACTTACCATGGTCTTTCATAGCTACCTAACACTATAGAGGCAAACGTTATACCATACAGTAACACAAGTACCATTATTATTATTTATTTATTTATTTATTTATTTATTTATCTCATCTCATCTTCCTTTTACCTTGCGGTGTCAAGGTTTATTAATCATCGGACCTCAAGCCGCTCACAGGATAAGTTGGTCATTCTTACGCCCCGGTGTATCCTGTGTCGTGTAGTGTTGAGTTCTGAAGGCCGGTTTGCCTGCTTTGTGGGATGAAAAACCTACTGGGGGAAAAACCCTACTGTTCACGCCCAAGACCGGCTAACTTGGCTATAGCTGAGGAAGATCCTTCAGCTCCTCACGTTACCGACGGGAATCGAACCTAGGACACTCCTACCCCAGGCATATGGTTGCGAGGTGCACAGCCACTAGGCTAACCGCGCGGACTTATTTATTTATTTATTATCAAACTTCCATGGAGTCAATTTTATCGCGGGAGATTCATCTATCACAGACAAACAGTTTATCATACCCTACCTTAAATATATTCAGTATCTCCGCATTCACCATACTCTCGGGCAATGCATTCCAATCACTCACTACTCTCCATAGTCCGCGCTTTAGCCTAGAGGCTTTGCGCTTCGCAACCATATGCCTGGGGAAGGAGTGTCCAGGGTTCGATTCCCGTCGACGACGTGGTGAGGAGCTTAAGGATCTTCCTCAGCCATAGCCAAGTTAACCGGTCTTGGGCGTGGACAGCAGGGTTTTTTCCACCAGTTATCTGGGATTTTTCATCCCGCAAGCAGGCAAACCGGTCCAGTGAACACACATGGATTACAGTCAGGAATACTGACCCAGCCATAGGTTTGATTCGTCAGCTATGCCGGTTCCAGAGCCTGGATAAAATTTGGGGATTGAGATTGTGCCGTACCTTCCGTAAAAGGGACTCACGCCCGTTGTATCATCATACGAAACTAACTAACTACTCTCCATGCAAAACCTCACGCTCTCCTTATACAACTTCCGGGGTTGACTTCTTGTTCTTTCCCTGTGTCCTATCTTCACCCATTCCATGCAAATCTCCTCCACATTAATATGGTAATAATCCCTTAACAACTTATATGTCTCAATCATATTCACTCTCCAACCCCCTCCTATTCACAAATTTCTGCAAATTGCATTTTCTCAATCTGTCCTCATACTCAACATTTCAGAGACCAGAAACCACCTTAGTCATTTGTCTCTAGACCCTTTCCAATATATCTTCATATTTTTTGAAAACTAGGCGACTACATCTGTGCAGAGTAATCCATATATGGCCTATCCTCTTGCAAAGCCATGGCATCGGCTCCTCATAGTTCTTACCAACTTTGCATCATTTGCAAACAACTACATATCACCATTCAGACCTCTTCTAATATTATTAATAAACAAGTTGAACAACAACGGTCCTAAAATAGACACCACTAGTGACTTTCCTCTTCTGGAATATCGCTTCCTCATAAACAACTCGCTGATAACCATCAGACAGCGAATCTAAAATCCAGCACACTGATCTACTATCTATCCTCGGTCCGTCCCAATTTAATTATCAGCTTGTCATGTGACAATTTCTCAAATGCCTTTGCAAAATCTAAATACATGTATCACTGTGTATGCATTGCCCTTATCCAATGTATTTGTCATCCTGTTATAATAAGAAACAAGATTGCTAAAACACGATTTCCTTTAACAAATCATGCTGACTATCAAAGACTATTTTGCCGTTGTCAATCCGATTCTGAATCCTGATCCACATTTACCTCTCTGGAACTTTAACCACAACTCAAAATGCACAGACTGACTTATAATTCAAAGTCTTAGTCTCATCACCTCCCTTATGAATAGGAACAATTTTACTCTCTTTCCACTCCTCTGGAACTTGACCCAGTGCACGATTCATGTTGAAAAAATATGTCAAAGCTGTTGTTAACTCACTGGAACATTCCCTCAAAACACGTGGTGGTGGTGAAATTTCATCACGTCGTACAGCCTTATTGACAGTTTACAGTTTATTCACTTCCTCATATACCCCCTGCTCACTAACTAACAGTTCTTCCTCCTCCTCCTCCTCCCTTCCCACTGCATTTGAGTTCTGCATGATATCACATTCACAAGAATGAAATACCTTTAAGAATTGCTTATTAAATGCCTCAACTATATCTCTGCAGTGGCAATCATTGCACCATTTCCATCAATCAATGTCATTCTTCCATAATCATTCTTTCTTATATTGGTCACATATCGAAAAAACTTCATAGAAGTTTTTTTTTTTTTAGCGTCACTAGCTAATTGCTGCTTGTACTGCACTTTTGCTACTCTTATCAAGAGAGTCACCTTCCTGGTCTGCTCCTTGTACTTCTCATGCAACTGGTTGTTACTAATCATCTTGTGCTTCTACCATAATGCCTTCTTCTTCTCCTTCTTCGTCCAGATTGCATGCTTCCTGATTCATCCATTTCACACCTGGTCTGTTTTTCCGCTTGACCTTTGGAATACATTCTGATATTGCCTTCACCAAATAGTTATCGAGTAAGACCCAAGCAGCATTGATATCCTTTCCATCCACTTTCTCATTCCATGTTATTGCTGCAAGCTGTCTCCTGAGCTTCTCATAATTACCAGCCTTATAGTACCACATACACGCTTCTTGGAAATAAGTCAACGGACACGATCGTCTGAGAAACAAACAGCCACGGCGACGACCACCTTAATAAGATGTAGGACCTCCTTCCGCTGCAACGATTGCAGCAGTCCTACGGGGGGGGTTACATTCCACAAGCGTACGATAGCAATCAATGGGAATTTTGGACAATTCTTCCTGTAGGATGTAAAGAGGTCCTGGACGGTTGTTAGGAAGACTTCTCTTGATCTCACCTGACGTTCCAGTTCATCCCACAGATGTTCAATAGGGTTGACATTAGGATTCTGTGGAGGCAAGATGTGTGGTGACGTTCATGTCCACAAACCACGCAGTTATAGCATCAGCCTTATTCTTTTCCACCTCAGTATGGTATTACTGATTATTGACTGGGATGGTCCATTTTGTTAACAATTTGCTGAACATTGTCTAGTTGAAAAAGATAATGGGTAGTTCCGTAGAAACGCCACAAAGTAGGAAGCATTGCATTGTCCAGAATGTTGAGATACCTCTCGGAGGTCAATGTTCGTGGCATTACAAACAGAGGCCAAACAGGAAAAAACGAGATCATACCATCACATCGCCACCTCCGAACTTCATAGTTGGCGATTACGCATTCTGGTATGAGACGCTCACCAGGCATCCGCCATATCCACACCATCGATGTGCTTCGTAGAGGGTGTAGAGTGATTGGTCGCTCCATAACATAACTTTCCAAGCTTCCACTCTTTGCACCACTGAAGACAACATTGTCTTTGGTTTAGATAATTTTGGGCTTGCATATTGCGATCTTAGCATGGAAACCCATGTTGTGAGAGCCTCGGTTCTGAATGTTTTTGTGCAGATTCGTGTTCCAGTCGATGCTTGGAACTACGCATTCACCGTGTCTGTCGACGAATGGAGGCTTTTACATATTATCCTTCATAGCATCCTACGGTCACGTTCGGTGAGTGTGGTGGGTGGTCCACTGAGGGTAGCAGTCGCGGTTGACTCCCTCTGCTTCGATCTCAGTTCGGTATCACTGATTGTTGACCTGGAATGGCCAAGGTTGTCAACAGTTTGTCGAACAGTCACGCCTACAACATTGCATCCTATCACAACGCCTCTTTCAAAACTTCGTGAGTTCTATTGTCGTAGCCGTTTAACTGGACACAGTTGCACTGACTTGGGAGAATCATATTCCTTCAATTTATACTGGCTACAATTACGTGACTCGGTTACATGACAAGATGCACTTTGCCCATGGGGGTGTCCGTTCACTTTTTTTCCAAGCAGTACATACCCTTTTAACAGAAGTTCTCATGTGGCTGGCCGCCCTCCAAGTGATCACTTCATGGTTACTGTCACCATCTGGTGGCAGCTTTGACACCCGATTTATAATAAAATCATGTGATGAGATTGATCAAATCCACCCTTGATCCTCGTGTACCCTATGTTATGGAGTGCCTAAGGTAACTGTCTCTCAAAAACTCCAGAAATTCATTCTCCAGATGAAGTCTCATCATTCCAATATATATTACCATAATTAAAGTCACCCATAACGATAACTCACTTCTTGCTAACTAGATAACTAAGATATAAATAATAATAATAAATTTAGCCTATAGGCACTATTTATCGGTATGTGTTTTTTTTATTTATTTCTTTCAGATATAATAATTAGAAGTTACTTATTAGATATAATGTTCAATAAACTTCATTAATACATGATTTATTAGTATTATTTATCATAATTTAAAATTATAAATTTAAAAATATTTGTAATTCTATCGTTAAATTAAAATAATTATATTCAATCATTTTAAAGATATTCTGATTAAAGGAAAGAAAAAAACAATAAAAAGAATGATGAAAGAACAACAAAATAATAATAAAGTGAGAAAAGAGGATATAAAAAATATGAAAAACTAAGTTGAAAAAAATAAAGAAAAAAATCAAAACAAGTACAGAGAAAATGAATAAAAAGGAAGATAATAAGAAAAAAAGGAAAACAATAAAAGACGAAAACGGGCAGAGAATGGAAAGGAAAAAAGAAATTTAATTAAAAAGCAACAACTTTTTAATTAAAAACGTAAGTAAAGAAAACAAAATGCGAAAAATAAAAAGAAAAGTATTCCACAAAAAAGAAGCTTTGGTTATGAATATTATGGTTTAATACAATGATTTGAATTTATTTAAAGCATGTAGCCAGCGAAACTATTATCATGCTTTTCTTACACAATATTAAAGACATTATTGACTACCAGATGGAGACACTGCAAACTTATACAAACTTATACAATACTATATTCGTGTTTCACATCTTCGCATTCCCAAAGAAACAAGTGTAAGTTTTTTTTATTTTATTTTATCTATCATAAAGGTATTATGTTCCTTTAAATTTGAACTTTCCTTTATCTTAAATTTCCAAACTCAGAAAATCAATCTAAGACAAAGTTCCTTTCTGAGCTCAGAGTTATGAATTTCTTTTTGAAATAACATTTGATTTAGGACGAAATGTTTTTCATTTACATGCACTTTAAGCATAATGAGTGTACGGAAATTTTTTTTCATTTTTTAAAAGTAAATTATAGTTTAGAAGAAATTATGTACTCATTTCAATGCTCTACATGAAGTGCGTGAAGTAACTTCACGTTACTCCGTGTGTATTCGGAGACGGATGACTTCACCTCCAGTTGTTTTATCCTATAACACACAGCACTTCTTTGCGGATGTGTAAATTCAATTAAAAATACTAAAAGTTTCATCTGTTATCTTCATTATAACAAATTACGGATCTTTCTAAAATTGCTTTATAGAAAATACAATAAGCGGCAAGCATCTAACATAATAAAAAGTTGTTGATATATTCCCAAGATAATTCAGATTAGCGAAAATCTCTAGAAGGCGTAGTTCCAATATTTACAGTTTGCAATTTCGGATTTTTACATTCGTAATACATTTAAAAAATAATTTTTCAAATTTAATATCTTAATAATCACTGACCTCTCTTCACTTAAGATGCAACAAATTATTTTACGCATAATGTACTGTTATTAAAAAACCTTATTTTGTTTACAAGTTCATTTTTCCAAACAAGTGCTTAAATCTCTGGTTTAGTCTTAAAATATTTAAGTGGTATAATACGAAAATGATAGGTCTTTAGAGGTGCTATGTGTTAATGGAAAAATGTGCATCCATCCTAGATGATAACGTTAGGTATTTGGAAACAAACGCAAAAAATATTTTAAAAATCACTTTTCGACCTCTCCATAAATAGTTTGAGAAAGCAGGATCTGCAACTTTTTGAAGACAGATGGGCAACCAGTCTCCATCATTCACTAATAGTGCTCCCAAGGCTTTCTAAAGAGAGAGATAGAGAGTATGACAGGCAAGTGCCGCCATCTCGTGGCTGTATACCTTAACAGTACGGTTTCTTTAATTTAATCGAAACGCAATAAAGAATATTTCAAAAGTTTTTTTTTTTCCCCGTAACAGGAGCATTCTATTAACAGAATTAACTACATCAAGAACTGCATTAAAATTAATTTTTTCATCATATTCGCGTTCATCACTTTATTCGTAACGAAGATGTTGCTTTAGTTTATTTTGTCGAATTGTTAAACTTATTCTAATTTTGCGTCTATTTCTGAATTTTTAGTTATTTCTTTAACATTGATAATTATGTTTGCAATTACACTCTCTGCATTTAGGTTCATACCTATAACTTTATATTTGATAAAATGGTGAGAGAGAAAGAGAGTCAATATACAGTATCTTCAATGATGCAGCATATTCTTCTTATATTTTATTTTAATTCAAATGAGTGGAATGTCATCTCCTCTCACTGGTACAGACACATGCAACTGATATATTCCCACATTCCCACACGCTCATCTCTCTCTCTCTTGCACAAATGTTAGGACAACCATCTCTTGCTGTCCTTTTAATAATACATTTCATAGCACAAAATCTATTTCGCTTGTTGAAATCCGTAATAATAAATTAAATTAAAATACTGTTCCATGTAAAATGAGAGAAAGAGACGTATGTGTGTTTATGTGTTGATTCAGAATAATAATTTTATTATTTTTTATTTTTTTTCATCGACACCAAAGAAATAACCGATTTGTATTTTATTTTATGTGTTACTATCGTCCTCTAGATTTATCCGTTGTGACTAAATCTAGAGGGCGCTACTTCACACAAAGCTTGGCATTATTTTTCAACACGCGTATTAGTAGCTGTAAATTAGAAACAGCAATTATACACTTGCAACTTGCAAGTGTCTTATATTGATTTTACTTAGTGGGTAGTAGTGTATATCACCTGCCATCTATCGGATACATAGTCAACTGTTTCTTCTTTTCAAATAAGAAAACAGTTCGGTGAAAACGGTGCCTTTCTTAATTGTATTTATTAATTTATTACATGTCGTATAACAAATATATGCTTAATTGTTTTGTTATGCCTTGGATATCAATTTTTATATGGATGTTTTGAGAGTATAAAATTATTAATATTAAAACTTCGATAACGATACTCTTTATGCAGATATCCTTGTCACTGAAGCTATTTTTTACCAAACGACTAATACTCACGTGATTAAATTATTAACAAACTTAATGAACATGAACCTCTATAGTATTTGTTATTACAGTACTAGATTTTAGTTTTTGCTATGCAAGTTTTAGGTGCATAAATATTAGCTGGATAAATATAATTTAATTTATAGGGAAATATTTTAAACACATATCCATGATGCAACCCTTATTCTAATATGCAATCAGACACAAATGTGCAGTTGGGAAAACGTGCAGCTAAAAGTATCATGCATAATACAACGATATTTTATACAAAAGTATACACATAAATAAGAATATGTAAGTGCAATAAAACAAAAAATGTCCTGTTTTTGTCTTTATTTCGTCATTATCTTGCTCATTTTTTGTCAGCTTTTTGAAAATTCCTTTTCACCATTTATGTTCTTTGGCTTCGCAAATTTCTTTAATGCGATTTTCTCGTTTATTTTGTGAGTGAAAAAGAAAGAGAAAACTTAGAACATAGCTGCTACGATGCAATCGATAAGATTGAATTCTTTAAGCATCAAATCTCTTTAATGGGAAGAGGACATTGCACACGCAATATTAAATACTCTGAGGTATGCTGGGAAGTAGCCCCCCCCTCCTTTTTTTTATTGCTCAGAACCGGCGCGCTGGGGATGAAAGTCAGAGGTAACCAATCAAAAGGCATCGATTTGCAAAAGAATTAGATTTAAAGAAAGTCACCGATTAGCAAATATTTCATTTTAGAAATACTGCATATGGCAGGTATTGACCTCGTCCAATAATTATTACATAAGAAATAAATAAATAAATAAAAAGTTTCTGGCATATAAAACGTGGTACCGCCGTCATGCAGTCGGTGAAGCGTCGATGCTTATAAATTGGTAATCAATGGCTTTGTCGTGTTATCCTCCAGAAGCCTAAAGTCAAATGAAAAAAATATTCCTTAGGAGCTTGGAATTAACATTCTATTAGACTTTCTTTTTATCGCAACGAATAGAAGAGATTGACGGCATAAGTCAAAAGAGAGGAAATTACTCTCGTTCTGTATCGCATCAATCAAAGTTGTCATCCTTTGCTAGGTGACAAATAAGAGGCATGTACGTGATCACCATTTATCACTTGCATTTCGATTAGATGGCTCATGGAATGAGACGAGGACAAAAACAGCTTTTTTTTTATGCTTACGAAGCAGATTATGAATTCACACGGTGATTGACAATTGTAAAGAAGAAGAAAAATAGAAAGCTCAGCTATAAATTCCATGATTACTAGTATATAGTAGACCATGCTTAATATTTGTGAGTGACAGTCGCAAGTTGTTTTGTTCAGATGATCTCCAAAATAGCTAAGATTTCTGTATTATGCTGTTCGATTTCTGTTCTGAGGCTAATTCGTTTACACTGTCCTGCCAAAATATTCTGACCACCAGCCACAGTGAATAGGTACATGTAGTAATGCGATCCACCGGATCTGAGTTCCAAGAACTTCCCAGGAAATCTAGAAGCATATTGACTCCTGACTGTTTCTGATGGATCCATGACATTCGAATGATTCCGTCTAATAGTATTTGTAAAGCTGTGACCGAGATTCATCAGAAAAAAGCAACTTATTTACTGTCCTTCAAGTATTCAATGGTCCACTGACACCTGTCATATGCAAACCCGATGATTATGGGTACACTGCATTAGGCACCTAGTTTCGAGGCCCATACAGAGGAGAATGTATTGGACCAATAGATGACTTTCCTTGCTCCTGTCGATCAACTTCAAATGAACAGTACGTCATACACACTTCTAACTTTTAAGGTGTTACGAGTGCTACCTGGCGGTGTAGAATCGCCGATTGTGAAATAACGGAGTCGTGATGCTATGAGTGGAGTGTGTATTTTGTGGAGATAAAACCAGTTTCAGAAGAAATAAATTACTTATCCCTCGAGATACCCATCTTTCACCTGCTAACTCAGCCATTGGAAAGGACTGATTATAATGTGGAATTATCGGGCTGGAAAGTATGACAAGCTTAGGAGTTTGATTGGTTCAGTGCCATGGCATGTACAACTGCAAGGACTAGAAGTTGATAGTGCATGAGAGGTAGTTGTGAAGTGCTTGCATGAAGCAATGGCTGACTGTATACCTAGAATCCGAATAATAAATCAAGTAGGGGTTAAATGGATGAATAACACCATTAAGCTTGAGTTGCAAAAAAAGAAACAACTATGGAGGGAATTTAAGGAGAAGGGTGACCGGCAGGCACATGAACGGTATAAAGCGCAGGCCAGAAGGGTGACGAGTGTGGTAAGAAAAGCAAAAAAGGATTACGAAAGAACATTGGCCATGCAGGCTAAAGAGAATCCTAAACAGTTTTTTAGATATGTAGCAAGTAAAAGGAAAAATGTACATGGCAGATTGATTTTAAAGAATGCCGATGGTAGGGAGGTAACTGAATCAGTTGAGATAGTTGAGTTACTGAGTGAGCACTTTGCAAAAGTATATCATCCAGGTGGTGACATTGCAGAAACGAATAAGCCAGTAGATTATACGGGAATTGTGGTTAATGAAGTGGAGGTGAGTAGTCTATTGCATAACCTCAATGTCAATACATCTGTGGGATTGGATGGTATACCAGCTCGTGTTGTACGAGAAGCAGCTAAAGAATTGTCAGTACCCTTGACCATTTTGTTTAATTTGAGTCTCGGGTCTGGGTTAGTCCCGAGCGGGTGGAAAGAGGGGAAAATAGTTCCACTGCATAAAGGTGGTTCCAAGACTGCTGTTGTAAATTACCGACCAATTAGCATATCAGGAATCATTGTCAAGGTCTTAGAGAAAATAGTCAAGAGGAAAATACAAGATTGGATAGAAGAAAATGGGATACTGTATCGGGGACAGAATGGTTTTGTGAAGGGTAGGTCATGCCTCAGTAACTTGCTCACGTATTATAACACAGTGACGGCTGACTGGATAAGGGTAATGGATTTACGGTGATTCTACTGGAGCTTGCCAAGGCCTTTGACAGGATTCCACATGGAATTCTAATCAGTAAATTGCAGCATATGGGAATGGACATAGGGTTGGTGAGATGGATAGGAGGGTGGTTTACGGAGAGATATCAGAGAGTGGTTTACTCGGGAGTAGAGTCCACAAGACGGCCTGTAACTAGTGGTGTGCCACAAGGATCTGTTCTTGGACCACTGCTGTTTAATTTGTTCATAAATGATATAGGAAATGATCTGAGAGGAACAGTTCATTTGTTTGCGGATGATGCGAAGTTGGGTAGGGCAATAGTGAATGCAGATGACGTCAAAATTTTGCAGGATGATTTGGATAGATTGGAGGTCTGGGCTAAGGAGAATGGATGTCAGTTTAATGTGGCAAAATGTAAGGTTATGCATTTTGGGGTGAAAAGATTGGCGGCAGTTTACTGCATTGGTGGAACCCTGCTCCAGGAAATTGATGAGGCACGAGATTTAGGAGTGTTGGTAGATAAGGAATTGAAATTTAGGGGACACATTGCAAAAGTGACCAAAACAGCTCATCAAATCACTTGGTTGCTGAAGAATACGTTGACAAGCAGAGACAAGCAGGTTATTGTTCCTCTCTATCGAGCCTTGATAAGACCCCATCTAGACTACTGTGCTCAGATTTGGTCACCTAGGTTTCTTCTTGATGGGGAGGAGGTGGAGAGGATCCAGAGGCGAGTGACCAAGATGATAGCAGGTCTGTGGAATGAACCGTATGAGAACAGGTTGAGGATTTGTGGGTTGCAAAAATTGGTTGATAGGCGGAGGAGGGGAGATATGATTGAGACATTCAAATTACTGAAGGGTTTCTATAAAATTAATTCAGAAGATATTTTTGAAAACAGGGATGGTTGTGGGAGGACTAGGGGACATCCATGGAAACTGGGCAAAAGTGTGGTTAGTAAAGGTGTTAGTGCTGGGTTCTTTACTTTTAGAGTAGTGAATGAGTGGAATGCGCTCCCTGAGTCTGTGGTGGATGCTGTGACAGTGAATGAGTTTAAGGCGAGGTATGATAGATACTGTATGAATGTCAAATAGTTGTGATGAATATGATTTGGGGCCTCCCTCGATGAGTCTAATGACTCCCTGGAGTTGCCCGTATTAATAGTAATAGTAATAGTAATAATTTTCCACATCATTTTTGAAATTTGTTGTTTTATTTTTTTTATGTGATTAACCACGAAAAGTTGTAAACTCTTCTCTAGAGACGAACACGGAACACACGGACAACGCAAATCACCTGTAGATGTCTTTCTTCCAACTTGCTACCGAGTCATCTTTTGAGAAATAATTTTTGAATCAGTTTCATGAAATGCCTTTTGACTTCATTCTTTATTTAAATATGTTATGTGGAGAATTAGAGATCAATCTTTTCTTAATACGTTGAAGAAATAATTGTTTGACGGATTTCATGGTAGAACATTTTCCAAATGAAAATGTTTGTAGCGAACAAGTGAAATGTATAATTTTAAACTATTTAAATTGATTTGGTTTTCGATGTGATATTGGTATTGAATTTAATAAGAATATTAATTGTTAAAATCTCAAGCTAAAATCTAGGTTTTTTATTATTTTAATCATTTCATATTGTGTTTGTCTCTTAATATTCGCTTCTTTAGACTCAAAATGCACTTTCGGTCCCTTGAGTTGATCATCTTACTGCTGAAATGATATAAAACTATGTTTGATCCTATAACACTTTTTCCGAAATATCTAGTCATTAGTTCATGACACTACACTAGTGTTCTATATACATTTGACTCAAATCTTTCATTCTTTCGTACTCTTAGTCAAAATAATGCTTTCCTTGTTTCTCTTAATATCTATCTGAACCAAAATTAGTTGGTTAAAAACTGATAGTTGTAAATTCTTGCATTATTTTAGATTTATACAATTCCAAACGATTTAGTCAATTCCAGGAACGTCGAAAAGCCGATGGCAACCCCAATCTACTTTTTCTGTTGCTGTTACAGTACTTTCCACTACCTTTCCACCGCCGAAAATTATTTTTTTGCGACTTCTAGACAACTACTTGAAATTAAAGAATAGCAAAATCTGAAACGTCGGTATTGAATGTATCCTCATAAAATTAACCATTGGGAAAGGAGTTTCATATTAAACTCATACAGGAACAGGGATTGATTTCACATAAAGTAGTCTTTTTCAACCTGTGGTTCGCGACGATGGGACAAGTGGTCCGCAGGCAGACTTAAATTAATTAAATAAATATATATTTTTTAATTATTCAAACAAAACAAATTAAATTTGAATAAGTAAATAAAAATTATTGAAACAAAACGAATAGTTAAAAAAACAACAACAAAGATTGGCAGAAAGTTGGTTCCATGAATATTCTGCCACTACAATAATTTGTAGCCACAGATTGACGAGCAATAAAAGAGGGGTGAAGTGAACAACAATATGATTTTATTGCTACAAATACTAAGTATTAAGCCTTCCATTGCTGTTTTGTCATATTTGAAGTATACGTGTTAGTCACATTTCAACTAATTGCTTGTTGTTCATTGATTTTTTATTATTGAAGGTTTTCCTCCTTCAACCAAGGCTCGATATATCTTCAAAAGTGCTAAGTGATACTTGGACAAAGTGTGTCGTGAGTTAACCCGAGTATTTATATATATTTTTCGGGAGCTTTTTTTAATAATGGAAAAGTGACTTAGAAGTAGGACTTTGAAAAGAAAAGCAAATGAAACAGGTGATGCTAACCCTAATTGTGATACACGCGTTGTAACGGCGAGTAAATCTGATACTATTAAAATAGAAGATATAAGCAGTTCAAAGAAAAAATACAGTAGGAAATACAACAGTTCATATTTGGAATTCGGGTTTACTTGGTGTGGAGATGAAAGTGAACAGAAACCTCAATGTGTTTTGTGTTATGAAGTGTCGTCGAACGAGTGCATGAAACTTGCGAAACTCCGACGACAATTTGGAATTAAACATTGTGATGTAAAAAATAAGCCAATTGAATTTTTTCAGGGACATAGGAAAGATATAGTTTCGGCCATGGGTTCGAGTAATAGCAAGGCACTGGAAGCATTCTATCTCTTAAGTTTGAGCATAGCGAAAACAGTGAAACCTCATTCTATCGGGGAAAATTTACTACTTCGAGCTATATAAGATGTAAAAACTGCGCTTTTCAACAAGTTACTAAAAGATATTGATTTGATTCCTCTTTCAAATGACACTGTCGGCCGCAGAATTAATGATATGGCAGGTGACGTGGAATCTCAGTTAATCGAAAGAGTTCAGAAGAGAGCCCTTATTATGCGTTACAAATAGACCTGACTACTGATGTTACAAATGATGCGCAGTTAATATTATACGTAAGATATGCGCATGATAACAACATTCATGACGATATTCTGTTTTTAGAACTTTTTCATCCCGAACAAATGGAAGAAATATTTCACACTCTCAATAATTACATAATATGCAAAGGGATCCAAAGGGGAAAATGTATGGGCTTCTGTTCGGATGGAGCTCGTGCCCTTACACGCATGCAGGCATAGCGAGGAAAGGAAGAGTACATTGGGAAGCGTTAGCCTCCAAAGGAATGCCACCAGAATTTAAAACTGTGCTATACAACGCTGTAAAGCTGGTTAGTTTTATTAAGGCTCGACCATTAAACAACAGGTTATTTTCAGAACTTTGCTATGAAATGGGCAGTGAATATATACAACTTTTGCTTCGTTCTGATATTCGCTGGCTTTCCAGGGGCAAAGTATTAACAAGGTTATTTCAATTTAGGAAAGAAGTTTTATTGTTTGTAAATGAACGTAATTCTGATTTTGCATTACTCCTTGTTGACGAAGAATGGCTGTGAACACTATCCTATCTTTCAGACATTTTTTTTTTAAAATTAAATGGACTAAGTCTCTCCCTTCAGGGAAATTCTTTAACTATTCTTTAATTATGTTTCCATATGTATTCAAAACATGACTTTAGATTTTTTTTTTTGTTATAAATGGCATAGTTTTTCCCAAATGTTGGTAATCCTTACATATGTTTTTTTAAAAAGTTACATAGCTGAGTGGTCCGTAGAATTGTTTTAGGCATTTTACTGGTCCTTGGGCTAGGAAACGTTGAGAAACGCGGACATAAAGGTATACAATATATTTAATAGACGCCTAGTGTAAGACACATATTATCATTCTGAATAAATAAATAAAAAATACTAAAAATATATAAAATTGATAAAAATTAAAAAAAAAATCCTTAGTCCTTCCAAGGTACAAATGCATACAATTCGGTATGCAAAATCATTTTATCCGGCAACCATTCTTTTAGCTTGTATGGATAAAATTACTATTCGCAAATAAAGCTAAATTAATCGTATTAATTCATTAAGAAAGCTAAATTATATCATTAGATTAAAGATTTGATATATTATTAAAAATAAAATAACAGTCTAAAATAATTTTGCAGTTCAGTTTTATAAAACAACTCACACTCTAATAAAATCCATAATATTTATATTATGGATTAAAAAGGGAAAAAGGCCTTAAAAGGGAAACGACCTATAAAATGATGGGATTAGCCAGCGAACCATCACATATTCCCCCGTACATCCAGCAGACCATTAATAATTGCTGGCGTGGTTCCTTCTTTAAAAGGTTGGACACCTCTAAACTGTCTACAGTCCATTTTGAATGGCGTGTTATTGCTGATGCACTTTTACCTTAGTGCTATTTGGCTAAGCCTCTCGTGATATCTTTCCCTAGTAATTCCCCTCACAATATCAAATGTCACTAGGAATTGCATAAACTGCATTGTTCTACAGAACAATGGATATAAATCTAGCAAACTTCTCGCGTGCAAATTATTCGTAATGGTCCATTTTCCATAAAATAAGTAACAATTTCCCAAAAGTTCTTCAGAGAGTTTACTTAAAGTAATGCATTGAGTTGATCATATTATAAACCATAAGGATATTTTATAAATTCCATCATATAATTTTCTTGATAGAACCAAGGGACCTCTGATCACATTGCTTCCACCAAAGAAGATTTTTTTTATGTTGACCCGCATACACAAAAGGTCACAAGACCTATAACACTACAATGCCATGTGTGGACAAGTGATTAAGCAAGTATGATGGAGGGCTTGCTCCGAAGAACAGAGACGGATGAAGGAAGTTGATGAGAAGCAAGCCCTTCATCATACTTACTTAATCATTTGTCCACACATTGCATTGTAGTTGGTGTGTTCGAAGCTGGACAGTATATATGGGTGTTGGCCGGTGGCAGTTCTAGTTCTTCTATGGTTAGAAGAAAGTGGAGGAGTGGTAGCAGCCAATTCAGAGGAGCAATGTCGATGAAAGTTTAGTTAAATTACTCATTTGAGGTCGCCTCGGTCACTGATGATGTCTCTCGAATATTAGACGCATGTATAGGCTGTCGGCGACGTTTAGTATGTTTTGAACTCAAGTTCCGAACAGGTTAAGAGTTTCGTTATGTTCTACTTACTCAGCAGTCATATTTTAACTCCCCTCCCCAATGGCTTATTGTAGTTCTTTTTCTGTATCTTCGTCGTATTCATTTCGTCACTTTCGAAGTCTTTCAAGATTTCTAGAATGAAAATATTTTGTCGTTGTATTGATCATCATCTTTTTCTTCTTTTACGTAAACTTTACTTCTTACTTTGTGGCGTTTCTATGGAACGCCACAAAGTAGGAAGCATTGCATTGTCCAGAATGTTCGGATACCTCTTCGAGTTCAGTGTTCTTGGCACCACAAACAGAGGTCCGAGGCCAAACCAGAAAAAAAACAGGACCACATCATTACATCACCACCTCCGAATTTCATAGTTGGGGTTAAGCACTCTTGTCAGACACGTTCACCGGCATTCTCCACAACCACACCCGTGTCCATCTGCTTGATAGAGGGTGTAGCGTGATTTGTCGATCCATAACACAGCTTTCCAAGCTTCCAAGTCCCACTGTACACGCTCTTCGCATCATTAGACACGACTGTATGTTGATTCAGGTAAAGTGAGGATTGCACATTGTAGTCCTAGCATGGAAACCACTGTTGTGAGCCTCGATTCTGAATGTTTTTGTGCAGACTCCCGTTCTAGTCGATGTCCGTTACACATCACGATGCACCTTGCTCATGGGGTTTCCTTTGACATCTTTCCAAGCAATATACAATATACCCGCAGTGATGATATATATATCATTACTACAGGTTTGCTTTCGCAGTAATGCGTTATACTATATTCTTTCATAACACAAATCAGTTTATGTTTATTCTTCATCCCAGAACTGATTTAATAAGTAACATAAATTACTGCGTGAAAGGTAGCTTCCTAACAAGACACACAGCGAGATATCTTCTACCTATATAAATACTACATGAAATTGTTCAGAATTGAATTTTGTAGATTTATTTATTTTATTTTCGCGAAAATATCATGATATCGGTGGCGAATTAACAAAATATCTCTGAAGGTAATGGTTTTCATTAAACTTCGATTCCTTTTTGTTATAATATACCATAAATATATAATAGTTATACTTTTCCTAATCGTAATTGAAATTTGAAATCAAAATTGAAATTTTAATAGGGATTCGTTAATATAATAGATTAATTTCAAAATTTCATCAAATTCCATCCAGCTGAGACTTATATAAGTTCAAATCGTTTTGTCAAATTTTCCCATTAAAATGCACCCATTGAAATCATGTGGACACATATTCTTGTGTTAATCGTACATCACAAATTTATATTGAATTCCATCGGCTTAAAAGCAAATTATTTGAACTTATAATTCTGACATGTTTTCCCATTTGTATCTCAGCACACATTTTTGTGAGAATCCGAAATACCAACGTAAAAATGAATGGTCGAATATGCATATATTTAGATTATCAACGAATAATTTTAAAGGTGTTTTTTAGCAGTCACAAAATTTAGAGCATGGATTCATATTTATACGACTCGCGTCTTTTATTTACCAAGAACTTTATGCAATTTTAGGATTCACTATTTCAGAGGATAGCTTATATGAAGAATGAGGAAGAAATTGTGCAGGAAGAAATTTTAAAAGCATCTGAGATCTCCCCAGAGACACGTTTTTGAATATCTAAGCATTTACATTTACAGATTTAGATTTTTCTTCCTTTTATTTCGTACACTGAGGGTCAAGAATTCCATCAGCGAAATCAGAAAAGATTTCTAAAAGTAGATTTGTATAGTGCACGAATGTCTAGTTGAAATTCCATTTACGTACGTCTCATAACTGATGCATTGAAATAGGATCAAAAAGAAAGCAACCCACACGATTTAGAAAACAACACAAACCAACCAAATCTTTGTGTTCAGCGCCCATTTTTAAAGAATAGGAAGACGCTATTTATGACAGACAGTGTAGCATTCAGACTAAGTCTTGTTAATGGCATGCGGTAAACGATCTTTTAGGTCTTTATGAAAATTTCCAGGAAAAAAAAAACAAATAAAAAAGCGATGTCCATCTGAAATAGGGATTTCCCAATTTTACATACGTAATCAAGCAATTTGTGAAGACCAAAATGCCAACAGAGGTCGCGGTAATCGCCCCTACAATAATTTCATTTTGTTTCTCTCTCTCTCTCTCTCTCTCTCTCTCTCGTTCTCTCCTATACTATACGCAGAGGCAGTGAGCGTGTAGTTGAAAAGGTATTTCGCGAAGAGATAACTGTTATGGAGCAAGCCATCCGGAGATGATAAGGACGGGATTTATCTCCGCTGCCGCTATATTTTGGCGGCTGTTTCCGTAGTAGTAAGTGAAGGGTAACCGGCATATACCTCTGGGAGGTGAGGAAGGAAGTAGGGCTCAACAGCACGGACTCCAACAATGTTATGCTGCCCTGTTTACTTCGTTCTCACGGACCCTTGGAACTATAAATTTTATTTTTGTTTCAACTTTAATGCGTCAGGTAAAAGAATGTTTAAGTTGTAAGCTGTGGTAACTTCAGGTTTCTTGTGGGGAAAGAGAAGATTCGTCCAATACCCAAGACACAAATACGAACTCACAAGGTTGACTGAAATCTCATTTGTCATAGGAGAGCGTTGTGATGTTTCTGCCTTTAGACCTGTGTCCCGATCCTCACGGGGGATCGGACAAATGACAAAACCATGTACTGGTATTGGATGACTTGACAGTACCAGTTTACGACTATCTACTTAGGTCTGTTGTTGTCGTCTCGCTTACTGTTCTTACCAAACAGATGCATGCACATCTGTACGTATGCCCAAACGTAAACGAACCTTTGACGAGCAATACAATAGTCTGTGTTTTCAATTTTTATGATCATGCGTGAACTACCCTAAACTTTGTTGTGATTCCACTATTATTTCAACTAAGGAAGGGAGTTTAGCGCCCTCTCCCTGCAAGCATATAATGCTTTGACCTTTTTTTCCTACCCCCACCCCCCTATGGAGAATTCTTGATGGTGGATATTTACTTTAAACGATGCATTTTTTAAAACTTTTTAATATTAGTATAAGAAATAAAACAACTTTACACTTTTTAGCATACGAATACTAATTTCTCAATATTTGAACTGTTAATGACTCTTTATAAAAGCAGCCTGACTTGTTTATGACAATTTAAAAGTCATTGCTTATGTCGACATGAGTATAATAGGTTACAAATGATTATATGATTATTTTTAGAATTTCCAAATATTGGCAAAATATTTTCCCAGTCACTCAGCAGAATCAAGCATGTTTCACACACGAGTTATACAAATAAATATAGTTAAGACTAGGAATATCGCCTTTCGTCCAGTACCCTCAGAAATACATCGAGCTGCAGCGATGATGAAAGGTGGAGGCCAGCTGCTAACCGACTCCCCCCCCCCCCCAAAAAAAAAGTAAAAAAAGTTACGGTTAAAGCAGCATCATCTGCTCCCATTTTGGGGAAATAAAAAGATATTAGATTTATTATTCCGCACACTGTGATGTTTTCCAAAATTATTTATATAAGATACACAATTATTTGTGCTCTGTATATTTTTATTCATAAATTCTGGGCTACAGAAATTGTTAGATTAGTTTTATGAGCAAGTATATCTAAATGGCGTTTCTTTCATCTTCGCAGTTTTCTTATTCCAGCCACAAGATATGCTGTAAAGTTAGCCGTATCAAGAAGATGCTTTCTTTAGTAGTTTGATTTTTATAGCTACAGTTGTTTTGTTATGTTTTTGTTAGGAAAAAAATTCAGTGAATACACGTAAGAAAGCGATTCTAGTTATGCCTAAATTAGTGATATAATATGTGCAGAATTAGATGCTTTTTTTTCCACTTAAAAACAGCTATTTCAATTGTTAGTTTGTTGACCAAAAATGAAAGGATGCTGTAGTTAGAGTTGTCAATATTTTTATTTATTAATTGGAATATAATTGGTATTAAGCAAAGGCAATACTGCTAAGTTTTATATCTGTTAGACATATTTATAATATTCCATATTTATATTATTTATATATGATATATTGACAAGTTATATCACATGATACTATGACATATTGTCATATGTCTTATTTATATATTTATGATTTCTTATCCCAAACATGATTTTGATAAGAAATGAAGGAAACAAACGCGAATATGATTATTTACTTGATTGATGTTTTTATCTTCGCATGAACAGAGGTTTAGTATAGCAATTTGCATAATTATGATTTGTAATTTAATGAAATTTAAGGTGAACTACCTCCGCGCGCTCGCAAGAATAACCCACTCGGAATTTTGGTGACAAATTAACTATAGAGGCAACTGTAATTCACTGTCTGGTTGGTCGACTGGATAACGTATCCGCTTTTCATTCAAACTCTGTGGGATTAAATCTCGCTATGGCATTGATGTTGGCGAGTCTTTCGGGTGGTACACGACTTGCATCGCTCTGTGTGAGACCGCCATTCTGTTTACTGCAGATCTGAAAGTGGCTTGATAAAGTCATGTTTGATCTTTAGAACAAGATTCTCAGCTTATCTGCCCCTCAGCACACCTACAGTGCAAATATACGACAGTTTTACAACCTTCAGTGGGTGGAGTTCGTATAAAAATTCTAATATAGGATATTTTCCATTTAGGAAGAGAATCAGTTCTATTTTCTATTTTCTAGGTTTTTATTCCCCAATTCAGAAAATCGAACATAGAACTTACGTAAGTAGAAATAAATACTAATTAGGATTATGAGTATTGCTTCCCATAACGTGAAAATGCGTTCAACCTCAGTGATGCAGAAGATGATGATGAAGAAGCAGAGACGAACTGCCAACATTTTTCTCAAAAAAAATAATAATAAATAAAATACACTGATAAAATGATATCGCCTGTTTCCTTTTTCATAATTACAGGATTATAGGATTAGTATAACTTCCTCAATTTTTCCATGCTCGTAATGTATTAAAGTTGCAGAAATGTATAAATGTTCAGATTATAATAATAAATCGCAACATGAAATTAATTAAGAACTAATCTGTTTTATTGAGTTGGAACAAGAATGTTACGATTGAAACTGAAAATGAACAGAACAAGAGAGAGAGAGAGAGAGAGAGAGAGATTATATAAGTTGGTTGTGAAGGATAAGAGGAGTGTAATTCTGAAGCGTAGAAATATGACGTCTCATTCCATTAAAGTATATGTACTCGAATAGAAGGGAAACAAGGGTTTGTACGCACGTATTTTTTAATTTATAAAAAAAGTTCTGAAATATATTAGGAATGGTCATTTATTAGGCGCATCACTATCATCCATGTTAAAGACAATACCACAATCCGTTCCAGGACTATAAATAAATCAGATAATCAAGCACCGAGAGATTGTGTGTGTGTGTGTGTGGGGGGGGGGGGCCTGTGTGTGTGTGTGTGTGTGTGTGTGTGTGTGTGTGTGTGTGATCCAACGTGAAAGTGGGTCAATAGCACAATCTAAGTATTATTGGCTCAATGAATCGGACTGCTAGCGTTTACCAAACTTTTCTTACGACGGAACACTTCACAAATCCTGAAATTTTAACGGAACACCCTGGTTAGCGTCGAGTGTCATCGGTCTCGTATTCAATGTATAGCTAATCGCACACTATCGCCGAAGCAGGCCTGTATCGCCTCGCAAAAATGCGACAGCGCACATTACAGGCGTGCCGGATCTGAGCGCATCGCATTGACCTTGCTTATGACAGCGCGTTTCCTACAATAGATACCTCCGTACTTCACTCGCGCTCAGAGGTGTCAACAACCGCGGACTGCTGAGTCAAGGTCAGCGCGCGCTGGCCTTAATAGCACAATTCAAACTCAAAGCGAGGAGCGCCTGATTTTCAAACATGTCTGAACTTGTTACAGCATTTAAAACCATTCCAGGCTCATATTAATTTTGATAATTTTTCACGGAACGCATTCACTTTCCGCGTTACACAGTGCTAGACAACGACAGAAAGCATTTAATAAAATACAATTCTTTTGACTAAAGACCATTCCTTGACGCGAAATGCCGACGGAAGATTACAAAAATCATGCCCGCATGCAATAGTTTGCAGATGGACATGCAATAGTCTATCAACTGACATTTGGTGGTTTGCAGTACAACACTGGTTTGAAAAGAGAGCATACCGAAGACACAACGATCTCTGACCCTTCGTGGATGGAGTATCGCAGAAAACGACACTACCGAAACACACACATACACACACACACACACACACACACACACACACACACACACACACACACACACACACACACACACACACACACACACACACACACACACACACACACACACACACACACACACACACACACACACACACTCTGTCATCGAAAACAAACATTCACAGGTAAAATGGTCACAAAGCCATCCTCAATGAATACTGAAGTAGGTGCTTGATTCTGTGAATTTAACTTCCACTTGTTCCACGATAATGGTATGACCTGCCTCTGCCTTTTTGGTAGTTCATACTTTAGCAGGATAATGCGCCATATGACAAGGCAGAGATACACTGCTTGGAAAGAAGTTAAAGGATAGTATAGTGTGAGGAATAGACAGCCATAACGCCCAACTTAATAAGATGTAGGACTTTCTTTCGCTACGAAGACTGCAGCGATCCTATGGGGCATACTTTCCACAACCGTACAGTAATCAACGGGAATTTTTGGACTATTTTCCTGTAAGCATTTCTTTGCAGCACTGAAGACGACGCTGCATGTTGGTTCGGGTAATGTGGGGCTTGCATATTGCGGTCCTACCATAGAAACCCATGTTGTAAGCCTCGGTTCTGAATGTTTTTGTGCAGATTCCTGTTCCAGTCGATGTCCGGAACTCGGCATTCAACGTATCAGCCGACGAATGACAGTTTCTATTCGTCGTTTGAGTGTATATAGTCCTACGGTTACGTTTGGTGAGTGTGGTGGGTCGTCCACTGAGGGGTAGCTAGCAGTTGACTTCCTGTGCTTTGATCTCAGTTTGGTATCAATGATGATTGATCTGGGATGGCCAAGGTTGTTGACAATTTACCAGACAAATAGGCCTGCAACATGGCATCCTATCACAATGCCCCTTTCAAACTCCGCCAGTTTCTTTCTCTCTAACATTTGCCCCCTGACCCAGTTGCACTGACTTGAGAGTATCATATTTATCCCGGCTACAAACACGACACATGTTACATAGCGCGATGTAGCTTGCCAATTGGTGTCCTTTGACTTCTTTCCAAGCAGTGTATGTAGTCCGAGAATGATTTTGGAGCATGGAGGGTGATTTTATCTAGTCTGAACATAACTGAATATCCGTAATGTGAATGAAACTGCTGTTTTCGAATCTGCTACCCGGTAAACGAAGCAAGGGAGGGATGCGAATGAGCCTTCATGGATCAATATCCACGTGGAATTCTTTCAGCACCTCGTGGAGCTTATGACCCAACAATATACCGCGCCAAGGAGTAATGGGAAAAGGATTGGTATCTGTTAGAATTAATTAAAAGGTTACTGAAGCTATATGATCATTGTCTATGTCTGCTAATTACGCGTAATTAGTAGACACAGATGTTAATTCTCCTGAGATTTTGTCTCTCCTACACGACTGAAAATTTACTCCTTTCGTACCAGACTAGCTAACTCAACGTCGACTAAGAAAGCCCAATTGAATTTTTTTTTTCTTTCCGTCATAGATTCGAACGGTATAACTGTTATGTTGCCATTAGTACATTGTGTTTCATCTCTGTGATATTAATTCTTGTTAAACGTAAACTTGGCTATGTATAAAGCTAATTAATGTTATGACATTGCAGTTAATCCTAGCTATGTAAACTGCCTTATTAAAGCGTGTTCATCCGCTAGTTTTCCAAATCTGTGGACGAAACACTCAATTTTCTTAGAGAAAAATTCTTCCACCTTTCTATGAGATCAGGCTAACTTGCCTTAAGTTGAAAGAACACAGATTATATACCGTTTTTATAGAACACAGATTTTCCAACAAAAGGGAGACTATTGCGACGTTTTTATGACATTTTAAAGAGTGTTTAATTGAAAATGAATTAATCATATTTTTTCCCTGCACACTCGCAAAACACGAAATCCGACTAGCATATGCACAATTAACAGACATAGTAGAATGGCTTCATAATCTTTTTTGTTTCATTGCGATTCCTAACAACCTAACCCTACGTCATGAGACAGAATAAACAAACGTAAAGGCATGAATTATGCATAATTGTTGAAGGAAGAGCTTGAAGATCTTTACTTTGACCTCATAAACTACTGAATGCCAGGATATTTTAAATATCCTTTGTTATTATTTCATAGACAATAGAAACTAGAAATAAAAATAATAGAAAAAATAATTAAAAAATAGTATAGAAAAGAATAAGAAATAGAATAGAAAAGATTAGAATAAAAGAATGATGAATAGTTAATATAATTATTTTCAATAAAAAGATATAAATTGTGCTCACCTTTCTACACTAATCTAACTGAATTTCATCTACCAGTGTATTTACTTCGGAGTTCATATTCACTAGCTCAATTATTATCTTTTCGTCTGTTGAATAAAGGATACAAAAGCAACTCACAAGCTCCGGTTGAGCTGAAAGAGAACAGAGAGAACAGTGCTTATACAATAATTTTCTCCATTCTTTGCATGTATGCAGGAAACACGATAAATAAAAAAGAACTAATACATGTTTGTGGAGTTGCCCATTTTTCCAGCACATCTTGTAAAATTATTTTTGTTTCAATTTATTTCGCGAGAGCCTGTGTAGCTCAGTGGATGTGGCGTTTGCACACCACAGCCCTTGACCGCACGAAGGAAGATTTCCTGGTTTCGAATCTAGTCGGCGACTAGAAGAAGATTTTTCTAATCCTTTTTTCGACTGGTTCCTGAGTTAGTCGATCTCTGGTAAGGGCAAGCGGGTTTTTTCTCCCGGAAACTCGAGTTTTCAATTCCATTGAAACCTGTGATTTTGTTCTAGAAGAATATCTTACATGGATTCTGAGAAGAAGACGGAATTTAGGTTATCAGAACGAAAGTTATTTTTATTTAGTGAAGAACAGGATTGTTTAGATTAGGTGAAAGGTAACTAAAATCATAATAGGTTTCGTGGAATAATTTTAAATTTACAAGTTATTTAAAGTCAGTATGTCAGTTTGCGAGAGTCAAAAACCACTTTCGGAAGTTGTGGAAACATTTTCTCCAGTCATCTGTGAGAGCAGACCTAAATTCAATGAGATAAAATAAAAGTAGTTTTCTGCATATGAACTTCCCTCTCTGCACTTCCTAAATTTTTGCAAAGATGTTCCATTTTCTTTTTCTTATGTAACATCATTTTACCTATAAAAATATGCGCGCGGTTAGCCGCTGTGGGTTTCGCAACCATATACCTGAGGAAGGAGTGTCCTAGGTTCGATTCCCGTCGATGACTTGAGGAGCTTAAGGATCTTCCTCAGCCATAGCCAAGTTAGCCGGTCTTGGGCGCGGACAGCAGGGTTTTTCCCCAGTTTATCTGGGGTTTTTCATCTCGCAAGCAGGCAAACCGGCCCGTGAACACACACGGATATAGTCAGGAATAATTAAGACAATCCCTCCAGCAATAGGTCTGAACTGTCAGCTATACCGGTCCCGAGCCCGGATAAAAATAGGGGGGATTGAGGTTGTACCGTACCCCCCCGTAAAAGGGGCTTACGGCCGTTGAATCACCATACGAAATGAATGAACCAATAAAAATACCTCTTTTAAAAGTATAGAAAATGAGCTCTCTATGAATCCATAATAAACAGTTATCGTGGCTAATAATTTTAGTGAGCTTAGTCAGTACAAAAGAAGTTTTCATTGACGAAAAGTCCTCATTACTAATCCCTTAAGGAAATCTCTATAAGGACTTTTCAACCGAAAAAATCTCATATGAGAGAAGAAGGTTTTCCCCCAAGCAACGATAGGATTAACTTCCCCCTACGATTGCATTAATTAGGTTTCTATAAATAACAAACTATTTGTCCCTGACATATGTTAAAAGAAAGATGAGTTAAGATAAAGAGGCTTATAACTCGCTGCAATGCTGCGAAATTAGTATTAACGCTGGGCGGTAGCACAGTAACGAAATAATTTCTGTTTATCATGCAACTACACCATGGAATGATCACCAGTGCGATTGTTACATGAAATGATGAAGACACATTTGCATTCTTTCCCAGCTTATTGCTAGTAGTAGCATCGATTCCAATAATGAATTTCCATATTTAGATACAAGATATATCTCCAAGTTAATGAAAATTTCATTGCCTCTATAAATTTTATTAAAGATCTTAAATTCACCTATTTAAAATCCTTGTAAAAAAAAAGACGAATGGATAGAATGATTACTACAAGTAACTTAATGCATAATAAATAGAAAAACACTATCAATTCAGTAAAAAAAAAAGGAAAGAAAACTCCAGTTAATTAGGATGTCTACGAAATGAAAAGTACATTGTTGTTCTTATCCTTTTTTTACTAGGTTTTATGTCTTGGAGAGAAAAAATATATTCCATATGAGACTAACTAACTCATATTCAGTTGAAAAGTTCCAATAAAGTTTCCTCGCGACCAGACCAGATTCGAACCCAGGTCTTTCCAACTAAACCCAGGTGTTTCCAAGCATCGTCGTTGCAGACGGCCGAATCTCATTGTTCGGCATTTAAAATTGTGAAATCTTACTTATGAATCGGACCTATTTCCATAGAAAGTTCTTTAAATGATTTTCTGGCATTAAACGTGGAGTGCACGCTATATACCAAGCTTAAGGCAAAAACCAGTGTGAAACTCTTTACAGAGAGAGAGAGAGAGAGAGAGAGAGAGAGAGAGAGAGAGAGAGAGAGAGAGAGAAAGAGAGAGAGAGAGAGGACTTATGTAAAACCCTGTTAGCATCTAGAGGGTTCTGATCTCGTATTTCGTAAAGATGTCTTCGGGAATGATGGAATCATGTCTTCAAGTTTCATCAATCCCTACGCTAAATCTGTGCAATCGCATCTTTCTTAACTGGTCTTCTATATTTTCACATCGTCAGCTGTTATTGATTTTGAAGATAGAAATGGATTACTGAGGTGAGCAGCGTTTCCATCTCTTTTAAAATCATCGAAAGATTTTCAGTCCCACCTTATATTTTCTTGACATGTACCTGCCATTTGCTACATACTACAATATCTAATTTTCTTTTGCGCATCTTATTCTTATTTCTTATATCTTATGAGTGTGCATGGCTGGAACAATGATGTAAAGTTTTCTGATTCATCTTTAACGTGAGGTTATTTTTGAAAGTAATCTAAGCCATCACAATTTTTATCTTCATTTATTTCTTTGTTTATTTTTTGGTATTATTCACTAGCTGATTTCTTTTCGAAATTGATCCAATATTCAGATATGTAATTTGTTTGGCAAATTCACATTCTTACTTATATTTCCTTATTACCTCTATCTTTATATAACTTTCGATTTCTAGTATTTCGCTATTAACTTAAGAAATGTTACCATTCTTCTAAAATACTATTAAAACTTTGAATCATTTGCAAACATTGCAGAAAAGGAGCATTGATTACCGAATACATTTTGATGAGTTTTTTACCTACTATTCATAAAAGACAAAAATCAATTTTTGTTTATACGATGGCAATTAAAAATTTCATATACATCCTTTTTTTGGGGGGGGGGAAGGATAATTAGTCCTTCTCGTCGATGATACTTCCCTTTGAAATACTTCTCTTCTGCATGTGAAGAAGTATTGCAAAGGGAGAAGCGGAGAATTTCCAGAGTGTGTGTGTGTGTGTGTGTGTGTGTGTGTGTGTGTGTGGGTTGAGATATTCCCAAATATTCATATATGTGTTCATGAGTGAGCATGACCTGTCAAATTTTCATCTCAAGCATTCAACATTAATGATAGTTTATAAATGTTCCGTTGTCTGTTATCACGTGCCAATTTCTTCAGCTTTATTACGTTGAAATTTGCTTCTTAGATACAAAATGGTCTTCCAAAACTAACACTGTGTTGTTTCTTTCTCTACCTTTGATTAAAACTACTTAAAAATAGTTGCACGGATTATGATTGACAAATCCAATGCCTTCCAGCGCTTTTGAAACACCCAGTTAGTACTTTTTCCAGTTTAACACAACATTTGGTAAAATTTCGGAATGACTAATATTACGAGACATTGCAAACGGAAATGTATGAAATAACAGAAGCAGAAAATGGCATTGATACAAAATCAGGTGATTTAGTTTAACAATAATTATGAATATATTATCATCATGAGATCTCAAAGATATTATTATACTATATTACCATTTTTTTTCTTTTTCCCGAATTAATATCAATCACGCATCTTTTATTGGCGATGATATTTGTAATTCTTCCGCTACTATAAGATATCACTTCAGAATCTTCAGAATCTGAGGTGATATCCCTCAAACGAACATCGAGTCGAATATCGTTAAAAACCGCCTTGACGTACTTAAAATCACTTTTTAGCATTGACAAGCCTCGATTTCTTCCTTTCAAGATAAGCTTCCTACCGAATTGATCTCTTTTAATAATGTCTTGACGCTTTGCAGATATCCTTATCTAATAAGGGAAGTTCAGCCAGGTTGAACTGCGCGAGGCGCCAGGAACTACAGCGCTTCCTCAGATGAAAGTCTGCAGCTATGTAGAAAGGCTGTCGTCGTAGAAGACTTTCCCAGTGACCCACTTTTAGTGTACTCACGACGCTTCTGCAGGCACGTCCGTTGGGCGGGAGGATTTTAGCAAGTGGCGGTGACGATGGCTCAAGTTCCACGTGATTACTTGTCAGACACACGCAGGGTCCACTCACATAAGAAACGCCCCTTCTCGGAGTTCGTTGTCTTAAATGGTTCCGATACTGGGATCATTTGGTACAGCTGTCTTAGGAAGGGGTGAAAGTTATGCACGTATGGTTTTTCGTCTAATCATCGTCTGGAATTACCACAAGTATGATTATCTTTGTTGTTTGTGTCATTACGACCCATTAACTCGAGTTAAGACGTTCCTATGTCTACAGGGCTAAAAACAACTCCTTTTTTAATTATAGGAAATAATTATAGTTCCTAAAACGAATTTCTTACAATGTATTTTATAAATTGCACTTTCGCAAGTTACTGATAGCTGAAAAACAATGATAATTTATATTAAAAACCAATAATAATTCATATTAAAAAATACCAACAGAGCAAACATTAGAGATCCTTTGAATATTGCAAAGATAGATTAATGATAACCGTTAACGTTATAAGTTATTTAATGTATTTCTTTATTTTAACATAATTATTGAATAATACATAATACACAATAATTATGAAAGATATATGGTTATCGAAATGTGAGCAAACAATCTGTAGCAATTTTCAAAAGTTAATATTATCTATAAAATATTACCTCTGAAATATTTAATTAGATATTCATCACTATTTGAGCAATAACGCTACGTTTTTTATAACGGCATTATTCGACTCTGAAATAAAACCAAACGATCGTTTTCAAACTTTGCAAATACTTACATGACCTGCGTTAGAAATGTAGATTGTCTCTTCTCCACCTGGTGAACAATTTCATATGAATATAAAGAAAAAAAAATGAAATTATTTAATTTTTCATTTCTCATTTCTTAAAAAAAAAAATCACTAACTGATATTTAAATTAGATAAAATATTTGATCGACTAACAGGGTTTAAACTACTTTAAAAACGTCGATATTCAATTTGAAGCGGCTTTATTTAATCATACTTTCTGAAATGAGATACTTATAAAAAAAATTAAGTTACAATTTCTAGAAAGTGTGACAGTTCATAGCAAAGAAATTAGAATAAGCGACGCCTAGAGATCTAAGTAAGTACTGTATGTCTAGAAAGATAAAGACAGAAAAGCAAGAGAAAATGAAATGCTGTATTTTATGTCAATAATTCTTCGCCCAAGGCCAAATTTCGCTTCTCTCTGTCTATAGTTCTTTAAAGTTCCCATCTTCACCAGGAGCGGAATTAACTGCATAACAAAGAAGTTGACAAGATTGCAAACGCCACTTTGACGCGCAAGCGCAGGTGCTGAGGCATTGAAGCAGCAGAGATTTACCGTTCGTACAACTCACAGCCGGCAAAGGATGCTGCAGGTTGGAGGATCGTCCGAATTGAAGAATATGGCAGTCAATAGGTAAGTTTCTGTTGAAAACATTTTTTTAAAAAAATGATTAAAGTCGAACTCATCGAATATATTATTCTGTCTATATAACTCAATAACAGCAATTATATTCTGTAAGCTTATTTTTTTTTTCTAAACCAACTGCGCAAATATTTGAAGTTGTTGTGGAAGTATTTATTTTCACATAATTGTTGGTTCTGAATTATAATTGTATCTGAACTTTCTTTAATGAATCTAAGAAGACTGTTTTGGAAAAACGGTGGACGCAACAGTTGAAATGAGCGCTTTAGAAAAGAACAAGGTATAAAATCTGAACGCTTTTAATCTATAGCTAAATAGGGAGGACATTTATATAAATAATATAACATGAATGCAATTCATCGGTTATTTGCTATGCACACTATAATAAATCAGTAAAGTATTACACAGAAGACTCTGTGTGTGTGTGTGTGTGTGTGTGTGAGAGAGAGAGAGAGAGAGAGAGAGAGAGAGAGAGATTAATACAATATAAATATATTTAAATATCTCTCGGGTGTATTGATACTATATTTATAAGTATGCTATTATTGTCAAGCCGTACTCATTACTTCTTACGTACACATGATTCATCACAGTAGTCAGCATCTGTGCCTCGCATTTTTCTTATCTTTCTTTGCTTGTTGCTGGTTCCGATAACATATAATTATCTAGATGATAGATGACAAGCAGATATACGAACTGCCATACGATCTATTGTAGACTGCTCTGTGAAATGGAAGTAGCCTCCAGGGAAAGACTAAAATAGGAGAGAGAGAGAGAGATGATATAATACTGAATATTATTAATAACTTTTTTAAAGATTACTGGATAATTGAATATTTATTCAATTATCCAGTAATCACTATAAGCATATTACACAGCAGCCTTTATTTTAAGATTGCTTTCAGCGTATTAAAAATTCAGTTTTTTTTTTCAATCTATACGAAATTTATCAAATCAATTTGAACATCGCGAAAGGATTCTTTTTCCATATTATGCACAACGTAAACCTTTATCAGATTTGCACATTTTTATTAAGTTCTGTAATCTTGGAAGAAATGTGTCAAAGTTTAATACGATTCAAAATACTGTAGAAATATAAAAGTATATTGCACATGATGTAGTAAAACCTATTTTATTCAAGAAAATAATAATTCAATTTTTATTCATTTATTATTTATTTATTCTTTTTACGACATTATTAATCCCTTAGTATTTCTGAAGTTTTCGTATAAAAAATCGATGCAATTGTGTAACTGATATATTTGGTAGTTATTTTATTAGGAACATCTTAATAACATGGAGAATAATTAGGAGAATCTTAATAACATGGATTACTTCCTTAACCCGTTTTAAGACTTTTAATGCATTATATACAGGAGGCCCATGAAGGCGAGTAGGAGATTAGAATGGGAGGAATAAATTGATGTCTTGATGTCCTTTCTTGATTCTAAGCATTTATAATTCTACTCAGATGCCTGATACGAACCCTTGAACATTTAAGGGTTAACTCAGAACGATCAACCTGGTACATTAATCAAATTTCACTTTACGATAAAAAAAATGAACACGAGCATGACTTCTCTCTTTTCAAAAGCGAGTCATGCTCTTGTTCCTGAGAATATTCCTGCATAGTACGTCGATGGTCTTATGCCAGCACTCCTTCCATCATTCATGGACATCTCTAGTTTGCAACAATGCTTACGTAGGATGTTCCAGTGAGTTGCTGGGCGAGTGGTATCATAGGGAAGTAATGCATTTCTAGAAAAAAGCGTGCTACACTGTTTGCACGGTTTGTGTTTTTATTCGGTGTTTCCGATCGGTCAATTAACACATTCCTTCTGTCTTCTCCATCAGCATGGCAGAACTGAAATTTAGATGCATCGGAATTTGAAGTCATTTATTTCACTCTTCCGTGATCTCAACATTCCTCTTTCTAAACAGTTTCCCTTTTTTGTGATGAGCAAAGCGATGCATGCTGGATGACGGAAGCGGTTGTAATAGTCCAAAGGCACTAGAGTGCGATTCAGTATGTTAGGATCTGATACTACTGCGGGTATCTCTTCGTCAATAATTTAGTAATTTAATCCATTCCAGAAAGTTAATTAGTAAAATCATTTATGATTCGTTACGTTGATTTTATTGAGGTACTGATGACACATCTGTACCTCAAACTTCCGAAAATATTGACGTATCCAAATCATGTTTATAGAGATGCTAGGAAAAACAGAGAATTTCATTTGTACTTCTAGAAATTCTGTCATGCCCACCGAATCTTGTGGCCTTCGTAGCTCAATCGATGATGCCCTTCATTCGGAAAGACCGGATTTAAATCCCAGTCTAGAACGCGAAGAAACTTTATCAGGACCTTTTTAACTAAATGTGAGTTAGCTGGTCTCATAAAGTAGCAGAATTTTCCCCCGGAAAATCAAGTTTTTCATTCCCCCAAAACAAACAAACTGACCAGAAGAACACAAGCAATTTACAAACATAATAGCCTTACGGCCTTAAAAAAGTACCTCAATGGAGCACACTTGCTAAAGGTAATTAATTTTTTTTTCAGACATTTAAATAGTCTCTCGTTATTTTATTGTCAAAAAACTTCGTGATATTACGTACGAGTATTTTTTTTTTTTGTTCCGGACAATATAAATCTTGTGTAAATAGCATGCTATGCTTTCATTTAAAGATAGATACATAGTTAAAAGCAGACGACATCTAGTGCGACTAGCTGCTGGACAATTACTAGAAGATTAATCCCCGAACTGAAATGAGTGTCTCTTATTATAGACAACAAGTATATAACCTTGAGTTCTTTTCTTTTTTACTCATAATCAATGAATTGGCTATTAGATAAACCCGTTAGGACTTGCGAGCCGGTGACCATAAAGGATAATTATGGCGCTACCGACATTCATCTTCACATCATTGAACACGTGCAAGAGCACTGAAACAAGTGAAGTGATCATTATATATCATTTATAGCCCAATAATAGCGAAGTTCTCGATGATCTATTGAAGAATATATTCGAGACATGCGTAGAAGCTTTCACTGGCTTGTAACTGATCATTATAAATAAAAAAAAAATATAGGCATGAAAATGTAAGCGCCGAAATAAAAAGGACAGTTTCTCATGACTGCATTAAACAGTAATATTTTATTGATAAGGGAATAAACCAACAGTAAACACACGAAATACATATTTGTTGTTCATCATAGAAATGTATTAAAAACAATTTATACAACCAAAATTACTTCTAAAATCAAATAGAAAATACATGAGAAATATGAAAAGGGACTGTGATATATAAGATTTACCCAAACAATTATTATTATTATTATTATTATTATTATTATTATTATTATTATTATTATTCACATAATTGATACACAGTCAAAGCAAGATATCATTTAAACAACAATTTGACTGGTGATTCAGAACAATTCAGATTCTACCCAAGAATCTAAGAATAGTCCGTCAGGTGGCGTCGTAAAACATGGACTGTTCCAAGTAATGCTGTTTTTTGTAGATCATATAGGGATCACTTTGTTGATATTTAATTGCTGTAAATAGTTGGATAGCTTCTTTGAAGTTGCACCAAATGCACCGATAACTATTGGGATGACTTTGGTGTGTTTAAGCCACAGTCTGCCAACTTCGATTGCCAGATCTCGATATTTAGTGATTTTTTTCAGTTCTTTGTTGTTAATGTTGTTATCACTATTAATGTTGGTATCAATAATCAAACCTGTCGATGTTCGATAATTGTGATGTCAGGTCTATTGTGTTCCAAATGCAGATCAGTTTGTAATCGAAAGTCCCAGAGAATGTTTTCTGTTTCGTTTTCCAATACTGTCGCTATTTTATGCTGCCACCAGTTATCAGAAGTAGGAAAGCCATATTTTTTGAATACATGCCAATGAATTATTTTGGCCACTTGATCATGGCGATATTTATAATCAGTTTGAGCTATCTTGCTGCGATCAGAAAGATGAGATTGTAGAACATCTAATGATGTTCTACAATCTCATCTTTCTGATCGCATAATCTGCATTTGCTGTTATTATTGATGTTCAAAATTTTTGCTTTGATTGCATTAGTTTGTAATGCCTGTTCTTGAGCTGCTAGAATAAATCCTTCTGTTTCTTTTTAATATATCCATATTGTAGGCATTGCCACATCTTGTTCACGTCAATTTTGTCCTCGGTATCTCGAAGAAATTGACCATGCATCGGTTTATTTTTCTAGTGCACATATCGGTTATTTTGTTATTCCTTTTTGTAATTGGATTTGTTTTCTATAACTTTTAGAAGGCCCACTCGTGTAATTGCGTGAAGCATTGACTCAGAGCTATTGTTGATGTAACTTTTTAAGATAATTTCTTCTTCGTCCACAATTTGTATCCCTAACAATTATTATTATTATTTTATTCACATAACTGATACACAGTCAAAACAAGATATCATATTAAAAAAATTTGACTGGTGATACAGAACAAATCAGATTCTACCCAAGAATCTAAGAATAGTCCGTCAGGTAGCGTCGTAAAATATGGGCTGTTCCAAGTAATGCTGTTTATTGTAGGTCATATAGGGTCACTTCTTTAATTGCTGTAAATAGTTGGATAGTTTCTTTGAAGTTGCACCAAGTGCACCGATAACTATTGGGATGACTTTGGTGTGTTTAAGCCACAGCCGGCGAACTTCGATTGCTATTTCGTATTTAATTGAGCAACACACAGAAATACGAAATAAACAAATGTTTGCCTTTTCAGAATATTATACAGCTAAATCGTAGGTTTATTTTTTTTTTTTAATTATTTTTGTAATTTCACCTATTATTACTGTAGTAGTCATTTTGTTCGTACTTTTCCTCTGTTTATTTAATTAGAATTAAATTAAATTTGTTCTGATGCTGACATGAAATTTAGACCCGCTTCGCAACAAATATTTGAAATTGTTCCCATCATTAGATTAACATTTTGATTACTTTTAATATTAATATCATTACTATCAAAGTATAACAAGATTTATTATAATGATCAGCTTGGGAATTGGAAACGTGGTTTGTATATATATATATATCGGTGTCCATCATGGTAGGAATTATGATTGATCGTGAAAACACAAGACGGTGTTCATTTTGTCGTTTTGTGCAATTAAATAATTTATTTCATATAAAATACGAAGAGAGTTATACATTAATTTCCACTACTTTAAAACCTTGTTTTGTAATGCCATACAAATTAATGCTTTTATTTTGACTTTCTGTTTGTTCTGTGAAGTCGACTTGTAGATGTGGGAGATATGTATACTGAGCAATTAGTAACGATGATGGATAATGTTTTCATTTCAGTTGTAATGTTTCTTTGCATCTATAAGGACACTAGATATCACAGCAAATGCATCCGCCCCTTTTTTTTTCTTTCTCAGGTTATCTATGTTAAAGACACGTGATGTCGAACGCGTTATATTACCCGGTTCAATAACCAACGGGGAAAATTCAAAACAGTAACTGGATCATCGCTTAGATTCACATTATCTCGAATATTTTGATGCTCTGAGTAATTAAATAAATTCAAAATTTTCCATATTCATCTTGTTTTCAATAAAAATATATTGAAATATATATATATATATATATAAGAACGATATTTTTCTCCTTCTAACTCTCAGTCATTTATAAAACTTGTTATAAAAGTTTATAGGCTTAAGCAGAACCTCGAAACCAGATATCTGTTTTAATAATTTTGAATAAAAAAAACGATTCACAGTTAACTTAAACTAGAATATCAACTTTATTGTAGTTGGGAGATAACTCTGAAGAAAACCCATAACAAAAAAAACTTGGAAATAAAGGAAGACTTTTCTAGGAGTCTAAATCAATACAAGGCGTTTCTAATGCACTTCAAATGGTAATCCACAGAGCTTTAGACGTCATAAAGTTTTGATTTGTGTTTCGTTTGATAAAGTTTCGAAGTAAATCGATTCTTTGTCTAACTGTCTAACAAATTTCTCCTAGTCAGTAATACAATAGAAACAAAGATGACTTTCGAAGCATATCATTCAGGATAATGAACCACTGAACTCAGTGAAAGTAGATCCAAACTTTTGAAAAAATAACAACTTTTCATCAGTGGAAGCCCAAGGACAACAGGATATTGGATTAAAAAAGAAAGATAAGAGCATTGCTGGTCACCGATGGATAATAATGGATATAAATGCAGGAACAGGATTTCATCATTTTATCATGCAGGAACAGGATTTCATCATTTTATCATATATATATATATATATATATATATATATATATGATAAAATGATGAAATCCTGTTCCTGCATTTATATCCATTATTATCCATCGGTGACAATCAATGCTCTTATCTTTCTTTTTGAGCTTATATATATATATATATATATATATATATATATATATATATATATATATATATATATATATATATATATATATATATATATATATATATAAGCTCAAAACTACTATGATATCCTGACATGATGAGACACTGGCCGCTAGAAGGCATTTCCGGATTTGGGTTGAGTTGGGTTGGACTGCGTAATCTAATTGCTTAAGCCTCCCATTTTCTCCATTTACTGTATATTGCACCAAATTATATATGTTGAGAAAATACACGTCTAATGTTTTTTTTTTTTTAAATTTCCCTATGAAGTCAACAAATATGGTTAACCGTTTAAATCGTTTCGAAGAAACAAAGTGAATACAATCAAGAATAAAAGAGCTGTTTCTAGAAATTTCAAATAAGATCGGAAATGCTCATAGAAAACAACAACAGAAAAAAAAAAACACAGCTGTTTGTAATTATCATTAATTTTATTTCAGACGAGAAATGACAGGAAAGAAACAAAACATGTTGACATCATTAAGTGTGAAGTAATATGGTTTCAAAAAATTCTGAAAGAATAATATTTGTCTATTAATATGCAGTTTTGATGACAGTAAATTAGCAGACAGTTAACTCGAGAATACATTTTCTCAAAAATTGTTTAAGCAGAATTACGACATGACAAAATGAATTATTTTTTTAAATGTGAATCGATTTTAAGTAAATTATTTTTAAAGTTAATTTTGTTGAAGTAAGTTGTATGCTTTTAAACGTGTCATTTGTGGAACGTAAACTTTTTAAGTGAACTATTTAAAAAAAAATGAGAAAAATATGAAGACCGAAATTTGTCATGGAATCTTCTATTGATTATGGCGACTTCCTTCTAGAGGCAAAATTAAAGTTCTGTTCTTTGTAATATTATAAATTCAACCAGGATTCTCTAACTTCAGAAAACAGCCAGACCGATCACACTGACCATGGAATGAAATGAACAGATGAAAAAGAAACAAACAAAAAAAATTCTGTGGCGCCAAAAGTCTTCTTAGATAATTACATATAAGTTACTTTCAAAAAAGTCTAGTTTGAGAAAAACATACTTAAAATATAGGATTATCAGCGTTAGCAACGTTGGTAACACTAAATCTATCTATGTTGTCTGGAAAACGTTTGGTAGTAAGGAGTGAACTGATATTGCAGCAAAGAAAGGCTGTTTATGTACTTTTCAAAGGTTCTTTATAAATAAAGTTTCTAAGATAATAAATTAATCTTTTTTAGATTGCACATCCTAAACAGTAAACCTAACTTAGTGGGCTTTACTTGAATCCATCGGAAGGAGGATCATTTTTCTTACTAATATGGACTGTTTAATTTTTATTAGAATAGTTAATACTTTTTTGTAGAGTAATTTGTTTATTTATTGCCTTGTTGCCATTGCCTTTAGGTTAATATATCATTAAACCACATTTTCATAACATAAAATCCTTAGGTTCTTTTTCGAAGATTCTAATTTGGTGCAATTGCCTTGTTGATAGTTATAAACATAATTTTAGAAATAATTCGTAATGTTAGTAATTTGTTGAAATTATAATCAACAAAGGAAAAAGTAAGTTTCCTTATCACTAAACGTGTGTCTTGAGAAAAGTGATGAGTGTTATTTTCACTATAGATAACACGCGAATTTTATGTTACAACACGATCTTTTCTTTTATTTGTGTCAGTCACCATCATCTTGTTTTATCGGAAGTTTAGAGTGACATAAACTTCCTGCTGTCCAAAACAGAGTTTTTCGGTGGCTTATACCTAATTCTCCGTCGTTTGAAGGATGATGGTGATGGGTTTGTTTTAAAAAAAAAATCACTTAAAATCAACAAATGCAACGAATACTTTAAAATGCTATATCGATAATTCAACTAAATTTCATGATAGCGTCTTTCGAGGCTAAGTCTTCAAAATCATGATTACGATCTCCAATCGATGGGGAATAAACAAATTATAGGTTTCGATACGAGTTACTGCTACAGCCATACGAATTTCTAGTTTGCCTGGGAGAACCAAATAGTTTGAAATAGAAATCATATCAGTGAAACCCTAAAAGTGCCACAAAAAACCAACAGACTGTTCCTTCAGGATACTGTGTGCTTTAAGGTGTAATAAAAAGGCAGTTCCTGGGAATGGAACACAAAATTTGCTCTTGCAAGCTTTCGGCATAGTAGATTCATGATTCGGTTTTTAGTACAGGCCGAATCGTTTGCTATGTCGTTTAGAATGACTAAACTTATACATAATTTTTTCAATCATTCTAATCAGTATATATTCAGAAATGAAACCCTTCTTGATTTATGATTTTGCGCAAAACATGACCAGCGTCTTTATTAACCTCTTGGATCCTTATGCTAACTGCAATTAGAAAGACAAATTTTATGCGGTTTTGCTAGAGAATATACACTGTGAAATTTTATATAGAAATTCTTTATGTATTTGAATATTATGATATTATTTGTTAGTGATTTCTAAAGAGTTCTTTATTTACTCTGCATTATTATTTTTAATTTATTTTGAATTAATGACTAAATTTTAAAGACAATGAAAATGGTAATATATATTTAAATTGGAATTCATTACGGAAGGTTATTTTAATTCTATATAATCAGTTTTTATTTTGAATTAAATAAATACACAGATATTCATCACTAAAAATATATATATTAAATTCAGAACAATTTCTTTTATCACCTAAATTCTAAAGAATGCTATTAACTTTTAGATAGATAAACATATACTTTTGATGAATTAATTTTTAAATATGTCACTATTTTATCAGTTTAATTTAATGATGCCACGTTAGAGTATACAAAGTATCGAATTATTCATTTCCCAGTTAGTAACCAACGTGATATTACTTACTTTATTTTTTTTTAATTCGACCCCATGCTTATTTAATTGTCAGCGACTGTTAACAAGAGGCCACGCTTTAAAAATTTCTTTATCACTTAAGTATTAAATATTTTCTAATTATCAGCTATCAGTAGTAATACAATGGATAAAAATGATTTCCCCAAAAGGAGCATGTCCCGTCCCTCTCCAAATATAGACCTCTAATGGAGGATGACTCAATCAATACATTGCGGTTATAAACAACACATTTCTATGTTATGCATAAACTAGTGATGATGTCCGTATGATCTTCACTCGCCAACGCTGGTGTGTGTTAATTAGTATACAATTTTATTTTATTTAGCTTGGTGTAAAATACGAGAATGTTAAAAAATAGTTTTTCACACTTGCGAAGACATCTCTCAGGGATGGTTACATGGGCGAAAAGCGCGGTTGCCTCATCTGTTTCTTCATACGACCACGAGATGGCATTATATGGGTGTCAGACGGCCACACCACATCGCACCACAGAAATGTTGTCGTTGTTGTTGTTGTTGTTGAGTCCGTTGAAGAGCCTCTAGATATGACCGCGAGCCTATAGAACTGTTTTGGCAATTTGTTGAACTTTGATAGAGTAGAGCTTTTCTATAGGGTTATCGTCAATTTTCTGTAGAGCAGCAGCAATTGCTGGCCAAGAATAGATATGGACAGTTCTTACATATTTCATAGCTTCTAGTACCGTACGGATAAATTTTCATGCCTTTAAAATGTTCCGTCCTTAGTCTGGTGATGATTGTGGTTATTTTTCTATTTTCATTAATTTTGCTGATTTGATGTTTCCACTTTATAGTTTGTTTTACCAATCTTATTTTGCGACAGAAATAATCTCACTAATGGAAATGTCTATTAGCGAGATTATTTCTGTCGCAAAATAAGATTGGTAAAACAAAAAATCGAGAAACAAATTGAGAAAAAAAAAATCAAAGCACCCGCATCAACGCATAACATCATGGATAGTTTGTTTGATTTATAAGAAGCACACCTACATGGAATGCGAAGATTTGAAGATGCACACACACACACACACACACACACACACACACACACACACACACACACACACACACACACACACACACACACACACACACACACACACACACACACACACACACACACACACACACACACATCAATAGAAAAAAATAAATGTATTTTAGTGACATAGACAATGTAATTTGTCACATGCTCCATACATTTTTGGAATCCCTTCTTCTGGGATTACAAAAGTAGAACTGTAAAATTACCTCTAAGATTAGCTCTGGTATAACATTCAAATACAATATGAAATTGAAATACACTGTTTGTGAGATTATAATTAACTCTCTAAACGACTGTTTTAGTGTTACAGTAAGTTATATGAAATATATGAACAAAAAACTAAAACCTGATTAATAATTCAAATTTTTTACTAGTCTAGTTCAGTTTACTGTTTCATTTCTGTCTTGCTCTTTCATGATTGGCTCATGCAGTGTGAGTCTTAGCGACATGTTTCTTAGGTTATTATATAACAAGGCATTATTCTTTTGTAATTTCTTAGACACAACATTATCGGACAATTAAGCAGCAGAACATCAACGCCCGTCAACACGTGTTCCATGTGAAGAGACCACATGCGAACAGCTGACCTAAATGAACGCTTTGCCTAGAAACACCCTAGCACTGCGGGGGAAAGAAAGAACGCCAAGGCCGCCTCTCAGACAATATCCATGTACTTTTGTTGTCCGCTGGTCCTGAGGACTTATCTCTGCGCGATGTGTAAACTTGAGGGAATTCTTTCCACGTCTTGTAGCGTCTTTGTGACAGTAATCTTGTTGGTTCGCGGATCTCTGTCCGCCAGTTCCGATCACCAAGAGATTAAACGAGAGTTAGTTACGATGAAGGAGATGATGGCTGACATTGAAGGTGAGTGGGTGTTTTGACATAACGTAGTAACCAAAGGAGTTAGAGAGAGCCTTTATTCTTATATTTATTGAGTCTCTCTCTCTCTCTCTCTCTTATGATTTGACAAGGTGATTAATTTAGTTATGCTTACCAAAAATCATATCGTCTCATCAGTTTTTTTTACATGCAAAACATGCAAAACAATACATGCAAAATAATTTTTGAATGTATTGTTTTAAACCTTATAAAGAGAGCACCTTGCACATTTTATTGAATGTGCAATGAGCTCTCTTTTTAGGATGCATTGCATTTTTTTAAATGCTAAATAATTTAAATTTATTTCACTGAAATTTTTTCCATTTGCGTTAGTATTTTAGATTTTTTTTAAAAAAAAAGCAAGTATATTTTTAATTTAAATATATGAAGTATGTTTCATTCAATATTTAAATTAAATATCTTAAATTAATTTAAAGTGTAAAAATATATTTGACATATGATATTACTTCTGTTAGAAATTCTTTCATATATTTCGTCTGATCGGAACAACGTCATAAAAATCAAACTCACATTCATCGTATCATTAACTAGCTACGGAAGCGCCATCTTAACAAAATTCACATTTCCTTTTATCAAATCGAAAAGTCTTAATTAAATTAAACGTATGTAATGCATTTCGCACAACTTTTTAATTTTCTTGAAAATTAAAAAGAACGTATATGGAAATTAAAAATTTCCATAGACGTACATCATTCTTGAAGTGAATGATGAAAGCATATGGAAGTTTATTAAAATCTAGTGATCTTTAGAATACACCCAATAAAAATAATATTTTTATTATTTTATGCAATATACAATAATACTAATAATATCGTAACATAAAGTAAAACAAACAATTTATAGCTGCGAATCGTATTTTGTGTTATTAATTACTGTTAATGGTTTAGTATCCATAATAGATCCATTAATAGTGGTTAATAATAACAAAATATGATTCTTTTAGACGAGGACGGGATCTGTATGATATAATAATTTACGATGGAAGAGGTATTTCAAGATCACATTATAAATAATGTGATCTAAAAATGATTATGATAAATTTCAGAGTAATTTATATATTAATTAAGCGTAACTCTTTATTAATGTGGCGATTATTACAAATAGATATCTTGTACATTTATTATTACAAATAGATATGTTGATAAATGAAATGATATATGTAATGAAATAAATACATATTAATAAATCAATTCCATTAAATCTAGATAAATTTAAAATATTAATATTATCTTTTCTTTGTTATTTGCAGGAAAATTGGAGCAATTCAACACGCTGTACCTTATGAATCTTGATAAAAGAGTCAAAGATATCGAGTCCAAACTTCATACCATATTGGCAAGAGTGGCGGAGTTGAATAGGAAGAGCTCTCTTTTGAGTGAAATACACAATGATATCGATTCACGGAAGGAGTTATTACAGAAAATTTCAAAGAATGTTGAAGACTTGTCCCGAAAACAGCCCAGTGCAGTTGGTCGAAAACACAAAGGTGAAACAGAAAAGCTCGACAAGTTAAGTGATAATGTTCAAGGTCTCTTCCAGATCTTCAGTGGAGTGAACAGAAAGATTGATGGCGTCAGTCAAAAGGTCGATCACTTGGCGGGGATAGCTTCTCCAGAAGATGTCAAATTACTACTGGATAGAAAACTAGCATCCTTGGAAGCTGCTACAGAAAAGTTCAACGAGTGTTCTCTCTGTGATAAATCCACCTTAACGGACACTTTGAAAAGTACTGTCAGACACAGTGTAGATGGCGCTGCACGAAAATTGCCCTCTTGTTCAACCCTGGATGTTGAACGTGGAATCGGGAGGGTCTTGGATTCGAAATTTGACGTCACTACAGAAATGCTCAATGTCGAAGTGTCCCGAAAGTTGGAGAAGATGGCTCACCTGTTGGAAGGAGTGAAACACGAATGCCATCGACTGGCATATGAAGACGTATCTGCACGACATACCCAACTAGATTCGCAGGTCAGAGTGCAATCTCACGAAAAGTTGTTGGATATTCCCTCCGTTCTTGGACAAAGGGCAACAGATGATGATCAACCTCCTTCGAGAGAGAGTGCTGGAAGAATATTTAGGAAACTGTGGAGAAAGTTAACAGAGCCAATAGGCAAAGTGGGTGAAAAGATCGAGGCTCTAACACAAGTTCTGGAAAGTAATACTTTAAGATTTCACAATGAAACCATATCCAAAATCAATGAATTGGCCTCCAAAGAGAAATGGTTTGACACTTGCAACAAACAGTATGAATCTCTAATCGAGAATACGAAAGACACCACACAAAGATTGGGATACATCGAATCGAGACAAGTAACTGTCCAGAATATCTGCAGCAAGATATTAGTGGAAGTGGAACGTATCCGGGAAGCTACAGAAACTGGCAGTTTGGGTCCGAAACCCACGGAAGAGTCTTTGAGCAGCAGAGAAAGTTATGACATTGCTCGAAGTTGCACAGAACTCCAAGCTCAGGGAATTATGAAAACCGGCATATACACCATTCGACCCAAGGCTTCCGAAAATGATTTTTTGGCATACTGCGATCTCCAGACTGACGGCGGAGGATGGACAGTAGGTGGTCAATATCTTTTATTTTTTTTAATTATCTGATCCCAGTTATCGATTAGGATCAGAAATAATACATAAAGGAAATTCGCCAAAATATTCTTTTTTAACAATTACTTTTATCATTTATTTTATTAAGAGTTTTTAGAATTAACATTTGCTAAGTCTTTAAATTTCTGACAAAAGTTGTGAGTGAATTCATTTATGTTTATTAAACACGTTCGCAAGATTTATTTTTTTCTTTAAGCTCACATAATAAACCACAGAGTTTTATTGTTTTTTTGACTTATTAATAATTGGCGGCTGGTTTGAAAATTGAATCTTAATTTTTTATATTCGTTTCTTACTTACCATATGCCTGAATAAATTTAGTACTATACTATTATCTATATTAAAATCGAACTGATGCAGTTATTGAAAATCTATATAAATAAAGTCAAAATGATATCTGTTTTTCGACTATCGCGCAGAGAGGATGAATCGCACTCGACAGAATGTTAGGGATATGTTTAGGGTGGTTTTGGATATATCTTAGGCTACTTGGTTATTTCGTCTGGCTTTTCGTCGTATCTCTTCCCACCTAATAAAATGAGATGCTAGATCTTAAAAAAAGGATTTAGTTTCTCGTTTTGTTTAGTGGACATCTCATATCGTATTTCATATTACATGCATTGCAAAACGAATATCATTACACTTTCTCATTTTATAAGAATTCCATTTTGTAGTGATTCTTTTTTGCTTCATTTTATATACTGTTGTTTTATATGCTTCACAATATAGTGTAGATATTTTTAAAAGCTTTCCATAAGGTTTTATATAAATGAATTGCAAACACACGATTTCTGATGAAGCAAAAAAAGTTTGTTTAATAATCAGTTACTAAGAATGACATATTAGTATGGTATTATAATATCGCGAGCCTCCGTAGCTTAGTCGGTATAGACGACCGTATAGTTCGGGAAGATCTGGGTTCGATTCCCGTTAGTGACATGAGGAACCTCTATCTGGTCTCTTTCGACGAAAGGTGAGTTAGCCGGTCTCTTACGGACGTAGGGTTTTTCTCATCCAGAAACTCGGTTTTTCGTCTCCAGAACAGGCAAATCATCCCCTTGAACACACACGCATCTACAGACATAGGACACTCTAGGAGGCATAGGGCTAACCACCTTAGTTATGAAATTACGGCTAAGAAGTCCAAGAATAGTTGGAAGGTCGTGGGCGCTTAAGTGCCTGTTCGAACGACTGATGATGAATATAATATTGCAGGTTTAATATTTCAATATTATTTTAAGTCATCCATCAGAATATCATCTCTGTTTTGCAAAGATGTTGTCCATTAAGAGAGACACTGAGAATACAATAAAATTATCTACTATCTAGCAGTCGTTAGATGTATTAATTGCACGACTTCATTACATGCTGCAAGACCATAATCTTAATTATAGGAAGCACCAAATGGCGTGAAAGATACCACGTTTAATCTCTAGAGCAACAATCGGGGATCATCTAGTCCTTAGCTCAACCATGATAGTGATATCCTATAGATTTATAATCTTCCAGTAGGTGGGATTATTATTATTATTGTTATTGCCTGCCTTCAACCAGAACCGGAGATTCTCGTATATGAGCTCATCTAAATGTCAAATGAATTACACGAATTATCTATATTCTACTTTCTTCCCTTAAAAGAGGCGTTTAGAAAGTAATTCCAAAAAGATCAAAGAAATAAAAATTATACTTTGAAGTCTTTACTTTAGTTTTTACACTCTTTCTGAAATTATCTCCCTTCACCCTCCATTTCAATATATTTTTTCCACTTCGTAACAAGCTTTTCAAAGCCTTCAATTTAAAAATAACCAAACCTCCAATAGAGCCAATTCTGAACTGAAAGTAAGATGTTCTACATCTTTAAATACGACCTCTCTTCGATTTCCATAAAAATTAACATGTTTTATTGTAGCTTAATTCTGTATCAGTTTGCTCGAATCCTGCTAATAGAATTTTCAATTTCAGTTCTTGCGATCTCTAGGACTTATTCACTGATTCCCACTGATTATACTCAGCTGTCAGATGAGAATAATCTGACAGCTGAGTAGAGAAATAGAAAATTGTCAGATACTGTTTTTGTTCGCCCACTTGGTGCCTAGTCATGAATGTGACCTTCCGCAGTCACATTGAGTTACATCACCAGAAAAACCTTATATTTGGTGGCGAACTTCAATAACACACTTTCGTTCGTCAAAAATTCTACAAACGTGTCAAAGACTTTAAAATGAAAAGCCAAACGGCTTTTATCCCTTTTGTCAAAGGACTTGTTCATTGTGTACTAAATAACAACGAGAATACAACTTCAATTGTATTGCACTGTATACTAAGTAGCAGAGGTGTGGAAGAACAAACAAGACTAGACAAGGTTCAAGGCAATTCACACTTAGACCGATGAACGCCCGCTTGCATTACTTCCGGGACATCCCTCAAACTAACTAACGTTCAGCTTTACTTGTGTTACTCTATGACAGAGTAAAATAGTTAAAAAATAAACAGGATTAGTATTTTTCTTAAGTATTAGCACCTTTTTTTTTTGTTATACTCGCTGTTATAATTTCTATATATTCGACTGAAATAAAAAAAAAAGTTTTCGCAGAGCCTCATATCGCAGCAATAGAACTATTGCATGGTAGGTCTGATGTTTTACAGTTTTCTCAGTTGGGAAGTAGCATGATTTGATTCAGAACTATTTATGCTCATTGTTAACATTATAAGTAAAGATAGAGTGCTTAGATCATCCTTCAACACTTACTACATTTTTCTATTCCATCCCAAATGACAACTTGTCTACCTTCTGTCAGTTTTCAATTGGCAGATGATTGGTTGTCTTTTATATTTTTTAATATTGGAACGATCACTTTTATAGGCTTTCGCTGGAAAAACAACCGTGCTGTATGGTAATACTTCTACTCCGCAGAATTTATGTAAACCACGTACTAGAAAAAGAACTTTTTTTGCCTCTCTACTAGAAACTGACAGACAGTGAGTGAATCTTCAATTTCTCTGTGGGACAGAAGAGACTGCGTCACTTAAAATGAAGTAAACTCCCCAGGACAGAAGTTTTTAGCACAAAGTGAGAGAACATCTCACATGTCAAAGATCCATCTCATGTGAGAATTGAGAAACAGTAGGTTACAAATTTAACGGTTACCATACATGTGGGAAATGGTTATCTAACTGTCAATCGATCCTATTGAACGAATGTAGACGAATGCGCGCGCGCACACACACACACACACACACACACACACACACACACACACACACGCACGCACGCACGCACGCACCAAGAAAGTCTTCTAACGTCTCCTTTTCATTCTTTCTGACCCAAGAAACAATTTAAAAAACTGAAGAAATCCAATGTTACGAATATTTTTTTCTAAATGCTAACGATCTAATTTAAAATGTTTAGAATGGAATAAGTTACTTTTCGAAAAGGTAATTTTGTATACGTGAAAAACATGCATGTTAAAGTATGCCAAAAGCTATCATCAAATACTTAAAACCTGCACTCCACTCCGTTATTTCACAAGTGATAAAACGAATAGAAAAATCAATGTTTAATCAAACAACACCGCAGTTATACTCTGAGCTTAGAAAAAAAAATTCTTTTTTTTTTCTAATCTCACCGCTAAACTACACCGCTAATCTCCAAATGATGTTAATCTACGTCATGTTAGAGCTATCAACGATATTTCTAATTTGTTAATGTGTCAATAAATCTACTAAAAGTCATTTAGAGAATTCCACATCATGATTTATTAGAGTCTTATGCTCAGTTACTAACGTTCTCAAGCATCTGATTTGTGTTTACCAGAAGTTAACTTAGACTAAGTAAGCGTGTAATATTTTCTACGTATAGCAGACTGAATTCGAACACAGTTATTTGAGATTTTGACACTTTATGTGTATAATGAAGAGTGTATTAGTTTATAAGCATTCCTCTGTTATCCAGGACTTAAGGAAGTTACTGCGGTGACCTATCTCAAAGTCAGCAAACAAACATCTCTTAATAGAGATCATCCTGATATACAGTCAACATTGAGATTAATTATGTTTAATCAGCATCGTGATTATAAAATAACTAATTATATTTAGATATACCAAATAGTTTTAATCCTCGCGGCGAGGTCACCTTCGATGTAGTACTTATCTTTGTCTTTCGGGAATTATTGATGCCAGAGAAACATTAACTTTACTAGCCATCTTTATAGCTAGTAAAGTTTTCCCATTGGGAAATTTAATCAAAGGAAGTAAATGATCAGTCATAGCGAGAAAAAATGCACGAAAGTTAAGCAATGAATCTTATTTGGCTCCCTCCAATCAATCTTGATTGGAACCTGAAGGCATTCGAGAAATCCCTAAAACCAATTGATATCCAGAAAATCCACAAAACTTCAATGTAATTAATAATTACATTGAAGCCTATATTATGTTTAAATGGCCTCTTGAGGATTTATATATGCGAGAATTTGAGGCAGAAATTAATAAGATGCCGGAAGCCTAGAAATGAATCCTGTCATATACAAACAATTGACCTTGGTGTTTCTGACAGGATTCAATCATAGAAATTGGTAGCATGGCTTACTTCATTTATCCAAAGCTGGTGGCATCCGTACTCATTAGTGGAAGATAAACATCCTATAAGCAAACTATAGTTATCTATGCAATGTCTTTGACAGCAATCAGAGGAAATACTATCATGACCAGCTATGTTTTCGTACCCTAAATACTTAACAGATTTTCAAGGTAATAGCGACTAGGGCTACCTTAGCTGCTATTTTATATATGCAATCCATTTTGCCTGTCACATTTATGAATAGCTTCTTTACTAAGTCTTTCCAGAGCGGACAATTTAATTAATGTAGTGACACTTGTATCACAGTGACCTCTGTTCTTAAAAATGCGGAAGCATGTTTATCTGACCTCGTCACAATACAAGGGGTTTAGAGATTAAACACTGTTGTTCACGAGTGTTCCTTATTTAGTGTCTTTCTATGGCGTTCCTCCCTTCAGGTGCAGATGACGCCTTATCTCGCTCTTTCACTCACGTATGTAGCCATGGAAACGTACTGATAACCACTGGATGGGTCTCTGTAGTCAGATGTTATCATTCTCTGAACACGGGGACTTTAAATATACATTGGCAATAGCAAGGATGCAATAAAGGCTTTTCGCTATAAACCTGGTCATTCACGTGTTACAAACAGGGTAGTCATATATCGTTAACTACGTTCAGTCACGCTTGTTATGATTTAGAAAATAAAAGTTGAGGCTAAGATATGGTGCAACTTCTTTCAGTGGTTGTTTGACTTTTTTTCCCCCCTTAATAATCGAACTTGGTGAATTTTTCAGATTTTTGGAATTTCAAGTTTTTAGTGGACGTGGCGTCCAACAAGTTTTACCCATTTTTGGTAATGTAGTTGAGGATAGATGATGTTGAAGAAACGAAAATGAGTGTTTTTCATTGTTTCTCGTGAACTTTATGGTGTTCATTCATTTGAAAAGTTTTCAGAATAAACCAAAGTTGAAAAAAAATAATGAATTTTTATTTCTCTACTAGTTTCACATTCCTTGCACTTCCGAAGAAAAAAGTACAAAATTATTGACATTATAATAATTGAAAACAGACGATATTCAAATGTTTAATTATTGGATAATTTAATAAATATTTATAACCTTACGCTCTCATACTATTCACTTGCGATATTTATTAAACGACAAAAAGACGTAATGTCCACATATTATCCTCGCGTGGTTTACTTGTTCAAACGAGAGTTGGAAGTGATTTAATACGAGACCTTGATTTTACATTGATCGCAATCTTTAGGAATGCGTGAATCAGCTGAATACCTCAATCATAAACATCGATCCACATTATTTACACACTACTTGAGTCCTGCCAGATTTTCAGGTCGTAAAATGTTTGATGGCGTCAAGTGCTTTGGCATTTCGTAGGATTAAGTTGGCGCATTCCGAAATGCAACTTTTGTTCTCAATTCTGAATCCAATAGGGTTGTTTTAGCTTGCGAAGATGCTCTACTTTCACCTAAACACTGCTCCCTTCAGTGGCAAATCTCGCTATACATTACGATAGGGTAATGTCGCGACTATCTTCACATCATACGAACATAAAATAGGGATGTACAGCAGTTTTTTCCACTCTCTCTCTCTCTCTCTCTCTCTCTCTCTCTGTCTAACTCTCATCAAATGAAGTGTTTGTTCACTCAATCTTCACTTAAAAATAACTGGAAAGATTGACAAAAAAATATCACTAGGATTTTTTTTTTACTCCGCAGAAATCAAAAATAAATAATAGATTTGAAACAGGAAATAGAAAATAGAGAGAAATGTAAGAATTTTATATATATATATATATATAGACAGTTTTTCTGACTGTTATTATACCAAGCTGGCACAGTGAAAGATTGCCAGTCTAATAGTTCAACACATATTTCGAACGCTGTAGTGCTTTCGCTGTCATGTCCACCTTCTGATTTAAGAGTCACCATCACATTAATGCCTCAGCTCGTTACTTCCATCTGCGCCTAATGGCTGCACTTACAGCGACACGAGCGACTTGAAGACCATTTAATAAAACGGAATTTAGGCATCGTGTATTTAGCGAAGCGAATAGCTTACCTGGATGATCAGCACAGTCGATTTTAATGAACTGAGGCAAAAAACATAAACATTAAAACTGCATCACGATGTAATGCAGATATTTAGCTTGTCAAGAATGTTTTACTTGGGTTGTTATTATTCGTCACATTTGGAAAGGTGATCTGGGACATGTCGACTGAAGGTCACTCAATAATGCCATTTTCTCTGTAATCTTAGTGACACTTTAAAAATATTACAAACAGAGAAAAAATGTATATTTAGTTATTGCATGTATATAGAAGTAATACACTACACAATCAAAAGTATTAGGGAGCAAACGGAATGAATAACAACTCCCTTTGGTTAAAAGATCGTCAGTAATTGTAAGTAAGCCTGTCTATGTAGATGCAGGTGTTTGTTCTTCTAAAATCTCGTATTTTACCTTTCGCAAGTTCAATTATCATGACTTTAAGAAAGCTAAACACTGTGTAAAACTAGCTAAACAAACGTCATGGGAAGACTTTGGTAAGAACATAGAAAACAAATATCAAGAAGGTGGCACAATATTCTGGAGGTTGTTGAAGAAGCTTAGAAATAGAAGAAGGAGTACTGTAAAAGGAATTAGAGATGATAAAGGTGACATGAAAACGGGAGAAAAAGATATCCTTGAGGTATGGAGTAATTACTTTGGAAAACTGCTAAATGAAACAAGCAGTGATGAGAGTACAGTGGTAAAAAACACTGACCAGGCATGCAGTCAGGAATACATATCCATACTTGAAGTAGAAAAAGCAATCAAAAGCCTGAAATGTGGAAAGGCAACTAGAGTAGACGATATTCGACCACAAATACTCAAGTATGGAGGTATAAAAGTCTTACAGTGGCTGCACTGCATAGTTCAGAGGGCCTGGACAGGACGAATTTCAGATGTTTGGAGTAGAGCTCTCATAGTACCCATATATAAAAAGGGAAATAAAACTGAATGTGAGAATTACAGAGGTATTTCCCTACTGAATGTTCCTGGCAAGATTTATGCAAGTATACTTGAGAAACGGTTGAGAAGAATTGTGGAAGAAAAGCTTGGTGGGATTCTGGCCAAATAGAGGCTGTCAGGATCACTTTACGACAAATGGTTGAGAGAAATCCTGGGAATATAACAAAGATCTGCATTTAGTTTGTAGATCTGGACAAAACGTATGACAAGGTGCCAAGAGAGACTCTATTCAAAACACCACAGTTGTATAGTGACAGTGGGGCATTATATCAAGCAATACTTAGTCTTTATTTGAGTTGTAATTCAGCAGTTAGAATGAAGGAAGTATAAAGGAAGGTGGTTTAATTTTAAATCTGGTGTCAGGAATACATATCCATACTATCAGACGTAAGGATGTACATTATCCCCTCTGTTATTCATTATGTATATGGATCACATTATGAAGGAAAGTGGTATTAAACATGATATCAAAATTGGAGACGTTAATGTCAGCTCTATACTGTATGCGGATGATGTTATACTTCTAAATAAATCCGCTACAAGTCTGCAAGATTCCCTGATTAAGAAGAAAAGCCAAACGGCTATTTTTTTCTGGCGAAGTTGATAAATTAAGGGGATAAAAATCCCTTATTTTGTTTTTCAGCCAGTATGAGAAACTCTAAGGTCGAAAACTACGATCTAAGCGTTTCATCGACGAACTATCGGCAAATCCAAGCGTGAGTGACCACTTGGTAGTACCACACCAAGGCAACTCGATGCAAAGGTGGAGCAAGCTCCTTCACTATTCTTGATATTTTCTCATAATGTAAAAACACACAGCTCCTAGGAGATGTAATACTGCTTTACATTATGAGGAGAGGTCACTACCCATACCAGTTTCAACCTTTTTTTGAGGTCTCATCAGTGAGTAGCTAGACCAAGATGATATCAAAGTTTTAAGTGAAAAGAACTTACATACCTTCGCTATACGAATGCCAGAAAGGTGTGCCACTATATTGTATTATAACATATTATAATTAAGAAAAAAGCCATTCGTCGGCATGAAACGCTTAGATCGTAGTTTTCGACCTTAGAGTTTCGCATACTGGCTGAAAAACAATAAGGGATTTTTATCCCCTTAATTTATTCCCTGACTAAATTGAATAACCGGTGTAAGAGATATGGTATGAAGGTTAGCATTAAAAAGACGAAGGCAATGGAAATAAGCAGAAGAATTGAAAATATCAACTGCATTGCGAATGGAGAACCTATAGAAGAAGTAAAATATTTAGTTAGCACGATTTTTAGTGAAGATGGTAAATTAAATATGAGAATAGACAACAGAATCAGCAAAGCTGGTGTAGTAGGAAGTCAACTGAATAAATGTATATGGAATAAGAGAGAAATTAGTCACAACACTAAAGTACCTGTATACAAGGCAGTGTTCAAACCAATTTTAACTTGTGGATCTGAGAGCTGGGTTAGAAATAAAACACTTTACCTAACACTAGAGATCGCAGATATGAGAGTCCTGAGAAAGATTAGGGGCATGAACAGATGGCATCAATGGCAATATCATATTAAAAACGAGGATATTAGGAAAGAAAGACATTGTTTGCTTCCAGGAATGCGTTAGCAGAGCTAATCTCAGGTGGTATGGTCACTTAAACAGAATGGGCGAGGAAAGATTAGCAAAATACGTGTTCTCTGCCAGGTTGGCAGGAAAAAGATCCAGAGGAAGACCAAGATATAGGTGGATTAATACGGTAAAAAGTGCCTTAGAACAGCGCTTCCCAAACTGTATGCCTCGGCCCCCTCGGGGACCGTAGGTTTTGTTGAGGGGGCCTTGAAATAATGAAAACAAATTTAAAATCTTTTAAGACTAAGTAGATATTTTATCTTAAAAGAAACGTATTTAATTTTTATCATTTATTATTTCTTTTTTGTTCTTTTTTATATTTTAATGGAAATAAATCACACATTGGTGCGGGTTCACAAATTTTGCTTCCTGCGTATTTCGGCGTCTAATGAATATCAGTAAATATATGCTTATTCATATAAGTTTCATTTCAAAGCAGAAATCTAAGAATTGCAGTTTCAAATATTTCACCTGATATTGGTGTAGCAGTATTGAAACACATCCATCACATTAAATTGTTATTAAACTTCTCTTATGTTTTTAATGCTTTCTTTATTACTAATCGTTTTACGTTTCATGTGCTTGTCCTGCAAATGTACAATAACAATAGCTATCTATATCAAAATATGAGATAATGTGCTATGTCAAGTGTATGTAAGATGCTAAAAATGTAATATTTGCATTTGATTTTTGCAATATTCGCTGTGTATGTTTTGTATTGAATATAAATACAATAAATATTATATATGTCTGTATATTAAGATTTTTTTCGAAGGGGGGCCGTGAAATATTTTAATTTTTCCAAAGGGGGCCCCTGACATCCAGAAGTTTGGGAAGCACTGCCTTAAAAGATAGAAATATAAGATTTGACAATGTTGGAGCCTTGACAGGTAATAGATTGATTTGGAGGAAAATTGTAGATAGGAAGTTAATAATGATGTAAATTTTTCATGTAGTACTATCATATCCTGTACACCCCAGGGTAAATGTCAGGAATTTGATGATGATGATGAGGACGAAGTTCAGTTATCGGACAGTGTATATATATTTACCTCATAGCTATAGCTGCTTCGACGTGATCCTAAACGCACCACCTGCGTAGCCTCTGCTATACTGCAACATGGATTTGAAATATTTTCCACTAACTGACTGGGTGTCTTGGAAATGGCATGGCATTCTATGCCATTTCCACGAGAGCACAAATTGCATGGAAATAATATATTTAATAGCTCTTTTGGGAGATCGCGTTTTACGGGTATTTTCTCATATTCTTTCCTAGTTCATCCCAAAAAAATTCAATCTGCTTAAAATCGAGTCTAATTCGAGCCTACAATTCCATCAATATCTTGCTTTTATTATGCGCACACCAAATACTCACACATTCATATATTGATGACAAAGGGACTGCTGTGTTAAATGCATAGGTTAGTTTTCGTAGAACTTTGGTCAGAACTCGACTCGCTCTTAGACCTACAGTATGTCATAATCACCTACAACCCTCAATTGTCCGCGCGGTTAGCTTAGTGGCTATGCGCTTCGCAACCATATGCCTGGGGAAGGAGTGTCCTACGTTCGATTCTCGTCGACGACGTGAGGAGCTTAAGGATCTTGCTCAGCCATAGCCAAGTTAGCCGGTCTTGGTAATGGACTGCAGGGTTTTTCCACCAGTTTATCTGGGATTTTTCATCCCGCAAAGCAGGCAAACTGGCCCTCTAAACACACACCGATACAGTCAGGAATACTTAAGACAATCCCTCCAGCCGTAGGTCTGAATTGTCAGCTATACCGGTCCCGAGCCCGGATAAAATAAGGGAGATTGAGTTGGTGCCGTACCTACCCGTAAAAGGGACTCACTGCCTTTGAATCACCATACAAAATGAATGAACCATCGATTAAGCTATCTTTCCGCAAGGCATACTGCGGATCTACTTGATCATTTATTCGTATAGGGTTCCCCCCTTTTTCTCCCTTTGAGGGACGAGTTGAGCCCTCCTAATGAGGGATTTTAGTATATATATATTATGACTGTAAGTCCGTGTATATTCACGGGGCCGGTTTAGCTGTTATGAGGGACGAAAAACCGGAGTATCCGGGTGAAAAAACCCTCTACTTCTATGAGACCTGGTCTCTTTCGACTAAAGGTGAGGCTAACTCACCTTTAGTCGAAAGGGACGATAAATGTAGATCCACTAAAACGTCTATGTGGGGATATGCTCAAGTTGAGTTGTTTCTCTCATTACTTTTGTTAACAAATACAGTATATTAATTTAAAAAACAATTCCATAAAGCCCTCTTAAACTCTCGTGTTTAAATTCATGAACCCAGATCATGCATTTCGCAATTCGTTTAGAATCTGTTTGGTGATTAAGATTGTGAAGTTTTGTTTCTTTTTTAAGATCACAAATAAATTAGGGTTTATTTGTGATCTTTTAGGATATCATTAATTAAAAAAAAAGATTAACGATATCCTAAAAGATATCGTTTTTGCATCAAACAACCACTAAAAGAAAGGATAATAAATAGCCCATATTATTTTATTGAAATAACGATATCATTATTTCGAGTCGTTTTTATTAGAAAACGATTCAAGATGATAAGAATAATAATCCGAATAATTTTGTCTGAATGTGATTGAATGAGATTTAATATTTACAATTACTATTGAAATGTGTCGAATCGTTTGAATTGGACTAATTTAAAGACTTCGTTTCAATTGGTTTGGATTACGACCAAAATAACATTTTGAAGGCAATATTAAATGGAACAATTATTGGCGAAAACGGCTCTAGTTTTAACTCGTGATAATGAATGATGACACCACACGAGAAGGCAATCACGAAACGCACCCTTTTACGATCGTCTGCAATAAATTCTTCACTTATTACTGTAGAACCACCGTCTGGATGAAAGATAACCTGCGTGGGAACGGAACAGAAGTTGTTTCCTTAGCAAAGAACAGAAAGCAAAATCACTGTTGTCATTTGAAGAAAATAATTTTCCTATTATATCTTTTCTAATTCAGTTTCGAATGTGAATTTGACTCGCGTCATATGACTCGAATCTAGAAATATTAGCAACTAATGTGTTAACTGCTGTTCAACTGAATATTTCTGGTTTCTCATTCAAATTTCTTTTTTTTTATTTTATTTTATATTGCTCATATATTTAAATAACTGCAGTACATCCAACGTCGTGCGTGTGATATAGGTTAGGAAAAGTCGGAACCAATTAACATTCTTCTTTAGAGAGGTAACTATTGAAATCTATGGCTGAACATAATGGGAAAAAGAGACTTCTAAAGAATAGAAGTAAAGAAGATGACAGGAGAGGAACAGATGAAACTTCGGTCCGGTTTGAAGGTCGTATTGCAGAAAATGCTGGTTATAATAATGTAAAATTTAACGGCTTAGTGAACAGCGAAGGAATTATCGATATTGAGTTGATAAAAATTTGGTATCTGGTCATAACAGTCAACCATGAAACTATCTTCCCATTGAGTTCAATTTAGTTTTCTCGAAAATCATTAATATGATTATCATTAGACAATTTCTTTGACAGCTGGAGACGTATCAGCAAATTACTGACCAGCAGTATGGATTTCACTATTCTCAATCCCCATCCACTCTCCTAGCCGTGACCATCACCTATTTTAGACAAAACATGTGAAAGGTTTGAAGGAACTGTGGTCGCTTGACATTTACTTGACATGTACTACGATCAGGCGTAGTACAGAAATCGGTTCAGCAAACTACTATCCTATGGTTTCTGCCTTCCACTCGTCACAACTGGATCACCAACGTCTTCGCTTATTTTTCACTACGCCATCATAGACCACTTTCTCCTGTCAGAAAATGCTAGAGCAAACCTTCTAAGTTCTGTATTTTCATCCATCCTCTTCTTCCTGTACATAAATACCTTCTCTTACAGACCTCAAATCCTATCCTTAGCTTCGTTTATGAGAGTAAACCCTATTCGTCTTCTTCCTCTGATATGCTATGTTTTTAACTTCGAATCGTTTGACTAAAATATCTTTCACTGCCTCATTATAACAAATTCATTTGCTTTCTCATTCATTCTACTATTGCTACTAACCATGTTGAATATTGGTTTATTATTTCTTTTCTTTAAATGCTGATTTTCTCCACTCTAACTTCCTTCCTGATAAACCGTGTTCAGTTCAGAATGTAATATTCCCAGGTTCCAGTTGGCTTTCTTCTTCCAGTTGCATTTACTTAGCAAACAAACATGCTATGGCAGTCATATTTTATAGTCGTTTGCCAAAGCTATTGACAATAACTTTTGTCCAACCCTGCTTCCACCACTTTTACTCTCAGATGATTCTATTGTATCACACACTGAAACACTAATTTTCAGGCTTATTAATTTTCCACTAATTCTTTTATCTTGGTGGATGTCCTATTACCATTCAAAATATACCCCATATTTCCTTCCTTAAATTTTTAGATGTCAGAAAGCAATAACATGCCAGTTCTCTATGCTGCCTTCTCTTCTCTTCCACTAGTATTTGTGCTACAACTTGGAAATTAGCTCATATTCAACAGTATTATTTTGAAATGGTGATGGATCTAATGTCCACTTGATTTTTATAATTTTTGCTTCACCAGTCTGAAGCCTTTTGGCTCTTTATTTTAGTAAATTATTTTAACTTTTTTTAGGAATAGGTGGAAACAATATGGTTCAATTTCTCTCTCTCTCTCTCTTCTTTCCCCCTTAAAATATTGCAGAATACGTAACACACAACTCTTGCTTATATTATTCACCTCTTGGACAAAACGCTATGGAAAAAGTTTGGAAATCTCGTGTAGTTGCTCTTGATATCCCTAAGGCATTTGATCAGGTTTGGCACAACTATTATGTAAGCCCCATTATATTTTGATGTGAATATAGTTTATCTTTCCACTTCTACAACTGGGTTGTCTTCTTTATCTTTACTCTCACTTCACGTGTGGTGGTTGGTAGATGATTATTCTGAAACCTTGCCACTAATGATGGGATTCCCCATTAGTTCCAAGGGATCCATTCTTTCACCTACGCTCTTCCTTCTGTATATTAATGGCCTTCTTCATTTACAAATCCAGTCGACAGTTTTGCTGATTAAAATGGGCTAATTGAATGGTTTTTTCATTTGGAAAACTTTGAGCTATACAAATCAACAAAACTTCCTAAATATAAATTCCTGAAATTATAAATTCTGTGCTCCAAACTATTCATCAGTACATTTTTGCACACTCTATTTAATTATAACACTCTTAATAGCTGTTGAACACTAACTTAACTTAACTCCAAACTCAGAGAGAGAGAAACCTTTTTTCTTATTAATTTATTTCCTCTGCTGCTGTCTGAACAACTTCCAGCCTCTTACGCATCTGCTGGCCTTCATACAAATACTTTTTGTTTCCTTTTTTTTCTGAATGTTCTGCCCTTACACGGTGTTAATATACTACATCTTAAACAACCTTTCGTATATGGTATTACCTTAAAAGTAGTGTGGACTGTTTATCGCAACCTTTAATTTCTATTAAAAATGAAAACAATGAAGAAAATTCACAAAATTATCGCAAGACAGATGTTCAGCATTTAAACGACGTGAAGTTGATGCAATAGAAACCAGTATGAAGACAATTACTGGATGGTCGTTAGCGTGCTGCGTATTCTACTTAGCTTATGGTTTTGTTCTAATTAGGCCAGAGGCAACTAAGGGCCGGAGACAATATATTGAGGCTCTTAATTGGGTGTGTTCTTCAGACAAGAGTTTTGTGGATGAAAATTCCGAATTTTATGAAGAAAAAAAAATGCTTCCAATTCCATATGAGACTAGCGAACTCACCTTAATCAAAGTCCTTATGTGTTCTTGTATCGTACAAGGGATTCGAACTCAAGGGCTTTCCATCCCTAGAACAAATATCGCACAGTACTCTACTTCATTATTCTATATCGAAATTACTAAAGTAGACTGTCTAGAAAAGCAGTACCACACTTTACAATCTATTTCATAAGTTTTTATTTTTAATAAATAATAGACCATAAATAACAATAAATCAACATAAATCAACCATAAACCCTTAGAAAGAGTAAAGGACTTTCAATATCTTGAATCGTACATCAGCAATACAGAAAATGATATTAGAAAACGTAAACAGCTGGCTATAGTCTTCTAGAACAAACTTCTCCCTATCTGGAAATCATCATTAACATCATTAAAGACAAAATTAAGGCTATACAATTGAAACCAGTAGATCCATCTTTTTGTATGGTTCTCAAACCTGGAACAATAAGCACCAAAAAACCTACAGATCTAATTAACTCTTTTGGAACTACATGTGTCAGACTAATTTGGATATACTTGGATGGACCGTGTCGCTAACTCTGCTATGCTAAATCTGGCCAAGTAAGAACCATTTGTCAATATAGTCAAAAAGTTACAACTCAAATGGCTTGGACATCAACTCAGGCATACTGAAATATCACCCTTCCTGGAATCCCTCATCCTGTACAAACCAGAAGATGGCAGTCGCAGTAGAGGAAGCCATGCAAACAATTTTGGCAATACATTTACAGTTCAGCCTGTTGGCTGTGAAACCGTCAATAGGCTGAGCTGTAAAACTCCATCTGACATCTACCAGTTAGCTCAAGATAGAGAGACTTGGATGACCATAATTTGCAATGTTTAATTTTTAATATAAATCTCTTTTCCCTTTTCGCATTGCATCATATTGTGAATAAAGTATGATAAAGAGGCCATGATTTGTCCTGAAGAAGGACGGAACCACTTATGAATTTTCTTGCTTATTCATAGTATACAGAGAATAGTCTACATCCATTGAAATGGGAATAAAAGTATAGGATGAAAGGCTATTTGTCAATGTCCACTTGATAAAGTCCTCAAAGTTAACATGTTCTGCTAAAAGATTCATATTAAGTAAACGTTTGTTTTTCCCCAAATTCAAGATTACAACAATTATTTTTTTAGAATAACTCCAAATATTGAAGGCTATAAAACATTGGTGCCATGTCCTTAGAGACAGTTAAGAAAAAAGGAACTACCTACTAATGTCTTTCTTGGATAGCTGAAGGCTTTGAAGAGCAATGTGATAGAGAGAGAGAGAGAGAGAGAGAGAGAGAGAGAGAGAGAGAGAGAGAGATTGTTTGAGAGGATGAAATAAAGTGGAATTCAAGGAGGACGACAGGGAGTGGGTTTCGCTAGTTTGAGATTGGACTGTGAACCAACAGATGTTCATAATCCTGGTTAGCAAAATAGCGCCAATGAAAATATCTATAGGAAAAAAAAATACAGAAATAGACTGGGAGAAAATAATCGAAGTAAGCCTATGAGGGAGAGGAGAAGGAGAAAGATTTATCTGGTCGATGGTCAGTTGACAATCCATCTAACTTTTAAATGTTCTTCAGCTCTTCTATCTTGGTTGGTGCAATTGAAAATGGGAGGCCTTAATTAGATTAAACGAAAAAAAATGTTTTTGCTATTTTCCGGTAGATGGAGACGTGACAGAATTTGACGCCATTAGCTCAACTAGTAACTCTGCTTAGATTACTGTTAATTTTTTTTTATTATTATTTCGTTTCCTCCGAATGAAATTTACAATTACAAAGTTGCAAGTATTTAATAAAACTGTCACTCCGAAATAATAAATAACACGTCCACTATTTTGTTTACATATTTGTTCATCTTGGCTAATTAAAACGAAATTGAAAGTGACTTTAGTGTCATGTGATTTGTTTTGTTTGTAATTTCTCAAATTGAAAACCAGACTTATGCAAGTTCGTATCATAAGCGTTATTATTACGTGCTGACGTAAAAGAATACCAGAGACTGTCAAAAAAAAAAAAGCTATTTTTAAAACTACTATCGCAGTTAGAAGAACCCGTGATATATTTACAATCTCAGGAAGAAAATCCGAATTATCATTACTACATTGTTTTCTTAAATTTGCAGGAAAATCAGAAAAAAAAGTATTAGGCGAACAAATGACATTCTTGTATGTTACTAAATAAAATAGAATTCTGAAAATGTACAATTTTCTCGGAAACAGTAGCGATAACTTGTAAAGTAAACAATGTATCAAAAAGGCTGGAAAATGAATTCAGAGAAAAGGTTTAAGCTAATAGATTCCTAATATCACGTTGTCTTTTTAACAATTTATCTTTCTGTTGTTAGCAACATGTAGTGATGAAGTCCTGATCCTGAAATGGATTCCAGGCCAGTCCTTTATAATATCAGCAAAACCAAAAACACCAATTAAAAGAAAAATGCGATCTCTTTGAGTCATGAAATGGAAACATCTACAAGGTTTCATAATTTTTTAACTTTTAGAAGTAGCTGTTTCTTAGTTCAACTTACTTTTTTGGCCTTTTTGTATAAGTTAGGGCTAACAAATATGGTCATTTTTTCTTTCTTTCTCAAAATGGTACAGCGTTCTCAAACGGAAACCAATTTGTCTCTAGTAAACGTGTCAGAATTTTTACGGTAGTGCAACATTTTACTCTGAAACTTATTACAAATGATCGAAAGTGAACCATTTGGTGCTGCAATCCAGTTTCTTGACTGCAGGGTCAACAGTGAGCAAATACAGTACCCAAAATAAACACACAGTCATTTATTTGAGTTTCTCTCCACGTCACGATACTTTTTAACATTGTAATGTATCTCCGATTTTTCTAAATCGGACTTGGATTCCTCAGGCTTTCTGCCTAATGTATAGAAATGCAGTTAAGTATGCAGGATTCTCTAATAGTATACGCTACTTTAAGCGGCGTGACTTTATTTGAATGGTGTTATTTAAAAACGAAGTTTGGATTTTGACCTTTGTAATGAAATGTTGTGAGAATAATAAAGAAATTAAACTTTTTTAATTTATTTCTGCTAGTTGTAGTCGCATTATTTTTGTGCAATAGAAATTCCTTAAATTCAATTTACCAGACATTGGTTTGTTTCTATAGAAAAACATTAGCTCTCTTTATCTAGAGAACTGGAAGATGAATAATGCATTATGTGGAGTACTGTCAGGCATTGGGATGGCCGTATTCATGAAAAATGGATGTAATTAAAGAAGCGAATTACTTGTTGTCTACGAGTTAAAAGGAATGCGATGGATCGACTAGAAATAAATAAATAAAACTCACTGGAAATAATTAAGAAAATTTTCTCATTCTAAATCAAATTTAAGATAAAAAAATTAGAACTTATAATATACTTATAGATCCGTTTAGATTTATGTCTTCGAAAGAGTGTCAGGTACACGTAAAACATATTATGGAAAAAATATACAGAGTGGTTCAAAATTCCACGTACAAACTTTGAGAGGAGGTAGAGAACATCAAAATCTACCATATTGACCTAGGAAAGCATGACTGGAAACACCACCGGAAGGTACTAACAGGAACACAAAGATACAAAAATAACACGAGGCAGAAAGTAATGTAATAAACTTTATTTGGCGTAAGTAAACAGTTCAATAGTAGTTGGGTACATAATATAGTAAACGAGGTGCATGTCTGCCATCTTAGCTTTCGTAAAACGACCCATGTTCTTCGTACGACGTCGAAAGTTTGAATGAGGAAGCCCCAATTGCTCACCTGGAGCGCTGGCGAACATGGCCACCTATCACTTTCAGGTGGCGTTTCCGGTCATGCTTTCCTATGTGAATAGGGTTGATTTTAATGTTCTCTACCTCCTCTCAAAGTTCATACGTGGAATTTTGAACCACCCTGTATATAAAAGAGATCAGGATTAGGAACAAGAAATGTCTGCCATACTTTTGTCGCCTTTCGCTTAACACGAGCTACTGCAATGGGGAAAGTTGGAGTTCAGCAAACCTGACGATTTAAGAAAAACAGTTAGAACTAAAAAGTCATATATAAGTTAACTAGGAGAGGATGTCGAATGGCTCGCAGGTCGTAAATTGAAATTATAAAATTCCAAAATTCCAAGAACGAAATTCCCCTTTATAGCACAATAATCTGCAGGCAATTTTGATGGCTTCCTCACAACTCGATCGTGAAAAAATGCGCGTGAGAGAAATTTCGTCCTCAGTATCTCTTTGGATGTATGAAGAGAAGGTAAATTGTGACTAATAAAATAACACACGAGGAAGGCCTAGTGGAAAAGAAAACGTTCTATAAAGATTTACGATGTATTGTACACTAATATTATCTTTACTATTTTTTGAGGCATTTAAATGAAAACGTTGTACAAAATCCTATTTGATAGTAAAAAAAAAATAATAATTTTTCAAATGAATGACAATTGTATGGACAACGTAACCAACTGCAATAAATAAACGAAAGTGGCATCGTTGCTAGATTCAATTTATTAGGTTTAATTTTAAAACAGCGAGAAATCAGATTTATTTTGAAACACGTCAAAAACTTTTTTTCCTGTCAAAAAAGATTTAATTTAAACATTCAAGATTTGGTGAGGTGAGGTCGTTCTTGTGTTGAGCTTATTGCAACTAATCTTTTGTGTTCAATATCCTTTCACTGTATAATACGTTTAGCCGAAGTCCACAGTAGCGACAGATTTAGAATATTTTGCTGCTTTTCGTTTAATATTCGCGCTTCGTTTATACAGATCGATCGTGAATAAAATGTACGTGAGGGGAATTTCGTCCTGAGTATCTCTTTTGACGTATGAAGAGAAGGTAAATTGTGACTTTAATAAAATAGCACACGAGCGAGGCCTAGTGGAAAAGCTAACGTTGTTTAACATGCAGCAAACTTTTACAAAATTCAAACTAAGTTCGCTTCGGATGCAATTTAAAGCCAAGATTCAAGAAACGGGAGGAAGAATAGAGGTGGTGTTTTCCAATAAACTGATTTTAAGGATACCTTGAGAGCTATTTTTTGGGAAGGAGAATCTTATTGTAAACCAATAAATAGGTCTGCCATTATTAGATGTCTTGTTATTTTTCTATCCTCCCCTTCATTCTTTTTTCCAGTATGTTTTGTCATTCTGGGGAATTTTGTCTACTGGGCATGACCACAGTCGGTAGAATCGTTTTTTTTTTTTTTTTTTTTGGTAACCAAAATAGTCAACTAAGCCTTTCTTTAGAATCCTAATGAAATATTAAAATACAATTTAATCATGAAAATCACGAAGAATATTGTCTGATGAACATTCAAGAAGTTGTTAGCATTCATCAAATGTTAACAAAAGGGTTAAAATAATTTTCCGCCCACTTAAAAGGGAGAGAAGTTGTCTAAAGAGATGTCATGTCGCATAATAATAGTGAATACGTATCATTTTTTAAAATTTTGCATAATGGATACTGTGATTTAAGGAGTATAAATTCTCAGAGTAGTGTTTTGTTAATATTGTTTATTTTTACGAATCGTTCATTCAATGATTAACTGTATTAATACTCTCGACAAAGTTTTATCCCTGAAATCATCAAGGAGCGGGATGTTTATTGCAGTCATTTATTGACATAGTTAAGGAACTAAGTTAATGCTGATGATGAAACTTTTGGTTTTTGTGTGGATAGGAAGTCATCGTCATCAAATGGAAGCACGTATGAAGTTGTCAATAAACACCATCTGATTTAAATGGAGGAATTTAACGATCTTGATAGAGATATTCGAATTTATCTGAACAACAATCAAAACTGATTGAATCTTGAATTTTCCGTGATCTAACTACTTTTATCTTCATTACAAACCCCCTATTCATCAGTGTTAAGTCTAATATTTGCGTGTGTTCTCTGGCTAGTTTGTCGGTTTTGGGAGAGGAAAGATCCCAAATATCGTAATGGAGTTGGAAAGTCGAGAAAGAACCAACACGGAAAGTGAAGTCTTTTTATCGCCTCTAAAGCGGGAATCAAACCGGTGTATGTCTAAATAAAACGCAATGGTTGTGTCGTATTTTCGACATCGCCAAACAGATAAAGTTATTGGAGTAACCATAAGTTAATCCCATGTTCTTCAGCTCCAGACGAATAGTTGTGTAGTGCTGGCGTTGCTTGCGCAGGTATTTCGGAACTCGGTAGGGAATGTTTTAACGGAGAACAGGCGATTATTTTGCTCCAAGGGGGAAAAAGTGTCCATTATAATAATAATTGGCATCCTTAAAAATAACTTAAAAATTAAAAACAGATATCAAAAGAATGAAACATTTGAATGTGTGCACTTCACCAAGATATCTTTGTTTTGAAATCAAAGCTTGTGGTTCGAATACTACTGTTAATAGACGTTTTCGAAACAGTAGACAATTTTATGAGGCCATCATTGTGAAGCTATCATCTTGCATATTGGATACATGAAATAGAATTTTAAAAAATATGATTTAAGGCTTATCTGACACTAAACCCAATACTGATATGCTATGTGCTTCAGACATTGCATGGGAGGAAATGTCATTAAAAAAAAGGACGGTTGGTGCTTTGGTATTGGTATTATCGCCGTAACCTCCCCCCCCACAGCATTTTTAAATTTGTCTTTGGTATTTTTTTCATTTTAAAATGAAATGTGAGGCTGCAAGATTTAAGGTAACAAGTGGTGTACCACAAGGATCAATGCTTGGTCCATTTTTATTCAATCTGTATATTAATGATATTGGGAAGAATTTGAAGCGACATACAGTTATTCGCTTTGATGCAAAGATAGGTAGGGTAATCAGGAATGCTGCTGGTGTGCTGTACTTGCAAAATGATTTGAATAGCCCGGAATTGTGGGCATTCAAAAATGGATGTCAGTTCAATGTCAGTAAATGTATAGTCATTCACTTCGGCATGATTAGATATCCAATGTCGTATTACATTGGTGGGATTATGCTAGAAGAAACTGACGAGGCTAAGGATCTTAGAGTGTTAACAGATAAGAAGTTGAAGTTCAGGGGCCATGTGGCAAAGATTGCAAATGTATCAAAAGATAATTGCAATGCTGAAAGAACGTTTACAGGATTATGGAATACTGATTATGAAGACAGATTGAGAATTTGTAGACTGCAGACACTAGCAAAGAGGAGAAAGTGGGGTGATATGATTGAGACTTACAAACTTCTGAAAGGGTCGTATAGGATTTCAATCGATGGAGTTTTTCAATTTATGGAGGGTGGGAAAAGGACGAGAGGGCATCCTTGGAAGCTGAGAATGAATTCTGCTAAGAAGGGGTGAGGGCTAGATTTTTCCCTGATAGGGTGGTGTGTGGTTGGAATGGATTGCCTTTGGATGTTGTGAGTGCAAGCAGTGTGAATGAATTCAAGAATAAATATGATAGCTGGTGTGTGTAGTATATTACCTCCCTCGATGAGTCTCTAACTCCCTGGAGGACTTTCTTAATAATAATAATAATAATAATAATAATAATAATAATAATAATAATAATAATAATAATAATAATAATAAAATTCACCTTCTGAACTTCAAAATGAAAAATGTACCATAATTGTTATCCCTATCCCAATGGCTTTAACAGGCCTTTAAGGCCCACAACCTTCCAAGCATGCTTGGATTTCGTAACTGAAGTACGAGGGTAGGATGGTCACCCCCTATGCCTCTAAGTATTCCTGGTTGTATCCCTGTTTGTTCATGGGGCCAGATTGCCTGCTTGCGGGATGAAAATCCCCAGATAAACGGCGGAAAAAACCCTGATGTCCACGCCCAAGACCGGCTAACTTGGCTATGGCAGATCCTTCAGCTCCTCACATCGGCGACGGGAATCGAACCCAGGACACTCCTTCCCCAGGTATATGGTTATGAAGCGCAAAGTCACTAAGATAACCGCAGGGATCATAATTATTATGCTGTGTATTAAATTATTCTCATAATTTGTTTATTTTCAAATACTTGGAAACAACACTTATGTTCATTAAATTTTTCATTTGGGCAGAAGTTGTATCTCCAAATATTTTCATACAATTTTTCATACAAAGATAGTTATTTTGTCTTCAAATATTTTTTTAGACAGTTGGAGATACAAAACAGAATTAAGTAAGATGAGAAGAAAGAGAGGTTAAAAAGATCTGAAAGCTGATAAAGATCAAATGCAGGAGTGTAATCTCAACAAAAGCAACTTTTCTTTCAAACAGAGGTATTTTATTTCATTGGGAAACCTGAAAATATGAAAAAGAGTTTCGGTTATAATTCTGTAGTATATCGTTCATTTTTAATGCACACAACAGACCATCCTTTTTTAGGAGAGTGACTTAATTGTAATCGGAGAAGAGGAACGTTTTTTCCCCATTCAGTTTCTGAAATAGTCAATCTCTGATGATGTCAAGTAGGATTTTCTTCCTTGACTGAAATTCGGGTTTTTAATCTCTCAACGGAGAAAAAAACGACCGTATTTCCGACAATACGGGTTTTAGGTACACGAGACAGCGGAAGTTGTCTGTTGCACTGGTAAGTAAAACTACAAATCGTTGGTAAGCGTGCAATTAACTACCAGTGATGACTAAAGTAAGGAACTGGATATATCTCTCCTAATTTCCAAAAATTAGAACTCTGCTTCCTTCCAGGAATAAAAACGTCTTAGAGGATTTGTGCTATTCTTTTTGAATGAATGAGAATATGAAATAATGTAATTACTGATCATTTTATGCACACAAAGTGTTTCAGGAACACGTTTTGCATTGTTCAGATTACAGGAGGAAACCTTTTCTGGAGTTGATGATTATATTAAGAGCTCGTGGAAGCATTTCTCACAAAACTGAATCTATTCCATTTAGGTTGAATCCAATAATATATTTATTATCTTTAGCCAAACCTACGCAGAATTTCAGAGATACATATGGCAAACGATTCGAAAGTTTCTCTTCCATATTGGTTCCAAAGGCTCACCACGTTTCATTGAGATGTCTGTTACTTATTGGTAAGGTATATGACCTAACAGTTATATACAGGGTGTTCGGGATAAATTTGACATATTTATAATTAATTATATTTTTCCGTAAGTTACATGTATTAACACACACTTCTCTTCATTTAAAAGTTTGGACCCTTCTTCATTCATATACAAGATGTCAGAAAGGATGGATAGCTGGAACCCACCTGAATCATGGAAGAGAATAACTTGTATCATGATGATTCGTGCCCGCCATCAAAATAAGGATATTACGACTGCTGCCCAATGCTCCCTGAATACAGTAAAAACAATCAGGCATGAACTAGAGACTTGCAATGGTGACTACGAGGATGTAGCAAGAAGAAAGATCCCTAGCAGACGATCTGATTGCGTTCGTACAGCAGAATTCCTCGCAAATCTGCAGGAACAGGTGTTGAAGAACCCTGGCATTGGAATTCGGGCTTTGTTCGTGGAGTTGCTAACTGTAGTCAAGCCCTGGATAACAAGGGTAGCCAATGGTAGGCCGTATGTATGGCAGCAGGATTCGGCCCCTTGCCACACCTCTGGGAAAAGTCAAAAATGGTTGTCTGAAAATTTCTACGACTTCACCAGTCCAAATGTTTGGCCTCCAAACTCCCCAGACCTTAACCCCATGGATTATTTTGTATGGGGCGCAGTTGAAAAAGACACCAATCGCACTTCTAGTAATACAAAAGCCCAGTTAATGGATAAAATTAAAACAGTTTTTGCGGCCCTTCCCAGGGAGACTGTAGCATCAGCTTGTTCGAGGTTCCGAAGCAGAATTGAAGCTGTGATCGATGCTAATGGTGGTTATTTTGAGTAAATCTTGTTGATAGTATTGTAATTAACTCTGCCTGTAATGTTTTTTTGTCAATTCATTAAATTTAATAGATACAAAGAAGATTTTCTTTTTCCTTACGAAACTGTCAAATTTATCCCGAACACCCTGTAATGACAATTATAGATCCATATTCCAATTAAATATATGTGTGTATACAACGGTTAACTTCTGCTTAGTTTTTTGGTGATTAGATTATATAAGATTACAGTCGACTCAAGAAATCAGTAAACATTCTACATCATCTCTCCAATCAAAATATCGAGTTCATTTCTATCATCCAAAATGAACTTTGTATCTTTCGGATGGTTTGAATGTTCCCATATTCGCGTGTGTCCAGAAAAATATTTACTGTGTTCTTTGTAGTTCTTAGGTATCTTTGCTAATTGTCTTTCTCCATCTAAGAAACTAGCTGATAATTATGAGTACGAATTTTGCCCACTTGTTCTCTTCTTAGAGGTTTAGCGTCTGCGAGACACCTAATAAACTCGCTTTAGTTGTTTATTTTTAATTTTAAAATATTTTGTTCGGTACAAATTTCTCCACGCTCTTTAGCACGTTCAATTTGCAATTTATTCTTTGCAATTTTCTTTTGCATAATTATTACGTCTGCATATTGTTGCATTGCCACTCTAACCTACGTAGTGGCAAGGCAACAATTGCAACTCTCCCCAGGGCCGAGCAGTGCGATTGTGCAGATTGTGCGCCGCACAAGGGCGTTTGAAAATAGGGGCGCCATTTCACCACGGGAAATAATAAAAAAAAACAAAATTAAATTTTCTTATTCTTGAATTATATCGTACTATATAAATTACACAATTACAAATTATAGTTAATGCAATAAAAATGAAATTTTAAATCAGTCAAATTATTATGAATTCTTAATAATCTAACACAATTTTTAACTTAATCACCAGTTTTATTATAATTTGTTTGAAGTGAAACGTTATCAATTATTACCACAGATTTTATTTCACAGAGTAAGCATCGACTCAGCGAAAATTTTATAAATATTCTCGATTGTTTATTATATTTTTAGTGGAAATGGTTAGTTTAAGACAGACCGTGAATTCATTCTTACGCTGTGCTTTGCCCGGTACCGTCGACAGGGTGTAACATTGAGGCAGACTGCCTCATGGCGCTGCTTAATAAGGGCACGTGCTCGTTCAGCCGTATTACTGCAACAAGATATTTTACAAATATACAGCGTTTAGATAATAAAAAAATTACAGTCATACATTCTAAAACTAAACATTTTAGAACCCACTTATTAGATACTTAAGGAAACAACCCATAAAGCATCATAAAATATCATATATATATATATTAAATTATATTATGCATGAATTCTCCTACTCAAATTGTGAGTCTCTATCGCCACGAATTTCACATTTGAGCGATAACTCGCACCCTGCAGTAAACAATAGTCTATCCCCAACAGCCATTATACTGCAGAAATACGAAAACCAATTAGTTTTATCATGTCACTGGATAAGGTTCACAGACATTTTCAGACTGTCTAATATATTTCTCAACAAATAGTGCAATTACAGACAACTGGGAATATAAACACTAACTAATGAATCACATCTTCCCTCCAACAGAAACTGCCATATACACTCGAGCAAACCACATGTTGCAGGTGCAACATGTGGTTTTGCTTGACACTACCCCCCCCGTCATGAACGTGTTAAAACTAAGAAATATATAGTGAAGCATTTCAGATATTATGGAAATCGGTTTAAGAGAATTAGCATTTCAATTCAATCTCGCGATCTTTTGTTAATACCACACCAATCATATGCAATCTTAATAGCTGCTTTTTCTCTATTGGCCTACAATCGCGCGCATCTTTCACTGCTCATTAGTAATTTGTCAAGGATTGTTCATTACGTATCTCAAGTCTTAAATTACTGGTAATTTTTGCTTGATATAATTGGGAAAGAAGATGACTCTATTTGGGTAGATAACTGATTGCACACAAGAAACCGCTCTTGAGGACAGAAGAAGTGATGGAGAATAAAAGTTTCTTGGTAAGTCATACCCATTTTCAGTTTTTTTTCTGAAAACTTTAGTTTCCGAAAATCCCCGCATACGATTTTTTACCTTTAATTTTAGGAAAACAGTGCGAGTTATAGTCGAGTAAATACGGTAATTTTTTTAGCTTTCAAATTATTAAGTATGATCATTGGTTAAAGACTGGATTTATAAAACTCACAAAAGAGAGCGGATAATATAGAAATAAGCAATTTCACTCCTTTCATTGATGATAAATTTTTATATTAAGTAAAAATGTATAGAATCTTTATAAATTTTGTTCTATTAAAAATAAATAATTTTTTGGTTTAAATGTACATCTAAATTCAAATAAAACAGACATTTACAATGAAATATATTTTATTTTTATTATTATTATTATTTTGATAAGGATACTTTGAAAAGATACTTGGTGATAATGAAAATTAAAGAAGGGGGTACAAGGATATCTGAAGTTTCAGAAACACTGATCTATCAAAAAATATTTAGTCTGAAACATAGGTGTACATTACGATGTTCGTTTTCTTAAATTCCGCTTCGAATTTGGATAGACGAAATAGCGTCTATCCAAATATGCACTTACATTTATATTAAGTGTATTCTGTGTTTAAGTGACTTTAGACAATTTTTGACTTTGATTTTAATTGTGTTCTTATTTTTGGATTTTTGATAAACAAATAAAATTTTAAAGATAATAGTTTATAAATTATAAACATATTAATCAGCTGAGGGACCATAGCTAAAAATCTAAGATTGACGCGGATCGAATTAAATTAATAAACATAGGTTATTTATGAGCTATAAAATTCTTTGGATGATCTACGTTTGTTTACACATACTGCAATTGGCCCTTTCTTGATACTTTTTTGGTGTATTTTTGCATCATTTAATTTTATGTGTTACAGTAACAGTGCTACTGTGCAGTTGCCTTTTGTTTTATAAAATATATTTATTGTTGTTAATAAATGTTTGTGAATTCGGATTATTATTCACGTAAATAAGTACGTCTATTATATTTTTGCTAAGTTTGAAAATCAGTTAAATTGTTTCATTTTAGTTAATTATCTTATTTTGAAAACAAAAGATTTTTTATCTTATGTTGGGTAGACGTCTAGAAAATAAATACTTTTCAGTAAGAGATTTATTTATATATTTGTTCTTGTTCTGGGTGGAAGACATTGGGGTTGGGGTCCTTTTACTAATTTCTTTAATAAATAATTTTAATATTCTAGAAATTTCTTAATTATTAAACAATTACCAGAATGCAAAAAATATTAAATAAATATCACTGAGAAATCAATCAGTGGCTAATATCTCTACATCTTAATTTTCAAAAAATACCTAAGATGTAAGCATATTTATTATTCAAAACATCTGAAAAATCAAATTCTGTAATAATAATAAAAATAGTCAGTCTTGGGCCATTCACCTTAAAAATAATAGTCGGTTAAGGGGTTAAAAAATAAGTTTAAGGGGAAATTTCTGAAATTATTATTTATTTTGGAGGACGACTTTTAACGCTCTTCTTATTTTAAACTCTAACCAAGTGTGTTAACTCCTAGATGTCGGAAAAAAAGCCAAAGAAGTTATCTGGTGTACAAGACAGGAAAAGAATTTTAAATTTTAAATCTAAAAAAAAATTGATATTTGAATCCACTTTCTGCTACTATGTGGGAAAGTAGAGTAGAAGCAATAAAGCCACTTAAAAAGAATATCAAAGAAATTTACCAGGCTCTTTTTGATATTACGGAAGATGAAACTAAAGATATCGATTCTCGAGTTCAGGCAGACAACTTAATTTCAAAGATTTATTCGTTTAAATTTATTTGCTCTGTTCATGTTTGGTACGACATCTTAAGTCTCGTAAATGTTGCAAGCAAAATAATGCAGAATCCGATATTTGATATAGGAAAAATTACAGAAAATCTTGATTATGTTATACAAGAATTAAATACTCGCCGAACAGACCAATATTTTGAAAATAATCTTAGAACTGCAAAAGAAGTAGTAGCAAACGATCTTAATATTGATCCTATTTTTCCAGATATTCGCAAAAGAACAAAAACATAAATATTTGGTTGCGAAGCATCAGATGAGACTACGCATGATCCTAAACAAAATTTTAAAATAATTTTTTTCTTCGCGATTTTAGACACGACAATAATTTCAGTCACAGAAAGATTCATACTCTTAAAACAACATAGCGAAGACTTTAAGAGTTATAAGAGACATTAGCAAATTAAAAGATTGGAGCGATGAAGATTTAATGAAACATTGTAAAGATTTGCACTTAAAACTGAGCGACAATCACGATTCCGACAATGACGATATTGATGGTATGACTTTATTTGAGGAATTAAAAACTTTTCCATGTTTTATTAAAAAAGAATCGGCTCCTCGGGATGTTTTAAATTATATATACGAAAATAAATTAACCGACACGTTTCCGAATACTGCGATTGTGATGCGTATTTATTGAACATTACCAATATCCGTAGCATCAGGGGAAAGAAGTTTTTCAAAACTGAAATTAATAAAAAATTATTTGCGGTCAACAATGTCTGGAGAGCATCTTAAGGATTTATCAATTACAGTATATCAATTGAAAATAATATTATGGATTCATTAGACATTAAAGATATTATTAAAAATTTTGTGGCGGCTAAAGCAAGACAGATAAATATGTAAAATAAATCTACATTTATACTAATTAAATAGTTAAACGCATATCTCCAAATTATCTTTGTTATGTAATATTTCTTTTTATATTAAAATAAAAGTAATTTTTGTTTAATTATATATTCTGTTATATTTATATATTAAGGAATAAACATTTTTGAAAATGTTTATCGTTAAAAATTCCTTATTAACGAATTTCAGTGATTACAATGTTCTACTACTGTTAAATAAAATTTATTTTTGTATATGCGTATAAACTGTTTTGTACTTTAAACAAAATAAAATTTTTCGCAAAAATTTTTCATGGAAACTTATTTTATGGGGGCGCAGAAAAACGTTTTGCACAAGGGCGCCTCCTACCCACGGCGCGGCACTGACTCTCCCAGTACTAAGCCAGAGCATGTAAAGTGTATGTTTCCCGGAAGTCACATGTTCTCCTAGCATGTGACGTAATCTGCTTTGTGTGATAATGTTTTTTCGCAGCGGCAGCAATCCTTGGTTTAAATTGTTGTAGTTCTCGATGTTGCTTGCAAATAAATATTTGATACAAAAAAGTATCAAAGATTAATATTCATCAATGTTGTCAGTAATGTTCTAGAAGACAGGATGCGAGGTCTGACAATGTTGGATAAATAATACATTGGAGAAATACTTAAATAACAAAAATTAATACATAAATAATAAATAATACACATAATATATTGGTAGGAAGCCAATAATTGTGTAAAGTTAATCGTGAAGTGAATTGTACCATCACAGTATCCTATACACGTCCATCAGGGTAAATATCAGAATAAAAACATCAGATTATATGCACCTCATTAATCGCGACTATTAAATAGCTCCAATAAACATCCAAATATTTAAATTCAGTATTTTAAATTGACACATTTTTGAAAAATAGACTTTGTATTCCAGTAGATGGCGCCACAGGAATATATTCCGAAGCATGATGTTTATTAGAAGTTATCTTTAATTTTTTAGGCTGATTTAAATTCTCAACCATGCATTTGAGTTCAATATAGATACTTTCATTCACTGATTCGGTGTTATGCTGTATACGCATACACAGCATAACTAAAGGTTGTTTTTATAAGGTTTTTTTTTTATACTTAGTTTGCAAGGTTATCCATGTCACCAGTATCAAAAGACCTTCACAGAAAGGTAACTATCCCTATGAGCCATTTATCAAGAAATAAAGTAACTTGTTATAATAGTTCATTGAAGGCACTTGTAAATATTTTATTTATGGAGGTGAGCTGATTTATATTCTAATTTGTTATTTTATAATGAGAGGTAACAGATCAATGCATTGTTGAATATTTTGGCCACACAATTTAGCAATGACTGAGAATGTTTAGCATGATTGGTCTGTTATTTTGTATAATGTGACTCCTGAACATTAAAGGCTGTAAACCTATAGCACAATAGCACTATGGGTAGACAAAGGATTTCTTTTATTATTTTTTTAATTTTAATTTTTACTTTTTTTTTATATTTACATGATTTTTTTTTCTGATTTTTTTTTATTGTTCTTTCTAATATGTACATATGTACAATGTACAATGTACATACATAATTACATATGTACAATGATCATCTATTCAGTATATTATTTTACAAGGTTAAGCACTTTGTGCTACATATAATGAGATTTAAATAGTAATGATGATAACAGTTTTTTTTATATAACAATCATAATAATAATTTACAATTATATTGTTCAGAGTTACATAAGTTGTATAATATTACATGTTGTGGTTTACTATTTTTTTTTTCAAGTTTGAAAAGGTGTGATTATACAACAGTATTTACACATATGCAATCTGAATATTATGTGTCCTTATTTTCACAATTATTTATTATTTAAAATAATAAATTATTTACTTTTAAAATATTTTTTTTTACATTACATACATTTGTTACAATTATTATATACATTACATTCATTTGTTTACATATGATACATTACTTACATTTGTTTACATGTGATATTTACATTACGTAAATTGGTTTACATATAATACATACATTGGTTTTCTTGTGATACGTACATTACATGCATTTGGTTACATATGATACATCTTGGATGAGAACTAATTTTTTTTCCTTTCATCCTCGAAGCTTAAATGTAAGCTTATCTGAGGATGACACCAGTTGGTTATTATGTTTTTTTTTTTTTTTTTTGCTGTGTTGGGATGCTACGGAATCTATGATTGAGAAATTCGTGCACGCGCACTCACACGCACACGCACGCACGCACGCACGCACACACGCGCACCTCCCTCCCCCCCACACACAATAAATTGGAATGTACTGATGCGTCGCTGAACTGGAAGCCTGAGCGAATATATTGTGTTTCACTAAGTTTGTATGGTATTTTGGGTGCGTGTTTCTTGTTCGTAGTATTATAATAATATAATGTATAATATAATATAATAATGTAGTATTATTATAATAAATATAATAATAATAATAATAATAATAATAATAATAATAATAATAATAATAATAATATATTTTTTTAACAATTTACACTTTCAGTTTTATATTAAAATAGTTCAACAGATATTTTGGTATTTTGTCATTTACATTTTAATTTTACAATTCATTTTTATTCACAATTCACATTAACAATTACTTTCTATTAACATGCAATAGATAATGCTATACGCATTCATTTCACTTTTCACAATAATAATTAAAATTTAAAAAAATAAAATAAAAAATCCATTGTACAAAAAGACAATGAGACTACAATTTTACAACTTGACAATTCTATATTAACCATGTGAACAATTCGGTACATCACTTTACTTTCACTTATCATTACCTCTCAGAGAATGACATATATTTTTTAATATTTAGCCAACAGTGCTATAATTTCTTACGTTACACGTTTCACTTTCAATATCTTTATAATTGCATAATGTGGAAATTCATGTGAGACAATAATAACGATCATAGTATTCGTTTGCAAATATAGTTCACAGTTACACAAGGTAGTTGATATCATTTATGAGTTAAATTAAATTCCGAACGTATCTATCTTTTAAACTGCTATTATGTAAGATTTTATAATAATATAATATATAAAATAAAATTTCTCTTTTTTATTGGACAAAGTGTTATCTTTATTACAGCCATTTACATTTAGACTATTCACATATTATTTTTTCAGTTATATAATAATAATAATAATAACAATAATTATTATTATTATTATCCTTATTATTATTGGTTAAGGCATTGTGACTTTGAAGTTAATTGTAGCGATTGGCTAATGAGGATTATTTGGTTAAGCCATGATAATCCCACCTACCTCGAAGCATAATTCTCTTTTATGAAGAGAGTGGGATCGGCATACACTATTCATGTTTGATATTTTTATGGGTGGAAAGCAGGCGTTGCGTTGGATTCTGGTGGCTTGTGAAGTGAAAAATAGGTGTGAGTGCTATATTAATTGTGTTGGTATAGCTTCCACAGTTCGCGTTTTAATTGTCTATGCGTTTTAAATTTTGTGATAGGTTGTTGAGTAGCGTGGACATTAGATGTGATATATATATTTATTTTTTTATTGATTGCTAAAATATTTATACATACAATAAACATCTTGTGTGATATTGCACCTTATAATTTTACAGAGTTTAGCACTAAGTGCGCCAATTCCTACATTGGATTTCAATTAAAAATTTTAATAATACTTTTTGCCTTTATATTATGTTTTTACAACACATGTTCTTCTAATATTAACAATGACGATTATAAAGAATTTTTTGTATAATTTTTTATTTTTTATTTTATTTATATATATATTTTTAAAGTTTGAGAAACAGTGATTATACATACAAATTTCTGTATTTGCTTATAAGGATTACTTGTAGATGAGTGACGCAAGTTAATCCCACCTACTTCCAAGCTTGGGTTAGCTTTTATGAAGAGAGTGGGATTTAGCCTTCACTATTTGTGTTGTTGCTACTGTTTATGTATGGGGTGTAGGCATTGGATGCTAGTGATTTGTGATTTGTATATTAGTGTTTATGGTTTCTTAACTTTGTTGGTATATTTTCCAGAGTTCGTTTTTTAAGGTTCTGTAGTTATCTACGTGTTTTAACTTTCTTGGTAGGATGTTGAGTTGCGTGGGTATCTGATGTGATCTCACAAAAGAACCGTATGAGTTGTTGAAGGGTGTGGAGATGTAAAGAGTTGTTGTAGGTCGTGTTATACGATATGTATCTCTGTTGTTTCGATAGGTGATGTTGAAGTAATTCCTTGTTAATGTCATGTAGTGTTTCAGGTTTTTAATGCTCAGAATTCTGTGTATCGCCATGTGCTTGTCGGATATTGGTTGTTGCGTGTAAGGTGTCCAGATCACTGCTGACACGATTTTCCTGTGTAGTGTTTCTAATTTTGTTAGGTGGCTGTTTGATGTATTTGCATAGACTGTTATTCCGTATCTGAGTAGGGATTCGCAGATACCGCGATATAGGAGTTTTGTTTATGTTGGGTGGAATAATGTCTTTAACTTGGAAGAGTTTTACTGCGATGATCCGAAGTTTGGTGTGTAGGTATTCTATATGTTTTGTCCATATAGAATAATAATATTATTATTATTTATAAAATCAAACAAGAATCGTGACGAGTGGAAGTGTCCCCATTGCAGAGAAACGACAAAGGAATGTCGTCTTCGACCGTAGGCGGAAAACAGCACATGCAGAAAACAACCGCAGGCAGTAAACAGCTATCAACAACAGAGGGAATTAAAAACAAAGAAAACAACAACGGAAACCCAGGTGAGCCATCTTTAAATGCATTACTTGAAAATAGATTACAAAACCTAAAAGACTGTTTTGTAATCTATTTTGTTGAACTATTTAAAACACATACCACACAAATTACAGAAAAATTCAACCAATATGATGAATTTATTAAATTTAACAATAACTCGGTAGAAGGTGTATTACAGACCGTTAGAGAAATTAAAAACTGCATTAAAGAGCTAACGGAAAGACAGCATCATATAATTAAAGAGACAACGGAACTACGGCAAGAACTAAACTCTTTAAAGCAACAGTACGAACTCTCAAACCAACAGCAGCACAAAAATGATCTCCTCATAAATGGTCCAGAAATAGCTACGGAACATCTAAGAGACACCGTAATACAACTAAGCCAAAAAATCGGCTCTCCCATTGAATCAAGAGACATCCAGTCAATGCATCGGTTACCACAAAAAAGGAAAATAGAAAATAATACCCGTTCTTCTCCCGTCGTAGTACGACTCACCAACAGCCCAACAAAAACTACACTTATAAAAGCTAGCAGGATTAAAAAACCAGTAGTCAAGGATCTGAAAGGAGACCACGACAATACCCCAGTATACTTGTCCGAATACCTAACGCCATATTATCAGAAAATATTCTACCAAGCAAGGAAAGTAAACACAGAAAACAATTGCCAATTTATATGGATAAGAGACAGCAAAATATTCCTTAGAAAGACACAAGACGCAAAACCAATCGAAATAAAATCCGTAGACGACCTCAACAGGCTGCCACATTGAAAGGAATATTGACAACTCGAAAAGAAAGAACAGCACACCAACCAACATGAATGCAGACCATCAAGCAGACGTAATCACCCAGGAACATTATAATTGCCACATTCTGAAATCAATATCAGAATGGAAACAAGTGACAATCCCCAAAAAAGGACTATCTATTCTCCACATCAACATCAGAAGCATTCAAAAATATTGGCTGACTCTGCAAGCTTATCTGAAGGAAGATATACACGATATAGACATTTTAATACTGACCGAAGTATCTACGACAAACGAAGAGGCATCTACATACCAAATGCCACACTTTCAACAACACAAACACTGCAGACAAACAAGGCGGTGGTATAATAATATTTACCAAACATAAACTAGAAGTAACAGAAATAAACTATAAATTAGAATACGCAGAAAACATATGCATCTAAATTAAAAACATCAAACAAGAAAACTCCCTGATATTAAACGCAATATACAGACCACCCAACTTAAGCACCACAAAATTCCTAGAAGAACTAAACAGATGGCTTTCAGCCACAGAAGTAGGTACCTCAGAAAACTTGATAATAATAGGAGACATTAATATAAACATTAGGAACATAAATAACAACACAGACCAATACCTAGACCTATTATCGGCATATAACATAACAACATCCATACAGTCGTATACACGAGAAGAGATAGTCGGAAACACAACCTCATCCTGCATTGATCATATAAATATAAGGGCCCCTCCAAACAGCCACACAGCAGCCGTCATAACATGCAAACTAGCAGACCATTATTTCACAGCATTACAGTTATACACTGAACCAGAACCCATAAAAATCACTGAGACTACAAAACAGTATTATAGCATTCTAAATGAAACAATAGTAAACGATGAAATCAGAAAAACAGACTGGATGCAGATAGTATCTTTAGACGCTGCTGAAGCTGTATATAATAATATTAAACTTGCATTTAACAAAATATATAACAAAGCATTAACAAAAATAAAAATACGCCCCCAAACGAAACAAAATCCATGGATAACAGACAACATACTAACAGACATATAAAGAAAAGATGCCCTATGGAAACAACTTAAGAAGTAACCGAACAATATTGCTTTAAAAGCTGAATACAAAAGAAAACGGAATCTCCTAACAACCCAGATTCGAACGGCAAAAAGAAACTATTACAGCAACAAATTAACAACAGCTCAGAATGACATAAAGGAAACCTGCCACCTGATTAATGAAATGCTGGACATTATACACAGAACCACTGCCTCGGAAACAATAAAACACAGCTTTGCCTGCGACCCCAAATCCCTCAAACAGTTGGCAAACAACTTTAATCAGCACTTCGTGAACTCTGTCCAAAAACTACAAGAAACAACCTTTCCTCACACAAACGAACATTCTCCACTAGGTCCACGAGCAACCCAGTCGATGTGGTTCCCCACAGTAACAAAAGAAGAACTATCTCTGGCAATTCAACAAATTAACCCTAACGAAGGACCAGGGATAGACGGAATCAGACCAAAAGACATCAAGAAACACTCAACCGACCTACTTCCAGTTATACAAAAACTGTTAAATAAAATCTTCGAAACGGGACACATACCTGAAACACTGAAGACTGCATTAATCACACCTATACACAAACAGGGAAAAAGAAACATTATAAGTAATTACAGACCCATCGCCACGCTCTCTCTGTAATCAACCAAATCATGGATCGCATCGTGCATCAGAAACTCTCCACATACGTTGAAAAATTTCGAATTATACCCAAGACACAATATGGTTTTCAAAAAAATAAAGGAACAGCAACACTCCTGTAAGATTTCACAGATCTAATAAACGCTGCATTGGATAAAAACAGAATAATATTAGTGGTATTCATTGACCTAACAAAAGCAACACACTAACACACAAAACCTTGTTAACGAAACTAACCCATAACGGAATTGGAGGTCGTCTACTCCAGTGGTTTAAAGTATACACGAAAAACAGAAAGCACACCACACGTATAGGATCAGCATACAGCAAAGAGGTACATGTAACCTGTGGAGTACCGCAAGGAGCTGTCCTATCTCCCATTCTATTTCACATATGCACACACACGATATAAGCCAACTCCCCCTAAAAAGTAGAATCTTCCAGTACGCAGACGACACGGCCATAGTATCCATTCACAACAATGCAAATATCGCTTACACAAATATGCAACACGACATCAACCAAATCAGTAACTGGTTAACCGAAAACGCCATATATATATATATATATATATATATATATATATATATATATATAAACCCAGGAAAAACAAAGCTAAATTCATCCTCCTATACACAAAGCGCAGAACCTAAAATCACAACCATGACACAGGTAAAAACAACACGCTATCTCGGACATCACTTCGATGCTGATCAAAGTTGGAATAGCCATACAAACTATCTACATATCAAGCTTAGGATAATAGCAAGCAAACTATACAGATTAAAAGACATTGCCCCAACCCACATAAAAATACTAATCTATAAAGCATTATGTGAAAACATTTTAAGATACGCAATCACATCATACACATTCTGCGCAGACTACAGACTTAATAGGTTACAATGGTTGCAAGATAAAATGGTAAAACTGATAGTCTGGGAACAACCCACTCTTATGCAGGAAGCATGGACAAAACACAAAATATTTAAGGTGAAACACTTATGCCACTACACAGTCATGTTAAAACTACTACAGCCCAACATATAGAGTAACCAGTACAACATATCAGATAACAAGACTACAGTCAACAAACTACATAACATATAAGTACAACAATCAATACGGCAAAGCACTCGAAACTTCTACGTACCTGACATGATAAACAAACTGCCGTTAGACGACAGAAACCTAGGAACATACAGAAAGCTGAAACAGGCGCTGTATAAATATTATAGCGAGAATAAAAATTAGAGCAATTCCTGTTTTTCTCCCCCCCCCCCCACAAACCTATGACAAACCCCCTCTCAAAAACCATCACTACAAGAACACAAAGAAACAAACACACCATGTCTAAATCCAACCCTATTTGCACACACACACAAAAGTTAAACTGTAATAGCAGTCGAAGTCTTCCAAGCACGTACCAACAAACAGTAAAATCAACACTTGGCTTGTCACCAGTATAGGAACATAACCATGAAACCACCACCATCTATCATCTATTATCTTCCTCAGATAAGCTCTGTTATTCACAGTTGCAATGTGTTATAAATATTATATATATTATATAATTATTACAGCATCTATGTATGCAATTTATCTGAGACATAAAAAAATAAATAAAATAAATAAATAAATTATTATTATTATTATTATTATATAAAAAAAATAAAAAAATAAAAAATATTATTATTATTATTATTATTATTATTATTATGTATATTCTATATTCAAAAATTCTGTATAATCTTTATTGTAAATATTAGAAGAACGTGTGTTGTAAATACATAATATAAAAACAAAAAAGTATTTATAAAAATTTTAATTGAAATCCAATGTAGAAAAGTAGCACTTTGTGCTGAATTCTGTAAAATTATAAGTTGCAATCTCACTCAAGATGTTTATTGTATGTGTAAAAAATTTTAGAAAATCAATAAAAATGTTATCATATCATAAAAAAAATAAATATTATTATTATTATTATTATTAATAGACATAAACAGTAGCAACAACACAAATAGTGAAGGCTAAATCCCACTCTCTTCATAAAAGCTAACCAAAGCTTCGGATTAACTTGCCTCACTCATCTACAAGTAATAAGCAAATGCAGAAATTTGTATGTATAATCACGCTTTCTCAAACTTAAAAAAAAAATTATTATTATTATTATTATTATTATGAGAATTTACTTGGAATTTACTTCGATGCAGATATGAACTGGAATAGCCACATAAACCATCTACACAACAAACTCCGAACAATAAGTGGCAAACTCTACAGGTTAAAAGACATAGTTCCCATACGTCTAAAAACACTAATATACAAAGCACTATGCCAAAATATACTAAGATACGCTATAACAACGTATGCTTTCTGTGCACCCTACAAATTAAATAGATTAATGTCGCTACAGTACAAAATGATAAAACTGATCTTTTGGGAACAAAGAGAAAATCACGACCTTATAAACATTGCAATGTCAGAACACAAAATACTGACAGCAAAACATTTATGTCACTATGCAGCTGTGCTGAAACATTATTTCGATACCAACTACAGGACAGTCAGAAATACATACCGTATAACAAGACCTCAGACTACTAATTATATCACATATAAATACAATAATCACTCCAGAAAGGCCACGCGAAACTTTTACATTCCAGACACGATAAACAAATTACCTTTTGAATACAGAAATCTTACAAACTACAATAGCCTGAAAAGAGCTCTAAGGACATACTACGAACAAAAAACACGCATCCAAAATACCATAAAAACTTAATGAAACACAATATATTCGTTCAGGCTTCCAGTTCAGCAACGAATCAATACATTCCAAGTTATTGTGTGTGTGTGTGTGTGTGTGTGTGTGTGTGTGTGTGTGTGTGTGTGTGTGTGTGTGTGTGTGTGTGTGTGTGTGTGTGTGTGTGTGTGTGCGTGCGTGTGCGTGTGCGTGTGCGTGCGTGCGTGCGCGCGTGCACGAATTTCTCAATCATAGATTTCGTAGGTTCCCAACACAGGAGAAAAAAAAAAACAATAAATAATAACCAACTGGTGTCATCCTCAGATAAGCTTCGAGGATGAAAGCAGAGAAATTAGTTCTCATCCAAGATGTATCATAAGTAACCAAGTGCATGTAATGTACGTGTCACATTTAAACCAAAGTATTTAATGTATGTATTATATGTAAACAAATGTATGTAAAGTAAGTATCATATGTATACAAATATAAGTAATGTATCATATGTAAACAAATGTAAGTAATGTATCATATGTAAACAAATGTAAGTAATGTATCATATGTAATCAAATATATGTAATAACTGTAACAAAAGTATGCAATATAGAGTGATTATATCCATTGATATTGTATATATAAAGTGTAAAATTGTAAAAGAAACAACTGTAATAATCATCATTATGAATATTATAATAATATATGTTGTAAACAGTTATTGTTATTATTATTATTTAAAAAAAGACTTTAAGTACAAGAAAGTATTTGTTATGCATAATTGTCTTCATATAATGTATGTAATTTATCTGAGAAATAATGATAATAATAATAATAATAAAAAAGATTGAACTGCCCACTCAGTCTTAGATAGGGTAAATGGCCCTGCCTACTCCCTATACGGGAACAACATAGGCGTTAGCTGATTATTATTATTATTATTATTATTATTATTATTATTATTATTATTATTATTATTATTATTATTATTATTATTATTATCTTCTAAAAAATATTACTCTTCATAAAAGCTAACCCAAGCTTCGAAGTAGGTGGGATTAACTTTCCTCACTCATCTACAAGTGATCCTTATAAGCAAATGCAGAAATCCGTATGTATAATCACTCTTTCTCAAACTTAAAAATAAAAATAAAAATAAAATAAAAAAATAAAAAAATATACAAAAAATTCTGTATAATCGTCATTGTTAATATTAGAAGAACATGTGTTGGAAAAAACATAATATAAAGGCAAAAAGTATTAGTAAAATTTTTAATTGAAATCCAATGTAGGAATTGGCGCACTTAGTGCTAAACTCTGTAAAATTATAAGGTGCAATATCACACAAGATGTTTATTGTATGTATAAATATTTTAGCAATCGATAAATAAATACATATTTAAAAATTATTATTATTATTATTATTATTATTTATCTTTGAATAATCAGAAAACCCCGAAAAAAGAAAGGGGTATATTAATAAATTAAAACAAAGTGCAGATTAAAAATCGTGGAAAATTTTTCATTGTTATTACAGCATACTATAATTTACCAGAAATTATATTAAGATTTTTTTCAACAATAAATAAAATTATATTAATATTATATTATCTAAATGGACTTTAGATAGTATAATGTTATTGTACATGTAATATTATAGTACAGATATGAAAGAATATCAGCATTAATGTATTACATGAATAAGCCGATTGAAATCAGCTGCACATTATATGAACATTGAATAACGCTTTGTTCTTAATGAAGATCAAATACGCAGAAGTTTTGTTGGATACTCGATGTTCATCGAGCTTCATATTTTTTTCCATAGTTACCGAATATTTTCCAAATGTTCTTATTCTAAATCATTTATTCGATCATAGGTGATTCAAAGGCGAGGGGATTATGGAGAACCACGACAAAATTTTACTCAGGATTGGGACAACTACAAGAAAGGATTTGGCGATTTTTTGCAGGAATTCTGGCTCGGAAACGAGAAAATATCGTTAATGAGCACTCAAGAAGATGTTAAACTACGCGTAGATCTCGAAGATTTCGAAGGAAATAAAGCATATGCAGAATATTCGAGGTAAGTAGGGAGTTCATGTTAGTAGCGACATCTATCGTCGAAATTTAATATTCTATGATTAATTGTTTTATTGCAGTGGTTTACCTTTCAATGAAGAGAGGCAAGAAACACTTCTCTTACCCTTCCGCTTATGAAATCTCCTCTCTCTCTCTCTCTCTCTCTCTCTCTCTCTCTCTCTCTCTCTCTCTCTCTCTACTGAATATTTTCATTAAAAATAACGACATATATTACAATCGTTTAGAAAAAAATCATACAAAAAAAATTACAGGCAAAAAATACTAGCTGTGGATGGCGCTAATGTAAATGATTGGTAGTAGAGGATCGGTGTAGTGGTGGAGACGAGAGTTGTACAGTGGGTGTCCTCCTGCGATGAGTCTTCGGGACTCCTTGGAGGTGTCACGAATAATAATAATAATAATAATAATAATAATAATAATAATAATAATAATAATATGCTAAATGCCGGTCTCATTGGCTCAGAAGTTAGCTTGTCCACTCTCCGACCAACAGGCTCCTGGTTCGAATCCAGATCTGAGCATTGATGCATGTGATTGTCTTTAGGTGCTAGATAAATTTGAAAAAAAAAAAAAAAAAAAAGAACGAAACCTCTTAGCCCACAAACGATACTGATGTACTATAGGTATACATAAAAATATATAGCTGTTATGCTGCGCATTTATTGAAGTTGGATGGAATACCAATAATAAATTTATCCAAATTTTTGAAAGGAAAACTCTCCATTATTTATTCACTAAACTGTACACAGGTGACGCTTCATCATGTAAATATATAATGATCAAAGAAATAGTTTTAATTGCGTTTGTCCATTGAATTGAGTAATTTTTACTTTTAAGTGTATTCTAGTATTTTATTTAAGTTTTGATCTGACTGGAATTTCACTTGATTTTATATTTAGTCTTCTTTCTTGTTTTAACTTCGTTCTCAGGCAAAAATCTTCACGAGTATTCTCTTTCGGTTTGTTTTGATTCAAGTTAATACGTAAGATTTTGAGAAAAAAAGTTGTCTAGCAATTGCAATCTTTATTAAAATCAATCAGTATTAACTGCTACTTTACATGATCCTAAATCAAGTTTTCACTAACCCTAATGACGCCCGCAGTGAAGTAACTTCTGGGCGCCGATGATTTTTTAATTTCTTCCTCTGGATATTAATCGCGGATATTTTTTTCTATTTTTCTACGACAAAAAAAATATCCGTTTTTTTTTTGTCGTAGAAAATTTTCATTCGGTACCTTCACTGTTTCCAATACCGTATAAGAAAACAAACATTTATTATTGCAGTTTTTTTCTTTTATTTACATAACGTAAATTCAATTCTCAAAATGGCATAAAAATGTCATAGACTTACGCTTACGTAGAAGTAATACGTTAATTCGATAGTAGAGAAACTTTTAGTAGTCCTCCGCCCCTTTTTTTTTTCTCCAGTCCATTTCAAAGTTAGTCCAGCTTTGCAGCAAGCACAATGAATTAATTTTTCCTGAAGAAACTTTTTTTTTTTTTTTTTAAATTCCAAAACTCCGTCAAATCGAACACAGAACACATAAGTGCATATGAATAAATACGAATTAGAATTTAGGAATTCCTTTAATCTAATCCGCCATACAGATGTCATGTACGTCGATGTTGAGAGGCGAAGACCTTTATATAATGTTAAAGTTAAAAAAAAAAAGACTGCCACTCCTATTAGGATTAGATTTTATTTTATTTTTATTCTTGAATTTCACTGATATTTATCTATAATTTAAAATCCTTAAAATTTACTATATACATCATATTGCTTTTTTTTTTTAAAGAGAAGATGGGGAGAGAGAGAGAGAGAGGGGGGGATAGGGGGGGGAGAGAGAGGGGGAGGGGGGGAGAGAGAGAGGGAAAGAGAGAGATGTCAAATATAGAATGCTAAAAAAGCCGTTCACATCAGAGCAACTCTTTAAGTGGATTTAAGTTTACACAACTTTGCGTACATTTCGTTTGTTTTCTTTCTATCCAGAACAGGAAATAACTGGGTCATGCCACAGTAGAACCACGTGTAGTGCCCATAGATATCCAGTAGCCACTTCCTTTCTGTTATACAGAACACTTCATAACCCGAAGGAGAAAAAAAAGTAACCGGAAACAGGAAGAGAAGTCTAAATAATTGATCACTGGTTTAAAGCATATATATTTTTTTCATCGTGTCTTGTCCTGTCAGACATCAAATGCAGTTTTTTTAATTCTCCTTTCCTTCCGTATATAATTAGCAACTCCATGTCAAATGTTGAAAGTTCTTTATTTATTTAAACAAAAAAAAAGTGTCACAAGTGAATAAGCGGTAAGCTACAGAACTGACTTTTCTGTGCTTCGAACGTTTGAAAAGATAATACTGACAAAAAACAAACAACAAAAACAAACAGAAATTTCCATTTTAGTCTAATTTTCTAAGCAAAGTGACATTCTTTTCTATCACGTCACCGGAAGTGATTTAGAATGTTTGTTTCAAGCATTTTAACTGAAAGAAACTCTCTACACAGCGCCCGCATGCTATTTTTCGAAAATTGCTGGGAAAATAGTATGAGGGCGCTGTTGACGTTAAAGTTGAATATCGTTTGGTATCGCAATGGCGATTTCTGTAATTGTGGCAAAACCTACTGCGTTATTTAACTCTGTTATTTCTTAGTTAATTATTAATTTCATTTCTGTTTTCTTGATGTCATTTGTAAATAATTAATATCATTCATAATATTAAATGATATATGGAATTATCAATATTTTGTTTTGATCTTCTATTTTTACCATTTTACTGCGTATGAATTATGCAGATTTCGAGTTGAAGGAGAAAGCGAACAGTATAAACTTAGTGTTGGAGGTTACTATGGGAATGCCACAGATTCTCTTAGTCTTCATGATGGGAAGTTCTTCTCAACGGTTGACAGAGACAACGACGAGGTAGCATCCTGCTGCAACTGTGCAGACACATTCAAAGGAGGATGGTGGTATTATAGGTAAATTTTCAAACACTTTTTAACACTATTTTATAAACAAACTTTATTTTAATTTTACATCAAAGCAACCATTGATGATATCGGTATTGGCACTGTTGTTTTATAGGCAATAAATTGTTGGAAAGAACAATATCTATTGATTATTACAAAGAGCTTCAAATCAAGAGACAAGCGAAGGTTATTTCTCCCCCCCCCTCTATCTAACTGAATAGACTCTACTGGGCATTTTTAGACTGCACTGAACTTCACATGTACTTCATGAAGTGGATCGCGACTTTTGTTACATTTTAAAATGGCAAATACTGCTCTGTTGTGCATCGGTAAAACATATGGTCAATGGACTTGAGTGGGAAAGACCATTGACCTACTGATCTAATTGGAAATGCAGAAAGAGTGTCCAGAGATTCAGGAAAAAGAGGCGAGGTAGGAGAGTTTAAGAGAACCAGTTTGTACAAGGAACTGGCAGAGAAATTCACACGAATTTTCCTTTCTTGTAGTATCAGTAATTTTCGCTCGGACGTTAGCTTTCATAAAATAGTTCAGCTTTGTTCCTGGTAAACAGATAAATATTCTTTACCACAGTATTCGCCATATATTGCTAACAAGAAAACTGGTGTTTCTTGATTTTCTCTGTTATTGTAAGTTAACAAGGCCAGAATGTTACTATTTATAAAAGAAGTCGAGCATCATAGGATGCCTTAGATCGACAGATAGAAATGATTTTTATGTAAGACTATTTTAGATGTTTTCGAAGCTGAAAAAAAAAAACACGCTTTATTGACACTCACCCCTGACGCTGTTAATTCCTACAACATAGTCCTAGTCCTACTGAATCTATCTAATTCTCTTCCGGATGAGATGATTACATGTACTTAATATTAACTTTTTATGTACTGCATTATGCGAGTCCAGATTGCAGTTCGACACATTCATGGTTAACATGATGAAGAGTTTGTTTTAAATTTGTACAGTATTCTTCAAAATGTTTTTTGTTGCTCTTATATAAATTCAGCAATACATGACTTTATTTTTCTTTACAGATGTTTCGAAGCGAACCTTAATGGTCCTTACCATACTGATCCAACAGACAATGGTTACTTCCAAGGTATCATTTGGGAACGCTGGAGAGGTGACTATTCGTTGCGTACCTCGGAAATGAAGATTCGTCCTGTCTCATTTGATGACATTAAAGATCCTTAGACATGCAGAATGAAAAAAAAAAAAAATAGGTGATACAGATTGCTCTCAAGGGGCTTTTCTTAGCTGGAGAAGTAAGTGCATAACGCTTGCGTGCTTGCAGAGAATTTGCATATACAGCTGAGAGTCAACGTGCCAAAATATGTACCTCTTCGTTGGCCTAAAAATTAGTAATTCAAATCCCATTAGCTACGATCTCTCTATTGTTTTTTCCCTGTTATATGTGTTTCGTTCAACGTTTGTATGATGTTTCGTTCAGCGTAATATGCTTGCATAGTAGCCGATGTTCACCGCAGTCAGACTTTTGTGACATAAGCCATGCTGCAATGAATGTGTATTGTCTCGCATTAGTTGTATATGCAGGCAATACATTAGGTTAAGCCTATTGAAATGGGCGATCGTAGATTGAATTATAATTTAATCATTAGATTTGTACTTCGTCAATAGGTGAAATTCGTACGGAACAAATGAAAATGTTTAAAATTAAGCAGTTCAAGGATAGATATCATTGATTATGAGGGTTGTGTTTATAAAAATAAATGATCAAATATTAACATGTACTGCACATGTTGCTATCAGCAACTTCAGTGGACCTGGAATATTTGGACCGACACCCTACATTAGGGGGTTTTCTTTGTTGAGACAAGGGCTTGTCCTAAACTGTATACTAATACTATATCAAATGAAAAAAAAAAAAAAAAGAGCTGGTCTTGAAAAAAAAAAAAAAAAAAAGCACGATTGACGGCCGAATTTGAATGGCTTCTATCAAAGATATTGAGAAAGTCAAATATATGTTTCTATAAGTGTCTTTATTCATATTCTCTATATACTTTCATAATAATCCATCACTGCCAACAGATATCTAGTTACGATATGCGTTATATACTGGTAAATGCTATTAACGCAACGAATATCCTCATTCTAATACTTTGTACGCTAAATTGAAAGCAAATTCTTGTTATTGAGTAGATAACCAATAAAATATAATTAGCTATATTCTTCAGAGAGCAATATCTTAAAATCTTCAAGAAAACAATACTTCATGGCCATTTTTTTTTATATCACAAAAAGAAAAAAATAACAACTTTCTTTTTGCAGAGAATCTGTTTATTGTGTTAATTTAACAACCAGGGAATCTAGTGAACAATCTATATTAATTGAAAAGTTCGTGTGGTATTAAAATATTTTGGTGATCATTGTCACTAAATATTCAAGAACCATTATGTCATTCCCCTTTGAGCAAAATTTTCAAGATTACCGTGTTAGGTCATTTTTCTCAAATAGTTACCGCACGTAGTTTAGATTTTCAGACTTGATATGGAATCATTGTAAAATCGTATTGAATCCATTAGCATGTAGATAACTCCTATGAAATTACGAGTATTTTAACATACTATAACCCAGAAAGAACAGAAAAAATCTCGGATAAACAGTTGAAACATTTACCAGAATGCATTAATTCATTCTCCTAATATTGGGAAAAAAATTGTACGTCGTCATCATTATTTTTCAAATAAAAAAAGCTCTATTCACTTTATTGTTGTGTCATCTTAATAATTACTATAGAACTTCAAAAATGATATCAAACTGCGCATGTCTGTAATATCGTTAAATCTGCATTTATTTCAATAAAGATGTCTAAAACTTGTTTGTAACTTTTATGTCGTTCCAAGGATGTCAATGTGTTCAGTAAGCAATGCCATTTGTGTTTTATTATTGCTTGAAAATGTGCAAACAAAGCTCTTAATTGAAGTTAGTTATTTGATGTGTAGATATCTGTGAACTGTTACATAACTTACAGAGAGTCTAAGATTGTTATTTAAATAAATATCATTCTAACGAAATCAGATATTTTCACACTTTTAAATCTACAGCTGCATAGTGCTTCCAGTTGATATGATGTATATCTACGGCTGTAACCTAATAAGAATAAATACAGTTACAACAAGAGTTTTCATTTTTTACTTTCTCATATAAAGAAGGAACTGCATAAAAACCTTTTATTGGTTTTACAAACATGAGATTTCTGTTAGTTTTATTTCTGACAACGTCTTTGTAAAGTAAAACAAATGTCGAATACTTATTTGAAATATATAACATTTATTAAACACATCTATACACAAACACTGAAATTTCCAGACTTATTATTTAAAATTATGTAAATAATTTTATGGCTTATGAGGACTGACTTAATTGATTTCATTTAAATTTAGAATTCCTGTTTATTCATCCTTTTTAAGTTATATTATAAAACTTACTACTGAGTTATTTATAATATTCAGTATATATTTGGATTGCTATCAGGTTACTTTGAATAATTAGAGTACTACGAGTATGTTTATTGTGCTGATATGATTTTTAAGATTGTTTTTGTTTTTAGAAATTCTCGTATTAACAGCTTGATTTTTCTCAAGAATGCCTTTTTTATTTATTTTAAGTTTATTTCATTATTTTTATTTATTTCAAATAAATTGTTAAGATTCATTTAAGGCATATTTAAATTACGTAAGTTTTATGATATTATATTATATAATGCGTAATTTCTTTATTGTGTTAGAACATTTAGAGGGTAATATATATATATATATATATGTGTGTGTGTGTGTGTGTGTGTGTGTGTGGGTGTGTGTATACACACAGAAATCCCTCGATTAGTGCGCCTAATGCGTTCTTTAAAACAGGCGCATTAATCGATAACGCACTAATCGAATATAATAACCTATGGGAAAAAATATAATTCGTTCCTCAAATTTTTTTTTTGAACCTTAATTTTTTTATAAAAGAATTAAGGTATGTCTCAGGGCCTAGTTATAGGAAAACCAAGCTGAAAGACAATAAAACATATTCAGAATATAAATTTATTATTCTACTTCTTAACAAAGAATTGAGCTAACGTAGTTTGGCGGGCATTTTGTTTCTTTTTTTCATATAACCGACGGTATGGCCCTGTTGGCTCTTCTACTCTTCTGCAAATTTTACTGCTTCTCTCTTCATCAGGGTCAGCCTCGAAGCATTGCTGCTTAAAACTTCGATTGTACGAAAAATATTTTCAAATTGTTTCTGTGAAAACTCTTTTGGCTGACTATCAGTGGTTAAATTTTCTTCATAGTCTTCGGGATCTTCCCGCTGTGCATCTAAATTTAGCAGGTCGGAATCACTCCATTCTTCAGAATGAGATTTACTTAACTCTTGGACGTTATTATTGAAGGGGAGAAAGAAATGAAGGACGTACGAATTGGTCGTCAACACGCGAAATCACGTGCTTTATAGATAAAATTTCCCAACTGTTATACAAGCAAAATAGTTACTACTCTAAAAACTACAATGATCATAAAAGAGAAGTTAATTTCCCGACGTGTAATAATAAACAACTCATCCCAGAAGATTGAATTATTACCCTATTATCGGAATGGATTCTTCTTTTTGTGACATGCGCAGAAATGTCGAAGGGTCTCGAATCTGTGGGCGTACTATATAGCAAACGACATAAATTTTAGCGGTAAAAATTTGGAACATAGTACACGTAGTATACATCACGCACACTGCACCGTAATCACGGACTCAGTCTTGCTAAATTCGAGAATACAAAACGCCATCTGTTGACTAGACGCCATCTTCTCATAAACTAAACGTAGCGGCTATTTGGGCGCTAGTAGTCACATCTAGGTCGTCATATCAAACTCTGGGCCAAGGCCGTTCAAATGGTACAAGTCGCATTCATTTGTGGTTCGTGGTTGCAGAAATATACAATTTTCAAATCGGGACGTTCTTTTTGAACCCCCCTGTGTACATGGAAGTAGTGTAGTATACCATTAAAAATAACTTTGTAAAATGTTTTAAATCGGTAACTAAATTATTTCATTCTGGTGAGTGATTTTTTAAAAAGTTAGCCATAAAAATGTATAGATAGAAATTTTTAAAATCTGTAATATTTATTTTTAAGATGTATATAGGCCCACTAATCGAATTTCGGTATCGAAAAAAAATGACGCACTAATCGAAAACGCACTAATCGAGGGATTACTGTATATCGATTTTAAGTTAAAGGCTACTTTGTCAGATTGGCCTGCCCAAACACTATATGATTCATTTCGAGACAGGACGATTCAAGCAGTTGAGTTCCTTATTCCTTACCTTTGGGGGTTCCCTAGTACTCATTGGGAAACTTGACTTTAGCTTCCATAGGAGCTTTTCTTTTCTTTCTTCATATTTTATTTTCTTTACTTTCTTTATTTACTTTTTTAAAGATGGATATTCTGGTTTTAGAGAAAATCAACATAGATGAGATTGGATCGCTAAATAGATCACATGATAATTAAATGAATACATATATCTAGAAATAGATAAAACAGCCGCTCGTCGAGATTACGTGATACGACTCTGTCTTCTCTTTAAAAATTTCATCGCAGCCTTCCCTTAACTTTGTTTAATATAAATCTAATTAATACCTTGATAGGAAGTCGATTCTGTGTGCTATATTCATCGTATCTGTTCTTTAGTTTCGCTGTTTTGTAGAATAAGACCCCCCCCCCGTTTTTTTTTTTTTTTTAAGAAAGCGGTATTGCCATCCCTGCATATAATCTACTAACTTTCCTTAAACAACTGAAGAGCCTTATATAAATGTATGTGGAGTAGGCCATCCTAACAAAATGACGTTACTAAAAATTATTTTTTAAAAGAGTTAATCCTACTGAGGTCTTTTCAATACTGAATAGTGTTTACAAATATATTCTACTTTCTAAAAACAATATTCAGACTCTATATGCGATCGTCAAACGATCCCAAATAACAAAAGTACGTCATTGAAATACTCATCATGAAAACAAAAGCCTCACAATCAGATAAATCCTTCTAATTCAAGGACGGTAGCAATTTTGGTTGATGCTGAGATTAGGGAAAATTCTTGCTTTTCCTTGTTGTTTATATCATAACAATTTGGTGTGTTATTATAAATGAATGAATGGCCTTCAATTACATAAATGGATTTTTTTTAAATTAGTCAATTTGGTCCCATCACGCTCATAATTTTGTCTTGAGTGTGCAACAGTTTCTTTCTATGACGATATCTGTGTTTTGTATATATACATGAGCGCACTGATGATGTCGAAAAAAAAACTCATTTTTTTTTTTAGCTTCTATACAAGCGGGAATCCAAATCAAGGAAGAAATTGGCGAAATCTTCAACAAAAGTTCCCCTATAAAGAAATAAATTATGAATTAATAAACAATATTATTAGTCAACATAATATTAACTGACATTTAAATTTCTATTACAAATGATTCAAATAATTATTTGCTGAATTTTTAAATCGATCAATTATTTTTGACAAATTTTGATTAGTTCCTCACCATTGCTTTGATTCCGTGATGTTCACAGAATCAAAAGCGCTGGGGAGGATATTTTAAATTGGCGTTTTGGGTGGCTGAAATTATCATGTCCCCGAACATCACACTAAGTGATGTGACATTTGTCGCAAATGCCGGTTCATGTGAGAATAACGTTTATTACTCCAGAGAATAAATTGAATGGCAAAGCTTACATCACTGTCTTACTCTACGTTCAGTTGGCAAGGGAGTGCTATAGTTCTCTTTAATTTCAACTATCTTTCGGAAGAAGTGTATAAGGAACAATCAATCGTATTAGCTTCCTGTCTTTTCCATAATTGCGAAAATTTTCCAGAGCGCATTTAGCTAAATAGAGCCAAAGGCTTTCTGTAGTTTAATGAAATATCAGCAAATATGGAATCATATTTTATTCTGTTTTTACGATTGCGAGGGTAGGCTACTATATTCCTGTTTTGCCTAAATCAAATCCTTGCTTGGATGCTGATAAGGCTAAAATTATTGCCCTTTTTTGAATATGAATAAGAATTATGAGAAGTCTACTGACCAGATTTCTCTGTCCACACCTGATGGCAAATTTCGTCACGCACACTTTTAATAGATTCTCGCTTTCCTTTTAGCAGTTATGATGGAATATTGTCAATTCTTGCAGTTTTTATAGTTTTTGATCTTAAAATAGCTCTTTCTCTCAAGTATAATACATGCATTCTCTAATTTGAATGGTCTTCTTGAATATAGCAGCGTTTCAATATCTTTTCAGAATGAGTAATATTTATCCCATCTTTAACCTCAGTAATCCAGCTCGTATGAGCAAAAAGCTTCTATCATTTCTTAATTATTTGGTAAGCTATTTTTTTATGGTTGTTCTTCCGAAGACTATTGTCAATTTGTTTGCATTCTTCAGATAATCACTTTTTGTTACAAAGCTTCGTCGCCTTTTTAATTAGTCTGTTCGCTGTTGTTCTCATTGTTCCAAATTGATCCTATTCTGCCCTTCTCGTATTTCTTGGATAATCCAAAGCTATAGAATTGTTGAATATTCTCGGGGATTTCGGAAGAGCTAGAGGAAGCAATATTTGTTTTAAACAGTTCTTTAAATGTATGCGATTTGAGATGCGTAACGTTAAACTTTTGTCTCTTTATTTTTCTTGTGGATGGAAGTCCTAATTTCAATATAGATGATGCTATGACTAAATTATAGTCAATTCCAATATCCAATTCTTGTGATATCTCCATGAAATTATGCGTGTTCGATCGAGTGTCACCCATCACAAAGAAGCAATTTGCAGGATTTGAGGGGGGAGGGAGTAACATTCTAGGACCACACACACACACACACACACACACACACACACACACACACACACACACACACACACACACACACACACACACACACACACACACACACACACACACACACACACACACACACACACACGTATTATTATTATATTATTATTATTTAGATACCGTATTTCAATTAAGAGAACCAAGAAGATAAACATAAAAGCAGCTATAAATGGAAATAAATCAGAAATTAATCGGTGATGTAACATAATTAATTTAACATAAATCAATATTATCAATAATAATTATAATAACTATAAGCAATTATTGCTAATATAAAATTATTTATTGAGAATTATGTTATTGCATACGTACTTGAAAGCAACTTTGCCGCTAGATGGCGGTGCGGTCCATACAAGAGTTGCTGATTTTTTGCCACGATTATCGGAATGGGTTACTGCAGAACATTCGTCAATTATTTTCAAACCAACTCCATTCTCAAAGTTTCCTACTGGCGCACCGCTGTTTGGATCAACAGCTTTTATCATGAGTCCCTTCAATGGTACTTTCGGGGCATCTACTGTGACTGAATAGAAATGTAAAAGTTCGTATTCGTTATTATTTAAAACAATAATAATAAAAGTCCTATACACAAATATGATACTTATCTGTAAAATATTTTCCTATCATTTTATGAAACAGACTTTTAGAATTAATAAACGTAAACAGTGAAATGTATATTAAAATTTATTAGAAATATTACTGGTGGTGACTGGTTTTTCTCTTTCAGTCGTTTTCGACGTAGGTAACTTTGCAGGCCTTGCCTACAAAATATTCCTCGTGGGGAATACTTTGTAGGAATACTTCATCATTACTTTCCCCAACCCCCAATTTTATCCGGGCTTAGGACCGGTATATGGCTGGGACGTATTCGTGACTGTAATCCATGTGTGTTCACGGGCCGGTTTGCCTGTTCTGGGGAGCAAAAACCCCGAGTTTCCGGATGAAAAAAAACCCTACTATCGTATGAGACCGGCTAACTCACCTTTAGTCGAAAGAGACCAAATAAAGGCTCCTCACGTCACGTTCAAAATAGAGCTATGTTCTATTTAATCAATTCATAAACTCATTCAAATTTCATTTTAGAATTTCTTTATCACTTAAGGCAGTGTTTCCCAACGTTTTTTGGATCATGCCCCTCCTCAACGCCTCAAAGATTTTGATGCTCCCCCAGCATAATAGTCAGCCAAGTTCTGAAAAAGTATAATATAAATAGGTACTTTAAATAAAAAAGAAACATGGGTAAAACTGTTTTTAATTTGACTTTCTTCAATGAATATAAATTTTATATTACACCTTGTATATTATAAAACATAAATCGGGAAAATAAAATCCAAGTTAATGCGATCCTTGAGCTTGATGTCTGCTGAAAAGAGTTTTTATCTCAGGTATTAATTTAGTCATTTTCAATCTCAAATCCCCATGGTTTGTGATATCCAGATGATTTCTTTTTTTCCAGTAGCAAGTCATTTACTGCACTAAATCCACATTCAACTAAATATGTCGACGGGAAGGTTAACAGTATTTTTTTTTTTGCAAAACTAGTTGAATTTCGGTATTTCGTTTCTGTCTCGTCAGAAAGCCATGCCATTGTTCCTTTTATGTTGAATAAAGTTCTAACAGACTCATCATTTTGCTTTTCTGAGAGTTCTTGATACTGCATTTGTGATGTCAGCTTTTTTTCTCGGAAAGTCAGGGTTGCAACATCGACAATGATGAGTTTTTTGAGTATATCGGTGATGAGGTGACGAATGCAACATCATTATCTAATTGACCCAAAATAGTCAAATTGCCCCCCCCCCCCCCACCTGTGGGGAGTACGTCCCACGTTGGGAAACACTGACTTAAGGAAAAAAGAATGAACACCGAAATACAGATACAATTTTAATTAAGAAAACAAACTAAACATAATTATTAGATCAGTAAAAATTTTTAAATAAGAACTAATCGGTTAATGGATGAATACGAAACATAATACTACGAATAATTTTCGAGCAATGAATGTGGTTTCCTGAATAATAATGAATGATAGAAGTAAAAAAAAAAAAAAAAAAATACTACAATCGTAATCATTGTGCCAAAATACATGAAAATCAACGGTATTCCTGTTAAGGCAAAACTTGTATATGATGTTATTAGGAACAAATTTGTCTCGCTATTGCCCAACCGGAAACCCAAAGTTTATTCAACCTAGAAACCTATAATTTTGTAACAAATAAAAAATAACAAAAATCCAAAGAAGTTTTTTTTTTTTTTTTTTTTTTTCAACTTTCAAGTATATATAGCTATTATCGGCGTCCTACTTACGTATATTTTTTGATAGCAATTTACCTAAAAAGTATCTTATTTTGTAATCATCATTGCGGAAGACAATAAATGTACTAAATAAAACAAATATTATTTACTGTTCGTATATATCTGCCAATATTTGACTCTCAAAATGCATTTTAGCAATCTGATTGTAATTTCATTATTAAATAAAAACATCGTTAATTGTTGGCAGGAATTTCAGTGCGCCATCTAGTGCTAAAAGACTCGGACTTAGTGCTAAAAGACTCGGACTTCCTTTCGTACAAAAAATTGACACCGCATTACACGTAGTTGAGTATTGTTAAGGACAGTAGAAAAATGTCGTTTTTGATTACCGTAAAGCACAGACAGCGGAAGGCTCGACACATTTTAAAAGTTTCTGCTTCATTGATAATGCATAAGACTAGCGAAACATGTCACATACTTCTGATGCCAAAAAAAAATCGAAATCTGAAAGATTCGTTTAGTGCGTTAAGCGGAATTTAGAGGTTTAGGAAAAGTATGTTTATTTAGGCTTTCTTAATATATACTGCATTTTCAGGATGGATTATTGGATTATCTCTGTTATCTATCTAACAATATTTAAAACTTGTGCGTAGACGGGAAATTTAAAATAATGCCCTGGAAAGCTTCTTTCACTTTTTTTTTTTTTACATTTTTCTTGGATAAAATCTGTAATTTTATTTGGGAATTTAGTTGCTAGTACACCATACACGTACATTAGTGAGCTCTTGAATGTTTTGTTTGTGTGTTTATCTTCATAATTTATGCAAACCTCGAAAAAGTAAATACGCAATTTACAGACAAAAGAAGTTCTATTAGTAGGAGATAGAGGGCGTTGTGTGTAAATACTGAATAGGTGGAGTAGTGAGTGTAGATAGTGGTGAGTAGATGAAATATTAAGTAGTGTAAACAGTAGGTTGGATGGAGTACCCTCCTGCGATGAGTCCTTGAATTCCTTGAAGGGTGTCACGTGATGATAATAATAATAATAATAATAATAATTCATGGCTGTTGACTAGAACAAAGTATGAGTTAGTAGTTAGCGTTAATATTTCAAATAGTGTTTGGTTACTCTTTCATTTTATTTCATTTAAATTTTATCTTCGACCAATAAATAGATTTATTAGGTTAGTTTGAGTCACTCTTGAAGTGGAACGCTCTTCATTCTTAGCTAGGGGATCCGCAAACACTCCATTATATTAGAATCTGGCAACGCTGCTGATCCAACCATCTGGATGATTTATGACTTGCGCACTTATTCCTGTATCACATGAGCTCACTGGAAGTGCATTACGAGTTTCTTTATATTCGTTTGAAAGACCTTAATTAGGATATAAAGCTTTTATTCCTTTACCTCAAACAGTTCCTTATTTAAAACAAGTTCACTGTGACCATACGGAGATAACCAACCAGCATTAATGAAGAAACACATTCGTTCATTTTCTGCAGATCAGAACACGTTGGGAATCTCATCAGAGACTGAATCCGGAGTCGTATGATACACCCCCCACACACACACACATAGAATTTTGACTGTTAACTTGCGTAGTTATACTTTGATTGTTATTGTCCTTTTAGTTTAGAACCACTTCCACATAGGAAGTGGTTCTAAACTGTTGGCTCAAGGAAACTACAATAGAACATTACATCCTTTAAATCAAGGACCTAAAACGGAAGTTTTGATTTAAAGTGAGCCTCAAATGGTAATTAGGCAATCTCTACATTCCATTTTATAATGATGGTTTGTGTTAATTAATGATGGAAAAAATTAGGGAATTTAAAATCATTTATGTAATGTGTGGATTATGGATGTAACGATGTACACAAACTTTGCGTTATTCCTTATAGCAAATAGTCCAACAGTTGAGATTATTCCTTTGGTGTCTAAATGCTATATATAATAAAAGAAACTGCAGTTTCGTAATGACGAAATGTTTAAAAGTTAGTTACATAAGGAACTCTTGCATTTTATTGATAAGAATTTGTCTTTCAACACCTGGAATAGGCATTGAAGATTTAACAAAGATGCTATATTTTTTGCTTTCCGTCCGTCTGTATCTTTCTTTGTCTGTTCACCTTATCTATTCTCACAATTTTGACTTTTAAGAAGTGCAGATTATTCTTTTTAATTTTAAAATTATTCTATTAACACGTTAGTCAGATTTATATTGTTTATTTCTACTTACCAACTATCTTCTGTCCTGGACGGTATGAATCGCTAGTGTGGGTGAAGATATACGGAGAGAGATGAGCAGCTCGTGGTTGATTACCGCTGTGACTTGGCTTCATGCTACCACATACTTTCGCGGGGGCGCCACTTGGCCAGCTTTTTACAGGATATGGAACAATGAGGGCGAGAATGAACGCTACTGCAGCGATAGTGAAAACCATTCTGACGAGCTGTCGAGTCATTGAAACCTAACAGATACTGAAAAACATATCACGTTATTGCAACAAATAAATAAAAAAAATAGTTGTTGGATGCATGCCAACAAAACACGTGGGATCACTTTGTACAAAAGTAGCTTCTTGGAAGAGAAACTGGTTTTAAAGTATAAAAATCATTGGTTAGTTACATATTCCCATCTTTTATCGTGCAGTGTGTGTGTGTGTGTGTGTGTGTGTGTGTGTGTTCGCGCGCGCTGTATATATATATCACACCTGAGGTTACGACCAACTGCATTTTGAGCAAGACGTGATAGTCAGTGCAAAAGATGCCAGCAAGGCTGCAGTTTCCATCATATTTGCACTGACATCGGTCCAATGGCAGTTCTGTGTTTGGAGACAGCTTGTCGACGTGACAGACCAAATGCGTTACATGTCTGTATGGGCCAGCATCGTTTAGAAAAAGCATCGCTGAGTAACGTCCCAATTTCATCATCATGTTGAGGTCTTTCTGAGGACTAAAAGGAAGAATAAAACGCGCTATTAGTAAGGGTATGCAATTGTTTTTTCCTCAATGCAAATCTTCTTCAGCAACTCACTTTGCCCATCGCTGGAGTCATTATTACCACTTCCTCGAAATATTAAACGTTTATTTCCATTTAGTTTTCCATAAACATTTTCAAATCTCTGGCCTTGTCGAACTTTTTCTTTCTCTACCTCAAAAACAAACTTTAGGTGGATCCAATATCTGCCAGAAGGAACGCTGTTCTAATGTACCTGTGGTGTTCCGTTTCTGGACATAAATACTAAACAAGTTTTGAGCCATGAGCGGGTGCGTTATCGTATCCTTATAGATTTGGTCTATTCCGTCGTCATTCAAGCCGATCTAACCTAAATCTTAAATGGAATCTCAAAGACCTGTATACTTCCCAAAAAAGCGTTACTATATGCAAATACCCTTTTCACTAGCTGTTTGAAAATTTTACGATGAAATTTAAAGACATTACGAAGCAAAATACAGTTGACCCTTGAAAACAATGCGGGGGGGGGGTTAGGGACGCCGGGGGCAGTCGAAAATCCACGTATAACTTTTGACTCCCCCCCAAAACGTAACTAGTAATAGCTTACTGTTGACCGATAACAAAAACAGTCGATTAATATATATTTTGTATGGTATGTATGTATTACATACTATATTCGTACAATAAAGAAAGCTATGGGAAAGAAATTGTTATTCAAGAAAAACCTAAGGAAGTGAACATACATTTACAGTACTGTGATGTACTGTATTTATCGATACCGTAATTTTACATCGTCTGTTTACAAGATGAATCGCCTATCTGTCAGTACTTGCATCAATATTTTCCTCTATGATACAAAACACTCTAGATGGTGTACGTATTACTAACACTGACATCAAAAATGAAAAGATAACGTAAAAAAGAAATTCATATTTATTTACTAGGATAATGATTCATGCATTGATAACGAAGCAGCAGCAGCTATAGGATTGCTTTATGGTACCTAGTGCAATCGATACGATTTCTTTGCGGTAGCCTAGCCTATACAATAATGAATGAATCGTTATAAAAATTTTATTTCATGATAATTAATTATTTTAACTAATTAATAGAGCCTCCATAGCTCACTTAGCCGGTCTCATACAGGGTTGGTTTTTTCCTCCCGGAAAGTCGGGTTTTTCGCCACCCAGAACAGACAAACCGGCCCCGTGAACACACATGGATTAGAGTCATGAATACGTCCCAGACATATGCTGATCCCCAGCCCGGATAAAATTTGGGGATTGGAGGAAAGCAATGGTGAACTACCCTGTAAAAATCTCACCAGGAATACTTTGTGGGCAATGCTTACAATGTCACCTAAAGTTGGAAACGACTGAAAGGGAAAATCAGAGAGAGAGAGAGAGAGAGAACTAATTAATAACAGTTAATTTTATGCACTGATGATTCGATATTGCATCTTTACGTTTGTTTACATTTCTCTCGACTGCGAATGGCCATGTACGGTCTGTAAGTAGTTGTGTGCGTAAGTTTTTGATACATTTTATTTTTTTATAATAGCTCTGTGTATATTTTATGGTCGTAAATGATAAAATAGACTCGTGTTTACATATATGCTATGCATTCATGACATACCTAACGTTTTCTTAATTTTTTCGATTTAATAACCATAGATTTTTTTATTTAACATAACATATTCACTCAATTAAAACTTGAGCTTTTTCTTGGTTTTATTCGATGACCGGATATTAATAAATGACATACACAAATTGTCAACAAGTTTCACCAACTATTCTGTGTGGATTGTTTAGGACAAATATAACGGTACACACTAACGTGTGCTAGTAAAAAAGAAAAATGGAGTAACACACTCAAATAAATTAAAACGACGCGTAACATCAAAAGAATGGAGCGTGGTGTCTCAGTCATTGTTTATTGAGCGCGTTGTATAGTTTTTAGCGAAATGAAATTCTGGTAAGTTGAGTGAATTAATTAGGCTTTTTCCAGATGTCTTTCAGAATTCCTTGATTTCTGTTTAGAATTTCTCCAGAGCGAAGTACGGCGACGGTTTCTTTGAGGTTTTTACATCGACGGTCCTCTTCTATATAAGGCATGGAGATGTTATTCCAATCGATGGTGTGGTTAGAGATCGAGAAGTGATGGGCTAATCCTGAAGTATCTGTTCTGTTGTTGTTCACGTCCCCTAAATGTTCTTTTTTTCGAATTTCCAGGCTTCTTGATGTTTGTCCTATGTAATTTAATCCACAGGAACATGGGATGTTGTACACACCGGCGTATTTGAAGAAGGCATTGATGTACTTTGGAGATCTTAAAATGCGGAGTATAGTTCTGACAAGTTTAAAAGCAACTCTGACGTTGAAAAAAAATATTTATTCAATTCTATAAGAATTCTCATTTATTTTATTAGTCCCACCTTTCCCAAAACCCATCACGATATTGTGACTCCACGCAGTCCTTCATCCAGCAGAGTCCTACAGTGAGCTAAATAAGCAACTCCTTCGATGCCTAACATGCACACCTACTCTACAGCCTCTCCGACACACTCTCAAATCGGAGTTACCATGTAATCATTTCTGAGAGTGCCAGTAAGAAAACCAGCATAGCGAATGTCAGTGTCACACACATATACCGTTCCTAGCATGCAAACGGACGCTACTGTCTTTCAGACACATAGTCGGATCGGAGTTACAATATAATTTCTAAGAGCGTATACAGCCAGCAGGTAGACCAGCATGGCGAGTGTCAGTGCTACAAATTTATCGCTCGAAGCGTATTGATACGGTTGCCATCAGAGACAATCGTACCAAAACGGAGAAAGTCAGAGATCACCTCATTTATCTTGTCTTGTCCCGACTAGCTATGAAAAATCAATCCAAATCTCCAAATTAACTTTGGAAATCAGAATTAATTAATGAAGGTTCGTCCAACGCGATACAACAGACAAATATTCTACTCCATAAAATTATTCTAAAAGAGTACTCGTATGACCCGTATTTCGATATTTCTAAGCCACACGGTCCGTCTGCGAGTTTTTTCAAATTGTCGCAAATCTCCGAAAATTTTTCCAATATATTTATTGAAAAAAATCGAGTGGACCTGCGCAGTTCAAACCCATGTTGTTTAAGGGTCAACTGTACATTCAGCTTTACTGGTTCATCGCAAATAATGAGACGTTAGCCGGTAATCGACGCCGATAATAAACTGAAATCTGCATGAAATATTCTGTACTATCAGAGTAAAAAGTCTGGTTGGCATCTAAAGATGCATCCAATCAGAATGCTCTCCAGTTGTATGTCAATGGATGTCTCATTGAAAAATGTCTAAATTTTCAGTTTTATTTTGGAATTGATACAAATAACTCAAAGCTCGTGGCATTAGTTTTTCTGAATCCAAATGATATCATCAAATCTTCTTTCTTTGTGCCAGTTTTGGCAAGGAGGATTCAGAAGAACGATTGTGAAGTTCATGGTAAATTTCTAATCAAAGAAAGTAGAGTGGAGTTAGCATAGTGAAGGTGCAGAATCAATCTCAAGCGACTCTAACCTCAGCTTTTATCGTCAATTAAACACTTACATTTGACTTTAGAACATATTTACTACTCATTGATTTCTCTCCAAAAAGTTAACATGTTGAAGGATTCTCTCTCAACACGTTTTTAATGTTTTTTAATATGAATTCTCTCCATGCATCCAGAACCCGCTGTAAATTATAGTACAACAGTACAGTGGAAACTGAGGGCTAGGTAATTTGGAAACTATTCTAGAGACCAAACTTGGGACATTTTCAAGCCACTTCAGATCTTCAATAAGCAAACCGATTACATCCGACAATGAAAATTGTCTGCGACCTAAAGACTCACAAATATCCATGCTGAGTGAGATACAAACTCACAGCCGGAGAGGTGAGAAAGTTGTACGTTATCCATTAGGCCATCCAACCGATGGTGATTGAGGCCTGTAAAAGCAAAAGACCCAACACACAATCACACTGTGTAGTGTATTACCTCTAAATAATACAATAAAAACTCGATTGAGTCTACTCTACTATATTCAGCAAAAGAGGTTTGCAAAATCTTCATTGTTGATATCTAGTTGCCGATTAGAGAAATTTTTGATCACAATTCTTATTTATAAAATTAATTATTTTTAAGATTTTGAGGTGTTCGGTCAGTGCAAGTCATTTATTCTGATTTATAAGATTTGGCGTGTTTCTATCTGATAAAAATGTTGTCACATAATAAAACACATGTCAGGGCAGGACAGGATCAATACAACCTACTTCTGTTTTACCTGAAGGCAAGGGAAGGTTTTTAGCACTGTCTGCACTCCTTCCTTGCACTGAACGAAATTTCTTTACTTAGAATAGATTAATTACTTCCGACCTATTTAGTTAATAAGGTGTTTCACTTTATAAACTGCCCAAGAAAGTTGTAAATGCTGCAACTTGCCACGTGTTGAGTTCTACTTATTCAATAATCATGCTGTTAAAAGGAACTGATTTGTGAAGGGTTGCGCTTCTCCATGAGGGAGTCCGTTACGTATACTTAGTGGAGCTAACGTTTATATCAGTTAGTTCCACCACGGTAGATGGTGGAACTAATATAGATATGGCACACATTCAGGGTGATACAGATTCGCACTTTCGATACATTACTCAGCAACTGATAGTTTATATACATATGAACACGACTACATTCTTTGTTTCTGACATCCACTCATTAGTGTTGCTCTGTTTGTTTCTGTCAGTTCAAACCAGTTGAAAATTCTATGACAGTGACTCGGTATCTTCCAGGCACTTCTAGAAATTTCCAGATAGAATCGAGAGAGAGAGAGAGAGAGAGAGAGAGAGAGACTATACTAATTTACGTGACTTCTTTGACACAGATCTTTGAAACACAAAACTGATTTAAAATTTTTTTTTAAACACAAAACTGATTTTAAAATTTTAATGAAAGATAGATTCACATTTGTCAAATATACGAGGCTAAGTCCTAAAGCCAGGGTGTTATTTTATTCTCGTCACGGTGCCGTAGTAATAGCCGTGTATGGTTCATGCTCTAATTGTTTTTATTCTCTGTGTTAGTTAGTGTCTTGTCCTTTGGCCGGGGGTTCCCCATAAAAATATAAAGCATTATATCTAATTTAATCAACAGTAAAAATTGGATAATTCAAGGAATTTATATGGCTGCCACCTTAGATGGACTCTTGTCAAAAATAGTTGAATTATTATTCCTAATAATAATATTAATAATGACTATGTAGCATTGCTGTTATTTTAACATAGGAATAATGGCATTAATTTATTATTAATATATGAATAGTAAGATTGATATTAGTTGACGTTATGTAAGGAAATTAATGCTCTGAAGCCAGTATATAATATTACGTTATTCCTTTTATTATCATATATTCTCCAGCTGGTATATTCGTATCTATTTTTCGGGGAAGAAATCCGAGTTTTTCAGGGGGATGGGCATATGCTATCACCTTCATAAGAGATGGGTAAACTCAAGTTGAGCTCAAAAGTGTCTATCAAGGTTCTTCAATTTTTCGGTGGGATTCTTACTAGGATATGGGCATTAACAACCCTGGATGGGCAAATGTTGCGTCTCTCGACTCCGCTGCGAGGTATTATGCATAATATGAGACTAAGTTCTTAGTCTTAATGTCTTTATTTCATTTTTTTTTATTTGTGTAATCGCAGCTTTCTTTTTATGACATGAAATAAATACTTCATTCCTTTCTTAAACTTAAGCTTTAAGGGGAAGGCTTCTTGATTAATCCCGCAATGAGTGAGGTTCTTAGAGTTTAGCGGATCGAATGAAAGCATATAGATGTTCTAGGAAAATTGTAAATCATCGAGAGCTCGAGATAAAGCTGGTGGAGGGAGGGAAATGGGATATCCAAAAGTGTGGTTATGCCATTGTATTATGTATGCATATTTATTTCCATTTTTGGCAAGTTTACTTTTTCAAAGAACTGCTGTTTTATAAAGAAATATTGATTTTATAAATTTCTAATACTACACACTCTGTCAAAAAGAAACCGAATATTTCGAAAATAGAAGAAACTAGTGGTGCCACCTGTTGTATCTTTTTGTTGTCGAAAGCGGCAACCTTCATCAGTGTTGTCAAAAGTTTATGATATTTGTTTCATTAGAAGCGGAGTTATAGTGCCAAGAGTGACAGTGTGTTTTCACGAACGGTGGGAAAATGAGTTCCTAACAGAGAGCTGCGATTGACTTTTGTGTTAAACTTGGTAAAAGTTTTACCGAAACGCACCACATGCTTCAAAAAGCATACGGTGATGAATGCTTATCCCGTACTCAAGTTTACGAGTGGTTTAAGCGACTTCAAAGTGGTCGTGAGACGCTTGAGGACGACGAAAAGCCGGGCCGTCCAAAAACTGGACTGAGCGAAGTTAACATCGAAAAAGTGCCGTGATTTCATCAAAGAAAACCCGAAATCTTCCGTGAGATTGATTGAACATGAATTGGGGATTCCAAAATCAACTGGGCACAACATTTTGACCGAGAGTTTGGGCCTTCGTAAATTGAATTCACGATTTGTTCCCCACCAGTGGACCGACGACCAGAAAATGTATCGAATTGAACACTGCAAGACCCTCGTTAAAACCGCTGGTAAGGACTCAAACTTCCTTCAAACGATCGTTACTGGTGACGAAAAGTTTTTGAGTATGAGCCCGAAACGAAGCGCCAAAGTGCTGAGTAGAGACCACCAAGAGGGGCAAAAAAAAAAAAAAAAAAAAAAAAAAAAACGTCGCTTGGAGAAGTCAAATGTAAAGACAATGCTGATGTTTCTATGATTCCAAGGGAATTATCCGCAAAGAATTCCTTCCACCTGGCCAAACAGTCAATGGAAGTTTTATCTCGAAGTTTTGAAGCAATTGATAGTGAGAATTCGTCGCATACGACATGAATATCGTGATGACCGACCGTTCGTCAAAACACACTGTCATTCTTGGCACTATAATCGACTTCCAACGAAACAAATGTCATAAACAGTTGACACAACACTAGTGAAGGTTGCCGCTTTCGACAACAAAAAGATACAACAGGTGGCGCCACTAGTTTCTTCTATTTTCGAAAAGTTCGGTTTCGTTTTGGACAGAGGGTGTATATTCATTAATTCCACATTAGGCTTTTATCTTCAGTAGTTTAAATTCTCGTCGGAAGAACTATTACAGGGAAATGCGACTGGGAAATTCGTTCTACCTCTAGGAAATGAGTGGTACATCAATGACATGGAAGCATTACGCATTGTGAGGTATTACCAGCCGTTACCAGATTCGACAAGAACCTTCATAAAGGAATCTGCTTGGCTTAGTAGAACCTCGTAAAAACTACAAGAAAGGAAAATTAATAACGAAGTAATTGGGGGGGGGGGAGGAAGTATGGAGGTGATTTAGGGATCACAGAATAAGTGCGTTTCTTCCTAACTGGTTACAACTACTCTCTGAAATCAAAACTGACAAATTTTATTCCAGAATTCCAGAGAGGAAATTGCATCGCAGCACCGACGAATAAATCCGTTCAAACATTTATTTATGCGTTCTATGAAACTCACCTAAAGAGGAAATAAATACGAGTTGCCCGTACATACACCGATAGGCCAGATATAGAATTCTTAAGAGCGGTGAGGCTTTGGTAAAACTAGGTCTGCGGTCAGTGTTTCTTTAAGAAACTTGCACCGTTACAAGTGGCTGGCCACAACCCACCCATACCCTTTAGGTGTGTCTCGCATGCACGAGGCTTTTATCTTTTATTTATGATAAAGAAATTCACAGTATCGTTTAGGGATTACAGATACCAAAATAAGGTCAGTTCCAAATCTCATTTTGAAGGAAAACGTAGCACGCGAAGTTCGAAATAAAAATATCCTTTTCCTAATCACTGTTGTGACATGAAACGTTTATTCTACCCACTGTGAACAAATAGTAAAATAAGTCGTAATCAATATATAACTGGTGCTGCTATCTAGCGAAAAAAATTAGAGTTAGAATTGCATGCGTTTTAAAAATACATAATTGTTTTATGATGTTATTTTTGGTGAAATATCGGATATCTTTATTTAAACATATACGTTATATCGCTTCCTTTTTAAGCTAGTGAAATTGCAAGTATATATTTATTTCTCGTAATTATGGGTGTCTAAGCGCTTCGGGCTAATCAACTAATCATAGTGAAAAAAAAATCGATCAATAAATCAGAAAGTATTACATTCCCTGGAGTCAACGGTTTTCGTCGTACACTTTTACATGTCCTTATTTAGTGACCCTAACTGGACATTGTAAATAAAGTCGTAATTTAGGGATACGTAATTAGACCAGTCTATATAGTGAAGTTTAGGAAATTACTATTTGGACTAATTTAAAATTGCTTTCAAGTGTGTCAAATGCATTTGTGTAAATCTAATCGAACTCAGAATAATTGTTTAAAATAATTCTTTCTATATTATTGACTGGAATTTAGATTTATTCAAAAATAACAAATCTTATATATACAAACATAACAAAATTTATTCAAAAATATACGAAAATAATAATTTATTTTCGTATATTCAAATGTAGAAATTTGCAAGTTTTTAAAAAACATACGCGGCTAAACTTTTTTGAGTTTTCAGTTTAGTTATTCGTCTGACAAAAATTGACGTTTATCAAGCGAACAGTATGAAGCGGTAAGCGCATGCGTGTAATGACAATAGCTGCAATTATGATTGGATATTTTGCTAATTTAATCTGAAGTTTTGGTTAATTCGTAAATAATAATAATAATAATAATAATAATAATAATAATAATAATAATAATAATAATAATAAAGAACATAAAAATTAACACGTTGTCCTTCTGGGTGGAGATTATATATAATAATCATCTTTTATAATGAGATTTTTGCATTAAAGTCTGACATAAGAACGTGAATTGTCAATGTTTGTGATTGTTATTATTTGATTTTTCATAGTTTTTATCCCTGTTTTGGGTGCGCTTGAACGAATTTAGTAATAGATAATACGTATTTATATAAAATATTTATTAACACAGTTATTATTATATTTAAAATAACAAAAAATCGCCATAAAATCTGAATCATGAGTTTTTAAAACAACACTGTTTTGAAAACGCATAATTCAGATTTTTTGCAATTTTAGTCGTTCAAATATCACTGAAAAATATTTAAACAATTATAGCAAGAACGTTTTATGCATATAAAATTTGCAAGCAAGATGCAATTAACAGTGCAGTGTCAGATTGCATTCATACGATTGCGTTTCAATTCGTCCTGTAATTTTTGCTACCGACGGTCTAGTCATATGATGTGATGCCATCTCGTGGCGATATGAGGAAACAGATCACACAAACGCTCTCTCCATTTATTCAATCCTCTTTACTCCATCCTCGCGAACCAATGTGTTTTCATGTGAGATATGCTGTTACCTTATTTATTCTGAAACATCCTCTCGTTTATGCAGGATGGGAAACAGTTGAAGAAAAGTGTAAGCAGAAAATACCAAGTCAATGCTTAAAAACTTCCTAATAAGATAAGACTATTTTAACTTCAACTCTGTGGAAAACAGGACAGAACACAATCTTCGATTTTTTTTTTTTTACTGGAGAAGTCATCTTTTTTTAAATAACAAAATTTAATCCTTCAGCTGAAGAAATCATTATTTAATTAAAAAAATAAATGGCGTAAGAATATTTATTCTATAAAAACAAGACATTATTATAACATTACTTTTATAAACCATAGTTCTTGTAACACATTTTGATTTCAAAGTATTTTATAGGAATTATAAAATTCAATCATAATAACAAGTGTATTAACAACTTTAATCATAATATTAATAACCACAATAGCATATTTTAAACTTCTTTCTTTTAAGGTTATACGGTGATCAGCATTCATATTTATAAATTTAGGGACACAAAAAAATTATTTTTTTTTTTAAATTTTTTATTATATATTTTTTATATTTTTATTTATTTTTTTTTATCACTAGAGGTCAGGCTAGGGAAAAGGCTTAATTAACTACGTAGATTTAGTTTACTGTTATACAGGGCTAGAGCATATAGCTTGGTTCCTTATACACTTATATCCTTCCGATGATGACCTCGATACAGGGGTCGAAACGTCAAGTTTTATTTTATTAGTAATTAATAAAATAATCTGTTCAACACGTATGTTTTCGTGTCAAATTTATAAATATGAATATTTTAAACTTGATAAAGTATTTATGGTTTTCAATTTTATTTTATTTTAATTTTAATGATTTTTTAAAGATTTTAGGGTATCCATATTTTTTGTAAAGAAATACTTCAATTTCATTGGAGCTCGTTGTACGTTGTGTCATTCTAGATATATCCTCTTTAAGATCATCGCATTCTCTCATCCCTGAGTGTGTCAATCAAAAATTACTGTAACCGCTTCTAGCTGCATTGTGACCAAATGTACCTTACCATTAACCCTATATACGTAATGTGGTAATGAATCAATAACATAATGTTTATGAATATAAGTGGTTTTTATAATTTCTTATTTGAAGCCTATAACCTATATATTAAATATATACATCAAACATAATAATACTTAATATAAATTATGTATTTAGCTTTTATTAGTGTATTATGGTAATACTATTCATTACTACACCGAAGAGAATTTGTTTTCCGGGTGAGTGGCAAACTTCCTCCTCCACCCCCTAGCTTGATACGCTCATGAGGTCCGTTGATTTTAGACGACTCCGTTCATGAAAAGAGATCGTAACAGATGGATGGATTGCAGCCACCTGGAAGCTCGAATGGCCTATTTATCGTAAGTGAAAGGAAGATTCTTTCTATAGGGGGTTAACTCAGAGAGTGAATCCCTCAAGGAGCTCTACAAGCTCGTTCAAAGCAGACGTTTACACACACAGCCATGACGAGATTCGAAACCACAACCTGGAGAACGAGTATACCATACACTCGGCCAACCACGCCGGCTGATTTACACCAACCAGCAGGTGAAATCATTGGAGGCTTTGTACATCTTCAGTGATGCCATTTTTTTCCTGTTCGCTGTCATTTAAGATCGTATCCGAATCAAGTTGAAGGAGTTATTTAGTTACCACATGAAATCCCAGAAATTATACGTATTCTAGAGAATCTATTAGGAATCATTTTCTCTCTTATCATTTTCTGAGGTGGCCAAATCTCAGTGCTTCAAACCAACCGTTCACCAAAGGAAGTCTAGCTAATTTCTAAACTCTTCACCTATGAAATAGTGTTATTCTTCACGACTCTAAGTCCTACATGTATGAGCAGTAAGTAAATGAACGTTTATAAAGATTATTCAAATTTGAAAAGGTTACCGAGAGTGTAGTCCCTGGTCAAACCTACAGTGTTATGGATGTTTATGAATATTTTTAGGCAGTAGATACATTTTATCATCCAGTAGGAGGCCATTGGCTCTTACTGAAAGCCGAAAGTGGCTTGAAAAGGTTATATATTTTCTCTCCAATGTGGTTCAGGGATAATCTACCCCTTAGCCCATCTACGCTACTGAAATCTGTATAAGTTTCCAACCATTTGTGGATAGATTTATATAAACAACTGACGGTTATAGCCAATCGTATGAAGGCGATGAAATGCATGCATGATCGAAAACGTCCCCAAATTTAATCTATTTTAAATTTGAAGGCATTTGTAACATATATACAAAATATCGTTGATGATTTTACCCCAAATCACTTCATCATTATTTATTAGTACATTACTACTGTGTCATCATATATTTTCCTACCGAAGCATTTTCAAGAAACACCTCTCTGTCTTTTAAACGTATTCAACTTTATAGAATAAACGTCATATTCAATGTCTTCAGAATAAAAAGATTCTTTTAAACTGGTTATTAGATAAATTCCCTTTCCGTAAATCGTTTAGAATATCACAAGAAAGTTATCAAGAGACCTTGTGCAGGTATTATTATCTTACTATTTTTGTTTCTTTTATTTTAACATTGTGCTTTCTGTATACAACACACAATCCTCGTTTTCAACCATAATAGCCACATTATTGCTGCATTTTTAGCTATTTTCTGAAGGTTCAAGGTTGTATCCTGATGGCTTATAAAAAGCTTTATGACATTGCGAAAACCGTACAGTTCCTGAAGATTGAATAGTAAGAGTCAAACTCATTATACGAATTTCTTATAGCAGCCAGTCATTAAATTTTGTTACATTCTACACGGAGACTTTTGAATAGTTCTTTTGTCATTGTTTTGTTGCCAAGGAAGCGAACACAATAGTTGAAATTAAGTACAGTTGGTAAAGTAGGAATTCTAATTAGGCGGAAGTAGAGGTACCTTTTAGATACTCTGATGTTGCTTTAGATGCGCCGTTTTCTGAGTTTTCCGCAGCGACACTATCATGCTAGCAGGTTTTGGTTGCCAGAAACTCGGGTTTTTCATCTCATAGACAGACAAATCAGCCTTAGCATACACGTAATTTACAGACAAAAATTTACTCATTTACTTTCAGTGGTGGTAGATGGTCTTGTGTGTAGTTGATGGATCGTGGCGTAGTGTGTAGATGTGTTTGTTGAGTGGAATGCCCTCCCACGTGACTATTTGGCGTCCAATAATTTTTAATCTCATAAAAGCTTGTTTTTTTCGGGGTAAATGTACCATCAAACAAACAAAAATAAAAACAGACAATTAACCAAATATATTTTATAGCATGGATTTAGCTCAAAAAAAGAAGAAAGAAAGCTAGTTTAGCGGTAAGTCAAGCAGAAATCTGTGAACCAGTTCACAATGTTTCCTTCGGTATCCAGACACTAGAAGGCATTCGTGTGTTTGCATGGACCACTTGTTCCGTTGTATGCTCTCCGAATTACTCATGGAGTTTCCTGATTTTTTTTTATTAGTGGACACATCAGCATAAACCTTCTTTGTTTATCTGATTTCATTTTATAGCGGAAAGAAAAATTTTATGTTCCTCTCGAGAGGTCTGCGAATTTCTGCCCAAGAGAGCGAATCATCTGACCCATAACTGTGTAGGTTTAAAAAGTTCAAACTTTTTCCCACACCATCGAGTATCGATTCGCTAAATAACTAATTAGATCTCCATCCTGGACTAGTTCTAGGCTGCATAGTACTCCAGAAAAAAAGGAAAATTTCAAGAAAACCACTAGTGGATTCCTATTTTCTCCTTAATGTTTCGAAGGCATAACTAGAAATATGAAACGAATTAAACCTGGGATATAAGTAAGATGGAAGCATAACGCATAAAATCCGAGATCTAAAAGTACTGAATAAAAAACCCAATGGTAAATTATATCAACATGTATTCACATAAAATGTAATATAAATTATAAGAAAATTGTTGTTTGAAAACATTCACAAAATGAGAATAATTTTAACGTGGTTCAAACTATTAGAATATTTCAAATTTTTCCGATTGGTTTTGAGGAGAGCATAGAAATAGCATATATTTCAGTAGCTGCAGAACTGACTCGTATGTGAGGGATCGTTTCCGTCTGGATTTCAATCAATCATTTGCTAAACATGGATCGAACAAGTGACATATCGGAAGCTAAGAAGTTTCCTATGGTGTCTCTAAAGAAAGAAGGCCGAACTGAACAGTTTATAGCTAAGGAATTGAAATGTTCTCAAGAATGCGTGAGTAGAGTCTTGAGACAGTATTCTAATAACCGGAGTTTTCAAAATAATCGCTGCAATAGCGGTCGAAAGGTAATTCAGCAAGATTTAGCTTCTTGACACACTTCCAAGACCACTACTAGAAGGCTCAAAGAAAGTCAAATCAATGTAATTTCTTGGTCGTAAAATTCACCAGATTTAAAGTCCATGGAGAATTTGTAGGGAATTATGAAGAAAGGTCTTCAAAAGGTTGCCCCAATAGACAAAAATGAACTTGTTTCTAGTCTGCAGACCATATGGGCTATTTTGATTAAAAAAAAAAAGACTGAACCGCTAGTAAATAATATGCCCAACCGTTTACGAGCGGTCATAAAAACTAAAGAGGATGCAACAAAGCACTAATCATCATGTTGTTTCCCTTTGACTGTACCTTTTTGTGCATTTATTTTCGCATTATTCTAATATTTTGAACCACGTTAAAAATTATTCTAATTTGTGAATGCTTTCAAATAACAGTTTTCTTATCATTTATATTACATTTTTATGTATTTAATCTACAACGTACGTAGATTAGGCGATGCTAATTCATATTTGGTAATAATTATTTTATATGCAATAAATTAGAATTGCAGAGGTATATTACTGGATTATCTGATATTTTAGTTTCAATAAGTATCCCTAATACTCTCTTTTTAATAGTATTAACAAGAAGGAAATTCGACAGTAATATTAAATCTAGTAGAACACTAGAAAAAATCCAACTCTTCTTATTGGTGCATCAACAAACAAATGATCAAAGAAATAGTCACAAATTCCTTAAACTCGCGAGCTGTTAAGAGCTGGTGAGTCTGAACCCGACCAATAAGCTTCAACACTCTCCAATGAACACATGGTTGTCTTAGAAGAATATTTTGCAGTTTCTTTGATATAATTGATGTCAGCCAGGCTGGCCAAGTGGTTAGCGTATCCGATCTCCAGCCACAAGGTTGCGGGTTGGAATCCCGGCGTGGACGTGGATGTTTGTGATTGTCTGTGGAGATACTAGTGGTGGTGGTGGTGGTCGGCGGTAGATGGCGTTGATGTAGTGCGGTCAGTTGATGGATTGTGTGGTGGAGACAGAGTTGTGGAGCAGGTGCCCTCCCTCGATGAGTCTTTGGACTCCCTGGAGGTGTCAAATAATAATAATAATTCGAGCACGTATTCACCATTAACCTACAGATTGATTAAACATCGCTGGTAAACATAATCAAGTTTTTCAGCAAAAATTATGCCTGCTTTTTAAAAATAATGTACTGACCTTTAAAAAAATTCAAGTGACACTAGAAGACCGGACCAATTATTCAGTTTTCATATCAATTCACAAGGATAGTATTATCAAGGATGATAAGTATAATATACAGCATGAAAATAAATGGTCTTTTCTCAAGAAATGTCCCAAGAATGGCAATAAAACTCCCATTGATAAGTTTTAAATGGATGCATTTCAGGAAACAGCTTGACCCAAAATAGATTTCGGATATATTAATGATTTTTTTCTTATTTGGCACATAGCTATCACAGTAGCAAGATTACACAGCTTACGTCCATGGATACGATTTGTCAATATAAGTTAACTACTTGCAATTCATCAAAGGAAATATAGATAAGGTAATCTACAGGTACAACCCAAAATGCGTTCAGTTTATAAGCCTCTTAAAATCACAGATTAAAAGTAGACAGAATCGCTTATCGTTTCATGGAAATTCAGAAAACATTTCTACTTTCAAAAAAACATGTCGAACTTCGCACACGAGAAATAATAACAAAGAAAAATTACTAGAAAAGTTCGCATGCAATTTTTATTTTAAAAACTCTATTTCCGAATAGCACATACCCTATAGACAACGACCAGATTGTGAAGTGTAACCGAATGAAATTATTATAAAGATTCCAATCTTAAGAGAATTCAATCCTTGAAGGATTTTATGAAATCGTGTTATTTTAAATCGAGATGATAGATTAATGTTAAAAAAGCATGAAGATTAGTTATTAAAGCAGATGTATTAAGATTTAAACTAAAGTCCAGGAAAAATCTAACACTGACAGATGGTGTTCTTGAATGGCGATCGTATCTTTGAGAATGCCAACTCCGTAGATCAGCGAAACGTGATATATATTTTGGGAATTCAATTATAGATGTCGTTGCAAAAGTCACTCCCAATTGGAAAAATTTGAGTCTAGGGTGTGAGGAGCATTTATAAGAAATTTTCAACGAATGACTAGTTATCGGTCTCATTTGTGAAATAGACAAATCAGCCAGAGAACACACACGCATCGATAGTTATTGTTCACTGAGGATATACATAGAATTAAATACCATATCACTCCCAAAATATCTAAAACTAGTTTACTATGTGTTCGTCCTAGGCCATTGGGCTGAACACAGTAAGGAAGATAAAATGATAGTATTTTAAGTATTATTCTCACGTTCCTGTAAGATGACAACAAGCCTTTATGGTTTTGACTTATTTCTTAAAAAAAGTTATAAAAATATCTATAAAATAGATGAGAATGAAGATTGGAAATTCTTCCATGCGTCTGGAGAATGGAAATCTTTTACGATATATAAGAGTTTTGCTGTAATTGATCGACAAACGTTTTGTAGATTTGAGCACGAAACAAATTGTAATTGTGTTAGGTTTTACTGTTTGCTTTTTTGGGGGGGAATGTGGGGCGATCCACATAAGTTTAATAAGCATCAATAACAAAACATCAATTCAGAAGGAATTGATGCGTTCTCCAATGTCCCTTGGAATTATTCTTTGTGAGGAGAATATCTAAGGTAATCGGAAATTCTGTGACGTTTTCTTATGAAAGCTCTGAACGTGAATTTTTTGTTAACTGGAAACAAGTTTAAGTCCAAGAATCTACCGACGTTAACTCCTCATTGTAACTTATAATCTAATGCCAGCACTATACGAATGAGAGAAAGTGTGTTAGTAAACATAATTGAAATGATTAAAGATGAAAAGAGTATCGTTGATCATGCTGATACACCGTCTGTCCAAAAAGAAATCAAACTTTTCGAAAATAGGAGAAACGAGTGGCTCCCCCTATTGTATCTTTCTGTTGTCGAAAGCGGCAACCTTCATTAGTGTTATGTCAACTGTTTATGACATTTGCTTTATTAGAAGCCGAGTTATAGTGCCAAGAGTGACAGTGTGTTTTGATGAACAGTCGGTCGTTACGATATTCATGCCGTACGCGACGAATCCTCGCTACCAATCGCTTCAAAACTTCGAGATAAAACTCACCATGGACAGTTTGGCCAGTTTGGACAGTTTGGAACGAATTCTTTGTGGATAATGTTCTTGGAATCGTAGAAACAAATCAGCATTTTCTTTACTTTTGACTTCTCCAAGCGACTATTTTCGGATGCCCCTCTTCTGGTGGTCTCCACTCAGCACTCTGGCGATTTGTTTCGGGCTCATACTCACACTCCTCGTTTCATCACCAGTAGCGATCATTTCAAGGAAGTTTGAGTCCTTACGAGGGGTTTTAATGAGGTCCTTGCAGTGTTCAATTCGATACGTTTTTTTGATTCGATGCAAGTCCATACATTCATATCGTCGTCGGTCAACTTGTGGGGAACAAATAGCGAATTCAATTTATGGTCAAAATGTTGCGTACAGTTGATTTTGGAATCCCCAATTCATCTTCAATCAATCTCACGGACGATTTCCGGTTTTCTTTGATGAAATCATGCACTTTTTTAGATGTTATCTTCGCTCAATCGAGTTTTTGGACGGCCCAGCTTTACGTTATCCTCAAGCGTCTCCGACCATTTTGAAATTGCTTAAACCATTCGTGAACTTGAGTACGGGATAAGCATTCATGACCGTACGCTTTTTGAAGCAGTTGATGCGTTTCGGTAAAACTTTTACCAAGTTGAACACAAAAGTCAATCGCAGCTCTCTGTTTGAAACTCATTTTCCGACCGTTCGTCAAAACCCACTGTCACTCTTGGCACCATAACTCGGCTTCTTTTTTCTGAAAAAAGTTCGGTTTCTTTTTGGACAGCAAGTGTATATCCGGGAGATGAAGCATTGCCGTGATCAAAATGCAAATAACATTTAAGCGATTAATTCTATATTTTAGATAAAGATTCTAAAATGATTTCATGGGTCGCAGTCAAAATGAATCTAAAATACATTTTCTTAGAATCACGCGAAGGTGAATGCCACTTGCAAAATAAACCGTATTGTTTTGGAAAACAGATAGAAAAACATATTTTAATTAGAGCTTGTTCGTTTTTTATATCGTTTCCTATTCTCATCGGATATTCCACCATACAGTCGATTTTTGGTGTTAATATTATTCGTTTGTCTTTGCTGGCTCTTAAATATACCAAGAATAAACTTAAATAATAATAGACGTTGCTAATTTTGTCTTACAAATTCAAACAATAAGGATCATTATTAGTGCTAGTAACTCGTAATACTAATATTGCGATTATCCCTCTTTCGCTCTTTCATTTGATTCAACCACGTACACAAACTATCGTTTCCACTCATCAGTCTACTCAGATCTAACCCTTACCTTTTGTAGCCGACAGGAGCTCTGCAGGCAGGAGAAGGCAGTCAAAATGAACAGGATACTTCAGCGCTTTCTTCGCTTTAAGTTTCTTTTCCTGATCTACTGCTTTCCGTGGTCGACCTACATCGATGAGGTCATTGTTCCCTTAAAGCTTGTTGATTGGACAATTGTCTTCATCTCCGACCCACTTCCAAATACTCTCGGAATCACTCGACACTGTCCACGTTTAGACACGGAGACAATTCTACGACATCGAACAAACGAAGGTCACATTTCGGATGGAGAAATAAGGAGATAAGGGCTCCGCTCATATTCAAGTCTCTCCACTCCCCCCCCCCTTTCTCTCCCAGAAAGACATGAAAGTTAGAATGTATAATCAGTGAACAATAGACAGACTGAAATCGGGGCAAATGGGCAGATAGAAAGAGAAATTTAAATATTCTGATATTTGTACACGTATTCGCATATATTTCAAGCCTGGCTTCTCTTGCATGGATGAGTACTTCAGTTGCTAGTTAATCGTTAATGGTCTGTGTTATAATCCTTGACGTCTGTTCTATTTACCCCCTGTGGGAGCTATAATTGGAGTGTGGTATTTAATATATCACACCGCACGACTACCCTTGAACAAGTTGCTTTTAATAAAAGTATAAGGAAAATCAGTAGAAATATACATTAAGGTTTTTAATTATTAGCTATGGAAAACCCGGACAATAATTTATCCCTAATGTTTTCTTTCTAGGAGAAGATGGATATCACTTCAGAGAAATGGTACTGAACGTAGAGTTTTGTAATGACACGAAGACAGTTGGATAGTGAAATCCCCTCTAAATAAGGGGAGTTTTGCCTGTTCATTATTCTATTCATTCCTTATACTATTTATGTGTACATTGTAACGAAACATGATTATTCCATTGTTTGTTTAGTACAGATGTGTCCAATTGCAGCACTGGCGATTGTGTAATAAATTATAATATTTGGGCAATTTCGTGCTATCACAATACCTTTTTTCTCCCGAAATCTTAGCAGTCCAAGCCAAGCGCTGCTAACGCTGTCTTTATTTGTGATTTAAGACTGAATCTAGTGGTTTAAACGAGGTAACAGTTTAACCAGATATTTCGTGTTTTATTCCGTATTCTCAGAATTGATACGGCTTGATCTCAAGATATCAGGTGGTTACTGGATCGAGATTATTAAATCACTAGATTTGACTATCTAGTGGTTTCCAGTTGTCCCTGTTTGTTGCATTAACAGTAAAGCATCTGGAATTGACTATGTATTTTGACAATCTCAGAGCAAAATATTGGTATCCTTCAACAGCCTATACTTAAGATTTATTTTAGTTATTTAAATACACCAAGCTTGCCTCTTATACCTGATAGGACCGTGTATGGATCGTGTGTAGTCATCATCACCATAGTAAGAGGTGGCACTGTCTTGGCCTAATTTGATGCTTTAGTTCATTTTAAAAGTAGTTCGTGGAATTTAGATGAAGACTTGAATGAATTCAAATAAAATATTACACCAATTACCTTCGTTCAGTCACGTGCAAAAGTGTCAGTATTATGGAACAATGTATGACTGTGTCGTAATGGCAAAAGTTTAAATCCTGAGAATTACTTCGGTGTAGTTACCACATAGGTGTCCTACAACACCAGGTGTTATAATGCTATGATCAACGGTCATTAAGCCTAATTTAGTTGGAATTACGGTCGAAGCAGTTAAGACAACGAAGTAGCATATTTATATCTGTTAATTGTGTGTCGTTTAATGGGAGTGAAATGAAATAGAACGCTAAAAAAACTGAAATAGTTTGTTCTGATAAGTAGCAGCTTTTTTCTGTACTACAACAACATTCATCCTCATTTCAGTCCACTTACAACTACGTTAGCGATTGCTGACTTTCTGAAGTAACATTTGAGAGGACTTCACTTGATGTTTGGTGATGAACTGAAGACAGTAGTGAAGGTACAGTTGAGTCAACTAAGAAGCCCAATATGTCATGACCGGACTCAAGAAACTACCTGGACATTGTCGAAATTGCAAGGAACACAGAGTGTCATTTGGGTTGAAAAATCACTGTAAAAATTGTAGAAAATAAAACTTCAAGTGATTTCAGTGAATATCTAGTCTGATTATAAAATATGTAGTTTCCTTACCGAAAAAAAAAAAATACACGGCAACAACACACCTCCGAATTTTAAGAATTTATTTATTATCCAAGGTATTTTCATTTCTAACGTACAAAAATTAAAAAAAAAACCAGTCAAACAAATAAGATAAAAAACAGATAATTTTCAACGCGGGCACATTTGGGTGTGTGCGCGCGCGTGCGTGTTCCCTATTTTGAAAGTCTCTGTGAGATTCGATGTGGTCCACTGATATCACTCCATCAAAAACAACGGATTTAAAGGTTGCACCACCAAATCCTTTCTCTAGTCGTAGTAAGTCCACTTCTCATATTCTTCTGATATTCTTTGTTTCTTTCTTTCTTATGTGTCTTAAATCCGAAGATTAATTTCTTCGAAAAAGGAGATAAAGGAAATGCTTCTACCGTGTAACAACCAATACAACCAGTTATAGAGATCACTAATCCCAAGATTTAAAGTGTAAAACTTGGAAGTTGTCGGCACAGTTTTAGATAAAACTTGACAGAATTCGGTAATCAATCAAAAATTACTTCCTCGTAAACGATTAGATTTCGTGATCCAAGAAGGATTTCAGAAAGGAATTTTATGTCTGAAGGATAGAACTAACACAACGTTTGATGACTGAAAGATAAAATACTTTTCGAATTTATATTTTCAGTTGCTTTTTTTTTTTTAAATATTACTCATTTCGTAATTTCTCTGTTGCTTTCCATTTGTAACGTTTTCTTTTTCGAACAATAGATGGCGCTCTGTAAGAAAAAACGAATTAATCTTTTAGTGTTACTTACCTTGACCCTGCTTTAACACATATATTCTTCCGGGTATGTTTCTAGCTTAATATGTCAAAATGTTGGCAGAGGTTACAGGAACTCCAATAATTACTCATGTTCGTATTTCGCTGAAATCACTTTTAACTCCATTGTCCTATCCGAAAACGTTCGTCAATCCTTTGTTAGCCGATAATTCGCGAATAATCTTAAAACGCCTCCTCCGGTGGGAGAGGGGAGAAGGAATTGTATTGCAGGCTGAAAACCACTCGAATACTAATATTGCAACTCGAACTTCATATCTGACGTCGCTCGTTAAAGCTTATGGATTCCACAAAGTGTTGGATTGCATCTACGTCTACAACATAACAGGAGTACCAGCTCCGATTTGACGAAGAGGACTCGCTGAACCACTGCTAAACAAGAATTGTTTAGGAGTGGTTCAGCGAGCATGACAGCGACTTCCACCATCTTTCTTGGCCACCACAAAGTCAAGTCCCGATCTGAACCCCCCCCCCCATTGAGAATGTATGGGATGTGCAGATCGAGACTTGACTTTGTGGTGGCCACGAAAGATGGTGGAAGTCGCTGTCATGCTCGCTGAACCACTGCTAAACAATTCTTGTGTGATGGACAGTAGCACTGTTGTCCACGAAACAACCGTCACCTGCTGGATAAAAAGGCAACATTGTAGGGTGGACTTGATTGGCAACAATGTTGATCATCCATGGAGGACACCCGACCTTCAAGCAATATCCGGGGACCCATTCCATTCCAACAGAACATGTCTCACACCATAACACCACTTACGGAAACTTGAGTCGTGTTTACAATGCAAGCTGCGTTCATTGCTTCATGGGGCTCCTGCCAAACTGTCTTCTCTGCCTACCGTCGGTACAGAGCAAGGTGTACGGTGGCTCGTCGGACCACATGACTTTTTTCCAGTTTACCAGTGTCCAGTTCCACTGTGAACGAACTTTCCATTTCTTAGCAAATCACTAGTTCAGTTCCCTGCAGTGAGATATGGATCGGGAACAGCCTTCACTAAATGATTCTGTCAATTGCTGCAAACAAGGTGTTCAGATTGTCCATTCAAGTCTTCTCAGAGGATCTTGATCTGGAAACTGTCATAGGACCACAGTTACGGCTCTTAGACAAGCAATAGTTTATTTTTTCATTGCTTAAACATCCGAGGATATCTCACCTTTTGCACATACACTGCATAAGTGACGTTTATGTACATCTGCATAAAGGTTACTATTTATGACTGGTTTGGGTAATAATAAATAAATGGAGATTTAATGATAATAATAATAATAATAATAATAATATATAAATCACGTAGAAAGAAACGGTCTAGACTGTTTTTATATTATTAATCGACTATCTGAACAATTTTTTTTTTTTTTACTTTCCTAACAGATTAGCCATTCGACTACTATTCAGCAACTTTATCTTTCTTTCATTGACGTCTTCCTTTAAACTTTTTATATTAGTCTAACTATTACTTATTCCTCGTAGGTTGGTTCGTTTTATTATAATTTCAAATGTCACAAGTCCGCGGGGTTAGCCTAGTGCCTGCGCGCTTCGCAACCATATGCCAGGGAAAGAAGTGTCCTGGGTTCGATCACCGTCGCCGACTTGAGGTGGTTAAGGATCTTTCTCAGCCATAGCCAAGTTAGTTGGTCTTGAGCGTAGGCAGCAGGATTTTTTCCTCAGTTTATCTGGGGGTTTTCATCCCGCAAGTAGGCAAACCGGCGCCGCGAATACACAGGCTACAGTAATAGGACACACTGGAAGGCATAGGGCCAACCACCTTATCCTCGGGACGGGTACGGCTTATAAGAGCTAAGGATAGCTCCATAACAGGCCACTAGGCCTAGCACGTGAAGGGAAGAAGGAATGTCACAACCGCAGATAATGTCCCATACTATACAAATTTAACATTTTACATCACACACTTTTTCACTGAAGATATATAATCTGACTATATTTACGAGTATATGATAATATTACAAATGTAAAGCAAACTGTAGTTGAGCAAGATTTCTTTTCTATACCTCAATAATTAAATAAATCAGATTACTTTCATAGCTACACCTTATTGCAGTTTTAATCTTGTATATATTAATGATATCAATCACAAAGAATTATTGGTGTGAGAGAGGGAAAAACTGATAGGAGATTCCAGAGGGTAACGGATGGCAATGCTGTAGCCAATGAAGTTTTAACTGAGGCTTGGCTATTGCCGTTACCCCGCCATGACTATAGCTTACAGCCAATAACATCCCCTCCACTTAATAATAATGTTCTTGAGACAACTGATATTAAATTTTATTTATGCGACATACCTGATAGAACTGCGTATAAACAGGACAAGTGAATAATTTTGTATCTCAATTAGAATTAAACTTGTTAGCTATTATTTCATTGTTACCTTAGCGACATGTCTGTGACAGTTGACACCATTTACTAGGAAAATTACTAAGACCTAATTTGTGTTTTTCTACTTCCAAGAAAACTATCACTTCAGACAGCTAACCCTTAGTTATAACACTTTCGTTTCTTTAATTAAACGTATCGTGAACTAAGACTGGATACTTACACTGTATTTTTATGCTTTCACAGACATTCAAAGGTTTAAATTAAAGATGCCAAGAAATTATAATCCTCCAAGTGTAAGCAAACTAAGTCTGCGCGTGAAGTAACTCCAGGACTAAGCTACTACTTGTACATAGAACTCAAGGATTGCATATCATTTGCTGATATGAAATCCTTAATGCGAAGTTACCAGCCCTGTATATACAAGTAGCCCATTCATGAAGTTACTTCACGTGCAACATTTATTTGATTTACACTTGGATAAAGGATAAAACCAAAAATATAATTTCTTGGCATCTTTAATTTATGGTATAACCAAGAGAAAAAAATTCACGGGGTGATCTGCATATAATTCGTTAGTACCGTAGATAGGATCAAAGTTGAGGAGAAAGAATATATTTGTTAACATTGGATTTGAAGACCTATGCATTATAATAATCTTCAGAAAATACATAAGAAGGCAGAGTGTTATAAAGACAGCAGTAAAAGGAGCATATGAAGACAAAGAGAAGTGGGTTCTGTGAATTTGGAATTTAATTATGAATGAGTTATGCTTGGAGGCAACTCCGTATGAATAGTTGCCTCCGAGTAACTATGCATACAGAGGAAAATAAAAATAAAAAAACTAAACATCATGGGTGTAGTCACAGCCCAACACAACATCTACACGATCTGTGTCTTTGGGAAGTGGCGCAGTGAGCGACCTCTGATATCCAATATGGAAAACCAACACACTTCAACATTAACGATAGTCATCAAAACTTTAACATTTTTTCATTCTTTTTTTTTTTTTTTGATAATCGGAATTTAAAATAAAATTTTCATACCCACATTTTTTAAAAATATTTTTGTCCATTATTTTGAAATAAAGTGTGTTTCTGTTTTCGAACTATAGATAATTCGTGATAAAATCAAACATTATAATTCTATTTAAAGGATTAAGAATGGCTAGTTAACGTTCTTTCTTTGCATTTATTAAAAGAAATCTGATAACGCTGTTTGTTCCCTATAGAGAGTAGATGAGACTGTTTTATCCGCATCTAAATTTTGAAGAGAGTTCAATCGCCAGCGATTCCAATCATAGATAACTGGCCCAAGACTATCACTAATTATAAACGGCATTCATCAATACAGAGAGGCAAACAAGTGCCACGATCTCGTGGTCCTGAATCCTAACACAGTATAATATTTGTCTGAAATAGTTTGAATTCTACGGTCGATTTTGTTCAGTTTATTTGACAAAAACCCTGTTGCCCGTAACGAGATCGGCGAGCTCGGAAAAAACCTGGAGGAAAAGGTTGGAAAACGTTCCTCTAGTCGGTGACTACATTCGAACTGAGACGCTTTCTTCAGGCTGCCTACCACTATGGACCAAACGGCACATCCACAGAGCTACTTTGCAGGTATTACTTCAGATCTAAATGAAAGGAATCTTCTACTTCAACTTAAAGCCAAGTTTCTTACAATTATTTAAAGACTTTTCCAAAGAGAATATATATGACGAGTAGAAATATTTTTTATTAAAAACTGAAGAAATTAAAAAAAAAAAAAAAAACATGAAATCACCTATCCAAATATCGAGAAACACTGTTATCTATGTATTTGTAAGCAGCTACTTCATTTTAATGCAAACACCAAAAACTACAAATATCAAAGCGTAACACTCCGCTTAAAAAAGGGAAAAGAGGATATCACAAGATACGTCAATGGATTATTGTTAGTACTGAACAAACGGGACTCTCATAAACAACTGTTTCATAACCAAATATATATAAGATGAATGGAAAAGCAGATTTTGTATAAATAACATCCTGATTTCTTTCTATATGAACTGTCACTCACAATCTCTCAACTTGCGTCATTCTTTTAAATTCTTCAATGATTAGAAAAACTTTATAAAAACTTTTTTTTTAATTCTTTAAAAAACCTTTTCCTATGTTATCCATTATACTTAGTTAAGAATGTTGCCCTTTTCTGTTCATTTTACTTGCTGGAAGGAAATATGGACTTAAATCCTACTTCATTTTGCTGCTAATACAACAAGCATCTGCTTGCTCAAGAAACGTAGAAATGCTAATACAATGAGAAGATATTTTGGATTGTTTAAATACTATATTCGCATTGTTTGTTATATAAAAATAATTCTAAATAAAATTATTAATCTACACTATGCTTGGTTATTTAAAACGTATATTAATTATATTACTATAAAATTCGACCTAAGTTTATTCAGTTTTAGCAGTTAAATACAATGGTTCATGAAAACTTTCATGCTCCGTGTATAGATGGCGCCACTACACGGATTGCAAATATCTCTCTAAGTAGGTATTGATTATATTGTGTTCCTTGCATAACAACGGAACAGCAATTAAATCTAAATTGATAGTCGGAAACAAATATGTAATTCTTATTCTTATTCTTTACTGATTAGGCAATTTTTCCTTTTCTGACTTCATTTTTACCCACTTCTGAGAAGTCGTTACACATTTTTTCGATCCTGGTGGTATTACAGAATTTCGTTTAGAAAGTTCCGTATTTTCAGTTCTATAATAATTTTCTTTATTTATACTTTTACTTAAAATTAAACACTTCATTTGTTATTAACCTGTTATTACGGGTAATAGTTCTAATTGGTCATGAAATTCTCATGTGCTGAAAGCAACCCCTATATCCACAGTCCCATTCAAACAGAAGTGGACATTCTCGTTTTCTTTTTTTTTTTTTTCATTCATTGCAAACGGTTTCGGATGTCGGTATTCTCTATGCGCAATCTCGCTGTAAGAGAGCAATGTTGTTACTCAACACGTCGATAACATCGCCTTTGTTCATATTAGTAAATAAAACAGTAAACTAATATGGTTGCTATTCTCTTTCTCATTCCCTTTAATAGATGCACATCAAATTTTGCTTCTGTCTCATCGGCAGAATCTACTCCAAAACAATCTAAACAGAGAGGGTTTAATTGTAAAAGCTCTATAAATAATAATCTCTCTGTGTGTATCTCTCTATCTGTCTTTCTGTCAGTAAAAGCAGGAAGAAAGTAAAGGAAATGAAAAAAATGTCAGTGATATTCCCGAAGCAATCATCCATTCTCCCATCAAGTTAGATGCAACCCAAACGAGCATCAAACCCTTTTAGGATGCGATTTCTAGAAAAACTGTTTTCGTATTACAAAGAAACGTCCGCCAGTTACATCTGTAAAACATCAGAAAGAAATGAATGTGGTAAAGCATGACTTGAAATTCTACCCCTGAAACATTGAAATTGCGATATTAAGCAATTTCAATGTTTCAGGGGTAGAATTTACAATTTAAAAACAAAGTTCTAGAACTTTGTTTTTAAAGCCAATTCAAGATTGCAATAAGTGAATGTGGTTTCACACTAAGCACTAAAATTCATCTCTCACATAAACGATTTGACAGAACCTCCGGGCACACGGTGAGTTTGAACCTGTAACCTTTTGGTCAGAGAAGTGTTACGTATCTGCTGGCACATTAACTCTCCATCAGCGTGCTTATACCCCATTTCCTTTATCAACAACTTAAAAGAGAGACAATGAATTCAATGATGTTTCTTGAAAAACTAACTAAAGGTCCTTGGAGAATATTACATTTAATACGCTCTTCCAGAGGATAGCAATCGACGGATAAAGAGAAGATGATGTTGGACTGTGATGGGTGTTAAATAAAAGCTTATCATTCATTCAATTTTTGACACCACAGGAATGATTGCATCAGAAACAGAAGAAAACTGGTTTTTTGAAACTGTGGCGAAAAAGGATGTGGTAATTCCGAAGAAAGGGCTAGAAGGGAACGTTAGCTTAAGAAAGGAACCTGTGTGTCCCTGATGATTCAGGATATTAGAAAGAATAAGGGAGAGAAGACGTGACATCTTTTTTGGGTGAAATAAGACAAATCTGTATTCTGCTGGCATTTATTATTATTATTATTATTATTATTATTATTATTATCATTATTATTATTACGTAACACTTCCACGGACTCCAAAGACTCATCGAGAGAGGGCACCTACTCTACAGCTCTCCGTCTCCACTCAATCCATCAACTACAGCGAACTGCATCATCTACACCAACGCCATCTACTGTCTACCACCACCACTAATATTTTCACAAAGATCTGTCTTGCAAGATTTGTTGGCAAGATTTGTCTTGAAGTATTAATAACGTGTTTAAAGAGATTAAATTTTTTTAAATTTTTATTATTATTATTATTATAATTATTATTATTAAATTATTCTTAAATTAAATTATTATTATTATTATTATTATTATTATTATTATTATTATAATCTTAAACTTGCATTTAACAAAATATATAACAAAGCATTAACAAAAATAAAAATACGTCCCCAAACGAAACAAAATCCATGGATAACAGAAAACATACTAACAGACATACAAAGAAAAGATGCCCTATGGAAACAGCTTAAGAAGTCGCCGAACAATATCGCTTTAAAAGCTGATTACAAAAGAAAACGGAATCTCCTAACAACCCAGATTAGAACGGCAAAAAGAAACTATTACAGCAACAAATTAACAACAGCACAGAATGACATAAAGGAAACCTGGCACCTGATTAATGAAATGGACAATATACACAGAACCACTGCCACAGAAACAATAAAACACAGCTTTGCCTGCGACCCCAAATCCCTTAAACAGTTGGCCAACAACTTTAATCAGCACTTCGTGAACTCTGTCCAAAAGCTACAAGAAACAACCCTTCCTTACACAAACGAACATTCTCCACTAGGTCCACGAGCAACCCAGTCGATGTGATTCCCCACATTCTCCATAGTCCTCTGGATGGAAACAGCAGAATTATGCACGAGATTAGAGAAGAACAAGGAATGAGAAACGTGACAGAAGGACCACAACGAGTCAAATCACAGCTCAGTACAACAGTAACGGTTACAACATCATCTCTAAGTGCACCGGCTCCCAGTGCTGTCAGCTAATAACAAGACGATGCGTATTAAAGTACCCACTCGATGTATATGATGGAATCTCAGTGCTCTGTATGAGTTTCTCAAGTAATTGAACAATTGTATGCTGTTAAAGCATTCAGCACTGAATGCTTCTACATCGTGTCGAATTTTTGTCGAAGCTATTAGGTTGGTAAATATCTTTTGTAAACTTCTTCTCAACCGTTTACTCTATATTTCAGCATTGAGTAAAACCAATATTAGTATAACAAAATATATAATATGCATATAAATTTTCTTATTCTAGTGAAACTCAAATCACAACATTTGTGCTTTTTTTGTTAAAATAAGTAGTTTCATAAGTCTTCCATTTAAAGCTGTCCAAAAATATGAAAGCATTTCTAAGAATAAACTTTGTGTGTGTGTGTGTGTGTGTGTGTGTGTGTGTGTGTGTGTGTGTGTGTGTGTGTGTGTGTGTGTGTGTGTGTGTGTGTGTGTGTGTGTGTGTGTGTGTGTGTGTGTGTGTGTGTGTGTGTGTGTGTGTGTGTTTCTAACTTGTCCCATATGTTCTCTATGGGCTTCGGATGCCAGCTTTGTGGTGTTCAGCAAATATGGCGGAAGTTGCTGTCATTCTCGTATTATTGTCCATGAAACAACCCTCACTTGCTGGATAAAAAGTCAACATTCCAGGATGAACTTAATCGTCAACAATGCTCAGATATATATTGCAGGATTTCCGACCTTCCAGCAATATCAAGGGATTCCTTTCATAACAACAAATCATGTCTCATATCATGACACAACCTCCATAATCTTGAGTTGTGTTTACAAGTGAAGCTGGGTTAATTCTTCATAGATCCCTCACCAACCTGTCTGCATACCGTCGATATAGAACAAGGTGTACTATGACTCATCGGATTACATTACGTTTTTCCAGTCTGGCAATGTCCAGTCAAGGTGTTCCTGACACCACTGTGAACGACATTTCCGGTTCTTCGCAGAAATCAGTGGATTCTGTATAGTCATGCAACTGCCAATATCGGCCTTGTTCTCCACTTCACTGCTTATTTTTCGGTGAGATATGGATAAGGAACAACAACAACCTTTATTAAATACGTCCGTCAGTTGCTGCACACACACACACACACACACGCACACACACACACACACACACACACACACACACACACACACACACACACACACACACACACACACACACACACACACACACACACACACACACACACACACACACACACACACACACACACACACACACACACACACGGAGTTCCGTTTGTTCATACAAGCCTTCTCAGTTGACAGCGATTTCGTCCTCAAACTGATAGACTCTTTCAGGACGAACGCTGCGCCTCTTAGAGAAGCAATGTGGTTTTGTTTTTCCACTGAATAAACACCTGGGATATCTCATCTTTTGAGAAACCTGTCAGTTCTGCTGTTTTTAAAATCGTCGCTCAAGCCAGACGGGCACCAACAATAAGTAGTTTTTCAACTCCGCCCCCTCTTCCCCAAAATTTGTTTTTCCATTCTGATCAACACTATTGACGCCTACTGAACAGAAGCATTCTTAAATAGTTGCCTTGTGTGCGTTACGGGGCACGTGACAAAGTATTTTGTACATACGCTTGCGTAAGTGACTGCAAAAAGGTTTCTAATTCAGTGACCGATATGTGTGTGATTTGGTCAGACAACTGAAAAATTGAATTATGGGAGATGAATGACGTCACAGTGGCGTGACATCATTAAACACTCGTCATCAGAATTACAATTTAAGGGTTATGGTGAAATTGATTTCCACATATTTCTCTGTTAGCACTTTGTTACGTCACAATGGATGTGTCTGCGATAAAAAGTATAAATTCCTGCCAATGTGGGATGTTCTTGGGCAGCAACGAAATTTTATTCCTAAAACATTAGGAATATTATAAAGGGATTTTGTCCTTAGTTTGGACAGAAACTCTTCTAGAAATAGTGATACGAAAGTTTTCCCTAAGAAAAGAGGTTAATGATCTTAATTGCTATTTCAGTTTGGAGCAGATGGAATGTAGTAGACGACCTTATGTACATATTTGTTATAAGGATGGTCATCCCATAGCTGGCCCCAACTGATGTGGGGGGGATTCCCATTGTAGCTTTCTTTACATCATCTTTGTATTCTACTCCAAACTAAAAACAACAGAACTTTTGCAAGGATGCTTGGAAGAAAGGCAGGGTTGTTCTTAAGCAGCCCTGCTGTTTCGGCACGTATTGGGATACCTAGCGGCTGCGGATATGTAGTTAAGTGGAGCGGCGGGGGGATTTTTTAAATATCAAGCCTGAAAAAGTAGCCTGGAAGAAGTTCGTATAGTATGAAACTCGGTGAAAGTTTTTCGGAAATTCATCTAGTTTTCAGGAAAACCAAATTGGCTTCTGATGCAGGTAACTGAATTTATCACAAATATCGTGTTTACAGACACTATTTGTATATGTAGCTACAGTGAAACAGTCGTTGAAACAGAGGAGTGGCGAAAGGAAGAGGCTCCCACACAGTTTTTTTTTAAAATTTTCTGCAGAAAAACTCATTCTAAATAAGTGAAGGAAATTTTCTTCGGGTAGGGAGGGTATGGGGATGATGATTTTCTACAAATATACCATTATTTTTTTAAACGAAATATGGTATGCATTTATGTATTTATATATCATATAGAATGAAATATATTTAAATGAAAATACTATTATTAAAAACGTAACTGTTTTGTCAATGATCTGAACCACATATTCCTGCGAGATGTAATCCTGATCGATGAGTCATTCGTAAAACATCCTCTGCATCAATTGGTAGGATATCTACAATCGTCAGAATTACTTCTTTCCAGTTTTTTTTTTTTTTTTTTGACCCAAATTTGTCCATTCTGGTAAGGTGGTTAAACTTTGATGCAAACATGTCTTTAGAAATAAATATAAACATGCGAAACATATTAATATGAATTTGGTTTCTATATTCAAGTATAAAAACACACTCATCACAAAAGTGTTGAGAATCGAATTAAACCTAAAGAACCTTGTCTGTGTGTCTTCTTCCTATCATGGATTTCATTCCATGATAGGAAGAAAAAGAAGAAGAGAATTCGCTTTATTCGATGTTAATTACAGAAGTTGATTCCTTTAATTCTAAATATAATTCTAAATATATAGACTCTCGTGTTTATTAAAGAAAACTGTTTTAAAAACTAAACAAGTACTCAAATTCAACACCCGACAAGTTTCGTTAGTCGTCAGATTAACATCTCCAGGGGTAAAGAGAACTAAAAGTTTAAAGCACAAACTACTAGAAATTACGAAAATTAGCTCATCTGTTGGTATTGTGAACATCTAAACAGTTCGTTAAAAAACCGAATAACAGATCTATACAACCGTTAATGGGTGTTAGCTGGAACTAATGCTATTTGTTGTCGCGTTCTGGTTCAAGCTCACTCTGTCCGAGGTCTGAAGTGGGTAAATTTTTAATAAACGCCGACCAAACTTGATTTAAAATCAAACCAGAGTCACGAGATGCTTTCTGAATAAAATTGTTTATTTATTTATTGTTTGCTTGTTCGCACTAGCGGAGTACTAATAGGACCAGCAATAATACTGGAGATCTGACTCTATGAATTATGGTCTTGTCGTCGAGGGGAAAGAGCACTTTTTAAGAGGTTTAATTTCATTCAGTATGCTCTGTAGTTGATTCGGTAACAGCGATGCTATTTGCTTGGAGAGATGCGAAGAACTTCATAAGGGTTTTGATAGGCATGACAGGGTTAATTTCCTTTTTTTGCTTCCTCACAATGCTATCAAACCAACCAAAAAAAAAGCAAGTATTTTATAGACTTATGTAGATAAGTTGAACGCTCTTATCATAGCATTAATTAGATTTATATAAAGCTAATTAAATGCGGTGATCTGCTAGTGAGTTGTACATCTTAAGGAAAAGAAATAAAAGAAAATAATTATTCCCTATATTTGATATTAAGTGTCGCCAACATCCCGGATGGGTCAGCCGCTATGGAAAAAAAAAAAAAAGCTGGTTCAGTCGGTAGAGTGTTAGGCTTTTAACCTAAGGGTCCAGGGTTCGAGTCCTTGTTCGGCCGTTTTTATTTTTAATATATATTATAACTTCTTTCGTGTCCTTCACTAGTTTGTGGTAATAAACTTTCTTTTTGCTATAAAATCACCGCAGAGAATGAGATTTGAAGTTCATCCTCATAGTATTAAATCTGTCAAAGAAAAAATAAAACATTGTTCGACTGTGGCTGCAATTGCAGATTCCCAGACTGTACAAACTTTAATCTACCTACCACGAATAGCTTACAGGTCAGTGATAAGAAATCCATGACGCATGTGGCAAATCAAGATATGTTTGCATATTATTTATCTTACGTCGACGATTGATGGCCGCAAACAAACAGCAAAGTTATAGCAATAAAAGATCAAATACTGTACTCTTATTTATATATATTCCATGCTTTATTGTATAAGATGTGTATAAAGTATTTTGTCTCAAGTATTATACTTAAATGGCATTGTATATCTATTCACATCTGAATATTAATATTTCTAAGTAGATAAGGCAAAGCACCGGATACGGTTTTTCCATTTGTACTGAATGAATAGAATCCTAAACAAAATAATTTTTTTTAAACAAAAAATGATGTTATTGCTTTTAAGGACATCTTATATGATACTCTACTATAACCACGTCCGTGTGGTTAGCCTAGAGCAATAAACAAATTCAAGGAACAAATATTCATGGAGAAAGCGAAGCCAAATTGCTAGTTTATGCAGACGACATAAACTCACACTAGAAAATGAAAAATCCATGGAGGAAACAATAAAAATATTGGACTCCTTTGCAAAGGCTTCAGCTCTTAGGGCAGTGTTTCTCAACGTGGGGCGTACGCCCCATAGGGAGGGAAATTTGAATATTTTTGGGGGCAATTAAAAAATGATGTTGCATTCGTCACCTCATCACTGATATACTTAAAACACTCATCATTGTCGGCCAGGAGGGGACATCAAAATCTTTGAGGCGTTGAGGTGGGGCATGATCCAAAAAACGTTGGGAAATACTGTCTTAGGGTGAACGTGGCGAAGCCGTGCTGTTTGGTTGTTGGCGACTGGTAAAATGAACCAAAACTACCAGCTGAAATGTTGAGAAAAAACTACTTGCCAGTATTAGGAATAAAAGTTGGAGGTATAGACACATATGTAGATCAATGGAAAGAGTGGTATGAAGCCATATTTAAAAAAATTAATAATATGCGAAATTGTCGTGACGTTCTATTTTCATGTTATGTTCTAAATCCGCCATCTTGCTTCAAGTCACTGTTATAAATAAAATAACTAATTGCGAATTGATCACCGATCCAAAAGTAGGGAAATTTATAATTATACTGCGCCACCCTATTTTAGATTAGTCTATATAAAATAGTAGGATCAATTCTTAATTAAGTTAGCAGTCTTCTCATTAGGCCGAATCATTTATTATCATTCTACTTGGGGCACCCGCAAGATTCGAATTTTTATGAACGGTGCAATAAAAAGGAATTCAGGCAAACACAATAATTAGATTAACAAAATAAAACATTTAATATAAGCTATATGAACATACATAAATTCTACCTCTAATTTTAAACAATACAATAAAGTTAAATATTAGGTCAAGTCAATCACATTAGTTCAATCTTTCAAACATTACATACACTTTCTTAGTTTCTGAGTCACAAAATTCCTACACTTAATTAAACACAATAGAACTTCCTATCTGAATGGTTTCCACACAGTTCTCAGTTAAGCTATACACTTAAAGAACACCGCAGGCACTAATTGCTGTAAATATCTCTCAACAATTCTTATTTTCAAATTCTCATCCGTAAAGAATTTCCACAGTTAAAGTTAGGTTAAATGTAGCGTAACTAACATTCAATTCTTCATACATTGAAAATTATCAATATGTCAGTGCTTACCAGAAACAGTTCCTAGTACATCAATTACGTTGCGAATAACTTTCAAAATATATTTGTTGCACTTAAGAACACATTTATAAGACTTCTCCGCAGTTATAACTAAAACACTATTAATCACGCTTCACGACTATGGATATCAACTGTAAGGTACTTTGATTATCCTTGTTACCACTCAATAAATAATTAAACACTGTGCAGTTCTGCTTAGGGCGATTTACAATTAAGTCGCAATTCTAGATTAACTGGGTTTAATCAGAATTCTTCACTGAACGTCCAGTTTCTTCATATTATCTGATTGCGGCATTAAATTCCTTTAATTATCACTGCTGACTTTACTTTCAGCTAACTATAAAATTCACTTCGTCTTTACTCGCTTATAATTATTATCCCGCCCTTGAGAACTTTTTATTTACTTCCACCTCTCTAGTTTATACCCTTGCTTCCTTTCACTTCAAAATTTCCGTTCCAACTCTCCCTTGTTACCTCTATATAATTTTTTTTTATTATCCTTCTCCTAGCTCATGCTCTGTTCCACTCGCGCTCGCTTCTTCGTGCGTCTCCATGACAACAAATAAAATATAATAAAATTGAGCTATTGCATAACTCTAAACTTCTATAACAGAAATAAATAGAGACTATTTACATTTCAATTAATACGCAGTTAAAATTACAAATATAAGTTCTTACAATATTGACAAAATAATAAATAAAACAGCTTAATAATATTTAATACAGAATTATTTACCATTAAAACATTTCTTTGATTAAGCAATTTAATATTAGACAAAATTAAGGTAGTTATATGAATATTTAATTGTAAAATAAGTGATTTACATTAAATAATATTTACAAGTTTTGCCTATGTGATGGAAGATCATGTTGGATTCTGAAGCAAATAATAATTACTCTAATCTCTACATAATCAGAATCCAACAAAATAGACACCTTTCCGTGAGAGGCAAAGCTAGGATTTGCAATATGTACTTAGCCCCCAGACTGTGGTACAAAATACATACCATTCCATACCACGGACAGTGGAAGGATAAAATTCACAGGCTCTTTGCAACATACATATGGGGTTCACAATATGAACCAATGCAACTTACAGCACTCTTTCACGAAATAGAAGCTGCTGGTCTCGGCCTAGTTTACACCCACCTAAATATCTTGATTACCAGAGCCATAACTGCAGTAAAACACATAATAAATCATACCATGGATATGCAATTGCTTTTCTACAAAAGTGCCTCTCTGACAAGGTCATAGAAAAAACCATCTAAGTGGTATTCTTTTTGCCACAACCCACATTTTGGTTGGCAAACCAAATTGCATGATGAACTTTAAAGAAACAGGTTTTGTAGAACGGATTTTTTGGAAGACGAAATATATTGTTTAACACTGAGCTTAGTTTGATCTTGCAACTTGCCAATTCTGTAAAGAGGCAGAAACACTTTATCACATGATGATGTATTGTAAAAAAGCAGACGAAATCTGGATTCTGGTGAAACAATGGATGCCACAGAATCCAATAATTAATGAAAATCTAATATTTTGTGAACGAGAAAATGTTAAGCAGAGTATAAACAATCATAATTATCATAACAATGTATACTACCTGTACATACAGGTGTGGTCATATGCGTGACAGAACAGACGGTGAAAACAACAAAACAAAATTCAATAGATACTTGCAAGATGTCATGGGGAATTCTATCCAATTGAAAAGGATGAACGCAGAAGAATGGGAGTCCTTGGGAATTCGCCTGCATCAAATTAAGTAATGCTATCCTTCAGATAGCTGAACAGAAAGAACGTTCATAATTCTATATATATGCATATATATATATATATGTGTATGCATGTGTATATGTGTGGTCTTTCTTCTGGTGTGTTAGAGAGGGGCAGGGCATCAATTATCAGGAATGCTAAGTGAACTTTAAGGACTCGAAATATGTAATCAAATAATGGTGGGGTAAAATAGCTAGCAATTAAAATTGTTGATAACAGTAATACAAAGGTGTTGAGATTTAAAAATTCAATGTAATTAAAAAAAAAGGCGTTAGCTAATTTTGATATTTTGATGATGTAATTAATAATGTAATGTCATGTAATTTGTTCACTGTTAAAGCAGGAGTGTCAAACTCAAATTGGACTGCGGGCCATTTGCTATAAAACTGAATCTCAAGTGGGCCGCAAAAAATTTTCGACTAAAAAAACCTGCACTAATTAGAATCGAAGGGAAGTGAAAAAATGAGTGTAAATAAATTGGAAAATTAACAACAAAAATTTTATTTATTCTAAGTCATTACAAGGCATAATATTATAATGATTATGACAATTCAAAAAAAATAATATAAAGAATATTTTTATTATATTAATATTTACAATAGAATTTACAAATTAAAACGAAATTAAATTTTATTTAAATAAATCAAATATTTATATATTTATACATGCTAAAAAGTATAAACTTTCATTAACGATCACAAAAATTTGCAGAGCGTCCTGTTAGTTTGTAATTTTTTGTGTTTGCATTGAAATAAAATACTTATATATATATATATATATATATATATATATATATATATATATATATATATTTTTTTTTTTTTTTTTTTTTTTTTTTTACGGGGGAGGGAAAGCCTATATTTTGAATTTTTAAAGGAATTCTTAAATGTTACTGAAAATATTTTGGGGAAAAATTATAATATTTTCGGGTTAAAAAAAAAAAAAATATATATATATATATATATATATATATAATTTAATTTCAGCATTTTATTTTTTTTCCGACACTTGACAACGTTTATTATTAACCAGTCCGTCAAAATTTGGACTCAAAGATTGAGAACATACTCCCTTCATCATGGCAGAAAGGTTGACGTCGGTTAGTCTTGATCTGTGGGCTGTTTTGTTACCTTCCATACATGAGAATAATTGTTCACATAAATAGGTGCTTCCAAAATAACATAAGATATTTGCTGCAAACCTTTTTATTTCAGGATATTTTTGACCTAAATAACTGCATATTTTTGGTACACCAACTTCTTGATATTTCACTTTTAGAATGGAATCATTTTGGAAATCAATAAGTTCCATTTGAATACAAATAGGAGCTTTTTCGAAATTAAAGGAAAAAGGATCCTTAAAAAGCGAAAAAACTTCTTCTTCTTACTCCTTGAAATCTTTAAATCGCCTATCAAATTCTTCTTTTATCTTTTATAGTTTGGGACAATATTGAGAAAAAGATAAAACTTTGATTCTTATTGTTCAACTGTTCACACACAGGAAAGTAATTTAAAATATTCTCTTTTAAATGATTTTGAAACAAAACAGATCTTGTACTCACGTCTGATCATTAAGAAATGCAACATCATGATTTTTCATTTCTAGGAACAATTTGACCTCCTCTAAAAGTAATAAAAAAGCTTTTTAGAACCTTATGACAAGATAACCAATGAATCTCTGTGTAATAAGGTAGTCCTTCAAATTCACTCTCCAAGTCTTTTAGAAATTGTGCAAACTGGCGGTGATTGAGGCCTCTGGATCGGATGAAGTTCACGGTATTTGTCACAGGCTTAAGTACGCTGCTCATTTCCAACATTTTGGAGCACAGGACCTGCTGATGAATAATGCAGTGGAAAAATTGCAGTTTTGGAATGTCTGGATACATTTCCTTTAACTTTGCTGCAAGTCTTGACACAAAACCTTTATTTTTATTTTTTATTTTTTTCAATTCTTTATTTTTGTCTTTATTTTTACCTGTCATTGCTGGAGCACCATCGGTTGTCACTGCTACGAGCCTGTTCAGAGGAAGTTGATATTTTTCAAAAAATGTCCCACACAGCGTCAAAAATGTCTTCCCCTGTTGTGGTTCCATGAATGGGACTCATTTCCAAGAACTCTTCAGTAATATTCATATTGTCGTCGCCATCCCGAAGAAACAAAAGCAACTTGAGCCACGTCGTGAATATCGAAACTTGCGTCAAGTGCAATTGAAAAGCACTGTACGTTTGCGGATATTTCTTGCAACTGGTGACGCAGTCTGCCATTTCGGTTATTCTTTCGATCACAGTATTTTTGGACAAAGAAATATCGCGAAATACTTGCACATTTTTGGGACACGTTTTCGGCTGCTTTTATCATACATTCCTTAACCAAGGAACCGTCACTAAAAGATTTGGAATGTTTCGCCAATAAATAGCTAATTTCATAACTGGCTCTCACTGCTGATTCATTATCTTTCATCAATTTTGAAAATACTTGTTGTTGACTTTGAAGTGAATTCTTCATACTTCTTAATTTTTCTTCTCTCAGTTTACCCTCAAAGCGTGAATATTGTTCTTTGTGAATTTTATCGTAGTGCCTTTTTATATAATATTCTTTGGCGACATTAATTGTTTCGTTACAAATAATAGACACAATTTTGTCCTTTGTTTCAGTGCAGAAATAATTTAATTCCCATTTTTCTTGAAATTTTCTCCTCTCATCAGCAATTTTTCTTTTTCTTGTTGGCTTGGAAAGCGACATTGCCTCGGTGAATAAATATAGTATTAATATTATTAACAATTTTTATAAAAATGTTTGAATAAACCGCAAAAAACTGTCGACCAGTGCACGATACTGTTGCAAATAAAAATAAAAAATAATAATAAAAGGGATTCTCTCACTGCTAGATAGTCGTTGAATGGTGTTCGGCGCATTGACTTCAAAGACCACTGATTGACTGTAGCAGGCAATTATAAACTCATAGCTGAATTCCCATGAGTGCGTATGCTGCGCGTCACGTGAACAGCTGGTAGCCAATAGAATTCAACTTTTTCAGTACGCTACCAGCAGCGTGCTCTAAATTAACAAATGAAAGCATAAATATAGTTTACGATTGATCAGAATCTGATCTAACATTGAAATTGCGATATAAATTTTTATTATTGCAATTATATTGTAGCAGGTTGTTGCATCGATATTGAAACTATAAATGTCGCATGAAAACGAATAAATCGATACCGTATTTACTCGAATATAACTCGCACTTTTTTTCCCCCAACATTAAAGATAAAGCATGGTGCGAGATATATGCGGGGAGTTTTAGAAAAACTAAAGTTTTCATTAAAAAAACTGAAAATAGGGATGACTTACCAAGAATCTCCTCTTCGTTATAGCTACTTGCGGCCTCCAGAGCTGTTTCCTTGTGTGCATTGTCAAAGTCATCTATCCAAATAGCGTCATCTTCTTTCCCATTATTCCAAGTAAAAATTAAAAGCAATTACAAGATTTTAGATACGTAATGAACACCCTTCACGAATGTCTGAGAAGTGAAAGCAGAATGTGAAATAGGCAACAATGGTAGGTCAATAGAGATAGAACAGCTATGAAGATGTGGATATGATTGGTGCAATATTAACAAAAGATCGCGTTACCAAAAACGCAAAGTCAAGACGACATTTTTGAGCTGAAACACTAATTCTCTTCAACCAAATTTCATAATATCTGAAATGTCTTAACAACATTCACGCTATATGTCTTAGTTTTAACACGTTTACGAATTTTATTGCAGCTTTGTGTTTGACTTAATGGGGGACTCACACACATCTAACTAAAAACAACAGATTTTAGTTAGATACTGTGTTTGCCGGTGAAACATATGGTTTTGCTTGTGTCTAAACAGCATGGTTAATGTGGGAGGCGACATGTGATTCATTAGTTAGTGCCGTTTTTATACTAGTTGTCTCTAATTGCAGTTGGGGAAGGCATGTTGTTTACCATGGGGAGCGAGTTATCGTCCCGACGTGAAAATGGTTAAACTTTATTTTCGTATATGCAAAATATGCAGAAACAAATATGCGATGTATACGCAAAACTTTTTAATTTCTTTTTTCATAAAGTAAAATCAGGGTAGAGGGGTGTGAGTCATATGCGAGGGCGAGTTATATTCGAGTAAATACGGTATTTCTGTTTATTATAAAAAAGCAATCATCCTTTTTTAAAAAATCTTTTCTTGAGGCGTCGAGGGCCGCACGCTGCTCTCGGCTCGCCAGTTTGACACCCCTGGGTTAAAGGCTATGAGAATTAATTTCACAAAATGAATTACTTGTAACAAATGGTAATACCCTTAAGGAGGTTAAAGCATATGCAAACATATGATGAATATATCTATCAATGATGTATCTATTTTACTGCTGTGTATTTATTTTTATTTGTATAATAAAAGTAATTCAAAGGTATTAAGAGTTAAACCTGAAGGTAATCTGTATGTATATATATCTATTTATGATGTAAATATTTTACTACTATTTATTTACTTGTTATCGTTTTAATAAAATACATTGAGGTTATCCTAGTGGCTTTGCGCTTCGCAACCATATGTCTGGGAAAGAAGTGTCCTGGGTTTGATTCCCGTCGGTGACATGAGGAGCTTAAGGATCTTTCTCAGCCATAGCCAAGTTAGCCGGTCGTAGCATATAGCTACCCCCACATAGACGTATGGCTGAGGGAACAGAATGGAATAGAACTATAACTGCTTTAAATTAAAGCTGAATTATCATCGATTTATATATATATATATATATATATATATATATATATATATATATAATGTAACCATGGATAATTTCTCTTAGTCGCAATATATGATACTACATTATATTTAATACTTAATTATTATTCCAATAAATTTAAAGAAAAATAAATTATTTTCTATAAATATTAGTGGGAACCTTAAAACATTATTTCACTTTTTAAATTCAAATAATTCTTCGAAATATTTTTTTATTACTGACATATATTTTTATAAACCATTTCTGAAACAAATTCATAATGCTATATAAATTTCGGTTTAAGAGGTGTCTACTGTTTTAATTTATGTATTTATTATTATGTCAATAAATTTTATCCTAAACAGTGGTTATTTCAAATTCTGTATTAGCATTTGATTAAAATTTTGATTGTTTCCGCCTACTGTTCAGATTTTTTTGTAGTGATGGTAGTAATTATTTCTCTTGACTTTTCCCAAAAACCTAATACAGGGGATAGATAGGCAGTTTTCCCATTGATTACCCACTTGTTAAAATTATCCAATGTGATTATTATCATTGCTTTCTTTATGAATAAAATTCTATCCTATCCTATCCTTCTCGTCCGTCCTAGGGCTGGTTGACTCCCCTCCTAATGAGGGGTTACTGACGTATTAAATGCAGCCGGTTCGCCACTCCTCTGCTGCATCCCCTACGGGCGATATTCATGACTGTTTCCGTGTGTGTGTTCACAAGGCCGGTTAGCCTGCTTGCAGGATGAAAAACACCAGATAAACTGAGGGAATAAACCCTGCTGAGGGAGATCCTTAAGTTCCTCACGTCGTCGACGGGAATCGAACCTAGGACACTCCTTCCCCAGGCATGTGGCTGCGAAACGTAAAGCCACTCGGCTAACCGTACGGACGAATAAAATTACTGCCGGTAATTAAAATTATCATTTTAACGAAAGCGTCAAGAGAAGGTGTTAAAGACTACTCATTTAAAATAGACTTCTTTTGGTGGGGAAAATTTTTTTCTCCTCCATAAGAATTTTGTTTTTTTTTAAATTCTTTAAAATTTTTCCACAATTTGTATAGAAAAGCATAGAAAAAACTCGCAAATAATCTTGAGAATTACTCCTATGCGATAGATACGGCCACCTATCGGTGATTTAAAGAACTACTTTGCTTCCAGATTCACCAGTTCGTCAGTTTCGATGAGACCATCATGTGTTCTTTAAAACAAACTCTTAAAAAGCAAACACTTTTACCAAGAGAAGCAGCAGTCGTGATTGACGCAGTCTAAATGACTACCCGTTAATTTGAAGTAGTTGCATGTTTGGTCTGTAGAGCAGGAATACTTTAGGAAGAAGGATTTATCTAATCAAACGTCTCTTAACGAAACCCTTCTATGTTCTACTCAAGAAATGATTGCAATCAAGAATATTCTAGATACGATTCTTAATTATTTTTTCCAATACTAAGTTTGTGAAGCTAATAGGATGAAGTAGCTTGTAATTTTCAATTTTATGCGATGAATTATTCTTATTGAATTAAAATAATCCTTGAAAATTTCCACTTATAAGGTAATATTTTAATATTTCTACCTCCATCCTTATCAATTACCAAATAGAGCTTACTCGATATAGACGAGTAAGCTCTATTTGGTAATTGACCTGGGTTCGATTCCCGTCCATGGCCTGAGGAATCTTTACCTGGTCTCTTTCAACTAAAGATGAGTTAGCCGAGCTCATAGAGGTAGAGGTTTTTTCATCCGGATACTCGGGTTTGTCGTCCCTCAAAACAGCCAAACCGTCCCCGTGAATACACAGAGATCTACAGTCATAAAATCTTAATCCCTCATTAAGAGGGCTCACCCGTCCGAGGGACGGGAGAGGAAAGGGGGAACCCTCATACGAATAAATAAATGACCAAATAAGTTAAAATGTCAACAATCTTGCCTCTTAAAAATATTTCTTCTTCTCACTAACCAATGTTCACATATATATATATATATATATATATATATATATATATATATATATGTTATTAATCACTGGAATATCTTAATAATCTTAATAATCATAGTTATTAAGCACTGGAATATCTCTACCCACACGCCCCACCCCACCCCACACTCTTTGCAACGAGAATTCAGGTTAACATCAATCTCACTGTAAAGATTCCCTGCTAAGTATTACCGCTTTCTATTTTCCTGTAATTACAACTAGCATTACGCTTTTCGATAGCAATATCACTCTAGAAGTCACAAGGAAATCTTCTTAGTATGCGGCTTAATTTCTTCAGATAAAATTTTAAATAACATGAGTTAAGCTTCGTTAGTATATGATAACCTGATATCACTGAAAGTACAATTTAATACCCCCTTTCAGTAACACGTAGCAGGTTAAAGAAATTTTAAGTTACTTAAAATTTCCTTAACCTGATAATACACACCGCATCCAGTCATTTTCCATAAATTTCTTTTGGTATCATATCTACATGTAAATCATTTTAAAATGTTACGAATTTTAAACCTTCTTAAACCTGTTAATATTTGAAAGAAATGGCATCACCTGCCACTTCAAGATAAGTGGCTAATAATATTTCAGTATTACAAGTGGTGGTATAATTTTTATGATAGTTTATTAAATGAACAATAAAAAAATTTGCCTCTTAGACGCAAATGCTGTGATTAAAACCATCACAACCAACAGTATAAGGGAAACAAATCAGCTCCTATACAGCACAGCCTATATCATTTCAGTGAAGCTTGGTTGCAAACCGAAAGAGCAAAAGCCGAGGATGAAACAATCTGCACCATGAAAAATCCGGTTGGAACGAAAAGTCAACAAACTTCGAGCTGATCTGAGCAACTTAAAGAGTTTTAAAGAAGGACGGCTAAAAATAATAACATCAAAAACAAACTCATTAACACATATAATTTGGCAAACAAAACAATTGCAGAAGTTATTGAAGAGCTAAAACAAAGAATTATAGTAGCGACTGCACAGAAAATTAAAAGATATGAAGCAAGAATAAACCAATATGTACAAAATATGCAATTTCGACAGAGCCAACGTCAGTTCTTTCAGTCTCTCCAGAGAATGCAAACAATCATTCACCAGAAAAAGAAAGAACACTCAAATTTTGGAAGTCAATCTGAGATAATCCTATTGAACACAATAAAGATGCCTCATGGATTAAGGAAAGAAATAGAATCAGAAATGAAACAAAAATAAATGAAAATGTCATTATCACTAAAGAGATGGTCAGTGCACAAGTAAGAAAATTAAAAAACTGGAGTGCGCCTGCAAAGACGAACTACATGGATTTTGGTTAAAACATCTAACCAGTCACCGTGATCGAATGGCAGAACAATTTAATTATTTGTTGCAGTCTGGCTCAGTGGAAGACTGGATGATATCTGGGCGCACTTTTCTCTTCATGAAAGATAAGGATGCAGACCCAAGTAACTATCGTCTAATAACATGCCTACCAATTATGCTTAAGTTCACTGCAATCCTAGCAAATTCCATATACCGTTACTTATCGGATAATCAGATTTATCAGATTGAACAAAAAGGCAATTTTCAAAAATCTAGAGGAACAAAAGACCAGATCCTTATTAATAAAATGATTCCCAGAAATTCAAAAAGAAGAAAAACTAACTTAAGCTTGGTATGGATAGTCTATAAGAAAGCATTCGATTCCCTCCCACACTCCTGGATCCTAAAATCACTACAAATATTTGGAATTAGCAAAAACATATATTCGTTTCTGGCTGCTGCTAAGAAATCATGGAAAACAACTTAAATCGTGAATAATGAAGGATTTGGAGATATCAGCATTAAACGTGGAATTTTCCAGGTGATTCCTTGTCACCATTGCTCTTCAACAGTTTTTTGATACCTTTGTCTATGATTTTGAAGAAACAAAACTTCGATATGATATTCCTAAATATAATATTAAAATTTCCCATCTGTTGTATATGGATGACTTGAAGTTATATGGAAAATCGGCCCAGCAAATAGACTCTTTACTGAACACAGTTCGTATTTTCAGTCAGGACATCAAAATGGAATTTGGTTTAGATAAATGCGCAATTTTATCTATTAAACGACGAAAAATTAATGACACTAGCAATTTTAATTTTGATCAAGAGAAATATATAAAAGCAATTTTAGCTGACGAACACTGTAAATACCTAGGAACATTAGAAGCCAATGATATTCTTCACTCGAAAGTTAAACAGGCAGCATCAGAATACATCAAAAGAGTTAGAAATATTCTGAAAACAAAAGTAAATGGATTAAACACAATTAGAGCAATGCATTCTTGGGATATACCAGTGATCCGATACACAGCTGGCATAATAAATTGGAAAAAAGAAGACCTAGACAAACTAGAAAACTAATGACTATGCATCATGCATTACATCCACTAAGTGATGTTGACCGGTTGTACCTACCGAGGAGAATAGGTGGACGGGATCTGCTGCAAGTGAGACAGGCTGTGGAAGAAGAAGAAATTGGTTTAAGAAATTACATCGACAATAGCTCTGAGACAATGCTTCAAGCAACTACACAAGAGGGCCTTCTAAAAGCAACAGGAAACAAATCCGATTTCAAAAAGGAACAACAAAATATCCGATATGTGCGCTGGAAAAATAAACCCTTGCATAGCCAATTTCTTCGAGATACTGAGGACAACATTGACGTGAACAAGACATGGCAATTGCTATAACACAGATACATTAAAAAAGAAACAGAAGGATTTATTCTAGCAGCTCAAGAACAGGCATTACAAACTAATGCAATCAAAGCAAAAATTTTGAACATCAATAATAACAGCAAATGTAGATTATGCGATCAGAAAGATGAGGCTGTAGAAGATCTAATCAGTGCCTGCAGCAAAATAGCACAAACTGACTATAAATACCGTCATGATCAAGTGGCCAAAATAGTTCATTGGCATGTATGCAAAACATATGGCTTTCCTACGTCTGATAACTGGTGGCAGCATAAAATAGAGACAGTATTGGAAAACGAAACAACAAAAATTCTCTGGGACTTTAGAATACAAACTGATCAGCATTTAGAACATAATAGATCTTACATCACAATTATCGAACATCGACAGGTTTGATTATTGATACCAACATTAATAGTGATAACACCATTAACAACAAAGAACTGGAAAAAATTACTAAATATCGAGATCTGGCAATCGAAGTTGGCCGGCTGTGGCTTAAACACATCAAAGTCATTCCAATAGCTATCGGTGCACTTGGTGCAACTTCAAAGAAGCTATCCAAGTATTTACAGCAATTAAAAATCAATGAAGTGACCCCATATGATCTACAAAGAACGGCATTACTTGGAACAGTCCCTATTTTACGACGCCACCTGACGGACTATTCTTAGATTCTTCGGTAGGATCTGAATTGGGCAGAATCACCAGTCAAATTTTTGTTGAAATGATATCTTGCTTTGACTGTATATCATTTATGTAAATAATAATAATTTTTTTATTGTTCTTTCAAATATTTACATATGTACAAAGATCATCTATTCAGTATATTATTTTACAAGGTTCAGCACTTTGTGCTACATATCTTCTTCTTCTACGCGTTATTCCCGCTTCCTATGCAGGGTCCGCGTGTTACTTTTAGATGCGACTTCTTGTTAGTACTACTCCCAACCAACCCGTCGCCTGGTCTGCCGCTGGGGGGGGGGGGGGGTTGGATATATTTTTGACTGTAGAGGCGTATGTTCACGGGGCCGGTTTGCGGGATGAAAAACGCCAGATAAACTGGCGGAAAAAACCCTACTGACCGCGCCCAAGACCGGCTAACTTGGCTATGCCTGAGGAAGATCCTCAAATTCCTCACGTCTACAACGGGAATCGAACCTGGGACACTCCTTCCCGAGGCATATGGTTGCTAAGCGCAAAGCCTCTAGGCTAAAGCGTGGACTATGGAGAGTAGTGAGTGATTGGAATGCATTGCCCGAGAGTATGGTGAATGCGGAGACACTGAATATATTTAAGGTAGGGTATGATAAACTGTTCAAGACGCGACTGGTGAGGGCACCGGCTCGGATTCTATTATAAGATATGTCTCTTTTTTGCTCTTCAAGACGGAGAAAGATTGATTTATCATTTTGTCCGTAGTAAGGTTTACCACAACTACAAATAATTCTGTATACTCCCGGGACTCTGAAGATGGTAATGTTTTTCTTTTAGCTGACTAAGGATAGATCGGAGTTTAGGTAAAGCAGAGAAGCACGTTTTGATGTCGAACTTTTTTTAAAATTCTAGCCGGTTTGGGGGAGAGGGAACTAATTTTTTAAGGCATTAAACTTTAAGGCATTAAAATTATTGAACATATTCATAAACCGAGTCAATCTGCATACATACATACATACATACCTAACCCTACCCTGTCCTCTACAGATAACGGGGAAGATGAAAAGCATTCTTGCTTCGCCACTTTAAGCCAGTCCTTATAAGGGCTATAAAAATAGTAGAAAAAGATTGATATCGACCGTGAGATGCGGTGATTAAAATCCTTGGAGGGTAATAGATGGCAATGCTGTAGCCAATGAAGTTCTAACAAAGGCTCGGCTATTGCTGTTACCCTCCTGCCATGATCAGAGCTTTATTTATATAGCTCAATAACACCTTATCCTTACACTGTCCTCTACAGATAACGGGGAAGATGAAAAGCATTCTTGCTTCGCCCTTTAAAGCCAGTCCTTATAAGGACTATAAAAAATAGTATTGAGATAGTTATCAACGAATAATCGTCGTTTTTCCTTTGCACAAACTCAATATTTGAATGTTTCCTGTTCCTCTTAAAAAAACTTTTTTTTTTATGTTGCTAGCTATGCTTGACAGAGCATTTGTAGCTCAGTTGCTTTAGACGAGCCTTTTGGTCGGAAACACCCGGATTCGAGTCCCGTCTATGACGTGTTTTCAATCAAAAGATGACTTAGCCGCTCTCATAAGGCGATGGAGAGTCTTTCTCCAGGAAACTCGGGTATTTTATGCTTCAAAACAAGCAAACCAGTCCCGTAAACACAGACATAACACCCTCCCGAGATGAGGATTAACTAACCTATTCCGTAGGATTTCGGTTCCGAACGCCTGCCCGGTGAAGTGAAGCGTGAGCACGAATCAGGATGCTCGATTAGCTGAATTTTTAACAGAGAAAGCCCGTCAATGATAGTGAAGTTTTACTCACGGAGTAGTTCTTTCAACTTTGATGTCAGATCAAAGTCTGGAAGGGCTTATGTCAGATCTGTAGCGGTGAGAGAGGGAGAAAACGCTCACCATCATTACTTTTCCATAAGATCCCACATACTTCAGTTGAAACAAGAACGTTGATCTGAGCATATCTGATCTGGGTTTTGTTTCTTCCTGAGTCCTAAAGTTTTATTCATCGAAAAGGAACATGGGAAAGAGAAAATGAGCTGCACGTTATTGTTGTTCGGAAGTTGGCTTATAAATGATGTGATGTTAGAGACTATTTCACAGGCCCATGGCCACTTTTCCTCAAACGGTGTGCAGAAGTTTTGAACTGGCATTCTAAATATAGTTAGGCTTACTTGGAACCTAACACTGGAAACACACACACAAAAAAAGAGAGGAACCAAACATTAATAAATAAGCGGCTATATCAGAAGAGGTAAGCACATATCCTGCTCTTTTAAATATAATACCGTTTGAGGAAAACATACCATCGATACGATCTTGAGAGAAGGCGAAATTTTATTATTATTATTATTATTTGGCACCTCCAAGAATTCCAGGGACTCATTGCGGGAGAGCACATTACTTCACTACAACTCACCGTCTCCCTTGCTTAATCCTTCAGCCATACGACACTACTACAATCAAGACAACGCCATCTACTGCTCACCACCATCACCACCAAATGTATAGGTATTCGAGTTTTCCACTAACTCGAATACCTAAAGTATTGGGCATGAGTACTTTAAACGGGAATTGAGAATCGTTAAAGTCAATCTTTGGTTATGCATAATATTAATATTAAACTGGACAAGTTCGAAATATTTTAATTCTCATTCTTAGATTCCTATTTTGCATTTAACGCAGAATATTGTTCTTACACCAATCAGAATTATTTATCTTCTGAAAATAACACGCTATTCCAGTTCATTCTTCAGATCATCAAGCTTCCGTACGTGCTAACGGATGTATCAGCAAACGTAGTCAAAACCGACCACGACAAGTCTTAAAAATGTCTAATCGTCTTGGAGATGCCTAATTAGTTTCCTGTGTGATAGAAAACTACTAAAAATAAGAATAAGTATGTTAGCAGCCCTACACTTATTCCCACAATGGCAGTAACAGTCTTTGTCTCAACAGAAACTTTCCAGATGACAGTTCACAAGAACTGTGTTGTAAAATCATTATAAATGTTAAGGTGGGGAAGACTGTTTAATACTTAATTTGTGAGTTGTTTCAGAAGTCCTCAGGAAATTAGCTAAATTCGTCTGGATATTTAGTACTCCTATAAGTATTCCATATTATGTTAAATTACTCTGAAAATATTCTCTCGGTGTGGTGAAAAATCAGAGGATTTGCGTATCTCAATGTTTGAAGAATTCGACCTAGTATAATTCAGATTACAGGAAATGTAATTCTCAACTGGTTACAGGAGATATTTTCATCGATCCACTCTATCACAAAGCAAATGATAAAACGTCGATCCTGTTATCCATTTAAAATAAAACCCGCAATCAGAAGGATGACCGGAATTAACAAGATAATAGTGCAATTTTTATATTACGTAAAAGGAAACAGTCACATTTCCTAAAAAATACACAACCAGTCTTGAAATGTTTTATATTTCCAGATATTTTTATTTATTTTAATATTCATAAAATAAAAAAGAAACGTTATTTATATGAATTCATATATAATTTTTTTTCTAGAAAAGGCATTGAAATTATAAATTTATTTATGAATTTCTTAATACACCTTTTTTATTAATTATAATGTATGTAATTATTGATTGTAACAAAAACCCAATGTGCTATGTGCTATATGTGCTATATGATCCCATTGATTTTCATTTGCATGTATCTATCCGAGAAATAGGATTTGATCAGCCTTACGATGTTTATGGGTATGCTGGCTTTTATAAGCTTATAGAGTAGGTCCTGGGGCCATACTTTGTCGAATGCATTTGCTAGATCCAACAATACTGCTGCGGTGTGCTGGTTCCAATTAAAGCCGAGTGTGATGTGATGTGTTCTACCAGGCGGTGTATTTGTTGAGTGGTAATGTGCTCCTTTCGGAAACCAAATTGTTCATTAGGGATGATTTTAAGTTTCTCTGTCGCATCTTGTAGTCTGGAGAGGATTACTCTCTGCGATTCTAGCAGGTGCACCCCAAGGTTCTCTTCTGCCCTCCCCCCTGCTCTTCTCGATCTATGTAGCTGATATCCCACAAAACCCAAGAACAATCATCACCGCCTTATATGCCGATGATACGGCAAAATTGTCCAGTTCTCTCAGCCCCAAGCTGGCAACCAAAAGACTCCAGGATAGCATCTCCTCTCTTGCCAAGGGGTTCTCAGATTAGATGATTCAGGTCAATCCACAGATCGACCTGAATCCTCCGCTATGCTATTTACAAGAAGAAAATACCAATCAATGAGGACATCCAACACTATGAGAAAAAGATTCCGTCGCAAACAGAAACGTATCTGGGAATTAGACTGAACAGAAGACTAAGATTCAACAGTCACATTAAATTCATCTGCAGCAAGACATCCAGAGCCATAGTACAGCTATACCCCGTGATGAACCGCAGAAGTAAACTTCATGCACAAAATAAACTACTAATATACAAGATGGTAATACGCCCTGTAATCACGTATGCTTCCCCAGCGTGGAGCCACACCTCACAGTCTAATATCCTAAAACTCCAGAGGATACAAAATAAGTGCCTACGGATGATCTTGGATGCACCATGGTATGTCAGAAACACACAGATCCATCGGAAGACCAAAACCCCACACATGGCCCCCCCCACTACATGATCTAGCAGAGAAGTTTTTTCACCAGAGCAATCACTCATCTTAATCCACTGATCAGAAAAGCTTCAGAATATGATGAGACAGTCTACAACAACAGCACAAAAAACCAAAAACAATCCTGCTCCCAGCTGAAATCAACTAACTACGTTTCCCACAAAGGAAGAGCATAAAGCTTAAAACTACCCCATTCATCAGTACACCAACCCAAACAGAGGGAAATATAAAAGCATATTTGCTTCGCCCATCCAGTCAGTAACGTTGAACGATGAACCCAATTCGCTTCATGATAATTTGGTTGATTACAGACGCCGATGTGTCTGTCATTACTTATAATGTTTCTTTTTCCATGTTGATGTATGGGAGTGATTTATCATAGTGATTTGTCACTATATAGAAGATGTTTAGCATTTCCCTGCATGGGATTTTTAGCATTGAATTAATAGCAGTGTTTTAAAGATTTTGATAGCATAACTATGCAAATGAACTATAACAAACAATGCAGTTTGCAACACATACACCTGATGTCCAACATTAGTATATCCTGCTGGTTGTACGCTTCCTATCTTTGCGATTCGAAGAAAAATTGAAGTGAGTTTTGTTGTTGTTGTTGTTTATCTTCATGTAATTATTATATTTTTATCTGAATCACACGAAAGGTTGTTAGCGTAACGTAAATGAATATTAGTACAGTCAGACTACTAATTATACTGCACAAAAATGGTTTATTATCATTATTAAATACCAATTCCGTGTGGTTACCCTAGTGGCTTCGCAATCATATGCCCGGTAAAGGAGTGTTCTGGGTTCGATTCCCGTCGTCGACGTGAGGAACTTAAGGATCTTTCTCAGCTGTAGCCAAGTTAGCCTGTCTTGGGCGTGGACAGCAGGGTTTATCTGGGATTTTTCCTCCCGCAAGCAGGCAAACCGGCCCCATGAACACACGCAGCTACAGCCATAGAATATACCGGGAGGCATAGGGCTAGTCACTTTATCCTATGGACGGGTACGACTTAGAAGGGCTTAAGATGGCCTTGCAAGAGGCCAGTATGCTTAACACACACGTCGCAAGGAGAAGATTAAATACCGAAGTTCTAGCTGCAACATGAGGACCTAAAATGGCTCACAGTGATGTAAAATGACTGAAACATGAATATATATTACTTTTATTAAATATTTAATTCAATTTAGGCATCTTATGTGATCAAGCCGTCTTGACTGGCTGAGTGAATCCCGACATGGACACGGACGTTTGTGATTGCCCTACTAACTGTGTGGAAATGCAGTGCATCTGCGACCTTACCACTTTTTCTTGCAGGAAAGCTTCACTCCCAAAGTTTAATGACATACAGCAGTGTTTCTCAAAGTGTGGTACGCGTACCCCCGGGGTACGCGAAAGGTCGTTAGGGGGTACGTGGCAATTTTCGGCTATGCATAATTAAAGGAGTCATTATATTTTTCAACAAACAGTGCAATTAGAGACAACCAGGATAAAACGGCACTAACTAATGAATCACATCCCCTCTCCAAACAGAAACAGCTGTATGGACCAAGCAAAACCATATGTTGCCGGTGGAACATATGGTTTTGCTTAACACCACCCCCGTCGTTAACGTATTAAAACTAAGAAATATATAGTGAACGTGTTTCAGATATTATGGAATTCGGTTGAAGAGAATTAGCATTTCAACTCAACTGTTGAAATGCTAATTTGTCTTGGTTCGCGCGATCTTTTGTTAATACCGCACCAATCATATGCAGTTCTTCGCTTCTCTACTTATCTCAAGTCTTGTAGATTGCTGTAATTTTTGCTTGAAATAATGGGAAGGAAGATGACGCTATTTGGGTAGATGACTTTGACGATGCACACAAGGAAACTGTTCTCGATGCCAAAAGTAGTGATAGCGAGTAGGATCTTCTTGGTAAGTCGCACCATTTTCAGTTTTTTTCTGAAAACTTTAGTTTCGAAAAATTCCCGCACGTATCTCGCAACACGATTTTTTAGTTAATTCTGGGGAAAAAAGTTAGAGTTATATTCGAGTAAATACAATATTTTTTTAGCTTTCAAATTCTTATATGGATCATTGGTTAAAGATTGGATTTATAAAAACCCTAAAAGAGAGCAATATAGCAAATACAAGTAGTTGTAAGCAACAAGAAAACATTAATATTGCATCTGGATCAAATGAAATTGATGAGTGTGTCGTCTGACATCTCTAGAGAACCAAAATTTAAAAATGAATCATATTTTTTGTTTACATGAACATATAAATTCAAATAAAATAGATATTTAATTTTAATTAATATTTTTAATTAATTTATTAATTAATTTTTAATTAATGAATATTTTTTTATTAATTAATAAGGGGTACTTGGTAATAATGAAAATTTAAGAAGGGGTACGTGGATATCTGAAGTTTGAGAAACACTGACATACAGGAATGACAATACAGCATCCAGTGACGTCATAGGTTAATTTTTTTTTCCCCTGAGTAACACGGGATTAATAACACGCCAAGTTTAATCATGGAGCTCTACTCAACTACCCTGAATAATAAATCAAGCATTGTCGTTTCTCCTTCAACTATTATGGACAATATGCTGAAATGTATGCAAAAATATAAATAAACTGCAGACATCAATTTCTCTTTACAGTAAAACAATATTTTTATTTGTAATTAATGTCGGATTTACGGAACGAATCAAATCATCTTCGAAAATGGAACACATTAAGAATTGAACTTTTTTTTAATTTTAGTCCCTTTTTCCGATACTATAACAATAACTATAAATTTCCTTGTTATTGCTTTCCTCTTCACTTCAACCTTCTAATATTAATAAGATCGTCATGTTGTAGTCTTAATTTTAGTTTCTCATAAATATTCTACCATAAACTTTGGGGGAAGGGAGAGAGAGAGAGGGGGGGCTCAATTCATCTTTTCCAAATGAGGTTTTCTTATAAATAACTAAATATTATAACTGTGATAACTGAATGCCTTACAAAACTATATAATGAATTTAATAAACAATATCTTAATATCGTTTAAACTAATGGATTAAATGTGTTTAAAATAAATGAATTAATATCATTAGTCACATTAATATTACACCCGAACTGCCCCATTGTGGTTTTTTCCTCGAACTATTCTGCAATCAGCCTCCCTGTTTGTTCTTCTCTTTGTTCCCAGAATATCAGTTTTACCATTTTATCTTGCAACCATTGTAGCCTGTTAAGTCTGTAGTCTGCGCAGAATGCGTATGATGAAATTGCGCATCTTAAAATGTTTTCACATAATGCTTTATAGATTAGTATTTTTATGTGTCGGGGCAATGTCTTTTAATCGATATAGTTTTCTTGCTATATCCTGAGTTTGTTGTGTAGATAATTTTTGTGGCTATTGCAACTTTAATCAGCATCGAAGTGAAGTCCGAGATAGCGTGTTGTTTTCACCTGTGTGATGGTTGTGGTTTTAGGATCAGCGGTTTGTGTTTAGGAGGATGAATGTCGGATAGTAAGATATTTAGTTTCTATGGGTACGGTTTGGAGGTTTTTGAATATCATTAGCTTTGTTTTTTTCGGGATTTTATATTTTCATGTATGCCGTTTTCAGTTAGCCAGCTAGTGATCAGATTGATGTCGCGTTGCATATTTGTATAAGCGATAGCCTGAGTTTGTTGTGTAGATAAGATAATTTTTGTCACCTTTGCAATGGCCGTGTCGTTTGTGTATTGCAAGATATTACTTTTTAGAGGAAGATGTCTAATATCCTGTGATATATATATATATATATATATATATATATATATATATATATATATATATATATATATATATATATATATATATAATATATATATATATATATATATATATATATATATTAAACAGAATGGGAGATGGAACAGCTTCTTGTGGTACTCCACAGATCACTGGTACCTCTTTTCTGTATGCTGATCCTATACGGGTGATGTGCGTTCTGTTATTCATGTATGCCTTGAACCACTGTCGTAGACGATCTCTAATTCCGATATGCGTTAGTTTGATCAACAAGGTTTTGTGTGCCAAAGGCTGTCTTAGGTTCAATAAAAACGACTAATACTATTCTATTTTTATTTAACACAGCGTTTATTTGGTCTGTGAAATCTTCCAGGAGTGTTGCTATTCCTTTATTTTTTTTGAAAGCCTTGTGTTTTTGGGATGATTTGGAATTTTTCAATGTATGTGGAGAGTTTGCAATACACACTGCGCTCCATGATTTGGTTCATTACAGACAAATGTGGCGATGGGTCTGTAATTACTTATGTTTCTTTTTCCATGTTTATGTATGGGAGTGATTAATGCAGTCTTGAGTGTTTCAGGCATGTGTCCCGTTTCGAAGATTTTATTTAACAGTTTTACAGTTTTAGTGTAACTGGACATATGTTATTTGAGTGTGTTGATATCTTTTGGTCTGATTTCGTCTGTTCCTGGTGTTAGGGTTAATTTGATGAATTGTAAGTGACAGTTCTTTTTTTTTGTTACTGTGAGGAACTGCATTGACTGAGTTCTCGTGGTCCTAGTGGACAATAATTCTTTGTGTGTGGGGGGAGGGAAGGAGAATGTTTCCTGCAGTTTTTGGACAGAGTTCATGAAATGCTGATTCAAGATGTTTGCGAAATGTTTGAGGGATTTGGGCTTGCAAGTAAAGCTATCTTTTATTGTTTCTAAGGCAGTTGTTTTGTCTGTATTGTCAAAGCATTTCACTGATCAGGTTCCAGGTTTTCTTTAAGCCGTTCTTAGCTGCTGTTAATTTGTTTCTATAACTGATTCTTTTTGCAGTTCTAATTTGTGTTGTTAAAAGATTCCGTTTCTTTTATATTCAGCTTGTAAAACGGTATTGTTAGATGACTTCTTAATTTGTTTCCATATCATCTTTTCCTTGTATATCTATTAAAATGTTTTCTATTATCCATGAATTCTGAAAATGCTGTCTGCGTCCAGTGTGTTTTTCTGATTTTGTCATTTACTATGGTTTATTTATGATGCTATTATACTGTTCTACTATTATGCTGTAACAGTATTATACTGTTCAGTGATTTTTAAGACTTCTGGTTCAGTACGCAGCTATAGTGCAGTGACATAATGGTTTGCCAGTTTACAAGTTATGACAGCTGCTGTATAGTGTTTAAAGGTCTTTTGTTTGAAGTTAGGTGGTCTCAATGAAATTTTTATGTATTGAAAGTTTTTAATTCCGTCGAATCTTTTTTTTCCTTCATCCAGTGAAACAGATAACCTGTCTCTCTCTCTCTCTCTCTCTCTCTTTCTTTATCCCCCCCCCACACAAATTTTACAAACACGCCGCCTTTAGGTTTTCAGCCTGAATGTAATAATAAAACACACCATCAATAGGGAACTTAAAGTTACTTAGTTTAGAAATTACTTTAAAATATTATATATTTTGTCAATTATAATTTTTAAACTTATTTCAATTTCAAAATTTATATAGATTACTCTAAATTCTAAATAAATAATATATATTTAATACACCTTTCTTTAAAATACAAGAATTTATTATATAAATAAAATATAGAGAAGACACACACACACACACACAAACACACATATACAGACACACACACACACACAAACACACATATACAGACACACACACACAAACACACATATACAGGCACACACACACACACACACACATATACAGGCACACACACACACACACATATACAGGCACACACAAACACACATATACAGGCACACACACACACACACACAAACACACATATACAGGCACACACATTTGTCTTTGTTACGATAATGGCGTTTTTGAAAATAACAAAAAATCTAAGAATCAAGCCCCCAACAACCAATTTCAGACCAGTAATGGGACAAACAACCCCTTTAAGTATTGCTACAATCAACATTCAAGGTTATAACAACAGTAAAAAACAACATTGGTTACAAAACAACATGCTTTATCACAACTGGGACATCATCTTTTTACAGGAAACTTACATCAACCAATTAAAAACAGTTAAAAACTTGGAAAAGAAATTTCATTTTAAATCATTCTGGAGTTTTGGAACCAACAGAAGCAAGGGCGTAGCTATCATTTTCAATCCTAACTTTAAAGGTAAAATTTTATTTTCTAAAAGAGATCAGGAAAGACGAATTATCATAGTCCACATCAAAATCAACAACTACAGTATTAAATTGGTTAACATTTACGCCCCTACGGATATATCTGATAGGAAAAACTTTTTAAAAAACCTTCCTCCATACCTAGACGGGCCGTTTGAAATCATAATGGGGGGGACTTTAATTTTGTCATGAATCTAGCACAAGATAAAGTAGGAGGTGATAGAAAGCAAGGTGACTTCGGAAAATTACAATTGTCAGAATTATGCTACGAGTACAACCTTATTGATTCGTGGAACTTTCTTTACCCCGATAAATTTTGCACCACTTGGAGATCTAGCAGAGGAGTCAAGACAAGGCTTGACAGACTCTATACTTCTGAAAACCTTACAGTTCTCTTGAAAGAAAACTTAGTAGACAACACAAGTAATGTGATGAAAATTTCAGACCACTCAACCGTGGTAATTACTTTTCTCTTCCCCTCTGAATCATGCTTCGGACCAGGATATTGGAGATGCAATCCCCTACTCCTGGAAGAAGAAGAAGACACAAAGAAAGAAATTAACCAATTAATTGCACAACAAAAAGACTCATCACTGATGACAAAGCAGAACGGTGGGAAAATTTAAAATTTTCCTGTAAATGCAAATTACAAGAAATCTCCAAAAAAATAAAACAGAATACGAGAGCCAAAATAAAACAACTTTACAGATTCATATACCTATTTCAACATGGAAGTAATAATATCAATATTCCCCAAATTCAACAAACCATCCAAAATTATAGAAATCAGATCATAGCCCTAGAACAAGAAGATATCAGATCTCAACTCCTTAAATCTAGAATCAAAAAAGTTTCAGCTGAGTATCAATTTACCAGGGCATTCTATGCTCAAATCAAAGAAGATAGGAAAAACAAAGTTATACAGGAAATTATTCATAACAATATCAGTTATAGTAAAAAGGAACATATTACTGAGGCCTTCAAATCATATTACACTCAACTATATACTGCCGAACAGGTTGACGAATCATTATGGCCCAGGCTACTTCAACAAAACCCCAAAGTGCCCAAGTTTCAGAAAGAATGGCTTGACAGACCATTTTCTTTACCTGAACTAAAGTCCGCTTTGAAAACGTTCAAAAACCATTCTGCGCCAGAGTCAGACGGTCTCCCTATAGAATTCTACAAAACATTCTGGCCCAAAATCGGTCCAGCTCTCCTACAGGTGTTCGAATTCTGCATCAACAGGGGGAATTTGACTAACTCTCAAAAATCGGGAATAATTTCTCTAGTCCCCAAGAAGGGAAACCTCAAAGACATCAAAAATTGGAGGCCAATAACTTTATTAAATTCTGACTATAAAATCTTAACTAAATGTGTTTCCCTACGTCTGTCACAAGTACTCCCAACCATTTTAAGCAATAACCAAGCATGTGCTGTTCCAGGAAGAGAAAGCTCACACAACGTTGTTTTTCTCCGTGACACCATGTCCTACCTAAAATACAAAGAAATTCAAGCTTTACTAATCTCCTTGGACCAAAGTAAAGCCTTTGATAGGGTGTGACATAACTTATTGTTTGAATCTCTCACAAAGCATGATATTGGCCCGTCACTTCTTCACACTATAAAGACTGTTTACCACGATATAAACAGCAGGCTATTCATAAATGAAACATTGTCTGATCCTATTAAAATCACAAGAGGAGTTCGGCAAGGATGTCCTCTTTCCCCTGCCCTCTATGTAATTTACATCGAAATTTTAGCAAACCAAATTAGAAGTTCTCCAGAAATAAAAGGTGTCAAATTCCCACAATCAGCGGGCCCACCTTTAAAAGTTTTAATATACGCAGATGATATCAACATTTTCATAAGAAATGAAAATTCCAAAGAAACTCTTTCACATATTATCAAAACTTTTGAATTAGCATCAGGCTCAAAAATTAATAATGAGAAAACATCCACTCTTCCTATAGGTTTCTGGCCTGATATTAAACCTCCCATCCCTGCAATCAAAATATTAGGTTTATACTTCAATAATGAAAACACACTAGTCAACCAAGAAGAAATTTTGGACAAACTTCAGAAAAACCAAGCTTAAATGGGAGTCATGCCTTTTAGACTTTAACGGCAGAGCACAAATAATAAAACAAATTATGATTCCTATCTTCTCGTACTATGTGACTCCTTTTACTACTACAAAGCACTTTATAAAAAAATGTGAAAAAATAATCTTCAATTTCTTTTGGAAAAACAGAAAAGACAAAATTAAAATAATTAAAATGACAAGACCAATAGAGAATGGTGGTTTTAACATACCATTATTAGAGGAACACATCACTGCAATTCGGTTAGGAGAGCTCTTTAAAAGCCTAACCAACCCTCTTCACATCGCTCATGGCCTGATAAAGTACTGGCTAGGGTCAAGGTATTGCAAATCTTTTAACATCACGCATTCTGTTTCTCAAGTAATCTTTCCTCCGAAGGACTACCGGGACATAATTAATTCCCTCAACACCATCCTACCTTTCTTGCAAGATCCAATACTCTCTAATAAAAGATCAACAATATACCATAGCTTAAGGAATTTGAAGGACACAGAAAAACCAACAATTGAAGATACAACCACATGGAAACACGATACCCTCACGTGCTTGTATTCTACTAGAAAATTGCTCAACTTCAAAATTACTCATAAGATCCTCCCAGTGAATCATCTAGTTTCTAAATGGAATAGACGAGTATCTGACCAATGTGTATTCTGTGGAGAAAGCGAAACCATCGCTCATCTGTTTTTTAATTGTTTCACTGCTCAAGCGGTCTGGCGACTTGTCGAGGACAGATTTAATACTACAATCACTCCTAACCTGGCACTTAGATTAATAGACCTACCTGTGCACATGTCCAAAAACCAAACTAGACTACTCATTTTCACCATAATTGAATTCCGATTCCATATCTGGAAAATTCGTAACGTAGCATATTACAACAAGTGCAAAAAAGGCTTACCGGACATTATAAGAAGTTGTAGATGCAGTATCAAGAACGTTTTGTTAATGAGACTCGAAGAGTTGGACCCGCCTGAGTTCGGTAGACAATGGTGTGTTCCTCCATGCCTTACTTATCTGTGGAATAACCAGGTAAGAATTAAATTCTAACCACTTTCTCTTTCCTTTACCTAATCTCTTTAACCTAATTTCACTGTTATTTAGCCATGGAATTCCTTTTACTATTTGTATCAATATAGCCAAGGAAGAATCTCTCTGAGGCCACCAAATAGCAACCATTCTAATTCGTAAAGTATAACCTATTATCCCAAGTATTAAGAAATTAACTCGTATATGTTTTTAGCTCTTAAGTTGTCAATTGACTAAATGTAATCTTAGGTTGCACTCCTCGCGCACTTCAAGTTTACCCTGAACCTAGAGTTTTTCAACTCTAATACAGAAATGATGACTGGGTAACACCTCACCACTATGTATGGTACTAGTCTGATATGTGTATAAGTGTAATTTGTATATCATACTATAAACATTATATATAAATAATGTTTATAGTAGGATACTACATTAATATTAATATTTGACGTATCGTTGAATGGAATAATCTGCGTTGTTATGTTATATTATATATAGTATAGAAAAATTATATATATATATATATATATATATATATATATATATATATATATATATATATATTAATATATATTAATATTAATATAATTAAACAGAGGCTTGGCTTAAGGGAACACTCCAACCAGTTCGTTTTCAATCTACATCATTTAAATTTTTTCCATTTCGGCAATAACAGCGTCACGTTTACGGAGAACTGTAGCATTACTATTGTGGCACTTTTCATTTCACCAGGGAATTTAGTTTAACTTGCCGCCGATTCCAGTGGTATTTTCTTCTTAGTATGCAATATATTGGTTTACGCTTTTTTTTTTTTCTTTTCACTGGAGCAATGACACTTTTACTTTGAATTTGTGAATCAACAACAACAAAATAAAGTAAAATAATAAACCGTTTATGATTTATAGCAAAACACAGAACTAACGAACAACGATGTCGTAAATAAACGGAGTTTACGAATACTGCGTATCGGCTGATTCACGGCTGCGTCATGTCATTAAAATTATCGTATATGAGCGAATGCAGTGTCGTATAAATGGGCTTTGGTCATTAATGATCATATGAGCCGATCGTCGTAAAGCGAGGTGTCGTAAATTGGGGTTTTACTGTATATAATTCGTATAATTGTATTGTATTAGATTATTGGTATAAATTGTAATATATGGTAATATATTATTCGAAACGAGTCTCGATTGCATTCTACATCGCCATTTTGGATTCAAAGAAAGAGCTAATTTTCTGTTGATAAATATACCCTTGATAATATTGCATTTATTATGGGAAATATTTGTAAAGCTGTTAATCGTTGGATATATTTTTAATACTAACCGCTCACACGAGAGGTCGCAATGACTATAACACAACAGGAAGAGTGGATAAGGAGAAAAACGAAATCTGTTCTCCAGCTGTTCAAACTTTGAATAACTGCAGGACGTACTGCTAAAAGAAGGCAGTATGAGAACAGCTGTTCCTACTAACGGTAGAAACATGAGGTAGAAAACGAACGTCTATGAAGGAGGAAAGAGAATGATCCTATGAAGAGGAAGGGTCAGCCATTAAACAGAGGCGTTTTAAAAGGAGCCGTCACAAATGTGAGAACAGTTTTCTTAGGCTGGGAAGATTTAAAATTTACATAACGTTAATAGCTTCACAAGCGAAAGTGTTAACCTCCCTTCACACCTTGCCAAGGTGTGAAGTGTAGAATGAAATATATGGTGAGGTGTTGCTGCAGACCTGGCAGCTCAGTTGCAAGGGACGAAGAAATGCATCCTCATTTAGTCTTATGGGTACCAAACTCTTGATAAGAAATAAGACGAATTTATTGAATTGTTGTGAGACAACTTTCTCACGCAGTATGTGAAAGAAAGAACTCGAGGTCAAAGAGTGTTGGATTTACTCATAGCGTCAGAAAGGGATCTCTGTCAAGAATATAGCTATTTTACCACCAATTAGTGACAGTGATCATGCTGTACTTTCTTGTGACGTATCTAATGGTATTGATGCTCCGATTAAAACAGGTGATATGCTGAACTACAAAACTGGAAATTATAATCAACTTAGGAGAATACTATCTTTGGTCTCATGGTATCAATTACTGAATGAAAAAAATGTCAGCAATGCATGGGAATCTTTCAGAAGGTGTTTAAATGAGGCGGTATCCGAATGTATCGTTTAGTGTTCGAGGAATAAATAGGTTAGGAGTGAAATGGGTGTGCAACCTTATTAAGCAAGAGATCCACAAGTAGAAGATGATGTAGAAAGAATACCGTGAGAATAAGAGTGAGAGAGATTACGAATATATGAAGCTCAGGACAGAAAAGTAATAACAAGTATTGTGAGGTAAGCTCAATCAGAGCATGAAAAGAAATTGGCCATGCAATCCAAAAGGAATTGTATCGTTATGCAGAAAGCAAAAGAAAGAATGAATGTGGAAGAATAACTTTATTGAACGCAGATGATATTCCAGTGTAGGAAGCTAATGAGATTGTTCAGTTAATGAGTGCTCACTTTTCTAAGATATATCATATGTTATCAAGGTATGATAGCTGGTTTGGGGGCTTTATAGCCTCCCTCGATGAGTCCGTGACTCCCTGGAGGTCTCAGATACTACTACTACTACTAATAATAATAATAATAAATGGCAAGACATACCATATGAGGTGTCCCTAAATTTTTCATGGCTTCCGTCAAAAGGCGGGTAATGTTAGCTATGAGGAATCTTGAGAAAAGAGCATTGTTATTTCCAATATTGGCCGAATAAATAGCAACCATTACTTACAAAGTGGAGAAACTTGGCTGTGCAGCCTATTGATCACTTTCTCCGTTGCCTCTGACAGAACTGAGATGAGAGCAGTTGATTAATAATACTGCTAGCTGACGTTTACCTCCGTCGTTTAGGAATTTACTACGTTTCATCGCTTCCACTGTTGGATATATTTCAGAAAAATGCGAACAGTCGATATAGAAAGGATGGTAATTAGCCTGGAGCATAAGCTCTGGCTGGACCAGAGGCTTGTTGTATCTAAGCTAATGTGGATTCTTCTGATGTTTTTCTGGCGAGCAGTCACTCAACGAATCTTTGTAGTTATGGTGGAAGGTGATTTGTGTTGTCTCTAGTTTTGAATCTCGACTACGACACGAAGAATCTCTAGGAGAGTTTCGGATCCCAGAGAGTTAATTAACTGATCGGTTTCTGTACCGTGCGGAATTAATAACCTAAGTTTCATTCGGAAACGTTCGTCGAATTCAACGCCTTATAGCGATACGAATAATTAAAGGATACAGGACAATATCTTTCGAGGCAGCTTGCAGCTCTAACACCGATCTGCCTGAAAATACAAGAATTCAAGAAATCTCTCATATATGAAGTCACTTCCGGAAGATATGACGAAAATTCTAACATTGATCTAAATTGCTACGAACATCCGCATCACTACCTCTGTAGCGATGCGGACGCCTCACCCAGTAAAGAAAACATGTATTAAGGAGAAGGAAAGCTCTGAAAGTATATACACTGACTGAAGCAAAACCGAAGGGAACGTCGGTTGTTCTTTCATTGCATATACAGTCCATTATACAAAAACGCTACTCTAGACTACACAAGCACAAAAGACGGCATAAAAAACCAGAACAACTATATTGCATTAATAGAACAGACAAGAAATCTGGTTCGAAATCTCACTCTAGAGGGATGGGAAATCAAGTTCAGCTGGCTAAAGAAGAGGCAAGAAACAAGTTACCAAATGTACCTCGAAATCTGCTATAAAAACACTTGCAGAAGAAAGTAGCTTAAACGTGTAGGAAGAAGAATAGGAAACATAGAAAAAAAAACGGATCAAGAACAAACGGATCCAAAAATATTACTCAGAATTAATTAAGTTTGCCAATAAGATCAACTTCCAGTCGTTATAATGTAACATAAATTACTGATATTATGTGAATTATAAAGTGTAAATATATGTATATATAAAAATATAAACATGGATGTAAAGGTCGGAACGTACATATAGATGTAAAATCTAAATATAAATGTGAATATTGATACAAAAATGTAAATATAAATGTCAATCAGTACTAATTTGTATGTGGAAATATTTGTAGAATATACATACTGCAGAGACCAAACGTCTATGTGAAAGTGGGGGGAGAGAGAGAGAGTTAGTAAGGGATGGATCATTGCTAAGTCTAATTGCTCTCCTCTGTATTGAGTCGAGCATTTTGAGAGAGCTTTTAGGGGGCCCCACCCCATATGTGGGAGCAGTATTCAATAGCTGGGCGGATTTGTGATTTGTATAATGCTAATAGTTGTTCGGGGGTGAAATAACGTCTTGAGCGAAAGAGAAATCCTAGTTTTTTTGAGGCTGAGGATGCAATGGTTGAGATATGTTTATGCCAGGAGAGGTTTGATGTGAGGGTGATTCCAAGAAGCGAGATCTCAAACTGTCTAGAAATCTGGGTATCATTAAAAAGGATATTGGGAAAAAAATGGTTCTTTTTTATGGGAAATAGCACAGAACTGGGTTTTATTGGCATTGAAATTTATGAGGTTATCTGAACCACATTGGTGGATGGCTTGGAGATCGGAGTTGAGGATCGCGGTGGTTGATGTTCTGTAGGTTGAGGTGAGTTGTGTAGGGTAAGGCTTATCAAATGCAAGCGAAGAGTGTAGTGTGTTGTTGTCTGCAAAACTGTGAATTGGGTTGGAGGTCAATTGCAGTAGGTCATTGATATATATATAACAGGAAGAGGGTTGATGAGAGGATAGAACTTTGTGGGACCCCAGCATTAATTGAATGGTGAGATGATAGAGAGCCGTCCACCATCACACGCAATGTGCGTCCAGACAGAAAGCTGGCAATCCAACTACAGAAGTCCTAGGTCAGACCGAATGATGGTGGTTTGCCTAGTAGGCCTTTGTGCCAGACCCGGTCAAAGGCTTTGGAGATATCTAGTGCAACCACTTGAGATTCGCCCAACCTCTCCATAGCATTTGTCCAGACATGTGCGATGTATGTGAGTAGATTTCTTGTTGATCGGCATTGGCAGAATCCATACTGGCGGTCGTTTATTTGGTGAGTGTTTTCAAGATAGTATAGGAGTTGGGAATTGATGATTTTTGCCATCACTTTTGACAGGACTGAAGTAAGCGAGATAGGGCGGTAATTGGATGGCAGTGACTTGTAACCCTTCTTGGGAATGGGCTGAATATAAGCCAATTTACAGTTTGTGGGATAGATTCCAGTGGAGTAAGAGAGTGTATATAGGTGACATAGGATAGGGGTCAGTTCTGGCGCAGAAACTTTCAGAACAATTGGGGAAATGACATCAAGGCCAGGAGACTTTTTTGTGTCTAATTTGGACAGTATTTTCCTGATCTCATCCTGGCAAACGGATATAGGGGGCATTGTATATTGGGTGTCTGGAATGGTTGGGGGACATTTACTATCGTCAGTTATGCATGCATTTGAAGCAAAGTATGAAGACAGAAGATTGACTTTTTCTGTGGGTGATGATACAATAGATCCATCTGGGTATGATAGGGGTGGGAATAGTGTTGGAAAGAAGTTACGGCCAATAGCTTTGGCGAGAGACCAAAAGGCTCAGCTGCATTTGGACAGTCTGCTAGTTTCCTGCTTTTTGCTCTTTCTAACCCTGTTTTGGAAGCGTTGAGTGTTTTTTTTTTTTTTTTGCATCTATTACGGGCTTCGGTGTAAGCTTTGAAGGAGAATGAGGTTCTTGATTTCAGCCAGTTGTGGTATGTCTGGTGTTTCATCTCTACAGCCTTGGCACATCTTTTGGAGAACCAGGGTTTCGTTAGGGAAAGGCAGTTCAGAGTGCTGTGTGGAATGTATGTTCATGCCGGTGAGGATTACTTTGGTAATAAGCTCGATGCATATGTTTGGGTTGGAAGGCCGGAAGCAATAGTCCAACCATGGGAATGCGGCATAGAAGTTGCCGAGGCTGTCCCACTTGGCGCTGTTATAGTACCAAACTACTCTTGTATGGGAGAGTCTGTGTAAACGTTTTTGCATGGGAGAGGAGATGAGCACTGGGTTGTGGTCAGAATTGCCCAGGGGGACGACTGGTGAGGAAGAGATCTAGGGTGTTTGGGGAGTGGTTTGGGTTGTCTAGTATTCTGGTTGGCATCTGGACAAGTTGTGTAAGGTCATTGGTAATGGCAAATGTTTCTGCATCTGCGCCTGTAAGATCTGTACAACTGGAGGAGGAAAGCCAGCTACTGTTGTGGACGTTAAAATCTCCTAGGAGGATAATTTCGCTGCTGGGAAAGTGGGATTGGAGAAAGTCGATTTTTAGGGAGAGGAAATTAAAGAGCTCAGGGTGGTTGGTTGTGTTGGGGGAGCGATAGAGCAGCAGATGAATTGGACTGAGTGGGGATAGGATATTTTCAACCAAAGAAGGACAAAGTTGGCTGTATTATTAATTACAGTTTATTAAACATTTCTTCACCGGTATTTTAAGAATACTGTTAACCTAATATAGGTTTTGCTTTAGGAGTAGCGGCGTCACAGAAGAAAGTTCAAGTTTTTTGGCAACTGAAGGCGATATTTTCAGGGGTTCCCTCTTTTCTTATTTTCAAATAAGTTGTATTATGCGCATTTCTAAATATGGACATGAATTTTAATATATAATTTAGGTTATTATATTCAGCTTTTTAAAGTCATTTGACGTCCGCAAAGCAGATATGAATTATAAATCCTAGAATAATTTATTCAGACTTTCCTGAATTATTTTCATGAATATTTCGGTCAGATGTGGTCTTTTTTCTTTTGTCTTTTTTCTGAATTTAGGAAGAAGATCTTGACCTCATACTATCTCTCCCTCAGTCTTCGTTTATCCTCTCTCTCTCTCTCTCTCTCTCTCTCTCTCTCTCTCTCTCTCTCTCTCTCTCTCTCTCTCTCTCCTCTATCTATCTGAGTTAGTTTCTTAGATTAATTCCTTAAATTTACATTTTGATATGTGTGTATGTGTGTGCGTGCACGAATTCGTGTGTATTGTGAACAGTTTAATTCAGCAATATTGATATTCTTGTACATAATTTAATTAATCTTGTGTATATAAATATAAATATAAATTAAAATTGTGTATATAATAAAAGATCCTCCACCTACTTCCTTTTTCCAAAGGAAGTAGGTGGAGGATCTTTTGTTCGAAATAACTTTTAGTAGATGTGAGGACTTAATCTTCATTCTTTTTCTTGATTTAAAACCCGAGTTTCCCGGAGAAAAGCCCTACTTGCACATTCCAGGGATTGGCTAACTCGGCAACGGTTGAAGCAAGACTGAGAAAAACCTCCTCTAGTGGGCTTCTGAAATCGAACTGATAACGGTGCGGTGTTTCTTCAGTTGTTGTGCAGATACGAGTTCCAGTTGATGCCCAGAACTCAACGTGTCGACACACGAGTCTTACATATTCGTATATCCTTCGTAGCGCCCTTGAAAGTTCGGTGAGTGTGATTGGTTGTCCAATGCAGGTGACACTTGCAGTTGACTTCCAACGCTTCCATCTCAGTATGGTATCACTGACTGTTGACCTGGGATGGCCTAATTTGTCAATAATTTGCCGAACAGATAAGCCTGACAATATGACATCCTATCACAACGCCTCTTACAAACTTTTTCAGTTCCCTTCTCTCGGCCATTTCACCCGAACACAGTTGCATTTACTTGGGAGCATCACATTCCTCCAATTTGTACAAACTGGTGACTCGTTACATGGCATGATCGTCTCTTTGCGACTGCTATTCAGTCGGCCAATAAAAATGTTCCAACCGAAATAGAAATTGAATTCCCTGAATATCCGTTGTGTACATCTCCTATATTGCAACTTTTATTACATTTTGCACGCATTCAAGGTTGATTTATTGCAATAAATGTTTTTTTTTACACTTTTTTTTGTGTTTTTCAAAAGAATTCGATTGAAATTTAAAATGTACAGTTACCAATAAAATTCACCAACTGTCCTAAGCCACAACGTCATTTGTTAATAATCACCTATAAAGTTCATAAATATGCCCTTATGTAAAATAATTTTATTTTGTCCATTCGTACGCAAGTTAGTCTGGGTTTCTGTCTTGAGAATTTTACTGAAATTTATAGATGTTCTTAAGATATCAGGTTTTGCTACAAGATTCGTTTTGCGAAAATAGCTCTGGGTTCACTTGTTGTGATGATGAATGCCATCACCAGACATGAATGCGATAAGGACCAAAACAAAGATTAAGAAAAGAAAATGATTTGCCAACACTCATTTTATTTTATTTTAAATTTCTTTTTTTTTAAGTCGACCCACTACATTCACCGAACGTTACCGTGGTGTACTACGAAGGATGATATGGAAAAACCGCCATTCTTCGGCCGACACGTTGAATGCGGAATTCTGGGCATCAACTGGAACACGAATCTGCACAAAAGCAAGCACAAACGAGACTCACAACATAAGGGTTCATGGCAGGACCGCAATACGCAAGCCTCGCATTACCCAAACCAATATACAGCGTTGTCTTCAGTGGGACAGGGTATACGGTGGGACGTGAAAACTTGGAAAGTAGTTGTGTTATGGAGCGAGGATTACGCTACACCATTTACGGAACAGATGGACGGGTGTGGCGAATGCCCGGCGAACATCTCTGACCACAGTGGATTGCTGTAACTGCGTGGTTTGTGGACATGAACATCACCCAGCTTGAGTGGCTTCCACAGAGCCCTGATCTGAACCCTGTTAAACATCTTTAGGATGAACTGTAGCGTTGGGTGAGGTCAAGGGGCATCCTCCAAACAACAGCCTATGACCATATTACATGCCTACAGGAAAAATGGTCCGAAATCCTATCGTACGCTTGTCTGTGGAAAGAATGCCCGGTAGGATTGCTGCAATTGTCACAACGAAAGGAGGTCATCTTATTAAAGTGGGAGCCATGGCTGTTTGTTTCTAACAGTATGGTGTCCGTTGACTTCTTTCCAAGCAGTGTATTTCTGCTTAACGAAGTACTCTTAATCGACCACACTGTGATCAGATGACAGCTAATTATTATACTACATTAGTGCACGATAAGTAAAAAGGATCGGAAAATAATATAAACATAAGACAGAATAACTGAGAATCACATATTAAAAATTGACGTAGTCGAGCTTTTACGAAATTTTCTTATCCGTTAAAAACTTGACAAATCTGATGAAATCCGTGTTTTAACTGGGATTGTCATACTACCGAAATAATTTTGCTTAAAATGTTTCAAAGATGGCAAAATGTACATATTCATAATTCAAATGCTTGGTATTTACATGTAGAAGAAATTCCATTGCACGGGCTTACGTGGAGTGAGAATAACAATAAAGTTGTGTTATTGTTATTCTTACGTAGTAAGAATACCGGCAACAAAACTGTATTAAGATGAAGAATTGATTGAAAATGCAAAACATTCTCCTTGTTTAAAGACTTCGACTCATTTTCTTGTAAACTACCACCTCCAGCTTTGAGCCGTAGTAAATATCGAATGTTGCGTAGCTAACTGTGAAGAGAGAGTACAATTTTTGTGACTATCTTTTATTCAGAGAATTATTTACAAAATAAAAATCGACAAGTTCTTAACTACACTAGAGTGTTTTGCGCTCACGAAAACAGAAGTTTAGCCAAAACTGTGATGTCATTAAGTGTTCTGGGTATTTGTAATCGTTTTGTTCCCCTGCTATTTCTTACCAGGTTACTAATATATGAAACACAATAGATGTTGGGAAGTTTAATCTAATCGTAACTTTGTATTACTCATCGTGGAGAATTTATATTCTCCAAAGCAAAATTATATAAATGTGGACATATTTTTTATATATATTTTGCTTTGTATGTACGCTATTGGATCTAATCTGGATCAGATGAGTATCAATAGACTTCTTATTTTGGTTGTGTTTTCAGATAACCACATGGCCAGAGTGTACGTTGACGTTTGTCTTTTCACTCTTTCTTTTAGGGAGCTTAAAAGCTGCTCGTAAAAGTCAAATAGTTTAACTAATGATTTTCCTTTATATATATATATGAAATACAATAGATACCCTTGGAGGGTAATGGATGGCAATGCTGTAGCCAATGAAGTCCTAACTGAGGCACGGCTATTGTTGTTACCTTCCTGTCATGATCAGAGCTTTAATAGCTCAATAACGCCTTATCCCTACACTGTCCTCTACAGATAACGGGGAAGATGAAAAGCATTCTTGCTTCGCCCCTTTAAGCCAGTCCTTATAAGGACTATAAGGATATATTTTATTAAAAATAAAAACGCCTTGTTGCAACTTCTATAGGTAAAGTTGATAAGGCTCCGTATTACTATAACCTTGGTATTTAGGGTCTAGCTACTCACTTAGGAGACCTCAAAAAAGGTTGAAACCGGTCTGGGTAGTGACCCCACCCATAATGCATTGCATTGCAGTATACATCTTCTAGTGAGATGTGCTTTACATTATGGGAAAATACTAAGAATAGTGATCAGAGCTTTACCCACCTTTACAATGAGTTGCCCTGGTGTTGTATCATCTTTAGACTTGAACTTTGTTTCAGGCGCAAACTTAATTGTTTGCATACTTGGGATTAGGAGTTAAAATAACCAAGTTTATAAAATAACTTGGTTATTTTATAAACTTGTTATTTTATAAATTATAATATATATATACAGTATATATATATATATATATATATATATATTCATTTTTAATATTAACTAACTTAAAACCCGAGAATTATAACAAAATGAGATTTATTTGAAAACGCAACATGTTTCGTCTAGATTGACTTCATCAGGCGTTAAGAACATAGAAAGATATTAAAAGACAATGAAAATATCATTGAGACACTCTAAAGCTATACAATTATAAAATTATAATATGGGAAAACGGAGAAATCTACCCTACTGCGTCTCGAGGAGCACCAGAGAGACCTTGCTTATACGAGAACCAGAGCAATTGCTCTGTCGGACCATGTCCTGTTTTCATAAACACGAACAAAGAAAGCCGCCAACATGAGGTAAATTGGACATCAACTTCAAACCGGAACATTGGTTAAGACAATTCTTCTACGAATTGTTTATGGGAGTAAAGATTATCCAATTTAAATTTCTTTATATAAATACCAAAATGGTGTATTAACATAGTTTTTTATTTTGTGGAAAATTTTTAAACATAAAATTTTAAATTTAAGTAATTAATTTTTTTTCTAGTATACTGATACCTTCATTGTAAATGTTGAAGTCAATAACAGTTTACGCAAAAATAGAACAATCCATGTCTTTTTTTAGACAACGTGTATGCACCTTAATCTGTATTTTTTCCGTATTTTTCTGATCACTATTCTTAGTCTTCATCATATAAAATGAAAAATGTCATTAAATTATTGAAAAATGTTTTAAATGATTATCTTCGCTTAAGATGAAAGAAATCTGCTAAATGTTTATTTCATCTGCTGTATGAAATAGTCTTTTATCTATTTGTGATCCTGGTGGAATTGTGATGCGCTATGTACAGTATATTACAGTTGCCGAAATGCCTATTTCGAATTGGCATTAAGAATAACTAATGTACGCTCATAGATGTGAGACCCTTCGACACGTCTGCGCATGTCAGAAGAAGAATCCATTCCGATAACAGGGTAATCATTCCGTGTTGTTTGTGGGATGAGTTGTTTATTATTACACGTCGGAAAATTAGCTTTTCTTTTATGAACATCGTAGTTTTTAAAGTTTATACGTAGTTTTACATATAAAGCACGTGATTTTGCGTGTGAGTGACCAATTCGTACATCCTTTATTTCTTTCTCTCCATTCAACATGAATTGAATATTCTTGGAAATCTGCCCGGTTCTATGAACTGTGGGCGTACATTAATTTCATTTTTTGTTAATATACGCAAAATAAACCAAAACTAAAAAAAAAAAATTCTACCTCAAATCCTGCTAATGACGTACACCTTCTAGCCCTTTTAACACTATTTTAAATAACTGAGTTAGTCGATTTCAAAATAGCACATACGAAGGGGTAGAAATTCGATTCCGCCAATTAAATTATGATTTTAACTGATTACAATGATGACGGTATGTCAAACACTATTGGAAACGAAATGCAATATCACAGAAATAGCTGATAATTGTAGAATTGTAATTATCTACTGAAGAGAAAAGGAAGCTCGCGAGCATTTGTCAACACAAACGATATCAAGAAAAATCTGTTTTAAAAACTCATGTAGATTTAACTTTTAAATCCGCTTATCGTTTGATCTCAATTTTGAATTTATTCTTATATTCCAGTAATCCTTCTACTCCGTAATCCGTAAGGATTCTGCGATTACTCCGTAATCGCAGAATCCTTTAAAAATATCCTTCTACAATGGAAATGCAATTAAAATTGCTCTTTCTTCTAAGACAGTTTTTCTCTAATCTGTACTGATATTGTATTTTTCTACAGAGAGTTTTCTTCTCGGATTGTACAAAAGGACTACAAACTCCAATTATTAAAATATTCAAGTAGTAAATGTATTTAAAAGACCTCGATATTAAGTAGAGGCATTTTGACCTTATTTAAATTTTATTTCTAAAAATATACAGAAACAAAGCATAGAATTTTCTATAAACTATAACATGATATTTGAAAATAATAAAATTTTTAAATGAAAATATTTTAATTTAAAGTTGATTTCAATATTAGTGATACACCATTTTATTTTATATCTAAACTATGGGTTTCAGGACAGGCTTAAGAATGGTTCCACTGCGAGGAGGTTGAAAATTGAAAAGTCCTTTTTAGGACTCCCAGGGTAACAAATGGCAATGCTGTAGCCAATGAGGTTTTAACTGAGGCTCGGCTATTGCCGTTACCCAGCCATGACTAGAGCTTTTAGCTCAATAACATCCCATTCACATAGATTTTCTTCATTCAAATGACGGGATAAAGAGTCAAGGACTCAGTCCATCTCCCAGTTCTTTTAAAGTTCCATTGCGAGTGGAAAATCGACCGTGAGATGCGGAGATTAAAACCCTGGGAGGGTAATGGATGGCAGTGCTGTAGCCAATGAAGTTCTAACTGAGGCTCGGCTATTGGTGTTACCCTACTGCCATGATCAGAGCTCATAGCTTAATAACACCCTATCCTTACATTGTCCTTTACAGATAACGGGGAATATGAAAAACATTCTTGCTTCGCCCATCTAGCAAAAAAAAAAAAAAAAATAGTAACATATTTTTCTTATTTAAATAAACATTTTATTACCATACTGTGTATCTGTTTGCTGAATACTTGCTTTACTGTTCACTTTCAGCATCTTCCGATTCTATATGATGCTATTTTTTTTTATTTGATTTAAGTTACCAATTTTAGTTTCGTCTTCCAACTAACGAAATATTTTTGCTCCATGTTTTAAAATCTTTCAAATTCGTCTCCTGATAGGTGACAAAACCGCACTGGATTGACTCATCCGCTTGTGTGGGTTTTTACTTAAACACGTTAGATTTTTCAGTTTAAAATTTAGATATCACATAGTGTTGTTTCACTATTAAAAAAAATCCAAAAATGAAACGAGTTGGTATTGTCTATTTGTAATGTAAACGGAAATGATTTTTGATTAATTTCTTTTTTCACTCAACTGAAACAGAAGTACAAGCCTCAAAATTACATAACTTATAAAATAAGAACTACTCTAATATGCACATAATTCTTCATATATACCGGCATGAAATTAAATCTTGAATTGTATTTCTATTACGCCTCTGTATAGAAGCCGAAGGAAGAAATCGATACCCTTGGACTGGACGACAGTAATCTTTATATGATCTTCTCGGCTGAAGGTGGATGATTAGCTAATCTTGCATGGTTGGTGGAAAGATTTTCTGACTAACGAAAGCTTGATGCATTCACATCGTTAACAGATTATACAGTTCCTACACTTCGTGTATGGTCTTAACCATAAAAAAGTGGATAATCCTTTTAAGCGAATCCCATCCTTGAAATGGTGTAAGTCTGTAGTACCTTAGAACCGCGCGTGGAATAAGGGTTGGATAATTTGTAAACCCCCAAATAACCAAAGATGAAATTTTTTTCAGTAAGAGAATCCACACAATGTGCAGACAAAAATACCATTAATGGCGAGTGGATGGTGTGCTGTGTAGTGGGAGATGGAGATAGTGAGTTGGATGAAGCAAAGTGCCCTCCCGCAACGAGTTCTTGAACCCTTCGAGGCGTCATACACTAGAGCACATATGTATGGCATGGCAATAAAATCCGTAATCGCAAACGGCATTGTACTGTATTAATGAATTCCATGCTAATAATTGTATTTTCAACAAAAGCAAAAATACGATCTACCTTTGTGCTAAAAATTACAGACTAAATAAATGGGAAATTCGAGATTAAGTAGCTTTACATGCAAGTGGCGATGGCACTTTCACAAAAATATATATTAGAGGAATTCCAATTTGCAGCCCTGCTGGTAATAAACTGGAGCGTTATCCACTGGACTAAGAAGGCCATCCTTCGATTTATTTAAGCGAATGAAGAAGTAGAGAAATTAGATAAGTGAATAAAATTGTAGAATTACATTTAAAAATAAAATTTATTAATAACCAAAGGAAAATAACAAGCCAACAGTTAAAAGATAAGAATCTTATTATATCCAGAGGAGAAGATACAAAGATGGAAAGAATACCTGACAGAACTGAATAATTACCAAAGGCCTGGCAAACCTACAATCAATGCTCATTCAAAAACAAATTCTCTTCTTCTTAAGTATACTGCAATTGAGCAGGTTCTTCTCTTAGAAGAAAAATAGCATTGTTTTTCTTACTCTTCCTCTGTTTTTTTTTCGTCTAATTTTCTGATGATCCCATTCCCTCTCAGAATATGTCCGAACCAGTTTCCCTTGCTTCCATTTATCCTCCTTAACAGACTTCTTTCTTCTTCTACTCTTTTTAAGACCTCTTCATTAGTTATTTTATCAGTCCATTTGATTTTTTCTATCCTTCTCCAAATCCACTACTCAAAGCTTTCCAATGTCCAATGTTTCAGCTGCATATAAGACAACGCTCCACACATAACATCTTAATAGTCTTTTTTTTAGGTTTCTGTCCATTTTACGGCTGATCTGAATAAATTCCATTTTCTATTAAAGGCATCTCTTCCCATCGCTATTCTTGCTGTTTTTACATCTTCCATCACCGCTAATAACACTTGCTAGATATTTAAATGTCTTTACTTGATTCAATTTTTCCCCATTTTTTCTGATATCCATATTTGCCTCTTTCCTCGCTATTTTCATTACCTTTGTTTTTTTTATGTTAATTTTCATTCCATAATTGATACAGGCTTCCAGTAATCTGTTCAACAGATGTTGTAGTCCTGTTTCAGTATTGATAATAATGCCTTGTCATCTGCGTATCTCATTGCAAATATTCCGTGCAATAGTCCGCGCGGTTAGCCTAGTGGCTATGCGCTTCTCAAACCATATGCTGGGGAAGGAGTGTCCTCGGTTCGATTCCTGTCGCTGACGTAAGGAGCTTTCTCGGACATAGCCTAGTTAGCAGGTGTTGGGCGTGGACAGCAGGGTTTTTCTCCCCAGATTAGCTAGGGTTTTTGATCCCGCAAACAGGGAAACCGGCCCGTGAACACACACATGGATGCAGTCAGGAATACATAAGACAATCGCCCCAGTCATAGATCTGAATTGTCAGCTATGCCGTCATATAAGCGTGCCGTCAGTGGGTGTTGAGATTTCAGACTTCGTTGTAAGTCTAAAGATCAACTTGTCATGTCCCGTACTAAGTCATTAGTCTCTTTTTGAGTTTTTAAAGTTGGATCGAAATCTAATATGCGATAGGTTGATGTGTCTGAAACTAATTTGGTGATCTTTGTTATGTAGTCTTTGGTGTTCTTGATGACCGTCGAGTTGCCCTTGACTGCCTTTAGGATGATTATATCTCTGTTCTTCTTTAGGATTGAGAGAGCTGGCTTTTAAAGAGGAGTTATATTGAGTTTTGGTGGTTTTGAAGCTGAAAGGATGATAGTGCTTTTTAATCGAATACCATTTGCCATTGTTTCCGGGAATGAAGGGAGTGCTTTTTCTATGTTGCTAATAATATCAATCTTTGAAATGCGATCTGGAGTGATAGCGAAGTTGAAACCTTTCTTTAGTATGTCAGCTTCTGGTTTTCATAATGTATGGTCCGAAAGATTGAAAATAACTTTTTCATCAGGGAGACTTACTCTTGAGTCGTATTTTCTCTCATAAAGACTATCAAAGTTTTTAATTTGAGATTTTTTACTGGTTAGAAAAACCTTTTCAAAACTGTTTCGTACCATGCGGTCAAGAATACTCCATAGGTTGCTATCTATGCTGTTAGAGATGTTGTCGAAAAGTTCTAAGCATCTTAGGTCTATCTTGCTAAGAACAAATCTAACGTGTTGAATTCTTTCACGGAGTAAAGAGAAAGATGCCTTAAAGTAAATACGTTTCGCTCTTTTTGGTTGTAATTGTTTTTTAATAGTTAAAAACTTGGGAATGATGTTGAATTGTCTACATCTTTTCAAGAAGGTTAGATGGTTTAACGTTCTAGCTTTTTCGCCATTGCCTCAAATCGAATTATTTCAAAGTGAATGACACATTACATGAACAACGTGTTGGCTTAGCCATGGACAGTCCCTTATCACCTCCCTGCGCTGATCTGTTCATGAAAAAACTAGAGGTGACATCCCTTCCAAACTAAACCCAAAGCCGTTGGTTTGGTGGAGATATCATCATCATCATCATCATCATCATGCATATCAAGGATTTAGTCCTAGCATGGCCTGTTCCGGCCTTAGGATTCATCATTGAATCATTTAAGAGGACGTCCTGTTTTTCGTTTTCCTAATGTATTTTAAGGCTTGTTTTGGTAATCTTCTGTTTTCATTCTTTGAACGTGTTCCATCCATTTATGTTTATATTTTTTATTTTTTTCTATTACTGGTTCTTGGTTTAATTCTTTCATAATTTATTCGTTTCTTTTGTGGTCAAATAGGGTATACTTTGCAGTTTTACTCATAAACTTCATTTCTGCTGTTGTTAATCTTTGTTTGTCTTTTTGTTTTATTGTCCAGATTTCGCTTCCATACATTAAGACTAATTACACCTGTTATTTAGGAGTAGTGTATTGTATATTTTTAGTCTGGTTTCTTTTTGAACTAGGTTTGGTTTAAATATAGAGTTAATTACACCTGTTATTTTTAACTATTTTGCAATTTTTACGTTTATATCTTTTTCATTTTCATATGTGATCATGCATCCTAGGTAGTTAAATGAATTCACCTGTTCTAAGATCTTGTTATCTAATACTATTTTAGTTCTTGCTGGATCTTGTCCTTTAAAGGCCATAGTTTTTGATTTTTCTGTTGATATTATCATACCATAATCTTTGGATATCTCATTTAGATCTAAAATAGCTTTCTGTAAGTTATCTTCAGAATTTGTAATTATTATTTGGTCGTCGGAAAAGAGGAGAGTGTTTGAGTTAACTGTAGGAGAAAGTTTAATACCTTGATAGAAATTTTATTTCATTTTATTATTATTTCATTTAAGTAAATATTAAGAAGAGTTGCTGAGAGGGTACATCCCTGTCGGACCCCTTGGTTTATCTCTCTCGTATATGATAGCTCGTGATTTAATCTTATTTGTATTTGATTATTTTCATATATACTTGTGATAGCTTTTAGGATATTATTTGGTATTTGTCTTTCTTTTAATATGTTAAATAATATGTTTCTTTTAACTTTGTCAAATGCTTTTTCAAAGTCAATAAATGCGATATGTGTTTCTAAATTGTATTCTCTTGTTTTCTCTATTATTAATTTTAGGCAAAAGACCGGGTCTATACATGATCTCACTTTCTAAATCCATTCTCTACTTCTGAAATAAAATTTTCGGAATATTTCATTAGTTTGTTATTTAAGATTCTGCTATATATTTTGTAACAGGAATTTAGTATACTGATACCTTTACAGTTTTTAGGGTCATCTCTATTACCTTTCTTAAAGATAGGAATCACAATTGCTTTTTTCCATTCTATTGGGGGGGATACCACTTGAGTAAATTTTATTTAAAAATAATAGGAGTCTTCCTTTGAATCTTGTTCCTGCGTATTTATGTAGTTCTGAACCTAGCTTATCTTCTCCAGGTGATTTTCCGTTTCTTGTTTCTTTCAGGCTGATTTCTAATTCTTCTTTAGTTATTTCCTTTTCATTTTCGTTAATTGTTTGCCAGTTGTCTTTTTTAAAATATTTGTCTGTCCACAGTTCTGTGTAGTAATTTAGAAATTCTTCTAATTTCAATTCAGTGTTTAATTTTGTTTTCTTTGGTATCTGCATTTAAGTGTTTCAAAATCTTATTTACATTGGGTCTTATTTTATATAAGTCATGTTTTAAATTAGAAACAAATTTGTTTCACGATTCTCTATGTCTTTTTCTGACTTCTTTTTTAGCTGTGACTCGTATTCTTTTATATTCTATTTCACCTTCAAATCTTTTACTGCTTAACCATTTGTGATAGGCTTCGTTTTTCTTTTTAATTATTTCTTTGATTGTATCATCCCAGATCTTCAGTGTTTTCCTTTTATTGAATTTTTTGGTCTTTCTTAAGCTTTTATTTGCTGCTGCATTTAGTATAGTTTTTATATTAAGACATTCCATTTTTATTTCTTCATTTTGGTTTATTTTATCTAGATATTGATTAATTCTTTGTTCATATAGCCATTGTATATTTGTATCATTTAATAGTCAAGTTTTATAAACAAATGTTTTAAATTTTCTTTTTGTTCTTGTTACTTGTAGCCATTTAGTGGTAATCTTAATTTTATTTAAACAAGGAAGTGGTCACTGCTTATTTCATATCCTCTGCGACTCTAACATCTAGTGAAAATTTTGATGTCTTTTCATTTAATATGAAGTAATCTAATATTGATTTCCATCCTCTTGCTGGCCAAGAATATTTATGTATGTCTTTATGTTTATAGAAGGAATTCATTATTTTTAGGTTATTATAAACTGCAAATTCAATCAATTTTTTACCGTTCCTGTTTAGAATATGTTTTCCATGTATTCCTATATTATTATTACTTTTCGTGTTTCCAATTCTTGCATTTAAGTTTCCTGATAAAATTATGTAATCATTTTTATTTATTTTATTATATATGTTTTGTAGCTGATTATAAAAAATCAATATTATCCTGTTCTCTTCCTTCTTCTGGGGCATATAAACCAATTATTGTTAGATAGCCTCTATCTATTTTTATTCTAGCTTCTATTATTCTTTCATTCCATAATTTATAATGTTTTAACTGTTTTGAAAGGGAGTTATGAATCCAAATCATGACTCCTGCTTGTGCTCTTTGGTCTCTGTCGACTCCACTGTATATCACTTTAAAATTTTCAGTTCTCATAGTTCCTTTTAATTTATTTTTTTGTTCAGTGATTACTGCTATTTTAAAATTTCTTTCATTTAATAGTTGGTCTAATTCTATTTCGTTATATGCTATTCCCCTTACATTCCAGTTTGCTATGTGTATTATATTTTGTCGTTTCCAGTGTTGTTTTACCTTTGCCATTCCAGGGTCGTTTTCCATAGATTCAGTCCGATTATCTTTTTCTGTCAGCTTACAAGTAGAATTATGTTCTCCATGTCAGGGGACTAGCCTGACGCTGGAATAGTTCAGTGGTAGGGCTGCTACCTTAAGGCTTCTGAACTAGCCTTCTTCCGAATTTAAACCCATAGGAGGAATATGATACATTGAAGGGAGAAAGAGTAGAATAATAGAAGAATTGCAGTAAGGTTTATAGAGACGGCATAGTTGTAAGGCCAGAAATGAAAAGATCCCATGGCCCTTGAATACTCTAATAGCATAAGGTCATAAAATAAGAAGAGTTGGCTGATAAGGCCTTATAGGAAAGATTAAAGTAAGTGGGTCCTCTTCCTCAAAGTAGAAGAAGGAGAGGATAGATCCAGTAGGGGTCCACGGGAGTGCCACTTCCCTTACAATCAAGATGATTGCCCCCCCCATGGCCCTGTTGGTCCACGAGTCCTTATTCAGTATATTCAGACCACCCCACCATACACACACACACACATGGTGGGCTCCCCTATCCGCCAACCAGAGGACGCGCTCTCTAGGGGTTACAGGGTCGCCCCGAGAGATATGTAGATGATATTTTCATAATTTGGAGAGGCACAGAAACAACTTTATTTGAATTTCTTACAAAAATAAATTCCTTCCACCAAAATATACAGTTCACGTTAGAGCTTGAAAAGAAGAGCCAATTGCCTTTTCTAGATACACTAGTCAAGAAACTAGATGATGGACAAATCCAGCTCACAATCTATCGAAAACCAACACACACTAGACGTTACCTGCACTGCCAATCGACTCACCATACTGCACAGAAACTCAGCATAATTCATATGCTTAAGAATAGAGCGACCAACATTATCTCAGAAGAAAAAGATCTCCTTGATGAACTCATTCGCATATCTCAGACCCTAGTAAACAACGGTTACCCAACAAATATAATCGAAAAGATTCTTCATAGAAACCCTCCAAAACAGCAACCTTCTGTCACGCAATATACATTGTCCATCATTATCCCTAATGCAGACTCAGTGTCAACAAAAATTGCAAAACTCCTTAAGTCCTTCAACGTCAGAGTTGCACTCCAACCTCTCAAGACAATACGCCAGATTTTAATATCGCCGAAGGATATTAATGCCTTCTTCCAATGCGCAGGTGTGAACAGCATTCCATGTTCCTGCGGATTACATAGGGCAAACATCGACAATCCTGGAAATTCGAAAAAAAGAACCTATAGGGGACGTGAACAACAACAGAACAGATATTTCATGATTAGCCCATCACTTCTCGATCACTAACCACACCATCGATTGGGATAAAAGCTCCATGCCCTATATAGAGGAGGATTTTCGATGTAGAAACTTTAAGGAAGCTGCCGTGGTACTCTGCTCTGGAGAAAATCTGAACAGAAATCAAGGAATGATTCTGAAAGACATCTGGAAAAGCCTAATAAGTTCGCTCAGCTTACTAGAATTTCATTTCGTTAAAAACTATACAACGCGCTCAATAAACAATGACTGATACACCACGTTCCATGCTTATGATGGTACGCGTCGTTTTAATCTATTTGAGTGTGTTACTCCATTCTTCTTTTTTTAATAGCAAACGTTAGTTGCATGTACCATTACACATGTCCTGAAGTAGCCAGACAGAACTGCTGGTGAAACTTGTAGACAATTCTTGTATATATTACAAAATCGGTAGTCAAGTAATAAAGCAATATAAAGTTCCAGTTTAATATTTAAGAAGTGACAAAATAAAAAACAGAGATGTAAAGGCTTATAATTATTTAGGAGTAAATGATCACCGAAGATGAAAGAACAGTTATGGAAATAAAATCAAAAATAGCAAAGGCAAATTACTAATGACCTCTGAAATAAATAAACACACTAAAATAAGAATAATAAAATCCTCTGTATGGTCCATCTTGAATTTAGGATGAGAGATGTGAACATATACTAAACCATAATCAAGAAACTGGAGACCTTTGAGATGTGGTGGTGTAGGCGAGCGCTCAATATTTCTTGGAACGAGAAAAAAAAAACGAATGAAGAGGTATTGAAGTTAATGGGAACCTAAAGAGCATGGAAGACGTGATAAAGAGAAAGCGCAAGATGGCAGGACACATATTAAGAAGATCAACAGGGAAAATGTCTCTGAAAAGCAGGGAAAATTAGAGGGATCTCCTGGTAGACCAAGAACTTCTTGGGTTGATGATGTAAAGAAATGGATTGGTAACAAGAGTTATTATGAGATCAAAAGATTGGCAAGGATCGGACACTCTGGCGCACCATGATTGCTAACATTCAATTTGGAGAAGATACTTAATAAGAAGAACAAACTAAGAAATATAATATGATGTGTAAGGAAGTTAAAGCGCTGCTGTTATAATTAACTTACTTAGTTTTTTTTTTAATTTTTATTCTGTAAACTAAAATGACTATTGCGGTTTCAATTGCAATTCCGTGCTAAAATCACTGACGTCCTATCTCTTTTTTGCAGTGCAAACATTTGTTCTCCTGTCTTGGTTTCCTCCTAAATCTTGACAAATTAAGTACAGTATTAATACGGATTACAGTTCATCTACTCGGTTATTTTTTCCATCATAAGTTTAACTTGGGGTTAAAAATGACCTTTCTGAAAACTTCGATTGGGAGATTTGGTTAGCTTTCGGCTGAACATCAAACGTCTAGTATTTAGCCGCTATGTTTAAATACTGTTTGGATTTTGTTGGAAGATTTAAAGAAAGAAGAATTATGCCAATAAATTCATGTGGGTTCAAATATTAAGAAAAACGACTTCCAATTCTATACATACATACATAGAATCCTGCATAATTCTGGCCAGCAAACAATTATCTTTAAAGGATAAAGAAACGTTGGATTTTTCACTTCGTGGTATCTACTATCGCCAAAACAATGTCTCCTAGCAACAATCTATCACCAAAAACCTATTAGCTGAAGTGTGTATATACCGTTACTTTGCTCCTGTCATCTTAAATTTTTTATCTTCCTACTGCATCTCACTTTTCGCATTAATGAAGCCACACACACACACACACACACACACACACACACACACACACACACACACACACACACACACACACACACACACACACACACACACACACACACACACACACACACACACACACACACACACACACACACACGCACACAAGGACTAAATTGCCTATTGGTAACCAGAAACCAACACGGTCAGAGTAAGTAAATCTCCCCACGTTCAAAGTCAATATTTCCCTAACCAATGCCGCTATTAAACTGATTACGGCGATATCAGATACCTTTCAACTCACTTTGGAGCACGTGAGGTCTGAGAGCAACTGGGAAACAGATTTCACCCTCACGCACACACACACACGTTGGAAGAGTGATTGCATCTCTCTAGTCCGTGTGATGCGTACTTTGTAGACCGACATGCTATGAAACGCAAGCTTCTTCCAGATTAGATCCAGCTTTCCAGAGATAGTCAACTCTTATAAGAATATGGTAAGTACAGATTTACTTACAAGGTTTGTGTTTTACATTCTCTTTCTTTATTTTATTGATATAATTGAAATACTCGTATGTATAAACTTTAAAGCTCGTTGAGCAAGAAAAGGCATAGGCAATTGCGCGATGAAAGAGTTTGAATATGAATGAAAGAAAGGGGCAAAATTCATAGACACTATTTCGCAAGTTATTGAATCCTTCCTCAGAAGTCATTCAGAATATATGGACTCCTGAGATGCTAGTTGTGATGATCCTAAGAGAATGCGTTTATTATTAGAAAAATGAATAATCTATTTTTCTCCAACTGAAAATATTTTTAGTTAAGATTAAATGAATGCATTCATCGTAAACTGAAACTTTTTCGTTTTCTCTATTGTGATTAAAATATAGTTATATTATAATGTCGAAGACATTTAATTCTATACGTAATGAGAAGTCTGTATGAAGTTTGTTTAAAAATTAACAAGAGAAACATAATTATATATATACACCTTAATTTGTATTGTATCTGAATCAAAATAATCGTTTTGGAAGTAAACGTATGGGAGTTCAAACTTTCATTAACTTCCTTTAGATCTTTTTTTTTAGTAATTTCGGTCAAAACTCAATCTTAATTCTTTGCTCTCAATAACTTAGGACATCGATAGTATAACGATAAGTCGATCTTTAGTACCACGCTTCTCAAATGATGTGATCTCCGAAGAATCCCTACTTTCATTCGTTTTTTCAGATATGTAACGGCAAAACATCGGCTTGTGAAAATTTTCTACTTTGTCATTGATATGATGGAGAAGCTCGTTCTCACATAGCAGGCTTTAATGTTCGTCGCACTGTATGCACCGAGTACATCCAGCTTCAATACTTTCACCTAAAATACAGCACTAACGAAAGGCAAAAGTTTGATCCTTAGGCTGATGTCTTTTCAGAGTAGCATAATGCCAAGATACCGCGAAGTAAATGAAGGAAGCGATATGATGCAATAAATTCCAGAAGTTGTGAGTGAGAGAGAGATCTTAAAGCACAAATATGATAATAAATAAGAAAACAATAATAATTGATTGCTTTAGTTTAATGAAAAAATACTTTTACTTGCTATAGTTAATTTTAGCAGCATCTACTTCAACTGTTAGAATAAAAATAAATAAATGCAGTTGCCACTTACGCCAATTTATTATTTATGTTTGTAGAATTTTCGTCTACGTTTCATAGCCACTTTCGATATAGGAAGAGATGAACATTAAATGGAACAACAATTAAATGGAAAGCGCGTAACATCATCTCTTCTTCTTCTTGAGTATTCTTCAATTGAGCAGGTTCTTCTCTTAGGAGCAAAAACTTTCCTTCCACTCTCTTCTGTTCTGAGACTTCTCTTTCAAGGTTCTGTACCCATCTCCATTGAGCATGTCACCTAGTATTGTTTTCTTTACTCTTCCTCTGGGTCTTTTTTCGTCTATTTTTCCTTCGATGGCATCTCTGATGATTCCATTCCCTCTCAGAATATGTCCGATCTAGTTTCCTTTTCTTCTTTTTATCCTCCTTAACAGACTTCTTTCTTCTTCTACTCTTTTTAAGACCTCTTCATTTGTTATTTTATCTGTCCATTTGAATTTTTCCATCCTTCTCCAAATCCACATCTCAAAGCTTTCCAAATTCTTCTTTCTTTAATGTCCAAATTTCAGCTGCACACTCCACACATAACATCTTATTAGTCTCTTCTTTAGGTTTCTGTCCATTTTACTTCTGAATAAATTGCATTTTCTACTAAGGCATCTCTTCCCACTGCTATTCTTGCTTCTATGTCATTTTTATATCTTCCATCACTGCTAATCACACTTACTAGATATTTAAATGTCTTTACTTGATTCAATTTTCCCCCATTTATTCTGATATCCATATTTGCCTCTTTCGTTGCTATTTTCATTACCTTTGTGTTTCTTATGTTAACGTTCATTCCATAATTGATACAGGATTCCAGTATTCTGTTCAACAGATGTTGTAGTCCTGTTTCAGTATGTGACAGTAACGCCTTGTCATCTGCGTATCTTTATTGCAAATATTTGTCTACCTCCAATCTTTATTCCTTCTTTCGAATTCTCCAGTGCTTCTTTTAATATTGCTTCGGAATACATGGTAAATAAAATTGGTGCCAGAGAACAGCCTTGTCTTACTCCTCGTCCAATGATACCTGGTTCTGTTGTACCATATATGTCTCTCACCATGGCAGTTTGTTCCATATATAGTGAAATAATTAGCCTTCTGTCTTTCCAATCTATACCAATCTTTTCCATTACTTCCACCATATTATCCCATTTTACAAAGTCAAAAGCGTTTTCAAAATCTATATAACAGATATTAACATCTTTATTCACTTCCACACTTCTTTCCCTTACTATTCTTAACAGTCCAATCGCATCTCTTGTTCCCTTACCGTTCCTGAAACCAAACTGATCTTCTCCAAGAAATGTTTCCACCTTTTAGATGCAATTCTTCGTGTTAAGAATTATATGCACTATAAAATGCTAGAGGATAACTCCTTCTACATGATTCGAGTTCAAACATTAAAATAAAATTGCAATAATTGATTAATTACAATTTTAATGATACACATGAGTCGGGATTATTAATTAGAATAACTTCCCAAAATTGAGAAAGTAGGCTAAACCAGATTTATTGGGCTCTTTAAGTGAAATATATTCTTGATATCCATCAAGACAAATCTGAGAGGAACGATCAATCTGTCCATAATAACACAGGCTTCAAGCACAGGGTATTCTGTTAACGACAAGATAAGAGAGAGAGAGAGAGAGAGAGAGAGAGAGAGAGAGAGAGAGAGAGAGAGAGAGAGAGAGAGAGAGAAAGGAGGATATTTGTATTTGGGAAAGACGAAGAAGATATTGTTTTCGAATTGAACCTTTTAGATCAATCTGACAATTTTCTCTGATATTCCGTTAACATATGGAACAGAAAAGCCAGAAATTTCTTCTCGATGAGGATAAAGATGAAGGCCATAATTGTTAATTATTTTATCGATAGTTTCTGGCTTATAACCATTGGAGATGAAGGGGGCTCTGATAACAGGCATTTCATTATTTAAAAGAGAATCAGTTGAACTTTGTCAATCAAAGAATTAACCACACCGTATATCTGACAGGAGTGATGATGGGAAGCAGCATTAAGGTATTTGCCAGTTTGACTTGGGAATTGCAGACTGCCATTAGGCTGACTCAGAATGCAAACGTCCAGAAAAGGAAGACAGTTGTTATCTTCGACTTCCAGTGTAAATTTTATTCTTAGGTTTACCCAATTTTTTTTTTTTCAAGAATGAGGAATGGGAGTTCGTCTTTTTTTTTTTTTTTTTTGACAATTCAAGTATCCTGGATTAATTGCTAAATCGAATATTTTTACAATATTAGGAGGAATATCATTAAATAGTAATTCGTCGTATCACCAGAGGGAAGAATTGTTTGCGAAGAATGATCAAGACAAATGAAAAGATCTGTGTGTAAGGATAATCATGAAATTTTATTCTTAGAATCTACTGACGTTTTAATGAAAGACGCAGAATTTCCTGTAAATGCAGAGAGAAAAATTATTATTATTATTATCATTCCTGATACCTGCAAGGAGTCAGAAGATTCATCTCGGGAGGACACCTACAACTCTCAACCACTACACCGAACCTCTACTACGAATCATCTCCATCAACCGCCCACCACCACCATACCTAATATTTTTTGTCTTAAGTTGCGTGTGTTCTGAAGGGCCGATTTGTCCTGAGAGTTTTATAAGTCTGATCTAGTCACCTCTTGTCTACTAAGCATAGAATTCATTGGAATAATACTAATAAGTTCTAATACTAATAGGTTCTACACAAAAGTTAATTTCTCCTGAAAGGCCGTATAAAGAAAGCTGCGCGAAGCACACATTCACAATCCTCACCTCAACAAAAGCTATTGCCTTAGACGTTCTCAAATTCGGGTAGTTATACTTATCTATTCTGTAATATAAAATGATAAGCTTTTTTTGTAACGTTTTTGTGTCACGTTTTTTGTCAAGTTATTTGAAACGTTTTGAAACTCAGGGCTACCCTGAGTGTCGAGTCTTCAAAATTCGAGTCATCAGAATTCAAGGATAACCGGCCTACCAGTCCGGAACTCTGGGGATTGGGCGCCAGGGGGCGGGCCCCATTTCGAGTCATCAGAATTCAAGGAGAACAGGCCTACCAGTCCGGAACTCAGGTGGTTGGGCGCCGGGGGGGACGGATCCCCCTAGTATAATATATTATAATACTCCTCTCTCACGTGTTTCATAAAAATTGTAATTAATCAATTATTTTAATTTTATGTTTATGTTATGCCATGACTTCTAATTATGATAAATTCTAATAAAACAAACAATTCAATTGTTGTTTGTTGTTATATTTATCTCTTCCTACTGTATTGAAAATGGCTATGAAACTAACAGAAAAATCTACAAAAAAAAAAAAAAAAAGGTACAGTAGGCGACGTGACACCCGTATTTATTTATTGTTATTCTAAAGTTAAAGTACTGTATTCTACTTATGTCTCGATTTTGAAATCTGCTTCAACTAACAAATCAGCTTCATCAGATAATTATAGTCATCGACCGGATATATTGTTATTAAGAGAGACCTCCAGGGAGTCAGAGACTCATCGAGGGAGGCCACATACTACATACACCAGCTATCATACTTATTCTTGATTTCATTCACACTTCTTGCACTTACAACATCCAATGGCAATTCATTCCAATCACGCACCACCCTCTGAGAGAAAAATCTAGCCCTTACACCCTTCATTCTCAGCTTCCAAGGATGCCCTCTCGTCCTTTCCCCACCCTCCATAAATTGAAATTCTGTATGACCCTTTCAGCAGTTTGTAAGTCTCAATCATATCGCCCACTCTTTCGCCTGTCTGCAGTCTACACATTCTCAATCTGTCTTCATAATCAGTATTCCACAATCCTGATATCATTTTAACACTCTCCTTTGTACTCTCTCCAATATATCAGAATCACAACGGAAACCAGACCTGCGCGCTCCAAAGATAATTGCAATGCTGAACGTTCGTTTCAGCATTGCAATTATCTTTGGAGTTGTATTTGCAATATTTGCCAGATGGTCCCTAAACTTCAACTTTCTGTCTATTAACACTCCAATATCTGTAGCCTCATCAGTTAGTTCTAGCCTAATCCCACCAATATAATACGACATTGGATATCTAATCATGCCGAAGTGAATGACTTTACATTTACTGACATCCATTTTCCCATGCCCACAATTCCAGCCTATTCAAATCATTCCGCAAGTACTGCATATCAGCAGCATTCTTGATTACCCTACCTATCTTTGCATCATCGGCAAATAGCTGTATGTCGCTTGTCAAATCCTTCCCAATATCATTAATGTACAGATTGGATAACAGTAGACCAAGCACTGATCCTCGTGGCAAACAACTTACCACTTGTTACCTTAAATCTTGCAGACGCAGATCCCCGTATACCACTTTTTGATATCTGCAAGTCAGCCATCCTCTTATCCATGCTAATGAGTATAACCCAAACCCATTTTCTCAAATTTATGCAGCAGTCTACCATACTGCATTCTGTCAAAAGCCTTAGCAAAATCCAAAAATATCATGGTGTATCCATTCCCCTTGTCTAGTTCAATGATAACATTGTTAAAGAATGTGAGAAAGTTGCAAAAACATGACCTTCCCTTAGTAAACCCATGTTGTTCATTGCAAAGTAGGGATTCACTGTCAACCGATTTCTGAATGCGGGCTCTAACCAATTTTTCCAAAATCTTCACCACCACTCCAGAGGTACTAATTGGTCGACAGTTTGATACATCGGGCTTTGCACCACCCTTATGCAATGGAATTACCATACATTCCTGCGGAATCTTCCCTGTACTGAGACTCATATTAAACATCCTGGTCAAAGGAATGATCGATTCAGTTGAACACTCTTTTAGCACACGTGCTGATATTCCGTCAGTCATCCCTATTGCTGAATTCTTATTGAGTTTGTGCAACAGCTTTAATACCTGAGCCTCACACACCTGCGTTTCTTCATCTAGTGAAGAGGTAACATTGAGCTCAATGTAGCGTTCACCAGGTTGATAGCTTTTAACGTTCGCGCGGTTAGCCTAGTGGCTTTGCGCTTCGCAACCATATGCCTGGGGAAGGAGTGTCCTAGGTTCGATTCCCGTCAACGACGTGAGGAGCGTAAGGATCTTATTCAGCCATAGCCAACTTAGCCGGTCTTGGGCGTGGACAGCAGGGTTTTGTTCGCCAGTTTATCTGGGGTTTTTCATCCCGCAAGCAGGCAATCCAGTCTGAGGACACACGGATTACAGTCAGGAATACTGACCCAGCCATAGGTTTGATTCGTCAGCCTATGCCGGTTCCGTAGCCCGGATAAAATTTGGAGGGAATAGATGGTATCGTAATCTCCCGTAAAAAGGGGGAACGCAGTATCATCACACCGAATTTATTTATTTATAGCTTTTAACGAAATGGACACTCATTAACTAATCAACCTCGTATGCATCTGTAACCCTAACGCCATCTGAATTTACAAGAGTTATTCTTTCATATTCATTCTTTCTTTTACTTGCAGCATATCGATAGAATTCTTGTGGGTTGTCTTGAGCACGCAGAGCCAGTTTCTTTTCATAATCAGACTTTGCTTCTCATACAACAGTTGTGTCTATTCTAGCCTGCTGCTTATAATGTTCATAACGGACGTCATCCTTATACAAACGGTACTCCTTCCACATCGTCCTTTTCTTATGAATGTCTTGCTTAATCAGATTACACATCCATTTGATTCCTACTCTACTTATTCTTAGAACTCTCGGGACACATTCTGATATCGCATCATTTAAGTATTATTTAAATACTTCCCATACACTGTCGATATTCTTTCCATCCAGCAACCGATCCCATTCCACTGAACTCAGTATACTCCTCAGTTGGTTATAATTTCTTGCTTTGTAGTTCAGCATGTAACCTTTTCTGAATGGAACGTTCATAAACTTTAGTCACTTCGCATTTGAGTATCGCATGATGACTGTCACCAACCGGATGTAGAATAGTTACATCCGGTTGGTGACAGTCCCTGACACTATAATCAAATCTAACACTCTTTTCCCTTGAGTTACTCCTGTCACACGCTGCTTGAGGAAATTGTCCCGCAACAGCTCAATAAATGCATTTTCCTTCTTCTCATGAGATTCTGCTGCTACCCAATCAATATTTGGATAATTAAAGTCTCCCATTATGATTACTCTTTTCCCGCTCACTTTTTCTATTTAGTGATCCATTTCTTCATCACTAGCAACCGATCCACCAGGTCTGTAACAACAATCCACTATGTAATTTGTCTTGTTAGACTCCACCTCACACCAGATGGCTTCAAACCCACTGCCACATGAAATATTATTAGTAGTATTACTACATTCATAGGTCTCAACTCTAACTGGATTTAAGTCATCCAATATGATTAGCAGCAAGCCCCCTCCTCTCCTATCCACTCTATCCTTCTTAAAAATACTGTACCCATGACACTCGATACCAGTTAGTAGGTCTGATTCTGATAGCCAGGTCTCACTAATTCCCGCAAACTGAGGTCGCAACACATTGACTAAGGCAAGAAACTCTACCCCTTTATTTCTGATACTCCTAGCATTCGTGTACAGACATAATAATCTACTTGAATGTTCTGTAGTATACTCTTGTTTGCGGTCTGCCTGACACAGTTGGACAACTTGGAGATCTCTATTCTTCTCTAATGTCTACATGTGTAAGCATCTTTGCACACATATGATTGGTCCGAACCGGACGAACACAAATCCGATATCGTTCTGGCCTCGTCAGCATTCCCATGACAAAACCCATTCCCGTCATTAACACTGTTATATATTGTCGCTCTTGCACTCACATTCACACCATTCCTCCCTTTATGATTTAGTTTCTCTGATTGTCTGTGTTAGGTCTCATACCAGTTATTGGTTTTACCAGACTCCTGATACCAAAAAAATTCAGGTGTAGGCCATCCCTCTTATACAATTCCAATCTTCCCTCAAAATAATTCCACACATCCAAACACTCGTATCCATTCCTTCTACATAGCCTACGCATCGATTCTTTTGCCATCGTACCCCTTCTTTTCATGTTTGTCATAGTGAGGTAAAATACTAACGATGTTCACTTTCGCACTTTTCGCTCTCGCCTCTTCCAACAACCCTTTCATGGTCTCTCTCATACTGAACTTATCACCAGTTAAATCGTTCGTACCTACTACAACTACCATTTCATTTACTTTTCTTTTCTGTTTTTGAATTACTTGAGTTATATTTTTAATTTTCGCTCCAGGAAAACTCGATGTTATAACTCGCTCATCTATAGCATATTTTATTATAGTCATCATACTAAATAATTTCTTTATTTTTACTAACAACGTCACTTACCAGGTTTTCGTTATTTTCTGACTTACCTGTTTCCTTGCTTTGTTGTTTCTTATTTTCCTGTTCATTTTTCTCTTTCTGCCTGTGCTCATTTGAACGTCTCTCAACTTTTTGCAATTCCCGCGTTGTCTCTCTGATGATCTGCTTCAACTTCGCTATTTTGTCGGTTAATTCATTTTCGTTAACCTCCTCCATGTGCACAATAACCTCGTTGGCAGGGCTAACATTCTTGTTCTCGCCTGCGGTGTTTTTTTTTTTTTTTTTTTTATCATTATCGTTCCTGCCCTTTTTTGGCGCCATTTTAAACGTATACTAAATATTAAAATGTCTTAATAAAAATATATGATAAAATACTAAATATACTATGAAATACTAAAATCTATACTAGTATACTACAAAACACTAATTTTCTAAGGGAAAACGCAATAAAAACAGAAAAAAGTCACCAACTTTACGCACAAAACTCGTCGACCAACCACTATGTATCCTCGAACCCAATCAATATTTCATAAGTTCCCATTTGAGCTGACAGAAAAGCCAAAGATTTAGATAATTAGCCTGTAACATGTAATCAAGGCATAATTCGATATTCTTATAATAAAATCCAGAAAGCAATGATTTGCTCCGTATCTTGTAATCTAATATAATATTCTAATAATAAAATAAAAGAATTAAAGTTTAATTATATTCTAGTCTAATAATAAGATATATTCTAAGCCGATTACATATAATATTGAATTCTAATTATATCATAGCTGATAATTATATAATATAGAATTTTAAAGAGATAATATATTATAGTATAAAAATGGAAATGAAACATAGATATTATTTATAAAATATTAAAAAGAGCTATAAAATGTCTTAAAAATAAAAGTTTTAGCTTCTAAAACTTAACTTAAAAAGTTCAAATAGTCAAAATTTTTCCACACCAATTATTTATTGAGATAATTTAAATTAATATTTAATGTTTATGAAATTACGAATAAATATATAAATATAAATACTGTTATAAGTCAGTGTTTCATTTAGTATTTACATGCGACTCTTTAATAGCTCAAAAATGTTAGCTGGCAAAGATTTATTTGGGTATTTCAAACATTGCATAGCTTATTTCTTTGATTCCAATTCAAGGTACCATGTGATAGGCTGAACTCTATACATTTCTTGAAGAAGGTGCCATAATAACCGACTGTTCTGGATGTACAGATGTTTGCAGCTCCTATTTTGTTGTCTTTTGCAAATGCACCTATTTTATGTTCAGTCCTTCAATGCGGTTTAACTGATATGCTCTTTACTAGTGATATCAACGACCATCCATTAGTTGCAATATATTTTGCACAGATCCAATATTTTTATACTATAAAATTGTACTTATATTTTATGAAGATTTTGCTAAATTGATTTTAATTTACTTTAATTTAACAATTTTAACTGAATTTCTACTTATACACCTTAATTTTAATTGAATCAAGAAAATTATAGTATGATTGACGTTGAGAAACACTTTGGGGGCGGAAAAAAAAGTCCTTTTTAGGACTTCCAGGGTAACAAATGGCAATGCTGTAGCCAATGAAGTTTTAACTGAGGCTCGGCTATTGCCGTTACCCAGCCATGACTAGAGCTTTTCAGCTCAATAACATTCCATCCACACAGATTTACTTCATTCAGATGACGGGATAAAGAGTCAAGGACTCAGTCCATCGCCCAGTTCTTATAAGAACTGTAAGAAACACTTTGGGTCGACAGTGAGATGCGGTGATTAATAATTAATAATATACCCTTGGAGGGTAATGGATGGCAATGCTGTAGCCAATGAAGTTCTGAGGTTCGGCTATTGCTGTTACCCTCTTGCCATGATCAGAGCTTTAATAGCTCAATAACACCTTATCCTTATACTGTCCTGTACAGATAACGGGGAAGATGAAAAGCATTCTTGCTTCGCCCCTTTAAGCCAGTCCTTATAAGGACTATAAGAAACATTTTGTAGTTTGCACTGAAGTTCATTTCATGTGTGTGTTTAGTGATCTGATTAACCACCTTACTGGCCATTAAAGATCAAATACGCACCCTCATAAGCTTCGTATCCATCATAAATTTCAATGTAATATCAATGGTATTACAATTTTAATATGCACTTCGCATCCATGGAAATGTGGACGTATATATACGTCCTTGCCGGTAGCGTAGTTAAGGTCTTCCATATATCAGGTAGGATTAAACCTTGGTTCCTGTTGAGGTTTTTTGTAAAACGGGCGACTGTAGCTGCTTTGAAGATTCTGGAACGGTAGTTTTCTTCTATATAAGGCATATAAGTTTTATTCCATTCAATAATGTGGTTGGTTGTAGAGAAGTGGGAACAAAGGCCAGATATATCTTGTCTGTTATTTCTTACATAACCGATGTGTTCCTTTTGTCTCATTTCGAAGCTTCTAGACGTCTGACCAATGTAACTAAGACCACAGGAACAAGGGATGTTGTGAACTCCAGCATACTTGTAGAAAGGATGGAAGTCTTTCGGTGATCTTAGAAATTTCTGAATAGTTTCAATTGGCTTGAAGGTCACTCTAAGATTGTGTGGTTTTAAGAGAATAGCCAGTTTTCTGGAAAAGGTACCAACGTATGGAATAGTTATTATTATTCATATGCTAAAGAAAAGAGCTATACAGTTTATTACGGACCAAAATGATCTACAAGAAGAATTGACTACAATATCCAACGATCTATTCTTAAATGGCTACCCTAGAAGACTCATCAACAAGATTCTCTTCGCCACTATAACCTATTCCATACGTTGGTACCATTTCCAAAAAACTGGCGCTCTCCTCAAAACTTGGACTCACTTGAAGAATTAACCTCTGACCACAACCGTATTCTGCTCCACTTAGACAATCAGAAGGGACTGTTCCTCCAGCCTCACACATTCATACCTTGGGGAAAATTATCCAATGTGCTCCCAACTACTTTTGTCCTGTTCCTCATATTAACTCTGAGGAACAAATCGATGCTGCAGTCAATAAAGTTACTCAAGAAATCAATGCAGCCTTATCATCTATCAACTCAAAAAGACTTCCAGAAGAGATTATGAACTTAATCAGGGAAACAAATAAGGCAAGAAAGAAATAGTTTAATCCCAGGGCTCCCCAAGATAAAAAGTTAATTAACGGGTTGAATAGTACAGTGAGAGATACACTGAAGGCCCACAGAAACAAACTATGGGAAGATAAATTAGCTACCATTTCACTCGGCAATCAAACAGTTTGGAAACTGTTGAGAAATATCCAAAATAAAAACAAAACTCTTCCTCCTCTCAAATCGGATTTAGGCATAGTTCACTCAGATGCTGAAAAAGCCGAAACTATAATTAAAAACTTAGGAAAGCAGTGCAGCCCTTCATATGATAACCTGAACTTCAATCATATTTATAAAATCCACCGCCACGTCAGATACGTACTAAAACAGTGTGATACCTGTACCAGCCAACTCACACCTACTTTTCCAGCCGAAATCTACGACATCATACAAAATTTAAAAAATTAAAAAGCTCCTGGACCTGACGGCATTCCTAATAAAGCTATTAAACTGCAACTCCGAAAGACCATCGTACATCTTACAACAATAATAAATGCCATGCTTAGATTTAAATACTTTCCCTATGCTTGGAAGTTGACAGATGTGGTCCCGATTTATAAGCCTGGTAAGGACCCACAACTGCCACAAAGTTATCGCCCCATCAGTCTGATTTCCAATTTGGGCAAAATCGCTGAAAAAGCCATCCTCTCCAAAATTCAAGTTTCAGTAAACAAACTAAATATCCGTCCTATAGAGCAGTTAGGTTTCCGCAAACTCCACAGCACTACTCAACAGATCCATAGACCAGTTGAATACATTACCACCAGCTTCAACTGGCATCAATACACCAGAGCAGTCTTTCTTGACTTAGAAAAGGCCTTCGATAAATTATGGCACTTTGGACTCCTATAAAAGTTGATTTTAACCGGCATTCCACTGGATCTGATCCACCTCATTAAGTCCTTTCTTTCTGGAAGACGCATGCAAGTTAATCTAGGTGCAGTTTCTACCCAGCGGTAGATCTTGGCTGGAGTGCCTCAAGAATCCCCCCTGGCGCCGCCGATACTTTTCTCGATTTACATGGCAGACATCCGGCATAATCCGATGTCATCTATCATTGCCCTCTATGCTGACGATACAGCAATACTGACCAGATCTCTTAAACCGCATCTTGTTACAAAGAAACTACAAGATAACCTTCTGAAACTGGAACACTGGTTCTCCAATTGGAGACTGAAAGTAAATCCTCAAAAAAAAGCAGTGCTCTGCTGTTCACAAAAAATTCAATATCTCGCAAAGAAAGCATCTTTCTATTTAACATCAAAATTTCCTGGAAAACAGAAGCCAAATATCTCGGCGTACTGCTAGATAGAAAATTAACCTTCAGCCCGCATACAAAATCCTTATGTGCAAAGGCATCAAAAGTCATAGCACGGCTTTACCCTCTTATCAATAGGAACAGCAAACTAGATATTAAACTCAAATTGCTCCTCTATCAGTTGATGATTCATCCCATTATCAATTATGCGTCCTCCACCTGGGGCCATACTTCAAGCTCAAATATCCTTAAACTGGAAAACAAATGCTTCCTCATGATCTCAAATGCACCATGGTACATCAGAAATGTTCAACTTCATCGAGACACAAATGTCCCTTATATCTACTCTTTCCTGCAATCTTTCGCAGTAAAGTACTTCTCAAAATCGTCCTCACATCCAAATGAATTAGTCCGACAAGCAGCAAATTATGATGAATCGGAATTATACAAATATAGACGACCTAAGGATATCCTAGTTCCCTTTCAAGATCTATAACTTGCCCAACTCGGGCTGAGCACGTCGCTCATAAATTTTTTCCTGCACAATAACCTTATCAGATAGCAGGGATTAAAATCATTATACTTCACCCTTATAGACAGTAGCGTTCTGCGTTTTCGATATCATTTTTCAACAAACCTTTGGACAATTAGGAACAAAATAATTAAATAAAATGTAATCGAATGAAAAGGGACTGTGGAAGAACCAACACATTTGAAGTTGATTAAATTGGTCAGAAGTAGCACAGAAACGACTAAGATTACCAGGGAGAAGTTTACTATGTTATGTTTTTTTTATATATATTTAGATTAGTCTCTCTGTTTACTTGTAATGTCTCTATGTGTTTTCCAATCGTTTCCTTGTTTATTTTTTATACCTTTTGTTTTCGAGGTCTCTGAGGAGAATCAACCAGTTCGAAACAGTTGTCAGGCCAGTGAAACCTTATCAGAATGGACCAATAGAAACAGAATATATGGACCCTTGGGCAAGCGATCATGTCTCCTATAATGTCCGCGCTAAGCAACTAATAAATACCGGCGAGTGTATTCCTGTAAGCTCTTTGGTCAAATTTCGTACGAAGCTTTTATAGTTTCTGCATTCGGCTTTGAAATAATTCTGAATTTAATATCCACTTGATTTGTAGAGAATTTTTGTATGTTATTTACTTTTCTGATTACCCTTCCACCCACTAAAACAAATAATAAAAAGAAGATAAAAGAATATCTCGATAAGAATACATAGTAATGAAACTACGATGTCAACGTAAATGATAAAACGTTTTCCAGATTAAAAGTAAATATATTTTATTTTATTTTTTTCTTAGAAGCGTTATGATGTGTTGCAGAACCCAGTTGTGGTCCTTTTACTCATAATGGGAAGATCAACTTCATTTCATTCAGGTAAGTGTTACTGTAAAAAACCTCACGGCTCAAGTTTCATGAGTAGGATCCAGTAACAGTTAACCCCCAGATAGGAGCTGCATTAAATCAATTCATATTCTCACTATTAGCATTAAGACATACATATTGATGTGCAGAAACGTTTATACAGGCTGAAGTTGAATTAACCAATCTTTTGTTGAGGATTTTCCTCCAGAAAACAGACAAATATGCTAGAAATCCCATGCAGTTATGAAACATGATAAAACTCATTTTTATTGGCATAGCTTCTCAAGTGTAATCCTGAACAATAACAAAAAAACTGCCCACTAAATCACCAGATAGCGAAGTCGTTGCTGATCAGATTCGATAATGTTATGGTTACGCCATGCATGCCTCCACCTGATAACTCAAAATGGCTTCTTTGAGGTCTTCCTTTTAGAGCACCGAAGATGTGAAAGTAGCATGGAAGGATGTTCTGATAACTTCCAGTCCATTTGAAGAAAGATGGCTGAACAAATTGCCCAATAGAAGACTGTGCGTCATGGAGAGAAAGGTCATATATGAAATTATCTATAAATCACATGCGATCTCCGATTGCTCGTATTAATGTCCTTCCAAACAAAGGACATTAATACAGCCCAATAACTGGAACAAAATTATTGACCTAAAATTCATAAAAATATCGGAAACTGAAAGTCTTTTAGCAGACAGTAGTTTGGGATATGTCACTTGGTAAGCCGTGTTTGTTCATTTTATAATATCTTACTTTCTAGATTTCAAGAATTGCAATTGTACGATGGAATAATTGTTTTAGAACTATACCCAGGTATCTAAGACCGCAAGGCTGGTTTTCACAGCGAAACATACATCCTCAACAATTCTGCTGGAGTGTATTTTTCGGGAGGGTGCGCTTCTACGATGGAACCATGCTGCCTCTGTACACGACACCTTTAAATGAAAATTCCTTTCAAATGTTCCTTGCGTCCTGAACGGTATTCGATTCGAGGATTTTTATTAAGGTTCCTATTTATATCCTGGAACATTATGAAGTCTGGAACGCCTAATCCATAATCATGAAAATAATCATTCTGATTAACTTCAACGGAGGCATTTGATGCCCGATTTTTATCCAAGGAACGCTTCCAGAAAGGTACGCATAGTTGCGAAGTCAATAAAATGTATGTGTCGGTGTTGATGAGAACGTTTTGTGATTGGACCCAAATCAACACAGTGCTTGAACCATCCATAAGGGAGAGTATGTGGGGAGGAAGTTCATGTTGATGTATTCATTTCCTTGATCAAAATAATTTTAGCATTAAAATGAGTCAATCTGAAGGAGGTTAAAAATTACACGCACACGCACACACACACATGATCAACTTTCATTAAGAGTTGATTTATGACAAGGATTACAATTGTGAAAATATTTTTATACGTTCAAATGATTTTGAGATTATTATGTATAAAATAAGTAATAAAAAAATAAAAATGATTTAAACCAGGTCTTGCTCCAAATATCCAATAAAATACGTTCTCTTGTAAACTGCTGGGTTCACAGAAGTGTTCATCCCTAATAAAAAAAAGTGATATATATAAGAGATGAACTAATATATATAGTAATACCGTGTTACATATATGATAATATTTCTGTATTTTGATTTTTCTTTTAGTAAAGAATTCTTAGAATTAAAACAGAGAAGAGGATATTGTGGGTAGAAAAAAGCATTTATCTATATATTACTAACAAATTTCATATATCATTGGGAAATGTCGTGTGTGTATGCGTGCATGTGTGTGTGCACGCGCGCGCGCTCAAAGAATCATTTGTGTGCACTGTTTAGGGATTTCTCTTAAGGTTTATCCTCAACATACATGTAGTGTAGATTTACAAAACGAAGTTCTTATTTCCAGATTCATCTTTCCTTCTCAAGACCTTGGATATGTTTGATCTTCAGTATAATATAATGGAGTGGATTCAACAGTCTGTCGACTGGAATCATTCAACGAATCTCACTGCGTTCAATGCGGAAGTCAAGGATGAATTCCACGTTGGTTTTAGTGAGTGGATGCACCAGTGGAAAGTTTGGGCTAGAAATATTGAGAAATCTTACCTACCACCCCAAATTAAAAGGGTCGTCGACATAATCTCCAGCGGAGTTTCCTTCAGCAACAGTACAATAGCCAAGTAAGTCGCCTTATGAAAGAAAAAGATTTCTAATTAATATTTTAATTATATTATTGTTCTCCATCTTTTGCTGTCTTTATAGAGAAGCTTCAAATCTTCGAACATTGATGATGTCTGTGTACAGTTCGATGGTGATAAAAGTAGATGACTTGAATGTGACTTTAAACGGTGAAGATGACGTCGATCGGATTATCGGAACTTTAAGGATTCCAGAATTGTCTCGATCCATCTGGAGCAGTTGGAGTTCGAATGTGGGGGAACGTTTGAAGCCGTTATTTCTTGAACTGGTAGGTCTACTCGACTCAGCAGCTAAAGAGAACGGTAAATATAATTATTCGCAGATCTTTATGATTTTGTAGCCGCTGTTTTTAACATACTCCATGAAATCATTATTGGTGTTAATTGCAGGATATATCGATATTGGAGCCGCCTGGAGGTCGGAACTCGAAATGGAAGATCCAGTAGCTGATGCTATGGCCTTGTGGAGTGAGGTGAAGGACTTCTATGAACATCTTCATGCCTTTGTACGACATAAATTGTTCCTGTTGTATGGACCAAAATATATTTCGGAAAATGAATCAGTACCGGTCTATCTGCTAGGTAGGAATCTAAACACCCTAAATATTAAAAACTTACATAAGTCATTGTAAAGATTATACATTTGGCATTGATTAACTGGTGCGATGGGATTGTCTTAATCTGATTTAAATTTTTATAGGAAGTCTTTGGGCAGAAAACTGGGAATACTTGGAGGATCTTGTGATTCCATATCCGGAAGTTGGTTCTCCAAATTTAACAGATTATTTAGTGAAGAAAAATTTCTCTGTGAGGACAATGGTTGAGTTGAGTGAAAGTCTGTACGCTTCCCTCGGTCTCTATAAAATGGTCCCTCAGTTCTGGACAACATCGATGTTTACAAAACCTGCTGGCAATGTAATGGTAGACTGTCATGGAGGTGCCTATGACTTTGCTACTGGTCATGATTTCCGGTAGGTGACGTATGCAGATGTTTCATGCAAAACAATATTCATTTGCATCAGTTTTCAAATGTTATAAATATTAATAAAGAAGAAAAAGTTACTGGAAGTAATAAACCAAAACTATTTAAAATACATATAAATACTTTATTAAGAAAAATATTCAAATAATTAAATATAAGCCATAATTTGTTTATCACTTAACAAACCATTTTATTTATTATATATGAGAATATTAAGTATTGAAATAAAATTGTGTTAATTTTTATTTATTTCTATTTATATTTATTTATATTATTAATGAACTTAATGTCATAATCGAGAAATGGCAAATTATAAAATGAAAACAAGTTAATACTAATTTAAGTTATTAATGAAATCGTGTTATGTATATATACAATAAAGTGTAGCGGATAGATAGGCCCTTTGTGCGTCTCATTTCTCACTGCCTTTTTCCTTTCCAAAAGTCAATAAGGTGGTGCCATCTAGGTTCTTTCACGAAAACTAACAGGAAGAGAAACACATTTAAGAATCGCTCGTTTTTCTTTCTATCCCTTTCATTTTTGTCTTCTTTCTTGTTTTTGATAACTTATTATGAAATTTTATGTTTTTATGATTCCAATTTATTCATTTGTAGCATACGTACTTGTGCTGTTGTGTCCGAGAAAGACCTTCGAAAGATTATCCATGAGATGGGTCATATACAATACTTTATGGCATACCGTCACCAGCCAATGATATTCAGAGCAGGAGCAAACTCTGCATTCCATGAAGGAGTGGGAGAAACTTTTGTCTACAGTACTTTCAGTCCCTCGTGTCTTCACAAGCTTGGTATCATTCAAGAAGATCGCTTCACAAAAGGTGAGTAAAATGGTTCGACTTTTTATCAGTAGATGGTGCGGTTGAGTTGCCTTAAATGACTTCTAGACACTTTTCTTCGTTTTATTCTTTTCAGAACAAGAGATCAACCTTTTAATGAAACAGGCCCTGTCGAAAATTACTTTGCTTCCTTGGGCTTTGGTGGTAGATCTGTGGAGATACGACGTCTTTGCTGGGAAGCTCAAAGAAGAGGACCTCACACTTCGCTGGTGGCAACTGAGGTAAGAGAAGTTATGGTTTAATAAGGAAAAATTGAAAGAGAGAAAGAAATTTGAAACTGAGATGAGATGAGAGAGAGAGAGAGAGAGAGAGAGAGAGAGAGAGAAAGAGAGAGAGAGAGAGAGAGCTTCTCATTCAATCTCATCTGTTCGTTTTGTTTAAGAAAAGTGGTTACCATGACTAGCACTTTTTTTTTTTTTCAGAGAAATTTTTCAAGGAGTTCGACCTGCAAGTCAAAGAGATCTAAAGCGATTTGATCCAGTGTCCAAGTATCACGTAGCACTAACAATACCCTACATTAGGTAAGTATTACAGCGATTTTAGTTTTTGGTGATAAGGGCGTACGATACCATGAACTAAAAGGAAAGGTTAAGAAAAACAAACCAGAATTTCTTCTTTCTCTCTTTGATTTTGAACATCAGATATTTAATACTACGTAAATGTAAATCAAAACAGAGTTTACGAATAATTCAAAGTCGCTTAGTCAAATGAGAACTATTTTCTTTCAGTCGGTTTACGTTGTTAATGAGATGGATATACTTGCAGAGCGACTTGGATGTATTTAACATATTCTCAGATAATTAAAATGCATATACACGATGACGTATGATGCACTTTTAAGAGTTGTTCAAGGTTCTTCATAACACCATAAAAGACTGCATTTCTTTCAAGAGTAAATGTATTCACAGAAACAAGAGTTTGTGTTTGAAGACCAGATTTCCTGGCGATGACCCGAATGTACATTTATGCGATTCGTCGGCCATATTTAGAAGCTTGTTTTCACATCAGTTGATCAACTTCGATTTCGCAGAATTCCAGTGCTTTACCATGCAGAGAGTTCGAACTTACATTTCAGTAAAAGTGAAAGAAGACATCGAATAAAGCGAAAGATTTAAGAGGCTTTTATTGGAAAACCGACCTGACGATGCTTTCAAAAGGATTACCGAAACCAAATTGAACGCTGGAGCTGATTATAGTTGGTGGATGGACCGTACTCCTCTTTATATGTCACTCTGTTTAAAGTAATGATCAATAAAACTGCTTGAACTTCCTTTATTTTAACCATTAATTCTTCTATCCATCAATTTGAGATTTTGTTTTCATTTGATTGTAAGAACAGCACAGTTTCTGTGTGCTCTTCTAAGACAAACCGGCCCTGAATTAGAATTCTAATTCTCTAACTAAAAATTATAAAATTAGAATTATAATTAGAATCCACATAAAAGTTCTAAAAATTAGAACCTTCGTGCATATGTATACGACAACATCCCTTACGCAGCGTATATACAAAACACTTGGCCAGGTGCGTCAATACGTGGTACTATTTAAGAATGGTGCTGGTCAGTAATCGTCAACAGGTTGATCACAATGGGAAAAACAATTTTTCCGCATTGCTTGTCTAAGAGGCGTGACTGTGGTCCTAAGGCAGTCTGTCAAGAATGAGATCGCCATCGTCTGAGAAATCTTGTGCGGACAAACAGAACTTCCTGTGTGTGCAGAACTTTCTGTGTGCACCGATGCATTTAACGAATGCTGTTCCCTATTCATATATCACCGATCTATGCGCAGGGAATTGAAGAGGATCGGCAACCGTATGCCTACACGGAAACCACTGTATTAAATAAAGTTCCTAATTCATTTGCCGGTAGGCGTACAATCCAATCTCCATCGTTTTCATCTTCTATTTCTTCTTTTAAAACTATACAACAGCACGAGAAATGAATTCAATGCTTGAATCAAAAAATAAAAAGCTATGCAAAACTATATCTAATTGGGATATTATATGTACACTGTGTCCAAACCTTAAGGACAAACACTATTTCTGAAAATTACAACCGCAAATTCAGAATTCGGCTTCTGGCTGACAATTTGTATAAATGACGATTTCGAGCAATACAACCTGTTCACGATTAACGGTTACCTTGAAGAGCTCTCTACAAATCATGGCATACATCCTTTGTATACCTCATTGCGGACTTTAGATATAGGTCTGTTATTGACGATTTACAGTAGTTCTGGAAATCGTCTATAAGAAGACCGAAGTGGTACTGCTTACCATCACGAGAATATTCTTGAAAGTTACGGCAGTGCTGAGGTCATAGTATGGGGGAAGTTCTGGGAAAAGTGGCTATGACTGGTAAATGATATTGCAACGGAGTTCTTCAATGTGACGTAAGATTATTCCGTGGTGCTGTAGGCGAAGAATTCATTCTAATGGATGACAATGCCACCACATCGTACACGAGCTGTGGAGATAGTTCTGGAGACCGATGATAGTAATCGAATCGAGTGGCTACCACTCTCCCCAGATCTTAACCCCATAAGTACTCGTTTGGGCCGCAATAGGGAGACGCATTGCTGCTCGAAATTCCCATTTGGCTGAAGTCGTGAAACTTTTTTTCACCTACAGGCAAAAATGTAGTTCGTCCTTAGCTTTTGGACACTAGTGTAATTAGTGTGTATACACTACTGGCTTGTGTTCTCTCTTTCTTTCTCTCTCTCTCTCTCTCTTTCTAATTTCTCAGAGCACATTTTTTTTCTCCCAAGGTATTATTTCAGTCGATTTCTTGAACACCAGTTTCATGAAGCGCTTTGCAATTTAGCTGGACATCCCAGTGAAGCTCTTCTGCATCGGTGCTGTTTCCTTGGGTCTGAAGAGGCAGGAGAAAAGCTCAGGTAGGGACAGTTAATAATTTTTTTTTCCAGCATTCAATATCATTAGAATTATAAATATAACAAATTCTATCGTTTTATTAAATAATATTTTCAGGAAATATAAAAAAATAACACAAATTTTACTTTTTTATGAATTTAATTTAAATAATTATTCCTAGTAAATGAAAATTTACTATATGGATTTAGTTTGAAATATTTTTTGCAAGATTCTCGAATATTTATACTGGAAATCTTCTAATTTTTCTTTCTATCTATAAATACATAGAAAGAGAGAGAGAGAGAGAGAGATAAATTGGTCATGACACAAAAAAAATTCTTCCTATCCTAATGAGAAGGGATTATATCAAATGTTTCTCCCTACTTTGAACTCCTACATCCGTCTTTTAAATATGAAAAACAAGGCACAAATTAACGATTAAAATCTCGACGTTCCATACATTTAGCATAATAATATTTCCCCTTGCGTAAGCATATATGCTCTAAAATATGATGACGATTTTGGTTCGCCGTTCCCGTAGAAGCATGGCAACAATTTACAATTGTAGCAATCAAGCAGAACGTGGGGGGGGGGGTGTAATGACGTAATATGCAAAATTATATGCTCTTTGAAATCTTCTATCGTTTAAATATAATTTGAAGAAAACGTGTTTTTCATCGCGAAAAACAAAGAAACAAACCGACAAGAGAAATATGCAATTAAACATAACATCAGACTAAAAATAATAACATGATTTCAAATGAAACTCATCTGCAAGCTTTATAAAGGCATCCACAAAATAATTCTTCCAGTATAATATAATGGTTTTAGCAGAAACAATGAATAGTAGTATTTCGTTGCACTAAATATGACTTAATATATCAGAATTCATGCTATTTAGTTTCGTAAATTTATTATTTTTAAACATATTTTAATTTTATATTTTATTCCTTAATGCAACTTATATTATAATTAAGATAATTAAAATTATCGGCTTATTATTTTGAAATATTGCTTAAAATTCTATTATTTCTTAGCACACACAAATTATTTTTCTATATAGTAGTTTAATATTTTATATCGTATAAATGCAGTTTGGTGCAATATTGTAGCGCTCCTCCTTTTTGAAGACACTATTAAAATATAAACATTTGAGATATCCTGTTTCTTGAAAACAGGTAATGCATATAACAGATTTCCTTTAATGTCCTGAACTCTTCCCGATTTCGAAGTTTTAATGTAGTATGTTGAATAATCTCTTATATAATACCTAATAGAACATATTTAAATAATTCCATATTTATTTCATTTCTTGGGAGATGTTTTTCGCTAGTTTTAACTACGGCATTCGTTCTCTTATAATTCAATATAATATACTATTTTCTGTATATTCTATAATTTAATCTATTATAACATTTTATGTATATTTCAGTTTGTTTGTTTAGTTTGTTTTCTGTTAGATTGTAATGTCTTCAAAAGAAACTTGGCATGTCAAGAAGTTGAAGATAAAAAATACTAGAGTTAAATATCCTTTCTACACTGCTTTCCATAGAAAAAAAGATCCAACTCTATGAGTTTATTGAACTTCGTTGGTATTTCAATATAGAAATAGAATCTGCGATTAAATTAGACTACTCTTGTCACGTGTTTAAAAAACGAAGGTTGGGAATTATGAAGCGACCTCTGTCGACAAACAGAATAATTTTTCTAATAAGATGAACGAAGTGTATTGCTTTCATTAATTAAAATGAAAACTCTATGATGTTTGTATTTAAGTAAGTATTCTACTTTTCTACTTTTAGGAAATGGAAGAAGTGTAAAAATGTGCACTGTGTTTGCAAACACTCCCCTTGAATAAAATTTTCTCTACTTATCCAAATGTTTACTAATAATCAACATGCTAAAAATCATATTTTTCAAGTTCAGACTACACAAGTTAGTTTCTCTTGATAAAGAAAGATGGCAGCACCGCTGTTCTATTTGTTACTTGAATTCTAAGATCCCCAGTTGAGCGCCGCCATGAATTTACAACTCTGCTAGACAAAATGTTTTTACAGAATGTAAAAGTAAGGACTTTTGCATTTTTAAGTGGATACAAAGTCCCGCGGGAATTTTTGCATCTTTGCTAGTGGAATAAATACTTCATTTATTAATTACCGACGAGTTAGGAAACTGGGATTGGAATAATTTGCAAAGATATGTTTGCTTCCTAACCTAAAAATGCAAAAATTAAAGCTAGCAATTAATAATAATAATATATATAGTTTTTTACTGTATATGTATATTATTTATTGACAGGTATCTTGTACAAGACACGCAGGTCATAAACAGAGTAAGCAAAGATTATATATTAGTTCGCAAAATAGCAATGAATTTAAGAATGGGAAGACAAATAATAATAATAATAAATTTTTTTCTTCACTTTATTATGTCTTGCATACATATAATAATTACATTATAAAATTATAGAAATTACAAAATTTAAAAATTACATAGATATGATAATAGCATTTTTTTTAAATTGGATGATTTTTTTAAAATTAAAGTTATGATTGCATAGTATGCATTTACAAACATGTCGTTCTAGTTTATTTTTTTTTAGAGTGAATTTCATACAAATTTTTCCGTTTTTTATATAATGTGTTAATAATAGTTTGCAATTTGATAAGATTACATTTTTTAACAGCATTTATAGTATAACAATAAGTTCTATATATTTTACAATTTTTGCTTTTAAATGTTTTTAACCTCTGTAACGACAGCACTTCAATGTAATAAATAATTCTTTTTTTTTCTTTCTTCTTTCTGTTGATCTCAGTCAAGATGTAATGTCTCAGCTTGCATCCTCGAAGCTTTTCAATGAGCTTATCTGAGGATGACACCGATTAGATATATGTTTTTTTTTTTTGTTATTGATTTGATTGCTGTGTTGGAAGTAGGCTGATGTTTGTGAGATCACATGAATGATCTGAAAGGTCTGATCAAAGTGAAATTGCCGGTATGTTCTGGTTTTATTGCATCTGTCTTGGTGGTTTACGTTCATTTTTATTGTGGTCTTCTTTTTGAACTAATTAGGAGAGGTTTTTTTTTTCGATGTGGCAGCCTTTCTATGTCTTCTGAATTTTTAATTTGTATCGGCTTTGAAGTTTATGACTTCCTCAAGAATATCTTGGCATCTCTGATCCACAAAAATTGGTTTTTTTTTTTTCTGATTTTGCTTTTCTTGCTTGGTGCAACAGATTCCGGTTGAATGGTGTTAAATATTCGGATAATGCGTTCAAGTCCTTGGCAACTGTTTTTTTCTGTCTGCTGGCTTTTATGAGATTGTTTCTTGTGGACTTGCTTGCAAGACGAACTATAACTGGTGCTGGTCGTGGCAAGCCTTTTTTTTTTTGCTCTTCCTAGGAATCAGATTTACGGTCTGAATGTCGTTAAGCTGTAGGGGATGTCAATTGCATGGCCTAATTTTAAAACTTCGTCTCTGAGGTTTTCTGTAGGTGCCATTTCAGGAAGACCGTTTATGACAATATCTTTATGTTGTTGCTGATTTGAACGTTCGTATTGTAGTTTTAGAGAATGAAGTTCTTGAAGGAGTTCGGATGTCTCTTTCATCAAATTGTGTTGTCTATCATTTAGTGCATTAATGCTGATTTTAATGTATTTTACTCTTTGCAACACTTCTATCACTGCTAAATTATTATGTTTGACCAAATCTTCATATTCGCTAGATTTATTTGTTATTTTTTCGTTCTGTTTGTCAAAGAGTTCTTGCACAAGATCTACTAAGCTAGCTTTTATAGTCTCTAGATAGTTTTCTATTAGTATATTTAAAGAGTTGAAATTGTAGGACTCACCTGCATTTTTTGTTTGTTCAGTTCGTCATCTGATTTTGCCTCCGATATAATCAGCTGCGTCGTAGGTGCGTTTCTTTGTTCTTACTGCAGAGTATGCAAGTTTCATTCCTCGTGTGTTGCATTGAATTTACGTTGCCAGGTTGTTTCTGAAAAGCCGGCACATTTTAAGTGTAGAATCCTACTGCATTTCGTACAGGTTATATAATTTCGGACGATAAATCCCCCAGGCATTTGATACACTTCATACTCACCTTTCTTCCCTTGAGCAACTGTGGCGTGATTGTAAAGATGGCGATGTCCTTTGTTCTTCGCTCGTTGTTGACTGCGGTCCTCTCTGTTCACTTTTCAACACTTCAATTTGAACAGGAGTTGGAACCACTTTAAAACTATAAAAAATGGCAGAAGTGATAACACTGTGCGCCCGTTCATATGCCTACACAGCGCCCTCTCTATCATCGCTCAAAAAAAAAAATAAATAAATAAATAAAAAATAATAATAACAACTGATTACCCTATATTTCCTTCTTTTAAACGAAAATATAACGTAATGAATTATGTCATAAATATGAAACTAGGAGTCTTCGCAGTGCAGTCTCAAATAATCTGTAAGTCCGCAAAGCTTTGGTCCATTGTTTCAAAAGACCTTTGAACTACCACCGATGAAAGGTGAAAACCGATGAAACTTACAGTACATCATTAGCACTGTGGATGTAGATAGGCTAAGGGTTTAAATTATTTTTATTTTAATATTATTTGTTTGCTTTAACACAATCTAAACATCTACTCCAAAGACCAGACATGGAACTTCTTTTTCACCCAATTTTAGGTCTCCATTAAGCAAAACACCTGGTGATAAATTTCATCGCCCTCACACCGGGTGATGAAACTTATCACCAGAGGACGTGTCATTTCAATTGGCCCAATACACAAAAGGATAGAGAGTGTATTAAATAATTATCATTTATGACCATACTATTAAAATTCCAAATTAGGTAATGTTTTCTATTTACCAGTATTCTCCATTTAACACACCAAGGATTTAAATTAAAACTGAAAATAGCAGAAGTATGTGTGTGTGTGTGTGCGTGTGTGAGTGAGAGAGAGAGAGAGAGAATACTAATTCCATATGACTCTTTTCAGAATAATGATGTCTTTAGGAGCCTCTCGTCCATGGCAGGAGGCACTAAGTATATTAACCGGACAGCGCCATCTGTCGGCAGCTCCTCTGCTAAAATATTATCGCCCTCTATACCAGTGGTTGGTGCAAGAAAACAGCCGTCATGGAATACAGCCAGGATGGACCAAACGGCTTTCTTAATTGTGAAGAAAACGACAAGATTTCCAGTCTCATCCCAGCTAAAAAAATATCGCGGAGAAATATTTAATTCTTTCCTTTCGACATTTATTGAGGAAACAAAGCTTACAGTTTCTTTCTCTCCCGTCAATCTACGGTCAGATGGTGTTGTTTACAAAGAGGTGACCTTTGTGGCTGTTAAGAAAAGCCTGGTGAACGAACTTTTACAATCTCGCAAGTGCGATTTGCTGCGTCCGCATCAACCCCATCTGTGCCAAGGAATGGGAAACACGACGCACGAGGTTTAATCCGCCTCCCACTGCTTGCCAATCGACACCCACGCTATGTGCAAGCCTTTCTTAGTCTGTGCGTTAGTCTACCTAAATAAAATAAATAAAGTAATAAAATTCTGATAAATGCATGCGTCATCAATGCACTCATAAATGAAAAGGAGAAATTATAATTAAAGTAAAAAGACAGGGGGAGTGAAACTTTGCTTCTAGATGGCGCTGGAAGCGTTCGAAGATATTCACACTTTAGTTATAATTTAGGAAGATAAACTGCCGTTAAGCTAATTCTTCTTCTAGACAGAATAAAAAAATATTCTATCCATATTTAGTATATTAAGTGATATTAATAATGTTCAATGGATCTGCAGTTACTGGGAATGACTTCATTGTTGCTGAAACTCATAGTTACAACTCTAAAACCTACAAGAATAATTTGTATGATAGATGGCGCTAGTGGTGAACCATCGGGATACACATGGTTTACAGGCGCATCATCGCTCAAATGGTAGACATGGTTTCATTTCTAACGTGCCATTTAACCACGGGGTTTCCTAGTTCTCGTGACAAATGGTCTTTCTCACGACGTTACCACCCCATCAACAAAGTGCCCCCTAACTGTCTATCTCTACTAAGTTAAGTGACGTGCCAATAGTCGACCTGGAAAGGCCATCTCTGCCGGGAACCCCACGGAGACTTCCATCAAGAAAGAAGCAGAAAACCGGCAGGAGACCTGAGAAGAGGAGCGCCTAATGAGACGCAGCCGCTTGTTCAGGAGCTTGCGTGCGTGCGTGCGTGCGTGCGTGCAATGTATTAAACCGTTGGAGTGATCGGTGCAAAATACGGAAGTCATCGGGGGTTACAGTTCATATGTCAATAAGTCAATAATCGAATTACGTAGTCTCTTTATTTATTTCTATGTGAGCAACTCCTTCTCTCTCTCTCTCTTTCTTTCTTTCTCTCAAATTCATTTTTAGAGAGAAAAGGTGGTCGCATAAGTGAAAGAAGGTTGCATAAAAAAGGCCTTCAGAAAGATCATGCGCTGACCATCGGATGACACACGTGATACCTGCTTAACCCCCCCCCCAACCGGCCACGACGTCTATAGACTTCCAGATAAATCTGGATACGAAGCTCTAAAAAACCCATTGAATAACACGGATAAGAAGTGCAATTTGGTGTCACTATTTCATCCACATTAACGTGAGTTTTCTTTTGGAGTGCATTAAATCAATATTAAAGTCAAATTCGCTTGACCATGAGGTACCAGAAAACTTTTTTTCGGCTGAATAGAGTGCAATTTCATATTGCCTATTAGGGACAAGCGTGTGCTCGGAAGTAAAGTGATGAATCCACAAGATACTGTGTTATAAAATAATTATTAAAGCAAAATATGCACTCGATCTAATTTTTTCATGTCTTCCTCCCACATTTAAATTTTAATCCATATTTTTGTCTATTTACGTATTGGAGAATTGGGTCTGCTTTCAATTAGCGAGAGAGAGAGAGAGAGAGAGAGAGAGAGAGAGAGAGAGAGAGAGAGTCTTATGATATTACAAGATATACTGTGTGGGTAAAACCAAAGCAGAAAAGAGGAGGGAATAAAACATTCTGCGTTCCCGTGTTGTTCATATCACTGTCAGTCAAAAGGTCACACTCATAGGATACAGATACACTTACGTCACAGTCAACTGTGAAAGGCATTATCATTATCATTATGAAGGACTTGCAGGCCATCCAGTGAGTCCATAAAAGTGGTTAAACGAAGGGAAGTATTTTTAACTGATTTTTTGGGGAAAAAATTGACTATCCAGGCAACTATAAAAATGACTGATTTCATATGTGGGGTTGTAAATTAGTCCCCACTGTTTCCTTGTCATTTGTGAAATTCCCTTAACACGACATGCTAAATTAAAATGTCAAGCCAATCCAAATTAATCACGGTAAGTAACCATCCAATGTATTATAATACGTTTACGCTGAAATGGTATACCCAGAAGAGAATAAAATGCATTATACAAAGAAAATCGACTTGTAAATATGCTACATCCATAGAAAAACTAACAGATTGATAAAATATTCTGACAGGAGATCTTTGGATGAAGACAATGATTTCATGTTTCTCCTGAATAGATAAAAATCCAACTTGCTTATTGACCACTTTACCAAAACTAAACCTTAGGTGACGCTTCCAAAGATGACAGCCAGATTTTCCATCACATCACTCAAAATCCCAGAAATAAAAACGAAAACTCCACCTATAAGAAAACGACTCTCTTAATGCAGTGTCCACGCGGATAATCCCGCATCGAAGCCATCTGTTCGGTGACATGACAGCTACACATCCGTACAAAGATTTATGAAACTTTTTACTGAAAGAGACACCAAGTCTTCTCTTAACATAGCCGTTCTTTTGAAAAAAAAAAAAAAAAAAACTGAACCACGCTTCGTGTCTTCTAGTAAACATCCTAGTGGAGATGTTGGGAGACGATCTCCTTCCGTACGTTAAGATAATAAACTATGCCTATTCAGACTGGAGTGGTTCGACATTGATGCGAGGGCAAAAAGGAACCCAGACAAAACTGACATACACTGACAGAGCCCCTGGGATTGTCTTCCATCGTTTTGCGCCTCTGCGTTCAACGCAACCCATCATTTATACATAACAGAATAAACATAATAGGAACAAGCGGGCGTGGAAGTTGGGGATAGCCTTTCTCATCATGCGATCCGTAATAGCAAACGTCAGGGAGTTGATAAATAATCAACCTCCGCGTACGTCGAACTAAAGGAGAGGTTTGATTATTAATGATACTGATGAAGAATAATATATGCAGATATTTTAGAAAATTGTTTATCTATGAAGTTTTCTTGCTTCTCCTATTAATTACAGCATAAGTGATGGAAGGCATGCCTGTTGTTGTTGTTTGTCGAGAATTGATCGTAGAGACTCATGAAGGAAGTATTGTTACAATAGCATTCTTCTGTAGTGACGTCATTCTATATCACAATAACTGAACCTCTGTTCGTGGGAATATGTTGAATAGACATCATTTGTTTTGTCATTAAAATGGTCCCAGAGAATTCTCAACTGAAATTATCCAACGCATAACTATATGTATTGGATCATTCAGGAACTCTTCCCTAAGATCTAACTTGCTTTTTTCAAACTTCAATAAGCTGTTTGGTGTTCATACACTAGGAATACTTTACACAATTATTCCTAAACGCATATAATTTTTTAAAAAAGATTTCACTACGCAAATGATAGCCTCGAACAAACCTGGATGAATCTACAGGTTTTCGTGTGATTTGAAGAAACTCCAAAAAATCAGAGACTACAGATAAACTGAGTATCAACAGACGAAATTAATTCAAAAGTTTACGTATTTTGTGAAAAGAGCCTAAAACTGCGAGGCTCACCACTAAAATGTAGGTTTCACTTAACTCAAAAACAGACAAACCAACCGCGGAACACAGAAAGGATGATCACAATTATTTACCCTAAGTGGGTGAAGGGCACGTTCTTCTTTAGTGTGGAGTATTAAATCCTCATGGATCTGACTCTTATTTCCCTCTTTTCCTCCCACATCTACTTACTAAGACCCTCCTTTTTTCTATGTGTACATAACTGGGATGATTTTAATAGGAATGGTTTGGTCTTTATGTAGAACAAAAATTGTATTAATTGTCATCAAGATATAATTTTCTGTCGTTTCGAATTGTTTTTTTTTTGTATTTTTACCGTTAAAATTGATCCAGCTTAAAATGTAATGAAATAAATTCTAGTACGCATCCCGAGTATCCCATGTACAAATCGGATATTTTGTAAAAACATCTCGAAATCCAAATGAACCACAGCTAATCTGTTATTGTATGCGAAGAAGTAATTTTTTTAACATCCGTGTGTTTATATCATTGCCCTTGTACGACTTTCTTTTTCACGATGAGAAAGTCGGTATTTTAAGAAGAGTAAGCCTTTTGTGAAAAAAAGTATAACGGATCCCTTATTCTGTGAAACGAGACAGCATAAGAATATAATGTACCAAACATGTCTTTTTTTTTTCTAATATTTGCTATCGTTCTCAATATAGTTGCCCTCGTAGGCACAGGTCCGAATACCATTTACCCTCTCCCCAATGCAATCCTTTTATTCTTCTGTGATGCCTTCCAGTTTCTCAGAAATAAATTTGTAATTTCTGAGAAACAATTAAAATCAGCATTTTCTCCATATTCTTCATATTTCGAAATTACAGTGGACATACGTGTAATATGTTTGTGAAATACTCTCATGCGAAAAGTTCTAGACAGATCAGGTAGAATGAGCAGAGGCATTGTCATGATGAATCAGTTTCCATTTTGCCACTTTTACGGAAATTATCGCTTTGCGCGCGCAGGTGTGTGTCACACAAATTTCTCTCTCTCTCTCTCTCTCTCTCTCTCTCTCTCTCTCTCTCTCTCTCTCTCTCTCTCTCTCTCTCTCTCTCTCTCTCTCTCTCTCTCTATTACTATAAGCATTAAGACTGAAAAATGGACACAAACATGAGTAAGAATTTGCATTTTAAAGTTATGTTGAAATACAGGTTAAAACAAATTACAAATGAAAACAAAAATGTCCCCAAAAGGACTCCGTAGCTGTGTAATTCTGTCTGAGTTTGGAGAGTGACGTGATGACAGATAAATATAAATATTATCCCGACGTTCGTAGATTTCTTTCTGACAGAAGAACAAAAACTCATGATGGACATGCAGACAGATGCATAAATAATGACTAGACTGTTCGCTCTCTTATGTGATATTCTTTCCGGTGACATTTGTAATTCACAAAGTTCTTCGTCACTTACGTGGCGATGTTCCTTTAATAGCCACTTTACCGACATCATAAAACAACAATCTTTATTGGGAATACTTTCGAATTGAGACAGCGCGACTGACAGCTGCATTAAGAGCGAAAAGTGTCACGCGTTTTTGCTCGTGCTAATGGATATGACTTTCTAAAAGTTCCTTCAGGAGATCGATGCGGTAATTACTAACAACAAATTATGTGTCGGGGGACTCAGCGGGCATGAATAATGATATGATTAACGACCTTCTGAATTTCACAGCCTCTGTTTTAAACTACCCCGCGCACATGCATTTCCTTGCACTTCACCACCTCTGACCCTGAAAAGACGTGTAGATGGTGCCGTCAGCATTTTATTTCCGCTCATAATGATGAAGAATTCTTTCTCTTTTGTGATCTCTGGAGAACAGGAATATTTAACGTCATAACTACTATGTTGAGTTGAAAATTTTGGTTGTCTGTCTCTTGGTTACTCCATGTCTGTTTTTGTTGTGCACTGAATTCGCTTATTAGAGCCTGCGCTGTCTGTAGATCTAAAAAAATCAATGTCCATTATTTCTGAAGACGGAAACAATTTATATTCTCAACACGGAATCAAAATTACTTTAAAAAGATTACTCAATTTATAAAATCTACTGCTTGTCTGTGCAAGTTGTAGTAGTGAGAGTGGGAGATTTTTATGCCCTCCAGAGTAACGCATCATTGAAAGTCACTTGCTCTGCTCTGGTTACAGTGGCCAGTTTCAGAGACACAGTTTCAAGTATTTTATATTGTTTTCCCAGTAGTCAAATGATTTAACAAATATAGTAATTCAATACATATAACTATTGCCTTGAAAAAATGCAGAGTTTATTTTTATGTACGTTCTGTCTAAACGTGTGTGGCCCGTGACGCTACCACTCATCATATATTGGCCCTCGTATAGAATGAAGTTGGCCACGCCTGTTTTAAATGATAATTTCTACCATTTAGGACGAAGCAGAAGTGTAATAGATCCAGGGCTTACCAAGCACTGAATATGACTCGTATTTTGAGTTCTATCAAGTGTTCGTATTATTTTTCAAGCATAATAATGCTATATCTAGTTTTTATAAACCTACAGATAGATTTTGTCCTTTAAGCAATATTATATCGTAATCTAAAACAGGCAAGCAATGTATTTGTTATGTACGAAGCCTTTATCTTAATGTTTCCTTTTATGGCTATCCCAAGGTAACTTCGAGGACGAGTATCTGCATTGGTGTTTCTTATTTATTCTGTTTTTCATTCTTTGTGGATCTCCATTTTTTTTGTCTTGTTATGTAAAGAAAAAAAAAAGAAAGAAAGAAAATTTTTTGCTTTTTTACTACTTATCAATGTTCAGTTTTTATTTATACATTTTCAATTTATTGTATTTAAAAAAGGTACAAAATTATCTCGTAAAATCGCTTGAGTGAGCGGAATGAGTATTATCCTTTTGTGAATTTCATGCTTTTTACCTTCTGCTGAATAAAATAGAAGCTAATAAAGCCAAAAAAAATTCATTATGTGTGTTGTAACTAATTTATTAACAAAAAGTATTTTAATCTTTGTGGGATCAGATTAGTCAAATAAAACCGAGTACAATGGCCAATGACATCCAAAGAGAACTTTATTAATTTCAAAACATCTATTTTAACTATTTAATACCAGGAAGGGAATGTCTCATGCATGTATCTTAGAAACGAAGCTATTTGTTACGGACATAATGAAATTTCCTAGTTTTAGTGATTAGTATGGTGAATAGTCTGTTTTTTTAATTGGCGGTAATTATTGTTCATTGTGAATGACTGTCTTCCAGATTGACTTCAGAAAGCATAGTATTTTAATCGCGTAAGGCAGTGTATTTGAATTATGCAAGCATTCAAAACTGATTCTCAGTGGACGCATGTTACAATCAAATAATATGCAAATGAGGATTCGTTTCTGAGGCTATTCATCATAATAAACACCTCTATGTGTAGAGTATTTTTTTATTAATAATTAGAAGCTTATAAAGAAAGATCTTATAATGTAGCAAATGTCAATGAATTTTCCAATCTTGTTTATTTTTAAATTTTATCTTCGTACTTTTAATTTCTTTATGTTTCCTTGGTTTCAAAGATTTATTCTATCATTATTCTTTATCTTTTGTTTGATTTACATTTCAACTGAATATTTTATTTAGTTTTAATCGTTTGAAATTTCCTTATTAGTTTCTTTCCTACTATTGTTTTTAATTGTCCTGCATAAGATGAGATTTATTTAGTTTCACATTATATTTTCATATTTCTTTCTTTTTCCTTCATTATTCTATCCCTCTTTGTTTTTTTTCTCTAAGATTTGCTCGCTTTCAACTTTTCTGTAGATGAGATACGTATTCTTTTCCCCTAGTACTCATATCGACATCTTTTTCTTATTTCCTCTCAATATGTCTTACTTACGAGGAAGAAATATTTGACTTTGAAGTGAGAAGGATAAAATTCTGTACTTTTAAACAAATCTTTCACGATATCAAACAAGAGACACAAAGAAGAATATAACACGGCGCCTCGAGGGAAGATAAAACCAATTTTAGAGAGAAAGACAGGCACAGAGAGAGAGAATTCGTGGTAAGTACTGTTCAATACATATCAAAAAGTTTCAAAGCGAGAGGATTACAAGAAACAAGGGGAAATAATTTCCCGGAAGAATTCCAACATCCATATCCTAAGATGAAATTTAGAAAGTCATCTTCTACAACTCCAAATAATGTCATGTTTAAAGTTATCAAAAATAAAGTAAGGTCCAGCGAGAGTTTTATTACGTGTATTGCTTTACTCTGATCATCCCCTCTGAGTTCGTTCGACATAATTAAAAACTGATCGCGGTTTAGTTTGCTCGGTTGGGAAATGAAGAATGGTTCGAACTTGAACAATTCTGAGTAGATTAACTTCGTCTTCGTTCGCAATGAATTAACTGGAATATACAAAATAATTCAAGACAAACATTATGAAATTATAAATTAGCCGATCCTTCTTAACTCATTATTCTTTGGATGGAAAAAACTGGGTTCGAATTCAGTGTACGAAGCGAAGAATTTTTATATTGTTTCAACTAAATATGAGGGCTTTTTTTCCCGGAAACTGCAAAACAAACCAGCCAGAGAACACACACATAATTTTCAGATAACAGTATACTATGCAGACAAAAATAATCACTTTATCATGAAAATAATTACATTTCTATAAAGCTCTTAAGTTACTCGGCTGTGACAGGCCGCTGAGACTATAAATTAGTCATCATCTGCACCGCATCGTAGTCATCTTAAGAATGCTTTCTTTGTCATTCACTTATTTAATAAAATACGGAAGACGAAAACCGGAACTTCTATTCCTTGTTTCGGCATTAATTAGTATCGATCAAGGAAGATGACGTCACCCCAAACGTCACTAAGTCAGGGATTTGCGAAAGTCATTAGCGTAGATAAAAGGAATTCTTAGACTGTTGTGCTCTGTTCTTGAAACGGAGTTCTGCCTTTGTTATGAGCAACCAAATTGCTTTGAATAAGACAAGGCAAACCAAAACGCTGTAGAAACTCACTCCCATCTTAGTCCATTCAATGGCACGAGGCTCCAGACAACCCGGGCCAGTGCGTCAGCAGGTGACGAGGAAGTTAGAATATCCAGCGATTGTCTCAGATTCTTAATTTGCTTTTGTATTTCGCAGTTATTCGATTTAGATGTCGAGATCAATAGACTCCAGTCACCTGATCGAAACAGCTGTCTTGACGAAGTGTGTTTATCAGCAGTTCCCGAAAATACCAACACTGGAAGTTAATTGGGAGAGCGTTTCAATAGCATCCTTTAAAATGTGTAGGCTTTTCTTTCTTATTCTTCGTTGATCCAAGTAGCAGATCAGTTAGTGGACCAGCTACAAGCAAATGCTTAAAACGCTAAACTGATCGATCTCACTAATTTTTACACGTTTTCTTTCATTTTGTTTAGTAATATATGTTATTTCTCTACTTTTGCATATATTGATTGATTTTCATTTAGCTAGAAGTATGACCCTGTCCACCACGGTATTTTGAGCAATCACGGCAATCAACTGTCAAGCCTTCCACCTGCCATTTGTAAATATTCGGTATGGTGATTGTCACTGTTTTTTTCTAATTTTTTCAGCTTTCAACAGAAATATAAATATTATTTTAAGTCAAGCTTTAGGAAAGGCATATTTTTCTGTGGGCTGGAAATATAGTCTAGTCAGTTTTTTTTTTTTTTTTAGAAAAAGGATGAAGACGCACAAGGCTAGGTCCTTTATATTCTCTTTTTCTTTTTTCTTTCTTTCTTTTTTTTTGACAATGTTCTTTATGTTCAGTGAAATGTTTCGAAAAAAAAAAAATAGATTTTCGGTAAAATTAATTTAGAGTTTATTTTTAATACGTAATTCGTCTTTTCGTTTTTATATCCGACTTACACTACTTTCATCGCAAAAAAAAACGGTCTCTCGCTTACTCCTTATAAGGGAAAAAAAAGACGCACAAGATTTTTTTAAAGACCTGTAAGCGGATTCCAAGCATTCACGAACAACTTTCACCTCCTACCATCGAAGTAGTCTTGTTACACACTCTGTTATTAATAAAATCAGATCTTCTCGCTAATTTATCATCTAACACGGTAGTCTAATTTGTTTTACCTTATATATTTTTTATCTCTTATTACCTCAATATTGCAGCATTACAATAGTTATGTTTTCTTTAATAGTATGTGCCTAATATTGTTGTTAGTCCATATATTCTTCACTAAAACTTGCTTTTCTTGTACCAATTTTCATATCTTACTTGCTTTATTCTTCCTTTATGAACATATGTATGAATATATTCTCTCTCTCTCTCTCTCTCTCTCTCTCTCTCTCTCTCTCTCTCTCTCTCTCTCTCTCTCTCTCACTCAAACGTAGCTACCTGATTGACTTTAAAGTGCAATGAATATGATATTCTTTTCCTATGGCAATTCTTCTGATGCTTTGATATTTTGCTTTCCATATCGTCCGGATGTGTTTCACATAAATTTTAAAGAAGATGTACATCTTCAGTTTCTTGTAACAAATCGTGGAATACCAGAAATGCCAAAGGGGAAACATAAAACATTGTTTTTAAATGCTTTAACGTCGACGTTCATTGTGTACGAAGTTTTTATATATAAAATCTTTCCTCATTTTCCAATTGACACTAACAAATTGATAATAACTTAACTTAGAAATCATCAGAGGTAGGTTTATTATTATCATATCATTATCATTAGCAACCAAACTGTTATTGAGAGGACCGATTGAAATCTCCATCTGTGCTTAGAAATGAACAACTTAATAATCAGCACACGATTCATTCTTTATATGGTTTTCAAGCTTCGCTTGGGTTTTATTTTATTTTATTTTTTCATTATTAGGGACGAGCAAGCTGGAAGGGCAAAACACGTCATCTACACGTTATCTAGAAACTCAAATAGAAAAGTAGTGTACATCCGGATTTTGGATCTACTGTGTTTTTTAGAAACTGAGGTAAAGGGAAAATGGATGGAGAAACATTCCATCCCACCCTCTTTACGTTATTAAGCACGATAATATTTTACTGGCCAATAACTGGTCATCAGCAAATATAGGGACAATTCCATCATGAGTTTTTTTTTTTGTGTGTGTGTGTGTGTGTGTGTGTGTGTGTGTGTGTGTGTGTGTGTGTGTGTGTGTGTGTGTGTGTGTGTGTGTGTGTGTGTGTGTGTGTGTGTGTGTGTCCAATTCTACTTTGATGGCCTCACAGAACACTTATGAAGGAAGAGAATAATGAAAAAAAAACAATCCCTAGGCCCTCCTAAAGATGGGTGAGCGATTTAGAAAAAGTATCCGCGTGAGGAGAGACTCGTAAATGTGTCTCCTCTGGAGCGGGTCATCTTCAAAACACATTTTGTTATCTAACAGCGGAACGATCAATAGAGATCTCTTCTAAGTGTTCTTACATTTTTGTTGGTTTTATGGTGGGTCGCACTGTTTACGATATTTTCGCTATTTGTTTGTGGATACCTGTGAGGGAATCTCTCGTGTGTCGTCTTACTGTAGTTTATATGTCAACTAATAATGTACTTCCTGGAATTTCTTGTCAAAACAGTATCAGATAAAACATCGAAATAAAGATGAAACTGTCTAAAGGAGAGTGAAAGAATTCAACTATCTATACAGTTTTCCAAAATATTATTGTAGAATATTTCTTACTGTTGTAAGCTTTTTCCATGAGTTTTAATGTCTTCTTTACACAGACATTATAAGAATAGTACGAGACATTTTATTAACTCAATATAAAGTCACTTTCATGGTTAGTGTTTTGAGAAAGTTTTATACAATGCCACCAGGGAGAGTTGTATTATGCTAAACAAGTACAGAAGATGAACAGGGAATAGCCTTTCTCTGATCGCTTTGAAAAACAAACTATTTTGAGGAGAATCGCTTCGAAACAATAGCACTTCAATACTCTAGTTAAGAGTTACATAATCCACAAGAATCTCATTTGTCATCCATGTTCACAGACGAATTCATATTCGCAGCCTGTTGGTTGAAAAGCCAGTTCAATATCTACTCGGCCAATGGGATGGCAAAAAATTAACATTATATTTTTATGCTTAATATAATTAATATTCAGTCTGTGTAAAATATGCATTCAAATGAAATTTATTAAATATTACCATCAAAATAAAATAATAAATTTTTATTGCAAAATTTATTTTATTTTTATTATAAAGTATTGTAACAATGAAATTTTAATTTTATTTTTTTATGAAGTTTGTTAAAGTTTTCCGATAGATTATAAAATATTTTAGTTTCTTTTATTAACAGCAGAAAATTTCGAATAGATCTGGTGGGAAGAAAATTATATCATGTGGGAAGAAAATTAATACCTTTGGAGGGTGATGGATGGCAATGCTGTAGCCAATGAAGTTCTAACTGAAGCTCGGCCATTGCTGTTACCCTCCTGCCATGATCAGAGCTTTAATAGCTTAATAACACCTTATCCCTACACACCTTTACAGATAACGGGGAGGATGAAAAGCATTCTTGCTTCGTCCCTTTAAGTCAGTCCTTATAAGGATAAAAATATCATGGCCAGGCGGAAGAGAAAAATCGACCGATGGATGCGGTGATTAATACCCTTGAAGGGTAATGGATGGCAATGCTATAGCGAATGAAGGTTTAACTGAGGCTCGGCTATTGCTGTTACCCTCTTGCCATGATTAGAGCTTTAATAGCTCAATAACATCTTATCCCTACACTGTCCTCTACAGATAACGGGGAAGATGAAAAGCATTCTTGCTTCGCCCCTTTAAGCCAGTCCTTATAAGGACTATAAAAATAAAAATTTCATATATCATACCCCGTGTGGTGGCAGGTATAAGACTATCCCACACATGTCGTACGAGACGAACAAAATGGGTACCCAAGTCGGGTAATGGATGGCAATGCTGTAGCCAATGAAGTTTTAACTGAGGCTCGGCTATTGCTGTTAACCTCCTGCCATGATCAGAGCTTATAGCTCTATGATATCCCATTCATATATTTTCTTCTACAGATAACGATATCTGTAGAAGGAAAATATGAAAAGGATTTTTGCTTCACCGATCTAGCAAAAAAACATAGAAATCATGGTATTGACTGGAGAAAAGAAGGTGACTTGATGAGATCGGATGTCTTATTTTAAACTGTGCCTGATTGAATTTATACAAGGTTTTTCGGGAATCTCACATTGCACTGCCGCTAACACAGTTCGAAGCCCACTGTCTCCCCCTCTGCATGAAAAATGCACGAGGTCTGATGGCCGTGTAGGCCCTACCCGCGACGAGGAACAGTGGTGGATTTATGGTACTTTAAGGAAGATAGGTTTTCGCTCTGTGGCCAAGTGACTCCTTTCCCCTGCTATTAGGGGATTATAAACTTTAACATATATTGTTTTGCTGGTAGACATCCGTATGTATCAACGGGATTTGCCAGTGTACCCTCCAAAGTCTACAGGATTATCTATAAGCACCGGAATATTATTTTACAACATACGGTGAACAATAATGGAAAACGTAAAAGACATTAAGGACGCCATTCAAAATTTAAACAAAGATCTGACACTCGACGTTCTTAAATTTATCTTACAAAATTTGAGGCAGAACATCCTAGCTGTCTGAATCTCTACACTCAGGTTAATGACACGGAAGAAGTTGATGTGGACACTGAAGGGAACTTCACACCTGTTCTACCTCCAAAGACTCCACGACAACATGATTGTTTCCAGGCGGAACAATCAAACAAAAGGCGAAGAACATCTGAAGATCATATGGAAGACGATATAGCAACACATGATACCCAAGATACCCAAGACAAAAAAGAAAATATCTTTCCAGTTATCCTCCGAGACAAAGAGAAATGGACCTCAGTCTCAAGGTCCCTAGGAGAACTAAAGATCAACTTCTCCAGGGCAAGGAATACTGATGAAGGTGTAAAGATTCAACCTGCTACTGTCTCAGATTATCGTACGATGACGAAAATGCTGGACAAATTCAAATTAGCCTTCCATTCCTTCGCACTAGCAACAGAGAAAAATCTTAAAGTAGTGCTTAGAGGGGTTGCTGAGATAACTGTCGACCTCGTCATTAAAGGACTGACCCCAATCAAAGTAAGCAGAATGCTGAGATCTGACAAAAGGCCAATGCCGCTGGTGTTGGTCGAAATCAGCAACACACAGAAAAGGATATATGAAGCGACAGATATTTGCAGGCTCAAAATTACAACCGAGCCTCTAAGGAAGAAGGCGTCGGCAGGACAATGCCATAAATGCCAAAACTTCGGGCATGCCCAAAAGTTGTGCAGAGAAGTCTGCAGATGTCGGAAATGCGAAGCGGGACACCAGACCAGCACCTGCACCAAGCCAAGATCTACACCTGCCTGTTGTGCTAACTGCAGAGAACCACATCCCGCAAATTATAAGGGGGTGCCTTTTCCATCCAAACAGCAAGAGTGAATCATGCTCCACTATGCAATGACACCATAAGCAACCAAGCTGGTCGCCCTGCTGTTCGAAATACCTCACCTTCAGCAGCGCAGAAAGACACTAGACCTTCATCCAACACCAAAACATACTCACAGGCGGCACGATCTCAGATTCCTACATCTCATGAGCAAACAAGCTCCAACGTAACATCATTTCTAACTGCTTCACTTGCCATCATATTGCAAGAATTCAGCAAAGCAAGCCCCTAACCATCTTCCAGAAAGAGATTCTACCAAGAAATCTAATCCATATTGGCAGCTCTTTATAATGTATAAAAATTCAAACCACACTCACTCTTGATAATTGCATGGAATGCTAATGCCTGACAAATAAAATTCTGGAACTGCAAGAGTTCGCAAAGAGACATAATCTTGATTAGTGAATCACACCTCAGACCATCTAAGAACCCAAGATTAAGAAGGTATATACTATATAGGACAGACAGACGTAACTCTAGTGGTGGTGGCACAGCCGTTTTTATTAAACATTATTTAAGCCGCAATGTCTTAATCAACCCTCAAACTTTAAACCTTGAAGTGACAGGTTTGGAGGTGCACACCAACAACGCAGTAGACTTAAAATCTATGCAGTGTACAATCCTCCCAGCATTCCACTATTGACATCGGATTTAGACTCCATGGATTCCATAATCATAGCAGGAGATCTCAACTCCAAACATACAGCTTGGTTCAGTTCGTTAATCAACTCCAAAGGCCGTACTTTATTTAACTGCACTCAACTCAACTCTTCGATAGTAGCTGGAACTACTGAGCCCACCTACTACAGACCATTAGGAAGTTCTGATGTACTAAACATAGTCATCCTCAAACACATCAGATATCAATATCAGCTGGAGACATTAGAAGAGCTTATCTCAGATGATGATCCCATCCAGCTCAAGCTAGGAACCCTGGATCAACTCTCTCCTTAACACTCTTTTATGACATGGGATAAGCTGTCTAAGGTTCTCCCAGTGCACATCGGCCCACCTCCTGTCATTCGCAAAAATGGAGACACAGACTTAGCTCTAAGCAACCTAAGAAGACAAATTAACATAGCAATAGCATCAGTCACACAAACCACTGTCTTCCACTCTTCCAGTCGGATTCCGGAAGAGATTATGGACCTGGTCAGATTTAAAAACAAAACCAGAAAGCGATAACACAATACGAGATCCCCGCAGGACAAAACAATCTTAAACAACTTGAACTGACAGGTTCGAGAAGCTCTCCAGAAACACAGGAATTCCGAATGGGAATCGAAACTTACGGAAATCAACCCAGAGGATAACTCCATATGGATATTTCTAAAAACTCTACGTACGTACCGAGAGACAACCCCCTTCCCCTTATGAAAACTAAATGTGGAATTGTACACTCAGATGAAGAAAAAGTAGAAGCCTCAATTGAGAACCTGGAAAATCAATACAGCCCATTGAATTTCTTAAATTAAAAATTTAAATATTAATCTCATTTTATAACGTTCATCGTCAGGTCAGAAAAGTCTTAAGGCAGCCTAAGGATAATTCAAATCTCATCATCTCACTACTCCAACAGAAATAATCAATATTACATCCCAATTAAGAATAAAAAGGCTCTCCTGGTCCCGACGTACCACCAATAGAATAATAAAATTACTCCCAAGGAAGGCCATAATTCATCCAGTTAATATAACCAATTCCATATTATGATTCCAGTACTTTCCCTCAGCTTGGAAAATTACTGACATCATCCTTATGAAAAAGTCTGGTAACAACCCACAACTCCTCCGAAGCTACAGGCCTCTCTCGATCGTCTTTCCAGCCTCCGTAAAGTAAGTAACAAAAAAGTCATCCTAACAAGGCTACAATTAGCAGTGGACAAACAAAAAATAATTCCAAATGAGCAATTTGTTTTCGCAACGCTCACAACACAGTGCAACAAATTCACCGATTAACAGAACACATCACTTATGGTTTTAACTGGCATCTTCACGCCGCTGCTGTGCTCTTGGATGTTGCCAAGACCTTTGATAAGGTCTGGCATCAAGGACTTATCTTCAAACGTATTGAAAACGACATCTCAATTAAGCTAGTAAAAGTTATTGACTCATAGCGTAGCGAAAGATACATGCAAGTAAATCTTAACGGAATTGTTTCATCAAGGCGCAAAATTCTAGCTGGAGTACCTCAAGGTTCTCTTTTGGCCCCAATACTGTTCACAACTTACGTATCAGACATCTCCCTTAATTCAAGAACAACCATTACAGTCCTTTATGCCGACGATACCGCTATTCTAGCAAGGTCTCTCAGCCCTCGCCTGGCAATCAGTAGACTCCAAGGAAGTATCAACAAGCTGGAAAACTGGTTCACTAAGCGAAGGATTCAAGTAAATCCCCTCAAAAGCTCAGCCATGTTATTCTCTAAAAGGTCTGCATTAAATAAGACATCTTGCTCTCTGGTCAAAAGATCCCACGGCAATCAGAGACCAAATATCTTGGGGTGCTGATACTAGGGTACTGGATAAAAAAATTCCTTTTTAACAAGCACATCAAACTCATAGGCTCCAAGATATGCAAAGAAATAGCTCAGCTCTACCCAATGATCAACCGCAAGAGCAAACTGAACTTACAAAATAAATTACTACTTTACCGGATGGTTATACAACCAGTTATTACCTACGCCTCACCAGCATGGAGTCACACTTCACTATCAAACATCTTAAATGACAAAGAATCCAACATAAGTGCTTATGGATGACTCCAGATGCTCCATGGTTTATCAGGAATTCACAGATTCGTCGAGAAACCGGCATTCCATACATCTTCTCCCTTCTTCGTGATCTCGTAGAAAAATTCTTCTTCAAGTCAAGTTCAAACCCGCCGATCGTACAAGCTGTCAATTACAACGAAACAGAGCACTACAAATACAAAAGACCGAAGGCTGTTCTACTCCCAACTGCTCCCAGAGGGCGAGCGTAAAGCTCACGAAACTCCCTTTCCCAAATGACTTCCTTTACAGACAAAGGGGAATATGAAAAGCACATGTGCTTCACCCATCCTGACAGTAGCGTTATACATAAAAATCATAGGCTGAATTGAGGGCTTTTCATTGTATATTTTTATGACTAAAATTTCGAAGCTGATAGTGTTGAACCACCCTAAGCTTTAGAACAGATTCGATCCTTTGCGATATCTGCGTTGCGAGAGTTCATACGCTCTACGTCATTAGTTACATCTTATTTGACAAATCGGATAGATGCTCATTGGAATAAAAATGCGGAAACCAGGTGGACGGGGGAATGTCAAGATAAAAATCACTATAAATTCCTAGACGATGCATGCACTGCCACATTATGCATTATCCTGTTAGAAATATCCATGAAATGTTTACTTTTTAAGAGGTTTGCTTTGATAAGAATTACGGTAGAGATAACTTACTGTAGGCTAAAGTAAATGGTCACAAAATATTCATTTAGTAAGGCCTTATTCTAGACATGGCAGAATATCATCCGTGTATTTCTGTGAAGGAGCAGAACAGTGTGTAACATCTCTACCTACCAACTGTCTGATGAACGTAACCACTTCGTCAGCATGCTAACCAGGAAAATTACTCTCCAAAAGAATTATTCTCTAAAATGCTTATTATTTTTATTTTAAAGTCACACATCTTGTTTTATCGATGTTTGAATCACCTTAAATACAATCTGCTCATTATTGCACTGCTCCACTAACTTCCAAATGAAGTGGCGATGTTTTCGCCTTTAATATATTTATTTATTTATTTAACTGATCTAACCACTATTTCGAACTACTTCAATCCTTTTAAGAAGTGCCTCTATGGAACAAAAAGAAAGCGTCTTTTGATTGAAAAAGACTGGATTAGAATCGTGTCAAGTTCGGGAAAAATATCTTCAAACCTCTTCAAGTAAAACTGATTTTATTGTTTCAGCTGTAGATGAAGATTTTTCTTACTTCTCAAAACATTTTTCTCGTGCAAAATAACATATTCGACAACGATGTAAATGGTTATTAAAAAAACAAAAAAAAACAGAATTACTGTCTGAATTTATAACAAGCAGGATTAGTATACTACATGCATATCCTTATAATAATTTATAGATTATATCAAAATAAAACGATATTTAATTAAATATATCTTACAGTCTTATAATTTTTCCTTCCTTCTGTAAATATATCTATTTGCAGCTCGTGTTTCTGTGTAAATTCAGCTGTTTTGTATGTAAATTGCGTAGTTTCTACTGGCCGATTTGCCCAGACGAAAGACGAAAACACACACACACACACAGGAGGAACCTTTTGAAAATAAGGCAAAACTTTTGCTTTTTGTGATAATTTAAATCACGTTTAATACAGGTAAATTACACATCGATTTACTTCCTCCTTTTCAGTCTCTCTCTCTCTCTCTCTCTTTATTTCCGTCTTCTTCAAAATGAGATGCGACTTTAAAAAACGCTTTTGATCGCCAACAATTTTAAACAGAGTTCAAAGAACGATTATAATTGAAAACCGATAGACGTTCGTATTTCGCTGTCGGAAGAATACCGGCATCTAATAAGTATAGATGAAAGCATTCCGATATCCCCCAAGCTCTTTTTTTTTTTTAATCTCTGGGTATCATTTAACGCACGCTCCACAATATCCATAAGCCAAATTCAATAATTCAAATGCAAACTCGCCGAAGACTTCCTCTGGAATGGTTTAAATAAACAACAGAAGTGCTTCTAAGTGATAATTAAATTACTCTGCCTGACGGTTTTAAGAAAGTATTTTTATTTTATCGTCTTTGTGACAGCAGGAAATGGGGGTAAACAACGAGGAGGGGGGAGGAAAAGTAATCAAAGAGAAATTTAAGAAAGTTCTCGCAGCGATTTAGCGAAATGATGACGTGGAAAGTGATGTTTAGGATTAAATGCGATGTTTGAAAATTT